>NC_141147.1:15107500-16487500 GCF_053477565.2 Lygodium microphyllum | reverse complement strand
AGTGTGTGTGTGTGTGTCTTCACACCTTCAATGTGTCACAAGTGACTGCATTATTACATGTACATAGACATTTGTTGTCAATAATAGTGTACGAGTGTAAATGGTTAATTGCATGCTTGCGTGAATAATCTCAATAAACAGCCTATATCACATTCATGGGATTTTACATATTTTTCACACTAGGCATGGAGCACATCGTTCAATGTACATGAAGCACACTATTTGTAATTATTTTGTGAGCAAAGGGAAGCTTGCTCACAAAAATGCAAAGCAAACAAGGCAAAGCCTCGTGAGCTTTGTTAGTTTGCAAATTATGCAACACACGGTTAATGGACATGTCTAGTAATGTCGGCCAACCTAGTTACTCTTATATGAGTGTGTTTAATTTATGTGTGTGTGTGTGTGTGTGTGTGTGTGTGTGTGTGTGTGTGTGTGTGTGTGTGTGTGTGTGTGTGAGGTATCTGTCAATCTCAATCCAAGGCACACCTTTTAGTAGTCCACCAGTAGATTTTCCAAAATGACCGTCATCTGGCGCTCCCTTGGAGTATCACGGGGTTTGTGTGGGAGCTTTCGCTCAACCACCAAGACCCACAAACCGCTTATTGTTTCAAGCGTTCCAAGCTAAGCACTAATGGCTACCTCTCACATAGCCGACGCACCATCCATATCTACGGGTGTAGTGAGCTTACCTCCATGCCGATCGAGTTACCTCCTCTCTTGTGCACTCCGGTAGCTCCATGATCCAAGTGCAAGCTTCAAGCAAGCTCCATCCTCAAGCTCCACACTCCAAGCTCCATTGCCGCGAGCAAGACAAGAAAAGAGAAGAAGAAAGGAGAAGATGGAGAGCTTCTCCTCCTCGGTCCCTCACCCTCACACACTCACTCCCTCACACTCTCACACTCCCTCTCTCAAGCACAAGCTCAAGCAAGCAAGAAGAAGAAGAGGAGACCCACTTTTGGCCACACACAAGAATGAGCTTCTCATTCACTTTTCAACTTTGTATACAAAACCCTATTGGGCGGTCATCCCCTTATCCCCTTTTTTACATGGCCAGCCATGGCCTAGGCCCTTTTTCCCATTGTCCTTCTATCTTCCTAGCTTCCTTTCCACCATCCATCTACATTTACAAATTGCACGGGTGAGAGCCCAGCGCTCCTTGAATTAAACCATGATGCGCTTGCACTCCTTTACAAAAGTATTGACTTGCACTTTTCCTTGTGCACCTTTCTCCCTTATTTAGGACTTTTCTCCTTGTGAGTCTTTGTCTTCCGTTTCACTTTGCCTTGGCCTTTGTCTTCTGCTTTAGCTTTTTCGGATTTTCCACCTTCGTTCATTTGAGGGTTAATAGTTTGCCACTTAGACCCTGCTGAGTCTATATTGCAACGAAAGAGTTCCAGCCAAAACCCACTAGGATCGACCTGAATTTATGAGTTCCTAAAATTTATGAGTTCTTAAAATCAGACAAGTCTTCCAGCCAAAACCCACTAGGATCGACCTGAATTTATGAGTTAGTAAAATTAGACAAGTCTTCTAACAGCCAGCTAGCATAAGTAATTTTGAGTTCCCATTTCCTGCAGGATTACTCAAACTAAAGCAGACTTGCCATTGCACTTGGTTCAAAGAGAATGGGAGATGGAGGGGAGTGCGATACGTCAACCCTCCTACCCATAAGGCAAAATCCCATTCTGTCCCCCTAAAACAATGCAAGTTGGTTCTACCTAATGACTAGTTAGTCAATTTATCGTCTTCCTATTTTTATCACCGATTTAGAAAAGCTCCCAACAAACCAGGACTACCTTGCCATTGGATGGACCCATCAGGGGTCATGCCCACCTACTTTCCTTTGATCACAGTATCATCTTTAGTTTTTTAGTTACCTACAACACATTCATTGAAACATATACAACCAGCTTCCTTAATTAGTCCATTAAATCACATGTTCCTTCACGTAATTTATTTCACGGACATGCATACAATTCAAACAACCCTTCAATAAAAAACAAATTCCTTTATTATATTGAAAGTTTATTACAATTTCCATCTTTTTGATCCCATGGAAGATATACAGAATTCCATGAGGGTATTCTGTCCACCAAAATTCCTCCCTTGTAACTAGTATTAGGGTTCCAAGATCCCATTCTGGGTCTGAAAGGAGAGAAGGATCGAAGCTTGCACTCGAGAGCTATGGCGGGAGAGCAAGAGCAAGAAAGAGAGAGAGACAAGAAATGGGAATTCCAACAGTCACAATGTGTGAGTGGGCCTTCCTTTATTCAAATTGTCACTAAAAGAATAAAGAATAAAGCGACGGTGACGGGTGCCCACCACCTGCAGTGTGCAGTAGCAATGACTGTCAGTGTAGTAATACATGGGCAGCTAGGCAGAGGTGCCTTTACCCCCCGACAAGCTCCCACTTAAAGGCGAATCTGCCCTAGTGAGGAGTGAAAAGAAAAGGAAAAAGGATAGTACAACATGTACACATGTACAATAGGATGAGGAAAGACGTCATCTCATCCCACGCCCATCAACCTCTTGAGGAAGGCAAAGCGCTCTGTAGAGAGGCTTTTCATGAGCAGATCTGCAGGATTCTGGTCAGTCGAGATCTTGACAAGGTCAACAAACTTATCCTCAATGACCCCACATATGAAGTGATACCTCACCTCAATGTGTTTCGTCTTCGCATGGAAGATAGGATTCTTGGCTACTAACTAAATAGCACTCATAGAATCCGAATGCAATTGTTAACCCTCAAACGAACGAAGGTGGAAAATCCAGAAAAGCTAAAGTAGAAGGCAAAGACCAAGGCAAAGTGAAACGGAAGACAAAGACGCACAAGGAGAAAAGTCCTAAATAAGGGAGAAAGGTGCACAAGGAAAAGCGCAAGTCAATGCTTTTGTAAAAGAGCGCAAGCGCATCATGGTTTAATTCAAGGAGCGCCAAGCTCTCATTCGTACAATTTGTAAATGTAGACGAGCGGTCGAAAGGAAGCTAGAAATATAGAATGACAATGGGAAAAAGGGTCTAGGCCACGGCCGGCCATGTAAAAAAGGGGATAAGGGGATGACCGCCCAAAAGGGATTTAGGGTTTTGTATACAAAGTTGAAAAGTGAATGAGAAGCTCATTCTTGTGTGTGGCCAAAAGTGGGTCTCCTCTTCTTCTTCTTCTTCTTCTCGTTGCTTGCTTGAGCTTGTGCTTGAGAGAGGGAGTGTGAGAGTGTGAGGGAGTGAGTGTGTGAGGGTGAGGGACCGAGGAGGAGAAGCTCTCCATCTTCTCCTCTCTTCTTCTCTTCTCTTCTCTTCTCTTCTCTTGCTCGCGGCGATGGAGCTTGGAGCATGGAGCTTGAGGATGGAGCTTGCTTGAAGCTTGCACTTGGATCATTGAGCTACTGGAGTGCGCGAGAGAGGAGGTAACTCGATCGGCATGGAGGTAAGCTCACTACACCCGTAGATATGGATGGTGCGTCGGCTATGTGAGAGGTAGCCATTAGTACTCGGCTTGGAACACTTGAAACAATAAGCAGTCCGTGGGTCTTGGCAATTGAGCGAAAGCTCCCACATTTTGGTTTTGTTTGCCGGGACCAACAAATTCAAGCCTTAAGTGCTTGCGCGCCTCAAATCGAGCATTGAAGTAGAGTTTTCCCCGAACCGGTGCTTGAGATAGATAGGTAGGAAGCGAGGGAGTTTGAAGAGGTGTTCAATCTCCTTAGCAAGTAGGTTTTTGTTGTTTTGGACTTGGGAAAGTATGATGGAGTAGTATAGGTATTTTTCTTATAAAATTTTCTTACATTTAGGAAGGATAGGAGCAAAACATTGGAGCAAACAGTAGGGTTTTCTGTTGCTGTATAACAAGCTGAAACAGGAAAAAGAAGGGCAAGAAATGAAATTTTGGGTAAAATGTTAGTAACGGAAGCAATATTGAGGTGAGTGCAGGCCTGGACAGGGTGATAAGGGGCCAAGAGTGGCAAGAAAGGCCACATTGTGCATTGCAGGGTTTTAGGAGAGCAGGAAAGAGGAAGAAAGCTTCGTTGAGTGGATCTGCTTCGATCTTGCCATCTAGGAGATATTTGCCCAACCCAGGTAATTCTACACATTTCCCTATAAGAGTAGGTTGGATCTGGAGTTACTCGACCAAAGGGAAGGCCTCCAACGCTCGGCGCGACAATTTTTGTGAAGTCCGCGGCGAAAAAATGCGCCGCGCTCGGCGTGTCCGAGTGACGGCGATTCTGGGCCGAGTCCCAGAATTGGCCCTCGGACCACTCGACTCGACCCTCGAACCATGCAACCCATTATCACTCGAACATTCACTTCTCAGCCCGTCCGAATTGACTAGTTGGACCAACTTTGAAATTCGACCCTCGGCCCACTACCACTCAAACAACCAGACTCAAACTGGCCGAATTTGACATTCGGACCAGTTACATTTGGCCCTTCTACTCGGCCTTCGGACAGTCTGAATCGGGCACTCGGCCCCTACAATTCGGACCTTTTGGGCTGAATTTAGTTTTTTTCAAATTTTAACCTTAAGACAGTGAAACTGACCGAGAGACCATATAGAGCTGAAACCATATCATAGATCGATCACTGGGCTAAAACTTAGAGCAAGTAGTTCAAAATTTGGCTATAAACGGTCTTTCAAATCATGTATGGCATTTACCGTAATGGCCCTGCGGGTTGGGGGGGACTCCCTCCCCCCCCCCCCCCCCCCCGGACCCCCACAGAGGGGGCTCTACCCCCTCCGCACCTCCCCCGAGTAGGTTGGAGAGAAAATGTGCACCGTAATAGGTCCTCCAAAACAGACCTAGTGTAGTAATGGCTCTACATGAGCATGGATTCTCACTTGCAAAAGAGCAACCAAAAGCCCATACCTGAACAGAGACAAACAGACACCCTAGAACCTCAATGGGCCAATCTAGCCAACAAGGGCAAAAGGCCACACTACAAAAACACATATGTGTTACATTCGGACTGCATCTAGTCAAACCGGAAATCAACAACATCAAGCTACAACAGCAAGGATGACTAGATACGACAGTCCTAACGATAGATGCACCTTGAATAGCACTGCACAGGTGATGCAAGACATCAGTGGAGAATCCACATCTGGTCGTGCAGTTGGGAACTCAAGGGCATTTGTCAAAAGGCTTAAATTTACAAGCCAAGACCCGGAAGATGAAGACATAGTACCACCTGCTTATCTTAGGGTCAAACTCACCGCGAAAAGAGAGCATACTATCGATGCTCTGATTGATGAAGGAGCAGATTTCAATATCTTGACCTATGAAACATGGACTCTACCAGGCTAACTAGAGCTCACACCGACTAATACAACTCTTAGCCCTTACGGGGGACACCCACAAGCACTCATAGGGAAGTGCAAAATCCTTGCAATAATTGAAATTGAAAGCTTGCCTATCCTATTTCACGTTCCTGCAAATAGTGCTAATTACGAGAAGGAAACCCTCCTAGGAAGGACCCTTCAAAAGGGTGACCAAGTGTGAGGCCGACTATGTAGCACAAAGGATACAACTGACACTATCGGGTGTGAGGATAGTCACAACCTTTAGCAAGGGTGACCTCATCGAACCTTGAGGGAAAGGCAAGGAAGGTGCTGACATAATAGCCAAGCCTGCTGTTGACGAGAGCAAGGACTTGTTGGAAGAGTTGATACAAGCAGAGGTTGAACAACGAGAACCAGTGGGTGAGGCCATGCCTGAAACAAGAAGGTCAAGAGACAATGCCAAGGACGGGCTTTGGACTTACAAATATCGTAGAAGACCCCAAAAGAAGCCCAAGCCTTATAAACGAAGGCATTAATGGAGGGTCAGCACAACGCCGCGATGGATATCCAAAGCGTTGCTATGTGCTCAAGGATATTACGCAAGTAACCGATGGATTTGGGTGCCAAAATCCCCTGATAAACCTCCTTTGCCGGTTATTAAGAAGGCTACCACGAGTACTGGATGCATGTGCCACACTCTAGTACAAACTCGAGTTCTACAATTGGTTTTTATCCTCGTGAAGTGACATGGATTCGTAGATATGTATATAAATAAACAATGACTTTTGCAACCCTGTATAGACAATGTCAACACACATAAGCAATGATAGTCAAGCGCAGAGAGAAGAGTTGGGTTCAACAGGCTAAGCTCCTCAGGTCCTCCTCTCACCACACATTTAGAAGTTGTGTGATCATTCCCGCCTCCAGGGGGAGGGCATGCAACCCTTATCACCACCATAGGAAGCTCTGACCAACATCTCTGAGGGTGTGGACAGGGTACCATCCCTTCCTATACACCTTTCCCCTTTACAATCTATCCTTCTGAGGATGAGCCCTGCCCCGTTCCCTGACAACCAGTCCACGCAACTTAGCATAAGCCAAGATCTACTAATGGCTGGAGGCCAAACGAACATCATCATAGAGACCATCCCTCTACTACAACCACTGCATGCCTCACCTCTCCCCTCCTCGTCATATGCGCTTGATAACCCACTATATAATCCCTTCCATGCGAATGGTTTTATCATGTCTCAAGGCCTAATCCTTGGTTCGCATTTTGCAGGTCCCCCTACGTAGCAGACATGGAGTACCCAGTGCAGTTGGCTTGCAAAGACGCTCTCTGTTGTCGAAGGGAGCATGCAGCACAAGCTCCTCCGCTGGAACGCTACGTGCCTAGCCTCAAAATGTATGCAAAGAAACAAGGCCCCAAGAGACACCACCCCGGACGTAGGCCAAAAAATCCCCATGCCAGGGGAATAGAAGCTCAAGGGAGCACACAAGGCATGGCAACACTGGTTGTGCGGGCTCCTAATAGACGCTCGAGCATCAGGTGCTCGAAAGCGGAGAGGGCAGCTCGAGACAAGGAAGAATTTGATGCATTGTTCAAAAGAATTTTGAAAATGGTTGCGGCCAAGGACTACACCATTCAAGTCCCGGCCGACATCTTCCCTGCTGAACCTCACAGGAGCCCCTCACCAGCAGAGCCTTAGTCGCCTAACCACCCGAACTCACCCCGCCTCGTGCAAATTGAGTAGCCCGTATGATATATAAGCAACTTAACAAAGGCCATCCTGGCATAACTTTTTTTCTTTAAATGGTTAAAGGGGTAGGTTCCCCACCTGTGTACAATTTCCTCACCTATTGCTAATATATGCCACGTCTTTAACAAGCATCGGAATATGCATCGCAATCAGCACCATAGGATTTTGATAAAGTAATATCTTAACATGATTGCATCTGTTTGTTATACTTGATACATGCGACTGGCATATACTCTCATGAAGTGACAAGTGGATGCAGGATGACGCAAGCCTTCGTGCGAAAGTGTTCAATGCCCACGCACCGCAAGACCACCGACCCCATAAAGAGCCGCGACAAAGCCATGCTACCAAAAGCAAAAATCACCCATGCGAGTGCCCACATCGCATGGCCCAAAGCATAGTCATGGGCTACGCTCTCTTTCTGGGTCAAGCTCTACATTTGGCTCACGGCAGTCATTATCTCAATTGTACCAACATTGTGTGTTGCAAAGAGGTTTGCAAAATTTCAAGTGTATCTCCCCATCTCAACAACTGGTGCTCTAACAACGAGGCTAGGGCACAATCATCACTGTAATATCCATTTCCTAAGCCTTCGAAGCTTGACATTTCCCAACCCCTTGAAAGTTTGAAAGCCTCAACATATTGCAATGGTTGTACTCAGGCAAGTCAAAAAAAAAAAAGGAGCAAAGAGAAGAGAAAGAAAGAAAGAAAGAAAGAAAAAATGCATAAGAAAAAGAAACAAAAAAGCAAACAGAACAGGAAAAAAGAAAAGAAAAGAACGAAAAGATAGGAAGCACCCACGATCACAGCATAGCACCTAGGGGTCCTCAAATTAGGTGCATCCAGTGACCTTGGTCGGCTAGCTCCGTCCCTAGTCCCCTAGCCCCTTAGCATCACCCACAATTGTTCAGGGCACATCAAGGGCAGGACATACCTAGGGAGCTTGTCTCGCCTATGGTTAGACCTGTCACCCTGACCCATTCACATGATTCCCTCTTGCACTCTGCCTTAATACCATTGCAATCAATTGTGGTAAGCACTGCACGAATGGCCATGAAAAGTACACTGTCCTCATCATGCAGGTCCAATAGCTACCAGCTAGTGTAGTGTCCTTGTGTTCAACTATGTTACATCGTGCAGTCACAATGCAAAGGATGTCACATACACCTTCATGTGTACTTCTTCTCAACATGGACAACTTTGCTTCATCCACACATTGCTGTGAAACCAACCCGCAGTCTCCTAACTACGTAATATCTACGTATGCACGAGCACTCACATAATATTTGCACCAAAATATATATACACAGTTTGGGTCCTCAAGTGCAAGACAATACTCTCAGCTTATTAGAGTTCGACCTGTCTCCCAAACTAATTAAACTATGTATTATGCACGATAGAGAAGACTAGCATTACCCCTAGGGAGAGACCACCTATGAGAGGTTTTCAAATTGCAGGTATTGAAGACTCCAATGAAATGTCATTTGCTCTTTATCGACACCCAACTCTAAATGCTTATCCCTTACCATCCTGCAAGCCCGCAAAGAATCGTCATGTTTAGAATCCCCAACAAACCAACACTTGTATTGGCCATCAATGCAATCCCCAACAAAGAACAACCCTACCACCAACTCCAACAACCCTTCCACTAGCCATCTTGGCCACCAACGTGCCCCCAAGGACCTTCTTTCCCACCACCACCAATACTTCTCCATGGAAACCACAGGTGTCCTTGCCACCCACGTCTTCGGTGCATACTAAAGCCTGCTACCTATGACGGTGAGTTCCATGGGATTGGCACTCGTCTAGGAGGGGGTAATGTTAACCCTCAAATGAACGAAGGTGGAAAATCCAGAAAAGCTAAAGCAGAAGACAAAGGCCAAGGCAAAGTGAAACATAAGACAAAGACGCACAAGGAGAAAAGTCCTAAATAAGGGAGAAAGGTGCACAAGGAAAAGCGCAAGTCAATGCTTTTGTAAAAGAGCGCAAGCGCATCATGGTTTAATTCAAGGAGCACTGGGCTCTCACCCATGCAATTTGTAAATGTAAACGGGCGATGGAAAGGAAGCTAGGAAGATAGAAGTACAATGGGAAAAAGGGCCTAGGCCACGACCGGCCATGTAAAAAAGGGGATAAGGGGATGACCGCCCAAAAGGGATTTAGGGTTTTGTATATAAAGTTGAAAAGTGAATGAGAAGCTCATTCTTGTGTGTGGCCAAAAGTGGGTCTCCTCCTCTTCTTCTTCTTCTTCTTCTTCTTCTTCTTCTTCTTCTTCTTCTTGCTTGCTTGAGCTTGTGCTTGAGAGAGGGAGTGTGAGAGTGTGAGGGAGTGAGTGTGTGAGGGTGAGGGACCGAGGAGGAGAAGCTCTCCCCATCTTCTCCTCTCTTCTTCTCTTCTCTTCTCTTCTCTTCTCTTGTTCGTGGCGATGGAGCTTGGAGCGTGGAGCTTGAGGATGGAGCTTGCTTCAAGCTTCCACTTGGATCGTGGAGCTACTGGAGTGTGCGAGAGAGGAGATAACTCGATCGGCATGGAGGTAAGCTCACTATACCCATAGATATGGATGGCGCGTCAGCTACGTGAGAGGTAGCCATTACTGCTCAGCTTGGAATGCTTGAATTAATAAGCGGTCCGTGGGTCTTGGCGGTTGAGCGAAAGCTCCCATAGCAGTGTAGGGATAGCATCAATACCAAGGTCAGCAACCAAATGACCCAACCAAATGGCCTCCTTGCAAGCCTCAATAGTTGCAACATACTCAGCCTCTGTAGTAGAAAGGGCCATGTATTTCTGCACCCTAGACATCCAAGAAATAGCACCTCCAGCATAGGTAAATACATAGTTGGAAGTGGACTTCCTACTATCTGCATGTCCTGCATAATCAAAGTCTGTGTACCCCATGACTCCTATATCCTGGCTGCCATAGCATATGCACATATCTGCAGTGCCCTTCAGGTATCTCATGATACCCTTCACAACATCCCAATGCTTCTTGCCAGGTGTAGCCATATAGTGTGCCACAACACCAACTGCAAAGGAAATATCTGGACGAGTGGTGATCATGGCATACATAAGACTTCCCACTGCGGATGCATAGGGAATCTTGGCCATCTTGGCCATCTTGGCCCTCTGCTCATCTGTCTGCAGACAATCAGCCTGTGATACCTTCACATAAGAAGGCAATGGACAACTAATAGGCTTTACGTCCTGCATGTGGAAGCGCTCAAGGACTTTATGAATGTACTCCCTCTGTGACAAATAGAGGAGTCCCTGATGCCTGTCGCGTCTAATGCGCATACCAAGTATGTGAGAGGCATGTCCCGGATCTTTCATCTCAAAGCTCTTTTTGAGCTGAGCCTTAAGAGCATCTAGCTCATCATGAGCTTTCCCTACTATCAGCATATCATCCACATAGAGTACCAAAATCAATAAAGAACCATCACGAGCTTTCTTCATGTAAAGACACGGATCCATAGCACTCCTGTTGTAGCCCTGTGACTGCATAAAGGCATCAAACTTATGATACCACTCCCTAGGTGCATGTTTCAAGCCATAAAGACTTTTCTTCAATTTGCACACTAGGTGCTCCCTGCTAGGTTCTGCAAAGCCCTTCCCATGTAAGAAAGCCATCTTGGCATCCATCCAAGTCAAGCTGAGCAACCAAAGCCAAGACTAAGCGCAGGGTGTTCATCTTAACCACAGGAGAAAAGACCTCATCAAAGTCCGCACCATGCTCCTGCTTAAAACCCTTTGCTACCAATCTAGCCTTGTATGCCAGCTTGGGGTGTCCAGGGGTACTTTTCAGCTTGTACACCCACTTGCATGGCAAAGCCTTCTTGCCCTTAGGCAAGGAAACCAAATCCCAAGTCTCATTCTTATGCAAGGAGTCTATCTCAGGCTGCATAGCCCTCTCCCAAGAGTGACTGTCACCCCTGCGCATAGCCTCATCATAAGTGAAAGGCTCTCTTACATCTGTAACCAAGACATAATGCATCGAGGGCTGAAATCTATCAGGTGGACGTCTGTCTCTAGTAGACCGTCTCACGGCAAGCTCTGCTACCTGCCCAGCTGCCTGTCCAATACCCTAACCATGAGCATATGCTGCAGCTGTAAGCTATCCAACTGGCTGTGCGGGAGCTCTCGGCTCCTCCTGAAATATGACCCTGCAGATCTCAATAACTCTCTCAGGCTGCCTATGCATCTTGTCTTTATGGAAGACTATATCATGACTGCGGATGACTTTCCGCCCCTGCGGATCCCAGAGACGGTAACCCATCTCGCCTGCATCCCCATAACCAAGGAAAATGCATTTGACACTCTTAGGATCCAGCTTACTTCTCTTGTTTCTGGGCACGTGGCAAAATGTCTCACATCCAAAGACACAAAGATGCGCATAAGAGGGAGGTTTTCCAGCCCATACCTCCTCGGCAACCTGGAAATCCAAACCACTAGAGGTGATATGTTTATGATATGCACAGCTGTACTAACTGCCTCAACCTAAAAGCTCTGTGGTAGGACTACATGGCTAAGCATACTATGTACACGCTCCTGGATGGTTCTATTCATCCGCTCAGCCAAACCATTCTTGGGGGGGGGGTGTAGGGGGCGGTCAACTGACGCTTAATACCCCTCTCATCACATAACTGCTCAAAAGCACGTGAGACATACTCACCCCCATTATCTATCCTTAGGCATTTTAGCCTATACCCAGACCGGTTCTCAACCAATGCAAGCCATCTCTGAAACACAGCCAAGACATCGGATTTCAGCTTAATGGGATAAGCCCAAACTTTCCGTGAAAAATCATCTATGAAAGTAACAAAATACTTGGCATGGGCCCACAGACATCCGAATGTACCAATGCTAAGGTCTCACTCATGCATGGCCTACCAGACTTCTTATGCGTAGACCTAGTCTGCCTGCCATAAAGACAATGCTCACATGAATCAAAACATGCATAATCAAGGGACGGTAAGTACTGCGAACCAGAAAGCATTTTCATTCCCTTCAAAGACATATGGCCCAAACGAGCATGCCAAAGTTGTACATGTGGGATAGAACCCACAGAAAAAACATGATTAAGGGAAGAAGCGGATACAGTCAAGGGATAGAAGCTGCTAGTCTTGGCACCTCTCGCAATCACCCATGAGTGATCTTCCATGCAGAGTCTCCAAAAGATACATGGTAACCTGCGTCATCAAGCTATCCAGCTGACATGAGACTGCGTGTCAAAGCATGTACATGACGTACATCCTGCATAACAAAACTGCTGCCAGAAGAAAAATGTAGCCTAACATCACCAATGCCCACAATATCAAGAGAGCTGTCATCACCCAGGCGCACAGAACCCGAAACAGTACGATATGAATGAAACCACTCTCGGCAAGGCGTCACATGAAAGGACGCACCTGAGTCCAAGAGCCAACACTATGCATACATAGAGTGTATCTCTGTCATCTGTGAAGCACTAGAAGAATGTGCAAGGATATAATCATCATCATCAACATCCTCAGGCTGCATAACATTGATCTCTTCAATTTTAACACTGGACTTTGCAGGCACCATACTGCAATCAGAAGACTTATCCTGCACTTTGTCTTTCCCCTTATCTTTGCACATTTCATCGCACAATTCATGGCATTGTGGCCTAATATGGCCCTTTTTCCCACAATGGTGACAAGTAACATCTGCGTTCCTGCCACAGGATTTGCTACATGACTTCCCACAAGACGAACCCAGATTTCTGAGAATCCCATCCACGACCACTGCCACTGCCATACTTTCCATATCCATCATTCCTGCCTCTAACTGTCATAGCATGCGACACATGAGAGGCATCCAAATTCTTACGGTTAACCTCTTCCTGTAGAAGAGCACTCTCAACATCACATAATTTCAAGGTAGCAGTAGAGGCACATAATGCAATGCGGAATACATCCCTGACTCATTAAGAGTACCAAGCAAGAAAAGAGGAGTGACATCCTGTGCAAAAGTGATGTCCTGCGAAGTCAAGTTCTTGAGTATAGCATGGAACTAGCTCAAGTGAGCAGACATAGTCACATTCTCCTTCATGCACAGATCCATAAGCTACTTTAGCCAATACATCTGACTCGCTAGACTTTTCTTGTCATAGAGGTTCTTGATTTTATCCCTGCCATGCACTCTATTCTTTCTCAAATACATTGTAATGAACCTGTTCTATGAGAGATAATACAATAGTGGACTTGCATAACTCATCAAGCTCAAGCCATTCCTCATCTGGCATAGTTGCAGGCGGATGCTCGCTCAACGTCAGAGGTTTGATCTGCGATTTGTGCACCAACACCTATCAAATCTAGCTCTTCCAATAAGAGTAATTTGTACGATCAAGCTTAGTGATGTTGAAAATAGCATGATTAGTGGACGAACTCGCCATAATGTAGGCTAGAAGACTACAGACAGTTCAAAACTACTTGCTGTTTACTATAGAAAATGACAAAAAAATCACCAAAATCGAGAGAAAATGGCGAGTAAAGTGTAACCAAAGCTGCTGCCCACCAAGTACTAGTGAAAGTATCTCATTTCAAAATATTTCAGCATGAAAAATCCATGTCAGTTCTGGAGTTATATGCTTGCTGTAATAAATGCCAGTAGGGTACTGTGAGAGTCAATTGCTAACCAAATCATTACACCAAATCAATAAATGATAGCCAAGACATGACCAGCCATAAACGGGCATAAATTAGCACCAAATAGTCATCAAGACCCTGAGTAAACACCCAAACATGTCACCAAAGCATCTGTCAGTGAGA
The DNA here is from genome assembly GCF_053477565.2 of Lygodium microphyllum. Lineage (NCBI taxonomy): Eukaryota > Viridiplantae > Streptophyta > Polypodiopsida > Schizaeales > Lygodiaceae > Lygodium > Lygodium microphyllum. The sequence continues at coordinate 16,473,680 of NC_141147.1, read as the reverse complement.
GTAGGCATACCCCTTGGATAATGGGGCAAAGTATACATAACACTGGCAAGACCTGACACCAGTAGGTGTATGGTCACTAGAGTGCAAAGCCCAAGCTCAGGTCAAAAGAAATTCCAAGATATCAGTGCATGGACCATGCAACATGTAAGTGTAAGAGATCCCAAAGTCTCAAGTATCTGCAAAATGCTCAAATAGCATAAACCTCCTGCTCAATGTCGGTCAAGCATACAAGATGCTCCCACTAGCTCAAAAGGTGGATAAACAAGCTCAACAGCTCAAGCAAACCAAGTCAAAGTACCAATGACAAGTAACCAAGACAATGTGTCAATAGCATCCAAGGTCATAATGAAAAAAGCCAAGTCATAACGGAAAAATCCAAGTCAATGTCCAACTGCTCAAGGGAATACTCAAATGAATGTCGAGACAAGCTCAAACAACTGCCATCCACAGCCAAAGCATAAAGCATTCACCAAGACATCATAACCCATACTAGGTAGCCTAGGCATAAACCATGTCATAGATGAAATGCCAGCTGCAAAGAAGTGATAGTCAAACCCAAATCGAGCTCTAATCTCAGCTCAAAAGCATTTCGAAGCATAAACAAGACATGTGGCATAGTCCAAATACATCATGACATCATATCGAGTATCCGAGAGTACCTCGTGACCAATAGGCATAACCCAACTGTAGCATAAATAGCTTCAGCCCTGAAGTTTCCAGTAGCATATAACCTCTATAAACTAAGCAAATCAGTGCTCAATCCAAGCTCAAATCCATAGGCAAACCATTGGCATACATTCCCGTATGTATAGGCACTAATTGGGCATAATCGGGCATAAAATGCCAAGACCTGTAAGCATAAAATTGAAGTAACAGGTGGCTGCCCTATTTTGGACTTTTTTGGACAGATCTAAGATTGTTCAAAATAGTCAATGGCTGAGCTAAATCAGCTCTAAATGCATCTCACATAAGAGGCATAACATCCACAAGTGATCCGATATCAATAGACATCAATAGAAGCATCACATAAGCCATATGCATACAAATACATGTTGTCTCAGAACTGAAATCTGTTGCAGAATATTCTGTCATCAGAATTTGGAAAATCCAACATCACCATTGCATTCGAAGCGTGCCAAAACCCCAACTTTGACTCTTACCTTGCCCGAATCGGGTTTCGAATGCCTGAGATATGACAAAAAGAGTGATTTTTGGGCCAAATTTTGAAGCAAGCGCAAAAAAAAACATGAGCTAGCTAGGGGGGTATGCTGTCCCACGTGTCAACAATGGGGCCCAAAGGGGGCACAAATGGGTGTCAAGATTGTGGGAGAGAAGGAAGGAGTCTCACTTGTAGCTTTCTTGCTTGCACAATGGGGGAAGACACACAAGGGTGGAGGCTGAAAACAGTTTTCCTCTTCTTAGTTGTGTAAGCCAAAAGAACTCAAGTACAAAGAAAATAGAAGAACCCTAGATATGGGTCTCAAACCAAACTCAACTAACTAAGGTGGCATACTAACTGAGCCACGAACTAGAATAGATAAGGATAGCTATCATGTAGCTATTATTCATGGGCGGTGTACCAACCGCATCTGCAACTGACAAGTCGGTGACATAAATACACAACGGTTACCCTGGCGTATCACGAGTGGAGCTCGATATCTCAACACTCCCCCTCGAGCTCAATCCCAATTCCTGCACACCAAGCAGGTCTCTGAACTTGCACAACTTCTCTGCGCCCAATGCCTTCGTAAATATGTCAGCTACCTGATCCTCTGTGCTGACATAAACTAGATCAATAAGACCTAGTAAAACACTCTCCCGCACATAGTGATAATGCATCTCAATGTGCTTTGTTCTAGCATGATAGACTGGGTTATTTGCCAAGTGTATACTACTCATGTTGTCACAATAAATGACAACTGGTCCATCTGTAGACTGATGCATATCATAAAGTAGCTTATGCAACCAAGCTACCTCACATGCAGCCATTGCTGCACCCCTGTACTCAGCCTCTGTGCTCGACAAGGCAACTGTAGGCTGTTTCTTGCTGCTCCAAGTGACTGCAGCACTCCCAAAAGAGAACACATATCCACTGGTAGATCGTCTATCAGAAATACTATGACTTCACATACCTGAGTATGCGTCTAGCCGCATCCAAATGCGATTTCCTTGGAGCCTGCATAAACTGACTTACCAATCCAACAGCATAGCTCAAATCTGGCCTGGTAATAGTCATATAAATCAAGCTTCCTACTATGCGTCTGTACATAGTAGGGTCTTCCAGAAGCTCACCTGCATCTGCGCTCAGCTTCACATTCTGCTCCAAAGGAACTGAAATAGGCTTACAGCCTGTCATCCCATATTTGGACAGCATGTCAAATCCATACTGCCTCTGCAAGAGCTGTATCCCACTTGGTGATCTAATCACCTCAATGCCCAAGAAATATCACAGCTCTCCCAAATCCTTCATCTCAAACTTCTGCTTCAATAGCATTTTCACATGAAGGATATCTTCATCACTGTCACCTGTCATAATCAAATCATCAACATAAATGACAAGTAGCATAATACCTTTCTCTGTCTTTCTCACATAAAGTGAGAAATCTGCCTTGGAAATCTGAAAGCCAATAGTGACAAGATACTGTCCTATCTTGTCAGGCCATGCTCTAGGTGCTTGCTTCAAGCCATACAAGGCTTTCTTCAACCTGCAAACAAACTCAGGATGAACAGCATGCACATAACCTGGTGGCTGCTCCATATAGACCTCTTCTTGCAAATCACCATGCAAGAAGGCATTCTTTACATCCATCTGATGTAAAGACCATCCCTTTGATGCAGCCATAGCAATGACTACTCTTACGGTTGCCATCCTTGCAACCGGACTGAATGTTTCTTCATAGTCAATGCCATATGTTTGTGCATACCCCTTGACTACTAATCTTGCCTTGTATCTGTTCACAGAACCATCTGCATTGTGCTTCACCTTATAAACCCACTTACAGCCAATTGCATTTTTACCTTTAGGCAAAGGTACCAATTCTCATGTAGCATTTGCTTCCAAGGCATCCATTTCTTCATCCATGGCTTTCTCCCATTTTTCTTTTCCCATGGCTTCCTCAAAAGAAGTGGGTTCTGGTTCCTGTATCACTTTAACCATATATGCATAATGAATGGCTGTAAATCCATCATATTTCAGCCTATCCACAGGATACCTAGCTCTCGTAGACCTGCACAAAGTAGGTTCACTCCCAGGTGCTCTCAAAACATCCCTGGTCTTCCTTACTCCAGGTGTAACAATAGAAGGAATACCCAACTCATCATCAATGCTCTGTTCTGAGCCACTGGATTCACCATCCACATAAGAGTGACCTGCATTCACATCAAACATGGGTTGATCAACCTTCTCTTTTCCTTTTCGTGATACCTGCATACCACTATCTGCATTACTTTGAGAAGATTCTCCTGATCTCAATCTGCCTGTCCATGGCGAAGAATGTGAACCACTACTAGAGGACGCTCCAGGTCCACTAATATTTTGTGACTGCTGCTGTGAATTTTGTGCAGCATTACCATTTTGTGCATCTACATCATCAATCACATTTACTGGTTTATACCAGCTACTCATCTCATCAAAAACAACATCTCTGCTCACTGTAAACTTACGAGTAGAAGGGTTATAGCATCTATACCCTTTTTGCTGCAGAGAGTAACCAATAAAGATGCACTTCTCAGCTTTTGGATCCAACTTGGATCTCAGCTCATCTGGCACATGTACATAGGCAATGCAACCAAAAATTTTCAAATGAGAAATATCTGGTTTCCTACCAGTATACCTCTCCTCTGGAGTCATTCCATGTATTGCTGCAGTGGGAGTCCTGTTCATTATGTAGACTGCTGTAGCAACTGCTTCAGCCCAATAAAAATCTGGCAGGTCTTTTTCATTGAGCATGGCACGAGACACCTCTCCAATATGTCTATTTTTTCTTTCTGCAATTCCATTTTGCTGTGGGGTATGACTGCATGAATATTGCTGCTTTATGCCATGCTCCTGCAGGAACCTTGCAAACTCATTTGAGAGGTACTCTCCCCCTCCATCTGACCTTAGGCATTTTACTTGCAGACCTGTTTCTTTTTCAACCATAGCTTTAAGAGTTTTGAAATGCCCGAAAACTTCACTTTTCTTTTTCATAAAATACACCCAAACTTTTCTGCTATAGTCATCAATAAAAGTGACAAAATAATGACAGCCTCCAAGAGATGCAGCTTTAGTAGTCCACACATCAGAGTGGATTAATTCCAATGGCTTCTCACTCTCTTGAACACGTCTAGGAAATGGTTTCCTTGCCTGTTTTCCAAATTGACAGGCTTCACATACCTTATGCATTTCTGCAACCTTGAATTTACGCAATCCTGCAACAATATTTTGGGCCTGCATTGATTTAAATCGCTGTACATTAACATGACCAATGCGTTTATGCCAGATATCAATATCTGCAACTACACCGGTCCCATGTGCAAACATTGCTGCACTCAATTCAGACATGTCTGCATCCAACGTAAACATTCTGCCCTTCTTCTTTCCTTTTGCTATCAAGCGACCTTTATTTTTCATATCCTCAACAAAGCATCCATGAGGATTAAATCTGACCTGCAAGCCCTGTTCAACCATTTGACCAACAGAAACCACATTCTTGGTGATATTCGGGACATGAAATACATCGGACAGGTATTTCTTTTTCCCATCCTGCATAGACAAGGGAATTTTTCCAATCTGCACAATAGGATGTGCAGTATCATCACCAGTCTCCACAAATCCTGGTTTTTCCATTTTCCTTGCATCCTCCATCCATTCTGCATGACCTGTCATGTGGTTTGATGCACCTGAGTCAACATACCATACATCATTGCTTTCTTCTGCACTTGTCACAGAATTGTTCATGTGCTGCACCATGAACAAATGCTTATTTCTGTCATCACCCTGTCTGCTAGAAGATGCATAATTCCCTTGTTGCAGTTTTCCATTCATGATGTCATTCTGCTTTTTATAGCAGTCTTTAGCCATATGACCCATTTTACCACAGTAGTAGCATTCAACATTACTGTTTGCATTTTGACCTCTTTGCCATCCACCACGACCTCTTTGGCTCCCCCTGCCTCTAGAGTTACCACGTCCTCCTCCATAGGACTGGTTTTCTTGAGTTTGCTGCATATTCTGATTTCTACCACGGCCTCCAAATCGGCCTCCTCTACCTCTGCCTCTACCTCTTCCAGCATTTGAGTAGAAGACAGCTTCTTTTGAAGTTCCTCCTGAAGAAGATGCACCACCATTTCTCTGTTCCTCAGAAATTAGAAGAGCAATCAACTCCTCAAAATCAGGAAATCTTTCACGAACTGAAATGGATGTCCGAAACTGTGCATAATCTTTCCTAGACCATTCAAGGTCACAGAAACTAAATCATCATCTTCCACTAGCGACCCAATGGAAGTAAGTGCATCTGCAATCTTCTTCACCTTCATGTGGTAGTCATTGATGCTCATATTTTCTCTTTGCACATTGTGCAACTCTTGCTTGAGCTGCATTTTCCTGGCTTGCGTATTTGTGCTATACATCTTTGACAGAGTATCCCATGCCTCCTTTGGCGTACTTGCATCCTGAATATGCACAATCATAGAGTCTGAAATGCTGATAGACAGCCAGTACATAACTTTCCTGGCTCTCTCATGCCATGCTTTGAATGCCTGCATTTGCTGTTGATTGGGAACATCAGGAAGAACTAGTTCTTCTTCATTTCCTGCAACAAATTCCCAATATCCTTTTCCCATAAGGAAATTCGTCATTCTAAACTTCCATGCCTGGAAGTTGTTCTTGTCAAGCTTTTCAGTGACAATCTGTGAAAGAGAATCAGACGCCATTACAGAATACTGCAAGAAATTCTGTCACTGCAAAAAACACAGCTTCACCCTCACAAGGGCAAATCTACAAAACTGGCGAAAGTGGTATTTGACCACACAGTCACTTCCTAGTGACGATTTTGCATAAACAGAAACCAAGGATGATTCTGAAACTCCCAATGTCTCTGCGCACAAGCATACGATGCAATTTCTACAGTAACTTTTCACCGACCTGTAGAACAGTGGCTGCATAGCATAAAACTGAGCCTTTTCCTGAGTGCGTGCAGAAAACTTCCGCCTCCAAAATAGGCCCCGAAATGGCCTCAAATCAAAAAAACAGGGTCGCCAAGAGCTAAAGCTCTTACCCGCAGCATATAGTGCCCTCTTGCTTCACCGCGAAGGGCGTCTCAACCTGAGACAATGCACTCTTGCAATTTCCGGCTGTGCTACCTGCAGAGATCTGCTCCCAAAACAGAAAATGAAAGCAACACTGCTCCTCTTACCAGAACACCGCGAGCTTGGCTTGCTTTCTTGAGCTCCTTACCACGAACAAGGCTCTGATACCATGTCAAGATTGTGGGAGAGAAGGAAGGAGTCTCACTTGTAGCTTTCTTGCTTGCACAATGGGGGAAGACACACAAGGGTGGAGGCTGAAAACAGTTTTCCTCTTCTTAGTTGTGTAAGCCAAAAGAACTCAAGTACAAAGAAAATAGAAGAACCCTAGATATGGGTCTCAAACCAAACTCAACTAACTAAGGTGGCATACTAACTGAGCCACGAACTAGAATAGATAAGGATAGCTATCATGTAGCTATTATTCATGGGCGGTGTACCAACCGCGTTTGCAACTGACAAGTCGGTGACATAAATACACAACGGTCACCCTAGCGTATCACGAGTGGAGCTCGATATCTCAACAATGGGGGCCAAAGAAGGCCTACACCAAGCCTCAGCAAGCCTTGATAGGCTGAAAGCAAGATCCAGGTAAAGGAAGCTCTAAGAGGTGTGAGCTATGGCTGCCCACAACCTGTGAAAACCCTATTTACCTAGACCTGTGGACTGAGATAAATCTCTAAAATAATGAAGCAATACCTCAATGTCAATGCCCTGATGGTGTCTCAATAGGCCGGGAAGAAGCTCGGGAAGCCGGGGAGTGACAAGAGCTCAAGACAATGAGCTATGGCTGCCGGGAAGGAGGCCCAGTGCGAGTGGGGAGTCGATGGGAAGCTGAGAATGCCACAAGCCAAGCTCAAGAGTCGGAAGCCGTGCTCTGATACCAATTGAAAGGAGAGGAGGATCGAAGCTTGCACTCGAGAGCTATGGCGGGAGAGCAAGAGCAAGAAAGAGAGAGAAACAAGAAATGGGAACTCCAATAGTCACAATGTGTGACCGGGCCTTCCTTTATTCAAACTGTCACTAAAAGAATAAAGAATAAAGTGACGATGACGGGCCCCCACCACCTGCAGTGTGCAGTGGCGGTGACTATCAGTGTAGTAATACATGAGCAGCTAGGCGGAGGCGCCTTTACTCCCAACAGGGTCACGAAGGAGCTCCTCAAATTCTAGGAGTAATGCGGAAATTACAGCTAGAGCCCCCCCCTAGCATCCACATTTCCTACTGCTCGAGATTATCCCTACAGACATACATTTTCCCTACGAAGACGGTCTAAGCCTCTCCAAGTAATAATCATGACCCCCTTGGAGTAGGATCTCGCAGCTAGCTTGGGGGTAGTCTAGCGCAATCTTTCCTTTTATCATGTTTGTCAATGTTTTTAATCAGAGATCTAGATTTTAGCAAACACAAACAATCCTTTTAAACAATGACTCACAGCATTGTGCAATTCATAGCTTTACATAGCTAAGGTAGATCCTTAATCCAAGGTAACCTTACATTCTAAAGAGGATTCTTCTTCCTAGAAAGAAGTGTTGAGTACAAATCTTTCAATGTTGTTAAGCAAGACACGAATTTCCCGTTTAGGGCTAACTTACCCAACATAAGCAAATTTCCTTTAGTTGATACTTAGAAAAATATTGTGACGATAATTTAACGAGATGATTTACAAGATTCTTTAAATAGATTTTCACTTTTTAAGTGTTAATCAACTCCTAACCATTATTACATTTGGCAATAAATATATTGAGTTATTTTACTAATCTCGAGTGTGCATAACATCATTTACTCATTTCGTGCAATAACCTCTTGCAACTATTTCAATCATGATTCTACGACTTATAATCTCGATTAATCTATCTACAAATCATAGGTAGCAGTTAACCATTTGTGCATGTATTAATACGCTCTCTAGATGAAACTGACATCTCGTGTAAGTGTAAATCAAAAGCTAACATTTTATGTACTTAATTTTGGAAAAAAAAACCTTATTGTTTTATGTGGCAATATAAAAATAATAGCCTATTTCTGAGTTGTGAACAATCTGGTTTGACAAGGCATCATTGGAATTTTGTCTTTGCTTGTGCTTGCATTCGCCACACCCGATGTTCCGTTGGTAGTGGCAATTCCGACAACCTCAAGCATTCCCGTATCTCTGGCAATATCCGTTCTTTAAACGGTTACGGTGGATTTCCTAGTCTTTCCACTTTGTTGCTTTGGAGCCATCGTTCGTGAGCGGGCTCGAGAGATAGAGAATGTGGAATGAATTCGGGATGGGAGAGTATAAGAGCAGCTTGCCGAATTGAAGACCAAGATAGAGGGAGGTTGAGTTCATTCATTTTCTCTCTAATTCCCTCTCTCGCAACCTCTTGAGATCTTCTTCCCTCTCTCTCTCTTTCTAGTTATTCCCCTCTCTAGCTCCCTCTCGCAGGCTCTCGGGGGGGAGGAAGGGTATCCTTCTACCTCCCTCTCTTTTCCTCCCTCTTGCTATATACTCTTGAGAAGGGCCTCTCCCCTCTTGCTCAGACCTCTTTTAGCTGCTCCCCATGCCTCTTATTTATAGCTAAGTTAGAGAAGAAGGGTCATGGCTAAGAAGAAGAGTTCTTTATGGAGGGGATCTTAGCAAAATCAACAATTTGAAGCTTCCAAGATGCAATCTGATGCTAAATTGCAAATCTAATGGTTTCGTTGGCTATGAAAGGGGGGTAAAACCCCAAAACACATGATTAGAAATCTTCCAGATCACTCCTTCTTCTTCTCCCCATTCGGAGTGTTTTTTGCTTGTAAACTGCGATCGCGATGCATATGATTTCACCAATCCTTTGTATTAAATCTTCAAAACTGGCTAAAAAAGCCACTTGCTTTTTTTACATGACACTCTGCTCTAGAAGTTTCCATAGCTTTTTAGGATATTTATAATAAAAAATATCCAAAATATCAAAAATATTATAGTTTTGTCCAAAAATCTAATATTTTGGAACCATCCATACTATAGACACTGACACTAATGACTAATATGGCTCATAACTCTCGTTCACATGATAACTTCCGTGATGGGTGGCTACAGTCCTTGTTAATCCAGGAAAAATGTCAAGTTATGATCCTCAAGTTTTTTTTGTCAAGATCTTCTCTATTTAATGAATTTAGAGTTCTTCAATGTCCATTTTGCGAGAAGTCAGGAAGATTTTAAATCAAAGTTAGGATATCACATCTTCTCCCCCTTAGAGGAATCGAGATATCCTCATCTCGAATGAAACTAGGGATATTAGCTACATAGTGACTCATGGTCAATCCAAGTGGCATGCTCTTTTCAGGGTAGTCTTTCCATTGGATGAGAAATTCTCTAAGGGCTCTACTCCTCATTTTCTCTCCCTTACATCAATTACTCTGTCAGGTTGTAACTCAAGGACTCCTTGGTTAGGTATTACAACTCGTTGATCATCAAGGATATGGTTAGGGTTAACTACGTATACTTTCAATAAGCTAACATGAAATACATTATGGATTTTTATATTCTCAAGGAGTTGTATCTTGTAAGCGCTTGATCCTAAGCACTTGAGAACCTTATAGTGTCCACAATATCTTGGACTTAAATTCTCCTAAAGACAAATAACTCTTCTTTGCGGACAAAGACCATGTCTCCTTCTTTAAAGATTCGTTCTTGCCTTTTTAGATAATCATATGCCTTTTGTTGGTCCATGGCAGCTTGAATATCTTGTCTGATAATCTTGATTTGATCATCCATCTTGTCTAACATTTTTCTTGAAGCTTCTACCCTTAGAATAGGATCGGAAAAATTAAGTGGCATACAACAATCTTGACCATATAGTGCCTGAAATGGAGTGATCTGAACACTTCAATGATAGGAGATATTATAAGAAAATTCCACTAAGGGTAGATATTAAATCCACCTTTCAGGTTCCTTGCTGTAATATGCATGCAAAATATCCTCAATCACTTGATTAACTCATTCTATTTGCCCGTCACTTTGTAGATGATAACTGAAACAAAGTTGTGTTCCAATGGCTTCAAATAAACTCTTCTAGAAATGTGATGTAAAAAGAGAATCATGATCACTGATGATCCTTTTTGGTAACCCATGTAACCTTAAAATCTATTTTACAAAAATTATTGCAATATCTGAAGCTTTGTAATTGGTTTTTGTTGGAATAAGATGAGCGATCTTTGTTAGCATATCTACTATTACCATTATTGAGTTATATCCTCCATGCACAGAAGGTAAACCATCTATAAAGTCCATGCTAATAAACTCCCATTTCATCTAGGGAATGCCAAGTGACTAGAGTTTTCCTGGTAACTTGACATGTTCAGATTTTACCCTTTGGCAATTTAGACATTCAATGACGTACTTAAGTATATCACCCTTGAGTCTTTCCTAGTAATAGCTTTTCCTTATAACATTAAGAGTTTTGGCATACCTTGGGTATCCTGAAAAAGGAGAGTCATGTGCTTCCCAAAGTATCCTTCTCTTGAGAGTCTGACTTGAAGGAATGCATAGTATCATTGTGAAATAAACAAGTGTTTTGTCTTCATCTATAGAGAATTCTTAATACTTAGTCTTGAATTTTGGATCTTGTTCATTATTCTAAACTTCCCAAAAAAATTGTTAATAGTCTGGGTCCTTATTTGCTTCATCCTTAGTCAACTCGATGATATAATTAGTTGGCATTGATACCATTGTAGACATAGTTTCTGCCCTAGATGGTTCTTCAGCGAGATAAGAGCATCAAAGAAGGCTTTACAACTAAGGACATTTGCTACTACATTTTCTTTACCAGGTCTAAACTTAATTTCAAAGTCATACTCCTACAGAATTTTGATCCACCATCATTGCCTCATATTAAGATCAGGTTGAGGGAAAACTTATTTCCAAGCAAGTAATGTCTCTATAATTTGAGAGCATAAATCACAGCTAACAACTCCAAGTTGTGAGTAACATATCTATTTTCATGGGCTTTCAATTTTCTCGAAGAGTAAGCTATAGAATGACCTTCCTACATTAGTACACATCCCAATGCAAGAGAGCTAGCATTTATGACAACTTCAAATTCCTTGCTTAAGTCAGGTAGCCTTAAGATAGGAGCAGTTATCGTACTATTCTTTAGTTGCTCAAAGTTAGATTGCTCAATTGGCATCTAGATAATGGCAACTTGCTTTTTGAGTAAGTCTGTAAGAGGTGCTACAATTTGAGCATAGTTTTTAATGAATATCCTATACCATCCTATTAGACCTAGAAAACTTCTCACTTCCTTGATCGTGGTTGGGGATGGCCAATCTTGAACATCTTTGACCTTGGCAGGATCTACTAGCATACCTTCAACAAACACTATGAATTCCAAGTACTCGATCTTCCTTTTAAAGAAGGCACGTTTCTTCTTCTTGGCATACAATTTGTGTGTTCTCATCATCTCTAGGACAATGCAAAGATGTGGTTCATGTTCTTCTTCCTCCTTAGAATAAGTTAGGACGTCATCAAAGAATACAATAACAAAATCATTGAGATGAGGCCTGAAAATGTCATGCATTAACCTGTTGAAGGTAGCTGGGGCATTTGTCAACCCAAATGACATCACGATGAATTCAAAAATACCGTATCTTGTGTTGAAGGCAATTTTAGGAATATCTTCATCCTTGATTTTGATATGATAATATCCAGACCGAAGATCGATCTTAGAAAAGATCCTCACTCCTTGTAGACGATCAAGAAGCTCGTCCATCCTTAAGATCGAATACTTGTTCTTCATTGTTACCTAGCTTAGCCCTAGGTAGTCAAAACAAAGATGGAGAGTTCCATCTTTCTTCTTTTGGAATAATACTGGGCTCCCCATGGTAAACTACTTGGCCGAATATACCCTTGTTCTAGTAGTTATTTGAGTTGCTCTTTTAGTTTGATGGCTTCAGCAATAGACATTTTATAAGGTCTTTTTGCCACTGGAGCAGCTCTTGAAACAAGTTTAATCTCGTGATCGGCTTCTCTTTCCAGAGGTAACTCAATTAGGTCTTCAGGAAATACATCGGCATATTCTTTTAACCATGATGGTTCTTTTTCTATTTGACCATCTTGATTTACCTTATTAAGTTTGATCAAGTAAACTGATAATGCTTTCTTCAAGCCTTTCGCAATTCGAGAAGCTTTTGCTAATTGAACTTTAGGTTTCCTTGTTTCACCTTGTGTAGTTGTTATTTCATTGTTCAAATCCTGGAATGTGACCTGACCTTTTCCACAATGGATATGAGCATAATTAGGAATCAACCAATCCATTCCTAGTAAACATTCATAAGCTCCTAAGTTCATTACTCTCAATCTCATACTTGAAAGGTTTCCTCCTAGGTTAAACTCTACCTTTGTAGTTTGTTGTGTAGAAAGTACCTCCTTTCCATTTGCTAATTCCACAAGCAGTTTTGATGCATTTACTGTATCTATTCCTAACTTCTTAGCACACTTGGGAGAAATGCATGAGTGTGTACTTTCATAGTCAATCAAAACTTTAAATGATTTACCTCGGTGACTAGCTAGTGTCTATATTATCGAATATTGACGATTTGGACCCTTCTTATGGAATGCAGCATGAACAATTGCTTTTTCAATGTGTTCTTCCATAGTAGGGTCTTCCTCCTTATTAATCTCTTTAAGGCTAATATTTGATGTTCTTCCTCTTGCCATAGCTACTTGACCATGGCCGTGTGTAGCTCTTCCTTGACCTCGAAATTGGCCTTGGCGATGGTTTCCACCAAGATTTGGACAATCTCTCTTGAAATGTCCTGGCTCATTATAGTGAAAGCACTCAAGAGCATCCCTGTTTCCCTGGGTAAGAACACAATTTTCAACTACATCGGATTTTGTATTTTTCTTCTGACCTTGGTGAAATTGGCCTTGGGTTCTTTTTGCTTGACCTTTGAATCCTCCTTTTTTCTGGTTATTTAGCTCTAGAACTTATTATTTTTAGGCTTTGATTGTACTTCTCGCACAATAGGAGCAACTCGAATCAAAGCATCTTGGAGGTCTATTGGTCACATTGGTTCCAAATGAGTGTTCATAAGAGAATTTAGCCCTTTATAGAACTTGGACACTTATTGACAGTACCCTGAGGGTGCATATTTAAGAAGCGAAACAAACTTGGAGTAATACACCTCCAGGGTCTTGCCCATTTGCTTCAAATTAAAGAACTCATTCATCTTCTGGGTGTGATAAGCTGGAGGTAAATATCTTCCTCTTAAAACCTCTTTCAACAAATCCCAAGTAATGGTATTTTCAGGGACACCTTGATCTCAACACCACTGGTTCCACCAAAGTTGAGCTTCACCAATTAATTTTAGCTAAGCTATCATGACTCGGTTGGTTGGGACAATTCCTGCAGTAGTAAAATAATATTCCATGGATTCGATCGAAATTTCTACATTAGCTTTCACATTCTCTCCTTTCCCATCAAATTACGGAGATTTGAATTGCTTTAAAAGATTCCTTTTCTCTTCGACTTCGTTGAAAATTATTGTGGGTGTGAAGTTCTGGGAAAATTGTTAAGATATCGAGCTCCACTCGTGATATGCCAGGGTGACCATTGTGCATTTATGTCACCGACTTGTCAGTTGCAGATGCGGTTGGTACACCGCCCATGAATAATAGCTAGATGACAGCTATCCTTATCTACTCTAGTTCGTGGCTCAGTTAGTATGCCACCTTAGTTAGTTGAGTTTGGTTTGAGACCCATATATAGGGTTCTTCTATTTCTATGTACTAGAGTTCTTTTGGCTTACACAACTAAGAAGAGGAAAATTGTTTTCAGCCTCCACCTGCGTGTGTATTCCCCCATTGTGCGAGCAAGAAAGCTACAAGTGAGACTCCTTCCTTCTCTCCCACAATCTTGACATGGTATCAGAGCCTTGTTCGTGGTAAGGAGCTCAAGAAAGCAAACCAAGTTCGCGGTGTTCTGGTAAGAGGACCAGTGAGCAGGTAGCACAGCCGGAAAGTGCAAGAGTACTCTATCTCAAATTGAGATGCCCTTCACGGTGTAGCAAGAGGGCAGTATATACTACGGGAAAAGGGCTTTAGCCCTTGGTTGCTCTGTTTTTTTCATTTGAGCACTCAGGAAAAGGCCTAGTTTTATGCTGTGCGACCACTGTTCTACAGGTCGGTGAAAAGTTACTGTAGAAATTGCATCGTATGCCTGTGCACAGAGACATTGAGAGTTACAGAATCATCCTTGTTGCCTGTTGATGCAAAATCGTTACTAGGAAGTGACTGTGTGGTCAAATACCACTTTCGTCATTTTTGCAGATTTGCCCTTGTGAGGCTGAAGCTGTATTCTTTGCAATGACAGAATTTTTTGCAGTGTTCTCTAATGGCGTCTGATTCTCTTTCACACATTGTCACTGAAAAACTTGACAAGAACAACTTCCAAGCATGGAAGTTTAGAATAACAAATTTCCTTATGGAAAAAGGATATTGGGAATTTGTTGTAGGAAATGAAGAAGAACCAGTTCTTCCTGATGTTCCCAATCAACAGCAAATGCAGGCATTTAAAGCATGGCATGAGAGAGCCAGGAAAGTTATGTATTTTGAGGAGTTGATTGCTCTTCTAATTTCTGAGGAGCAGAGAAATGGTGGTGCATCTTCTTCAGGAGGAACTTCAAAAGAAGCTGTCTTCTACTCAAATACTGGAAGAGGTAGAGGCAGAGGTAGAGGAGGCCGATCTGGAGGCCGTGGTAGAAATCAGAATATGCAGCAAACTCAAGAAAACCAGTCCTGTGGAGGAGGACATGGTAACTCTAGAGGCAGGGGGAGCCAAAGAGGTCGTGGTGGATGGCAAAGAGGCCAAAATGTAAACAATAATGTTGAATGCTACTACTGTGGTAAAATGGGTCATATGGCTAAAGACTGCTATAAAAAGCAGAATGACATCATGAATGGAAAATTGCAACAAGGGAATTATGCATCTTCTAGTAGAGAGGGTGATGACAGAAATGAGCATTTGTTTATGGTGCAGCACATGAACAATTCTGTGACAAGTACAGAAGAAAGCAACGATGTATGGTATGTTGACTCAGGTGCATCAAACCACATGACAGGTCATGCAGAATGGATGGAGGATGCAAGGAAAATGGAAAAACCAGGATTTGTGGAGACTGGTGATGATACTGCACATTCTATTGTGCAGATTGGAAAAGTTCCTTTGTCTATGCAGGATGGGAAAAAGAAATACATGTCCGATATATTTCATGTCCCGAATATCACCAAGAATCTGGTTTTTGTTGGTCAAATGGTTGAGCAGGGCTTGCAGGTCAGATTTAATCCTCATGGATGCTTTATTGAGGATATGAAAAATAAAGGTCACTTGATAGCAAAAGGAAAGAAGAAGGGCAGAATGTTTACATTGGATGCAGACATGCCTGAATTGAGTGCAGCAATGTTTGCACATGGGACCGGTGTTGCAGATATTGATATCTGGCATAAACGCATTGGTCATGTTAATGTACAGCGACTTAAATCAATGCAGACCCAAAATATTATTGCAGGATTGCCTAAATTCAAGGTTGCAGAAATGCATAAGGTATGTGAAGCCTGTCAATTTGGAAAACAGGCAAGGAAACCATTTCCTAGACATGTTCAAGAGAGTAAGAAGCCATTGGAATTAATCCACTCTGATGTGTGGACTACTAAAGCTGCATCTCTTGGAGGCTGTCATTATTTTGTCACTTTTATTGATGACTATAGTAGAAAAGTTTGGATGTATTTCACGAAAAAGAAAAGTGAAGTTTTTGGGTATTTTAAAACTCTTAAAGCTATGGTTGAAAAAGAAACAGGCCTGCAAATAAAATGCCTAAGGTCAGATGGAGGGGGAGAGTACCTCTCAAATGAGTTTGCAAGGTTCCTGCAGGAGCATGGCATAAAGCAGTAATATTCATGCAGTCATACCCCACAACAAAATGGAATTATAGAAAGGAAAAACATTCATATTGGAGAGGTGTCTCGTGCCATGCTCAATGAAAAAGACTTGCCAGATTTTTACTGGGCTGAAGCAGTTGCTACAACAGTCTACATAATGAATAGGACTCCCACTGCAGCAATACATGGGATGACTCCAGAGGAGAGGTATACTGGTAGGAAACCAGATATTTCTCATTTGAAGATTGTTGGTTGCATTGCCTATATTCATGTGCCAGATGAGTTGAGATCCAAGTTGGATCCAAAAGCTGAGAAGTGCATCTTTATTGGTTACTCTCTGCAGCAGAAAGGGTATAGATGTTATAACCCTTCTACTCGTAAGTTTACAGTGAGCAGAGATGTTGTTTTTTATGAGATGAGTAGCTGGTATAAACAGTAAATGTGATTGATGATGTAGATGCACAAAATGAAATGTTGCACAGAATTCACAGCAACAGTCACAAAATATTAGTGGACCTAGAGTGTCCTCTAGCAGTGGTTCACATTCTTCGCCATGGACAGGCAGATTGAGATCAGGAGAATCTCCTCAAAACAATGCAGATAATGGTATGCAGGTTTCACGAAAAGGAAAAGAGAAGGTAGATTAGCCCATGTTTGATGTGAATGCAGGTTACTCTTATGTGGATGGTGAATCCAGTGGCTCAGAACAGAGCATTGATGATGAGTTGGGTATTCCTTCTATTGTTACACCTGGAGTAAGGAAGACCAAGGATGTTTTGAGAGCACCTGGGAGTGAACCTACTTTGTGCAGGTCTACCAGAGCTAGGTATCCTGTGGATAGGCTGAAATATGATGGATTTACAGCCACTCACTATGCCTATATGGTCAAAGTGATACAGAAACCAGAACCCACTTCTTTTGAGGAAGCCATGGGAAAAGAAAAATGGGAGAAAGCCATGGATGAAGAAATGGATGCCTTGGAAGCAAATGCTACATGGGAATTGGTACCTTTGCCTAAAGATAAGAATGCAATTGGTTATAAGTGGGTTTATAAGGTGAAGCACAATGCAGATGGTTCTGTGAATAGATACAAGGCAAGATTAGTAGTCAAGGGGTATGCACAAACATATGGCATTGATTTTGAAGAAACATTCAGTCCGGTTGCAAGGATGGCAACCGTAAGAGCAGTCATTGCTATGGCTGCATCAAAGGAATGGTCTTTACATCAGATGGATGTAAAGAATGCTTTCTTGCATGGTGATTTGCAAGAAAAGGTCTATATGGAGCAGCCACCAGGTTATGATGTGCATGCTGTTCATCCTGAGTTTGTTTGCAGGTTGAAGAAAGCCTTGTATGGCTTGAACCAAGCACCTAGAGCATGGTCTGACAAGATAGGATAGTATCTTGTTACTATTGGCTTTCAGATTTCCAAGGCAGATTTCTCACTTTATGTGAGAAAAACAGAGAAAGGTATTATGCTACTTGTCATTTATGTTGATGATTTGATTATGACAGGTGACAGTGATGAAGATATCCTTCATGTGAGAATGCTATTGAAGTAGAAGTTTGAGATGAAGGATTTGGGAGAGCTGCGTTATTTCTTGGGCATTGAGGTGATTAGATCACCAAGTGGGATACGGCTCTTGTAGAGGCAGTATGGATTGGACATGCTGTCCAAATATGGGATGACAGGCTGTAAGCCTATTTCAGTTCCTTTGGAGCAGAATGTGAAGGTGAGTGCAGATGCAGGTGAGCTTCTGGAAGACCCTACTATGTACAGACACATAGTGGAAAGTTTAATTTATATGACTATTACCAGGCCAGATTTGAGCTATGTTGTTGGATTGGTAAGTTAGTTTATGCAGGCTCCAAGGAAACCGCATTTGAATGCGGCTAGACGCATACTCAGGTATGTGAAGTCCACATTGCAGTATGGACTATTTTATGAGACTAGGGTTTAGATACAGTTGCATGGATACACTAATGCTGATTGGGCTGGTAGTATTTCTGATAGACGATCTACCAGTGGATATGTGTTCTCTTTTGGGAGTGCTGTAGTCACTTGGAGCAGCAAGAAACAACCTACAGTTGCCTTGTCGAGCACAGAGGCTGAGTATAGGGGTGCAGCAATGGCTGCATGTGAGGTAGCTTGGTTGCATAAGCTACTTTATGATATGCATCAGCCTACAGATGGGCCAATTGTCATTTATTGTGACAACATGAGTAGTATGCACTTGGCAAATAACCCAGTCTATCATGCTAGAACAAAGCACATTGAGGTGCATTATCACTATGTACGGGAGAGGGTTTTACTAGGTCTTATTGATCTAGTTTATGTTAGCACAAAGGATCAGGTAGCTGACATATTTACGAAGGCATTGGGCGCAGAGAAGCTGCGCAAGTTGAGAGACCTACTTGGTGTGCAGGAATTGGGATTGAGCTTGAGGGGGAGTGTTGAGATATCGAGCTCCACTCGTGATATGCCAGGGTGACCGTTGTGCATTTATGTCACCGACTTATCAGTTGCAGATGCGGTTGGTACACCGCCCATGAATAATAGCTAGATGACAGCTATCCTTATCTACTCTAGTTCGTGGCTCAGTTAGTATGCCACCTTAGTTAGTTGAGTTTGGTTTGAGACCCATATATAGGGTTCTTCTATTTCTATGTGCTAGAGTTCTTTTAGCTTACACAACTAAGAAGAGGAAAACTATTTTCAGCCTCCACCTATGTGTGTATTCCCCCATTGTGCAAGCAAGAAAGCTACAAGTGAGACTCCTTCCTTCTCTCCCACAATCTTGACAAAAATTTCAACAATTCCCAATTTAAATTTTATGAAATTAATATAGCGTTAATATTAGAGTTTGATACTCAAATTATTTCTTGCTTAATTTATTGAAATAATTTCAAATAAAACTCTTTTTCCATTGCTAAAGTTAAACTGCAATTTTAGAGGTTCTAAGGGAAAATAAGGTTCCATTATTTCTCTGATTGATAAAGTATCAATCAATCTTTATTACAATGGATGTACAAGGTAATCAAATGGAAAAAAAAACATTATTCAGATAGCTCATAGTTTCATCTTATTTTTTTCAGAAAAGGATTCCCTAATACAATCTAAGCATGACACTTTAATACATCCTTTATGAAGTAACTTGGATTCTGAGAGTAGATATCTATGAATCTATATTTTTGAGGGAGTTCAGGAAATCCATCTTTTTTGTAGTTGCAGTGGCTAAAGCAACCTACAACTTTTATTCTGTGAATCGGAAGGATCTTTGTAACTTCCTCATAGATATACAGGTTTAGTTTGATCTTCTTGCCCTTAGTATACATGGTTGAGTTTACACTGGCTTCACAAAATAGATAGATCTTGATAACTTTAAGATCTTCCATCCATTTTACCATTTTCAGATTATTCTAAAGATAAGCTAGACGGCTTGCATCGATATAGTAGTATCCTCCGCTTCTTGGTCACTTAAGTGTATGAGTATGAGTATGTTGAGTGTGTGAGAAATGTGACAACATGAACTTTTGTCCTTCTCTTCATTCGTCAAGATCATTATCACAAGCTTCTCTCTTGCATGGGTAAAGTCGATTTAGAAAAGCTCCTAGCAAATCGGGACCACCCTACCGTTGGATGGACCTGTTGGGGGTCATGTCCACTCGCTTTCCTTTGATGACGATATCATCATTAGTTTTTTTAATTACCTACAACATATTTATTGAAACATATACAACCAGCTTCCTTATTTAGTTCATTAAATGACATGTTCCTTCACGTAATTTATTTCACGAACATGCATACAATTCAAACAACCCTTGAATTAAAAACAAATTCGCGTATTACATTGAAAGTTTATTACAATTTCCATCTTCCTGATCTTGCAGAAGATATACAGAATTTCAAGATTCCTCCCTTGTAACTAGTATTAGGATTCCAGGATCCCATCCTCGATCGTCGCGAAGGGGCTCCTCAGATTCTAAGAGTAATGTGGAATTTATAACCAAAGCCCTCTTTGGCATCCACATTTCCCACTGCTTGAGACTATCCCTACGGACAGACATTTTCCCTATGGAGCCGGTCTAAGTCTCTCCAAGTGATAATCATGGCCCCCTTGGAGTAGGGTCTCGCAGCTAGCTTGGGGGTAGCTTAGCGCGATCTTTCCTATTATCATGTTTGTCAATGTTTTTAATCAAAGATCTAGATTCTAGCAAACATAAACAATCCTTTCAAACAATAACTCACACCATCGTGCAGTTTATAGCTTTATATAGCCAAGGTAGATCCTTAACCCAAGGTAACCTTACATTCTAATGAGGATTCTTCTTCCCATAAAGAAGTGTTGAGTATAAATCTTTCAACGTTGTTAAGCAAGACACGAATTTCCCGTTTAAGGCTAACTTACCCAACATAAGCAAATTTCCTTTAGTTGGTACTTAGAAAAATATTGCGACAATAATTTAACGAGATGATTTACAAGATTCTTTAAATAGACTTTCACTTTTTAAGCATTAATCAACTCTTAACCATTGTCGTGTTTGGCAATAAATATATCGAGTTATTTTACTAAACTCGAGTGTGCACAACGTCATTTACTCATTTTGTGCAATAACCTCCTGCAACTATTTTCATCATGATTCTACAAATTATAATCTCAATTAATATATCTACAAATCATAAGTAGTAGTTAACCACATATGCATGTATTAATATGCTCTCTAGATGAAATTGACATCTCGTGTAAGTGTAAATGCAAATGCAAACATTTTATATACTTAATTTTGGCAAAAACCTTATTACTTTATGTGTTGATATGAAAATAATAGCCTATTTTTGAGTTGTGAACAACTTGGTTTGGCACGACGTCATTGGGAATTTTGTATTTGCTTGTGCTTATGTTCGCCACACCCGATGTTTCGTTGGTAGTGGAAATTCTGGCAACCTTGGATATTCTCGTATCTGTGGCAATACTCATTCTTTAACCAGTTGCGGTGGATTTCATGGTCTTACTGCCTCATTACTTTGGAGCCATCGTTCGTGACCTGGTTTGAGAGATAGAGAAGGTTGAATGAATTCGAGATGGGAGAGCATGAGAGCAGCTTGCTGAGTTGAAGACTGAGACATGGGGAGTTGATTTAATTCGTTTTCTCTCTAACCCCCTCTCTAATTCCCTATCTCACAACCTCTTGGGATCTTCTTCCCTCTCTCTCTTTCTAATTCTCTCCCTCTCTAACTCCCTCTTGCAGCTTCTTGAGGGGGGTATCCTTCTACCTCCCTCTCTTTTCCTCCCTCTTGCTCTATACTCCTGAGAAGGGCCTCTCCCCTCTTGCTTGGACCTCTTTCAATTGCTCCCCATGCCTCTTACTTATAGCTAAATTAAAGAAGAAGGTTTGTGGCTAAGAAAAAGAGCTCTTTATGGAGGGGATCTTAGCAAAATCAGCAATCTGAAGCTTCCAAGATGCAATCTGATGCTCAAATCGCAAATCCAATGGTTTTGTTGGCTTTGAAAGGGGGGGTAAAACCCTAAGACACCTGCTAAAAAATCTTCCAGATCACTCATTCTTCTCCCCATTTGGAGTGCTGTCTTTTGCTTGTAAACTGCGATTGTGACGCATGTGATTTCGCCAATCCTTCTTTTTGCATTAAATCTCCAAAATTGGCTGAAAAAGCCACTTGCTTTTTTTACATGACACCTTGTTCTAGAAGTTTCCATAGCTTTTTAGGATATTTACAATAAATAATATCCAAAATAAAAAAATATGCTAGTTTTGTCCAAAAATCTAGTATTTTTGGACCATCTATACTATAGACACTAACATAATGACTAATATGGCTCATAACTCTCGTTCACATGGTAACTTCTGTGACAGGTGGCTACAATCCTTGTCAATCCGGAAAAAATGTAAGGTTATAATCCTTGGGTTTTTTTGCTCAAGATATTATCTATTTAATGAATTTAGAGTTCTTCAAGTCCATTTTGCGAGAAGTCGAAAAGATTTTAAATCAAAGTCGGGATATCACATAGAGAGAGAGAGAGAGAGAGAGAGAGAGAGAGAGAGAGAGAGAGAGAGAGAGAGAGAGAGAGAGAGAGAGAGAGAGAGAGAGAGAGAGAGAGAGAGAGAGAGAGAGAGAGAGAGAGAGAGAGAGAGAGAGAGAGCAATGCCACTTACTTGGAATATCAGAGAGAATAGCTTGTTGTAAGGAGAGGGCATTTAGAGCATATCATATGTTGGAGACCATAGAAGAGCTCATTTTTCACCCAAGCATTGAGAGAGAGAGAGAGAGAGAGAGACAGAGAGAGAGAGAGAGAAGTGCATGCTACATGAATATTTTGTAGTGAGTCTTTTTTATGATTGTATCATAGAATTTCTTTGTAGAATTGAGAAGCTAGAGGTTTGGAATCATTTTATGAGTGCCATTTTTTAGGTTTGGGTATAGGTATGGTAGTTTTTAGCCTTTTCTTTTATATAAATAATATCACATGATTGTACCTAATTATGAAAGAAAGTCTAAAAGGGGCCAAGAGGAAACATAAATGACATATTTGTATTCACTCAAGAGGATAATATGTCCTTAGGTTATGTTTTCTTTGAGTATATGTATACATGGTTATTGGTATAAGAATACATGTTATCTACTAATCAAGACCATTTGATGCAACAATTAAGCATCTTAAATAGTACCAAATACTCATACCTACTTTTCCATTCAGTGTTTTTGCTTTAACATTCTCCTTTAAACGATTTCAAGTTTTATCTACACTTCTTTCACAAAGATACATAATGAATCCCTTGGAATGTGTGGTCTTTTAACATTGAAAGAATCCTTTAAAATAGAATCAATTGGCCATTTGTAAAAGTATAACTTATTGCCTCTTAGGCTTTTACATAACTTTACATATGGAGAGCATTGTTTGTTGTGTGTGAAGCACGACATTCTTTTATTTTTTTTGCAAGCAAAGAGCACAAAAAATAGAAAATGAACGATGTGCAACATCATGAGCCTCACAAGTTTGTAAACAAGGCAGTGCATGGTTAATAAGCATGATTGACAATGTTGGCGATTTAAGACAATCCACCTTATCAAAGCTCCATATTGTGTCAATGAAATTAACATCAATTAGTGGCATCTAAAAATTATTGATAGTTATAAGATGTCAATTCAATTAGTATCTATTAAAGCAAGGATTTGATCAAATGACTTTTTAAATAGTTCAAAGTATTGGGTGTTATCTCAGTATGTGCAAGGTCATCTTTGAATAACTTGAAAACATATTTCAAATCTCTTTAATAACACATGTCCAAGAACTTTTATATAAAGTCAAATTCTAAGGTTTTGTAGGTTCAAGTATCTTATATAAACGCTATCTTGGCCACTTTTTGGCATCAAAAGCATGGAAATAAAGCTTAAAAAATAACTCAACTGAAGTTGGCACAAATTATAGATTGCATTGAAAATGCTCTTTCGATTGCTTTTTGTTTACCAATCCTATGATTTGAAGGTGGCTAATGCACAAATAATGAACCATTTGGGAAGGGGGGTAAATAGAGTGGAAATGTATCCTACTGATATGGGAACAACTAGTAAATGTTAACTAACATAACCATAAATAGTACACAAAAAACTTTGTTGGTTAAAAAACCCATTTATAAGCATATGCTCTAGTTGGCATAAATCACAAGTACACAAAAGCTTCAAAGAAGGAAACCTTAATTAGTATGCTCAAAACATGTTTATAAGTGCTTGACGTCCTTTGTGACTAAGACTTCAGGCAAGATGCATATGATCATCTATTGACCTTAATATTGCTTGTGAGTGGTACTTTTAATGTTTCATAAGAGTTGCTTTGGAACATGCCATGGGATCCCCCGCTTATGCTCCCCTATATGTGTTAACAAGTGCATGCCATCCTTTATCACTAAGAACATTGGCCAACATGATATGATGATTTTGTTGATTCTAGCATTGCGCACTGATGATGCAATGAGTAGGTAGGAAGAAGAAGAGACCAACACCTTAAGTTCTCACTACTGTGCTTTATGGGTATGTGCTAACACCGATATGGGCCTAGGGAGTGAGTGATTAAGTTTTGTAAGTTCTTTGAAGGTGAAAAGAGACCAATTGTGACTAGTCCAAGAAACCTTTCTTTGTAAGTTCTTTGAAGGTGAAAAGAGACCAACCATGACTAGTCTAACCAGCCTTTCTTTGACTGGCCAACTACCCACACGTTTTGAAAGGGTCGTCCTTCTCGTCCTCCTGCAGCTTCGGTTGTGATACTAAGCGTGAAGTTGCACATGTTTTGCACGCCTGCTGCACTCATCATCTTCATTGCCTCCATGAGTCATAAGGAAGTAGCCCACAAGCAAAACGCCTACGTTTCGTGCTGGATGATTAGCTCTGAACCTGGTGTCTGATTGGATTAGAGGAAATTGTCCAGTCCGATTGCAGCCCATTGAAGCTCACCCCAATCATTAATTTGGGTTCGTCTTCTTCCTCAGGCAGCTCCCATGGCCTCCTTAAGGCTGGCTCTCCACCCCTGCATGCTCTGCAACACCAACGGAGACCTGACCTCTGCACAGGCACCCGCCCAATTGTCTTCTTCCAGGGCCTCCTCCCTCGTCTGGGGGAACCAGGCTGCAGCCTTGAGCCTTGCCCCTCAGCCAAACCCCCTCTGCTACCGCACGTCCCTGTCGCGCTGGCATCCTGCATTGGTGTGCGCTACCGCCGCCCCTGCGGCTCCGAAAACCTCTGGCTCGATGGAGCTGGTGCTTCAACCCATCAAAGAGATCAACGGGAAATTGAAGCTCCCAGGGTCGAAATCGCTCTCCAACCGGATACTGCTTCTTGCAGCCCTCTCAGAGGTTAGATTTTTTCACAGCTCGCATTTGATTTATGTCAGCTACTTTTCTAAGAAAATTTGAGTGCACCTACGGATATCCATATTTGTAGAAAACTCACATTTTTTTATACTATCACTTAGAAAATCTCAGCTTGCTGAGTGGATGATACTTCCATGGAATTGGCATAGCCTTCACAATGTTTTATTTGCTTCAATCTACTAAAAGTTCTAGCAGGGTACGGTCCTGTCAGTTGCGTTTCTCTGTGACATTACTTGGCAACATTGCAATTTGTTTAGTGAATGATACCCTGGAATTTGGCATAGGGTTTTACCTTGTTTTGTTTGTTTTGACCAAGTAAAAGTTCAAGCAGTCTGTGTTCTTGTCAGGGTACGACTGTTGTGGAAAACTTGCTCGATAGTGAGGATGTGAGGTACATGCTAGGAGCACTC
Source organism: Lygodium microphyllum (assembly GCF_053477565.2). Classification (NCBI taxonomy): domain Eukaryota; kingdom Viridiplantae; phylum Streptophyta; class Polypodiopsida; order Schizaeales; family Lygodiaceae; genus Lygodium; species Lygodium microphyllum. The sequence goes on along the minus strand of NC_141147.1, from coordinate 16,448,201 downwards.
AAGACACTTGGTTTGAGTGTGGAGGAGGATCAAGCCAATAATGAGGCTACAGTCACAGGATGCAGCGGTTATTTTCCAGTTGGGAGAACAGCAGGGACTGTTGATCTGTTTCTTGGGAATGCGGGTACAGCAATGAGACCTTTAACAGCTGTTGTCACTGCTGCAGGTGGCAGGGCCAGGTGTGAGTTTCATTTTGTTTCTATAGCTGAGCAAGGACATACCATGCATCTCTATTTGTTCATGTAAAAACAATGCTTTGAACAGTTATGTACTTGACGGTGTACCACGTATGCGGGAGAGACCAATTGGAGATCTTGTAGATGGATTGAAGCAACTTGGAGCAGACGTAGGTTGTGTTTTGGATACGAACTGTCCACCAGTCCGCATTAATGCAGCTGGAGGTTTACCTGGAGGAAAGGTGTGCCACTAACTAACCATCTTCACACAGATTCTAAGTAGAAGCAAGAATGTTCTATGGTTCACAACTTTTTCTTTTGTAGCTCTATCAGAACGGCTGCAATTAGAGTTTGAACCTGTGTGATATTGAGATCCTTATAGTAAAAGATCCATACTTTGTCAAGTTGAGCTCTTGCTTGATAACATTAAGGCACTGTGATTTGCAGCGAGACATTTTAGGGACAAATGGGAGGCTAATGAGACCTATGAAGAAATATAACACTTGAATGCAACCATTGATACACTACAAAACCCCTCCTCCCTGCTTTTCAATATAATGCATTGCCTCAATCCTCACTGGAATCATGAATGTGTTCTTATTTCACATTATATTTAGAAATGTGCACTCCTAGGAGTGGATACTTTCTTCCTTTTATTTTTGGAAGGAGGTATTCTTTTTGAAATCGGGTACTGGGTCATTATTCTTCCTAGCAAGGTGTACTATTTGTTTCTACACAATCTTTTTGGAATGTGTATTCGTCTAAATTTTACTCTCTTTCCTTTTCGTAGTGTGTACTTTTATTCTTCATGAATCATCCCCTATGACAAGGATCTGGACCCAATTGAGATAGTTCATGACAATTTGTGCTTATTTCCATATCCCCAAATCTCTTTCACAATTCCATATTTAATTCAGGGACAACATCTTATATCCAATTGAACTACTCTTTCCTCCATCCTTGTAAACATCTTCATGTTTTAGGGATTATAAGTTGTCAATGATGATTGTTTTGTTAGAGGATCAGGTCCCCTATGGATGGTGGGCAGGTGGACAGCCCCAGCAGGCAGGCAGTCTGGTAGGCCTCGGCAGTGCAGTCAATGGGCAGGAGGTGGACAGGCAGCAGGGAGTTGGATGGGCAGCAGGGCAGCCGTTAAACAGGCAGGCAATGGGCAGTTGGACCAGGTTGGGCAGGTCAAGCAGATTTATGGGCAGCAGGTTGGCCATTTTCTGCAGGCCGACCTGGCTGTGATCATTGTCTATTCATAGGTTGCCCACATTTGTGGTTATGTACATTCTGTCTGTGAGTGAGATTGAGGTCTTCTGAGAGTGATATTTCTGACACACACTCTTGTACATATGCTGCTTCAGATTTCAGTAAGCACTTTAGCATCTGGAAGGTAATGCCGGAGGCCATTTTGGAGTTATACGATCTTTTGGAGTTGGTGTTAGGTGATCGAAAAGATCGATCTTCCATTGGTCAAGGATTCCAAATCTCTCTTCTTTTGAGGAAGCTGATTTGGAGAAGGCCCAAGTGCACTGGGACAAGTTAAATGCTCTTTTCTCTCTCTCATGCACACCGGCAGTCATTGCGCATGTGGAGCACATGATAGGTGTGAGGCATATATGGCTGCATTTGTAGTAGCTTTACAATTGCACAACACCCATGAAATGGGTGTCTATGAACTATGGATTCAACTAGTTTGTCTCCATGAAAGATCACATCAGTAAGCTGCACTTGTTGCAGTGGGGGCAGATTGTCAATGTGGGGAGGGTGATGTTCTCTAAATGTATGGGTGTCTTTACTTGCATAGCTACCTGCTTGGTACAATGGGTTTTATTCTTCTTTAATCACTTCTGGACAAGATGATACCATCACATGGGAAGAGTGGCTGTCCATGGTGTTGGATCCGTTCAAGCTATACTCTCCACAGAAGGGCAATTCAGAGGCTTTAATGGTCTAAAATTCAAACACAAAGAAGAAGGATAAGGAGAAAGATGATAAATTCGAGAAGGATACCATAACATAACATAAAAGGAATTTGTATTGTTTTTATTATTTTGTGTATTTAGTTGTTTATTACATTTGTTTCCTTTGCACTCACTAGATATAAAGAAAAGTGCATTAGAGCTGGCCCATTGATGAGTGGTCATAGATTATGGTGAACCCATGCAATGGGTTAAAGAAATGATAGTACACACTTGCATCTTAACGGCCCAATTGGATGCTTGTGATGAGGAATCAAGTATATTGGGGTCTTGCACATAGAAAGGATTAATGCCTTCAAGTGTGGGCTAGATCCATTGGAATAAATAGTTACAATCAACAAGATGGCATGATTATCGAATGTTTGCACACTGTGCAAATGTAGGCTAAAAGCTTAAAACACACATATCTTTGCATTGAAAACTCATATGAAGATTATAATGCTTTTGTAATGTACTTATAAAGAGCTTTCACATGACACCCATATTGGGGGTTCCCTACATTTTAGGGAATCTCTAAATTTTAGGAGGTTTCTAAATTTTAGGAGCCTTGGATTGGCCTAAAAATGCTAGTTCTAAAAAACAGAGATGACATTCTAAAAATAGTAGGTTTTCTATTCTAGCAATACTCAGTAAGTTTGATTGTTTCTATTCTTAACAATACTTAGTCTAAAAAGAAAGATCATAGCGAAAAGATGAGCGTTAGGATACTTGTCACACAAGCTTTCGAGTGTTTTACCATTGTTACACTTCATGGCATGTGGCTAGATACTTGTCTTGTGCTACTTCACTTTTTCTTTTTGCACTAGCTTTTCCATTTCTCCTATAAAGAGAGCTTGTTTTTCCTTATTCTACATCAACTTTCTTGGCTGTAAACTCTTGTATAGTAGAAGAAGATAGCTGAAAGTTGGCCTCATCCATCTACATCATCATCCTCCATTATATCAAATAACCCTATATTCCCTTTTCTTTTGTTGATGTTTTATAACAACTGCTTAAGTTTTTCTTCAATTTCAAGAACAATAAGCAAGCTATATTGATGTGATGTTGATTCAATGAAGAAAGACTAGTTTTTTCTCTTTCTACTTACATCTCGTAAAGAAATCTCTTGTTTTTATTATATAGTAAATGATGTATATGTGTATTTACATCTTTACATGATCTTGTGAGAGTGAGAACTCCTCACTCTGAGGTTGATTGTAACTGGGCTCTTTCCTAAGAGACTTGGGGTTGAGTAGAAATACATCTTGGGGAGGGAGGGGAGGGGATGCTCCCCTAGGATCCAATATGCACACAATACTAAACTCATTATAATTAAGATTGGATATCAAACTCATCTCCTAGTTGTAGAGCCAAATGGGCTTACCCTTGAGCGTAGGAGTTAGCAGTATTGTGGGTTATGACCACACCCCAAGGGTTGGTGTTCCATACAGTGCTAGTCCACACCTTCCTTATGTATGGATGTGTTGTCCAATGGGCCAAGAGTCCAGGAGGGGTAATCATGCAATGAATGCGCACAATAGGTCTTGAGTTTTATAAAAAGGACTTAGTTGCTCTAACCTTGAAGTGTCCTTAGTGCATTCGTACTAGAATGTATTAAGTCTCTTCATGACTACTATGACCAATGCTACTAGCACCCATTTGAATGCGTAGGGATATGATACTTCTCCATGTATGAATGAATGCTGTCCTCAATAATATCCTTAGGAATGAAATGAAGAAAATGACTCTTCAATGAACATACCGACTTCCAAGTAGCCTCCATCATCAAAGCGGTTTTTCGTCTTGACTAAATAATTAGGATAAATAGTTCAATGGGATCGTTTAGTCCTAAGGTTAAGAACCAATTTAAGTTTAAGTAAAAAATAATGAAGAATAAGCGAGACTTGCTCAATTGCTTCAATTTGCTCACCTTGTCCTAGTCATTTTTTTAAATGACTCACATGGAACAGAGTAAACTTGTATTTTAATCTATAGCACTTATCGGTAGTCATTAAATCGAAGTCTCTCACTCACTCACTCTCTCCATTTTGATTCACTTATATATGCTGTGTATGGGTATGTATGCATATATATATATATTACATATATATACATATATATATGTATATATGTGTGTGCGTATATATATGTATTTGTATATGTGTGTATATTGCTTATGTGTTTTTATAGTCTATATGCATTTGTGTGTGATTTTAGAGTATAGATACATTGCACGAACTTGTTGAACAATTAAAATTATTATCCCATCCCATATGTTCAATTAAAAAAACTTTCAACTCTTGTATATTATTTTTTGTGATCTCTGAGGGTAAATAGTCCTTGATCACATGAAAACGATCATTAAGCTCAAAAGAAAGTACATGATTTGTATAATCAATATATAAGAAGTATTTTTTAAAGAATCATGGCATACCAAGAATGATATCCACATGGTCAAGGTGTCAGAAGTAGTGCAGCAATGGAAGCATAAACAACATGTTGAAATAAACTGCTGAAACACAAGACAAGTGAGAATGAATAAATGAACACAAATACAGATGAGAACTCAGATGTACGTTCGGGAAATAGAATCCATATTGAACATGAGACAGTAGCATACAATAGTGAATCATTGGCTGTGTGGGCAACTTGGCACCGATTTCTCTCTCCCTTGAAGAATCCACAAGTAATGGTTGAAGTACTCAAAGAGGAGGAGGAGCCTAGTAATATATAGGCATAAAATGGGGGAAGCAATAAATGCAGCCGGCCAACATTTAATGCTGGTCGGGGCTAGCATTAAATGCTTCCCAATCCTAAAAAGGACACAAAAAAATACCAAAAGATACTACATGAAATGCCACAGTCTCTACAGCATAGACTCACACCTGAGCTGACTAATCTGCTTACACCCTCTATCAAATCAGGGGTGATCTGATACAATACAATAGTACTATGATGGGGAATCATAAACTATACAACATAGAACCACCAGAAGAACCATGGATATCCAAGCAATGAGTGGCCAGTCCACCACCAAGATGCCTCGGAGAGTATCTGACGTCGATGTCGATCATAACAACACCACCTGAAAATAGAGAAGAACCATAGCAGATCTCTGTGTTATGTCACCAATGTCACTCAGGACATACAAGACCAATGTGCCAAACATGTCGCTAAACATGTGATCATGGAATCCCCGCCTTCGGCCAAAACTGCCAAAGGGTCCCCTCATGTGAGCTCCAGACGAAAGACTCCCGCTCTTTGTCAAGTAACCAGCCCATCATGAACCTGGATGTCAATCCCAGCTCTCCAGGATTTGTCCCTGCTAGACTTCGGTCGATGCATTAGGGATGTCCCTCTCTGGATTGTGTGCATTTGTATAGACATATAGATGAGGCGCAGTTGGCCCATCTCACCACCCTCTTCACACTTCCTCTCTGGCACTGGAGAGTCGTGAGGGATGTCCTCATCACCACCACTAGAAAGCAGCCGAGGAAGGGGCCACCAAGCCCTTCCCACGATTTGAAGAAGAGGATCCCTTCCGTGCCTTGGACTTCGCCTTGGCCAGAGGATCAGAATCGGAATCTAAGGTAGAGAATGACTCGTCGGAGGAGTCCACATTCCGCTTCGTCTTCTGCTCCTTTTTCTTCCTGGAAGCCACTAACTCTTTGTAGTCCTTTCTTAAATGACCCTTCTTGCCACAGTGGTAACATTGGGCCTTCGACTTCTTCATCGTCGATCCCCTCTCTGAAGCTGCAAGTGTCTCACCTGAACCTCCATAATGTGACGGAAGCCTCCCCTGTAGTCGCAAAGTAGCCTAATGCTCAAGTAGCATGGAGGACATGTGAAGAAAACTGACAGGAGTCGTAGATGTTTGCGCTCGTAAAGCATTCGCTACTCCATCAAACTCCCGAGGAAGCTTGTAGAGTACCGCACCAACAAGATGTGTCTTTGATAGGGGAGACTGCATAGTGCAAAGCTGGTCCTGGAGTTGGGTAACATGAAGTAGGAAGGATTGAATCATATCTTTTGATTCAAACTTCAGTTTTGCTGGAGCTAGCCATAGAGAGTAATGGCCCTCATGGTGGAAGGAGCCTCGTATATCAACTGTAACTTCGACCATACGTCTAAAGCTGTCGTACAAGAGGTGACCGCCCGTAGGACTTCTTTGGAAATACACCGAAGTAATGCCGAATAAGCACGGGCATCATCCGAATCCCATGTAAGCACTGCCTCCTCATGGTTGTCGTCATCAAAATCAGATGGAACAGGAGAAGGTGGTCAAGGACGGGCCACAACTCCGCCAACCACATACCATAACGGCTTCTGAATAAACCAAGCCTTCATCACTGCACTCCACGTGTAATAATCAGGTCCATGGAGCTTGTCATCAGTGGATGTGCATGGAGGAGCCATCTGGAGGGGATTTAGAAAAGAAGTAGAGAAAAGAAGGGATTGGGAGAGGGAACATAGCCAAACCACGAGCATAGATTGCAAAAAGCAAGAGTTCACATGCAGTATAACCCAAAATCTGATCAAAATAAGACAAAAGCTGCTGTAAAAAGTCAAGAAAGCAGTCAAAAACTGTCAAAAACAGCAAAAAATGACCTGATGATGTAAGTGTCCAGCTAGGAGGAGATGAGGAGCCCAGTAATATATAGGCATAAAATGGGGGGAGCAATAAATGCGGTCGGCCAACATTAAATGCTCTCTAGCCCTAAAAAGGGCACCAGAAAATGCCAGAAAAATACTACATGAAATGCCACAGCCTCTGCATCATAGACTCATACTTGAGCTGACTAATCTGCTAACACAAGGCTCATAAGTCGGAAATGCATGATCTTATGGTATTGTTGGATCGAAAGATCCAAGTCTGGTACCATTTGATCCCAATGATCTTATAAGGCTCTCCATATATCAGACACGATAAGTTTGGTTAGTGGGTATTGTGTGGGGTCACAATTTTTGCATCAAGCAAAAAGAAATAAAATTATCAGTAGAAACATTATAAAATAAAACTATAATGTCTTGGTTATTTATGTGCCCAGTGACCTTTAAAAGATCATTCAAGCCAAAAATTGTTTTACGAATGGGACTAGTGTTGATATCGCTAGCATTAACAAAACATTCTTCGAATAAAATATCTAAGGAAATACTTAGAGTCTCAAAGGTATTTATTGAAGCCTTGAAAATAGACTTTGTCTTTTTGTTTTGAAGTCATTTGCGATATTGTAAAAATGATCTGTCTGATGGCAGTTGAAACAAAGGCCCTTCGGCCAATCCTTGTTGTGAGTGACCTTAAGTTTGCCATGGTTTTTTTTAATGTAACTCCAAAGTTGGCTAACGAGTTGCTATTGGGATAGATGACTTCATTGACTTAAAGATTGAGGTAGCTCGATGGGAATCCCCAATCGATTGGCTGTCCCTACTTGCAACCAAAGTGTTAAATTTTTTTGCATACTTATAGACGTCCTCAAGCGAGTGAAGAGGATCACTGAGCTCCTCATTCTAGTAGTTTGGTGCGAATCCAAAAAGGTATCGCTTGTAGAGTAGTGCTTGAAGATCACCCAAGGCCTTCATTTTATGCAATAAATCCTTGAATTCTTGAGAGTATATATCCAAGCTCTTCTTTCGCATATCTAGCTTAAATAATTTTCTAAAATCTTCAATTTGATCATCAGTCTCAAAATGTTTTCGAAAAATGGATTAAAAATCAACCCATGTTATTGTTTTGCTTGTAGACTCCACACGAGGAACGAATCTCCGTTCGAGTTTAAAGGAAGACGAAGCTTTAAGATGGTGCTCGTGTGCGTGTTTAAGCTTAGAAGAAGCCAGACGTGCATTGTCCATGTAAAGTGATGATCTGAAGCTCAAGGAGTATAAGAGAGAAGAACTAAAGAAGGAGAAACAACATGCATTTAATGCGAAATTGGATTAACTTTTTTTTTTTTGGGTTGGAAGCAAGGGTTAAAGTAAGGGGCTTGCTTTTGGTTAACAAAGAAAAATCGACATGAGGCTAAATATGGTTTAAATAATAAGGTATGTGAGAGAGAGTGACGAAGAAATAGACTAGTAGAGAGTGTAGCAAATATGGGAAGTATGTGGAGAGAAAAAAAAAGACAAGCAAAGTAAGCAAGCTAGCAGAGGGAACTGCCTTTGGAGATTGCCATGGGACTGTCGCGAATATGGTGGATCTAGAATTGACCACTCCAAGGTGACCGAAAAGGGATAAATGCGCATAAATGCTTTTACATGAACAGAATGTCAATACATTAGAGTTATGCAAAAGGGAGATGCAAGATGTTATGTTCACACAAATTGTTATGCAATGATGCCACTTGTACAATGCCCTTGTAGGGGAATCGTTCACCTGCCCAAGCATCCTTTTATAATCATATCATCCTGATAGTGTGGATGAAGATATAATGTTTAAAAATATATTATAAATACAAGGTTTGAATCAAAATCTGTAGGCATCATCATTGTCTCTATCAAGAGAAGAAAGTGGAAGGAAAAGCTGTAGACCGCCCCCTCTCATCATCAGATAGTGGAAGGAGAAGTAAGTATCCCCTCTATCCCCACGATGTTGATGTTGATGGGGGAAAGGAGTAACACCCAAAGAACAAGAGGGAGATACATGTTTGGCTGAAAACATGTGAAATGAAAAACCTCCAAGGTGGCCTCGAAAGAGACAATGATGAATCCTGGGAATGAAGCGCCACCCAAAGATGCAACCATGAGGAGTGCCAAACGATTAAAGTCTTTGCTTCGAGCTAGGCAATAGATTTTGTAGAAGCAAATGTCAACCTGCTTCTCTCAGTGTTTTTGTTTCTCTTGCATTGCGCACTCACATGGTATCATTGCCTAAGTGAGGACACAGTCTGGAGATTTATTGCAGAAGTGTAGGTTGTCATCGTGAAGGAGCAATCCAGATTTCCAAAACATAGATTTTTCAGCCTGCGTTTATAGCTCAAAAAGGTGGTCCACTATCCATTTTCATCCCCAGGTAGCTAGGCGACAATCTCTAGGGACTAGGCAGCAGCTTTTCTACATTAGGTGACATCAACTTTTGTGTTTTGACTAAAACACAAATTTGTGTTTTTGCTAGTGTTGACTCCCTGCTGCAGGCGTTAGCATATTTTTGCAAGCAACAACTTTCTTCATCTTGGCGACAACATTCTATTGTGGACAACAATTTTTTGTGTAGGTGATAGTCTCTTGGTGGCAAGTGATAGTTGTTTCTCTATCACATGTAGTTTTTGTGGGTGTTTGTCTTGCAAGATATCGAATATGTCTTATCATTAGCTCTTTGTTGACTCAGAGGATGAGGTCTCTGTCCTTTCCTCTGAGAGACGGAGAGATTTTCGTACTAGTTCACACGACGAACGAAGGTCAACTAGCCTGTTTGTTCGGGAACCCTCTCCTCCCCGGTCTCTCCATGTTTCACAGAAGGTCCGTTTTGCTGGCTTTCATATGCCTTCCATGGCCCCTCTATACAGGTGCTCGTACTTCTTCTTTACCTAAAGAAGATTGACTTGATGGTTCCAACTACTTGCTTTGGTCGTGTAAAGTGGAGTGTATTCTTGATACCTTTGATCTTTGGGAGTTTGTTACCCATCCTATTCCTTGTCCCATGGAGGATTCCATTGTTGGATCACGTCCAGCTTTATGGGATTGGCTCAATTCTAGAGCCCGATCTTTTCTCTTTATGAGCTTATAGGATTTTCTCCTAGTGCATGTGCGTAGGTTGTGGAAAGCAACAGAAGTGTGGACAAAGCTTGCTTCTTTGTACCATCAGAAGATATTTGCCCATCGGATTACTCTCGAGAAGAAATTACAGATGCTTGTTGTTGATGATTCTCCTTCAATGAAGGATCATATCAATAGGTTGGAGGACACGAGGAATGAGCTTGCGTCCCTTTGCAGGATGATCTCTTCAAAGGATATGGCTATGATTCTTTTGGCTCACCTACGATCTCCCGAGTTTGATGTCTTCTACACGAGCCTTCTTACATTGAGGACCTATGGCTATGGAAGGAGCATGCTTTGCTTGTTTTGGAGCATGATGAGCGCGCCAAAGAGTTAGCCTATGGATCCATCTCCACCAAAGCTTTTGTTGCAAGTTCGGGAGGGGGAAAGAAGAAGAAAGGGAAGTCAAAGGTTAAAAGATCGGAGAGTTCTTCAAGCTTTGACTTTGATGACTCGAAGAAGCCTGAATGCCCATACTGGGGGAAGGGGATATATCCAGAAGTAACCAGCCTTCCTTCTTAGTTGGGGTGGCAAATAATGTGATTAAGCACTATTTACAACAATTAACAAATTCACAAAACTGAAATGCACACTTTACCATATAATCTTGGACATTGGACACCCTATTAGCCCCAAAATTGACACTCCTTTTGGTATTTATTTAACTTAATTGAATAAGAAGTTGATGTACAATGGGATTCTCCCAATCCCTTTTAGTATTCCGACTCCCCTTGCTATCCAAAATGACCAGCAAGTCTTCAATCTGATTTGCCCTTTGATTTGGGCAATCAATTAGTCTTCACCCACTTTGATGGAGATGGAAAATGCCCCAAATTCAATGATTTGCTGGTCCCTCCACTTGAATAGGTTAAAATAGTTTTAGCCCTGTTGAATTCAAGTTTTGGAGCTTTCATTTTTTGGCACGCTTCTTGAGGTTGTTGCTAAACCCTTTTTCTCTGAAATTTTTTAGCCTTTGGTGATCTCAATGCTGTAATCTTTGGAACAAGGTTGTAGAAAGGTTGGGAGATAAGAGAGAATGCTAAGGAGAGAGAAAATTCAGACTTTCTTGGCGAAGAATTGAAGAAAATAAGTCATTTACTGTTGCTGCCTTGTCTCAACAGCTTGTAGATGCAAAGAACTGAAGAAAATCAGTCATTTACTGTTGTTGCGTGTCTCAACAGCTTGTAGATGCCGTCACTTGTTGTTGATTGGTTTTCTCTAGCCCTTGGCTACCTCAAAAGGTCCTCCAATGGCTGTAAATCAGACTAGCAGTATCTCCTCCTTCTCTTTTGTAGGCTGAATACACTAAAAATGCCTCTCTCTAGTCTCTAAAGACGTTTTTTAGTCTTGCACAGCATTTTTGACAAGTGGCAGTCTTCCCAAATGGTTTTTCTAGCATTATCCATAATTAAATATTAATTTTCAGTCTTTAAATATTAAAAATTATTCTAATAATTATTTCGGTGATTTGAAAAATAATCTGACTAGCCAATAATTAAATTGGCTAGGCAACTTTCATTTCCGAGTATCTCTGTGTCGTCTTTGACCATCAGATTGGCATTAGGTACCATTAAATGCCACCTCCCTAGTGTATAAGTTATGTCCCACAGGTACTTGGTGGTATCTGGTATCTGGCCTAGGTATCTTTGGATCATAAAACATGCAGCCCTTAACTTCAATAGAAAGTGCAAGTGGGTGCTATAGACAAATGTGAAAAGACTCCTACTATCAAATAGGAGGCATACTAAGAATGTAAGAAAGTAAAAGGAGAAATGTGTAGCGAAAAGAGAAGACAAACTAGAGCGTGCTCTATATGGATCAAGTGATGTGTAGGTGGGAAGTAGAAGGGGATCACAGCTAGTGTCATGGAGATTTGAACCGGAGGAAGACTCTAAAATGTGCTAGGTTGAAGGGTCTCTAGAGAAAGTGGAGACTCAAGTGCTTCTAGTTGCGTACTTAAAGGAGAGGGCAACTCTAAGCAGGAAAGGTGTCACAAGACTGTGACAACTATTACCTTTTTGTTGATTTCTTTATTACATATTTTATTTGGTTTTTCTTTTTGGAAGGATCCCTCTTGAAATCTAAATGCGTGAGTTGCATGGCCAGTATGTGAAACGGACAGGAATGTCTAGTGAGTCAAGACTGGACAGTTAAGGTCCAGTATGAGTCTGGAAGAGACTGATGGCACTGTAGATTTACAAGCCTGGAAGAGACTTGTGAAAGTGTATATGGACAAGTGTGTTGAAAAACTAGCCTGGAAGAGACTAGTTCAAAGTGAAGATGGACTACACTTTCAGTTGAGCTACATTGCAAATTTGAATGTAGCCATAGTCAGCAAAGATGGTCAGAAGACTAGTGGGGATGCAATGGAAGCAACTCCTAAAATTTAGGGAGTTACTATTTTCGGACCCCAGAATCTGTTTGCGTCATTATCTTCGTTTTTGCACGAGGATCAATCCTTTGGTCTGTACCGAGGTCAAATTTTGCACCGAGCATGGAGAATTTTAGACCGGAAGGCTGGAATGGGAAATATCTTCCAGTGCTGCCACTTGGCACAAATTTGTGCACTTACCTCTTTAGAGAGGGGCTGGCGTGCAGTTTTTTGAGGATTGGGGGACTCATTTGTGAGAGGGGAGATGCACAGCTGCAGATGGAGAGCTCTTGAGAGCTGGTCTACCTTGTCTATGATTTACAGATGGCTGAGCTTGCTTCCTACACACTCTCTCTCTCCCTGACAGTTTGGTTATGCTTCTGAATCAAGGGCCTTTCTTTTGATTTAGGTACAGTTGTGTGGAATATGCTGTTTTTGCATGAGGCAAGAGCCTTTTTTCTCTAGGAACAGGAGCAGTTGTTTGCTGCCTACCAGGAACAGGTGAGGGTGGTAACCTCACCAAGCAAGTGTCTAAAACAGCACTAAATCAGTATAGATTTTGGACTGTTCAGAGGTTATTTCAGAGCCCAATTGATGTCAAAATCAAGGGGCACTTGGCCCAGATGATGCAGGACAGTGCAGGGAACAATATGAGCTGAAAACAGGTGTCAGAACAGGTCTGAACCAGTAATTACAGTGGGCTGAACAGTACAGGGAATAGTATGAGTTGTAAACAGGTTTCAGAACAGGTCTGAACCAGTAATTACAGCAGGCTGAAATGATCAATTCTGCACTCCAACCAGAAGTTTTAGACTTGGGCAGAGTTTCCCCTCCTGGTCAACTTGTTTTGGGTCAGTAATTGTACTGTTATGTTGCCAAATTTCACCCAGAATAGGTGAAAGACAGCCCATTGTATTTTCTCCCTTTTTAAAAATAAAGAAATACCGCAAGGGGCGCCTAACTTAGGGGCCAACAGGGTGTCTGTGTGGCAACAGGAGCATTCTAGCTTCCTGTATTACTTCTTGCTTCTGTGTCTTTAAGTTCAGGTAAAGTGGGCGACTGTTAATTGGGTGAAAGCATTTATATGTTTTGGTTGTACACTACCGCCCTTCCTAGTGAACAGGCCGGTTACAAAAGGGCCTTGTCAAGTTTGTCCTCAATAGAGACAGCATGTGCTCAAGGATAACTGAAGTCCACAATAGTAGGATGGGTAGACATTTCTGACAATTTCCTAGGTGAAAAGGGAGTAGAAGAACCAGTTGTCATGTGAGCAATGGGTTTACCCTGTTGTCTCGGCTATGGAGGGGGGGGGGGGGGGTTTTGGGAGTGCCCTCACCAAATTTGATCGAGATAGGAGTCTTGGGTGGACTACCCTTAGCCTTTCAACGACATTAGTCGTCAAAGTGACCAGCCTTTTGATAGTTTTGACAATACCTATTTTTCTTTGGTACATTTTGCCACTCGGATTTGAGTTTTAACGGGGAAGTTCCTTGTGACTCACTAGCTTGGATTTGATTTGAATTTTGATTGGAAGTTTGAGTTTGCTTGTTGCCCTTTTTGAGAAGATGAAACAAAGGCCCCCTTGTGGAGGATGTCCCATGAAATTGATTGAACAACTGAGCGTAACACAGTAGCTGAGACTCAAATTCATAGAATGTGGGCATTTGAGACAATGAGATCACTTGCTGCACAAAATGTTTTCTTGGCAACTTACTAAGGAACAATGTAACCTGATCGTCAGGGGCCTTACGGGCTCTAGTGGTTGAGAACTCAGTGAGGAGACACTAATACTCAGTCAACTTGACTTTCAAGTCATCCTTCTCAGTGATTGTGAAGTTTTGTAGTTCATGGTCTAAGTTGATATGATGAGTTCGATCTTGCGCCGCATAGTGGTCAATGAGATGGGCCCAACGCTCAAAGGCAAGGTTAAAGTGTTGGAGTTGAGAATGGAATTCAAGAAGGAGACCTTGCATCAACTCAACTATAAGCATTTCGACTCTTCCAAGAGCGACAAACCTCATATGAAAACCAACATGGGTCAATTTAGGGTTCTTGTCTGAGGAGAAGTTTCCACAAACCTTGGGAATCCAAAATATGCCTCATCAAATTGGAGCAGGTGGTAAAATTTGATATGTTAAAACGAGTCTTTTCTGAAAATGCATGCGTGGTGAGGATGAATGGGATGTTGGTAGTGGATAGGTAGGTGGTGTAGGATATGGAGGTGGATAAGTTGGATTTGGTAGTGGTGTATAAGAGAGTGATGGATTAGGTGGGTGGGCAGAAATAGGCTGAGTGCCCAAGGAGTGCCGATTGATGTAGAGGCATTGGAGCATAAACATTTCCATAAGGTGTCAATGGTGAAGGTGGAGGCATTGGGACACATGAACCCTATCCAAATGTTGGTTGGGGAATAGAAGAATGACTAGTTAGTCCACTAGGTAATGCCATGGAGGCAAACTGTGGTATCAACTGGGGCAGACTTCGGTATGTTTGGGATGCACTCCCAAAGGGATAGCCAAAAAGTGCGTGTGGGGAAGGCTGAGCCTCCATCATGGGTATGTTTTTGGATAGGTGGAAGGTGTCCTAAAGGTTGTGTTGAAGTGTGTGGAACCCCTCAATGTGGTATGTGGTGGAACATGTAGTGCACTTAATGGAGGCTGAAAGGAAGGTGCAGTGGAATATGGGGGCAGGATGGGTGGGAGCCCAAAAGGATTTGTGATTGGTGTGGAAGTGGGAAATGATGTGGTTTTCTTGTGAAAATTGAGACCAAATGGATTTATGATACATAGAGAATATTGGAATGTCTACTGAAAATACAGTGCTCATGCAGCAAAAACACTATGCAATGATGAATAAATACTGAGCCTTGAACTCTTGTGTCTCAAGGCGTGAGATAGAGGTAATGAGCTGGAGAGTGTGTCATACTTTAAATGGATTTGGAAATGCAATTTGGCAGCCTATGAGGATCAAACATGAGTAAACGCAGTTGTGGAAGTTGAGTCTGATGCTGACAGGGTAGTGAGGAGAGAGGAAGATTGAAAAACGTAGGTATGATGATGTGGCAAGTTGACAATTGTAAAACTGCAGGTAGGATGATGTGGCAATGTGAACAACAGCCATAGATCACAAATGCAACAACTCAGTAGGTCGCTAGTTGTAGACAATGTGGTTGATCAGCAAATGTAGTAGAAATAGATGTAGACTATGCGATAGAGGTTGGAAACATGCCCCTAATGGATGTAGACAGCAATAGAAAGCTTAAAGTGAGATGTTCTCCATGAATGGGGTGTGGGGAACGAAGCTAGAGGGCTTGAAACTTGCAAAAACTAGATTGGACTAAATGGAGGGTGATATAGAGGGTATGCATACAGTAATCTATCCGAGATTGGTGGTCATTGGACATGGTGTTTGATAACTTGGGTTCACCTCTTAGCATCAATGGCCATTGGACCTTGCGTTTGACAACTTGGGTTCACATCTCTTCATTCCCGTGTTGCAAATTCAGAGGCTTCTCTTCGATGGCAATCTCCTTGCACCAGGTGACACCCCATCATCCTTGCGTTTGCAAGGCACCCTTGTATCAGATTCACTTCATTATTTCATTCATTCAATTGAGTTTCTCTTCTCTTCTCTTCTCTTCTCAATGTTTACCTTATACACTCTGTGTTTTTCCCTGCAAATCCTACTGTCTTTGTGGTTGCTTAGTCATTTCTCAACATGGTATTAGAGCTAGTGGTGCTCAGTGAGCCACAAAGATCCTTTGTATCAGAGAAGGTAAAGATAGGTTGCAGGTTCAGCATCCACATCCGATTATCACTACTTCCGTTGCATCACTAGGAGATATCATTCTTTTGCCTCCTACCCTCCCGTTTTATAGCTTGCCACTTTGATACCATGGCATTTCCATTGATAGATTGCAAGTCTCTTGGGTGCTTCTATTGTGGCAAGAACGGTCACATCCTTGAAGATTGTTGTCATTGACCTTTGCCCATACCCCATCGGAGTATACATGTCTTTCACTAGGCACTCCTTGTGCTACCTCTTCTTTTTGGGTTATAGAGATTGTTCTGCATCGGCTCTCAGCTTACTATGCTCAAGGCAATAAGATGCATCTGATACGCACTAAGTCCTTGCGAGCAATTGGAGGCTCTATGACCTAAGAGGCGATATTTCCTAGAGAGCAGTACACAACATTGAGGTTTCCCCCACCCATTTTTGGGTCAGTGGCTACCGCGGCCCATATCTTCTCCACAATCCACTTCATTGCAAGCTTCCGCTCACCTTGAGCCTCGTGCTATCCTGCCCTCTTCTACTCAGGTTCATGAAGACACCTTTGGGCACTCTTCAGCTTCTACTCCTTCCAAGCCCTCGATACCTTCTTTGGCAAAGATTGACGATGCTTCCTTTGTCATCAAACACCTCGGAGTTTGTGATTCATGAATTGGAGTCTCTCTCTCTCTCTAAGAGGGATACAGGGGAGGATCCTTTTCCTTCGCCCTTAGAGGGGCATCTCCATCTCTAGCTTCCTAGGGGGCTCCTAGTCCTCTAGTTTCAAAGGGGGGCCCTACTAGTCTTGATGTTCTTCACCCATCTTCTTTTTCTTCCAATGTTAGTTCTCTTTCGAGCAGTTTTACATCCACTGAAACCCACCATCTAAAGGATCTTGGTCCTTGGATTTTCAGCAGCAACTTTGTGACTAGACCTTCGTATTCCTTCCAGGATGGTGTAACAGAGCTAGTGGCTTCTCACTCAAGGTTGTGTTTTAGGTTCTACTACTCATCCGATCTCTTAACTATCTTCACAGGTCTCCTTTTAGGTGGCATTCTTAGCTTATAGGATGGGTCTTCTTCTCTTTACCTCACTCCTCTTTTGTGCTCCTTTTGGGCCTAAGAGGGGGTTTGTTTAGAAACCACACTTCACATGTACTCACTACACTCTCTCACTTCTTTTGAGACTTTCTTCTCTTCTCTCTCCTTCCTCCATCTCCATCTCCATCTTTGCTCATTAGGCACCAATCACCTTCCTCTAAGAGGTTTGCGTTTATGGTGGAAATGGCTTCATCTCTAGCTAACGACTATACCATCATCATGGTGATGACGTCCTGAGGGTGACACTCCTTGCATTTGTCATCTTTTGCTCCGTTCCTCACTTGGCGATCTTCCACAATGGGCCTTAACTTCTCCTCCTCCAGATGGCTTCATCAGCCTATGTTTGTCGTCTTGGCCGCTTCTCCACCCGATGTTACATCCTGAGCTGATGTCATAATCTTCAGAGGTTGGTGGACCTTGTGTTTGTCAGTTTCTACCTGTTCCATCATTAGGCGATAACGCACCTACTCCAAGCATCATCTAGCTAATTGCATTTGGACGTTAGGGAGGTCATCATAATCCATTGTTATCATCTTTAAGGCCTGCATCTTGCATTTGGCAGCCTATTGGCTCCTTTAGGATTTGGCAACCTTCACCTCTAGTTGGTGTTAGCATTATTGGTCGTTGGGCCTTGCGTTTGATAGCCTAGGCTCACATCTCTTTATTCCCGCGTTGCAAATTCAAAGGCCCTTCTTTGACGGTAGTATCCTTGCTCAAGGCGACACCTCATTATCCTCGTGTTTGCAGACTTTAGAGGCGTCTTTGGCAATCTCCCTACTCTAGGGCATCTTTCGTGCTATGGCACACTTGTATCAGATTCACTTTATTATTTCATTCATTCATTTGAGTTTCTCTTCTCTTCTTTTCTCAATGTTTGTTGTACACACTCCATGTTTCTCCCTGCAAGCCCTACTGTCTCTCTAGTTGCTCAATCATTTCTTGATAGGGTTGCCCATCTTTAGCCCTCAATATTTATCTTGATTACTTTCACATCTCCATGGATGCAATTTTCTAATTGTCGTATTCAGCTTTAAGTATTTGTTTTCTTCAATTTCTTGAAATAATAAGTCTTGGAAATAAAGGAATATTATAATTATTGAGCACACTACATTGTTTTGGGTGTTTGCGAGGGAGAAGGCCTCCATTTGTTAGGAGTCTAGAAACACAAGCCATTTGAAAAAGAATGGCTTGGATAAGGACAAGAAGGACAAGGAGAGTTTCAAGAAGGATTCTGAGCCTTTAGGAATTGTGATTGCTCCAACTAATCAATGTTTCTTCTCTTGGAGAAGGTGTTGGAGACATCTTCATCATAGGATGTGGCATATGCTCGAAAATGGATCATAACAGTGGTGCTTTTGTCACATGACTCCATGCAAAGAAGGCATTGAGCACTTATGGTACAATGCAAGGCAATGTCAATATTTGGAGAGAGTCCTTCACTTCTTGTTCATTATATTGGCAAGATTTAGGTCATTCTCAATGGGCATGGTGGTGCTTTTGCATTGGAAGCTTTTTATGTGCCCAATCTTGGCGTTCACATCTTGTTGGTGAGCAAAATTTGTGGTCTATGGTTGATTTTGGAGTTCAACATGGATTTCTTTTTCATTCGTCATGGTCAAATAAAACAAGTGGTGTGCCTAGGTTGCGAGGAGCATAGTATCTACAAGTTGAAGAGCATTGCCACTCCTTGTCCTTATTTCCTTTCTTCTCAGCCCCCCTAGATTGAGCTGTGGCATATGCTTGGTTCATAGCAGCAAAGAAGCACGTTTCTTTTAGTTTTAAACTTACGAAATGTTTCTTAAAGTAAGAAACGTTTTTGAGAGTAAAAAACGTTTTGGGGGGGATGTGTGTGTATGTGTATATGTTTTTTTTTTTTTTTTGAGTTGGAACCCAAGAACATAGTTTTTTTGACAAAAACTGTTGGGCAATGTTAAATATGATGATGATGATGAGTAATGACTTTTCTAGGTTTTTGTTTAGTTATTAGACTCTATTAATCTAGTATCTATTCTTGTCTTGAGAGCTGATTAATATACAACTTTAGTCTCATTTATGAGTTATTAATGATATATTATGATTCATTCTTGATTCTGACATTTTGTTAGTTTGTTTTGATATGAGAATCATGGTGTTGCAACTTGACTTTGTCCATATTGTAGATATACTATTTACATGTTTTTTTCAATTTTCTTTCCGTGATATATATGAATCATAATGGTTGAGTTCTAAACCATAGTATAGCTCGTCCAAAGACTAACTTTGACATAAGTGACAAGTCGATAATGGATCATGGATATGTAACTTATTATTCTCAATTGACTCTCATGTATTGTTCAAGCCACCACCAAAGTGACTTGGAAAGACACTGATGTTGATATCAGTTGTGCCATGCCTCGAGCACAGAAAATAGAGTAGCCCACTCTTGATGCTCGTCACCAATGCCTTGCAAAAGAACATTATGACCATAGACCACCAAAGTGTCCCCTCATGTGGGAACATATTAGGAGCAAAGACCATCCTCTATCAAACATTCCATCATGAATGTGAAAGGCAAACCAGCTTCAGGATTTGAATTTGCTGGACTTTGTTAATGCTATGGGAAGCCATGTTCAAGACCACAGCTGCGTTTGCTGCTCGAGTAGAGTCAAGAGTCCGAGTCCAAGAAGGATAATGACTTGTTGGAGGAGTCCTTACCCTTCTCCTCCTCTACTTCCCTGATGTTGCTAGTTCCTTGCGATTCTTTCAGTGGTGCCCCTTCTTACCAAAATGGTAGCATTGGCTTTTCTTCTTCTTCTTTTGCTTGTTACCTCTCTTTGACTCAACATAAGCATCTGCTTGTTGCTAGACTGAGGTGATAACCTCTCCTGTAAACGCAACATGCTCAAGCAACATAGAGGTCATATGATCAAAATGGAAAGGTGTTATTGATGTTTGAGTTTGCAAGACATTAGCCACACCATCAAAGTTTTGAAATTGACTGCCAAAAACCAGTAAAATGCCAGCACCAAGAGCCAAAACAGCAGCTGTCCATTCAAAATGCAGGCAGATCAGTTGAAACGTAGGGTTGGCAGTAACAAATGCAGGCTGGAACAAGCTGCCTGGTGGCTGAGAACTGCCACCCAGCTGTAGAAATTCTTGCTGAGGCCTGCTTTGATTAGGGCCTGCAGTGGGGACAACTTTTTGGAGCAGTCTCCATGCAAGCAAACCTGAAAATAGTAGTCAAACACAGCAGCCAGCATCAGAACCAAGAGAGACAACCATGTTAAAATAGTGTGGAATAAACACAATGAACAGAAAAGAACAGCAAGAACACAAAAGAACCCATAGAGAATATGACTTGGGAAATGGAATCTATATACCAAGGCTGATGAGTAGTACAATGGTATGGGCTGAGAATAACCTGTAGATTGCTACAAGCTCCCTCTCTCCAACGGAAGTAGTGTCCGAGTATTTGATGAATATCTAATGGAGGAGGGGGTGGCCTATAAATAAGCAATAATAGTACAACAAAAATGACCAGCCGGCTAGCATTTAATGTGGCAAAAAATACCAGTTGGTCACATGTAATGTGTCAATGAGAAATGAAATGCTCTCTGACAAAAGGTCATGCACCCAGAAAAATGCACTTTGGCACCTAGGTTATGTACTCTGCCAACAACACTCCATCTAAAAATGGGGTGTCAGAAGTTGGAATGCAAGAACATGATAGTAGTGCAGATGGCGACGACCATGCTGGAGCATTATAAGGTGCCTTAGGCTCTATGCACAGATGCTATAGTGAGCTATACACATCCTTAACAAATCCTCGGTGTTAGTAGTTTCGAGTAAGATGCTGTTTGAGGTGTATTTTGGCACTAAACCTGATTGTTTCTTATTTCAAGATCTTTGGGTGTGCCACATATGTCCATATCTATAGGAGTGAGGGTAGATGGATTCGAAGGTCTCACTACACTTGGTTTGTGGGCTACAACACCCAGTCAATGGGTTATTAGTTGTATGATTTAGAAACTCAAGATGTCTACACTAGCAAGGATGTGCACTTCGTGGAGATTTTGGCTTCAAAGGTGGGTGAGCTGTGGAGATATGCAAGGGTTTGTAGAAGAAAACATAGAGTGTACGGCATAGTAACATGGGTTGGCCATCTTATTATAGTAGGGGATGGCAATTCTTTCCCTTGTCCCCGTTCCCCATCCTCATTCCTGTCCTCATCCCAAAAATCTTTCCCATCTCATGGTATCAGGCAATGGCAAATCTTGCCCCGTCCTCATTCCCCCATCCTCATTTCTGTCCCCATCCCAAAAACCTTTTCCATCTTACTAAGGTGTATGACCACAACTGAAACATAGTGAACTGAAACACTAACACAAAAAGATAAAATGCAAGAATGAAAATAATTGAATGAATGGAAAGTATTGAAAAATCAAGGAAGAAAGAAATGAATGTATACAAAATGCTCAAGAGCAGAGTTTCCCAACAGCCAATGGCTCTCAGGGGAGTGGGCTGAGAGAGATTTCAAAGTGTGTTGTCCACTAGAGATGGATCCTGAGCCTAGAGATCACTAGTTGGAGCTGAATCTGATGTAGGCAGCAAACCACACCTTGTAGTGGTGTAGTCTGAGAAGAATGGTCCGCTAGGAGCAAGGGGACAACCAAGGAGCTTGATCTGGTGCAAAAACACAACTGTCCTTGGAGTTTCGATCAGCAGGCGGAAGCTAGAGAAGACTGAACAGGTGCTGAAGATGTTGAAGAGGCTGTCTGATAGATGCAGTGTGTGACTAGTAACCAGGTGCCTGCTGTAGACAGCAAAATGCAGGCTGATCAGGTTGTGCTGATGCAGATGATGATGACGTTAGCAAGCTTGACAGCAGGAGCCTCCTGTAGGGCTGCTGATAGTTGAGGATGACCACAGTAGAAGGCTGGAAACTGGCGACAGCTGGCTTCTTAAGTTTAGCCTTGCTATTGGATAATGCTTCTCATTTTGTGTTTTTTATTGTCCCTATAGTCCGAAGTGTGGATGAGACCTGTTTTGGTTTGAAAGGGCTGTATCTACTTGGAGAGATGTGCTTGTAATGAATGGTGGGGAGTTCAGATTTGCCAAGTACATCATTGTGTACCCTGCAATTTGTGACCAGTCCCCACACTCCCATTTTGTAGTCATATACATCAAGCACGTGTACAGGCAAGAACAATCATATCTGCAGTGTGCATCGGTGGTCAACAGACATATGAAAACCAACCAAAGCAATGTTAAGCTTGGACTCTTGGAGAGTGAATTCGTTTCATTGATAGACAAAAGGACATTTTTGAGTGCGTCACATCCTCCCTATCAAGTCCATAATGTCAATGTCCTTCATTATCTGGGATGCATTGTGAAACCCTTGACATAAAGTACTAGCAAGAGGAAATCAAGTCCATAATGTCAATGTCCTTCATTATTGGGATGCATTGTGAAACCCTTGACATAAAGTACTAGCAAGAGGAAATCATGTCCTACAGTGTGCATTGATGGTCAACAAATTCATATGAAAGCTAATCAAAGCAATGTTAGACTTGGAGAGAATTCATTTATTGGCAGGTACTTTCTTTTTGAGACTCCCTATTCACCACAGTAAAGTGCACAATGATAGTATGCTTGATTGTCTGTGATGCATTGCTGTATGTAATGCAGCAACCCTAGCCATGTCTTCCAGTACAATGTGCAAGTGCCTCCAGGGATCACCCTTGTCAAAGCAGCAAGTATTTTTATAATGAGCTGAGAGGGAAGCATCATACAAAAGGATTTACTTGCACTTAATGATGAATCCTTTTTCACAATGAGTAATGTTAGCTGCCCCTTTATATTTCACCTGTGATTGAATTTTCACCAATTGGCATACCTGGCCTGTTTCTTATGTGCTTCAGCTGCAACACTTATTCTGCATTGAGAAATGTCATACCTGGATTTTTGCATTAATCGCTGCATTCCTCTTCCCTTTTTATCGACTGTAGAGCAAATGAGTTCCCTTGTTAGTTATCCTATTGATGCCATTTGTAGGATTTATTGAGTTAGAACTGGTGATAGTGTTGTTTTCTGTAGATATGTACATTAATAACAATCTTGATTTTGACATTTAATGTAGGTTAAACTTTCTGGAGCTATTAGTAGTCAGTATTTGACTGCTTTGCTCATGGCTGCTCCCTTAGCTCTTGGGGATGTTGAAATTGAGATTGTTGACAAACTGGTTTCAATACCCTATGTTGACATGACCTTGAAACTTATGGAACGTTTTGGAGTCACAGTGGAACATAGTGGAGACTGGCAAAGCTTCAAGGTCAAAAGTGGTCAAAAGTACAAGTAGGTTTACTGAGCTCATGCATATGCTGAGAAATGGGTTATCTGAATGTACTTGGATAATGTGGCTGTGTTTGCGTGGTTTTTCAGAGTCAAACATTTGTATGTTATCAAGCACACTTTTAAATGCCTTATTGTCTGACAACAATTAAAAAACATTCGGTTGTTCAGCTCCTGTGCTTAATTATTTGTACTTGAGGTTTTGCTTGTTCTCTAACTCATACACTAACTGGCAATCAGGCAGTATCGTCCAATGCCTGATTATATAATTGTACATTATTGTATTTTAGTCTCTTCATTCATGGATGCTGATAGTTGAAACTTACAATAGTTCATTGTTTCTGCCTAATCAGGTTATCTTGTTAGCTAAAGAGTGGCTTATGGATGCAGATCACCCGGTCATGCATATGTGGAGGGGGATGCTTCAAGTGCCAGCTATTTTCTTGCGGGTGCTGCAATTACTGGTGGCACTGTCACTGTTGAGGGCTGTGGGACTGCTAGTTTACAAGGAGATGTCAAGTTTGCTGAAGTTTTGGAGAAAATGGGAGCAAAAGTTGACTGGAGCGACCATAGCGTAACAGTGACGGGTGCACCTGTGGATCCTTCTACTGGGAAGCGATTACGAGGGATTGATGTTAATATGAACTTTATGCCTGATGTTGCAATGACTTTGGCAGTTGTTGCCCTGTTTGCAGATGGTCCTACGGTGATACGAGATGGTAGGTTTTTGATACATTTGTATTTTTGCATTTATGACCAGAATGCTAAACAGTGGTTGATTGACTTGCTATTCATCGGAACCTAAATAGTTGAGTTTAATGTCTCTGGCAGTTGGTAATTGGAGAGTTAAAGAAACAGAGAGGATGGTTGCTATTTGCACAGAGCTACAGAAAGTAAGTGTTTTCCTATATCATTGCTTTTCAAAACTCCAATTAGATCATTATTAAAGCCCAGTAAAACATCTCATTAAAACCTCTATTTTTCTGAAAATGTTATGCAGCTTGGTGCCTCTGTAGTTGAGGGACCAGACTACTGCATTATCACTCCACCTGAAAAGTTGAGAACAACATCTATTGACACCTACGATGATCACAGAATGGCCATGGCATTCTCGCTTGCCGCTTGCAGTGATGTGCCAGTCACTATTAACGACCCTGGTTGCACAAGGAAAACCTTCCCAGACTACTTCGATGTCTTGCTGAGACTCTCTAAGCTGGCATGATCAATGCAATTGATACGTCGAGTTAGGCTCACACTCTTGCCGAGCATTTCTTTATGGCTCACTACAACTGGAACTTCTTATGTTTATTGGATGCTTCAGGCTTCAGATCCAAAGATGGGTGTTTTTGGGCAGGATCAGTCCCATTTGCAAAAATAGCTTGCTGTCCTGGTTGATGCGGCCCTTCACGACTGCATGAGGTGAGGGCGCATGTGTCATCCCTACGGTATGGGCAGATCATAGAAGGCCACATAGCTAGTCTTGTCCCTATACTCTGGGTTGTCAATGAGCAAGCTGTGCATGGTTTGATGAGCCTGCTGCTTTCTTGCCTTCATATGTTATCAATAAGCTTATCAATCTTTTCTTTTTCTCTGGACGAACTCGGGAATGTCTCCATGGACTTGGAAAGAGGATCATGTTTGAGAGTATTATGAATATTGTGTTTGCAGTCTTACAAAAGATGAACACTTTAGCTTGCAAATCTACCTTGAATGGCTACTACAAATCTCTCTGACAGTGAGTAGAACCATCTTTTCACACAATTGTATCATTATAGAAAGCAATCAATAGAGGGGCATCTACAGAGTGGGACATTGCGTGTTTTTCCATAATGACTGGTCTATGAAAGCATGTAAAAAGCACTAATTTCAATTGCATCCCAAGCGGATCGTGTTAGCTTATTATGTAGGGAATTGGTTGAGTCAAGATGCATGCTTGTGTGTGTGTGCCCTTGTTCACTGACAGAAGTTTCCTGATGATCTTTTGAGTTTGTGAACACACGTAATTGGCGGTTATTGGTACATATATGTTGGGAGTTGTTCAGTTGCTTGATTATACTCAATGTATGGCTGCTTGCCTTCCGCAAACCTCTCGTCACCTCTTTTTTAAAGTGAAATGCTAATTTTCAATTTATTGTTTTTGGATACATCTCATTGTATTGTCTTCTTGTCATTCATGATGCCCATGGTGCCCTTAGCATGGAGGTCCTTTGAGTTAGGGGACATGATGCTTGTGGTGCCTTTATCATTGAGGTCCTCTGAGCGAGTAAGGGGGACATTGTAAGTGCAATGTAACATCTCTAGGGTGTATGATGAGATTGTTGTCTTTCTTGCGAGTAAGGGGGACATTGCAAGTGCAATGTAACATCTCTAGGGTGTATGATGAGATTGTTGTCTTTCTTGTGAAGAGATGCTTTGCGTTCTCAAGTGTCATTTCATCCTTGTTTATATCAATTGGAAATTGCATCTTGTTAAGTAATTCTCTTTGGAATTTGTATGTTTCTTGTGTGTTTGATTTTTTAGTTGGTTGGTTGTGCTTGCAATGCTACTCGTTAGCTTCCTACTTTCTTGCCTTTTTGTGATATTTTCTAAACATTTGTTGACTTCTATGTTTACTTCTTGGGGGTTTTAAAGTTCGTCAACATACATCCGTGGCAATTGGCTTGTGAAATTCAAATACTTCTTTTGGTCCAATATCCTTGCTTTTAGCATATCAAATAGTCTCAGTCGTATTGTTGAAGTGATATGGTATTGATACAAATTGTGTTGTAGCACATGCATATAACTGCACTTATCATGCAATACTTGCTATTGTCTATTGTTGGCATAATTGATCTGGGTTGCTATTGGTATGTTGTTGCATGTAACTCTTTAAAAAAGAAAAATGATATAAGATGGCAGCTTCTCTTATCAAGCATATTCTTTTATGATCGCAAAGACATTTGCAGTAAAAATGGTAACATTGTGTAGTCAATTAATGATGGACAAGATAATAATGATGGTAACATTGTGTAGTCAATTAATGATGATGGATAAGATAATAATGAAGTCTTTGTGTTGATCACAATAAAGTAATGAAGCTAATATATTCTAGTGTATCTACTTAGTACAGGGAAGGAGATAGTTCTATTTAGAGGTCTTCTTCTAGTGGGGTGGTTGTATGGATGATTGCTAGGATATGCGAGTTAAGTCGGATGTTTGAACGTGAGATGGATGCCTTGGTGAGTTATTGAATATTCATGTGTGGACCCCACAATAGCAAAATGGTCATGTCATATGCCATGATGGTAATCTTGCTTGTGGAGGATAAATTCTCATAGCTTGTTGGTATGCTTGTTGCTAATGTTTGTAGCATGTATGTGGGGAGATGGTTTGCTCAATGTCATCCTAGTTTAAGCAAGACGTAACATGGGTGCATGAATAGATCCTTTGCTTTTAAGGATCTCGTAGCAGATGAGGTGGTGTGTTTGGTGCAACTAATTTCTCCCTTTTGTTTTGCTTTCTTGCCCATTGCTTGTTCAAGTGATGAGTGGATTTGTAAAGCACAGACCTCCATTTAAGTACACACAAGAAATAACATCTGCTAGCTTGCCAACACTAATAGATATGACACTGATGCTAAAACATGGGTTTATGGAGCTAGTTTGAGGACAATACGCTTTGAAAATGCTCAAGCCTAAGAATTATGATGTTGTGCATGCATGTTTCTTGATGTGTGAATGGCACGTGCTTCATATTGTATGAACATTGGATTGATTTGTAGCATCAAGCCACAACACAAAAGTGAAAGCTCCATGAGATTAGTGTTCATTGTGTGAGTGTCCTAAGCATTCTTTGTAAGAAAGAGCACCTACATTGGACAAATTTGAATATTATGGAGATGTTATTAGCACTAGATTTTCTAGCTTTCAAATAGCTTGCCAATGTTAAACCAAGACCTACCATATGGTGATTAACATTATTTTAGGGTATTGTAAATTCTTCTTTGACTTCTCTCGTAATTAAGCTTTTCTACTTTATTGGTCTCATCTTAACCTATAAATGCGTGACTACTTAATGTTTCAAAGTGTAAGGTGTCTGCGCATCGGCTGTCCAGGCATGCTTTTAGCGGTCTATCGAGAAATGAATCTAAGCGTCACTGCCTGGCACTCCTATGGAATGTTCCGAGTTTTTTCGCCTAGGGTTTCCCGAATCCGCCTCACAATGGAATGTTCACGGCCTAATCCACTAGGATCGACTTGAAATTTGGGCTCCTAGTGGCCAAGGTCTCCTAACAACATTCTAGTGTCGGATCCTAGACATCCTACTTTATGTTGGGGGTAAAGGTGCCTCCGCCTAGCTGCCCGTGTATTACTACACTGACAGTCACCATCACTGCACACTACAGGTGGTAGGCGCTCGTCATCGTTACTTTATTCTTTATTCTTTTAGTGACAATTTGAATAAAGAAAGGCCCCGGTCACACATTGTGACTGTTGGAGTTTCCATTTCTCGTCTCTCTCTTTTTTGCTCTTGCTCTCCCCCATAGCTTTCACGTGCAAGCTTTGATCCTTCTCACCTTTCAATTGGTATCAGAGCTTAGCTTCCCGACTCTTGAGCTTGGCTCATGGCATTCTTAGCTTCCCATCGACTCCCCACTCGCATTGGGTCTCCTTCGCGGCAGCCATAGCTCATTCTCTTGAGCTCCGTCACTCCTCGACTTCCCGAGCTTCTTCCCGGCCTATTGAGACACCATCAAGGCATTGCTTTATTATTTCAGAGATTTATTTCAGTCCATAGGTCTAGGTAAATAGGGCAGTCACCATTGAAGCTTTCAATCTTCATATCTCTTTGCCACTGGTTGTGGGTTGCTAGAGGCTTGTTCCAAGGCCTCTTTGGCTCATGTTTGAGCTCTCCAACCTCTCCAGGCCTGCCACGTGGACTAGCAAGAGCAACAACATCATCACGAAAATCTGCGCCTGATTCTGGACATATCTCATTCAGTCACTTTAGCTCCAGCTCCAGCTTGGCATTAAGCACTTGTTCAGGCTCCATTTCAGGCTTTTTGCACATGTACTGATACTTGGCATTGATCCTTGGAGATTAGGCATTGGTTTGGTGGCTGAAAACAATGTTTCAGGACTGTTATAAATAGTCTACATACATTTGATGCTAGTGCTACATTCATAGTTTATGCCTATGCTTGTTTGGGCATGACTACATAACCTGTTTGATGCCTATTGCATCCCGATTGATTGGGAGATTGAAGCTACATATCATGCTATGATTTTGGCCTGATTGTGGGGCTGGAAGTACATAGTTCATAACAGTAAATGCATGCTGAATACTCTTGGATTGAAGCTATCTTTCATGCTTTGACATATGCCTATTGGTTCCAGATGTATATCTTGGGCTATGATGTATTGATCATCGAGGGACGACTTCGAGCTTGTCATTGGATCCGGATGCATTTGGAAGCTTGAGCTTATTTCAGCCCGCACTTATTGACATCGGTCTATGCTTGACAGTGGTCAGTGCTTTGACAGTTATATGCTCTTTTGGTACATGCTTACCCGATGCCTACATCTTGATGCATTTGTCTTGGCATAGTGTACCATGTACTTGTTGAGCTTTAGTGCTCTCTAAAGACTTGGCTTGGATTCTTATTTGCTATTTCGGAATTTTGTATTGGATGTCATTTTGGTTGTCAGAGATCTTTATTGGGATGTATGTCTTGCTCATGGATGCTACCTACAGTTGCTTTGTAGCCATCATGCTCTTGGGATGCTATTGAGACATTGTCTTGGTTACCTGTCTTTGGTACTTTGACTTGGTTTGATTGAGTTGTTGAGCTCGTTTATCCGCCTTTTGTGCTAGTGGGAGCATCTTGTATGCTTGACCGACATTGAGTAGGAGGTTTATGCTATTTGAGCATTTTACAGATACTTGAGACTTTGGGATCTCTTACACTTAAATGTTGCATGGTTCATGCACTGATATCTTGGAGTTGCTTTTGACTTGAGCTTCGGCATACACCTACTGGTGTTAGGTCTTGCCAGTGTTATGTATACTTTGCCCTACTGTCTAGGGGGTATGCCTACTCACTGACGGATGCTTTGGTGACATGTTTGGGTGTTTGCTCAGGTTCTTGATGACTGTTTGGTGCTGATTTATGCTCGTTTATTATGGCTGGTCATGTCTTGGCTGTCATTTATTGATGGTGTAGTGATTTGGTCAGTGATTGACTCTCACAGTACCCTGCTGTCATTTATTACAAGCATATAACTCCGGACTGACATGGAATTTTCATGCTGAAATATTCTAAAATGATGTACTTTCACTAGTACTTGGTGGGCAGTAGCTTTGGTTACACTTTTCTCGCCATTTTTTCTCGATTTTGGTGATTTTTTGGTCATTTTCGATAGTAAACAGCAAGCAGTTTTGAACTGTCTACAGTCTTCCAACCTGCATTATGGGAGTTCGTCCACTGATCATGCTATTTTCAACATCACTAAGCTTGATGGTATGAATTACTCTTATTGGAAGAGCCAGATTTGGCAGGTGTTGGTGCAAAAATCGCAGATCAAACCATTGAGGTTGAGCGGGCATCCGCCTGCAACTATGCCAGATGAGGAATGGCTTGAGCTTGATGAGTTATGCAAGTCCACTATTGTATTATCTCTCACAGAATAGGTTCATTACAATGTATTCAAGGAAGAACAAAGTGCATGGCAGTTGTGGGATAAAATCAAGAATCTCTATGACAAGAAAAGTCCAGCGAGTCAGATGTATTGGTTGAAGCAACTTATGGATCTGCGCATGAAGGAGAAAGTAACTCTATCTGATCACTTGAGCTAGTTCCATGCTATACTCAAGAACTTGACTCCGCATGACATCACTTTTGTAGAGGATGTCACTCCTCTTTTCTTGCTTGGTACTCTTAATGAGTCATGGGATGTATTCCGCACTGCATTATTTGCCTCTATTGCTACCTTGAAATGATCTGATGTTGAAAGTGCTCTTTTGCAGGAAGAGGTTAACCGTCATAATTTGGATACCTCTTGTGTGTCGCATGCTATGATAGTTAGAGGCAGGAATGATGGATATGGAAGCATGGCAGTGGCAGTGGCCATGGATGGGATTCTCAAAAATCTCGGTTCAAGTTTCCTGGGAAGTCACGTAGCAAATCCCGTGGTAGAAATGCAGATGTTACTTGTCACCATTGTGGAAAAAAGGGCCATATTAGGCCACAATGCCATGAACTGTGCAATGAAAGGCGCAAAGATAAGGGGAAAGACAAAGTGCAGGATAAGTCTTCTGATCGCAGCATAGTGCCTACAAAGTCCAGTGTTAAAATTAAAGAGATCAATGTTATGCAGCCTGAGGATGTTGATGATGATTATATCCTTGCAGCTTCTTCTAGTGCTTCGCAAATGATAGAGATACACTCTATGTATGCACAGTGTTGGCTCTTGGACTCAAGTGCGTCCTTTCATGTGTGTAGTGGGAGCTCACACTCAACCACCAAGATCCACGGACCGCTTATTGCTTCAAGTGTTTCAAGCGAGCTCTAATGGCTATCTCTCACCTAGCCGACGCGCCGTCGATCCTATGAGTGTAGTGAGCTTACCTTCATGCTGATCGAGTTGCCTCCTCTCCCGCACACTTCGGTAGCTCCATGATCCAAGTGCAAGCTTTAAGCAAGCTCGATCCTCCCGCTCCAAGCTCCAAGCTCCATTGCCGCGAGCGAGATAAGATAAGAGAAGAGAAGAGAAGAAGAGAGGAGAAGATGGAGAGCTTCTCCACCCCACGGTCCCTCACCCTCACACACTCACTCCCTCACACTCTCACACTCCCTCTCTCAAGCACAAGCTCAAGCAAGCAAGTAAGAAGAAGAAGAAGAAGAAGAAGAAGAAGAAGAAGAAGAGAGCTACTTTTGGCTACACACAAGAATGAGCTTCTCATTCACTTTTCAACTTTATATACAAAACCCTAAATCCCTTTTGGGCGGGCATCCCCTTTTCCCCTTTTTTACATGGCCGGCCGTAGCCTAGGCCCTTTTTCCCATTGTCCTTCTATCTTCCTAGCTTCCTTTCCACCGCCCATCTACATTTACAAATTGCACGGGTGAGAGCCCGGCGCTCCTTGAATTAAACCATGATGCGCTTGCGCTCTTTTACAAAAGTTTTGACTTGTGCTTTTCCTTGTGCGCCTTTCTCCCTTATTTAGGACTCTTCTCCTTGTGCGCCTTTGTCTTCCGCTTCTCTTTGCCTTGGCCTTTGTCTTTGTCTTCTGCTTTAGCTTTTCCGGATTTTCCACCTTCATTCATTTGAGGGTTAACATTACCCCTCTCCTAGATGAGTGCCAGTCCCATGGCACTCACCGTCGTAGGTAGCAGGTGTTAGCATGCATCGAAGATGTGGTTGGCAAGGACGTCTGTGGTTGCCATGGCGGAGTGTTGGTAGTGGTGGGGAGGAAGGTCGTTGGGGGCACATTGGTGGGTTAAGTGGTAGGTGGTAGGGAATGGGAGTTGGTGGTAGGGCTGTTCTTTGGGGGGGTTGCACGGATGGAGTACAAGTGGCGTTTGTTGGGGATTCTGTACATGATGATTCTTGGCAGGCTTACAGGGTGATAAGGATAGGAATTCAGAGTTGAGTGTTGAGGAAGAGCGAACGACACCTTCGTTGGAGTCTTCAATACCTGCAATTGAAAACCTCTCATAGGTGGTTTCTCCCTAGGGGTAGTGCTAGTCTTCTTTATCGTGCACAAGACATAGTTTAATTAGTTTGGGAGACAGGTCGAACTCTAAGTAAGCTGAGAGTATTGTCCTGCACTTGAGGACCCAAACTGTGTGTATACTTCGGTGCAGGTATTATGTGAGTGCTCGTGCATACTTAGATATCACGTACGTAGAAGATCGCGGGCGGGTTTCTCATAACGACGTGTAGATGAAGCAAAGTCGTCCATGGTGGGAAGAAGTACACGTGAAGGTGTATGCGACATCCTGTGCATTGTGATTGCACGACGTAACATAATAGAACACAGGGATACTATACTATCGGTAGCTAGTAGACATTGGGCCCGTGCGATGAGGATAGTGTACTTTTCATGGCCATTCGTGCAGTGCTTACCACAATTGATTGCAATGATATTAAGGCAGAGTGCAAGAGGGAATTGAGTGAATGGGTTAGGGTGACATGTCTAACTATAGGCGAGACAAGCTCCCTAGGTTAGTCCTGCCCTTAATGTACCCTGAACTATTGTGGGTGATGCTAGGGGGCTAGGGATGGAGCCAACTGACCAATGTTGAGTGTTGAAATGACCTATTTTTTGGCTGATTTTTGTTGTTTTTGAGAGCTGAATGGTTGATTTTATGAGATGATTGATTGGTTTGGAAAGTATTTTGGATAGGTTGGAATGGTTTTATTAAGCTCATTATGTTTATTAGTAGAGATGTGAAGTTTTGTTGATGTTCTGATATGTTATGTTTGGTCCTGATAGCTTCTGTTTTCTCTCTGTATGGAAGGATGGAGTATTGATTGATAGGGTTTGAGATTGTTTGAAAGCTTATTGAGTGATTTTTGATGGTTTGGAATGGTTTTGGTATGAGTTATTGGTTCTGATGCTTTCTGTTGACCTTCTGTAACTCTCCGTTGAGCTTCTGTGAGCCTCTATAGACCTTCTGTATGCCTCTGTATGTGTTCTGTTGGACGAGAGTGTAGCTTGGGAAAGTTTTCTAGCCTTGGAAAGAGGTGAATACAAGTGCAAAAGAGCTAAAAGAAGTCAAAGAAGTAGCTGCTGAAGACTCAAGTAAAGACTGGAGTGAAGTGACAGTGGTGAGCTATGAAAAGACACTATAGTGGCTCTGGTGCCTCTTCATATCAGACATACCTCTTGGGAGGTGCATCCATGACCTAATAAGGATTATTGAGGGTTATTATGAGAGCATTGTAGTAAGGATATGATGTATTATTGATGGAGAGAGAGAGAGAGAGTCAGAGATAGTCAATTCTATCAAAACGGTGTAACTGTATATGAGAGATTGAGAAAGAGAGCTATAAAGACAATGAAGATGAATACTATGTGATTGATTTTCATTCAAAGATGGTGTATTCCCTTGTGTTCTTTGTTCTATTGAAGAATTCTATGAAGATGTTGGAGAATATGGTTGATTCTATCAAATCCGTGGGAGATATCTACTATGATGCTGCGTGAAGAATTGCTGTTTTCTTTATTTTAATGATCAAAAGAATGAAGTAAAAGCTTGTTGATGTTACAAGATAGATTTTCTTACAAGAGAATTCCCTTTTCCTTGGTGTTCTTCTTGGGGCTCCATGTTTTTGGTGCGCAGCCGAGGAAACTTGCCATCAACAAGTACCAGAAGAGGCTGAAAATGAAGGAAATGGCATTGCCAAGAAGAGAAGAATTCAATGGATGTTTGTAAAGTTCCTTCTTCCACTGAAGAGTTGGAATTTCTCATAATCAAAGCCAATTTTCACAAGAAGTTCATCCCACAATGGCGGAAACACATCACCATCATGATGCATGCTCTATGTGGTGGACCGTTTCCTCTTCCTGTTGAAGCAACAGAAACTTGCATCTTGGTGGGAAACTGTTTGGGAACAAACTGAAGAGAAAAAACAGAGAGAATGACCATCCATGGAAGATTTGACATTCATTGAGAAGTTTCCAGACATCATCAAGTGGGAGATTGTGAAGAAGCTTTAGGAGTCTTGGTCTGTAGAGGTTCACGAAGACAAGAAGGAAAAGAGTTGGAATTTGTTCATAGATGCTCAACAGCAAGATACGTGGGATGCTTGGTGCACTGATAATCTTCTATTTGTTCAATTAGTAACCCACTGGAAGTTGGTAGACAGAGTGTTCTTTACAACATACACTATTGAAACCATCAGAAGCTGGCATTACTATGATGATGGTGTTGAGATATCGAGCTCCACTCGTGATACGCCAGGGTGACCGTTGTGTATTTATGTCACCGACTTGTCAGTTGCAGACGCGGTTGGTACACCGCCCATGAATAATAGCTACATGATAGCTATCCTTATCTACTCTAGTTCGTGGCTCAGTTAGTATGCCACCTTAGTTAGTTGAGTTTGGTTTGAGACCCATATATAGGGTTCTTCTATTTCTTTGTACTTGAGTTCTTTTGGCTTACACAACTAAGAAGAGGAAAACTGTTTTCAGCCTCCACCCTTGTGTGTCTTCCCCCATTGTGCAAGCAAGAAAGCTTCAAGCGAGACTCCTTCCTTCTCTCCCACAATCTTGACATGGTATCAGAGCCTTGTTCGTGGTAAGGAGCTCAAGAAAGCAAGCCAAGCTCGCGGTGTTCTGGTAAGAGGAGCAGTGTTGCTTTCATTTTCTGTTTTGGGAGCAGATCTCTGCAGGTAGCACAGTCGGAAAGTGCAGGAGTGCATTGTCTCAGGTTGAGACGCTCTTCGCGGTGAAGCAAGAGGGCAGTATATGCTGCGGGAGAGACCTTTAGCCCTTGGCGACCTTGTTTTTTTGATTTGAGGCCATTTCGGGGCCTGTTTTGGAGGCGGAAGTTTTCTGCACGCACTCAGAAAAAGGCCCAGTTTTATGCTCTGCAGCCACTATTCTACAGGTTGGTGAAAAGTTATTGTAGAAATTGCATCGTATGCTTGTGCGCAGAGACATTGGGAGTTACAGAATCATCCCTGTTGCCTGTTGATGCAAAATCGTCACTAGGAAGTGACTGTGTGGTCAAATACCACTTTCGCCAGTTTTGCAGATTTTCCCTTGTGAGGGTGAAGCTGTGTTTTTTGCAGTGACAGAATTTTTTGCAGTGTTCTGTAATGGCATCTGATTCTCTTTCACAGATTGTCACTGAAAAGCTTGACAAGAACAACTTCCAAGCATGGAAGTTTAGAATGACGAATTTCCTTATGGGAAAAGGATATTGGGAATTTGTTGCAGGAAATGAAGAAGAACCAGTTCTTCCTGATGTTCCCAATCAACAGCAAATGCACGCATTTAAAACATGGCGTGAGAGAGCCAGGAAAGTTATGTACTGGCTGTCTATCAGCATTTCAGACTCTATGATTGTGCATATTCAGGATGGAAGTACGCCAAAGGAGGCATGGGATACTTTGTCAAAAATGTATAGCACAAATACGCAAGCCAGGAAAATGCAGCTCAAGCAAGAGTTGCATAATGTGCAAAGAGAAAATATGAGCATCAATGACTACCACATGAAAGTGAAGAAGATTGCAGATGCACTTGCTTCCATCGGGTCGCCAGTGGAAGATGATGATTTAGTTTCTGTGACCTTGAATGGTCTAGGAAAGGATTATGCACAGTTTCGGACATCCATTTCAGTTCGTGAAAGATTTCCGGATTTTGAGGAGCTGATTGCTCTTCTAATTTCTGAGGAGCAAAGAAATGGTGGTGCATCTTCTTCAGGAGGAACTTCAAAAGAAGCTGTCTTCTACTCAAATGCTGGAAGAGGTAGAGGCAGAGGTAGAGGAGGCCGATTTGGAGGCCGTGGCAGAAATCAGAATATGCAGCAAACTCAAGAAAACCAGTCCTATGGAGGAGGACGTGGTAACTCTAGAGGCAGGGGGAGCCAAAGAGGTCGTGGTGGATGGCAAAGAGGTCAAAATGCAAACAGTAATGTTGAATGCTACTACTGTGGTAAAATGGGTCATATGGCTAAAGACTGCTATAAAAAGCAGAATGACATCATGAATGGAAAACTGCAACAAGGGAATTATGCATCTTCTAGCATACAGGGTGATGACAGAAATGAGCATTTGTTCATGGTGCAGCACATGAACAATTCTGTGACAAGTGCAGAAGAAAGCAATGATGTATGGTATGTTGACTTAGGTGCATCAAACCACATGACATGTCATGCAGAATGGATGGAGGATGCAAGGAAAATAGAAAAACCAGGATTTGTGGAGACTGGTGATGATACTGCACATCCTATTGTGCAGATTGGAAAAATTCCCTTGTCTATGCAGGATGGGAAAAAGAAATACCTGTCCGATGTATTTCATGTCCCGAATATCACCAAGAATCTGGTTTCTGTCGGTCAAATGGTTGAGCAGGGCTTGCAGGTCAGATTTAATCCTCATGGATGCTTTGTTGAGGATATGAAAAATAAAGGTCGCTTGATAGCAAAAGGAAAGAAGAAGGGCAGAATGTTTACGTTGGATGCAGACATGTCTGAATTGAGTGTAGCAATGTTTGCACATGGGACCGGTGTAGTTGCAGATATTGATATCTGGCATAAACGCATTGGTCATGTTAATGTACATCGACTTAAATCAATGTAGGCCCAAAATATTGTTGCAGGATTGCCAAAATTCAAGGTTGCAGAAATGCATAAGATATGTGAAGCCTGTTAGTTTGGAAAACAGGCAAGTAAACCATTTCCTAGACATGTTCAAGAGAGTGAGAAGCCATTGGAATTAATCCACTCTGATGTGTGGACTACTAAAGCTGCATCTCTTGGAGGCTGTCATTATTTTGTCACTTTTATTGATGACTATAGCAGAAAAGTTTGGTGTATTTTATGAAAAAGAAAAGTGAAGTTTTTGGGCATTTCAAAACCCTTAAAGCTATGGCTGAAAAAGAAACAGGTCTGTAAATAAAATGCCTAAGGTCAGATGGAGGGGGAGAGTACCTCTCAAATGAGTTTGCAAATTTTTTACAGGAGCATAGCATAAAGCAGCAATATTCATGCAGTTATACCCCACAACAAAATGGAATTGCAGAAAGAAAAAACAGGCATATTGGAGAGATATCTCGTGCCATGCTCAATGAAAAAGACTTGCCAGATTTTTATTGGGCTGAAGTAGTTGCTACAGCAGTCTATATAATGAATAGGACTCCCACTGCAGCAATACATTGGATGACTCCAGAGGAGAGGTATACTGGTAGGAAACCAGATATTTCTCATTTGAAAATTTTTGGTTGCATTGCCTATGTACATGTGCCAGATGAGTTGAGATCCAAGTTGGATCCAAAAGCTGAGAAGTGCATCTTTATTGGTTACTCTCTACAACAAAAAGGGTATAGATGCTATAACCCTTCTACTCGTAAGTTTACAGTGAGCAGAGATGTTGTTTTTGATGAGATGAGTAGCTGGTATAAACCAGTAAATGTGATTGATGATGTAGATGCACAAAATGGTAATGCTGCACAGAATTCACAACAGCAGTCACAAAATATTAGTGGACCTGGAGCGTCCTCTAGCAGTGATTCACATTCTTCGCCGTGGACAGGCAGATTGAGATCAGGAGAATCTTCTCAAAGTAATGCAGATAGTGGTATACAGGTATCACGAAAAGGAAAAGAGAAGGTTGATCAGCCCATGTTTGATGTGAATGCAGGTCACTCTTATGTGGATGCTGAATCCAGTGGCTTAGAACAGAGCATTGATGATGAGTTGGGTATTCCTTCTATTGTTACACCTGGAGTAAGGAAGACCAGGGATGTTTTGAGAGCACCTGGGAGTGAACCTACTTTGCGCAGGTCTACGAGAGCTAGGTATCCTGTGGATAGGCTGAAATATGATGGATTTACAGCCATTCACTATGCATATATGGTCAAAGTGATACAGGAACCAGAACCCACATCTTTTGAGCAAGCCATGGGAAAAGAAAAATGGAAGAAAGCCATGGATGAAGAAATGGATGCCTTGGAAGCAAATGCTACATGGGAGTTAGTACCTTTGCCTAAAGGTAAGAATGCAATTGGCTGTAAGTGGGTTTATAAGGTGAAGCACAATGCAGATGGTTCTGTGAACAGATACAAGGCAAGATTAGTAGTCAAGGGGTATGCACAAACATATGGCATTGACTATGAAGAAACATTCAGTCCAGTTGCAAGGATGGCAACTGTAAGAGCAGTCATTGCTATGGCTGCATCAAAGGGATGGTCTTTACATCAGATGGATGTAAAGAATGCCTTCTTGCATGGTGATTTGCAAGAAGAGGTCTATATGGAGCAGCCACCAGGTTATGTGCATGCTGTTCATCCTGAGTTTGTTTGCAGGTTGAAGAAAGCCTTGTATGGCTTGAAGCAAGCACCTAGAGCATGGTCTGACAAGATAGGACAGTATCTTGTCACTATTGGCTTTCATATTTCCAAGGCAGATTTCTCACTTGATGTGAGAAAAACAGAGAAAGGTATTATGCTACTTGTCATTTATGTTGATGATTTGATTATGACAGTTGACAGTGATGAAGATATCCTTCATGTGAAAATGCTACTGAAGCAGAAGTTTGAGATGAAGGATTTGGGAGAGCTGCGTTATTTCTTGGGCATTGAGGTGATTAGATCACCAAGTGGGATACAGCTCTTGGAGAGGCAGTATGGATTGGACATGCTGTCCAAATATGGGATGACAGGCTGTAAGCCTATTTAAGTTCCTTTGGAGCAAAATGTGAAGCTGAGCACAGATGTAGGTGAGCTTCTAGAAGACCCTACTATGTACAGACGCATAGTAGGAAGTTTGATTTATATGACTATTACCAGGCCAGATTTGAGCTATGCTGTTGGATTGGTAAGTCAGTTTATGCAGGCTCCAAGGAAACCACATTTGGATGCGGCTAGACGCATACTCAGGTATGTGAAGTCCACATTGCAGTATGGACTATTTTATGAGACTGGGGTTCAGATACAGTTGCATGGATACACTGATGCTGATTGGGCTGGTAGTATTTTTGATAGACGATCTACCAGTGGATATGTGTTCTCTTTTGGGAGTGCTGCAGTCACTTGGAGCAGCAAGAAACAACCTACAGTTGCCTTGTCGAGCACAGAGGCTGAGTACAGGGGTGCAGCAATGGCTGCATGTGAGGTAGCTTGGTTGCATAAGCTACTTTATGATATGCATCAGTCTACAGATGGACCAGTTGTCATTTATTGTGACAACATGAGTAGTATACACTTGGCAAGTAACCCAGTCTATCATGCTAGAACAAAGCACATTGAGGTGCATTATCACTATGTGGGAGAGAGGGTTTTACTAGGTCTTATTGATCTAGTTTATGTCAGCACAGAGGATCAGGTAGCTGACATATTCACGAAGGCATTAGGCGCAGAGAAGCTGCGCAAGTTCAGAGACCTGCTTGGTGTGCAGGAATTGGGATTGAGCTCGAGGGGGAGTGTTGAGATATCGAGCTCTACTCGTGATACGCCAGGGTGACCGTTGTGTATTTATGTCACCGACTTGTCAGTTGCAGACGCGGTTGGTACACCACCCATGAATAATAGCTACATGATAGCTATCCTTATCTACTCTAGTTCGTGGCTCAGTTAGTATGCCACCTTAGTTAGTTGAGTTTGGTTTGAGACCCATATATAGTGTTCTTCTATTTCTTTGTACTTGAGTTCTTTTGGCTTACACAACTAAGAAGAGGAAAACTGTTTTCAGCCTCCACCCTTGTGTGTCTTCCCCCATTGTGCAAGCAAGAAAGCTTCAAGCGAGACTCCTTCCTTCTCTCCCACAATCTTGACAGATGGCACCACCACAATGCTTAGACGTATGCATTTTGACACCTTCAGAATCGAATACCTTCCTCAGTGCAGTGGCATGAAAGTAGAATTCAGAGATGTTGAAAAGGAAGAAGTAGAAGAAATGTTGGCAAGAGAGTCCTCCAGAGATTGAAGCCTTCTATTATCCCTCTGTGGAGCACTAACAACATAGTGGAGCCAACCCCCTAATGAATGACGCAATAAAGAGGCAAGCGTTAGAACGAGTCCAGAGGTACGTGAGAAGAGAGAAAGCAAAAATCAAAGCTGAGAACGAGCTCGCAGTAGGAGCCGCCTTTGATGCCCTTGCGGAACTCTTTACAGAAGTCCCAATGGCACATCAAGTTCTTCCTCCTCCTGCTGGAGGTCCACTTCCAAGCCAGATCTGTCTTGGAAATATTGATGAGAGGCCAACGAATGTAGTCCCGTTGCCAATTTTTAAGGGAGAGTACAATGAAAACCCTGATCTTCATGTAGCAGAGTTTATGGTAGCATGTGTGGCTAACAATGTCAGAACCCCTGAGCATTGGTTTAGCAATATTCCCCGCCACTTTCAAGGACGCGGCGTTTCAGTGGTATGAGAGACAAGCAGTAGGAACTTTTGGCACATGGGACGACCTGAAGTTGGCCTTCCTCACTAAATTCAGGCGTGAAGGTTTTGAAGAGCGGATGCGAGAGGAATTTATGAATTTAAGTCAGTTCTCTGGAGAAAGAGTAGAAGCTTATGTCTCACGAATGGAATCCATCCTGAAGAGATGGACTAACCATAATCTAGATGATGGCATTCAGAAGGGGGTGTTCCTCAGAGGATTACAACCAGAAGTTCGTAAGTTTGTGGAGCTGCAAAGACCAGCCACACTGTAAGCTGCAATAGAAGGTGCAAGACTGTATGATGAAGTGGAAGCTAGATTGGCGATGAATCCAGGAAGAGGAGTCCTACCTCCTCTGATGCTAGGAATGATGTACCCACCAAATGCAGTCCCAGGGACAGTCCCCTACCCCTACCAACATATGCCCCCGGTATCATAGTACAGTGCACCAAATCCACAGTGGCCACAATCAATGCTTCAAATGATGGTTCAACCACAACAAAAATGGTCCCAACCAATTTCCCCAATGCCAAATCAGCAGCAACAATGGAACCCTACCAACTGGAGCCAACAGCCCCAACAGTTCAAACAGGAGCTCTGAATCAGAATCAGAACAGAGACCCCTCTGTACCAGCCTAACCTGTTTATGCAGTGATTACAGGGACTCCTCAAAACCCTACTGCCAGTGCCTCAGGAGGAGAAAGCTTGAAGGATGACTTATCCAACTTAGTTGCAAATATAAAAAAGGAGTTGATCGATGTGATTACAGAGCAGCTACAGACACTGAAAGTGAATACCGCTAGCATGTCTAACGTTGCAGGAGCAGGAAGAGATGTGATGCGGTCAAATACTTGGTGTGGTCAGTGTCATCAAGCAGGCCATTTAGCCACCGAATATACACGAAAGCCAACAGTCCCTGGAGCTTTCTATTCCTACTGTTTGCCGAAGAACCATACAGAGGATATTTGCTCTCTGAAGGAGATGCATGATAGGAGAAGGAAGGAAGAAGATGTAAGATTCAACTTGCTGGAATCCAAAATGACAACACAGGATATTGGACCAAAGCCTAGGGAGTTTGGTCCTAATTTCGGTCCAAGGAGGTTTCCCTCTCAAAGTTACAGGGGAAGACAGTTTGGCGGGCGGTGGTCAGAGATCAGAAGTGGAGTGTTACAGATGCGGAGAAAAGGGACATATTTCACCAAATTGTCCAAATCCCAGAAGGTCAGTGGATTACAAGCCCTTATGCAGTCGATGCAAAGGAGAAGGCCACATTGCAAAAGATTGTCCAAGCCCAGTCCCAGTGAAAAACAGTGCTACTGATAATCCGGCCAAGGCCCAAGAGCCTACCTCCAATTTAGTGGAATTGGAAGTTGCTGCCATCACGCGTGTAAAGAAGAAGGAACCACCTGTCCAGAAAGAAAATAATCCTCCTGCCAGAACAATGAAGTTCAATCTTCCACCAGAAGAACAGAACATAACAGAGCCTTACAGTGCCGTACAGAGCACTACAGTGCCACAGAGAGTCACAGAGACAATTCCAAAGATAGGACCAGAGGTCCAGGAGATAGAAGAGAAGGAGGTGCCACAAGTGGCAGAAGAAGTCCCCATGATGCCCCTGTTCGAAGAAAAACGGAAAATGAAAATGGGTGTTGCCCCATTCCCTAACCGGTTAGAGAAGCCAGTGGATCCTATTAAGGAACACGATCTGGTCAGAGATCTAGATACCTTTAAACCAAACCTCACATTCCAACAATTATTGATGTTGTCTCCCAGTTGTCGAAAAAGGTTCAAAAGTATACTGACAAGAAGACGTGGATTAAGGATTGCTCCCTCAACAACAACAAAGTCCAACAAAGCTCCAAATCCTGTAAAAGAAGTGGACGTGGCTAACGCCTTTCTAGATCCGGGTACCCCAGAGACTCGCGTGTGGATAGAAGGCTGTTTATTGCAAATGCACTGATTGATGGTGGTTCATCAGTGA
This sequence comes from Lygodium microphyllum, assembly GCF_053477565.2. Classification (NCBI taxonomy): domain Eukaryota; kingdom Viridiplantae; phylum Streptophyta; class Polypodiopsida; order Schizaeales; family Lygodiaceae; genus Lygodium; species Lygodium microphyllum. The sequence continues at coordinate 16,405,669 of NC_141147.1, read as the reverse complement.
ACATTATGACGGATGTGACAATGAAGGATCTAGGCCTACATAGTATGCAACCTACACAATGGCTTATCAGACTGGCGGATCAGAGTAGAATCAAGCCTTTGGGCATTCTCCCATATGTGAAGACTACAATGGATGGAAAAGATTATTGGCTAACCTATCTGGTGGTGAAGCCAAACTCTTATGGTACATCCTACCCCCTATTACTGGGTAGACCATGGCTTTTTGAAGCCAGAGCAAGGACGGATTGGTTCAAAGGAACCTTGACCTTGGGTAGAGGACCCAATAAAGTGGTGCTGAAGCTATATGGTGCTCAAAAAGGACATGGATCCACCTCCTTGGAATTATCTTTTGACTCCCCTAATGAGGCTACAGATGGAACATCAGCAAAAGAAGATGCTGTCAAACAGATCCTTCCCAAGAAAACAGTGGCACGTTCCTTAACAGTGGATATTGTAAGCCAACTCCCAAAAGATGCAAAGTCCCTGTCAATGGGTGAATACTTCCTGCCTGAACCAGGAACGATTTTCGAAATCACTTCTGACAGTGAGATAGAAGTATGGATGTACTGCTCTCCCTGTTACATGGCCATAGCAGAGCCAGAGACAGAGGCAAAAGATGAAACAGAGAACCTGTTCTTCTCTTACAGAGCTCCTACAGAGACAGAGATAGAGACAGAGACCGAAGAGGATGGAGATGATATTGAAGAAGAAGGTTATGAAAGCGAGACGGAAGAGTCTATCCCACCTGAAGAGGATACATATGAAAAAGAAGTTCCAGAAGCATCGGAAGCAGACGAGCTCATGCTGTGGGACAGAATGGCGATGGTACCATTTGGTTTGGTAAATGGATCTTCTCATATGCAAAATCTTTATAAGAAATGGTTAAAGAATACCAAACCGTCTTTCAGCAGTGGCTCATGCCGCCCTCACCCACCTTTGCCAAGAAAAGATGATGATGATGCACCGTGTCAACAAGCACCAGTCTCACGATTCCAACAGGCATCAGAGGGTCCTTGTTATGTGACATTCCTGGACGCGTCATCAGAAGATGAGTCTTCAAGCCAAGAGGTAACTAATCGTGAAACCAAACCCGAAATGGCTCTAATCCCATTTCAACATCTCAAGGAGCAACCTAAGTCTCCACCAAAAGAAGAAGTTGAGTCTAGTGATTTTGCAACAAAGACAACCTCCTTGCACAAGCTTCTGAGGAAAGATGCAGAGTTTATTTGGACGGAAGAATGTGACAAAGCCTTCAACACTCTGAAGCAGTGTTTGATTGAGGCACCCATTCTGTAGCCTCTTGATTGGACGAAGGAGTTTCATGTACACACTGATGCATCAGCTGAAGGGCTAGGTGCTGTCCTATGTCAAAAGGCCCCCTCGAAATTAGATCAACCCATCTACTACGCAAGCCGAAAAGTCACTTATAGGAAGCGAAACTACACAGTGACAGAGTTGGAGTGTTTGGCAATGGTGTTTGCCCTAGAGAAGTTTCGCCACTACCTACTGTCTACCCACTTTAAATTTTACGTGGATCATGAGGCCTTGTCCTTCCTGATGAACAAAGCAGATGTGAAAGGAAAAATGATGAGATGGCTCCTTCTATTCCAGGAGTTCGACTTTGAGGTGATTACCAAACCTGGTCATTCCCATGTTCTGGCTGATCATCCGTTGCGTATCCCACAGATTGCAAACGAGGAGCAGGATGATTCGGACCTCCCAGATGCTTCTCTATTCCTGGTGGAAACTGTAACCCCCTGGTATGCACACATTGCCAATTTGCTAGCAACCCAACAGTACCCTCCTGGTACTTCTAGTCGGGAAAGGAAGAAGCTTATGTTAGAATCAGCCCTTAAATCCTGTTAGGTGGAGCACTGTACAAGAAATGCAAAGATGAAGTGCTCAGAAGATATGTTGCAGGAGATGCAATTGGGATTGTTCTGAAGGCTTGCCATGATGAGCCATGTGGAGGCCACTTTGCAGGAGAAGCCACAGCCAGGAAGGCTCTGTTAGTAGGTTACTGGTGGCCGACCCTCTACAAGGATGCTTATGATTACTGGAAGCGATGTGATACCTGTCAAAGAATGGGAAAACCCACCAAAACAAGTGCCATGCCACTGCAACCTATTCTTCCTTTGAAGACGTTTGAGAAGTGGGGCATCGACTTCGTAGGCCCAATCGATCCACCCACTAGAAGGAAACAGAATAGATACATCTTGGTATGTACGGATTATGTCACAAAGTGGTGTGAAGCTAAAGCCCTAAAGCGGGATGATGGTAATAGCGTGGCCCTGTTCCTGTACGAGAATATCATCACCCGTTTTGGCAGTCCCCTAGAGCTGGTAAGTGACAGAGGCACTCATTTCATTAATAAAGTCATGGAAGAGTTGACAGAGCTGTATAAGATCCGCCATCACAAGTCTACTCCTTATTACCCCAGAGCCAATGGGCAAGTCGAAGTCACGAATCGCATCCTCTGCTCGATTCTGACAAGAACAATTGCTGCACATCATCGTGATTGGGATGATCGACTTACAGAGGCCCTCTGGGCGTACAGAACCTCCCATAAAGCAGCAACAGGACAGACACCCTTCCAGCTGGTGTATGGTACAGAAGCTGTTTTCCTTGTTGAACTGGAATTGCCCTCTTTGCGAGTGGCTATCAAAGAGCGTTTAGGGGATGATGATTCACTGCAACGCCGTCTCCTGCACCTGGAATGTTTGGACGAAACTCGCAGGATGGCTCTACAGTGGATGGAAGCCATGCAAGCCCGACGTAAGGTTTACCATGATAGCTTCATCAAGTACAAGGAGTTCAAGGAAGGTGATTTGGTCCTAGCCTATGATTCACGATTTGGCAAGTTTCCTGGCACGCTTCAACAGCGGTGGATGGGCCCATATAAGGTACTTGCTGTCAACCCTAATGGCTAGACCGTTGATGCCTCTAATGATTCCTTTCTGATCAATGGATATCGCCTAAAGAAGTACTTCCCACCTTGGGGATCTTGACAATCACGGTCACCTGATCCTTTCCCCTGTTGGCGTGGCACTGTCACTCTTATGATGCTACTTTTGATAGCCGTTCTTCAGCCACTCCTGATGAGGTGAACACAACCCTCTGTCCCCTCAGCCCCACCTCCCGCCCCTGATATCTTATCCTCTATTTTTCACCAGCGGCAGTGGCGAGGTGGGTTCTGACAAATGGTATTTCTACCATTCCCTTGCTTAATTCAAAAAAAAAAGAGAAAGAAAAAAATATACATATCGGTCATGGGAGAAAAGGACTTAGGTCCTTGTCATGTCGACCTATTATTCGAGAAAAGGTGAAAACACCCTCGGGAGTAGGAGAAAAAGAAAAGAAAAACAAACCAACAAAAGAAAAAAAAAACTGCTATGGGAGAAAAGGAAGCAATTTTCTGTCATAGCAGGCCTTGTTCCAAGACAAGGTGGTCAACACCCTTGGGTGGGAAGCTGGCTGTGGAAAAGGTGGCAACACCCAGCAGTCCAGAAAGTGGATTCATCAGTTGACATGCCCAGGATCCAGTTCCGAAGCTGCCTCCCTTGGTACGTTGTGTCCTGTGCCTTTCTGCAGAGCGTTTGACAGTCCTCTAGCAAACGCCATGTTCCTATCTAACCCCACGTTCGATCTGATGGCTACCTCCCTGGGTATGCCTCTTCCACAATTGATGACACAATCTTCATCGACAAACCATTGAGTGATGCGAGCTTTCATCCTAACCAGATGGGGAAGTGAGTATGGGTTGCCCTCTGTATCTATTAGAGAGTGAGACAGAGGGTGGGGCGACTAGTCTTTCCTTTCAAATCAAATGAGAGGTGAGGTGTGAACGGAGTGTTGCACGCACGGGATGGGCCTCTCAATGTACAAAGCACGATCTGTTTTTGTGCACTGCACCATAAGGCTCCCTGGCCTTCCTTCTCGCACCGTATGCCGGCACAAGGCGGGATGCACAACTGCACCATCAAATCTGCACAAGGCATACAACCTGTGTACAAGTGACCGTGAGGATTACATCAATGGGTTTCAGGACATGGTTGCCCTCTGTATCTTTCAACAGAGCGTGAGACAGAGGGTGGGCTGAGTGTGACTGGAGTTTCTTCAATCAATTACCGAGAGGTGAGGATTGAGGGACGTTACGACTTTTGGAGTCAGGTACGTTCCCGTTTCCCTATGCACCCACGGGATGGGTCTCTACCATCAGCATAGGACACGCCACTCTGTTCTGTACACTGCACTGCAAGGCTCCCTGGCCTTCCTGCTTGCACCTATGCCAGACGGGTTGGACACACTAATGCGCCATCAACTGTGCACCCTGGCATACTTCCTCTGCACCATTCCTTTGTCGCTTCCTAAACCGGGGTGTGAGACATGGGTTTTCATCTTGCTTTTCTCGAGTGATATTAGTCATGGGGCGAGTGACTGCTCTTTCATTCCATTTGAGTGACTGTGAGTTGAGTGCAACATTCCTCATTATCGACGAATTTCCTGCGATTCCTTCAACCAGCTACCTCCCTGGGTGCTGTCGCATGGTCCCTGCCACAAAGGACGTGTGCTGGAGCGAACCTTGGTACCTCCTGCAGCCGACAACAACACAGGACGTGCCATCGACAATCAACCTTGATTCTCTACAATACAGGCCAAGTTTTTCTAACCCTACACCTTCTGTTGTCAGTGATGTTCATGTTTTAAGTATGGGGACATTAGCGGTTGGTCTGTTGAGTGGTATTAGGTCCCTGTTGCTTAGTCAACCCTATCCGTTAATGTTTTAAGTGTGGGGATGCGTCCTTGCACGTCTACATTGCATATCGCCTTGCATATGCCTCACTTTGCTCATGCATGTATTCCGTGACTTTCTGTTACACTTCTGGGGTCCCTTCCCCACCCACCCGTCTCCTGTCACCCCTCCCTTGGGGCTGTTCCTCCTCCATTTTTTTTCCTTATTTTGCTGTGTTTCTATGTGAACGCATCCTACGTTCACCGAAATCCACATCCAACCTTATAGCCTTCTTCATCCCTTTTCACTAACCATTTTTCCTTTTTGCCAACCCCTGTTCTGACATCCGGTTCTAAAGTTATTAATTTGTGAAGTATTTTGCGCACATTAGTTGGTTTTCCATGTGAACGCGTCTTGCTTACTTCGGAACAGTGATATGATGTCATAGCCCTGGCAACCTTTCTCCCTAACATTTTTCCTTTTTACTCCATGTCATTTTGATGCACGGTTTTTCCAATATTAGTTTTTGTGGTTTCTCGAGACTTTTTCATGCGTCTTTTTGACATTTTTCCATGTGAACCTGCCTTGTTTGCATCGGAATTCCAATCCAATTTTACAGCCATTTCTAGTGCCTTCCCCCACATTTTTTCTTTTTTCTCCATCCTCTTTTGACTTCTGGATTTTTAATTATTAATTTTCAAATGTGTTTTCGGGTGTATTTTTGGTGTTTTTCGCATGTGAACCCCTCCTACTTCCACCGGAACTGCGTTCTAACATGACAACCCTGTGCCACCCCTTCTTGCGGACATTTTTCCTTTTTACTGCATGTCATTCTGGCCAGCGGTTCGTCCAATATTAATTTTCGATTCCATTTTCGGGTCTGTTTTTTGGGTTTTTCCCATGTGAACGTATCTTATCTTCGTCGGAACCATGGTTTGACATGATAGGATTGTCGGCACATGTTTTTGTACATTTTTCCTTCTTCCTGCATCTCGTTCCGATGCACGGATCTTTCGATATTAATTTTCGTTTGCATTTTTGGACCCTTTTTTGCGTTTTTTGTATGTGAATGCTCTTTTCCCCCCTGAACCCCCGTTGCACGTTTCCCTTATCTTCCCCCTGCCGTCCTGCACAATTTTTGTTTTTACGACCTTTCGTTTCGATGCCCGGATTGTGCGATATTAATTTTTCCTTGTTTTTATGTGTCTCGCGCGACTCGTCTCGCACATGAACACGCCCGTTTTCGATTTCACGCGTCTCAACACGCCCCGGTTGCGTACATGTACCCCGTGCCGACGTCTCGGTGCCATTCCAATCCCGCCATGGCAAATTTTTTTACCATGCCCCGTGCACGCGCACGGGACGGGGACACGACTTTCTTTTATTTCATTTATTTATTATTTTAACAAAAACTTTTATTTATTATTATTAAAAAAACAATTTTTTATATCCCCTCCTCCCACGTCCCTTCCCAACCACCCCCCCTCTCTCTCTCTCTCTCCTTCTTTCTTCTTCTTCCTCTTCTGTTTCTTTTCTCTCTCCTCCCCCTCTCTCTCTCTCTCTCTCCCCGTACCCTCCATTCTCCCTCCTCCTCCTCCTCTTCTCCATCTCCTTCCTCCTCCTCATCTCCTTTCTCCTCCTCCTCCTCTTCTCCTCCCTCCCTCCTCTCCCCTCGCCCCCGGACGCTGACGCCTTCCGCCCCTGCCACGCCTGCTCCCTGGTCGCCCGCCACCTGTTGTGGCCGCCTTCCGCCCCCGCCCCGCCTGGCTGGTCGCCCCCGCCACGCCAGCCTCCTTGGGCCCACCGCCATTCCCCCCCAATCCCACCCACCCCATAACCCACCCCCACAGGCCCCCGTTCCCCCCAATCCCACCCACTCCACAACCCACCCCCCACAAGCCCCCATTCGCCCCCACCAATACCACCTCCCCCCCAGTCACACACGTCCCTCCCATAAGCCTCATTCCCCCCCCAATTACCCAAACCCCCTCCATTACACAAACCCCCCCATAAGCCCCCCTTCACACCCACCTACACCACTCTCCTTCCTAAGCCCTTTTTCCCACCCAACCCCCCGACGTGCAAACCCCATCCCCTTCATTGAATAAACATCAAGAACACCCGTTCCCCCTTCTCGGTCCCCTATCACACACAAGGTGTGTGCATCCGCAGAGTTGTTCGTGCGTGTTCGTGATCACGGGTTCGTGCGCGCTTAGCGGCCGTTCACACGCGGGGACCCGCGTTAGCTTGTCCGTGCGGTGGTATGCAACAGCCAACTGTTTCACACACAGCTCACATGCAATCCATTCCTAGGTATATATTCCCGACTTTTTAATTTTCAAACCCGAAAAACCCTAAAAATACATTTAAAAATTCAAAACTTCATTAAAAATCAATTAAAATCTAAAAAATTATAGAAAATTCCTAAAAAAATTCCCGATATTTATGCAGTCAATTGAAATATTTTTCCAAACTGAAAATCTCAGAAAAAATTTTCAGAAAATTCTAAAAGAAAAAATTCTTTCAAAAATACATACAAAATGAGCAAAAATTCATTAAAATTGGTAAGATACCAATTTAACTACAAAAAAATTCTTGAAAAATTCATCAACTTCTTTGCTTATTTTTGGAATATTTTCTAAGTTGAAAATGCTGTGCCAATTTATTCCATTATTATTTTATGGCAAAAATGCTTCATTAAATGTCGAAGTTCATGAAAAATCCTCTTTAATTCCAAATACAAGCTGAAAAATCTGAAAAAATCAAGATACCTTGGTCACACTTGCTGGATTGATGCTGAAAATCTTCAACATTTTTATATGTGTTTCATTGTCAAAATTTTGCCACAAAGATCAACAAAAATACGGAAAAAAAAACATTACAACAAACAAAAACACATAAAAACCAAAGTACACAATCAACAATACACAACATTTAAAAAAAAAAACATATAAGCCATCAGTCATCCAAACAAATTCATATATACTAATCTTGCTATGTTGTGTGTCAAATTATTTTCAGTTCGTGGTTTTTCTTTTTGGACAGCTGACCTACATTTTGGGTATTGAGATGTGCGCATTCATTGCATACACATACACCCACTTTCAAGTATTTTTTCTTTTATATTTTTTATTTTTTCCGCTACCCCAAAATTCACGCTTAATTTTTAACATGTATTCTAAACACCACCATGGCACGCGCGCTTGCGCCAAACACACATTTTTCTAATTAAAATCAACCCGCTGTTCACTTAGCACGTGCTACGTGTGCTTCAGAGGCACCTTAATATTTTTAATAATAATGAACCAGTCGTCATAAGAGCATGCGCTGGCAGAAAAACGCTCCACATCACCTTAATTTTTAATAAATGAATTTGCATTTAGAGACCTCAGTCAGGGATTCGGATTAATGCACCGCTTCAACTTAATAATTTATAATAAAAGTTTAGGAAGGAACCGCCGTTTTCTTGTTAAGGTTTAACACTTAATTAAAAATGTACCCATTTCTTAATAATTCATAAAATGAACCCTTCATTAAATTAATTCCCCCTCACTGCACTTATTTTTCCTTTTTAATGAACTTGCTTCGTGGGATGGGCACGTACAAATCTATTAGTTGACACTGATGGTCAAGTTATGGTCCAGTCTTGATGTCCGTTTTTTTTGGTAGTCTGATTTGTCCATGTGTTACGGTTAAGGATACGGTGTGTAGTTTTCTTTTCTTTATTGCCTGATATGGGGATTTGGGTGTTTGTATGTTGCATCGCATGAAGCTTTCGCTCGCATATGTGTAGAGGTCATGTCTAATTTTTTTTAGGCTGTGGTTTGCTTGGGGATAGTTGGTCGAGTCACGTTTTACCACCTTGGTTGATATCTTATCCTTGGTTTTCGTCTGTTGCTTTGCAAGCATTCTCTTTGTTTGTCTGTGTTTGTGGTGTGTGTGTGTAACCATCTGAATAGCGCCCTCTCGTACTCCTCCCCCAATCCAATATGTTCCTTTGGCTTTACATGATTATTCTTTATTACTGGATTCGGATGTTGCCACTAAAGCAGGCTTGTCCAAGTTCGTGAGCCTTTCTTTCCCACTGGTTCCAGATGATCCTACCATTTGTGACGAGTTTTTAACCTCTTATAGTAAGAGCTCTAGTCCAGTCCGTGGCACTACTGTTCTTATGACACCGAAGAGTCTAGGCAAGGCTCTTGCTCTGCCATATCGTGGGGAGTCTGTCCCTGCTGCCAGATAGTTATTCGCCAATGACGATATTTTGAAGCTGTTGCAGAAGCAGACTCAAGATGTTCTTGATCCGAAGAAGGTCATTACCACATTAGGAGTCGGTGTCTCCATGATTTCCAATCCCCTATGGAAACAGCTATGCCAATTCCTTCAGGACAGTTCATGCCTGCAAAATCCCCATCTCATTATCTTTCCAAGGAGTTGTTTAGAGCTTCACAAATGATTTTGAAAGGCATAACTATTGATTGGAGTACCTACCTCCTCTCCAAGATGGATCACCACTTTATCCGAGCTACTCAAGGAAATGTGACTAATGTTACATTTGGGTCCTTCCTCTATGTCTTCTTGCTACATGTTGCCCCTGCAAAGAAAGTTCCTTTACCTCTAATTGATCCTCCAGAAGTTCCTCCTCCGCCTCATAATGAAGATGATGATGTGATAATTGAGGATGATGATTCTCCTTCTCCCGTTGTCATTCAGAGAAAACGCCTCAAGAGGGTGGCTGAGTCAGTGCCTATTCCTCCTCCTCTAGTTCCAGTGACAGTTCCTGCCCAGTCTTGCAGCACCTTGCCTACATTCCTTCAGACGCCAAATCTTTTCAGAGCCCATAGAGACAAGATGCTAGAACTTACTATTCCTTCTGTTCACTGCCTGGTATAACAGGAGATGCTATTCCGTTCCTGTGCAAGGATATCCAGATTTCTATTGAACTTTCGATGACTGCATGTATCCAGCAATTATATTCTTCATTTTATGATGAAGTTCAGTAGTCTAAGGAGGAATTGAATAAGACCAATACTGAGTTAGCCTCTGCTCAGGAGAAATTCTTTGACCTTTGTACGCAAATGGAGCAGCAGAGTAAGCTCATGGATACTCAGAAAGCTGAGATCTCTAAGTTAAAAGCTGAGTTGGTAGAAGCTAGGTCTCAAGTGGTTGTTGTAACAGAGGAGAGGGATAAGTTACAGAAGGAGAGTCAAGAGATGAAGGAGGTGATAGCTGCCCAAGCAAAGAAGTTTAAATCCACCACAGCTATCTTAGACCAGAGCAATGCTCAAATCCAGCAACTCAAAGATCAGTTGGCTTAGTCTCGGTCTAATACACAGAGTCTTGTGCAACCAGTTTCTCTTTTATCCCCTGCAGACTTGGCAGCTCTTCAGAGACAGGCTACATTATGTCCCTTATTTCAAGCCAAGGTGGAAAGATTGCAATCTCGCATGGATTTATTATGGTCTTCTTTTGAGCAGTATCAAGAATATGTTCCACCAGATCATTCCTTTTTTGTCCATTATCAACAACAGAAGTTGGCCTTCTATATAAAACTTTCCATGATGGATTTACCTTTTCCAGAGGATGGATGGAGTGGGGCTTGGTCATCTGATTTGCTGATAGAAGTAGTGAGGATGGTTTTTGAAGACTTTGTCACTCCAGATACGATGCTTCTGTCCTATATGTATTTGAGGGGTGATTTACTGATTCCAGATGATGAAGATCTGGCTTGGTATGTCGGAGATGTGGTATTGCAAGCTTCTTTGTATGTCTGACATTTGGAGTTGAGGATTGATGAGATGTTCCAGGGATATTCTTCAAAGGTGGCTGAGTGTCCTGAGTTTTCATGGCACACTATGGTTGATGCCGTCATTTTGAATCACCGTCAGGTCAAAGCTTCAGCTCATGCCCAGAATATTAACCAATTGAGGGTGGATCTTTTAGCCTATCTCTCCAACCAACCCCCATTTGATACTTCTTTCTTTGAAGCCTATCATCGTAGATCAGCTTTAGGTCCATCCTTACCATGCCTAACTCATTATCAACAAATGGCTCATAGGTATGATGCTTATATTTTCCTTTTTCAATCTAACCCAAAGGTCATTTTACCCCTTCTTTTCCAACCTCAAGGATCTCCTCAAATTCCTATATTTACCCATTGTTCTTTTATTGAAGATCGAGTTTTTCTACCTCTTGATCCTTGTCCTTCCCCATCCCCTGATATTCTATCAACTTTTCTTGCTTATCTTTTAACGCCTTTCTTAACCGAATCTCCTCAATTTTCAGCAAATCCATCTTTAATCCATTCTTCATTTTATGATTTTGCCTATCCATCGCTTCATCCTCTTTCATTAGTCCCTCTTCCGTCTCCTAACACTTCTATTCCTAATCCTCCTCAGTTGGTTAGTGGGTATCAAGGTTTTGATCAGAAGATTCTTCGAAGAAGAGGCTAGAGTTCAAATGATTCCCTTACTAGACCTCAAATCAATTCGCCATTGATCCCAGGAGAATGGAAAAGTGCTAGTCAGGCTTATCAAAATTATCTGCATTTTGCTCAGCAATATTCTCAGTCTGCAGATCCTTCTGTGCGCTTAACTGCTCATTTTACTTGGTACCTGGCATATATGCATATGCATTCTCATAATGATTCAAAATCTATTCCAAAGTTGTGCATGAATGTCAATGTGAGCATTGATTCCCAACAACTGGATGTCTTGTACATTCATGTCCTCTGTTTGCCTAGCAGATACCTCATCTTATTGGAAAGGATGTGCTGCCTTTAATTTTTTCAGAATCCTCCCAAGACATTTGTAGATGAATCCTTGTCCATGGATCGTTTTCGAAATCACCAAGCTTTCAAAAGGGATCATCTTCATTGATACCTTTGCAATGTATTTTGGATGATTTTTAATGATAAATCTCTCTTTTTGGAGGAGTCATTCAGATGGTTGTGTTGTGTGTAGTGATTGTGTTGTGGGTTAATTTATGTGATAAGATCGTGGTAGTTGCCTATTCGATTTGCTTTCGTGCGAGCTACATTTTTGGAGAATTGCGATGATGGTGTTGCTTGTTGGATAGTTGAAGATGCTGATGCAGAAGAAGAAACCTCTTATATCCTTTACAAGTTTGTTGTGATTTCCAGTTTGATAAGAAGTGTTAATGTATAAAGGGTTTTCATTTCGTTGTATTCTTTATATCAGATACAGGTTATAAGTTGGGGTCATGGTTGGATGGACTGTTTTTTAAGATTTATTGAAGATCAAAGTTGAGCTCTTGAATGAACTTGTATTCCCTTTTTTCCTGGGTCGCAAGGATGCTTCCTTATTAAGTGTGGGGATATGTTGAGTGTTGAAATGACCTATTTTTTGGCTGATTTTTTTTGTTTTTGAGAGCTGAATGGTTGATTTTATGAGATGATTGATTGGTTTGGAAGTGGTTTGAGAGTATTTTGGATAGGTTGGAATGGTTTTATTAAGCTCATGATGTTTATTAGTAGAGATGTGAAGTTCTGTTGATGTTCTGATATGTTCTGTTTGGTCCTGATAGCTTCTGTTGAGCTTTTTTTTTGTTCTGTTTTCTCTCTGTATGGAAGGATGGAGTATTGATTGATAGGGTTTGAGATTGTTTGAAAGCTTATTGAGTGATTTTTGATGGTTTGGAATGGTTTTGGTATGAGTTATGTGGTTCTGATGCTTTCTGTTGACCTTCTGTAACTCTTTGTTGAGCTTCTGTGAGCCTCTATAGACCTTCTGTATGCCTCTGTATGTGCTCTGTTGGACGAGAATGTAGCTTGGGAAAGTTTTTTAGCCTTGGAAAGAGGTGAATACAAGTGCAAAAGAGCTAAAAGAAGTCAAAGAAGTAGCTGCTGAAGACTCAAGTAAAGACTGGAGTGAAGTGACAGTGGTGAGCTATAAAAAGACACTATAGTGGCTCTAGTGCCTCTTCATATCAGACATACCTCTTGGGAGGTGCATCCACGACCTAAGAAGGATTATTGAGGGTTATTATGAGAGCATTGTAGTAAGGATATGATGTATTATTGATGGAGAGAGAGAGAGAGTCAGAGATAGTCAATTCTATCAAAACGGTGTAACTGTATATGAGAGATTGAGAGAGAGAGCTATAAAGACAATGAAGATGAATACTATGTGATTGATTTTCATTCAAAGATGGTGTATTCCCTTGTGTTCTTTGTTCTATTGAAGAATTCTATGAAGATGTTGGAGAATATGGTTGATTCTATCAAATCCGTGGGAGATATCTGCTATGATGCTGCATGAAGAATTGCTGTTTTCTTTGTTTTGATGATCAAAAGAATGAAATAAAAGCTTGTTGATGTTACAAGATAGATTTTCTTGCAAGAGAATTACCTTTTCCTTGGTGTTCCTCTTGGGGCTTCAACCAAGGTGGTTGGATGCACCTAATTTGAGGACCCCTAGGTGCAGTGCTGTGATCGTGGGTGCTTCGTTTTTTTTTTTTTGACTTGCCTGAGTACAACCATTGCAATATGTTGAGACTATCAGCCTTTCAATGGGTTGAGAAATGTCAAGCTTCGAAGGCTCAGGAAATGGATATGACAGTGATGATTGTGCCCTAGCCTCGTTATTAGAGAAGCCGTTGTTGCGATATTGGTATGATTGAGGTAACAACCGTCGTGAGCTCACTGTAGAGCTTGACCCAAGAAGAGAGCCTAGCCCATGACTATGCTTTTGGTTCATGCGATGTGGGCACTCGCAAGGGTGATTTTTCACGTTTGGCAGCGCGGCTTTGTTGCGGTTCTTTGTGCAGTTGGTGGCCTTGCGGTGACTTCGGCATTGAACACGTTTGCACAAAGACCTGTGTCATCCTGCATCCACTTGTCACTTCATGAGAGTATATGCAAGTCGCATGCGTCAAGTACAACGAACAAATGCAATCATGTCAAGATATAACTTTTCAAAATGCTATGATGCTGATTGCAATGCCTGTTCTAGTGCTTGTTAAAGACATGGCATATATTAACGATAGGTGAAGGAATTGTGTATAAGTGGAGAGCCTATCCCTTTAATCATCAAAAGACAAAAAGTTATGGCAAGATGGCTTATTAAGCTGCTTGTATATCATAGGGGCTTCTCGATTTGCACAAGGGGGGTGAGTCTGGGTGGTTAGGCGACTGAGGCTCTGCTGGTGAGGGGCTCCTGTGAGGTTGGGCAGGGAAGATGTCAACCGGGATCTGAATGGTGTAGTGTTTGGCCATGACCGTTTCCAAGATGCTTTTGAACAATGCATCGAATTCTTCCTTGTCTCGAGCTGCCCTTTCAGCCTTTGAGCACCTGGTGCCCAAGCGCCTGTTGGGGGCTTGCACAACCGGTGTTGCCACACCTTGTGTGCTTCTTTGAGCTTCTACTCCCCTAACCTGGGGATTCTTCGGTCTACGTCCAGGGTGGTGTCGCTTGGGACCTCGTTTCTTTGCATACCTTTTGAGGGTAGGCACGTAGCGCACCGGCAGAGAGGCGTGTGTTGCATGTTCCTGTCGACAGCCAGAGCGTCTTTGCAAGCCAGCTGCCCTAGGTGCTCCATATCTTCCTCATAGGGGGACCTACAAGATGCAAACCAAGGATTAGGCCTTGATACATGATAAAACCATTCACATGTAAGGGATTATAGTGTGGGTTATCAAGCGCATATGACAAGAAGGGGAGGGGTGAGGCATGCAGTGCTTGTTGTAGAGGGATGGTCCCCATGATGATGTTCATTTAGCCTCCAGCCATTAGTAGATCTTGGCTCATGCTAAGACCTGAAAGGGAGAAAGGTGTATAGAAAGGGACTGTAGCCTGTCTACACCATCAAAGATGTTGGTCAGGGCTTCCTATGGTGGTAATGGGGGATGCATGCCCTCCGCCCAGAGGTGGAAATGGTCACACAACTTCTAAATATGTGGTGAGAGGAGGACCTGACGAGCTTAGCCTGTTGACCCAAACTCTTCTCCCTGCGCTTGACTATTATTGCTTGTGTGTGTTGATAGTGTCTATACAGGGTCACAAAAGTCATTGTTTATTTACATACACATCCATGAATCCATGTCACTTCATGAGGATAAAAGCCAATTGTAGAACTCCGAATTGTACTGGAGCGTGGCACATGCATCCAGTACTCGTGGCAGCTTACTCAATACCGATAGATATTTTGCAACATTGAGTAGCATGGAACCTTGTATGAGTCTACTGGCAACATGTAACTCCTCCTCAGTGAGAACCTTATCAAACAGAGAGTTCTCTTGGCTAGGTTCAACTAAGTCCGTACCCCGAATGGCAGTCATCACTCGAAGGGAAGTTGGTGCCACATAGGTTGGGTCTCTTTGAGACTGCCATTTGGCCAATCGCTCCTCTGAGATCTGTCATGATCTGGGCTCCTAGTTCGATGATTGCAACGCGATTTTCACACCAATGCTGTTCAAATTGACTTTGGCCCTCCAATAGTCGCTTTAGTTGCTCTATCTCTAAGAGATTTGGTTGGCAGAGCACATCATTGAATGTGACAATTAAGCGCAGTTCGTCGGCTTCCTCGCCAGAGATGAGTCGCATGCGTTCATACAGGAGCCTGTTATAGTGCTCGTCAAGATGTTGTTGCTCTTCTCAAGATAAGGGAAACGGCAAGTATTCTTCGAGCTGCTCTTTAGGGAATGCGCGCATGTCTACCAAGACATAGACACGTGCGAACACTTTGAGCTTAGCATCCAACTCAGTTATGCGCTCTATGACACTTCTATGTTCAATGAGGGCTTGCTCGGTTGCTATCTCATGCAAGGTTCTAAGAGTTTGCCTGGGCTTTAGCATAGCTAGGGGACTCAGGCCTAGACATGCAAGTTTGGCCAATGCTAGGATTTCTTATGCTCTTGGGGTTTCCATGTTTCTCCCGAGGCTTCGTTATTGCGTCATGGTTCTCCTTGGATGTGACTGGTATAGGTTTGTCACCCTGTTGTGACATCGTTATATCCACTCTTGATTGGTCAATGCAAGTTCTATTGTCAGTGGATTGAGTGTCGCAAGCAGCCATTGATGGTAACGACTGCTTTGATTTTTCAGAGCATACGGATGTGTCTGAGGTTTCACTGCTATTAGGAGAGGCATCAATGGATTCATTGGTGGATGGACTCGATGCTTTATTCATCAGCTCTCCAGCGCTCTTCATCTCAATGTTCTTGGGGTCCACAACCACCTGCAACAACTATTGTTGTTTTCGTTGTTTTCTCCTCTTTTTCTTGGTCAGTGAAGGTGCATCTCTCAACGACTCAGGACCCTGGACTAGGTCAACCGTTGATGTGCTTGGTTGGGCCTCAGCATTTCCTTTCTCTAGTGTGTCCTCATGGGACATAGCCATGGCTTGCTGAATAGCCTTGTCAGGTTGTGAGGGTACAACTATCTCCCTTTTGGGAGAGTCTAGCTCTTTAGCCAATTACCATGTGTTTAACTCCTCCAGCCTAGGCTTTAGGCACTTTGGAAGTGCTGGAGTTGTCAAGAAAGTTGGTTGCAACACCTCCTTCACAAGTAGATTGCTAAGGACACGTTTCGCAAGGGGCATTGTCACACCCAAGGGCTGTGACTGTTGTGATCCCTGATTGGAAGTAGTAGCAACTAGTCTAGTGGGCTGGCTACTCTTGGTGGATTGCGGTGTCAGGTCCCTAGGGCGATCAGAAGTGGGCGTGTATTTTGTTGCCCTTTGAGCATTCATCTGTGTAGATCGAGCATGAGTTGATCTAGTCACATTGGGTTGCACAGGCATATCCTTGGGCCGAGAGCTAGGGCTAGTGTCATGTCCCCCCTCTTGGATATTTGGAAGCTTTGATGAAGATAGAGATTGGGAGTGAGCAGCCGCCATTGATGACCACTGTTGTGCTTCTTGTGTCCCTTTGGAAAAAGAGGATGTAGGAGATCTAGGACTCTTAGGTGGACTTGGCACTGGCTAAATGATTTGCTCGAGGCTATTAGACGATTGTGCCATTTGCTTTGTTGAGCGATCGGCCTTGCCATGAGCAATGTTGTGTCTATGATGCCTGTTATCCTCTTGGAAAATCAAAGGCTCTTTGGGCACTAATGGGTTTTGTGCATGCTCAATGGCTACATATGACATCTGCTTATTAAGCATGCTAGGTTGAGGCTCTTTCTTTCGAACACTCATGTCTGGTTTCTTGCCTTAAAATCTAGAGTTTCTCTTAGATTTCCTCCTGTGCTTCATTGCTTTTGATGCAATCTTGCCTTCAGCTGATAGAGATGGTTTAGCAGGGGATTTTGGTACCCAAATCCATCGGTTACATGAGTAATACCCTTGAGCACGTAGCAACACTTTGGATATCCATCGTGGCATTGTGCTGACCCTCCATCTATGCCTTCGTCTATAAGGCTTGGGCTTCTTTTGGGATCTTCTACAATATTTGTAAGTCCAAAGCCCGTCCTTGGCATTATCTCTTGACTTTCTTGTTTCAAGCATGGCCTCACTCTCACTAGTTCTCGTTGTTCGACTTGTGCTTGTATCAACTCTTCCAACAAGTCCTTGCTCTCGTTAGTAGGCTTGACTGTTACGTCAGCACCTTCCTTGCCTTTCCCTCGAGGTTCGATGAGGTCACCCTTGCTAAAGGTTGTGACTATCCTCACACCCGTGAGTGTCAGGTGTATCCTTTGTGCTACATAGTCAGCCTCACATTTGGTCGCTCTTTTGAAGGGTCTTCCTAGGAGGGTTTCCTTACCATATTTGGCACTATTTGGAGGAACATGAAATAGGATAGGCAAGCTCTTAGTTTCAATTGATGCAAGGATATTGCACTTCCCTATGAGTGCTTGTGGAGGTCCCCCATAAGGGCTAAGAGTTGCATTAGTCGATGTCAGCTCTGGTTGGCCTAGTAGGGTCCATGCCTCATAGATCAAGACGTTAAAATCAGCTCCTTCATCAATTAGAGCATCGATAGTATACTCTCTTTTTCTGGTGAGTTTGATCCTAAGATAAGGAGGTGGTACTATGTCTTCATCTTGCGGGTCTTGGCTTGTAAATTTAAGCCTTCTGACAAATGCCCTTGAGTCCCCAACTGCACGACCGGATGTGGATTCTCCACTGATGTCTCGGCTTGTTAGTGCAGTGCTATTCAAGGAGCATCTATTGTCAGGACTGCCATATCTAGTCATTCTTGTTATTGTAGCCTGATGTTGTTGCTTTCTGCTTTGAATAGATGTAGTTCGAATGCAACACATATGTGTTTTTGCAGTGTGGCCTTTTTGCCCTTGTTGGCTAGATTGGCCCATTGAGGTTCTAGGGTCTCTGTTTCTCTCGGTTCGGGTATGGGATTTTGGTTGCTCTTTTGTCAGTGAGAATCCATGTTCGTGTAGAGCCATTACTACACTAGGGTCTAATTTGGAGGACCATTTAGCCAAATTTTAAACTACTTGCTCTAAGTTTCAGCCCAGTGATGGATCTATGATGTGCCGTTAGCTCTACGTAGCCTTTGGGGTCAATTTCGGGGTTCGGATGCGTCAAAATTTATGTTCTAGATACCTGTTCGATTTTGACAGTTTTCTGTCTGATTCTCAAGTGTCCGATTATCAGAATCGGACGTCCAATTTTGGGTTGGTCCGATCTGCCCAATGGTCGAATTTTGGTCACGTCTGATTCTTGCAGTTGTCCGATTCTAGGAATCGGATCGGATAGGGTGGCCCGATTCTAGTAGTCGGACGGTCCGACTCTGGGAGTCGGATCGAAAAAGTGGTCTGATTTTTATGCTAGGACCAATGGTCCGATTTTGACACGTGGTCCGATCCTGGGTGGTCTGACTCTAGGTGGTTTATTTGAGTGAGTTCCTTTAGTTATTGAATACAATTCTCAATTTATGGTCACTCAGTATGAGTGTCGCTTCTCGTGCACTTGTGCTCAATCAGGCTTTCAATTTCCTTAAGTGCATTCGAGTGTAGAAATTCAAGAAGAGTGCATTAAACAATCTTGAAGCGTCTTATGCACTCTCGCTTTGTTTCAGGCCTGATAGGCTTGTTGGTCAATTTTCTGGCCGCCTTGACAGGGTACAGGGTTTTTCTAATATGTTGCCTCGTTTGTTTTTGGCCAATTAAGTTTTAACTGCTCAACGCTTTGCATCTAGGTCTCTGGGTCTCGCTGCTGCCTACTTCAAGGTGCTAAGCGGCTGCTCCCTACGATTTCGTCTATTCCGTGTGCCAGAATCAAGTTCTGAACGTTAGAAGGACTTTCGACAGTTTACGTTGCTGAGCTTTAGCTGGATCAGGTCAAATTTTTGAGAATTTGATAAAAATTTACACTCGGCCCAGCTGGTCGGAATTGCAGGGTCCAAGTGGGTCACTTGGACGGGCCGAGGTACATGGGCTGAGGGCCGAATTCATGACTCGGACAGGGTAGACTCGGACGGGCTGAGGCACAGACTCGGACAAGTCGCTCGGACAGGTTGGCTCGGATGAACCGAATGGTCAATTCGGACGAGGTCACTCGGACTGGCCGAGGCACTTGGGCCAAGGGCCGAATCCTATGGCTCGGACAATTTGGTTCAGACGGTTTGGCTCAGACGGGCTGAGGGCCGGGGGCTGAGGGCCGAATTAGTCGATGGTCTGAATGGTCGACTCGGACTGGCCGAGTAGGTCTGGGCCGGGGACTCATTAGGGTTTCGGGCCGAGTGGGCTGAACGAAAGAGGGCCGAGGGCCGATTGTGGAACTCGGCCCAGAAGCGATCGCTCGGACGTGCCAAACGCGGCGCCACGACGACAACGAGAGGTCGATTTTGCTCGATTCTTGTGATTTAGTCAATCATAGCAAGCATAAACCTCCAGATCCTATCTAGGGGGATAGGGGAAGGGATTCATATACCTGAATAGAGTGGTAGGCTCATCGATGGTGAGATCAGATCGAATCATGCGATGGCTCTCTCTCTCTCTCTCTCCCTCTCTCTCTCACACTGAAATGGTCACAAATGAGCTCTCCCTTGGCCTCTTGGATCTTATATTTTTCACTTCTCCCTAAGTGGTTAGTTGTTCCCCTTCTAAGTTTTGAAATGTAATTCAACCTTTTCTGCAATGGATATGGGTGTTTTTTGGAATTAACCAATCCATATCTACTAAAATTCATAAGCCCTAAGGTTCATAATTTGAAAATCCTTTTTGGAAGAACTGCCATCCCCAAACTAAATTCTACCTTGCTAGTCTATTATGTTGAAAGAGAATTGGTTAGCAATCTTCCCCGCCACTTTCAGGGGCGCGGCATTTCAGTGGTCTGATCCAACATTTCTAATAGTGACTTTATTGACGGGTTGTGGAGGTTTTCAATAGGAAAGATAGTGGCGGTAATTGGATTTGTGATAAGTACTATAAGTTGGATTAGATTTTGATGCACCCAAGTACTCGAGAGGGAGTTTCAAGGTCAGGTGTAAGGATGTTGCAAACCCTAGCAAACATTGGACTGTACATGTTTTGTCTGTGGGTTCTATCCCACATGTATCTCTTTGGCATGCCCGTTTGGGCCATATGTCTTTGAAGGGAATGAAAATGCTTTCTGGTTTGCAGTACTTACCGCCCCTTGATTATGCATGTTTTGATTCATGTGAGCATTGTCTTTATGGCAGGCAGACTAGGTCTACGCATAAGAAGTCTGGTAGGCCACGCATGAGTGAGCGCTTGGCATTGGTACATTCAGATGTCTATGGGCCCATGCCTTGTTAGTTTATGGGTGGTGCAAAGTATTTTGTTACTTTCATAGATGATTTTTCAAGAAAAGTTTGGGCTTATCCTATGAAGTTGAAATCTGATGTCTTGGTTGTGTTTCAGAGATGGCTTGTATTGGTTGAGAACCAGTCTGGGTATAGGCTAAAATGCCCAAGGACAGATAATGGGGATGAGTATGTCTCACGTGCTTTTGAGCAGTTATGTGATGAGAGGGGTATTAAGTGTCAGTTGACCGCCCCCTACACCCCCCCCCCCCATAATTGTTTTGGCTGAGCGGATGAATAGAACCATCTAGGAGCGTGTACGCAGTATGCTTAGCCATGCAGGCCTACCACAGAGCTTTTAGGTTGAGGCAGTTAGTACAGCTGTGCATATAATAAACAAATCACCTTCTAGTGGTTTGGATTTCCAGGTTGCAGAGGAGGTATGGACCGGAAAACCTCCCTTTTATATGCATCTTCGTGTCTTTGGATGTGAGGCATTTTGCCATGTGCCTAGGGACAAGAGAAGTAAGCTGGATCCTAAGAGTGTCAAATGCATTTTCCTTGGTTATGGGGATGTAGGCGAGATGGGTTATCGTCTCTGGGATCCGTAAGCTCGAAAAGTCATCCGCAGTCATGATGTAGTCTTCCATGAAGACAAGATGCATAGGCAGCCTGAGAGAGTTGTTGAGATCCGCAAGGTCATATTTCAGGAGGAGCCGAGAGCTCCCGCACCGCTAGTTGGATAGCCTACAGCTGTAGCAGATGCTCATGGTCAGGGTGTTAGACAAGCAGCTGGGCAGGCAGCAGCGCCTGCCGTGAGATGGTCTAGAGACAAACGTTCACCTGATATATTTCAGCCCTTGATGCATTATGTCTTGGTTACAGATGCAGGAGAGTCTTTCACTTATGATGAGGCTATGTGCAGGGGTGATAGTCACTCCTGGGAGAGGGCTATGCAGTCTGAGATAGACTCCTTGCATAAGAATGAGACTTGGTATTTGGTTTCCTTACCTAAGGACAAGAAGGCTTTGCCATGCAAGTGGGTGTACAAGCTGAAAAGTACCCTTGGACACCCCAAGCCGGCATACAAGGCTAGATTGGTAGCAAAGGGTTTTAGGCAGGAGCATGGTGTGGACTTTGATGAGGTTTTTTATCCTATGGTTAAGATGACCACCTTGCGATTAGTCTTGGCTTTGGTTGCTCAGCTTGACTTGGATTTATACCAGATGGATGCCAAGACGACTTTCTTACATGGGGACTTGCATGATGAGATTTATATGGAGCAGCCTAAGGGCTTTGCAGAACCTGGCAGGGAGCACCTAGTATGCAAATTGAAGAAAAGTCTTTATGGCTTGAAATAGGCACCTAGGGAGTGGTATCATAAGCTTGATGCCTTTATGCAGTTGCAGGGCTACAACAGGAGTGCTATGGATCCGTGTCTTTACATGAAGAAAGCCTGTGATGGTTCTTTATTGATTTTGGTACTCTATGTGGATGATATTCTGATAGCAGGGAAAGCTCATGATGAGCTAGATGCTCTTAAGGCTCAGCTCAAGAAGAGCTTTGCGATGAAAGATTTGGGACATGCCTCTCACATACTTGGTATGCGCATTAGATGCGACAGGCATCAGAAACTCCTCTACTTGTCACAGAGGGAGTACATTCATAAAGTCCTTGAGTGCTTCCGCATGCAGGACGTAAAGCCTATTGGTTGTCCATTGCCTTCTTATGTGAAGGTATCATAGGCTGATTGTCTACAGACATATGAGTAGAGGGCCGAGATGGCCAAGATTCCCTATGCATCCGCAGTGGGCAGTCTTATGTATGCCATGATAGCCACTCGTCCAGATATTACCTTTGCAGTTGGTGTTGTGGCAAGCTATATGGCTACACCTAGCAAGAAGCATTGGGATGCCGTGAAGGGTATCATGAGGTACCTGAAGGGCACTACAGATATGTGCATATGCTATGGCAACTAGGATACAGGAATCGTGGGGTACACTGACTTTGATTATGCAGGACATGTAGACAGTAGGAAGTCCACTTCCGACTATGTATTCACCTATGCTGGAGGTGCTGTTTCTCGGATGTCCAGGGTGCAAAAATGCACGTCCCTTTCTACTATAGAGGCCGAGTATGTTGCAGTCCCACTGAGACTTGCAAGGAGGCCATTTGGTTGGGTCGTTTGGTTGTTGACCTTGGTATTGATGCTATCCCTACATGCATTCGAATTCTATGAGTGCTATTCAGTTAGCCAAGAATCCAGTCTTCCATGCGAAGACGAAACACATTGAGGTGAGATATCACTTCATACGTGGGGTTGTTGACGACAAGTCTATTGACCTTGTCAAGATCTCGACTGACCAGAATCCTGTAGATCTACTCACGAAAAGCCTCTCTATAGAGCGCTTTGCTTTCCTCAGGAGGTTGATGGGCGTGGGATGAGATGACGTCTTTCCTCATCCTGTTGTACATGTGTACATGTTGTACTGTCTTTTTTATTTTATTTTTTCACTCCTCACTAGGGCAGATTCGCCTTTAAGTGGGAGCTCTCGCGTGCAAGCTTTGATCCTTCTCACCTTTCACTTTATGCAGATATACCCAAGCCGAAGCAGACCCATGCCGCACTTGGTTCAAAGAGAATGGGAAATAAGAGGGATGCATTGCTCAACCTCTCTGCCCACAGGGCATAGTCCCATTCAGGTCCCCTAAAATGGCATGAATTGGGTTCTAACCTAACAATACCTAAAGGTCGAACGACGGTAAAATCTTGTGAGAAGCCTCCCAGTTCTCTAGGACCACCCTGCCATAGGACGGACCCATCGGGGGTTCTGCCCATCCGCTTCCCTCAGTAGCTTTAGTTTTCTAATTATGTCCTACCACATTTATGTGTGACATTTAAAGTCAGCTTCATTAATTAAGCCTTTTAGGGAACAGGGTTCGTTCGCATAACTTATAGCACATATATGAAAACAGAGCAAAGTAATCTATTGACAAACAAGTTTAAACAAGTTCCTTAACTTATCTTCAAGTTAATCTTTGTCACCCACCCATACATGAGAAATTATGTATCCCTTCTGTCCAACAGAAGTATCCCTTCTGCCTTGCAGAAGTAACTGGTCCAAATCACATGGCACCACAAATTCAATCCTTTATCTAGAATAGGATCTCCCAAAATGCCCAGATGTTGGGGGCCACGGAGATCTTTAACTCCATTCTAGACCTAGCAAGGGGTGTCCAGTGCTCCACCTTGATCTGCAAGCTGTCTAGGAGCGAAACATCATTCCTGTGGTTGGCCTTTTCACCACTCGACCTACAGCCCATGAATCGAGCAGTGCTCTCTTTGAATTAATCCGCAGCACCATGATGGAGGTGATCCACCCTTGCAATATATCCTTCCTTAATTAAATCCTTTAGGAATCCAGCACAACAAGGCATTCAACCCTAATATCATTTTCTAGGAAAACATTTCTTTATCCCCATGGCAACTTGTCATCACAGACCCTTGCCATGAATTTAGCATAAATCACAAGCACTTGGAACAATAATCCAAACAACAAACTAACAACCAGTTGAATGTAAAAGCATTTAGAACGTTGTTAGATCAACCAACAAAAAAAACCGATTGTATTCTTGCCAAACAATGCAAGAATAGTCGCGATAACATTGCCATCGCATATATGTTTTTCCCCTTGGGATCAAAGAGAGATTCTATGTAAAATTTACTTAACACTTGTATGCATAATTTTTAATCTCATGATTATGCCATTCATAACCCTTGACCGATTCCTCCTTGTAATTGCTCTATCAACAAACAAGCCATATGCAACTAGGTGCAATTAACTTTCCTTAATACATGCACTTTGCAAGCTCGATCTTTTTAATACATGAGATAAAATTTATCCCTTTCGATGGCCTATACTCGTGCATCATAGTATGGGGCCTAACATATCTCATATGAG
The DNA here is from genome assembly GCF_053477565.2 of Lygodium microphyllum. Taxonomy (NCBI): domain Eukaryota; kingdom Viridiplantae; phylum Streptophyta; class Polypodiopsida; order Schizaeales; family Lygodiaceae; genus Lygodium; species Lygodium microphyllum. Next base: position 16,381,291 of record NC_141147.1, on the reverse strand, counting down.
AATCAAAACAAGAATCTATCAATTTGGAAATACATTACTTACAACCGGAACCTTAGTTGGATTGACAATGATGCCTTCGCCCGAAGCTTCATTGCTAGTTGTGGGATTGCCATCCGCATGCAACATTCTTCGCTTGGAGGCCATTGTCCGCAAGTAGATTCAAGAGTTAAAGAAGGTAGAATAGATTTGAGATGGGAGAGCGTAAGAGAATATGGTTATGTCGAGGATCAAGATAGAGGGAATTGTGCAGCCTCTCGGGGTAACTCCTCTCTCTCTCTCTCTCTCTCTCAAGCTTTCTCTCACAATCTCTTAGAGGGTATCCTTCTCTTTACCTCTCTCCCGCAGCCTCTCTGGGTCTCCTTATGCTTCTTGTGCCTCCCCATGCCTCATATTTATAGTGGATTAGAGAAGAGGGCTTGTGGCTGAGAAGTGGAGCTCTTTGTGGAGGGGATATTGGAAAGATCAGTGATTTGATGCTCAGATCATAAATCTGATGGTTCCATTGGCTCCAATAGGGGGGTAAAACTTCAAGACACTTGCTTAGTTCACTCCTTCTTCTTTTCTCTGTTCAAAGTGCTGTTTTCTGTTTGTAGACTGCGATCGTGGTGTGCGCGATTTCACAAATCCCTCTCTTTATTTTTTCTTTTGATAAAATCTCAAAAACTAACTAAAACATCACTTGTCTTTTCTTTTAAATGACATCCAGTTCTAGAAATCTCCATATCTTTTTAGGATAATATCTAAAATATCTAAAAAATACTAGTTTTGCCCAAAATCTAATATTTTTGGACCATCCAAACTATACACATTAATACTAGTGATTAATATAGCTCGTAAGTCTCATTCACGTTGTAACTTACGTGAAAGGTGGCTACGGTCCTTGTCAATCTGAGAAAAATATCGGATTTACAACTCTCAATTTTTTAAACATATATTTTTAATTAAATAAAAATCTTTATTTTGTAATGTTAGTTTTTTTTTCTTTAGTTAGTCTTTAGTTAGTAATCTTACTAACTTATTAATTGACTAACTAACTTTCAAACTAACCAACTAACTTTTATTGTGTGGAAATATTACATCCTCCTCCCCTTAGAGAATTCGAGATGTCCTCATCTCGAGAGAAACTGGGGGTATTATTATGGAACCTGTGGATTACGGGCACATCACGCTTCCGCTATGCTACTTTGATTACTCATAGGCATGCGGTCTTTTGAAACAATAACCTGTTGTATTTGATATATCAGAGTCTTGATTATGATAGAACATTTATTGTAGTTACATCTTATGGATATCTTCTAGGTTTTTCCTAGGCACCTGGTATATTCTGGATCACTGGAGCTTGTACAACTTCATTTCTTGTAAGCTCAAGTTCTCTTCGAGTTTTGTTGGGACAATTGATGTAGTTATGTTTAATGTTATGGCACTCAAAGCATCAGTGTTTAGGATGCCTTGGACATTCCCTTTTGAAATGACCTAACTCCCTGCAATAGAAATATCGCGGAACTTTATTACTTGTGGTCACAAGATTCTTGGTTGTCCTTGGTAGGATTTTCTTCTTTAGACCAAATTGTCCTAGGATCCTTTTAGCATATTGGAGTGGTCCTTTATCTCAGAAACTATGTTCCCAGATTGTCCTCTTCTTAGTTCGGGACTAAGCTCCAGGGACAATTGGCTTTGCTTGTAATACTAAAGAATACTTCCAAGCTTCGACATTCTAGTAAGACCCAATCTATATTAATTGAGAATGAATGACTAAATAAAACTTCATTGCAATTTATAACTGTCATTCCTTGCCAGTGTATCTCTAATCATTTACAAGTTCTAGGCTCAAAGTAGATGCAACTCATATTACTCAAGTTAATTGTAGTTACAAGAGTAAAGTTTATTCCAATACAAGTTGTATTTCATGTCGATAAAATTTCTAGGATTTCTAGTCATCCTGAAGAGGTGTTGTCAGTTCTAGGTCTTCGTATTCTTGCCAAACAATGCAAGAATAGTTGCAATAACATTACCATTGCATATATGTTCTTCCCCTTGGGATCAAAGAGAGATTCTATGTAAAATTTACTTAACACTTGTATGCATAATTTTTAATCTCATGATTATGCCATTCATAACCCTTGACCGATTCCTCCTTGTAATTGCTCTACGAACAAGCCATATGCAACTAGGTGCAATTAACTTTCCTTAATACATGTACTTTGCAAGCTCGATCTTTTGAATACGTGAGATAAAATTTATCCCTTCCGATGACCTATACTCATGCATCATAGTATGGGGCCTAATGTATCTCATATGAGAATCAAAACAAGCATCTATCAATTTGGAAATACATTACTTATGACCGAAACCGTAGTTGGATTGACAACGATGCCTTTGCCCGAAGCTTCGTTGTTGGTTGTGGGATTGCCATCCTTATACAACATTCTTCACTTGGAGGTCATTGTTCGCAAGTAGATTCAAGAGTTAAAGAAGGCGGAATAGATTCGAGATGGGAGAGTGTAAGAGAATATGGTTAAGTTGAGGATCGAGATAGAGGAAATTGTGCAGCCTCTCAGGGTAACTCCTCTCTCTCTCTCTCTCTCAAGCTTTCTCTCACAATCTCTTGGAGGGTATCCTTCTCTCTACCTCTCTCTCGTAGCCTCTCGGGGTCTCCTTATGCTTCTTGTGCCTCCCCATGCCTCATATTTATAGTGGATTAGAGAAGAAGGCTTGTGGCTGAGAAGTGGAGCTCTTTGAGGGGGGGATCTTGGAAAGATCAGTGATCTGATGCTCAGATCATAAATCTGATGCTCAGATCATAAATCTGATGGTTCCATTGGCTCTGAAAGGGGGGTAAAACTCCAAGACACTTGTATAGAAAGCTCTTAGTTCACTCCTCCTTTTCTCTGTTCAAAGTGCTATATTTTGTCTGTAGACTGTGATTACAGCGCGCACAATTTCGCAAATCCCTCTCTTTATTTTTTCTTTTGATAAAATCTCCAAAACTAACTTAAACATCACTTGTCTTTTCTTTTAAATGACATCCAGTTCTAGAAATCTCCATATCTTTTTAGGATAATATCTAAAATATCTAAAATATACTAGTTTTGCCCAAAATCTAATATTTTTTGGACCATCCAAACTATACACATTAATATTAGTGATTAATATAGTTCATAAGTCTTGTTCACGTTGTAACTTACGTGAAGGATGGCTACGATCCTTGTCAATCTGAGAAAAATATCAGATTTACGACTCTTGATTTTTTAACATATATTTTTAATTAAATAAAAATACTTAATTATTAACATTAGTTAGTTTTTTTCCCTTTAGTTAGTCTTTAGTTAGTAATCTTACTAACTTATTAATTGACTAACTAACTTTCAAACTAACCAACTAACTTTTATTGTGTGTTAATATTACACAAAGGGAAACTACATTTAATTTCTACTGTAAGTTTAAGTATACACCATTGTATAGATTTATGTTGCCTATCTATGGTGGAGTTAAACATTCATGCACTATTGACATGCAACAAGGAATGTCATTGTACATACATGCTTTGTATTGCTTAAGTGACTCTCACAACATGGTTCGAATGAAGTGATCTAATTTGTGATGTAGTGTATTATTAATATGCAAAAACATTACACTACTACATGACATGTTTCCATAAACATGAATGCTAGATTGTGTGCTTGAGATAAAATATTGAAATGCACTTGTAAAAAAAAAAGCTATTGCACATCATGTTCCCTTGAATCTAAACATTACGAAGTGGATCACATGATGAATAACATCTCAAAAGTAATAACATCATGGCAAAAGCCATGGTTTGCTATCATCCATTATGAAAATATTACATTACATAGTACATACATTCATGTGTCATCCATTTCTATAAAAGAGATATAAATACCAATTAAGAACTAAATTACATTGTATGAGAAGCTCTCCTAAAGTTGTCGTAATAGCCACCAAATGTTTATGTGTGCCCAATCTAGACATTTTGACATCACCATTGCATTTGGAACATGCAAGAACCCTCAAAACAACTTTCAAGCTCTTAATTCTAATCTTAGATGAGTGAAATACAACAAATCTATCTTTGGCTCTCTTCTACAATTTTGCACACAGTCTTGTTGCTTTTCTTTGATGATATGTCTAATAAGAAACTCAAAGTACCTTTGCCCAATGTACCTTTGCCCATTTCTTTTACACATGATGCAGTAGACTCTGAATTTCCATGGGTGATAATCTCTAGGTGATTTGTAATTTGGGTGGTGGAGCAAAACAATTGAATGAGGGAGCCACAAGAACTAAGAGGAGCCATCATTTGTCAAGCTTATGGAAAAACCATACTGTGGATCATAATATGTTGTGGAGGATTAAAATTATGCTCTATATATGTTCATAAATTGTTTAGCTTATTTTTTTTCATGACAGTGAGAGGATAGAACTAGTTCGAGGAAGAGTGCAATTGACTAGGAGAGAGATATCTTGGGTAAGAGAGGGATAGAGAAAAAAAAGCATGAAATAAGGTCTCTCCAAGTCCCATTGTTGGCTACACATAGAGCCTAAGATTTTGGTTCCATTGCCACTATTGTTGGTGTGCAATGATTGGATCGATAGGAAAAAATAACCAATAAGAAAAAGAAAGAAACGTAAAAGAAGGCACTTGATATTTATTTAAAAAAACAATAAATCTAGAAATGAATCTCTCTTTTCCTAATAGGAAAAGAAAGAAACTCTCTTTCTAAATAAGATTAAATACTATCTAAGGCTTTCATACCACTTCTTACTTAAGATGGATGCCATCTCCAAATATTCATATGCAATGGTATCTTTTAAAAGTTGATGTGAAGGGTGCATCTACCATAGGACTTATATCCTAATGAGATTAATCTGCCTACATCATAGCTAACCTAAAGGTACTATTGAAATTAGGATGACACATGTACTTTGTTAAGTGTAAAAGCCAGTTTATTCCAATAGTCTACAAAATGAATTATAGATGGAACTCTCAAGCAAGAGAAAAAAGATAATTTGAAAAAAGGAGTTAGATATAACACAAAGAGAAGTAAGCAACTCAAGAGTGGCAAGCACTTTCATAGACTATTAACATTGTACATAGAAGAATATTAGATGATAACCACCAAAGATGCCAACATGAGGCTAGTAAAACTAGTTTACTTATTGGGCTAGGAGTAAGCAATATGATCAATAGACTCTTGATTATAACAAAGCAAATCAATATGTATAGGGATAGAAAAGATGTGTATAGCTTTGTAGAGAAGTTTTTTTAGTTAACACATACTCTGATCTTCCCATTATTTTTGAGATTTGCAACACTTCCCATGATTTTCTAGTACACAGTGATGATAGTTGATACCCAATCCATTGCAATTTACCGAATCTATGAGAAAAATTTTCCCATGTGAAAGCTTAACGGAAGAGTAAAAAAATTGTCCCATGTGAACTTTTCCTTAAGCATGTATACGCACGTCTACATGTGAATACATTTAAAAAAAAAAGGAATTTCCCTCATGAACTCGTGCAAGTGTGCATTTATGTTGAAGCATTTAAACATGCGTAAAATTTTTAGTTTTGTAAGCTCAAAATAAATAAAACTCATATTGCATATGCATAAATGAGTTAGCACGTGAACATCTCTTTATTTGTAGACAAATCATGCAAGAACTAGTAGCATGCATGCAAATAAAAAAAGAGACAAAAAGAAAAGTCAAAGAATTAGTCTAATTTTAATTTGTTAACTAAAAGGAAAGAAGAGTTTAAATCCAACTAAAAGTGTGAGAGATGATCGTCAAAGCCAAGACATAACATATATCATGAAGCACAAATGGAGCACCAATGCCAAATTGTAATCTCACATCATCGATGCTAATAATATCCAATGTAGTGTTATATCCTAGTCTAACCAAACTTGTATAAAAAAAAGATCTTTTTGACTTTATGCCACCACTCACGTGGAATTCTTCCTATGATAGAAAAGCAATATCTCTTTAGTCTTACGTCACCGAATGACACCTAGGTACTCTTAGGATTAAAAAAATCAACTATCTCTTTATCTCTATGCCACCTAGTGACATGCAGATATTTCGATATGATTATTTAAAAAAATAACTCTTCTTATGGCACACATTGACACATCAAGATCCCATGACATTAACATAATCCTCTTCCCTTCCCCCTCCCTTTTTCTCACCTATAAAAAGGTGACCATTTGTGAGTAATGGAAGGCAAGAAATAGTGGAGAGCTAAGTTATACTAGGGAGAGAGACATACACTACAAGATATAGGCCTTATATCGATGTTAAAAGCGACAAAAATGTTAATAAAGAAAATTGTCCCCGTCATCGCAAAAAGCATCGTTATTGGCGACGCTATAGAACAATCGGTATTAGCATCGTTATTAGCGTCGCTATTTACATCGGTATCATGTGAGACGTCGGTATCAACGTCGCATGATACTGACGCAAATAATGACGCTGATAATGATGCTTTGTGACACATTTTGCGATGCTAATAACGATGTGTGCAGTAAATTTGCGATGCTAATAGCGATGGTAACATGGATTTTTTTTTTGGTGGCAAGGCAGCAAGCTGCTTTGCCACATATTGCACTATGTGCTTTATTTGGGCCATACAAAATAGTTTCAGAAATATGTACAATGCTCGTGTAAATAAAGACAAGTGTACTTAAATCATAACACTGATACATGAAATAAATACATGATCGCATAATGAAAGTGACTGGTACAATCATGGCAAGATACTACTACTACATAGAAAATGTCTACACAGATCACGTGACAAAAAAAGAAGGGTGTGTGAGCTCCAGGAATCCAAGGGCGAGCTATAGACCATCGCCATCCGAAAGCTCATCCCGCCACAAAGGAGCATTGAACAGACTTTGCAAAAAAAGAAACAACTACACCTCAGTCCACCATACAATAATGCATTCTAATTAAACATGGTAACTACGGACAAGAAAGATGAGTGACTTACAGGGCCGCTGCATCCATACAATTAGTCGATCAATGCAGTGAGACCGTGCCTCTTTGCATATTGAGTCTCAAGGCCGGTGGGATTGCGATTTGTAATGGAGTGTTGCAAAGAAAACAAAATACAACTGTTAGAAACATGATTATCAGTACAAAGGATATTGTAAAAAAACAAGCAAGCAAAACAAAAGAAAAACTTACAAAGTCCTCCAAATATGTCTTGTGGCCGCCACTCCCAAGATGATGGACCACTCCAGCCTCTAGTCGTGCCCTCGCCGTCTCGCACTGCTGTTTCCAACATCCTGGAGAATATGTACCCTCCTTCCTAAGTCGGCGCCAGTCGTCCGATCGTCTGTGTGACATATATGCATGCATGCACTCCATCATTCAACCCGTAAATAACTATCTGCTGCGGCTGGTACCAGAAACTCCTCATACAAGGATGCTACTATGTAGTCCTTGCTCCCCTCCGGTATGTTCTTCCAATGATCCAAGACGTTGTGCCAAAAAACTTATTGGCACAACTCTCTCATGCGAGCCACCATCCTCCTCCCCTCATCATTCATGATGATGGCTCCTGACCTATCATCTACAAGGTAGGCATATCCCTCTGAGGTATGCCTAAGATGGGTCCTCTCCCACCTGTGACCACACTCCTAGGCATGTCCAGGAGACCCTTGTATATATGGTGTACCGACCGGGGTAGTATCTATCAGAGTAGCACCATTAGGGGTGCCACTTGCGAATGGATGAGCAAAAGCCGGAGTGAGTGGAGTAGACGTCCTCACAGGTGTGACAAATCCCGGAGGTGATGCAACTCCAGCAGAACGATGAGACGGAGACACCGCATCTGTGCCTCCACAGCAACCACTTGAGCTACGCTATCTGAAACCACCATGAGAGCGAGGAGTAGTATCTGTATCCCAAGCCGACCGAGGGCTCACTGCATCCAGATCTCTGCAGCATCCCCCTGAACCACTCCCTCCATCTCGCCCAAGTTTGGAGCGTTGACCTCGTCTGCTCGAAACTGAAGCATCGGATCACACCGAAGTAGATCTTATAGAGTAGCCTGACGGTGTCCGAGACAGCTCCTGATCCGCCATGTCTCTGAATCTTGCCATCTGATCTGGAGACATGCGCGTGAAGATCTCTTGCAGCTCCTCATCGCTCATCCCTCAACTCATCTTGATGATCTAAATATCCACAAAGGTCACCTGCACAGACAAAAAATGATGTTAGCATAATCAATTTAAATCATACAAAGCACGATAATATAAATCTTTAAAAAATGATCTTACTTAAAATGCATATCTTATGTACCCTTATAAGCGATTCGTCAACGAATTGAGTAGGTGGATGCTCCAAGTATGAAGTATCCTATGGTCCACCTCATTCTCAAAGAATTCTTGGACTCCTATATTTTCATCATTGTTACCCGATGCTGGCTCCTCTACATGCTCCAAGCTTTCGGTGGCCTCCACCCCTTGCAATATAGACCTCTCTATTTGCATATTGTCCTCATCTATGCTCGGAACATCGCTTTGATCATATACTCTCGCATTTCGGGGAGTTGAAGGTATAACATACCACCATCGAGGTTGTCGGGGGTTTGGATAGAAGATTACCTGTTCACAATCACATACAAGAGAGATTTAACTATTGTGACATGTACCATGTCATAATACAATTAAAAAACAAATAAGTTCATGCACCTGTTCACAATGGGCTGGCAACACAAAGGTGTCGTGCAAATCCGTCCATTTTTTTTCAGAATCTATTTCGAGAAATCCATATGGATCTTGTTGAAGTGTTGCTCCATCTTCTAAGTACCACTTTGAACTAGTGCACATTGAATAGTATCATGGAGAAGCTACGCTAATCCACCGTAATAATACTTTGTAAGTTCCCAAAATACTCCATCTCATCTATAATTGTGTTTGATCGGTTGCTCGTCGTCGGCTCTCTTGCTCGCCTTGCCATGATACCACAATTTGTTGTGGAGCGCATTTTATCAATACGCTCCATGCGAAAATGTCGTCCGCGCGCGACTACGCTGCACTATATATTTTGTACTGTACATTTAGACACTCAATTATTTGTCCCATATAAAATATAGATATGACAAACCCTAAACATATAATCACCTTTGGACTGCATCCCCTCGAGAATTCCTACTCCTCGGTTGAGATCTCCACCCCTTCGCGAGACGTTGCGGTCGAAGCTCCATGCAACCATCGTGTTGACATAAACCACGGCATCTCCTCTATGCCCTCGGGATATCGAATTGGTTGATGGCGCGTACTACGTCAAAATTCAAATTGTGCTTCCTCTCGATCTTTCCTAGCTTGCTGATACCTAGCGAGCCATGTCTCCATAAAGGCATGGGGCAACATACAAAAGCGATTCACTTTCTCCTCCATTGTAGTATCCATTCTTTTTTCTATCCCATTTCCAACCACCACATCTCTAGTCAGTCTATCATCATCCTTCGGCAACCATAGCATACTGTTGTCTGAATCCAGTGTTGGTAGCCATTGTGAAATACGCACTAGCGCCTTAGACACCAACCAACCTTTAGCCATGCTATCTTCTGGCCGAGCTCGTTGTCGCACGAAGCCTTTCAGGGTTTTCATGAAGCGCTCCAAGAAGAACATCCATTGCATATGGACAGGTCCAACAATCTCCACTTCATCTACAAGATGCATAAGAAGGTGGATTTGTATTGTGAGCATGCTGGTAGGCATGTATTTCTCAAAGAGACAGACCGTCTCCACTACTCCCCGCCTCACGGATTCAATAGAGGATGTCTTAATCTCCTTCTGTGAGATCCATTGCACTAAAGGTGACAACCTGTAAATTGCCCCGCGTATTTCTGGAGTAAGGCATCCTGCGATTGTGATCGGTAGTGCAAACTGCCACAAATGAGAAAGTATTATAAACAATAATTACACTCCAAATAGCAAAATATGTAGGCCACTTACAATCCATTCGTAGTACAAACCTGACATATCTTATGCCAATCATGGGATTTTAGACTTGATAATTGGTCGTCTTTAGAAAACGCAGACCTGAGAGAACGCATTATACTCATTGGAGTGCAGATAAACTTGACTATTTGCTTCACAATGCGCTCTTGTTTAGTGGACAAAACCCAAGGAGAGCGAGGTAGCTGCAAGCGACCATCAGCACTCGAGTGAGGCCAAAGCCCCTCCATCTTGCCTACCTCCTTCAAATCCATTCGTGCCCCTATAGTGTCTCTCTTTCCTGTGATGTGGTCCCATAGCAAGCTGCCCACGTTCTTGAAAATATGCATGGGATCCAACAAGTTGGTGATCTGTAAGTGGGTCCAATATGGCAACTCGTAGAAAACTCAGAATCGTCGCATTTCGTTTGGATGTGACTTCGTATGGAACATTTTCAGCTCGTACCAGCTTTGGGCATTCATACATGTTGGAGGTCGTCTAAGAAAACCTTTCTTGAGTTCATGACCCTCTAGCAAGAAAGTGGCATGTCCTTGATATACCATCTTCTTCATGGTTCGTGACCTTTGGGAGTCTAACTGTGGCCCGCACAATGGACATGCATGATAACTTGAGGTAACTAGACCTGTCCCAACACCTCTATCCAGTGAATACAAACTTAAATGAGCTATGATAGATATTACCAACAACGAGAACGGAAGCCTACTTACCTGAACACTCTCTAAATCCCGAAAAGTCATGCATCGTCCACATGAGAATGGCTTGAATATTGGCAGACCGTCGACTCATCACGATTGCTCATATCTTGCACGCTGAACCCCTCCTCCCACAAAATCTTAAGCTCATCGACTAATGGACGAAGATACACATCCATATTTTTGACTTTAGAGCGGCCGGGAACAAGTAAGCTAAGGATGAGATGTCATTTCTTCGTAGAAATCCATGGAGGGATATTGCAGTTGACAAGGACTATAGGCCACACACTGTAAGAAGTTGAGCGCAGACCGAATGGGTTTATGCAATCCATTGCAAGACCGAGCCGAAGATTCATTAGCTCTCAAGCAAAGACTGGGAAGGTAGAGTCAATGTGGCTCCATGCATGTGAATCCACTGATATTCATTGAACTCCATCTATGGACCTATTCTGCACATGCCACGTTGTCAAGCTCGCTATGCCAGACGTATGAAACATGTGGTTTATGCGGGGGATAAGCGAAAAGTGTCCAAGAACTTTTTAAGGGATGGTTTGCCGTTGCAAGTCCTATCGATACCTATGAGAACCACACTTTGGACATGTCTCCATAGTCTCGTATGTTGAGATATCGAGCTCCACTCGTGATACGCTAGGGTGACCGTTGTGTATTTATGTCACCGACTTGTCAGTTGCAGATGCGGTTGATACACCGCCCATGAATAATAGCTACATGATAGCTATCCTTATCTACTCTAGTTCGTGGCTCAGTTAGTATGCCACCTTAGTTAGTTGAGTTTGGTTTGAGACCCATATAGAGGGTTCTTCTATTTCTTTGTACTAGAGTTCTTTTGGCTTACACAACTAAGAAGAGGAAAACTGTTTTCAGCCTCCACCCTTGTGTGTCTTTCCCCATTGTGCAAGCAAGAAAGCTTCAAGCGAGACTCCTTCCTTCTCTCCCACAATCTTGACATGGTATCAGAGCCTTGTTCGTGGTAAGGAGCTCAAGAAAGCAAGCCAAGCTCGCGGTGTTCTGGTAAGAGGAGCAGTGTTGCTTTCATTTTCTGTTTTGGGAGCAGATCTTTGCAGGTAGCACAGTCGGAAAGTGCAGGAGTGTATTGTCTCAGGTTGAGACGCCCTTCGCGGTGAAGCAAGAGGGCAGTATATGCTGCGGGCGAGGGCTTTAGCCCTCGACGACCTTGTTTTTTTGATTTGAGGCCATTTCGGGGCCTGTTTTGGAGGCGGAAGTTCTCTGCACGCACTCAGAAAAAGGCCCAGTTTTATGCTGTGCAGCCACTGTTCTACAGGTCGGTGAAAAGTTACTGTAGAAATTACATCGTATGCTTGTGCGCAGAGACATTGGGAGTTACAGAATCATCCCTGTTGCCTGTTGATGCAAAATCGTCACTAGGAAGTGACTGTGTGGTCAAATACCACTTTCGCCAGTTTTGCAGATTTTCCCTTGTGAGGGTGAAGCTTTGTTTTTTGTAGTGACAAAATTTTTTGCAGTGTTCTGTAATGGCATCTGATTCTCTTTCACAGATTGTCACTGAAAAGCTTGACAAGAACAACTTCCAAGCATGGAAGTTTAGAATGACGAATTTCCTTATGGGAAAAGGATATTGGGAATTTGTTGCAGAAAATGAAGAAGAACCAGTCCTTCCTGATGTTCCCAATCAACAGCAAATGCAGACATTTAAAGCATGGCATGAGAGAGCCAGGAAAGTTATGTACTGGCTGTCTATCAGCATTTCAGACTCTATGATTGTGCATATTCAGGATGCAAGTACGCCAAAGGAGGCATGGGATACTTTGTCAAAAATGTATAGCACAAATACGCAAGCCAAGAAAATGCAGCTCAAGCAAGAGTTGCATAATGTGCAAAGAGAAAATATGAGCATCAATGACTACCACATGAAAGTGAAGAAGATTGCAGATGCACTTGCTTCCATCGGGTCGCCAGTGGAAGATGATGATTTAGTTTCTGTGACCTTGAATGGTCTAGGAAAGGATTATACACAGTTTCGGACATCCATTTCAGTTCGTGAAAGATTTCCTGATTTTGAGGAGCTGATTGCTCTTCTAATTTCTGAGGAGCAAAGAAATGGTGGTGCATCTTCTTCAGGAGGAACTTCAAAAGAAGCTGTCTTCTACTCAAATGCTGGAAGAGGTAGAGGCAGAGGTAGAGGAGGCCGATTTGGAGGTCGTGGCAAAAATCAGAATATGCAGCAAACTCAAGAAAACCAGTCCTATGGAGGAGGACGTGGTAACTCTAGAGGCAGGGGGAGCCAAAGAGGTCGTGGTGGATGGCAAAGAGGTCAAAATGCAAACAGTAATGTTGAATGCTACTACTGTGGTAAAATGGGTCATATGGCTAAAGACTGCTATAAAAAGCAGAATGACATCATGAATGGAAAACTGCAACAAGGGAATTATGGTAAAATGGGTCATATGGCTAAAGACTGCTACAAAAAGCAGAATGACATCATGAATGGAAAACTGCAACAAGGAAATTATGCATCCTCTAGTAGACAGGGTGATGACAGAAATGAGCATCTGTTTATGGTGCAGCACATGAACAACTCAGTGACAAATGCAGAAGAAAGCAATGATGTATGGTATGTTGACTCAGGTGCATCAAACCACATGACAGGTCATGCAGAATGGATGGAGGATGCAAGGAAAATGGAAAAACCAGGATTTGTGGAGACTGGTGATAATACTGCACATCCTATTGTGCAGATTGGAAAAATTCCCTTGTCTATGCAGGATGGGAAAAAGAAATACCTGTCCGATGTATTTCATGTCCCGAATATCACCAAGAATCTGGTTTCTGTCGGTCAAATGGTTGAGCAGGGCTTGCAGGTCAGATTTAATCCTCATGGATGCTTTGTTGAGGATATGAAAAATAAAGGTCGCTTGATAGCAAAAGGAAAGAAGAAGGGCAGAATGTTTACGTTGGATGCAGACATGTCTGAATTGAGTGCAGCAATGTTTGCACATGGGACCGGTGTAGTTGCAGATATTGATATCTGGCATAAACGCATTGGTCATGTTAATGTACATCGACTTAAATCAATGCAGGCCCAAAATATTGTTGCAGGATTGGCAAAATTCAAGGTTGCAGAAATGCATAAGGTATGTGAAGCCTGTCAATTTGGAAAAGAGGCAAGGAAACCATTTCCTAGACATGTTCAAGAGAGTAAGAAGCCATTGGAATTAATCCACTCTGATGTGTGGACAATTAAAGCTGCATCTCTTGGAGGCTGTCATTATTTTGTCAGTTTTATTGATGACTATAGCAGAAAAGTTTGGGTGTATTTTATGAAAAAGAAAAGTGAAGTTTTTGGGCATTTCAAAACTCTTAAAGCTATGGTTGAAAACGAAACAGGCTTGCAGATAAAATGCTTAAGGTCAGATGGAGGGGGAGAGTACCTCTCAAATGAGTTTGCAAGGTTCCTGCAGGAGCATGGCATAAAGCAACAATATTCATGCAGTCATACCCCACAACAAAATGGAATTGCAGAAAGGAAAAACAGGCATATTGGAGAGGTATCTCGTGCCATGCTCAATGAAAAAGACTTGCCAGATTTTTATTGGACTGAAGCAGTTGCTACAGCAGTCTACATAATGAACAGGACTCCCACTGCAGCAATACATGGAATGACTCCAGAGGAGAGGTATACTGGTAGGAAACCAGATATTTCTCATTTGAAAATTTTTGGTTGCATTGCCTATGTACATGTGCCAGATGAGTTGAGATCCAAGTTGGATCAGAAAGCTGAGAAGTGCATCTTTATTGGTTACTCTCTGTAGCAAAAAGGGTATAGATGCTATAACCCTTCTACTCGTAAGTTTATAGTGAGCAGAGATGTTGTTTTTGATGAGATGAGTAGCTGGTATAAACCGGTAAATGTGATTGATGATGTAGATGCACAAAATGGTAATGCTGCACAGAATTCACAGCAGCAGTCACAAAATATTAGTGGACCTGGAGCGTCCTCTAGCAGTGGTTCACATTCTTCGCCATGGACATGCAGATCGAGATCAAGAGATTCTTCTCAAAGCAATGCAGATAGTGGTATGCAGGTATCACGAAAAGGAAAAGAGAAGGTTGATCAGCCCATGTTTGATGTGAATGCAGGTCACTCTTATGTGGATGGTGAATCCAGTGGCTCAGAACAGAGCATTGATGATGAGTTGGGTATTCCCTCTATTGTTACACCTGGAGTAAGGAAGACCAGGGATGTTTTGAGAGCACATGGGAGTGAACCTACTTTGTGCAGGTCTACGAGAGCTAGGTATCCTGTGGATAGGCTGAAATATGATGGATTTACAGCCATTCACTATGCATATATGGTTAAAGTGATACAGGAACCAGAACCCACTTCTTTTGAGGAAGCCATGGGAAAAGAAAAATGGGAGAAAGCCATGGATGAAGAAATGGATGCCTTGGAAGCAAATGCTACATGGGAATTGGTACCTTTGCCTAAAGGTAAAAATGCAATTGGCTGTAAGTGGGTTTATAAGGTGAAGCACAATGCAGATGGTTCTATGAATAGATACAAGGCAAGATTAGTAGTCAAGGGGTATGCACAAACATATGGCATTGACTATGAAGAAGCATTCAGTCCGGTTGCAAGGATGGCAACCGTAAGAGTAGGCATTGCTATGGCTGCATCAAAGGGATGGTCTTTACATCAGATGGATGTAAAGAATGCTTTCTTGCATGGTGATTTGCAAGAAGAGGTCTATATGGAGCAGCCACCAGGTTATGTGCATGCTATTCATCCTGAGTTTGTTTGCAGGTTGAAGAAAGCCTTGTATGGCTTGAAGCAAGCACCTAGAGCATGGTCTGACAAGATAGGACAGTATCTTGTCACTATTGGCTTTCAGATTTCCAAGGCAGATTTTTCACTTTATGTGAGAAAAACAGAGAAAGGTATTATGCTACTTGTCATTTATGTTGATGATTTGATTATGACAGGTGACAGTGATGAAGATATCCTTCATGTGAAAATGCTATTGAAGCAGAAGTTTGAGATGAAGGATTTGGGAGAGCTGCGTTATTTCTTGGGCATTGAGGTGATTAGATCACCAAGTGGGATACAGCTCTTGGAGAGGCAGTATGGATTGGACATGCTGTCCAAATATGGGATGACAGGCTGTAAGCCTATTTCAGTTCCTTTGGAGCAAAATGTGAAGCTGAGCACAGATGTAGGTGAGCTTCTAGAAGACCCTACTATGTACAGACGCATAGTAGGAAGTTTGATTTATATGACTATTACCAGGCCAGATTTGAGCTATGTTGTTGGATTGGTAAGTCAGTTTATGCAGGCTCCAAGGAAACCACATTTGGATGCGGCTAGACGCATACTCAGGTATGTGAAGTCCACATTGCAGTATGGACTATTTTATGAGACTGGGGTTCAGATACAGCTGCATGGATACACTGATGCTGATTGGGCTGGTAGTATTTCTGATAGACGATCTACCAGTGGATATGTGTTCTCTTTTGGGAGTGCTGCAGTCACTTGGAGCAGCAAGAAACAGCCTACAGTTGCCTTGTCGAGCACAGAGGCTGAGTACAGGGGTGCAGCAATGGCTGCATGTGAGGTAGCTTGGTTGCATAAGCTACTTTATGATATGCATCAGTCTACAGATGGACCAGTTGTCATTTATTGTGACAACATGAGTAGTATACACTTGGCAAATAACCCAGTCTATCATGCTAGAACAAAGCACATTGAGGTGCATTGTCACTATGTGGGAGAGAGGGTTTTACTAGGTCTTATTGATCTAGTTTATGTCAGCACAGAGGATCAGGTAGCTGACATATTCACGAAGGCATTGGGCGCAGAGAAGCTGCGCAAGTTCAGAGACCTGCTTGGTGTGCAGGAATTGGGATTGAGCTCGAGGGGGAGTGTTGAGATATCGAGCTCCACTCGTGATACGCCAGGGTGACCGTTGTGTATTTATGTCACCGACTTGTCAGCTGCAGATGCGGTTGATACACCGCCCATGAATAATAGCTACATGATAGCTATCCTTATCTACTCTAGTTCGTGGCTCAGTTAGTATGCCACCTTAGTTAGTTGAGTTTGGTCTGAGACCCATATAGAGGGTTCTTCTATTTCTTTGTACTAGAGTTCTTTTGGCTTACGCAACTAAGAAGAGGAAAACTATTTTCAGCCTCCACCCTTGTGTGTCTTCCCCCATTGTGCAAGCAAGAAAGCTTCAAGCGAGACTCCTTCCTTCTCTCCCACAATCTTGACATCGTATTCTCCTCCAAACAGTTTGCAATCATTGATACATGGATGGATGTTGTTGTAGTCCATGCCAAGCTTTCGTAAAACATGTCGCGTATCATCACGAGACTCAGGCATGGTATTTGCAAGTAGTAATATATGATACTTCAGTAACCTGAAAAAAATCATAAAACACCTTGAAAAAGCATAAATGTTTTTAATGATAGTGTCGAAAAGAAATCAACAAAGCGTACGTACAAGGTACCTGATCAACTCGGTCACACTCGCATCGCTCCACTCATATTTTGCTTGCACACTTAGGAGTGCAAGCAATGTCTTCAGGAGAGATACTCGGTACCCATCATATAATGGTATGGATGCTTCCTCTTTAAGTGGATTAGAAGTCTCGACATCCATGGGAATCAATGCATCGATCATTGCCTCCATCTTAGGCTCCAAGATTGTAGGTAAGTCTCGAAGATTGCCTGTCTCCTCTGGTATTAACGGTATAGATTGGGTAGTATCTTCCAAGTGGTGGATTGGCTCAGGCACTCCATCCATCGCACGCCCACGAACTCTTCTAATTGGCCGCAAAGTGTGTACTCCTCCTTGGGACGAGACGTCACCTCCATGGATAGAAAATTTGCCAGCCACACCCAATCTTTTTGTATATGGTATTCAATTAGCTTGCAAATACAATGCATGATTGATATAAACTTTTCTTACTGTTTGCTCAAAATATAAGATCGCCTGATCAATGATCTCAGACTAAAACTCGCCGAAGCATCGTACGTGTTCTATAGACAATCGACATTTTCGTCTAATTGCCAGGTTACATTGAGAGCAAGGACAAGGGACATGCTAATTAAGATATGCCTTGTGATCTTGAACATCACGACCTTCATCGTTTTCCATTTTGTCTACGTTACGACAAACAATTTGTTTTTGTTATTATTCTTTTTTTCTTTCTTAAATTGTTTGAGAAGGGATTTCTTCTCTTGTAACTCAGCAAAAATTAACATATGTAAAGTCTCCACCCACCCACAAATTAACGTATGTCGGAGTGTTTCCGGTCTTGTGGTATTGTACTGGATATCACCGGACCTTGCCACCACTCTCTCTTTGTTTTTTATCCATTCATTCTCTCCTCTCCTTCCATCTCTCTCTCTTTTTCTCTTTCTTTATTATGCTATATGTTTATTCCCTCTCTCTTGTTCCTTCTTCCTTTTTCTCTTCCTTCCCCTCTCTCATTTCCTTTAACAAAATATATATATCTCTCTACTACTAATTTCTCTCTCTATCACTACCACTACCACTACCACTACCACTAGCATAAACAAGAAAAGAAGAAAAAACAACGACAACAACAACAACAACAACAACAACAACAACAACTACTACTACTACTACAACAACAAATAAGAAAAGAAGAAAAAACTACTACTACTACCATTACTACAACAACAACAAACAAGAAAACTAAACAATAATAAACAAGAAAACAAAAAAAACTATTACAACAATAACAACAACAACAACAACAACAACAACAACAAACAAGAAAACCACTACTACTACTACAACCACGACTACGACGACTACGATGACTACGACTATGTCTACGACCACGACTATGACTATGACTACGACTACGACTACGACAAACCACTACCACTACCACTACCACTATAATAAACAAGAAAAGAAGAAGAAAAAAAAAACTACTACTACAATAACAATAAACAAGAAAACAAGAAAAAACTACTACTACTACTACTACTACTACTACTACAAAAAATAAGAAAGCTAAACAATAATAAAAAAGAAAAGAAAAAAAACTACTACTACTACAACAACAACAAACAATAAAACTACTATTGCTACTACTAGTACTAGTACTACAATCATGACTACGACGACTACGACCACCACAACAACTCTCTCTCTCTATTACTACCACTACTACTACAATAAACAAGAATAGAAGAAAAATCAACAACAACAACCACTACAACAACAACAACAACAACAACAACAACAAAAGAAGAAAAAACTACTACTACTACCACTACAACAACAACAACAAACAAGAAAACTAAACAACAATAAACAAGAAAAGAAAAGAAAAGAAAAAAATAACAAACAAGAAAACCACCACCACCACTACTACTACTACAACCATGACTACGACAACTACGACTACGACTATAACTACCACAACAACAAACCACTACCACTACAATAAACAAGAAAGGAAGAAAAAACAATAACAACAACAACAACAACAACTACTACTATAATAACAACAAACAAGAAAAGAAGAAACAACAACAACAACAACAACAACAACAACAACAACAACAAACAAGAAAATTAACAACAATAAACAAGAAAAGAAAAAAAACTACTACTACAACAACAACAACAAACAATAAAACTACTATTACTACTACTACAATCACGACTACGACGACTACGACCACGACTACGACTACTACAACAACAACAAACTAGAAGAGAAGAAATTAAACAACAACTACTACTATCACTACCACTACCACTACTACTACTACAACTACTACAACAACAACTACCACTCCCGCTACTGCTATTGCTACCACTACCACTACCACTACCACTACTACGACTACCACAACAATAACAAACAATAAAAAAAGAAAAGAAGAAATAAAACAACAACAACAATAACAACAACCTCTCCCTCCTCTCTCTCCCTCCCTCTTCCTCTCGCTCTCTTTCTCTCTTTTCCTATTATGTTTAATGTTTTCTCCCCCTCTCTCTCGTTCCTTCTTTTCTTTTCTCTCTTCATCTCCCTCTCTCATTTCGTCTCCCTCCCTCTCCCTCTCCCTCTCTTTCTCTCTTTCCCTATTATGTTTAATATTTTCTCCCTCTCTCTCTCATTCATTCTTTCCTTTTCTCTCTTCCTCTCCCTCTATAATTTCCTCTCCCTCTCTCAATACACATGATTTTTAACAAAAATAAGTAAAAGAAAAAGAGGAAATACAAAAACAAAGCAAGAAGGAATAATGCACTTACAGTAAAGGCCCGAGGATGGATTCAACAGCTCCTTTTCATGACGGCGGCTCCTTTTCGCCCTCCGTACACTTCCTCCTCTTCTTTGCGAACGGCGACGGCAGCGGTGAGAAGATTTCCTTCTCCCTCTTTCTCTCTTTCTCTCCCTCTCCCTCTCAAATGCAAGATGGAGTTCACTCTCCCTTTCACTCTCTCTTTCATGTACTCGCGCAAAATAACACGCTCGGGTTTCGGCCCACGTTTTTTTTGTCTGAGCACATTCGCTATTAGCGTCACACTAATAGCGACGCAAATAGTGACACCATTATTTTGCGTTGAAAAGCGTTGTCGCTATGCATCCGTATCCTTGTAGTGACAATTAAAGACAAGCACTTGTGTGAGAGAGTGTCACAAAGCGAAGCTTGAATTTTCTAACACTGTAATTCTAACCATCCTTTTCTTTTGCCACATCTTTATTTCATCCTATCTGCCTTCCTTTTTTTTTTTGGTCCTACCACCTTTATTCCGTATTACCCGCATATGTTCTCTCCATCCATCATGCCCTTGCACAAGAGGGTTAACACATCAAACCATGAAGGGCCTTTAAACATAGCAAGTCCATCATTTGTAGCTTTTAGTATAAGGAAAATGGTAGCCAATATTGCTATTAACCACATAAAGTTTGAAAATTCCTAATGTGATTAATATTTGGACACATGGTCAAATCTTATCCCCTTACTTGAAGGTGAAAAATTTCCTAGATACTATATAAGTAATTCCCCCAAGTCCCACTCTCAAATATGGGCTTAAGATTTAGTGACTTGGTCAAATCTTTACTCCTTATTTGAAAGTCGAACTTGGGAGATTTCCGAATTATCTAATACAATATTTATTCTCTCAAATGTGCAAAACTAGGTATTCTTCACCTAGGTATTTGCACGTAAATTCTAACATATACTTCAATATTATTAGAAATTGAATATTAAATATAAAATTAATAGCATGGATAATGGATAAATTTAAAAAATAACCATAAATATATGTTAGATCGAAATATGATTAATAAATTAATTGATGTGTTATTGATCATAATAAGATTTATTCAAAACTATATTGCATATTTAATCACATTTAGATTATTCCTCTCGTGGTTGAGGCAATACATCTTTAAAAAATGTCGAGAGCATGTAATTCTAGCTATTTGATGTTGGAAAAATGATTAAAAGACTCAATACTAAAATTTCTAATTTCATTCATATGATTGCTTAAAATAGGAAGTGTGGCCACATTAAAATGTTAAAAAATATCATTTTACATTTAAATAATATGATTTTACTTAAGAAGGATTGGATGGTTATTGATTAATTAGTATGGATTTATTGTATTCAATAGAAGTATCTTAGCTAGAATGAAGGCAAGTGGTGGATTTGCTAAATATATTTTAGCCTAGTTAAAACCATTTCTAGTTATGGATGAAATGTGCCTAATTTTAGACAATTTGAAACAATGTATGCAAAAGTCAAGTAGATAGGTTATGAAGATGTAGTGCAGATTTGCTGCAAGAGGCAATACTATGGTTAGTGTAGATTCACTACAAGAGACCCATCTAGTTTATAACCATCTAGAGTGTAGAGGGTCACCTAGATGAGAGGTCAAATGTATGAGAAATGTTCATCCCTTATGGTAGTTGAGAACTAGTGGGGCTTTGGTTTTAATACTCGAATAGATCCTAAGATAATGAAAGAATCCTCAACATGGGTATAATATGTGGGCAAGTGCATTGGAGAGACATGAGACAAAGAGAGGGTAGAGGGTGGAAAAACAAGTATGATGCAGTGAACATTGGGATCCCAAAAACTATGGGTTGGTTATTGCTCTAAAGAAGAGAGTAGATTCTTGAAAAGATTAATATCTTCATTGTTTTAAAAGCACCATTTTTATTGCTTTTATGTTGTGCTTAATGAAGGTGTGAAACAAACATTGTGAACAAGATAATTAAGGAAGCTTCCTTTGAATGTTAAAGAGTGTGTTAGGTAATAAATAATAAAAAAACACATATTGAGGAAAACAAAAGGACAGATTCTTGACGAATTCGACCTATGGCTAGGTGGTCTTGGTAAGCCGAGAGGCTTACTTCAAAAGCATTGTAATTAGAAAAGAGTTGATCAATGGCTTTTCCTAGGGTCCAATCTTTGGACGTGGTCACGTGCCATTTTAGGAGAATGAAGATGAGATTTTGCCCTATGAACAAAGGGGTAGATGACTACCGAACTTTACCTTATGCAATTAAGCCATGTGTATATTGTATCCATATACTTGATTTCATAAATGAATTATATCCTTTGTATCTTGCATAGTTCTTTCCAAACATGTATGCATAT
This sequence comes from Lygodium microphyllum, assembly GCF_053477565.2. Taxonomy (NCBI): domain Eukaryota; kingdom Viridiplantae; phylum Streptophyta; class Polypodiopsida; order Schizaeales; family Lygodiaceae; genus Lygodium; species Lygodium microphyllum. Next base: position 16,358,950 of record NC_141147.1, on the reverse strand, counting down.
CAAGGATTCATAGGGTAAGTCTTTATTTGACCAACTTGGTATCAGGGTTTAATGGGATTGTATGTATGAACACTTGAGGGGTTTATTCCTTTAAGATCCAAGTAACTCCATTTGAACATATCATGCTATTCTTTGAGTAAACTAATGAGATATTCTTTGTCCTTGGCATTAAGGTCTTGCTCAATATAAATATAAGAGGATGGTCACTTAAGAACACAAGAAGAGAGATGGAGGAAAAAATGTTTTTTTGTTGGTTTTTCTTCCTTCTTCCTCTCACATTACACTGTACACAGAGTATATATAAGATACAACATAAAGCAAAGTGATCTACTAAGTCAAACAATGCATAACTAACTATATTATTTGACTCATGCTATAACTATGCTAGCTATAAAGATACTTATAACTAACCAAATATAATAAGTGATAAGTCATTGGCCATGTAAGGATTATAAGGACCATTAATGTGCTAAGTGTAGACATGTAGACCTATCTAACTAAGTGGTCTATAATCAATGTTTGCATATGTTGAGCTTGATATCTCAACACTCCTCCTCAAGCTCAACTACATCTTTGTAACTCCAAGTAAGCTTCCAAATGCTCGAAGCTTTTCCATATCCAATGCCTTATGAAAATGTTAGCTATCTGATCTAATTTGCTAAGATATACCAAGTTGATTTTACTTCTTGTAAGTATCTTCTATCTCAAAAAATACTGATGCATCTCAATGTGTTTTGTCCTAGCATGAAATATTGGGTTCATAGCCAATCAGATATACTCATGTTGTCATGTTGAATGACAATTAGAAAATGTCTTTACATATCTAAATCACCTAATCACTTTTATAGCTATACCACCTCACATTCTACCATAGTAGCACCTCTATACTCAGCCTCTATAGTTGTGATAAAGCAATTGTTGGTTCTTTTCGTTGCTCCAAGTAACCATTGTACTACTAAGAGAGAACATGAATTCACTAGTAGATCTTATATCAGACTTCTTAGGTACCTACATAAAGTGACCTACAAGTCCAATAGCATAGCTCAAGTCTAGCCTTGTCATAATCATGTATATCAAACTCCTTAGCTTCCTAAACAACATAGTAGAATTTTCTATCTCATCCCCAACATTAGCACTCAACTTCATATTTTGCCCCACTAGCATTGAAACAATATACCATACTTGGATAATGCATCCAAGCCATACTTCCTTTGGGATATCCATATACTATTAGCAAATCTAATTATCTTAATACCAAGAAAGTACCTAAGTTTATCCAAATCCTTTATCTCAAACTTTTGATTCAAAAGGCCCTTGTTATTAGCAATCTCACTATCACTATCACTTGTAATAATCAAGATATCCACATATATGACTGTGATAACCCAACTTGCATCACCCTTCCTCACATAAAGTGAGTGATATACATGAGAAATATAAAAGCCAATGTTGACTCTCTAATATTGTCAAACCATGCTCTAGATACTTGTTTCAGCACATAGCATGCTTGTTTTAACTTGCACACAAATGTGGGATGCTCTAAATCCTCATAACTTGTTGGATACTCCATATACACCTCTTCTTGAAAATCACCATGCAAGAAGGCATTCATCACATCCATCTACTATAAAATCCAGTCTTTGGCTATTTACAAAGCAATCACACATGTGATAGTTGCCATCCTAGCAACTGAACTGAATATCTCTTCATAGTTCATACCATATGTCTATGCATAGCCTTTCACGACCATCCTACTTACATATACTAATAGAACCATTTGTAATATGGTTTATTTTATATACCCACATATAGCCAATAGATTTATTGCCCTTGGGTAATGGTACTAAATCCCAAATCTTATTGGCCTCTAATAATGTAGCCATCTCCTCATCCATTGGGGTATCCCAATGAGCACGACCAACAACTTTCTCAAAACACGTAGGCTCAAAATTCATAACTACCTTTACTATATAATCATAAGAATGAGCTAAATAACCCTCAAAACCAAATCTTCTAATTGGGTATCTCACCCTGATAGATCTATGTACCATTGGATTACTAAATGGAACCTTTATACGATCATGTACTCTCTCTACACTTGTTCTAATTGAAGGAATACAAAGCTTATCATCCAAACTCTTTGAGCCACTAAAGTCTCTATCAAGAACTAAATGATATCATTTGACACATTCTTCTTCCCTTTTTCATTACCTGGAACTAGTAGATACACCTAAAGATGTGGGGTTATTCATGTCTCTCAAACCAAGGATTGAATGTAGATTTACTTTTATCAGGAGATGATATATCTAGTCCACTAAGGGTCCATGATTTTTGCTTTTCTATCTGGACATGATTGTCATAATCACCAACACCATCCAATGCATCTCCACCAGATGCATCTTGGGTCGGCCTTGCGAATCCTCTACCCCTACCTCTACCTAATGCCATCACCGATACTAGTCGATAGTCCATCAGGACTAGATTGCCCTCGTCATCGTACGAGATGTAAGGGTTCACATAGGCTTTGTATTCGTTAGGCTCCTCCACGTAATGGATTGGAGCATCGCTTGCAATGATGGGTCATGTAGGGTCCTGGTGGCCTGGATATGCATGTCGGGTTGATCTCCACCATCCTAGGGATGCCTAGTTTCCCGTCATTTGGTACTGGGAGCACTAGTTGGAATCCTCTTCCAAAGAAATTTAGTGGCGTGTTCCCTAGGTATGGCTGATTGTATTGCTGGACATAGGCGAATCTTCTAGGCAACCTACAATACATGGCATCATGGCCGAACCCTACCTCTGAGAATCTTTTGATAGGCACTCGACTGGGAGAGGGGGTCGCCACCACAATGCACACATTGGACGTGCGGTCATGTTGGTTTCCTCACAAATTCTTGTAGACATGCTAGCTCCATTCTCACCTCGGCTAGCTCCTGGCCTTGATCTACACTCTTCCCCTTGTCCACGTGCTTGGGGTTGAACCCTTGCCAGAGGTTGTGATCATCTATGAGGTCCTCTGACTGGAGTTGTCACAGTTTGAACTTTGAGAGCTTCTCTCTCTCAATTGGTCATCCACACTAATTGCTTCGTCAAAGACCCTAGCTAACACATCTCCCTTGCAAGCTAGAGTTACTGGTTTAAGCCTTGTACAACTCCTCGCTCTGCAGATTCCGTTTATGAACACGGTGGAGATAGCTCTTTCATTGGGCTGCTCGTTCATTGGGATTCTCTTGAAGAGACTATGTACATGAGTGACATAGTCTCTTATGTTCTCCTTGTCCTTTTGACTAACAACTATGAAGTTATCAGAGTATCCTACCTCTGAGAATATCTTGATAAAAAGGTCCTTCAAGCGGGGAAAGTTTGGTCGCTCAGTTGTGTCTATACTGGTGTACCATGTCCTATATCGCCTACGCAGAGCCCAAAAGCCTGGGAGTGTTGCACAAGGTCTGTGAGACCGTTGGCCTTGCAAACTTGCTTGAACTACTCTACGAAGTTGTATGGGTTGCTACTAGGCTGGTACTTTTCCAATTGCTTAGCTACTGCAAGGATTTTTTATTGGCCCTTCACCCCTTGAGTAATGCTTAGGCCTGAAAAGTAGCGAGGTCGCTAGCATTGCTGCACTCTATTTGGTAGCCGTGTTGTCCATGAGCTGCTTGGTCATAAGCTCACTCAGTCTAAGGCATTCCTCTAGCACACACTCTCTCTCTATGTTTGGTCCTATCTTGATTTTGCTAGCTAGTGTTAGCACGCATCGAGCTTTGTGCACATCTGTGTCCTAATGCAGCTTCCTAGCTCTCTACTCACGGTTGTAGGTAGCTATGCCCTGCAGCGCTTGCCTAACCGCTTTCCTCTCTTCCTCTAGGCTTGTCACTACCTCCTCTACTGGCCTACCATGGATTACTGTCATGGTTAGCTCCTAACATCGTTCCTGCTTCCCGCTCCAAGAGGTTTCCGATCAATCCGAGCAGCTCTGGTAGTGCTTTGCCCTCAATCTTGCTATCCTTTCAGTCCTGCCACTGTCTTCGAAGGTCCTATCAATGGGGCTCTGGGGCATCTAACTATGTTTTGGGGTCTCCTCCTATTGGTGGGTTCCTTTAAGTTATTAAGTCTGACCGTATTCCTTATTATTGAAAATAGTCCTCAACTTGTGTACACTTAGTGCTGGGTGCTCTATTGTACACGGTACAAATTTAGGCTTTCTTTCCTTTTCTAGTGCACTTATGTGGAATAAATCATTGTGGGGTGCACCTGCAAAATGATTATGCGATTTTAGCGATCCCCCTTTCTTGTCTACGACCTAATATAGCTCTAAGCGTGGTCTTTGGTTACTCTTAAGGATTGTTCGGGATCTATGTTGCTTCCTCTATGCTCTATCAAGGCTAGTTATAGCCTAGAGGCCAACTTTGGGCTACAAGTCTAGTTAGATATGTGACCAGGCTCCTAGAATCTACCTCTAGGCCGTGTAGTCATGGTTTCCTCTAGTTTCTAGCTTTGGCGAGCCAGGGTGGGTATCCAAGGGTGTTTTGGTTTATCATGGATAGCTCTGAGCTGTGGAATTGGTCTTGGGTTTGTGTTTTCTTGTTTTGGTTTGTTGGTCCGATTCCTAGAATCAGATTGTCCAACTCTGGGAGTCGGACGGGTTCGACAAGAGCATTTGATCGGTTCGACTGGAGTTTTTAAGGTCTGATTGAAGCTGACTATGATGTGGGTCCAACTACAATTTTGGTCCGATCGGATCGCAGGCTGGTCCGACTTGAGTTTTTTTTTGGGTCCAATTGAGGTGGGTGTTCGATTGGATATGGGGTTTGGGTCCAGGACCATGTGGTTCAATGGATGGGATTGGACCAATCGGATGGTCCGACCTTGATAGTCAAACTGTCCGACTCTGATAGTTGACTCCGATAGTCGGATTGTCTGATTGTCTGACTTTGAGAGTTGAACCCCTGTGGGTTGGTTTGTTCGCGTCGGTGAAAAAACAATTCATCCTAGCGTCATAACCTAAGACTTTCCAGATCAAGAAAATACATAGCAAAAAAGATTTATATCTACCTAGCATGGCTAAAAAAATTTGAATCAACGGGTGTGATCTCTTCTTTGACCTACAACTCTCTCTCTCTCTCTCTCTCTCTCTCTCTCTCAAGCTCTCTCTTTCACTCTTAGTGTGCATAAATGAGCTCTTTCCCCCTATCCTTGGGGTTTTAGGATCCCACCCCACTTAGTCCTTACCTCCCAACTCCCCCTCCTCCTTATTCATTAGGCCTAAAAGCCCATCTTTTTCTAGCTCCTTTCCTGGTTGTGCCCTGTTTACAACAGCAAAAACCCTACTATGTGCTCACACTGTTTTGCTCTTGTTCTACCTAAATGCAAAGAAAAATCACAAGACAATGCTTGGACTGAATCAACCTACTCATCTACACATCAAAAACCCAAAATGATACTTGTTTTGAAGATTAGAATGTCTAAATATCCTATCTACCTCAAGCACCAGTTCGGGGATGAAACCCTATTTTCATGCTCAATTTGAAGCGCGTGATGCTCAAGGCTCAAATCCATCAGTCCCGACAATGGAACTAAAATGAAAGGAGCTCTCTTGCTCAACCCCCGAGACCTATGGACCGCTTATTGGTCAAGCGTTTCAAGGTGAATGGCTATGGCTACCTCTCACATAGCCGATGTCCCTACCTATGGTGTGTAGTGAGCTTACCTTGATGCTCAATCGAGTACCCTCCTCTTTCTTGCACACTGGTAGCTCCACAATCCTTGAGGCAAGCTCAAGCAACCTGAATCCCTCTCCATCAAGCTCCATCCTCCATAGCCGCGTGAGACAAGAGAAGAGAAGAAGATGAAGAGAGGAGATAGGCAGCTTCTTCTCCTTGATCCCTCACTCTCACGCACTCCCTCACTCCCTCACTCAAGCACACAACAGAAGGCAAGAAGAAGAGAAGAAGAGAAGAAGAAGAAGAAGCTTTTTGCCACATACCAAGAATGAGAGTTTCCATTCACTTTTTGGCTTATATACATGCCCTCTTTCCCTTGGGCGGGCATCCTCTTTTTACATGGTTGAGGCCCTTTTTCCCTTTGCTCTAACTTCCTACCTTAGTCCTATCACTTGTTCATGGTTACAAATTTCATAGGAGGGGGCCTGGCACTCTTTTACAAAGATTTTGGCTATGTCTTTATATTTAAAGGTGTGCCTTCTTGCTTTTGGTTTTTACACAGCTTCCACGGTTGCACCTTGGACTCCTGGTGGTTGTTCCCATGCTTTTTCTGGGCCCACTCTCTTGTGAGACACCTTTTCATTTTTTCTGCCTTGTGCTTTTCCTCTTGATGCCTCTTATTATGCTTCCTCTACTTTGTAGTAAACAACCCCTCGATTGATCACCGCAGCTCCACTACAACTCTTCTACACCTCGAGGATTGGCCCCAAGATATGCACTGTGAACATAAAATACATTTGAAACAAAGCCCACTCTTTTGATAAAAAATCCAAGAGATGATAGATAAACCTCACCAAATAACTCCCAAGGAACCGAATATCTAGCCTTACGACTTGGAATACCTCATACTCTTAGCATTGGGTTATCACTCATACAAACAGGTGCTATGCATCCACGATACGATACCATGTGGTGTATCAATGCAAGTGTGAATATGACCATCATGCTCAAACAAATATTACTTGAAAATCAACAACATGAAAGTGCAAAGACAATTCTTTTCATGATTTTCCTTTTTTATGATAATGATTCGTTGCTTAGCCAAGCTTCCTCATGCTACCTTTAAATTTTGAACAACCGTGAACCCTATATGATATGCATAATGAAACATTAGCATTTAATGTACTTTAACCACTCAACAACCCCCTGCCGTTTAAAAATTTTGCATGTGTTGATAGGTATAACACATTAACCTTGTTTTTCCTTTTTTTATGATGCAAAAATCCTAATTTTTAATTTTTTCTTTTTTTCTATTTATTTATAGAAAATTACTATTTTTTAAATATAGACTAAGTACTCTCATAGAAAAGCATTATCTTACTATGTTTCATTCCACAGGAACGGCAAACGCACACAAAAATCCCAAAACCGCATATTTTTCTTTAAACTGCCTAGTCTTAGGTTTTGCGTGTTTTGCATACAATTATTATACAATTGATTTTTTATGATTCTTTCAACATGACTTATCAAATAGAGGATGCGTTTTTTGACGTTAGAGGCTCACTGATTCTCTTCTATAGCCATTGCCAATATGTCGAGCTCCAATTCATGTGTCTCTCCACTTTCGCGTCATCGTTTGACAAAAAATGTCCATCTTAGCCCATCCCCCTCTCTTTTACATTGATCCATAAGAACATCCCACAAGAGGAGAGAGGATAGAGAAATAATGAAATCAGATCTCTTTGTTTAATACATCAAATTCGATGATCTTTGCAATGATTTGAAGGGTGAGGAAATAGAGCTTCTTGCTACCAAGATTAATCCTTCAATAATTGTAGATCAGAAAAAAAAGAATAGAGAAAGGAAAAGGGGTTGGAAAGAAAATGTCAAAAATGTTTTGGAATGAATAGGCTGCTGTTCGAAAATTTCATTTCTTTAATTCAACTTGTTCATTTTCTTCATGGAAGCAAAATCAATTTCCTCCTTACTGAAAAATCATATGAGGAATACTAATGTTGGATTATGATGAATGATCGGTACCCACAATGGTAGGGCAAGATAAAGGTGGCAAGCTCCCTTTCACGGAAGATGAGTAGACTAGGTACGGCCTAAGTGTGGAGACAAGGGGCTTTATCCATTTCACCTTCAAACACACACTGAACTTGGACGAAGCCATCCTAGAGGAGCCAACTGTAAAGCAACTGGTGGAAAAATGTGCCCTTAGAAAGTTATGAAATAAATTTTAATAATTGATTTTTTTTGAGAGAAAGTAGGGCAAGCAGTTGACTGCAACATGCATGCAGAGTTCGTGAGAAGCTTTGATGATGCAAGGAACTACGACAGAGTAACAGTTAGGATAGGAGAAGAAGAACGCCAAGTGGAGATGCCCCTAAGTGCTACAATGGTGGAGAAGAATCTAGGTTTGGCCCCCAAGAAAGAAAATGCCCTTGGAGAGATGTATATGCCATGTTGGGAGTGAATAAGCATGATGTGCACACGGTGGACAGGATAAGTCTGGGCAGACATCCCAAATTCAGAAGTAAGGATGTAAGCAAAGATGGCCCATACCCTCTTCTCAAGAAAGGGGCACAACACATTGATGAATAGAATTGGCATGCCGCTATTGGAAAGCATAGCCGTAGGGTCCCCTAAAGAAGTGGACTGGAACAGTTTGTCCTGAAAACCATCAAGAACTCAGTGGGGCCACCATCCTAGCCACAAGTGTAGCAGCGACAAGAGGGGAATCCCCAGCCTCAATGGCTAGATCAACACAAAAGAAGCCTACTTCTAAGGCATCCATGATCAGATTTGGTGGAGTCTTGAGACGGCTATCATCTAAGAGGCCATAAAGGAGGCAAAAGGAGTTGAAGAGGAGGCAGGAGAGAGACACCCTAGTAGTTGCCACACCGCCCTAACGGAAGAAGAACGAAGGAGAAAAGAGGAGGAAGAAATGAAGAAAGTGAGAGAAGAATTACCGAGAGCTGAGGAGGAGAGAAGAAGAAGAGTAGAAGAGGAGGCTGAGGAGCCAAGGAGAAAGAAGGATGAAGACATGGCAGAGGCCATGTGGGAGTGGCCCCTATTGTTGTAGGGAAGGGCAAGGACCCACTACATCCCCTCCCTTTGACTTTCACACCTCAAACCACCACCACCACCACTGCCACAACACAGAAGCCAATGCTTGCCATGGACACCACTCAGCTCATGTCTATGATGCACTTTCTGGTCACAAATGGATAAGAGATGGTACCAGGGGCAGGAGCCAAAATGCCAACTGCAGCAGACGTCGAGTCAAGGCAAGACCCAAAGTGGCAAATGTTGGAAGCATCCACCACCACAACATTGCCAACAATGCCCGCGTCGCAGACTATGATGCCTATGTAGCTGAACTCCTAGCATGCTAGAGAAGGCTAAGGAAGAGAAGAAGGCCGTGACTGAAAAATTAGAGGCCAAAAGAGAATTTTTTGCGGCGCTAAGGCTAGAAATAACACGACAAGCCACGGAACATCAAAAAGAAATTTGAAACTTGAAAGAACAGCTCAATGCCACAGGAAAGGAGGCACAAAGAGAATGAAGATCTCCTAAGGCAAAGGCTAGAGGATGAAACCCAAGACCTAGTGGCAGAGCAGCGGGGCCACAAGTTGCTCATCCTACAATACGTTGAGCTTCAACAATGAATGGCACATGTGGAAGAGATGAATACAGAACTATGGAAGAGCCAATAGGAAGGAGACCAGGAATTAGAAGAACAACACCAAGAACACGAGGATGCCCTGGTATTCATGCAAAGGTTAGCAATGGAGGAGCAAGGAAGGCTAGAGAGAGAGATAGAAGTCATGTCAAAGGAGAAGAAAGAGGTCATAGAAGAAGCCACTAGGAGCCTATAGGGCAACTTGCAAAATTCCCAACAAGAAGTGGAGGGGCTGATGGCCATGACCATGATCGAAAGAAGGTTGCATTGAGCAGAATTGCAAAGTCACATGCCCAAGTCAAGGAAGATCTAGCGAAAAGGCTCGTAGAAGGCCATGAGCAATTCTTGGTGGCCGATCAAGGTAGGAGAATAGCCAAAGAACAACTCAACAATCAGGATAAAAGAGAAGACCCAAATGCTCGAAGTGTGGATGAGTAGCAGTAGGTGGTAATAATGATGCTGTCTCAGGAGATGGAAAGGGGTAAGGAAGATCTAGAAGAGAAGGCACAACAGTGGGAGAGGTGCAATTTTGAAAGAGTGTGAGGATTGACAGAGCGCTTGGTAGTGGTGGAGTGTGAGAGGGTGCTTGTAGAATCCAGAGCTGAGGCCATTGAAGCATGCTCCGACACGTAGAGGCAAGCCTTTTTTAGCATAGTGCTTCATGTCACACAAGTTGAAGGCAAGGATTCAGTGGATAGAATGAAAAGGAAGCTCGAGTTGATGACCAAAGCCTTAAGGTATGGCTTGCAAGAACTCACACTCTCGACCGGCACATGTATAACCCAAAAGTAGTGATACATCTACTTATGACAAGCCGGCCTCTCCAGTAATGAGCTCAAGGAACTTGGATTTGAAGAATAAGAGCAACCCCATCCACCCCCAGTCCAACCCATGATGGAACAAGACACCAGACTTCAAGCAGGAATTTGAAGAAGAACCACAAACTTGAGAGCGCAATCCTCGCCCTTGCTTGATCTACCCCCAGAAGAGCCAGAGGGTGCATAGGTTCTCAAGCACATTATTGCTGTAAGAAGAAGAAGACAAGAACTCATGGAGCAAGCCCAACAAAGAGTGTGAACATGGCCACATCAGCTTCCGAACAAGCCCGTGCCACTATGTGAGGATCACCATCTCGTCAACTAGCCGCAGGAGCTGACTATCTAGCAACAACAGGAGCTTAAACCTCGACCCTTTTCTCCTTCCTCTACCCATGAGCCTTGGACTGAGTCTTACCCTTGGAGGTAGTGGAAAGGATCATTCATTTGGCAATACTTTAGCAAATTGATGGGTCGAGGAATAGAGCATCATAATCACACAATGGAGGCTGGAACCCGCGGAGTACTGGCATCAAGATAAGGTTGATCAAGTTTCCAAAACTATTTGAGGCTATGAGGTGCAACCAAAGTGGCAGAGGAGGATTTGGGACACCAATCTTGATGCATGGATGACCTTCTACGGTACACTACTGGAAGAAATGAATGATCCTATCTACATGCCCTACCCTCGCAGACATGGAGTGGATTATGATAGGGGGTGCTTAGGGCAAATATGACTTCCTGAAGAACTACAATGTCAATGTAGCAACTCCTGAGGAATGCATGACATTTAAAGCAGGGGACTTACACCCATCCATCAATCACTTCCTTGAGGATTTCTCTTTCTGCATGGACATAGCCTTCATAACTACTTGTAATTACCAGTAGGCTGAGGAAGCCAGTCTTTTTTGACATTAACCTAGGAATAGATAGCTATGCTATGGCTAGGCTCATGATGAGGGCAACCCTGCTTCCCTCTTTTTGTATAAAGATCCTTGAGGACATGAGTGATAGTTGCTTCACGAGGTGCAATCATCCTTTCTTTTCAACCACACCTCTTAATGCAAAGGCTAGTATCAAGGAATGCTTGCAGAGCCGCACCTTTTTTATTAAGTCCCTAAGACCACCTTGTGAATCATCCGAGGAAGATCGGCTGAGCACACCCCTGTTTTTAAAAAAAAGAAAAGAGAGAAGAAAAGAAAAATAAAAGCACCAAAAAAGTGAAAAACTGGATCCCTTGACATATCATTAGTGCCACAATCACTGTACTTAGGGTTTTTATACTAAGCCCCATTCCCTAATGCACATGCTTAGGGCACATCAAGGGCAAGATATTTTCCCAGACTTGTCTCCCTAGGCGATGCACCGTAATTACAACCATGCAAGAATTGGGTCCTCAAGTGTGGGGTAGTGCCCAGGCTTGCAACCCAAATCCCAATCCCACTAGCACGATCATAATGCACCACATGGCACACCCCCAGGAAGTGCACCTTCTTTTCTTTTCAAGTACAAATCAAGGCTCCAAACCCCAGATTCAGAGGCCCCATCATCCATGCAATGCGCTCTCGGCCTCCGCCACCTTAACCAGGTGATCTATTTCTTCTCAAGCCCAATTCCTCTACGGTCATGTCATCATTGACTCACATGTCATCCCTTTCTCATCGAACCTTCATCAACTTAAAATAGCAATGTCTCGGAACTAGCACCTGCCTAAGAGAGGGGCCATCTTATGCGACAACGTTTCCATGTAGGCAAACTAAGGCAGAGGCAAAGCGATGCAAACCAATCAAAAAGTGAATGAAGAAGCTCATTTCGAATAGCGCAGGAGAAGGCAGCCACAAAGGGCCAAAGGATAGATCCATCTAACAACATCTTAAATTTTAAAGATGGATCTGTTCACTCGCCATCCTCCAAGCAGGGATCAATCTAATACCAAGCCATCCTCCAAGCAGGGATCAATCTAACACCATTTTCAATGTCAAAGATGGATCTGCCCACCAGTCTATTCCCACACACGAATTTTTCCAACATGATATTCAATTTCAAAGGCATAAATCCCTCCAACACATCCTTAATAGGGCTTGTATACAAAATCAAAAAGCCACCCGACTACCCCATCACTACCGTTCAACTCACCACACAGTAGTGCCATGGGACTCTCACTTGGCTAGGAGGGGATAATGTTTATTGTAGAGTAGAGGAAGCAAAAAAAGAGGCATCAAGAGGAAAAGCGCAAGGCGAAAAAAAGGAAAAGGCACCTCACAAGAGAGTGGGCCTGGAAAAAATCTAAACGCATGGGAACAACCACCAAGAGTCCAAGGCACAACCATGGAAGCAGCAAAAAAGTCAAAAGTAAGAAGGCGCACCTTTAAATATAAAGGCACAACCAAAATCTTTATAAAAGAGTGCCATGCCCCCTCATGTGCAATTTGTAACCATGAATGGGCAATAGGAGTAAGCTAGGAAGCAAAGGGAAAAAGGGTAAAAAGGGGACGACCACCCTAGGAAAAGAGGGCATGTATATAAGCCAAAAAGTGAATGGAAACTCTCATTCTTGGTGTGTGGCAAAAATCTTCTTCTTCTTCTTCTCTTCTTCTTGCCTTCTGGTGTGTGCTTGAGTGAGGGAGTGTGTGAGAGTGAGGGATCGAGGAGAAGAAACTCCCCATCTCCTCTCTTCATCTTCTTCTCTTCTCTTCTCTTCTCTTGTCTCGTGCAGCTATGGAGGATGGAGCTTGACGGATAGGGATTGAGGTTGCTTGAGCTTGCCTCAAGGATTGTGGAGCTACCGATATGCAAGAAAGAGGAGGGTACTCAATCGAGCATCAAGGTAAGCTTAGTGCACCCCATAGGTAGGAAGAGCATGTCGGCTATGTGAGAGGTAGCCATGGCCGCTCGGCTTGAAACGCTTGACCAATAAGTGGTCCGTATGTCTCAAGGGTTGAGCGAGAGAGCTCCCTTCAAGGGTGCCCCCTGTGTGTGTGCTATGTGATGTATAACAACGGCATGTTTAGGGACTCCCTTTTAGGAGTGGAAAAAGAATTATTCATTGGACTACAAAATCATACAAACACAAATCTCTTAGATGCTCCTAGCTGTGAGGCCATGTGGGGTGGTTTTAGGTGAGTGGTAGATGCTTGGCTAGTGCCTTAGAGCTAGTGTTGGGCCCGTTTTAGGTCTTGATAGGTGGTATGTTTGCTGAGACCCACTAATAAGTGGTGGTTTTCAAATCTCGATCAATTAGGGACCAATTTATAAGTGTATGCCAAAAGGCAATGAGATAGATTCAAATGACCATCAACTCGAACTTCAAAAGAAAAAAAGAGATGAAAGGGCTAGGCGACGGGCCAAAATTAGTAGAAGATATGCTCCAAAAAGGAGTGGTCCAATATCCCCATAAGTGCGGGGTCTTATTAACCCTAGCTTGATGCATAGTCCATTAGGAGGAGGAAGTTATAGCACTTCTCCTCTAGTTAGTCCACTTCGAGTGGAGTAATAGTTTCAATCATTCAAACTCCTTTAGTGAATTTGGTTGTTGTTACCATGGCGCAACCCATTGTAATCCCAACAGGGATGCTGGACTTGATAGCCTTAGGGTTTCCTCTATCCTTTTTTAATGGGTTAGTAGAGGAAGATGCAAACTTCATATCAATGAATTCCAAAAGTTAATGTTTGATTGTCGAACTCAAGATGAAGGACACTTGATGATGTTCTTTAATATGACTTTGAAAGGATGAACTATAGTATGGTATCACAGCCTAGAAGTTGGAACCATAACTAGGGTTGACTTTTTCTTTGCAGCCTTTTGAAGAGAGTTTTCCCTTGAAAGGGGAGGTCAGTATTGGGGCTATGTATCCTTAATGTAACATGCCAAGAACCTCATGAGAATGTTTGTGGGTATGCCAAGAAACTAAAGGAAGTATTTCATAAGTTGCAAACCTATATTCCTATGCTGCTCAGTTGTAATACTTTTTGATTGGGTTAGAATTTAACATTCAAGTGCAGTTGAGTAGGGTTGCTCTTTCCAACATTGATACGACTATTACAAGAGTAGAGGAGGTAGAATTGTCATTACAAGTGGCTTATACCTTTAGGGAAAAGTGAAATCCGAGTCTAAGTATTGGAAATACTTTAGCATTGACGAATGGCAGTCAAGGGGGATACCCATGATTCCTCCTAATGGGAGAGGAAGCGTGATCCAAAATGTACCCATGTTGCCAGCTCCTCCTAGTGTGACCATGCCTATGGCTAGTCAAATGGCTACACCAAATGTTGGAAGCCAAACGATAAATCCTACCATTGTTCCAAGAAATCAACATCCAATCCCCAACTAAGTGGTTGGGCCAATGGAACGACAGATAGATGATCGTGGGGCTATGATTCAAGTGCCTCGAATGTCCTTGGCAAAGTTAAGGATATGATGGTGAAGCATTATATTGACATGATCACCAAACAATATAGATAAATAGTTGTTGATGTCAATTTCCTTAAGAAGCAACATAATTTGATAGGCAGTCGATGCCCTAAAGAGCATTCCTCATCAAGATTTAGTTGTAAGTGGTGTGGTAGCCAACATTTTCCTAAGATTTGTCCAAATGTTAAATGTGACTTATGTGGAAAGTCTGGCCATTTAACTAGTGCTTGTTGGAGCAAGGCTAGTTCTCTCCAACAAGGAAGTAAACTGTTAGGTCCAATTAATCATTGAGCGCTAGGAAACAATCTTCAGCAAGATGAGAGACTGAAGCAAATACTGTAAGGAGGAAAAGCTATGGTAGAGGAGCTACCTAGTGGCAATGGACTTAGCCTTATAGAAGCCATTTTGTCAATGGCACTGAAGCTTCTAATCTATGAGTCATTATGAGAGGTCAAAAGGGTAAAGAAGTAAAAAAACCAGGTAAAACCTGTCAAGGAAAACCCTAAGCAAGATGATAAGGGGACACAAGTCCTTAATCCTGATATGGAAGATGAATCTCTAAAGGCGGTAGATGGTAAAGCCAACCCTAAGAAGGATAAGGAGTTGCCAAAGAAGAAGGAAAAACCAAAGAAAGAGGCACCAAACCCGGTTCAAAGACCAAAGGAGAGAATGGTTTGGCAAGAAAAGCCAGCTCTTGCTAGCTATCATGAATTTTATTTAGCAAGTTCTCTTGGTGAAGTTAAGTTGGATGTAAACCTGATGCCAGGAGGCATATTCCATGGTGGATTCCGTGAGACCACGGTGGATTCTGTGAGTTTTTTATTCCACGGTGGATTTAATGAGGTTTTGCGATGGATTTCGTAAATCTATATTTATTTATTGGGGCTCGTACACAAGGTGGATTCCTTGTGCGAGAAGTTGACGGGGATGCTTGTCCTTTTCGGGTGTCATATTAATTTAATGTGCACGTGGGTGACTCCATAGTGAGTGATTTCGTAAAATACATATTTAAATTAATGGATGTTTATGAGTTTAGAGTACACTCGTATTAAATTAAGGTTAGGACGACATAGTTCCAACCTATTTATTTATTTTGTAGCTGAAGAGTGCTAGGTATTCACTTTTATTGGTTTAATTTTATTATTTTCTAACAATTGTGAACGCTTCAGTTGATGTGTAGAGCAGGTAGGGGTGGCATTGGGAAGCATTGGGCCATAATGTGTATTCAAATTACCTAGAAGAAATTATCATTTTTGATGGGTGCATGCCTTATCATTAAAGGCACGGTGTTAATATTTATTTAGGCACTCTTATTTATTAACAAATATTTATTACTTTGTATGTGCATAGGCCCACGATTTAAATATTTCATTATGGGACATTGTATTTAGGCACAACTTGACACTTGGGCTGCCCAATTGCTTTATTCTTTATTTGGTCAAAAGCAAATACAAAAGCCAAAGCATGCTAATTGTAAAATTGGAATATTTTTTAGCTTTGAGATGAATAAATTATAAATACATACCTTGTGAAGCGCTCACACAAGGCATAGGGGAAATTGTATCCAATTTGTCTCTTTTCTTCATATCGTGCAAATCTATCTTCTTGCTTTTTGAGCTTAAGTAGAGTTCTTTTGTTCTTGGGGACCTTCCAACACTCGCTACATACGCATCGAACATTCAATTTGTGCACCAATGGTATCAGAGCAAAGCTGAGATCAAGGGCTTCCAATCACTTACCATCTCGTTCGAAGGCAAAGCTCTTGGAATGAACAGGCTCTACAGTCAACTGTCAATACCAAAGTGTTCTTGGCGCGGTGAAGAACCCTTTGCTATGTTGTTGGATCGCGAAGGACCACTCTTTGTCGGTGGAGGATCACTCGGGAAGTTCCTTTGCAAGACGTTTTCTTCTTAGAGAAACATATAAGGGAATTTTCATTAGTTTGAGTTTATAAGCTTTAGAAAAAGCTTAAGCACATCAAATTTCAATGACGATGGTGGCAGTATGTACTGCGGGCACTGAATTCGCTCTCGATGTCCTCTGGTCTTGTCGATTTCAAAAAGAGACATTAAGATTTTTATAAAGATTAAAGCTTTTAAGCTTACCAAGGCTCAACATTTCAATTTTCAATATTTCCCATAGTGGCTGTTCACACTGAACCAACCCCGAACCAGTTCTGCAACTCCAACAAGCTCCTATTTGTATTTGCACTCTGACTGACAGGGACAATTTTCAGCAAGCAAACTGATAGGCACAGTCTATTTCCTACTTGAAGAAGACATTCATCAATTACTATACCCGCAAAAGAAGACAGATTGCAAAAAGCCATTTAAAAAAAAGAAGCAACCTTGTAAACCCAACCTTGAGAACCACTCATCCCACTAACAAGATTTTGAGTGTATGAGTTTGTTTGAAATTTTGCAGGATGTTTGATCAAAATATGGAAGATTTTATGGCCGAAGGTGATTTACCAAAACCAATGGTGGAGCAAAAATTGGACCTAATTATGATGCAACTTCAAGAGGAACAAAGAGCATGCCAAACTTTGCAAGCTCAACTGGCTACTCTTCAACGATCTGCCTATCGATCAAGATGGACCGCAACCCAAAGATGTTATATGATGTACGATTGACGTGACACTCGAAGCACAATCTATCAAGAAAGAAGCCAAGATAAGTAAAAGAAATTTCAAATTCCGTACTTTTAATAGGCTATGTGTTACGGAAAAACTATTCTCGCTTTTATTAGTCAGTTTGATGATTATTTCCATGAAGAACAGTATGCCGAAAAAGATAAACTCAAATGTATCACTAACCATTTAGTGGACATAGCATCGTTATGGTGGACTGTTGTCTGCAAGAGTATTGATTGTCCTAATACTTGGGAGGCTTTCCAAAAGAAATTTTTGTAGAATTTTCTTCCACCTCAATTCCACGAAAAAGCAATCAAATAGTGGAATCTTCTGGAATTATTGAAGATATACTAGAGGCGATCCACAAGCGCAAGTTTATGTCTCGTTTTCCTGGTCACTTCTATGCGAAAGTGAACACATTCAAGCCAATGACTCTGGAGGATGCGATATCTTTGGCCCATGATGCTGAAGACAAAATTTGTGGACGAGAGAAGAGACCGCAACAATTTTCAACTAACGGTAACTTCAGTACAAAGCAATTCAATTCTAACTTTTGAAGATTCAATCAAAATCACTTTGTTCCATCTTCTTTCTGTAAATCCTAGACACGACCCCCTGCTTTACCATCAAACACAAATTGAAATCCTAAGCCATCTATTTAGCCAAATCCCAACATACCCAAACTTCCAGCCATTACCAATAATGTTTCCAAAGCCAAGTCTCTAGTTTGCTACAAGTGTCATCAACCTGGACACCTAGCAGTGAACTATTAAATCCAAGAAGCCAACTATTCAAATCAATTACTTGGGAGTGACTGAAAACGAAGACCACCAAGAAATGCCGTATTTCATGGAAGAAGATGATGATATCGATACTACTTCAGATACTTTATTAGGTATGCCAAATCCTTATTCATTATTATTAACAATGAAATGTCTTGTGCATGGTAAAGAAAAGATTGTTTTGCATGATGATGGGAGCACACATGATTTTATTTCTGTAAAATTGGTCAAAGAATTGAATTTACGTACTATTCCAACTCATTATTGCATAAAAGATGCATTCTTAGGCACTAGATAAAATGGTACACAAGAAGTTCACAATTTAGAAATTAAAATTGGCGAATATGTTGAGCGCAGAAATTTCTTGGTTGTGCCTTTGCAAGCTAGTGACATTATCTTAGGAATTCCTTGGCGTCATAAATATAATCCTGATATAGATTATTCCACATATTCAATGACAATTCATTCTAATAGAAAACAAATCACATTATATGGTACGCATACTTTTGATAATTTTTCATTGCTGAGTCACACACAGGCTAAACGTGCATTAAGAAAAGGTAGCAAATCATAATTAGTATGGGTGAATGAAATTGAAGCTAAGGAAAATTAGATGCATCCTAGGCACACACAATTTCTTTCACAAATTAAAGATTGTTTTGCTGTTGATTTACCACCTAGTTTACCACCTACATGTCCTGAAGATCATAAAATAGATTTAATTCCTAGTTCTCAACCACCATGTAAAGCACCTTATAGACATAATCAAATTAAAGAGAAAGAAATTGAAACCCAAGTTGAAGAATTGTTAACCCGAGGATTCATTAGGCCTAGTAGTTCTCCTTTTGGTGCACTTGTCTTGTTAGTGAAGAAGAAAAATAATACCTAAAGGATATGCATTGATTATCGTGACCTAAACAAGATCACTATCAAGAATAGATATCGGATCCCTAGGGTAGACGACCTCATGGATAAACTACAAGGGGCCACAATATTTAGCAAGATAGATCTCAAATCTGGATATCATCAAGTACAATTGGATACACCTGATATTTTTAAAACTACATTTAGAACTCAATTTGATCATTATGAATTTCTTGTTATGTCTTTTGGTTTAACTAATGCACCACCCACATTTTGTTGTATGATGAATCACATATTTTTGAAGCATCAGAATTGTGTAATTATTTTCTTTGATGACATATTGGTTTTCAGTAAGAATAAGAATGAGCATTATGAATATTTATCTTTGGTTTTCAAATTATTGAAAGAGAATCAATTATATGCTAACCCTAAAAAGAGTGAATTTTTTCAAACCCACATTGAATACTTAGGACATATTGTTTCATCTAACGATATTAAAGTTGATCCTAAAAAGATAGAAGCAATTTTGAATTGGTTGATCCTTAAAAATGTGCATGAGTTACATTCTTTCTTAGGTATTGCTAGCTTTTACGAAAAATTTGGTAGAAATTTTTCATTGCTTGAGTATTGCAATTACCTGACTTTAATAGACCATTCTTCCTAGTAGTCACTGATGCTAGCAGATCTGAAATAGGAGCTGTCCTTATGCAAGATTCACATCCCATAGCCTATTCTAGCTGCAAACTTAAACCCTCTAAGCTAAAGTATTCTACCTATGATAAGGAATTGTTAGCTGTAGTACAAGCCTTGCGTCAATGGAAACACTATTTAATGGGATCTGAATTCATGATCAAAACTGACCAACAAAGTATCAAACATCTCTTTAGTTAGCCACAAATATCTAACCATCATATCAAATGGGTTGCTTTTATTCAAAGTTTTCATCCACTTATCCAATATTAACCTAGATTAAATTAATGGACATTTATGAGTTTAGAGTGCACTTGTATTAAATTAAGGTTAAGACAGAGTTCCAACATATTTATTTATTTTGTAGCTGAAGACTGCTAGGTATTTACTTTTTTTGATTTAATTTTATTATTTTCTAACAATTGTGGATGCTTCAGTTGATGTGTAGAGTAGGCAGTGGTGGCATTGGGAAGCACTGGGCCATAGCGTGTATTTAAATTACCTAGAATAAATTATCATTTTTGATGGACACATGCTTTATCATTAAAGACGTGGTGCTAATATTTATTTAGGCATGCTTATTCATTGAAGCGCTTGACAAATATTTATTATTTTGTATGTGCATGGGTGCACGGTATAAATGTTTCATTATGGGACATTGTATTTGGGCATAGGCCGACACTTGGGCTACCAAATCATTTTATTCTTTATTTGGTCAAAAGAAAACACAAAAGCCAAAGCATGCTAATGGTAAAATTGGGGTATTTTTGAGCTTTGAGATGAATAAATTTTTAAATACATGCCTTGTGAAGTGCTCACACAAGGCATGGGGAAAAATTATACCCAATTTGTCTCTTTTCTTCATGTTGTGCAAATCTATCTTCTTGCTTTTTGAGCTTAAGTAGAGTTCATTTGTTCTTGGGGACCTTTCAATGCTCGCTACGTATGCATCCAGCATCTAATTTGCACACCAGAACCTCATGTAGTTGATTAAGTTGTCCGTACGAGTGCGTAAAGAATTTAAGAAGATTCTTCACATGGGGTATATCATGGAGTCCTTGGGAATAGCACGAGTAGGAGACGATTGGTTTGAACATGTTGAAAATCACTATCCAAGGGTAGCAGCACATGTTGATGGAATATTAGTGGACCATGCTATTGTGGACGCATGATCCTCCATCAACATTATGAGCTTATAATTGATGGAAAGGTTGGGATTAGAAATAAAAAAATATGCCTCCACAATCCTCCAAATGGCTGATGATAGTTTAAGACAACTTGAAGGTTGCATTACTAAAGTCCATGTGACCATTGCCAATGTGGAATGCATTCTGGACTTTAGGATCATTAGGTTTGCAGGGCGACCTAGCTATTAAGTATTGCTAGGCAGGCCATGGATTTTACAAGTAGATTGTTAAGTTGATATATCTGTTGGTTGGTTGACCTTTGGTAGAGGTGCTATATGTGTAGTAGTAGATGTCTATCCTGAATCTCAGAGTGAGAGAGTTCCTTTATCTTCATAAGATCTTGATACACTAGATGCTCCATTTGTTAGTGAGTCGTCATTAATTGACAAATCTAACAAGGGGTCTACTATAGATGATATCTATCAAGTGACTTTGAATAAGCCAATGGAAGCTTAGAAGAGGATAAGAGATGTAGATGTAATTCAGTTAGACCTTGGTACGATGCATGATTCATGGCCAATTAAATTAGGGTCCATGCTCAATTTGGAAGAAAGAAAGGACTATGTGCCCTTGATTAAGGAATTCCATGATATCTTTACTTAGAGTTATAACGAGCTGAGAGGCATTTCTCCTAGCTTGGATATTCATACTATCCCCTTAAAGAGAGATAGCCACCCTGTGCAACAGAAAGTAAGGTGTATGTCTTTCGAATTAAGGGACAGGCTATTCGAGGAATTGACAAAACTATGAAAAGCTAGCGTGATATTTTTGGTTCAACACACAGAATGGTGTTTTTAGTTGTTATTAGGAAAAAAAGGAACAATTAGATTTGGCTTTGTGTAGATTTTAGAGAGCTTAATATAAGCAGATGGCTAAAAATTACTAGCCGTTACCATTTATTGATCAGATTTTGGATCAATTAGCAGGTAGGAAAAGAGGAAGACAAGCTAAAAACGACGTTTATCACTATCTTCAACACTTTTGTGTATCATGTGATGGCCTTTGGTCAATGCAATGTGCATGGTTCTTGGTAACAAATAGCTGATAAGACTTTTGGTGACATCTCCCAAAAGGAGTTAAAAATTTTGATTGATGATCTAGGAGTAGCCACCACAAGGGAAAGGTAATTGATCATTCTAAGGAAATGTTTTGAGTGTTGTAGATAGTTCAACATTTCTCTTAATCCATGAAAGTGCGTCTTTAGGGTGCCCTATGCGTTGCTATTGGGTCATGTGGTTAGTTTGGCTGGTATTGTGATTTGACTCTAAAAAGATAAAGTTATAGTCGCTATGAACTTGCCACGTACTCCAAAAGAGGTACATAGATTTCTGTCATTAGTGGGATATTATATCGGAGATTTATAAATGCACTGGCAGAAAGACGTTTCCATTGATAAACCTCCTATCTTTTTGAGTGGAACGAAGCCTGTCAAGTCTCTTTTGAGGATGTGAAGCACGAACTAGCAAAAGCACCATCCTAAAATTCCCAGAAGAGATGAAATTTTCTATATATTTTTACTAGCCACAATGCATAGTATCAGCTCTTGTTTAGCCCAAATTTGGGAAGAGAAATGGTACGGTATCATCCAATCGCCTTTGTTAGTAGAAAGTTGGGGATTTTTGAAGTCAACTATACGTACATAGAGAAATTGTACCTTGGAATGGTCTTTTGCGATGAAGAAATTTAGGCATTATATTCTCTATGAGAAGGTGGTATTTTTCACAACGGCAAAGGCCTTAGATTATTACTAAACAAGTTGCAGCTACCTGATCGTTTAGCAAAGTAGTTAATCACTTTGCAAGAGCTCGATTATGAGATTAGGAGTAAGCCACTAAAGTTGCAAGGTATTGTGGAATGTCTTGTAGATTTTGGGGAGCCACATGAAATTTTGGATGAAGGAAGTGACATTGAAGGTTTATTCAAGATTGATACAGCTTCCATCCTTTCTTGGTATGCATGTATAATGCATTATTTATCTACAGGAGGATTTGGGGCTACTATATCAAAGTCCGAAAAGAGGAAGATTAAGCAACAAGCATTACACTTTTTTATTATCGCGAGTATCTTGTATTGGAGAGGAGTAGATGACATTTATTGTTGTTGTGTAGTACATGATGAGGTACCATTTATTCTTTAGAAGCACCATGATTTAGCATGTGGGGGACATTTTGTTGGATGGTTTATCGCCCAAAAAGCTCTCCGTGTTGGCTATTGGTGGCCATCAATTTTCTAGGATGCTTTTAGTTATGTTAAGCATTGTGATGTTTGTCAAAGACACAATGTGAGGGAGAATCACAAGCGGCCTCTAAATCTTATTTTGGTTACATCACCCTTTGAAAAATGGAGTATTGATTTTGTGGGACCAATATACCCTTCATTAACTACGCCAAAGCAGTATATTATTATAGCAACATACTACTTTACAAAGTGGTTTGAAGCTCAAGCAATGGTGAAGGACGATGCTAAGGAGACGGTTAGTTTCATTATGGAGCAAATTATTTGCAGTTTTGGTCCATTGAAGGAGATTGTGTTTGATCAAGGGACACACTTCTTGAACAAAGTTATAGTAGCTTTGACTAAAGCCTTGAAGATTAAGCACAATAAAACTACCATGTATGATCCTCAAGCAAATTGTCAAGTTGAGAGTACAAATAAACAATTGGTGGGAATATTATCCAAAAGAAGTATCAAAAAGTAAGCGCGATTGGGATAAGAAATTATATATGGCAATGTGGGCTTACAACATGACATTTAAAAGAGCTACACCCCAAGCCACACCCCATCCAAGCTGATCTATGGGGAGAAGTGCGTTTTGCCATTGGAAATAGAGTTTCCCACTCTGCATTTCGCTCTCAATCATTCGTTGGGAGAGAGGCAGAAGCATTACAAAAAAGATATACTTTTCTTGCACATCTTGATGAGATTCAGTTTGTAGACTTTACTACATCAAGAAATAGGAAAGTGGAGAATGAAAGCCCTTCATGATCTTTGGGGCTAAGAAGTACAAATTTGCGAAAGGTCAGTTGGTGCTGTATTATGATGCTTGTCGTGAGCGATTCCAAGGTAAATTAGAATCGAAGTGGGATGGACCATACAAGATTGTACCTTTAGGAAAGAATGGCTCTATGGCCCCTTTGGCAGATTTTCAAGGGGTAGAATTTAAGAATAAGGTTAATTTTAATAAGCTGAAGCCTTACTATGTGTAAGGACTGAAATTGGGCTTGGTGCTTGTGTAGGTCCTTCATGAATTAGCTTTAACTTACAGTAGGTACTACCAACATGATTGGATGGGATGAATCATGGAGCATCCATATCTGGAGCAACGTCACCACCAAGGTCGAGTGATCTGGTGGAGTAAAGGGTATTAGGTCATTGAGTGGCAAAACGGATCTTTCACGTGGGAGATTGAGGTCTATTGCCACCATTGTCAACAAATTGTGACTAGCACTCCTATCGATTTTAGCGAGGAAGGAGGGTTTGTACATGCTATACATTCTCTCTCTCGGCTCAATTTTGATTAGTTTAGTATGGTGTGGCCTATCATTGAAGAATAGATTGGGTTTATACTTTGTATTTTGACGGCGGAGCTTCTAGAGGGCCCGCTAAACATGCAAGCATTGGTGTGGTCATTAAGGACCCCCGATATAGGGTTGTCATGAAAATGGGAGTCTATTTAGGACCTTCTTTTACTAATAATAAGGTAGAATGTAAGGCCTTGATCATGGGGTTGAATGTAGCCTAATGTGCTGGTATCTAATGATTATTGTTAAGCGTGACCCACAGTTAGTGATCAATCAGTTGAATGGGACTTATAGTGTGTGGGATCCCATCCTATAGATGTACCGTTGTTGAAGGGTTTTCGAAAGCAAAGTCGCGACCACAGAGGAACTTGACTAATTTTAGGATAGAAGATCAATCAAGCGAGATCACGATTCAATTTGAAAGAAGGTCACCTCAATTTCGGATAATGGCCCTATAATCAACTTGTTCAAGCCTTTTGGTCTCTTGAATGTGGCAAATAGACCTGAATGTATGCAATACTAGTTGCACTTCACCCATTTGATTACAACCCTATTCAACATCAACAGCTTCAGCTTCATAAAAAAAACAAATCTGATTTATAAATTGGCTGCTCAAAAACTGAAGTCCTTCACGTCCCTTCTTGCTATTTCAGAGAGGAACACTCTGTAGGTTGTTTGCTGATCAGTACTGTATAGGAAGCACCAAGATAATCTGTATGCTGAAGTCTAGACTCTTGCTATACACATCGCAACAAGTATGGGAAATGTGATCCTACAGAAGTAAAGCCTCAGTTGCAATCCCACTCTATCTTAGAGTGAGAGAGAGTCCTTGAAAATAACCAAGGAGTAAGCATTTTGCTGAAAAATGTAGAACACAATTATAATTATATGCAAGAATGGCACTAAACAACCAACCCATTAGTACTCATGATCCTCCAAAATCAACCGGCTTAAGCATGAAAGTTGCTCCAGTCCCATTACAGCCAAATCCTGGCAATCCTTGTCTTTGCATCGAAGAGGTGAACTCAACATATCACTCTATTTGGTTAAAACTTGCAACATCTTCTTAAAAGAAGTCTGCACATGGACCATAGCAAATGAGCCTGCTCCAACATTAACACCAGGCCGTAAAGGATCGTCAATCCATAGCGCAACATGTCTATCATTTCGAGCAAAGAAACCACCATGACTTCCATTAAGTCCTTTCAGAACAATCTTTTCATGGGATAAATCCAACTGAAAACCAAATGTTTGAAGAAATCCAAGAAGCAAAGTTCCCAGATATGGTGAGCCACTTGAATTCCAAAGAGACAACACCCTCTCAATGACATCAGCTGCACTTCTTACATAATGCTCACCATGACTCTGGGTGCTCGAATCACCACTTGAGCCACTAAAACTGCAACTTGAACTCTGAGCCTCAGAGTCATCTGAGCAATCTGATGAACAAGATGCTGGTGAAGATGATGCTGATGGTGAACTAGGTGAATCACTCAAGTTGGCATCTGGAAGGCCACCTCTAGAGATAGGCACTCAATGGAGCTAAATCAGGTAGCTCTTGTATTTTTCGCAGCACATACTCACGAGCTGCACCTTCAGTATGCCCAGTCATAAAATTACCTATCCGTGGAGCTTGGTTTGTTGTGTCATAATATGTGTAGGGTCTCTCCCTCTGTGTCTACATTTCTTGCTTTTTCTTCCCCCCATTCGAGCTTTTCCCCAAAAAGCATCTCCTCCTTAATATGGCTCCTCCTCATGTTTTCGTTCCCTACTTTTTCTTTCCCCAGGCGGCCTACAATAACCCCATGTCATTACGTCACAGTCCAGCAGCTGATTAAACACGCAATGCACTTCATTAAGGCATCCCAACTTTGCATACAACTCAATGATAGAGCTTCCAATTACTCTCTCTGATTCGAAATGGTTTCTGACTATTTGGTCATGTAAAATTCTCCCACAACTAATTCTTGTGAGAGATGCACACCCTTTCAACACACACTGGTACATTACCTCGTTTGCCTGGAGACCCTGCCATTGCATGTCTTTGAAAAGCTCCAGGGCAGCAGTGTTATTCCCATGATGTATATTCTCCACAGCAAACCCACTCTGAACAAATTGATTGTGTACTAATTGCCCAAGCTCCACATCCCTTGAACGGGTGCAGGCCTTGAATGTCAACAAGTAGGTGACTTTGCTTGGTTTAATGCCCTCATCAAGCATTTTGTTATACTGTTTGCGAGCAGAAATACCATCACTACATCGAACATATGCACCAACCATGGCTGTCCATGCAACTACATTGTGGACTGATAATCTATCAAACAATTGGCATGCTTCCTCTAGACTGTCACACTTAGCATACATATCGACCAGAGTATTACCGATCATGTTATCAGTGTCAAATCCACTAGAGACCATTTGATGATGCACCAATCTCCCCATTTCCACACTATAGGTACTGCCACATGCCTGGAAGCCCGACCACATATGTCTGTTGGTCTGGGATGACACCTTCCTCTTGCATCTGTCTGTAAAACTGAAGAGCCTTCTTCTCCTGGTCTAGCTCTACATAAGTGGTGAGCATTGCAATCCATGAGACAACATCCAGACTTGATAAGCCATCAAACACAATCTCTGCTTTCGCAATATTCTTCCACATCTTCCATAGAAGCTTACAAGTGTATTGCAAATAAACTCATTTTGATGAAAGCACTTCCACTGGGCATCAACATGTACTGCCTGCCCAATTTCTAGAAGCATTGTGTTTGTTAGTTTTCCCTCCAGAGAATCTCCATATTCAGCAAGAGCATTGCAGGCTTGAAGAGCTATCACAAAAGTCGGCTGGTTTGGGCAAAAGACCTCTTCTAGCTTCTGTCTGTAAAGTTGTAATGTCTTCTCGCCTTGACCCTGCTCAACATAAACTGAAAGCATCCCATCATGCCCACTATTGTTGAAGGAGGATCTATCAGGTGCAACCCCAGCTGAAAGGAAAGGTAGCAAAAGACCCTTCTCTCTACTATACTGCTCACGCAGAACAAAAATGCAAACACAATGACTAAGTATGTACAAAGTAACAGATGTCACACACACAACTTTTTGGTGGATTCCACACCTCGGATGCGCAGCAGTACGACATCCACCCCCTCTGATCCTGCGCTTCCTCCGGATGGGGCAACTACCCATGATCATTGTCATCGAGATCCATGAACAGATCAATCTCTTCACAGACTATTTTCGGTATATCAACAAGGTTATCTGTCATATCATCTGTCTCTTCTACTGGAGTTTCTTCTTGTTGCTCTTCTCTTGCAAATTCTTCCAATGCATAATCCTCATCATCTCTTTTCTTGAAAATCGTGATTCTTTTTCCTGCAATAGGCACTCTAAGCACTGTCCCATCCAATTCTGTCAGCTCATATGTTGCATTATCAAATATATGTCTGACTATGTATGGCCCAAACCATCTTTTCACCATCTTCTGAAGTATCTGCAATAACTTCTTCAAGTTCCGCATGGCTCTAGTGTGGCTCTCATCCTAATAAAATTTCTACCCCTTTTGAAGCAGCTGATATAAAAAATCTGCTATGTGTGCAAAATGAGGTATCCAAATCATGTAAAACACACAGGCTCTAATGAATCTCCGTACCTCTGAAGTGGTAGAACAATACTCTGTAATCTTTCCTATAGCATCCACCTTCTCAAGTGAAACTTTCCTACCATAATACCCACACACATGTCCAACAATGACAACCTCATTTACTCCAAAAATAGATTTTTTCCCTGATAGTGTCAAATTCACTTCTTCTATCCTGGCCAAAATCTTTTCACAAGCTGAAATATGATCAGCCACAAAGTATATGCATCCCTACTCATTTAGACTCTCATTCTTCTCTTCTTCTGCACACCCCTTAATGGGCACATCATCCAAGAAAGGCATGGTAAGCTGATGTATGTACTCATGAAGGACCTTATGCATGGCATTCATCGTATGCGCAACAGAATTAGTGGCACCTTGAGGCAAGGTACACATCCTGACAAGCCCAATAGGAGTTCTCATAGTGGTTATGTCCCTGCTTTCCAAAGCCAGCTGAAACTGATCATATCTTGAATACAAGTCACCTAAAGAATAGATGGCATGTCCAGCAAATGCTTCTGCAAACTCAACCACAACTGGACCTATACCAACATTCCTAATAGTAACTCTGCTTTTACTGGCTGCATGTCCTGTATGAATCAAAGAGTACCATTCTTCTTTCGAACCATAAACCACCTATTTGAGTATGGTGCAAATGATGGCTCTAGGATTCCCATCCTGATTTTCTCATTCAACAAGTCAACTAGCTCTGGCAAGTGTGCTCTAGGCACTGGAATAGGTCAGAGGTTCCATGGAATATGAGGAATAGTAAAGATCACCATAGGAGCAACAATATCCGGATTCACACATCCAATCTCATGCGAGAAGAAAGAAAACCCCCTTCCATGTCGCTCAAGCATATCCTGAAAGCATTGCTTCTCTGAGGGTAGCAAGAAATCACAATTTCCAAATTTTAATTCAACAAGAGTCTCTGCTGAAAATTTATGGCCTATATGCTCTGGATTCCTCAAAATTGGCTGTTTGGCAACCCTCTCTATTTGGTGATCACTGTCAGGTGGAAGCGGTACAACTACCGGCTTCACCTTCTTATCCACAGTCTTGTATTTTGTGTCAACCCTGGCTTCATTATGATCCTCTGCATTATTCAAATCTTACTGTAAATCAGCAATTTTGCACTTTGGTGGTGGCTGAATATCCTTAGCCCTCTGCTCTATGGACTGCATAGGAACAGCCCTAAACTCTGGATGCTGAAATATTTCAGCAGTAAACTCTGTTGGCTGAAAGTTTTCAGCCCTTTGTGTCTCTGTAGGCTGATCATAATCAGTCGAAAACTCTGTTTGTTGAATTTCTTCAGCACTCAACACTTTTTGCTGAGTCACCTTAGTCTCTGACTCTATTTGTGACACAAAATCTGAAATTTCATGAAACATATCCAGGGACTGCACTCATACATTACTGTGAAAACTCTGCATATCAGTTTTCAGCATATTTTTCATCTCTGTCATCGTATCTGTACAAATCATACTATCATACATCCCATCTATATGCTCATCATCCTCTAAAATACCTGCATTTTTCAAATCAATCTCCTTCCTGCATATGTACTACCTGGTAGCTCTAGGCAACTTAGAAATCTTCTGATAACTCATCGAACTGTTTGCTGAAATTCCAACAAAACTGGAGGAGAAAACACTGCTGCCAGGAGGCGAGAATTCCAATCCCCTTTGCTCTGTACCACCGTCATCTCACGGGACAGCGATACCTAATGAAAACCCGAATCCCTCATAGTGGGCAAAGGTGCATCTCGAAGAGTATCCCTGTTTCTAGCATGATTTACACACACAGTCATAAACTGGACTACTCTCATACCATCTTTACTGCGAATCCGTGCATAAGCAGATCCATCATCCATTACTTTCGTCTCCATGCACATCTTTGTGATGAATGGCTGTCCAAGGATTATGGGGTAAGAGCATGAATCCTGCACAAAGAAATGGAAATCCTCCTCTACATCTCCAATAGAAATCCTGACACTGGGATAGGCAGCATACAAATCACCTGCAGTGTTGTTGGCGGCTCTCATACGCCACCCATGCTTTGCATCCATAGGCCATCTATTACGTTCATAAACTCCACGAACTATGAGATTAATCTCTAAACCATGACCCACCAAAGCAACATAAGGCACTTGTTTCTCTCCCATTTTTACCATTGTTTCTATAGTTGTCCTAGCCCAATGACTCCGTGAAAAGTGACTACGCGGTACCAAGATAGGCTTATCAGTTTCAGCATAATGCATAGGCTGAACCCTCTTCTCTGTCTGTGGAAAAACAGAAGCATTCTCAACCATAACCTCATCCTCATCCTCATCCAACTCTCCAATCAAAACTCCCTGTGTATCAGTAGTAGGCAATGCATGTCTTTTCCTCTTCAGGACTTCTTGGAACTAATCTTGAAACTCTCTTTACGAGATGCCCAAAACCTCAGAAATAGTAAAAGTCACCTCACTACCAAGCATCTTGTCATTAAATATTTTCTTCATGTCCGTAGATGTTTCAATATCGAACATCAATCTAAACCTTGGCTACTTTCTCTCTCTAGGCTCTTGCCTCTTTTCTTTCTTTTGAGCATCCTCCATTTGTCGTTTTGGTCCTGGTCTCAATGACAGCCCTACAGTAGGTGGAGTAACAAACTCACCCCCTCTAGTCTTTTTAGCTGCATATGGATTCTCTTCATCCCTCTTACACTTCTCCTCAACAAGTACATCTGCTCCCTGAGACTTAGCCAAGTAGGCATAAATAGTGTACATCTCCTCAACAAGTACATCTGCTCCCTGAGACTTAGCCAAGTAGGCATAAATAGTGTACCTATCCCAACAGGCGAATTCCAACCTGTCTCAGATCTTATGCTAGAACCTGCACTAGTCAAAACAATCTGCTGAATTTTCCCCTTGTTTGCCATCTCCATAGCATAGGTCCATAATGCTGACTGATTCTCTGATCCTTTCTCAATCTGGACTTCATATGCAGAAGCATCTCCTCTAGCTACCACATAAGAAGTACGCGCAGCCATATCATCTACTAATTTCTTCATTCCGCCTTTCCCAAAATTGGTAGCAAGCGGAGCTCCTGTTTCAGTCAACCAAATCTTGCCATCTTGTCCCCAAAATACCAAATTCTTCCTCCTTGCATCTTGAAAAGATTCACAATCCCTGCAATGCTGATGGTCCATAGTACTATCACACCAAATACATCTTCGATCTCTCCTAGGTGCACTAGGAGCACTCCTAGGTGCAGTAGGAGCACTAGAAGGAATAGTAGGCACGGTCGAAGCAATCTGCTCTTTCAATTTTCCCACCAATTATGCTTTAACTGACTCCAGTGTCAAATCCGTTATGCCTTTGATTATGTCATCAAGAGAGGAATGAACCGACGGAGCGGATGGTTTTTGAGCAGAAGGAGTCGGCATCGGTCTTGGAACAGGAGGAATAGGAGGATTAGAAACAGTAGGCATTGGCATAGGCCAAAAAACTGGCTGAGGAAGAGAAGAAATGACAGGGGTAAAAGCAGACATAGGAGCAGAAGACGACGTCGGTGTCATGGATCCACTCTGTAAGTGCGTCTTCCATATCCGCCTCTTGGTCAAAGTTGAGACCGCATCCCGAGCATCTTGCCAATCCGTTTTAAGACCCATAGGCTTCGTGCGATCCTCAAGAAGCTCTCCTAATTCTTCCTAAAGAGCAGGATCTGCAGCTTGCAAGAAAAGCTCAACTTTCTCAACATCCAATGCTCTTTGTTCAATAGCATCAAGCTGACTATACCTCTCTTCAAATTCTCGTATCAATTCTGAAGCAGCTAGACCTTTGTTTGGCATGTAGACCCACTCTTGGAATGACCGTCGTCTAGCCATCCCAAAGTCCTCAAGAAAATACTCCTCTTTTAGAGCCTTCTTAAAATCTTGCCAATGTGAATTTTGAAGGAAAAGATCAGTCACTTTTGCCCTCAAGGCAGGTGTGACAAGGCGAAGGAAATATTTACTCATAAGTCCTGTCGGTACTCCAAAAAATCTTATCTTGATCTCATATGTCTTCAAATAAGCCGAAACATTACGGCCATCAAATAGCTTCTTTTCATTCTCAACTGCTTCAATCGCCTTAGTCACGCTGATTGCATTCTCTTGCTCCGAATATAGTTGTCTTTGCTGAGACAACTGTTGTTGATGGAACTGCTGCTGCTGCTGCATATACAATTGTGTCTGCTGATTTTGAGGCTACATATACATAGACATATTCTGCAAAATCTGCTTTAAATCATCCGTTGAAGTACTTGAAGTAGCAGTCAATGATGGAGCTGAAGTGGAGGACAAAGCAAGAATCATAGAAGAGGCTAAAATTGATGCTGAAGTATCTCCCATCTTGAAATTTGAATGCGACACTTTCAGTCGGGTTCACCAAAGATGTCGAAGGGTTTTCAAAAGCAAAGTCGCGACTACAGAGGACCTTGACTAATTTCAGGATAGAAGATCAATCAAGCAAGATTACGATTCAATTTGAAAGAAGGTCACCTCAATTTCGGATAATGGCCCTATAATCAACTTGTTCAAGCCTTTTGGTCTCTTGAATGTGGCAAATAGACCTGAATGTATGCAATACTAGTTGCACTTCACCTGTTTGATTGCAACCCTGTTCAACATCAACAGCTTCAGCTTCATAAAAAAAACAAATCTGATTTATAAACTGGCTACTCAAAAATTGAAGTCCTTCACGTCCCTTCTTGCTATTTCAAAGAGGAACACTCTATAGGTTGTTTGCTGATTAGTACTGTATAGGAAGCACCAAGATAATCTTTATGCTAAAGACTAGACTCTTGCTACACACATCGCAACAAGTATGCGCAATGTGATCCTATAAAAGTAAAGCCTCAGTTGCAATCCCACTCTACCTCAGAGTGAGAGAGAGTCCTTGAAAATAACCAATGAGTAAGCATTCTGCTGAAAAATGTAGAACACAATTATAATTATATGCAAGAATGGCACTAAACAACCAACCCATTAGTACTCA
Organism: Lygodium microphyllum; assembly: GCF_053477565.2. NCBI lineage: Eukaryota > Viridiplantae > Streptophyta > Polypodiopsida > Schizaeales > Lygodiaceae > Lygodium > Lygodium microphyllum. Next base: position 16,326,046 of record NC_141147.1, on the reverse strand, counting down.
TGATCCTCCACAATCAACCGGCTTAAGCATGAAAGCTGCTCCAGTCCCACTATAGCCAAATCTTGGCACCAATCCTTGTCTTCGCATCGAAGAGGTGAACTCAACATATCACTCTGTTTGGTTAAAACTTGCAACATCTCCTTAAAAGCAGTGTGCACATGGACCATAGCAAATGAGCTGCTCCAACATTAACACCAGGCCGTAAAGGATCGTCAATCCATAGCACAACATGTCTATCATTTTGAGCAAAGAAACCACCAGGACTTCCATTAAGTCCTTTCAGAACAATCTTCTCACGGGATAAATCTAGCTGAAAACCAAATGTTTGAAGAAATCCAAGAAGCAAAGTTCCCAGATATGGTGAGCCACCTGAATTCCAAAGAGACAACACCCTCTCAATGACATTAGCTGCCCTTCTTACATAATGCTCACCAAGATTCTAGGTGCTCAAATCACCACTTGAGCCACTAAAACTGCAACTTGAACTCTGAGCCTCAGAGTCATCTAAGCAATCTGATGAACAAGATGCTGGTGAAGATGATGCTGATGGTGAACCAGGTGAATGACTCAAGTTGGCATCTGGAAGGCCACCTCTAGAGATAGGCACTCAATGGAGCTAAACCAGGTAGCTCTTGTATTTTTCGTAGCACATACTCACGAGCTGCACCTCCAGTATGCCTAGTCATAAAATTACCTATCCGTGGAGCTTGGTCTGCTGTGTCGTAATATGTGTAGGGTCTCTCCCTCTGTGTCTCCATTTCCTGCTTTTTCTTCCCCCCATTTGAGCTTTTCCCCAAAAAGCATCTCCTCCTTAATATGGCTCCTCCTCATGTTTCCGTTCCCTGTTTTTTCTTTCCCCAGGCGGCCTACAATAACCCCATGTCATTATGCCACAATCCAGACAGCTGATTAAACACGCAATGCGCTTCATTAAGGCATCCAAACTTTGCATACAACTCAATGATAGAGCTTCCAATTACTCTCTCTGATTCAAAATTGTTTTTGACTATTTGGTCATGTAAAATTCTCCCACAACTAATTCTTGTGAGAGATGCACACCCTTTCAACACACACTGGTACGTAATCTCGTTTGCTTGGAGACCCTGCCATTGCATGTCTTTGAAAAGCTCCAGGGCAGCAGCGTCATTCCCATGATATATATTCTCCACAACAAACCCACTCTGAACAAATTGACTGTGTACTAATCGCCCAAGCTGCACATCCCTGAACGGGTGCAAGCCTTGAATGTCAACAAGTAGGTGACTTTGCTTGGTGTAATGCCCTCATCAAGCATTTTGTCATACTATTTGAGAGCAGAAATACCATCACTGCATCGGACATATGCACCAACCATGGCTGTCCATGCAACCACATTGTGGATTGATAATCTATCAAACAATTGGCATGCTTCCTCTAGACTATCACACTTAGCATACATATCGACCAGAGTATTACCGATCGTGTTATTAGTGTCAAATCCACTAGAGACCATCTGATGATGCACCAATCTCCCCATTTCCACACTATAGGTACTGCCACATGCTTGGAAGCCCGACCACATATGTCTGTTGGTCTGGGATGACACCTTCCTCTTGCATCTGTCTATAAAATTGAAGAGCCTTCTCCCCCTGGTCTAGCTCTACATAAGTGGTGAGCATTGCAGTCTATGAGACAACATCCGGACTTGATAAGCCATCAAACACAATCTGTGCTTTCGCAATATTCTTCCACATCTTCCATAGAAGCTTACAAGTGTATTGCAAATAAAAACATTTTGATGAAAGCACTTCCACTGGGCATCAACATGTACTGCCTGCCCAATGTCTAGAAGCACTGTGTTTGTTAGTTTGCCCTCCAGAGCATCTCTATCTTCAGCAAGAGCATTGCAGGCTTGAAGAGCTATCACAAAAGTCGACTGGCTTGGGCAAAAGACCTCTTCTAGCTTCTGTCTGTAAAGTTGTAATGTCTTCTCGCCTTGACCCTACTCAACATAAACTGAAAGCATCCCATCATGCCCACCATTGTTGAAGGAGGATCTATCAGGTGCAACCCCAGCTGAAAGGAAAGGTAGCAAAAGACCGTTCTCTCTACTATACTGCTCACGCAGAACAAAAATGCAAACACAAAGACTAAGTATGTACAAAGTAACAAATGTCACACACACAACTTTTTGGTGGATTCCACACCTCGGATGCATAGCAGTACGACACGGTCGTGCAACCCTGGATATGTTGCATATCTTTGAGACAGTGACTTGTAAGCTAGTCCCTCAACAATGGAATCACTTTGCAGATTCCCTGGCTAACTATGCTTTTGTTGAAGATGTCTTTTTCAATTGTAGTCTAGGGGAGCTCTTACAGTTACCTCCTCATATTAGCCCTGAACTACTTTGGGATCTTCTTACTGACATGTCATATTTTGGCCGCTGATGGTTAGTTTGGGTTATGAGTCAGGTAGCCAATGAGCACCTTCTTACTCTATCATGGGCGCATAGGATTGTGTATCATCATGTTCATCAAACGCCCCTTGCTATCTATGAAGAGGGTTAGATAATAACTTGATGCACCTACTATAGGGCCTTAGGATCCCTTATCCTTGGTTGATTTTTTGCTTTAGTAGGTATATGTCAAGACCAAGGGTTTATTTCAACAGTGCGCTATTGAATGGTAGTGTAGTGTTTTATTTCATAATGCCAAGAGGGCCAGTTTTGTTGGTTGTGAAATGTTATGTTCCATAAGGCCAAGAGGGCCATGTGTCTGTTTGGTGCAAGTACATTTAATGGTTTTCTATTTTAGTGATTGCATCAGATAGGTTTGATGAAGTGCCTAGAGCCTTGAGTAAGTTACTCATGAATATATGTGTGCATCACGTGGGTTCAAAATAAGGTATTTTAAAAATGCCATTTTTATTCATTTTTTACTTACAGAAGGGTGTAATATAAAGGGATTATTTACAGATTGAATAGAAAAGGGTTATCTTTTATTCAAGAAAAATTCATAAATAAGGATATTTATAAATAGGCCTTGAACGCATGTGATGTAGAGGATATATATATAGTAACTTCCTCGAGGCCTAGAGGGAGCTTTTGTTGTGCGAGAGCTTCTTGTGGTCATTCCAGGTGGTGTCATCACATTTTCAAGTTTTTTTCCCTTAAGGTGATAATGTTATATGTGTATGTGGGGGTTATTTTCTTCTCAGTTGTGGCGACAAGCAATCAAGGCATGAAATCCTAGGGTCTGGTTAGGTAAATCTAAGGGAGGTTTGAGTAGTTGTCTACCTCGTGTTAAGACATTGTGAGGCATTTAAAGACCTATTGTAGAGGGTAGTCCTAGTGACCTTGTTTTACTAGCCTACTAGGCAAATGTTCTAGGAAGTCTCTACTAGTGTGGGGTAGTTAGAGAAGCCTGCCAAAATAGAAACAAAGAAAAAGTCATGAATACACTAGAAAGATAAAACAATACAGAGGTATGCAAAAAATGGATTATAACCCCTTAAAAAGAAAAGAAAAAAAATCCTAAAAAGTAGTTGATTATTGCCTTGTGGAGGCATGGTAGGTTCCTAGGGATGAGTGATGCCTTGTCTTCCTAGGGGTAGCAGAGCTAGCCAAAATAAACTAACACAAGGAAGGTTGGATCGAAAATAAAAGTGAGTGAAAACGGAAAGGATTAAGTGTCGCCTCGCGAGAGCTTAGTAAGTTCTTGGGTGCCAAGTTAGGACATGAGGCTTATACCATGTTCTGCTTGGGTTACTCTATGCTCAGTTCCCTCCTTTTTACATGCTTGAGTATGGAATTCTTGAAAGCAAAGTGTGTTCAATGAAAATATATGATGACCAAGCTATAGGGGTCCTCGCCTAGTAGGAGTTCTTGGTCCAATTGTTCTAAGTTAAGATAGAGAGTTCAAACCATTACTAGGCTAGACATTCGGTTCCTTGGGAGTTATTTGGTGAGGTTTATCTATCATTTCCTGGATCGTTTATCAAAAGAGTGGACTTTATTTCGAATGCATTTTATATTCACGGCACATCTTGGGGCTAATCCCCAAGGTGTAGGAGAGCTGTAGAGTGGAGTCGCAGTGATCAATCGAGGGGTACTCCCTATGTGTGTGCTACGTGGCATATAATACAAGCATGTTTAGGAACTCCGTTTGAGGAGTGGGAAAAGAATTATTCGTTGGACTACAAAATTGTACAAACGCAAAGCTCCTAGATGCTCCCGACTGCGAGGCTGTGTGGGGTAGTTTTAAATGGTGGTAGAGGCCCGGCTAGTGCATTAGAGCCAGTGTTGGGCCCACCGTTCTTGATGCTAGGAGGCATATTCCATGGTGGATTCCGTGAGATCACAGTGGATTTCGTGAGTTTTTTTAATTCCAGGGTGGATTCTGTGAGGTTTTGCGGTGGATTTCGTAAAACTATATTTATTTGCCGAGGCTCGTACACAAGGTGGATTCCTTGTGTGAGAAGTTGACGGGGATGCCTGTCCTTTTTCGGCGTCATGTTAATTTAATGTGCACGTGGGTGATTCCACAGCGGGTGATTTCACAAAATACATATTTAAATTAATGAACGTTTATGAGTTTAGAGTGCAATCGTATTAAATTAAGGTTAGGATAGAGTTCCAACCTATTTATTTATTTTGTAGCTGAAGCCTGCTAGGTATTCACTTTTTTTGGTTTAATTTTATTATTTTCTAACAATTGTAAATGCTTCAGTTGATGTGTAGAGTAGGCGGCGGTGGCGTTGGGAAGCATTGGGCAATAGCGTATATTTAGATTATTTAGAAGAAATTATCATTTTTGATGGACATGCGCCTTATCATTAAAGCGTGGCACTAATATTTATTTAGGCGCACTTATTTATTGAAGCTCTTGACAAATATTTATTATTTTATATGCGCATGGGCGCTCGATTTAAATATTTAATTATTAGACATTGTATTTGGGCACAGCTCGACTTTTGGGATACCCAACTGCTTTATTCTTTATTTGGACAAAAGCAAACATAAAAGTTAAAAGCATGCTAATTGTAAATTGGGCTATTTTTGAGCTTTGAGATGAATAAATTTACAAATACATACCTTGTGAAGCGCTCACACAAGGCATGGGAGAGATTGTACCCAAGTTGTCTCTTTTCTTCATGTTGTGTGAACCTTTCTTCTTGTTTTATGAGCTTTAGTAGAGTTCTTTTGTTCTTGGGGACCTTCTGACGCTCACTACGTACACATCCATCATCCGATTTGCGCATTAGTGGTATCAGAGCAAAGTTGAGATCAAGGGCTTCCAATTTCTTACCATCTCGAGCGAAGGCGAAGCTCTTGAAATGAATAGGCTTTATAGTCACGAACCGTCAATACCAGCATGTTCCTGGCGGTGAACAACCCCCTACTGTGCTATTGGATCGTGAAGTTGGACTGCGAAGGACCACTCTCTGTCATCAACGGAGGACCATTCAGGAAGCTCCTTTGCAAGTCATTTATTCTTAGAAGAAGCAGAGGAGAAATTTCAATTAGTTTAGAAGTCTTAAGCTTTAAAGAGCTTAAGAAGGACTAAAGCTCTCCAAATTCTAGTGTCAATGGTGGAAGGATGTACTCACAACTATCGACGTCATCAAACACATGTCGTTGTCTTGATCGTTAAGTTAAATTTGATTAAGCTTTTCTAAAGCTTAAGGCTTTAAAGCTTAATAAAGCTTAAAGATTTCAATCTTTAATCTCCTAACCGATTTTGCAACTCCAACAAGCCCCTTTTCGTACTTGCACTTTGACAAAGCAAATTTCCAACAACAAGTAGATTGTTATACATAGTCTACGCGAACGAAGTATCCGTTGGAAGAAGGCCTTCATCAATTACCGTAACCGCAAAGAAGAAAGATTGCAAAAAGTCAAAGAGCAAGTCTTGTAAACCCAAACTTGAGCTATGCTCATCCCTCTAATGAGATTTCGAGTGTGTGAGGTTGTTTGAGATTTTGCAGAATGTCCGATCAAACCATGGAAGATTTTATGGCCGAAAGTGATTTGTTGGAACCAACGATGAAGTAAAAATGGGACCTAATTATGATGCAACTTCAAGAGGAACAAAGAGCACGTCAAAATCTGCAAGCACAATTGGCTACCCTTCAACGATCTACTGTCGATCAAGATGGACTGCAATTACGACGTACGATCGATGCAACACTCGAAGCACAATCTATCAGGAAATAAGCCAAGATAAGTAAAACAAATTTCAAATTCTGTACTTTTAATGGGCTATGTGTTACAAAAAAACTATTCTCACTTTTATTAGTCAATTTGATGATTATTTCCATGAAGAATAGTATGCCGAAAAAGATAAACTCAAATGTGTCACTAACCATTTAGTGGACAGAGCATCGTTATGGTGGACTATTGTCTGCAAGAGTATTGACTGTCCTACTACTTGGGAGGCTTTCCAAAAGAAATTTTTACAGAATTTAGCGTTTCTAGAACACCTTATTACAACTTGGAATTCTTGAAGATGTACTAGAGGCGATCCACAAGTGCAAGTTTATGTCTGGTTTGCTTGGTCACTTCTATGCGGAAGTGAACATGTTCAAGCCAATGACTCTGGAGGATGCGATATCTTTGGCCCATGATGCTGAAGACAAAATTTGTGGATGAGAGAAGCGACCGCAACAATTTCCAACTAACGGTAACTTCAGTACAAAGCAATTCAATTCTAACTTTTGAAGATTCAATCAAAATCACTTTGTTCCATCTTCTTTCGGTAAATCCTGGACATGACCCCTTGCTTTACCATCAAACACAAATTCAAATCCTAAGCCATCTCTTCAGCCAAATCCCAAATTACCCAAACTTCCAGCCATTACCAATAATGTTTCTAAAGCCAAGTCTGTACTTTGCTACAAGTGTCATCAACCTGGACATCTAGCGGTGAACTGTCAAATCCAAGAAGCCAACTATTCAAATCAATTACTTGGGAGTGACTGAAGACGAAGACCACCAAGAAATGCCATATTTCATGGAAGATGATGATGATATCGATACTACTTCTTGTACTCTTCAGATACTTTACCAGGTATGATCAATTCTCATTCATTATTATTAATGATGAAATGTCTTGTGCATGGTAAAGAAAAGATTGTTTTGCATGATGATGGGAGTACACATGATTTTATTTCTGCAAAATTGGTCAAAGAATAAAATTTACCTACTGTTCCAACTCATTATTGCATAAAAGCTGCATTCTTAGGCACTAGATATAATGGTACACAATAAGTTCATGATTTAGAAATTAAAATTGTTGATTATATTGAGCGCAGAAATTTCTTAGTTGCACCTTTGCAAGCTAGTGACATTATTTTAAGAATGTCTTGGCGTCACAAATATAATCTTGACATAGATTATTCTACACATTCAATGAAAATTCATTCTAATGGAAAACAAATTATATTATATGAAATGCATACTTTTGATCATTTTTCATTGCTTAGTTACACACAGGCTAAACGTGCATTGAGAAAAGGTAGCAAATCATACTTAGTATGGGTGAATGAAATTGAAGCTAAGGAAAATCAGATGCATCCTAGGCACACACAACTTCTTTCACAATTTAAAGATTGTTTTTCTGTTGATTTACCTCTTGGTTTACCACCTATACGTCCTAAAGATCATAAAATAGACTTAATCCTAGGTTCTCAACCACCATGTAAAGCACCTTATAGACATAATCAGATTGAATAGAAAGAAATCCAAGCACAAGTTGAAGAATTGTTAAACCGAGGACTCATTAGGCCCAATAGTTCTCCTTTTGGTGCACTTGTCCTATTAGTTAAGAAGAAAAATAATACCTATAGGATGTGCATTGACTATCGTGCCCTAAACAAGATCACTGTTAAGAATAGATATCGGATCCCTAGGGTAGACAACCTCCTAGATAAACTACGAGGAGCCACTATTTTTAGCAAGATAGATCTTAAATTTGGATATCATCAAGTACGATTGGATACAATTGACATTTTCAAAACTACATTTAGAACTCAATTTTGGTCATTATGAATTCCTTGTTATGCCTTTTGGTTTGACTAATACACCGGCTATATGGAGTCGTATGATGAATCGAATATTTTTAAAGTATCAGCATTGTGTAATTGTTTTCTTTGATGACATATTGGTTTTCAGTAAGAATGAGAATGAGCGTTATGAACATTTATCTTTAGTTTTCAAATTGTTGAAAGAAAATCAATTATATGCTAACCCTGAAAATAGTAAATTTTTCCAAATCCACATTGAATACTTAGGACATATTGTTTCATCTGATGGTATTTAAGTTGATCCTAAAAAGATAGAAGCAATTTTGAATTTGCCAATCCCTAAAAATGTGTATGAGTTACGTTCTTTCTTAGGTCTTGCTAGCTTTTACAAAAAAATTGGGAGAAAATTTTCATTGCTTGCATTGCCTTTAACGAATTTATTAAAGAAAGGTATTGTATATCATTGGTCTGATAATCAACAAAAGTCTTTTGATTTATTGAAACATGCTTTAACACATGCACCTATTTTGCAATTACCTGACTTTAATCGACCATTCTTTCTAGTAGTCACTGATGCTAACAGAATAGGAATAGGAGATGTCCTTATGCAAGATTCACATCCCATAGCCTATTCTAGCTGCAAACTTAAACCCTCTGAACTGAAGTATTCTATCTATGATAAGGATTTGTTAGTTATAGTGCAAGCCTTACGTCAATGGAAACACTATCTAATGGGATTTGAATTCATGATCAAAACTAAGTAACAAAGTATCAAACATCTCCTTAGTCAGTCACAAATCTCTGACAGAAATATTAAATGGGCTGCTTTCATTCAAAGTTTCCATCCACTTATCCAATATCAACTCGGAAGAGAGAATGTTGTTGCTGATGTATTGAGTAGAAGACCAAGTATTCATAATATCTCCATTATATCTTTTGATTCCCTTATCCCTATGAGAGATACTTATAACTAAGATCCAAGTTTTCAAGATGATTGGAATAAATTAGTTGCTAATAACTGGATTCCAATTGATTCATTGTCTTATTCTGATGGATTTATGTTTAATGAGAAAAGGTTGTGTGTAATTGTTCCATTTGGATAATTTGTGTTGCACGAAATTCATTGTCTTCCATATCAAGTCCATAGAGGTATTATTTCTACTTTGTGTACATTGGTTGAAGATTTTTACTAGCCACAGATGGAATCTGATGTTTTTAACTTTATATCTAAGTGTTTAATTTATCAAAGAGTTAAGTGACACCATGGTAAGCAATATGGTTTATTAATGTCTTTACCAATTCTTGAACGACCATGGAAACATATTTCAATGGATTTTATACTAGTTTACCTAACACACAAACTAATCATGATATGATTTGGACTATTGTAGATCGATTTAGCAAACATGCATATTTTCTACCATGCAAGAAAACATTAAATGCATCTCAAGCTACACAATTGTTTTTGAAGACTGTTTTCACTAACCATGGTTTGCCAAAAGTTATTATTTCTAATTATGATTCTAGATCTTGCAATAATTTTTGGACTACTTTTTTTGCTAATTTAGGTACAAAGATTGATTTTTCATTTGCATTTTATCGTGAAACAAATGGAAAAACAGAAGCTACTAATAGTACAATTCTAGATCTTTTACATGCATACACAATTTCAAAACCACAAACATGGAATACACACCTACATTTACTTCAATTTTCATACAATAATACACCACATACAACTACACAAAAAGCACCTTTTGAAATCATTTATGGATATAGATTTCCTACACCTGTTACATCATTGTCAAAAAAAGTTAAAGCTGTTGATGATATTGCCAATACGCATGCTCCTATTTTTGCCTAGCTGTCATACACTAAACAAGCTAACAAGAAAAGAAAAGCCTTGAGTTTCAAAGTTGATGATTATGTTTGGTTACGCATTGAAAAGAGAAGATTGCAAAGTGTTGAGAAACACCCTATTGTTAAGTTAGTCCCCCATATTTTATGGACCTTTCAAAATCATTCACAAGATCAATGAAAATCCATTCAAATTAGAACTACCCCCACATTGGAAAATCCACAATACTTTTCATATCAATTTGTTACGACCTTTTCGAGGCCAATTACCTGTCCATCCTATCTATCAAAACCCTCCTTTATTATTAGAAGAAGCAACTGAAATCCTTGAACCTGAAACTATTTTAGATACACACTTTAAGACCACTAGAATTGGCCATAGATACTCTAGATATTTGGTTAAGTTTAAAAATCATCGTGTTGAAGAGGCCCAATGGATGCGCGCCCGCGACCTAAGTGCTTACCCCTCATTGTTGGCTACGCATAGAGCTAATAGCAATTGAGGGCAATTGCTATCCTACCCCAGGGGTATGATGCCAAGAGGCATATTCCATGGTGGATTCCATGAGACCATGGTGGATTCCGTGAGGTTTTGAGGTGGATTTCATAAAACTATATTTATTTGCAAGGGCTCTTACACAAGGTGGATTCCTTGTGCGAGAAGTTGATGGGGACGCTTGTCCTTTTAAGGCGTCATGTTAATTTAATGTGCACGTGGGTGATTTCAAAGTTCGTGATTCTGCAAAATACATATTTAAATTAATGGACGTTTATGAGTTTAGAGTGCAAGGTTAGGAGATAGAGTTCCAACCTATTTATTTATTTTGTAGCTGAAGACTACTAGGTATTCACTTTTGTCGGTTTAATTTTATTATTTTCTAATAATTGTGAATGCTTTAGTTGATGTGTACACACCTTATCATTAAAGCATGGCGTTAATATTTATTTAGGTACGTTTATTTATTGAATCACTTGACAAATATTTATTATTTTGTATTCTCATGGGCGCTCGGTTTAAATATTTCATTATTGGACATTGTATTTGGGCACAACTCGACTTTTGGGGTGCCCAACCGCTTTATTCTTTATTTGGACAAAAGCAAACACAAAAGCTAAAAGCATGCTAATTGTAAATTGGGCTATTTTTGAGCTTTGAGATGAATAAATTTATAAATACATGCCTTGTGAAGCACTCACACAAGGCATGGGGGGAGATTGTACCCAAGTTGTCTCTTTCTTCATGTCATGCAAACCTTTCTTCTTGTTTTATGAGCTTTAGTAGAGTTCTTTTGTTCTTGGGGACCTTCCGGTGCTCGTTACGTACGTATGTAGCATCCGATTTGCGCACTAGTTCTAGGTCTCGACAAAGATCTAGAAATTGTAAATGAAGATAAAGAGGTGATTTTGAACCATTGGGTGCAAATTGGAAAAAGAGAAACCACAAAGTAGTGACATGATTGTTTGAGGCCTAATAAATGATGTGGGGTGTCATAGATGTATTATGAAGATAACTTCAATTGGGAAGAGCTTGATAAATGCTTTGGTAAAAAAACAAAGCCTCCAAGTTGGACTGTTATTGCAATTCAAAAAACTAGATTTCAATCAATTTGATCGTCTAGAGAATTTTAAAACCCTAACACTAGAGCTTTTTAGTTTTGGCAAATATAAAAAGAGATAAATTGTTAAAAGTTACTTGCTAGTTTTAGCAAAGATATTGAAGTATTACTATTGTCCTTTCAATAAAGGTGGTAATGGAAGGTAAATGATATAAGAACTAAGAATTTTTTTGGGAAACATATTAACTCTCACAAAAGAAAGACTACTAAAGGCAAGTTAAAGAGGAAGTAAGGAAGATTGAAGAAGACTAAAGGGTGCTAGAGTCAATCTCTTTTTGGATAATGTTAAATTTGAAAAAAGCGTAATTTTGTTAATCTAGGCACCACACATCCATAAGGTGCTTTTGTAATGATTCCAATTTATCAGTTATGGTGAAGGACATCTCTTATATTGTAAATATTCACTAAGAGCTAGGGGCTCGCTTCTATGCAAGTTCTAGAGTTGCATTTAGAAGACCCACAATTGTTTCACAAAATCTATATTCATTTTTATTGAAATTATATCCACATAAGCTAAAGGGCATGGGAAAAAGAAAGAACTAGTCACAAGTTTAATGGAAAAGGATTGAGGGTACCAATTAACTTGAGTGAAGAACCCTAAAACCTAAATTTAATGCACATAATGTGTAAAATTAAATAAAGAGCTTATTCTTATGTGTGCAAACTTTGGAGCTTCCACTCCTCTACCTTCTTATCTATCTTTTTGTAGACAATTTCTTGAGACTAAGGAAGAGAGAGAATGGGAGTTAGAGCTTGAGTGAGGGACTTGTGATAGTGAAGCCCATCTTCTTCTCTTGCCTCCCTTTTCTTCTCCTCTTACATCCCTTTTCTTCTCCTTTTTCTTCACTCAATTGTCAAATATGTGAGTGGATATGAATGACTATAGAAGTGGCTAAAAGTGCAATACATGAATCTTGAGGCCATCACAATGAGCCTTTGAATGCATTCTAACTCTTGAGGGGTTCACTATATATATATATATATATCCTTTATATCACATGTATTCAAAGTCTATTTATAAAGAACCTTATTTATGAATTTTTCTTGAACAAAAGACAACCCTTTTTTATTTAATCTATAAGTAACCCCTTTATATGGCACTTTTTTGTATGTAACAAATTTGTAAAAATGGCATTGAAAATCCCTTATATTAAATATACAGACATATATTTATGAGTGAAACGCCCTAGTTGTGACCACAACACGATGAAAGTAAGTGGGTGAGCGTATTACATCAATTGTCTACTTGGGTTTCTTTCTTGCACAAGGATTGTGAGAGGAAACTAAATGGTTTTGAGCTGTTTTCATACATACAATCATATATTCAAGTGAAGTTGACTAGCAGTTTGTAGGTTTAGGGTTTATGAGTATTCTTAAACACTTGTTTTCCTTTACTTTAGAAAATTCAAAGAATTTTTTTTCATACATGTGTGCTTCTCAATTGTGAATCATGTTTGCGAGTTTTCATGTAAACAATCCTATATTCAAGTGAAATTTTAGTTCATAGGTCTAGGGTTTGACATTATGCTTAAACACTTACTTTTTTCCTACACTACTGCAGAGACTCGAGCGTTTGCAACTTATGAAGATGGCACTCAATGTTGCAAAAGTGTTGCATAATTACTTTGTGCAAGATATATTGGCTAGCACATAGAGGAGTAGATATCATTCTAATCAATAGCAACGAAATCACCCTTGTGAACTTTTGCAATAGGGCATATGTGGCTATGAGCACACTCCTATAATAGCAAGGCCTTCTTCACTTGGTTGTTGATGCAGTTTGGGATACTGAGAAGAATTTACATTTATTACCACATGTGCTAGAAAACATGCCTAAGTTATTGGAGGATCTCAAGGAGCTAGCGCCAGTGTTAGCTTTAAGGGAGAAGTTGGCATTATGAAAAAGACCAACAAAGCACTAGCATCTTAGTATAGTATTATTTTTATATCTTACACCATTAAAAAATTATGTTTGTTCTATTCATAAGCAAGAACAAGGTAAAGACTATGGAACTAAAGGAAAATTTATGTTTGTTCTCTTCATAAGTAAGAACAAGGTAAAGACTATAGAACTAAATAAAGTCATGCTGAAAAAATAACATCTTAGTATACTACTATCTTAGTATCTTATACCATAAAACAAGTTTCAAAATTGGGTATGTCACATTGCAATTGGTAATGAAATGTTTTCAATAGTCTAAATGGGATTGCTAGGCTAAAGGCCATGCAAGTAGGGGTTTACCCCACATCTTAGTGACATGTTTGGCTAGTAAAGCCATGTGAGCATCCCATGAGCATGTTTAGGTACTAAAGCCATGTGAGTTTACAAAAAATATTTTAATGGGTTCAAATGGTTAAAATATCTCAAAAATATTAGCAAAAGGAGTGAAAGACAATCTGTGATATCATAAACAAAGCACCTATGCTCATGTTATATGCATCCAAAAGTTGGTAGAAGGAGGTGTGGGAATAATCTTGCACTACACCACCATAAAATGAAGTGAGATGGATTTGACTAAGTAAACCTTAGTACCATCAAATCTTCATTATGTGCTTAATATTCTTTGTTGACTACCTTCCTTCCTTCCAAGTTCCAAAGGGGTACACCTTGTAATCTTAACAATGTAGCACATGAGTTCAATGGGAGGGTTTTTTAATGTTAAAGGTGTATTACAAAATATGCTCTCAAATAATGTTTTTTTTGAAAAAATCCATGTTAGTATATGAAGAAAATTACTCATTTGATTCATAACCATATCTTAACCATATGTTGATGCATGGGTAAATCCAAACCCTTTGATTACTCAAAATCTAACAATATATCTTAGTTGTGTGACAATCATGAAGTGCAATTATTAAGTTCATCAACTGTGAGATTTTTTCACAAGTAGGGTTATTTTGAATAATATTGCCACCCAAACTCACATTGATAAAATAAAGAATTCCTAAAGGTGGAAATTGAATTCTATCTAGTACTAGCCTTCATTGTGGTTAAGACTATGGAGACTACCCTTCATCTATGAAGAAATGATACAAACTCAAATCAACTACCTTCTCCTAAATGAGTGTTTGAAGTTTCATTTAGACAATTCGCATGCACCTAAATTTGGGCATTGATGTCATGAGCTAGGATGGTTTACAAAGAATAAACCACAAAGCTATCCAAGTCAAGCACTTAATGTGTTGACCATTACAACTCTTTGAATGGATCCTCATTATGTGTTTAGGGATGTGAACTTAGCATGTTGACCATTATAAATCATAAGCTGGACCATCAATATGTTTATCATTGCAACAATGCAACAATTATGCTTACTTGCAAGCCATGCTTGTAAGGGCTGAAATGTGGAAACTTTCCTCTTTTTTGGTTGACCTTTTCAATTAGAAGCCATACTACTAATGAGGAGTCCCTTTTTAGCATTTTTGTAAGTGTTTCTTTATCATCATTTAAGCAACTTGATCTTTACAACATCGATGTAGAAGCCTCCTCTCCAAATATCTCTTTCCTTGAATTAGTGAGAAGCTTAGCAACAAGGAAATAAATTTACACCCATTTGTAGCAAGCTTGACATGTGGAAAGGTAGCCATACCCATAATGCCACAACATCATGGACAAAATCATGGATTAGGCTCTATATACAATATTTACAATATGAGAGAGAGAGAGAGAGAGAGAGAGAGAGAGAGAGAGAGAGAGAGAGAGAGAGAGAGAGAGAGAGAGAGAGAGAGAGCACGCACACATGCACGCACGCACGCATGCATGTGAGAGTGAGTGAGTGAGTGAATGTGGGTGAGTATACAAAAGACACTATAGCCAAACTTTTCATTATGCAAACTCAAAGTACAATGAACTCTCTCTATTGCGCATCACTCTCACACACTTTTGCATAAATCTAACCCTAAATGTACACACTTAGAGTGTGTTCACTCATATACACACATGAGCCTATTTTAAATGGATTTTAACAATCAACACTTTGTTCCAATAATCTACATGTTCACTACTTTCTTGCTCCCATTATTGTGAGTTTGGTACACACACCCCGCCCCCCCCCGCCCCCCCTCCCCCCCGCGCCCTTAGTCTCATCTCGGCTTCTCTCATATTACTATAATGGAAGATTCTATCACTCAGACAACATGAATATGGATTTCCTAGGACTCACCATGATTATTCCTTTTGTTATATATCATTATACACACTTTGGTCCTTCTCTTTTATATAACCTCTACACAATAAGATTGACTCTATAATAGGGTACTAATGACTTGGAATCTTTTTTATTGTTGATAGTGACTTGAGCTTGAAGGACTCTTTGAACTAAAAGGAAGAGGAGGGTTGTTAGTTTTGGAATGCTTGAAGGTCAAGAGTGGAGACAAGTGGATAAGTCCACAAGTGACATGTTTGCACAGAAAGAAAGCCGTGAGGGGAGGGGTAGGCTTTCATTTTCGGAGTAGATTGAGAGTAAAAAGAGAAGTGGATAAGTCCACAACATGTTTGAATAAAAAGGAAGCCTTGGTAGATTATGCATTCCCTACCACTTACCTCCTGAATGAATGTTGATGTGTATACTTGAGATGTTAAGATGACATGTGGCTCATCCTAGGATGATGAAGCGAGGAAAAAAAAGGAGGATTGGGAGGGGCCAAAAAGGAATAAAGGGCTTGAGTATTATTCTTGTCATCACTATAGCTAAACACAAATGGGAGAAAGAAGCTTATGATTTATGGAGACAAATGTTACGATTCTTGGGCTCGTCCAATGGTGATTATGGTTTAAGTTAGTCAAAGGTAGGTCGTTGGTATTTAATAAAAGGGACTAGGCAATGGTGACTATTGTCTAAAATAGTCACATGTAGGTCCTTGGAATTAAAAAAAAGGGGACTAGGCAAATTTCAAAGCAATTTGAATATATATATATATGCAATAGTATTAATTTGATACTTTTGGAAATATGGGGATATGTTGAAAAATTTTAAAGATTTTTGGTAAATTTCCTTCAATTATTATTTTACGATAGATTGGGAGAGGGCCTCGTACCAACATTTGGGCATTGCGCATGGCGTCGTTTGAGGGATCCGAATCGGGATCTAAAGAGGGTGTTGAAGGATCTTGATAGATCGTGAGCGTGGCCAGGAGGGGAGGGGAAGAAGGGATGCATCATACGGGGCTCTGATCTGCTGGCGACAAGATTGGCTGCGCGAATATAATAAATGCGATAAAGTAAATACCAATATACCGCAGAAGATGAACGGGGGGGATAATATCAGATCCGGAGCGCCAGCACTTTTACGATCGGTAGAGAGCAGAGAGGACTCAGGAGGCGGAAAGACTGACCGAAAAGAGAAGACGACAGGAACGGGTGGTAGCTTGTTTCTAAGCAGCCCACAGCTGACTGGAGCTCACGGAGAGGCGCAGGGGGTCTTTATATTAACCTATCCAGTCCTCACGAGAGAGAGTGCGAGAGCGCGTAGGGTTCATTGCTTCCTCGAAACTGGGAGCTGTTTGGGTTTCTGGTATTCCTTAATCAGCGGGGTGGGTTTCCTGCCATTTCTTAATCAGCGACGTGGGCGCCGGCCGCCACAGAGCGAACTGTGAGAGAGAGAGAGAGAGAGAGAGAGGGTGTGTGGTATGTGGTAGGGTTAATCGCTTCTTGGAAACTGGGAATCTGGGTTTCCGCCATTTCTTAATCAGCGACGTGGGCGCCGCCCCTTCCCTTCGCCCGGGACGCGCAGCTGCTGTGGGTCGTTGTCCTCCCCCCGTTCCTCTCTCCGAGCTTCTCAACCTGAGTTAGCTTGTTGGGCATCATTGTATTCCTCTGCGAATTAACCCCCCATAATCAGGCCTGGCTTTATGGCCCTTTCGTCTTTCTGATACCAGCTGCGTTGGCTGCCATAAATTACCCGATTTCTTCTTCTTCTTTTCTTTTTGTGCGTTTTTAATTTGCCAAAATATTGCCACAGCGGCGGCGGGGCGGCGGCGGCGACGACGACGACGACGATGAGGATAATGGCGGCCACGATGAGGCAGTGCTGCAGCGTGAGCCTTGGGGTGATGATAGTGGGCGTGGTGCTGCTGCTGCTGCTGCTGGTCCTGCCTGCCCTGTTGCCCCCTCTCCCTCCCCCTCCCATGCTCATCTTGTTCATCCCAGTCGGTATCCTCCTGATGCTCCTTGCCATCCTTCCCTTTGCCATCACTAGCACAGGGCTCCTCTTGTGATATAGGTATCATCACATACATCTTATCAAGCCACGATTGAACAATTCCCCCCAATCACACACACACACACCAAGTGTTTGCTTAGTTATGGTAGATCCCCTCTTTGCAAGCAACCCATGGTCTCTATTGCCTTCTCTCTCACTACAAACATCATAATGGGCTTCCAATGTTGCATCCACAAAGTTCCTTTTCTTCGATATCCTTAAGGTTGATGGTGGAACCCTACGCATGTTCCTTAGTTGTAAATCACTAGTGTGCGACCTCTTGAAAAGTCACTTGTTAAATCAGATATTCATAGGTCCAATGTTGTAAATGAGTAGTGTGTCACTTGTTAAAATCAGCATGTTCATGCACTTAAGTTTTCATGTTATATTGCTTTACTTTCATCAACATGCCCTTGCATAAAACGGACTTAACACAAAGGTCAAAAATTGGGTTGCCTTAATTGCCTCCACCTAAGGTAG
The DNA here is from genome assembly GCF_053477565.2 of Lygodium microphyllum. NCBI lineage: Eukaryota > Viridiplantae > Streptophyta > Polypodiopsida > Schizaeales > Lygodiaceae > Lygodium > Lygodium microphyllum. The sequence goes on along the minus strand of NC_141147.1, from coordinate 16,307,889 downwards.
CTTTGAGGCCATCTTCTCCCAAACTTAGTGTTAACAATAAAGTGATGCTAGCTAATGTTAGCTTAGTATGTTTTTTCAAGTACTTCTAATACGAACGTTTAGCTTAGTGGGACACACACACACACACACACACACACACACACACACACATGTGCGTGCGTGCATGCATGCACATGAATGCATGCATCATGTGTACCCCCATGCCTAGGCGCACCTCTACAATGTATTTTGGTTTTAACAAAAGCATATGTTCAAGTTGCATTGTCTTCAAGTACTTGGTCTTGCTATTATAATTGAACTTCAAGTTCATGCATGGACTTTGGGTGTTAATATAATCATTGAGTTCGGGTAAGAAGTATTCATCACATTGGCATAAAGGAGCATGCATACTAAGGACTCCTATCTTGCTTATTAGTAGTTGAAACCAACCAATATTGAATGAGACTATTAATTTAGGTTAAGATGAATGTCCATCAGTAGAATCAAGGACTCCTATCTTACTTAGGAGGAGTAACCAACCACTATTGAGTATAACATGAACACATGGTGCTCAAAATAAGCTAGACACTCAGTACCTAATAAGAAAAAGCTAAGTTGCTATTAAGTTAAGATGAATGCCAATTGGCGAGATCACTAAGGACTCCTATTTTGTTTAGGAGTAGTTAAAACCAAGCAATATTGATCGTTATAAAAATAGATGGCACCCAAAATAAGCTAAACACATGGCATCTCATAAGAATAAGCTAGATTGTTAAATGATTAGATCTAGTTGCTACCAAATAACATGTTTGTCTTACGTAGATACATGGTAGTCAAAATAGGCTAAACATATGGCACCTAATGAGAATAAGCTAGAGATTCCCATCTTGCTTTGGAGTAGTTAAAACCAACAAATATTGATTATTAATTTAAAAAAACAGAAGTGACATCTCATAAGAATAAGCTAGATTGTTAAATGATTAGATCTAGTTGTTACCAAATAGCATGTTTTTTGTCTAAAAGGAGTAGTTAAATCCAACCAATATTGATTATTTAAAAAAAAAGTGGCACTCAAAATAAGCCAGACACATGGTATATAGTTAGCAGTCAAAATAAGCTAGACAAACCAATATTGAATATTTGAAAAAATAGTGAGCACTCAAAATAAGCTAGACACATGGCATCTCATAAGAATAAGCTAGACTGTTGAAAACATGTTTTTTGTCTAACATAAATACATGGAAGTCAAGATAAGATAAACATACGGTACCTAATGAGAATGAGCTAGATTGCAAAATGCATTTCATCTCTCATATAAATACATGGTAAAAAGCCAAATAGATGGCACATAAGAATAAGCTAGATCGTGAAATGACAAAAGAGGTTGCACCATAACTTTCTACATGTATGCCAAAAGTTTGGGGCATACCTATGTGCACTATTCACTTAGACTCCCTCTCCTCTCTCTCTCTCTCCGCCCCCTTTTCTTCTCCTCCCCTTTCTCCTAATTTTCCTCTTTTTCTTCTCTCCCTCTCTCTCTTTTAAAATTTATCTTCTCTCTCTCTCTCTCTCTCCCTTTCTCTCTCTAAAAATATTTAAATTTAAAAAAGACTTCTCTTTTCTCTTTTTTCCTATCTCTCTTCCTATTTTCCTCTTTCTTATTATTATTCTTTTCTCTCTTTCTCTCTCTCCTCTCTTTTTCTTCTCTCCTCTTTTCCTTCTTCTCCTCTCTTTAAATTTTTTTCTTTTCTATTTCTTTTAAATTTTATATTTCCTCTCTTTATAATTATGTCTGTGTTCAAATTCTCTCTTCTTATTTTCTCTTTCCTCTTTTCTCCTCTATGTCTCTCTTCCCCCTCTTCTCTCTTTTCCTTTTCCTTTTCATCTCTCTCTCTCTCTCTCTCTCTCTCTCTCTCTCTCTCTCTCTCTCTCTCTCTCTCTCTCTCTCTCTCTCTCTCTCTCCCTCATTTTAATTAAAAAAGTTTAAGTTAAAAAGTTTAATCTAACTAAGAGAGAGAGAGAGAGAGAGAGAGAGAGAACCTAGGCCCTACGCATGAGAGAGAGAGGGTGAGGAGGAGAAGAAAAATGTTTAATTTAAAAAAGACTATTCTCTTTCCTCTTCCCCCCTCCTCTCCCCGTCTTCTTCTTTTTCTTCTTCTTCTTCTTCTTCTGTGTGTGTGTGTGTGTGTGTAAAACTATGTTCGAAAAACTTTAACTAATTTTTTAAAAATATTTAATTAAAATAAAACTTTAAATTAAAATGTTAATCTAAGTGTGTGAAAAACTATGTTTGAAAAACTTAATTAATTTTTTTAAAAATATTCAATTAAAAAAATTTAAATTAAAAATTTTAATGAGAGAGAGAGAGAGAGAGAGAGAGAGAGAGAGAGAGAGAGAGAACCTAGGCCCTACACATGAGAGAGAGAGGGGGGAGGAATTTAATTAAAAAGGGGAGGGGGAAAAGAAAGAGAGAGATTATAAGTGAGAGACAGGGAAGGGAGTTTTAATGCTTTAATGAAAAAAGGGAGGGGGAAGAGAAAATGAGATTACACATGAGAAAGATGGGAGGGGAGGGGGTTTTGATTGAAAAAGAGAGGTTTGGAAAGGGGGGTAGGTTCGGAAAGCCCTCTGGAGGTTTGGGGCTTTCCGAACCTATAGTGAAAATAATATAGTAGTAAGAGTATGGAAATTATAGGTGTGATAAGTCGAATGCTCCTTTATGTAAAAGGACAATAATAGTGAAGTCATGCCATGACAAGTCAAAAGGTTATGGGAATAAAGTATCAAGAAAGAGATGCAAAGAAGGGCCAAAAAATAAAAGGCTCAAAAGTCATGTAATGAAAGGTCACCACAAGTCCTATAAAAGGAGGGATCTCAATACACGATACCTTCAAGGCTTAAGAGATGTACACAAAAATAAAGACACAAACATATATGTGTAAACCATCATAGCATGTATTCCCTTGTCCCCAAATCATTCAAACATGAAGGTTGCAATGATTTACTAATGTGCTCCAAAATAAAGAGAGAGAACATTTAGACATAAACCATAGGATCATATATGCCCTTGACAAGTAAAATAAAGAGAGAGTAAATGCATAGTAATGTATATTTTTCTCTATATAAATGTCTCCGTATAAGAATTTTGTTTGTAGAGTTATCTATAATGCTATTTTTCCACTCAATCATTGAAAAGGATGCATCGTATACGATCAATTCTAGAAAAGAAGCCTTTAGACTCACATTGGTTAAAGTGTTACATATAGTAACAAATTGAAGCAAATGAAACTCCATTGGAACTAGAGATTAAGACAAGAACATGTGTAAATAAACTATGCTATTGAGTCAATACTAATTGAATATATGTTTATATGTTTGTGACAAGTTGTAGCTAAGGTTACCATCATTCATGATAAAGAAAATGTAATTTAGAAGTTGAGCTCACCTTGCTTGCAAAGTTTACATAGATGGCATCCATAAGTCATCTTATATGAGGCACCATTGAACCTAACCCATGTTTGTTCATAAATAACTTAATGACCTAGTTGATAACAACCTATTAGTTATGACTTTGATACCATTGGGTAGGCATCCCAAGGAGTATCCTAATAATATTTTTATAATGGAGTTATTTGTTTGTGAGTGAGGACCGTTGTTGAGAATAGATTTAGAAATTGCATAAGAACCAAGGTGGCATACAATGTGGTAGTCATGTATGTAGGGAAAGCAAGCTTTTAAGGAAGAGGACGTTGTAGGATGGGCACATGAGTCTTTGAGGTCTAATGGCATGGTAATGGGCGTGGATGCTTATACTCTACAAGTGAGGAATGCTTGGGTCGACACACAAATGGTGCTCAAAGCATTGGCTTCAAACATGCATAAACTCAATGAGGCCAAAAAGAAATCTTGTTTTTCTCCCAAAAGAGGATCCAAAAGGCAATCTTCAAATTACTAATTATAAAGACATTGTGTCGTTTATGGGTTGTATTCCATCATAGGACAATGTGGTTAAACTGATTCCTTTGACTTTGCTATGGCAAGTCTATTCATATGTTTATGGGTCATATTCCATTAGATGATGAGTTCCCCAAGTTTTTTTCTTCCACATTGTAGTCTAAGATGCTCTCAATGTGCATTTTTAATCTATTGGGAGGGGCTTCTACCAAGTGGTGGTTGTCTCACACATGGGAAAATATTAGATTTTAATCATGTTACATTGATTTCAGGAAAAAATTGATACACTCCTTGCTAGGCCAATAATTTTTTGCCACTTAGAGTTCCTACTCTCAAAATGCCTAGTGTGGGTGCCATTTTTAGCATTGCATGCCGAAGATTAGTTTAAAAGGGTATTGCAAGCTTTGTGTTCTCTGAGATCACAGAGTGGAACCACCAAAAATTAGATTGCATATACAAGATCCTAGAGGCCTTGAGCCCTTGTGTGAGGTCAAATTCTCCCCTTTTGTATATGCATGTTACCCTTGCCACAAAGTTTTGCAAGGGAATGCCATGATAAGGCAAAGTAGGAAGAAGACAAAGAAGTGATGGTGATTACTCTTTCTTGGGATAGCAAGACTCCTTAAGCAAACTAGTGAGGGAAGGAGGTGTCTACCCTTAACATGAACAATTAAACACTTCACCCAAAAGAATCTAATGTCAAGACTCCTTAAGCAAACTAGTGAGGGAAGGAAGTGCCTACCCTTAATACGAACAATTAAAAAATGTACCAAAAAGAATCTAATGTCAATGTTGGTCCAATCATAGGGAAGGCAGACCAGTCACTCAAGGACTTTGTATGCAAAAGAAATGTCCTCAATCACTATTAACAAGGATAATCTCCCTTGCATGGAGAAATGGATCGCCAAGGAGAAGAAGCTAGAAAATAGAAGCAAAGAGAAGATGGAGGCACTTAAAGTATCCCTTAAAAATCTTGCTAGAGATGCAAAAGGCTTCACAACTAATGTGTCACCATAACAAAATGGAAGCAAAGATGCAGAGGCTACACACGAATTTATAACTACATTTAAATCTCATGTAAAATCCCATAAATCCACACATCACTGTGGGAAAAAGAAAACATATGTATAAGTGGGTGTTTACATAGAAAATGAATATGCTATTTCATGATCCTTTTCATGTGATTAGGATTTCAAATTTTCAATCGCAAAAACTTCCATCTTTTTTCCCAAAGTTTCCAAATGTGAAACTATGAGCACCTAAATATCTAAGCATCTTGCAAACTGACAAAAAGAGCGAGAGAGATGTTGGGGGTAAAGGTGCTTGTGCCTAGCTGCTTGTGTGTTAGTTACAATGATAGTACCCAGACCGTGTATTAGTTACCTGCACACTTGTACCTTGCAAGTGGCAGACACCCATCATTGTCACTTCATTATTTATTCTTTCAGTGACATTTGAATAAAGGGAAGGCCGGTCACACATTGTGACTGTTGGAGTTCCCATGTCTTGTGTCTCTCACTCTTACTCCTTCCACCATAACTCTTGCTTTCACTTTGTGCTTCCACTTTAGGGTTCACTCCCTTCAACTGGTATCAGAGCCATTGCACCATCATTGAGGAGCTCTTCCATTGAGTTTGCTTCAGCTAGAGAAAAAGCTCCAAGTTAAAGCTTCCATGGAAGTTCAACCCTCTTCTTCATAAGGTATTGTTCCCTCTTCTTTCTTAAGGAAATTCAACAATACCTTGATTTCTTAGTCCACTTGAGGCTTTTTCTAGAGCTTGAGAACCCTTGCTTGAGCCTCACTAAGTGCTCAATAGTAATCATTGCAAGCAATAGGACTAGTAGTATCATTAGTGTGATTTGCACTAGTTTCTCAACTCTTGTCCTTGGCACTATTGCAGACATTGGCACCTCTTGTAGTTCCTATAGTATCTAACAAATGTTTAGCATCTCTCTTGGAATTTGTTTGGGATCCATTAGAGCCTTTTTTGCAAGAGCATATCTTATCCATTATTTGTACATTGCGGATTGAGCACAAGTGCACGAAAAAGAACACACTCGTCACTGAATGGAGGTAATTTGAGGATTGTATGCAATAATTAAGGAACTCACTTAGATAAAAGAACGTGAAGGAACCCACCAATAAGAGAAGATTCCAAGACATAGACGGGCAATTGGAGCATAGCGTAGGACTAAGTGAACAATGATAGAGACGTGGATCTACCCGACCTCCTTAACCTTATCGACAACTTGGTGGAGCACGAGAATGCAACCACGTTAGAAGAAAGCTTAGACCACAGGCAGAACGAGGAACTTAACTTAGGAGTTTTCCCAAAAGCAATCCAGTAGTTGGTGAATAGCTACGATTCTCATGCTCAGTATAAGCACTGTGGTAGAATGACATAAGCCATCATAGCTGACCTAGAGGAGGAAAGGAAACTAGCCCACAAAGCACTGTAAGGCATAGTGAAATACAACCGAGACTAGCAGACTAGGAGCCTGAGGCAGAACCTAGAGATGCAAGAGATATAGTGAGTGTTGAACCTAGCAGGCAGGAATTGAACTGACCATGAGAGAGTGCTAGAAGGAGACTTGACGATAAGTGAGCTTCTCATGAAGCGATTGCTAGACAACACATTAGCAAAGCAGAGAGCTCCAGCATTAGCTACATCACTACTAGCAGGGTTAGGGGTGAACCAAGGCTCCAAGAGCTAGCCTAAGATACGAGTTGTCACTAATAAGCAGCTCAATAAGTACCAGGATCCATACAACTTTATAGAGCAGTTTGAGCAGGTCTACGAGGCCAACGGTCTCACCAATTTGACTCAACGCCCTCAAGAATTTAGGCTTTGCTTAAGTGAAAAGGGTCGAACTTGGTACACGAGTCTAGATGCCACAGAGCAAGCGAACTTCAATGGACTCAAAAACCTCTTCATTAAGATATTTTCCGAGCCCGGATACTTTGACAACCTGCTAGTACGACTTATGAACGTCAAGCAGAAAGAAAAAGAGGACATCCACAACTATGTGACCCATGTAAGGAGTCTCTTCAAGAGAATCCCGATGGGCAAACGACCAACCGAAAGAGCACTGTCAACAGTATTCATCAGTGGAATACGAAATGAGGAGCTTTATAAAGCCCTGGCAGGCAACTCGAGCTTGTAGCGAGACGTGCTAGCTAGGGTGTTCAAAGAGGCCATTCGAGTAGACGACTAGTTGAAGGAGAGGAGCTCTAGGAACTTAAACCAAGAGGAGACCAACTCTAGAAGTTCAGAGAGAGCTTCAGCATCCAGTGAGTGATCAAGTGCAAGTACCCAAGATAAGGGAAAGGATGCACACACCAACCCGGAATTGGCTGACATGAAAATGGAAATAGCCAAGATGCAGGAAATGCTAAGACGACCAACGCGACCACATGTCCAATGCATGTACTGTAGCAAGAACCACTTGCCAGCCAAGTGTCAAGACCCCAGGTCACGACCTTGTGCTAATTGCGGTAGGTTTGGTCACGACGTTGCGCATTGTAGATTACCTAGAAGACTTCCGTACTCACAACCATACGGTCAACCTCACCTAGTGAATAGGCTACAATAATTCTTCGAAAGGGGAGCCCCATTGGCCCTTCCCACGCTAAACAATGTTAAGCCGACTGTTCCTAGAATGGATATAAATCCTACTAGAATACCGAGACCACTTGGTCCCTATGTGACACATCCACCGAGCGATGCCCCAATCACAGGGGATTCACTAGTAGTAATAAGGACATCACATGCGTGCATGAAATATATGAAAATACCCCTTATCTACCCCCTATTTATGGGACCTTACCTTATAAAATGTATCTTCTTTCCCTTAAATAACCCCCCTCCCTTACACTCACGTGGTACCGTATGGTAAACCCTAGTGGACCCCCCAGGGCACCAATCCACTATGTGAAAGAGCCAAATAAGGAAGAGACTTACGTATACCCTTACGTCTCGCACAACAATGAGGGCAACGTAGTCCTTATGGACTATCGACTAGTACCAGTGATGGCGTTAGATAGGGGACGAGGTAGAGTCCCAGAAGGGCAGACCCAAGATCTAATCATGTGTTGGACTTACGGTCACCCGTGACACGTCTCATCACGCTGTCCTGAAAGGGAGCAACAAAATAGAGACAAGGCTGACCTAAGGTGTCCTGAGTGTGGAATCACTCATCTCTTCGTTGACTATCCAAAGTGAAAACCATCCTCGAGTTTAGCTAACATGCCATCCATTCCATTGGGGATGTTTGGTGTTGAGAATCTTGACAGGGAGGCTACACCTATCCCATTGCATGTCATGACCCTTGCACAAATGAAGCATGATGGCATTGTTGAGAAATAGACAAATGATGTATGCTCCAAGAGGAGCTGTCCTGAATCCCATATGCACAGTGAGGAGACAACTCAAAGCCTATAAAGCATTGTACTTGACTATGAAATGAACACAATATCATGATGCTTGGTACTTTCAGTTAAGTGTCTTGTCATTGTCAATTCTACACAAGATTGTGTTTATGAGTCCAAGCTAATCTATCTTGGAACCTAATTCACTTGTGTAATAGTTTGTCTCTACTTGTCCATGTCATTATGAACTTGGTTTACATCTTTGATCCACCATAGCTTGTGTCATGTCCTAGATCCACATCATTTAACATGGTATCAGAGCCCAGTTGGGCATGGCACAACTCACACTCTGAATCTCTAGTCTTCCTTCATCTCTGGTGATCTCTAACCATTCCACATTTAGCTCATATCTTCAGTTTCAACATCAAATCTCAGTTGGACCTTGTGGCAGCCATAGCCAGCAGCACCCTGTCATCTTGAAGCTCATGTATCTCACTCCACATACCAAACCTCTCTGAACTTCCTTCTAGAAAGTTGTTCTCCACCTCACAAAGCTTCCCTGTATCACATCAATCCACGAGATTTGTCTATCTGGACCTTAGCATTGTCACTATGGTCAGTTGCTGCCATAGCCCCAGTTTGTGGCCTGCAGGACATACCTCACTTTGAGCTCTCATATCTCTCAAATCAGGCAATATTTCAGTGTGCTTTCTTCAGGAGAATTGTTCTTCTACTCAAGAAGCTTCTGTGTATCACATCTAAGCCTGACATTGGATACTTACAAGCCTGACATTGCTGAAATTCGACATCGTTGCCATATCTGCGCCTGGTTACGTTTCGCTGATCTGCGCGCGGACTGCAGTACACGATCTTGACGATTATCATGGGGCTCTTGTAGAGCATGGAGTAAGCTACATTTCCATAAAAAAGGTTTCCAAAATGATCAACTCTAGCTCTAGATATCTGGAAAAAACCAGGCCTGGGTCAAAACCCTAATCTAGGAAGCCATAGCCATCAAGGTGCAAGCTCATTTTTCCTTCAATTTCTCATTCCTTTCAATTGAGGGCACACACTGCCACTCTTATCTGAGTTTGAACTCAGTTCCCAGCAAGATTAAAACTTCAAATCAACAAGCAAGAAGAAGATCAAGCACCGACATTCAATACTAAGCTCAAGAATAGTATCTACTGATACTAAACTAGTGTCAGTTGACACTAACCTCCTTGTGACACTTCACAAATCCCCCTTGCTGGTCTTTTCTCAGTTAATTGGAGCTGCTCAACATGGCAGAACTTGAGCAAATAGCAAAATTCAATGGAGAAGGCTTCCATGCCTGGAAGGAAAAGACCATGTATCACCTAATGCGGAAAGACTTGTGGGACCTATTTGAAGATGATGCAGATAACAAGAAGAAAGATGATGAAGACGGGTTTGTTGAAGAAGAACAGTTCAAATCCAAAGAATGGAAGAAGATGAATAATAAGGCACTAGGCATCATTCCCTGGGGACTAAGTGATGACGTGTTACATCATATATCTAGCATTAGAAATGCTAGAACCGCCTGGGAGGAACTTGATAAAATGTTTGGTACTCAAGCAAAGAATTCAAAGGTAAAACTTCTCATGCAGTTTTATAAACTGGATATCAAAGACAGTGCTTCTATGACCATACACATTAATAAGTTTAAGAGTTTAAAAACTCAACTTGCATCTCTTAAAAAGAATATTGAGGAAGATGAAGCAATAGCCGTACTACTTGCAAGTGTAAACAAGGATCCATATGAAAATCTTGTGTCCACTTTGAGTAATGTTCCAAGCCTCACACTTAAAGATATTGAGCACTCACTACTCGATGAAGAAGGCAAAGTAAAAACCAAGAATGCAAAAGACAATGTCTCATCATCTAGGGAAAATCTTTTGTACACCAAAGGAGCTGCTGGACCTAAAGGAAGAGGTCAAGGATTCATCAACAACAATAACAAGGATCGGATTACATGTCACTATTGTGGTAAGACTGGCCATGTAGCCAGTGAATGTTTCCACAAGAAGAGAGCCCAACAATTGCAAAGTGATCATCACCAGAACCAATACATGGAAGAAAGAGAAGAAGAAGAATATGCTTCCACTACCATCAACAACTCTGATAGATTGTTTTGAAGAACTTTCATTGTATCTTTCATATGTTTTTCCCATAGTGGATCTTTCTTTTCCTTAGTGAATTTGATTTGTACAACCCTTGCCAAGATGTAAAGTCTCAAGCTTTAACTTGACTAGGCTGCCTATGAGCTAGTCTTCCGGGCCATGTTATCATGAAGGGGGGGCAAAAGCCAGCAAGTGTAGGGACTCATCATTTGAGGGGGGGTGTTGAGAAATAGACAAATGATGTATGCTCCAAGAGGAGCTGCCCTGAATCCCATATGCACAGTGAGGAGAGTGGAACAACTCAAAGCCTATAAAGCATTGTACTTGACTATGAAATGAACACAATATCATGATGCTTGGTACTTTCAGTTAAGTGTCTTGTCATTGTCAATTCTACACAAGATTGTGTTTATGAGTCCAAGCTAATCTATCTTGGAACCTAATTCACTTGTGTAATAGTTTGTCTCTACTTGTCCATGTCATTATGAACTTGGTTTACATCTTTGATCCACCATAGCTTGTGTCATGTCCTAGATCCACATCATTTAACAGGCATATCACTGCCGGGTCCTAGCAATCTTGACACAGTCTCAATAGGGAAGAAGAGCCATAGGAGAAGGAAGAAGAGAACCAAAGCTAAAGTCATGCTAAAAACTGAGAGTGCCACAATGCTACGTGCTAGAAAGAAAGTCACTGATGCTAAGGCATAGACATCAGCCCCAAAGATGGCTAAAAAGGGAAGTGCTAAGGTAGGGCAATACCCCAACCCGAAGCACCAACTAGAGGCCATTGAGAAGGTGAAGGAGTGGGTAAAGGAGGCCTAGGAACACTTGAAAGATGTTGAGCCCATCTTAGAGGACGAGATCAAGGATCTTTCTAGCATCAACACGCCAATATTACCCCCTCCACCGAAATGAAGAGATGCAACTGTGCCATAAGCAGTACCGATTAGGCAAAGCCTTAATGCTATGGGCCAGGAACCCAATCATGGCCATTAGCTAGGAAAATCTAGAATAGGAGAAAGACGAGCAGCCAACGACCTCGTTAACACTCTAGTGACCACCCTTGTGAGCTAAGCCTAGGAGATATGCTTAGGCAGCATCTGACCCTATGGCAAGACTTCAAGCAGTGGGTTGAAGGGTCACAAGAGCAAGCTCCTGCAGACCTACAAGAACATGATGCAAAGACACAGATATCGAGTTTGAAGTTGCACTCCATGCCTAAATCCTTGCACGTTAATTCTTTTTGGGAAGGCACCGAGGTGCACGCGGTCTTACCGATCTTAGCCCTAGGCGACACAACAAGGAAAGGGATTGTAGACATAGGGGTGGAAATTAGTGTATTGAGCCAAATAGTGCTTTAGACTTGGGGCAACCCACTTGTTGAGACTGCTAGGTTCAAAGCCATTTGGGGTGCTAAAAGACTGGCCGGTGAAAATCGCTTGAGTCCAATTCTCAGTTGACTTTATAGTCATGAAGGGAGTGGACTATGATATCCTATTGGGGCGACCCTGGATGTGCAATGCCAGAATGTTCAAAGATTGGGAGAATGGTCTCATCTTCCTAGGCAATAGAATAGAAGCCGTAAGGGTAGAAATGGACTCTTGGAAAACTGCACTGGTCGACCTCGATGCCATCTCTGCGATGCTTAAGGGTGATACCGAGATCAAGAAATCCTATGGGCCCCTGACTAAGTATATCCCATGTCTTGAAGACGAGTGAGATGCATGTCCTTGCTACCATCGTCCTGCCATTCTCGGACAATGAATACGAACATGCCATTAAAATGATCAGCGAGCCCAAGGGTACACCCTCAGTACCAATCTGCATGATGGCAGGAAACCTTCGTAGAAGACCTAACCATATTACTTTCCAAGTGCCAACCAACAAGAGGAAAATCCAGGAGATTTTAGAGTATTTGACCGGCAAGCTAGTGGGTAATCCAGCAACAAACTTCAAGCCACTCCAAGATCTCTTACATTAACCAAGATGGCAATGGACCAGGGTGCATGACCTAAACCTCAGGTACAATTGGGCCCTCGTCCCCGATCAAAGACACGAGACATACCAAGACCTAGGAGATGACAAGCTGCTAGACAAAGATGCTTCCGATGACGAATACAAGGACTATTGCTTCTTAAGTGACGAGAGTGAGGGTGAGATAGATACCATAGAATACGACACCAAAGGACGAGAGATAGAACATATATGGGTAGACTCCAGGCCACAGAGAAAGAACACCTTCAGAATAGAGCAAAGGGTCATGCAGGTGGATTGGGACCACACTTGATTGGAACATATAAGAGCCATAGATCTTGAACAAGCAGACCTAACCCAACCAAGTACCATGCCAGTGCTTAGAACAAAGTCACCCTCTGAGCCGCAACCACCGGGGGAGACTACCTCGTCTAGTGAAGACAGGGAGTTTGATTCTGAGTCTGAAGTGAGTTCAAAGAGCAACCTAGAAATACCGAGGCCTCCTAAGACTAAACGTACCAAGGGGGGCCTACCCATCCACCTGAGACATAGACGGTTGAAAGCAGAAAGGGCAAAATAGTTGAAAGGGGGACCTACCCATCCACCTAAGGCATAGATGGTTGAAAGAAGAAAGGGCAGAACAGTCTAAGGATGCAAGAGCGGATGAACAAAGAAAACCACATGAACTCCCTAAGAGATTTACAAATTTTAAAAAGGGTGATAGGGTAGTGATCCTGCTGGGTGCCAAACATCAAGGGCAAACAAGTGAACCCACTGAGGGACTTGCCAAGGTCAAGGAGGTGAACCTAGCCTAGGAAGGGGAGACACCCCGACCTGTCTTTATTGCCGATGACCTGACGGAGGAAGAGGAGACAAGTCTCGTTGCCCTCTTATGAGAGTATATAGATGTGTTCGCTTGGTCCTTAGAAGAACTTAAGGGGGTAGATCCAAGTGAAGTGACTCATAACATACCCATGATGCTAGACGCAATGCCAGCCAAGCAGCGACTGTACCCTATGAATCCAGAACATGCTCATGTGATCAAGGAAGAGATTGACAAGCTAATGAGAGTGGGATTCATCTACAAAATTGAGCACACAGACTGGGTATCACCCATAGTCATTGTAATGAAGAAAAACGGAAAGATTAGGGTGTGCGTCAATTACAAGAAGGTGAATGCTGGCACTAAGAGGGACAACTACCCATTGCTGTACACCAAGCACATGCTCGAGAAAGTGGCGGGCAAAGAGACCTACAGTTTTCTAGACGGATTCTCTGGATACAATCAAGTGCAGGTGCATCCTAACGATAGGCATAAAACTGCATTCGCCATTGACTGGGGTGTCTTTGCCTACATAGTCATGACCTTTGGGTTGACTAATGCTCCAGCCACCTTTCAACACCTTATGTGCACTATATTTAAAGACATACTCAGGAAAGAGTTAGAAGTCTTTGTAGATGACTTGTGTGTTCACTCGACCTTGAGAGAATACTTAGATGACAAACTTCGAGCAATCTTTGAACGGTGTCGCCTATATCGTCTCTCTCTGAATCCCTTAAAAAGTCAGTTCTGGATAAAGCACGAATGCATCCTAGGGCATGTGGTGTTGAAGAATGGCATTGCCACAAACTTTTTGAAAGTCAAGGTCATTGTTGATCTTCCACCCCCAACCAACTATAAGGTAGTGCAATGTTTCTTAGGCCATACGGGGTATTATCAGCGATTTGTGTTGAATTATGCATTGATTGCTAGACCTTTGTACAAACTATTGATTATATTTGAATGGACTGAAGAATACCAACACACTTATGAGGAACTAAAAAAGGTTTTGACCACAACGCCGATTCTATGAGCCCCAGATTGGTGGACCATTACCTTCCACGTGCATATTGATGCTTCAAAATTCACTGTGGGGGCAGTGTTGTGCCAACCTAGCGAACACAATCTCAACTATTCAGTGAGCTTTACTAGCAGACAACTCACTGAGATTGAGATGAACTACTTGACAACAAAAAGAGAAGGTCTGGGCATGGTATTTTTCATAAAGAAATTTTGGCATTATTTGTTAGCCACGCTTTTCACCTTCTTTGTGGATCATCAAGCCTTGCTATATTTAATAAACAAACCTTGAGCTACAGGTTGCATAGCTCGATGGCTCCTTCTGCTTTTAGAATTCGACTTCTCTGTGGTTGTATGAAAAGGAAAGCAGCACTACATGGCTGACCATATGTCATGCATCCCCATGGGAGAAGCCGCTGGACAAGGCATCGTAGATGATTTGCCAAACATGCACTCGTTTAGCATGTCCATTGAGAGAGATTTATTTTGAGCCAACTTGACGCCATATTGGGCAGCGACATAGTCCAAGTGCTTGAGCATGGAGTACCTGAATGACCAATAGAGAAAGCCTAACTTATACAACTCATCCTCAAGATCTAACCCTATCAGTCATAGCAGGTCAGCTATATAGGCTAGGGGAAGATGGATTATTGCGTAGATGGGTATACGAGTACGAGATGCACGATGTGCTCTCAGAAGCACACAGGGGAATCACTTGAACTCACTTTAGCATAGAAACAACAGCCCACAAGGTGCTACAGTCTCAATTGTGGTGGTGCATGCTTTTTCACAATGCAGCACGGTTCATTAAGCACTATGACAAGTGTCAGCAAACAAAGGTCCCGATTCGCAAGGATCAAATGGAGCTAACCGTGATAATTGCACAACAACCCTTCGAGAAGTGGGGAATTGACTTCATAGGACCTATTAGTCCTGTGGCACAATACCCTCAAGCCAAGTATATCATTGTAGCCACTGACTATCTAACAAAATGGGCAGAAGCAAGAGCTACGAGAAAGAATGATGCGAGAATGACTACCAAGTTTCTATGGGAGCAAGTGATCTTGCAATTTGACCACCCCATCAAACTAGTTTTTAGCGGCCAGGGCACACACTTCATTAATGAAGTAATTGCGCATCTTCTATCCACCTTTCTAATTATCCATCGAAAATCCTCGCCATACTACCCTCAAGCAAACGGCCAGGAAAAATCCTTAAATAAAATTCTAGTAAACGTCTTGACCAAGGTAGTCTCTGTGACTGGGATAACAAGCTGATGGCAGCCTTGTGGGCTTACTGCACAGCCTACAAAATGGTTGTAGACCAAATGCCTTTTAGGTTGACCTATGGAACTGAAGTAAATCTACCTGTAGAGTTCTTTGTTCCTAGCATGAGGATTTCACTTCATGAATGATGGGAAGGGAAGGAAGCATGGATGAAACTTCTAATTGAACTAGAACGCCTCTCGAAAACTCACCTTCTAGCTACCCATGCGCTCATATGCGAGAAAGCACGACGCAAAAGCTAGTTTAACAAGCATGTCAAACAGCATGACTTTGAACAAGGTGACTTAGTGCTCATGTGCTCCGTTAAGGGGCATAAATAGAAAATGAAGTTTAAAGGTCTAGGGCCTTTCAAGGTTTGTGCCATCAACCGAACCGGTAATGTCGAACTTGAGACTCTCAAAGGTGTAGGCTTCTTCAATGGCAGTCGCATCAAGAAGTACTACCCTCCCACGTATCATTTGCATGAACCACCAATGTTAGAACCACCGGTCAAAGTACAAGTAGCCACAATCACGGAGATTGACAATGAAGATGAGGAAGCCGTAGAACCTGCTTACCTCCACATCATGGTCATTGCCAAGCAAACATACACTGTCAATGCCTTGATTGATGAGGGTTCTGACTTGAATGTCTTAACCCACAATCATTGGACCCATATTGGCAAACCACAACTACATGCCACTACCGCCAAACTGAGCCCATATGGGAGCCGATCATATGCACTCCCAGGGAAATGCAAGGTCACAGTTTCTATCGAGTCTGAGAGCATACCAATGATATTTTATGTGTTACCAAATGCTAAAAACATAGGCACAAAATCGCTACTGGGTCGAACCTTTAAAAAGCAAGCTCACTGCAATGTCAATTATGAGTTGCAACGTATCCACTTAGCCATTGGCAATGTCCACATAGTGGCAACTTTCAACAAGGGCTGTGCGACTCCTACAAGACCCGCAACGCCACCGGTAGAAACACATTCAGCCAAATCCAAGGAGGGGGGAGCCAAGTTCAAGGAGGAGACGATAGACCCTGTGCATTCTCGTGAGAGTCAGCGAAGCTATCTAGGATAGTTCCCCAATGGGCCACTAAAATGTGATGTTAGGGAATTGTTAGGTAGGCATATGAAACATGGTATCAGAGCGCCTAATTGAAATTAAAAATATCTATGGTTTTTAAGACCAGAAATTTTAAGTAATAATCATCCTACTAATTGTTAAGGGATAAAATTTGGCAGAATAATGAAGCTTGGAACTAGTTTCTTGTTTTTCGAGCAATGTACACATCTGTGCTGAACTCCACGGATGATGAGTGGAGAAGAGAAATGATGAGGATACTCGATCGCCTATACGATCCATCCCCTATGAATTGCGAAAGAATATGGTTTTGGGATGAGTGTTATTGTTACATCGAGGCTGATCGATTCTTCAACATGCATAATTTGAAATGCCTTGAATGGATGGAAAATTTAAAAGTAGTTGAAGCCTTTATCTTTTCTCCATCCTGAAGGAATGAACTTATGATAAATAGTGGTTGGCAGATACGCCTAGATCATTATGTCTATGATAAGGTACTGAAGGTAATCCCAGATGACATGATTATAATCCAAGGACGTCGCTAGTATCGATATTACCGTATTGATGGTTTTCTAGATTTGCCATTTCCAGAGTATAGGTTTCTAGACATAGACAACAATTGTCCTACTTTCTTCTACATGAATGTAACTGATATCCATCCCTGAAAAAGAAAGATATAATGATATCTTGTTTTAGGAATTGTACATAGCATCCAGCCTATCCTATTGATGTTGATGAATCTATACTTGTAAACATTTGCCATTTGTAAACATCCCTTGTAAAAATCGTAGCATATGGTTACTGATAATAAAATATAACAATGGCTTGATTTTGAAATATTGTACTCTTTGGGCCACCATTGTTTTACAAATCTAATAAGATATTTTAATGTCAAAATGAAGCCAAAAAGTTTAAAGCACTAAACTAATTCGTGAAGCTTATGATAACCCAAGGTAATACAACTGTCACTAGTTTGACTAAAATTTAGGAGAAGAAGTATCTCCTTAAGCAGGTTAAGCTATGGGAATTTGATGGCAAGGGAAAAGACATTGAAACCGAAGGCAATGATTTGAATTGAGACTATGGAGGACTACTTTATTGGAGTCGAAAATACCCCTGCTAAATCAGGCTATGATTGCCAAGTTGAAATTGACCGGTGAGGAACACACGTGCTGGAAATAGTGGTGTAAAGACCAAGGACTTGCTAAGTTAGCTATTACCTGGGAAAAGCTAAAAGAAGCTGTGCGTGGTCAATATTTGCTATTAGCTTATTGCACACTAAAAATGAATGAGCTCTTTAACTTAAGACAGCTGGGAATGAGCCTGGAGGCATATTACTCTATCTCATTTCTTAAATATGTGCCTTCCATGACTATTGCTCAGCAAGCGTCTAAGTTTTGTCATGAATTGAATGCTCCATTGAACACACGCCTTGAATCTATGCGCCCAACTTATCAGCAAGATGCTTTGATTCACACAACACCTCTTATTCAGGAGATTTAGTCAAGACTCGAATAATAGGCTTTGGAATTAAAACAAAGGGACTTTATGGGGCTATGTTAAGTGAGCCCAAGGTCAACGTCCACTTGGTCAAGGAAAGAGGGCCCAAAAAAATACATTCGATAACTTCATACATAAGGGAAGTAATTCAGAGTAGCTAGGTGTTTCCATTGTAATGAGCCAGGCCACTTTAAAAGACAGTGCCCAAAGCTTGGCCAAATTTCTCGCCAAGGATAGTACAGAGGTCAGAACCAAGCTTCAATTACAAAAGGAAAAGCATCTACTGTAATTCTTAAAGAGCTTGAAGAAGAGGGAAATCCAACTATGGAAGTTGATATGGAGAGGGCATCAGTTCATGCCACCCTCCATAAGAAAGGCCCAAATTGCCACTTTTTGGTGACTCAAACACCAATAGAATATTAGAGTAAGTCCTTTAAAATTCTGATTGACTGTGGAAGCACACACTCATTCATGTCACCAAAGTGTGCCAATAAATTCGGTATAGACACAATACCTACATCTAGGTTGCTTGTGGAACTTGCCGTTGGATTAGAGAAATTCAGTGGCATCAAATAATCTTGCCCATACAATGCTTAAAATGGAGTCATTTGAATACTTTGGTGATATGACACATTGTAGGAAAATTCTACTAACGGCAAATACGGTGTCCACCTTATCGATTCCCTGGAACAGTAAGCTCTCAGTATATCTTCAATGACCTAATTAACCCGCTTTGTTTTACCATCAGTTTGGGGATGGTAAGCTGTGCTAAAGAAAAGCTGGGTTCTAATTGCTTAAAATAGGCTTCTCCAGAAATGTGACATAAACAAAGAGTCACGGTCACTAACAATCTGGTTAGGCAATCCATGAAGCCTAAAGATTTCTTTCACAAAAAGTCATGCAATATTTGAAGCTTTGTAGTTGGTCTTGACTAGGATAAGATGAGTGACCTTTGTCAGCATATCCACAATCACCATGATTGAATTATACTCTCCTTAAACAGAAGGCAAGCCAACTACAAAATCCATACTGATGAACTCCCATTTCATCTATGGAATGTCAAGTGGCTGGCTAGCATTTTTACACACTCAACTTTCACCAGTTGGCAACTTAGACATTCAGTAACATATCTAAGTACATCATGCTTCAGTCTTTCCCATTAGTAACTTTTCTTAACTGCATTAAGAGTTCTTACATAGCTAGGGTGTCCTGAGAACGGGGAGTCATGGGCTTCCCATAATATCTTCTTTTTCAACACTTGAGCGAGGGGAATGCAGAGCCTTTCCTAAAATAGACAAGTCCATCATCCATTGTGGAATTTTGGTATTTTACTCTAATCTTAGGATTAGTGTCCTTAACTAGGATTTCTCTGAGCACTAGCTGATACTTAGGATCCTTGTTTGCCTCTTCTTTGGCTAGCTCAATGACTGGACTGTTAGCCATTGATATTATGGTAGCTAAAGTCTCTCTTTTAGATGTCTCTTCCATGATAATTGCATTTAGAAAAGCTTTACGACTTAATGCATCAGCAATTGCATTCTCTTTTCCAGGTTTGAACTTGATTTCAAAATCAAATTCTTGCAAGACTTCAATCCACTAACGCTGCCTTATGTTGAGGTCTCTGGCTGAGTAAAGATTCATTTGAGACTTTTGTGTTCAGTGACCAAAGTAAACTTGCTTCCAAGCAGATAGTGTCACCACAATTTGAGATCATGAATCACAGCTCATAGCTCGAGATCATGGTTGGCATAATTCCTCTCATGGATTTTTAGTTTCCTTGAGGAATAGGCTATCGGATGACCTTGCTGCATAAGCACACAACATAGTGCAAGACAACTTTGCATATGTTTACAACCTCAAACTCTTGACTTAGGTGAGGTAGCTTTAAAATGGGTGCTATTACCAAACTTTTCTTGAGCTGCTCAAAATTGGCTTGCTCAATGGGCATCCACACAATAGCAGTTTGCTTTTTTAGCAAATTAGTGAGAGGTGTAGCTATTAGGGAGTAAATTTTTATGAAAATTCTATACCATCCAATCAGCCCTAAAAAACTTCTCACTTCCTTAACTGTCATTGGAAGTTGCCACTCTTGAACATCTCTAACTTTGGCTTGCTCTATAGAGATTCCTTTAGCAGATATTGTGAATTTGAGATATTCCATCTGTCTTTTAAAAAATGTACGCTTCTTTTTCTTTGCATAGAGCTTGTGTGTCCTCATTGTGTCCAGCACAATGGGCAATTGTAGCTCATGGTCTTCGTCTCTCTTGGAGTATGTTAGGATATCATCAAAGAAGACTAGGACAAACTCATCAAGATAAGGTCGAAAAATATCATACATTAATATGTTAAATGTAGTAGGGAATTAGTTAGACCGAAAGACATTACAAGGAATTCAAAATGTCCATATTTGGTATTGAAGGAAATTTTGGGGATATCTTCTTCCTTGATCCTTATTTGGTAATAACCAGATCGGAGATCAATCTTCGAAAAGATTTTCGCCCCTTGCAGCATATCAAGTAGCTCATCTATTCTTGGGATTGGATACTTATTCTTGATTATTATATGGTTTAGACCTTGGTAATCAATGCAAAGGCAGAGAGTTCCATCCTTTTTCTTTTGAAACAATACTGGGGATCCCCATGGCGAATTACTGGGTCTAATGTATCCTTGATCCGGTAATTGCTTGAGTTGCTCTTTTAGCTCAATTGCTTCAGGGATAGATATTTTATACAGACTCTTAGCGATTGCAGCGGCTCTTGGTTTAAGTCTGATCTGGTGATAGACTTCTCTTTGAGGTGGTATTTCAGTTAGCTCTTCTGGGAAGATGTCATCACATTCCTTTAGCCAATATGGCTCTCCCTCGTCTTGATTATTTTGCTCAACCTTATTTAATTTTATGAGATACAAATGTAATCCTTTTCTTAACCCTTTAATTATGCGAGATGATTTGGCTAGTTGAACCTTAGGTTTTCCTGCCTCACCTTGGGTCATCACTTTTTTCCGTTTTAGGTTTTGAAAATTCACTTGGCCTTTTCTACATTGAATATGTGTGTCATTGGGGATCAGCCAGTCCATATCCAATAGATATTTGTAGGCCCCTAAATTCATGATTCTAAATCCCATTTCAAAGAGATTGCTTCCCATGCTAAATGTCACTTTGCAAGTTTGCTGAGTAGACATGATTTCTTTTCCATTGGCAAGCCTAAAGGTTGAGGCTTCCAAGAAAATGCTAGAAGACATGGATGATCAAGTCAAAACTATAAGACAAGACATCCAAGCTGTCAAAGACCACTAGAAAGTTGATACTGATCTAGGACGGCAAGAGCATATCTTCATGGTTTTCATCCATGTATGCCCAAAGAAGAGTTCTTTGTTAATAGGAAAGTTCAAAAAGTTGAGTCCAAGGTATTGTGGACCATACAAGGTATTGTGGACCATACAAGGTTCTCAAATGCCTAGGAGCTAATGCCTACAAATTACAACTTCCTGATCATGTGAAAGTCCACAATGTATTTCATGTTAGTATTTTGAAAGCTTATGTGCCAAATCAAGATCATATTCTTGATGACCAACAAATTGTAATGCCTAGTCAAGGAGCCCTTGAACTCCAGCCTAATAAGATCCTAGATGTAAAAGAGAAACCTCTAAGAAATAAAACCATTAGAGAGTATCTTATCTAGTGGAAAGACTGTCCTGAGGAGGATGCCACTTGGATAGAAGAGACAACTCTAGAAAAACAGGTTCCCTAGTTCTTTTTCGAGATGAGGACATCTCAATTCCTCTAAGGAGGAAAGGATGTAATATTCCCGCCAAAATACTGCATATCAATAAATAAATTTGAACTTGAGATATTTTAAAAATTACTCATCGAGCTATCACATAAGTGACTGCACGTAATTTTCTTAATATCAAGTCTTGAATTAAATCAATTCCGCAATCCAACACGAGAAGACACCTCAATGTTCCCAGTCAACAAAAAACAAGAACACCTTGTAAATAATATTACAACAACTTGATCATAATTTTTCCCGCATTATATTTGATTTAGAATTCTCGATTCCATTTAATGCATTAAAGATTGCATTGATTTCGTAACTGCAAGACAATTTGCAAAAGCCTTAATTGGCAGACAAAGAACATGCAAGAACGAGCATGATATTGAGTAAATTAAGTATCAAAGAGTATGATATGACTTTATAAACTAGATAAGTCATGAGGTAACTTGGCCAAAAACCACTAGATGAAGTCCTTTTGAAGAAAAAAAAACGTTTTTGAAAAAATAGACCAAAATTCATGCCTTTTTTATGCCTGGAGAGAGAGAAAGCATAAAATAATCATCCTCATGCCAACATCCAACATGTAGGCAATCAAGTTGCATTTTTAAATAAAGCTCACTTGGCTCTTGACAAATAGCCAAAATCATGAGTCGATTGCATGCTCCCCATCATGCCTATAAATACACCTTCTCTCCTTCACAAAGAAAGCAAGAAGGAAGACCCCCTGATAATGGAAAATTTTCTCTACTTCTCTTTCCATTGTAGCTTGAGCCTTGAAGGAGGAAAATAGTCCTCTTCTACCTCATTTTCATTTTCTCTATCCCCTATTACGCATTAGTCCCATATGACCATACTGCTAAGCAAAATGTTGGCTAATTTTTTTTGGACGACCACAATTCTCCGTGAACTACCACGTCAATTTTGCCTGACAACCATGGCTCTGCGAGGTTGCAGAAATTCAAAAAGCCCATTTGAAGCAAGGGAAGCAAAGAACGCAGCAGCCAATGGAGAAAATGACACAATAGGAATTGGTGAAACCCTCATTATAGCAAACCTGAGAGCGGTAATATCTCATCGCTTTGGAAAAAAATAATTTTTTATAAGCTTATCACTATATTTGGCTTTAAACGATTATAAACACATTCTAAAGAAAAAGCATATCGATTGTCACTTAGGAAAATAACCTAAGTTATAACACTTAACTATTCAATGAAAAGACTCTTTCAGTTGAAAAAGGATTATATGCCTGTCATTAAGAAAATATCATAATTATGGTTTATTTTGTGAGATTTATTGTTACGTCATTAATGACGCATGTGATCATAATAACAAAAAAAGATAGCCGGTATTAAGAAATGGAATATTTAATAAATTTTCCTTGAAAGTGACTATCTCTATTTCATTTTTCTAACTATAAACATACGCATATGAGTTTTATAATAATTTATAGAAAATCATTTAGATAATATCATGAAATAATCAATGCATTAAATCAATAGAAAATTGTATAGGAAAATATATACTAGACCGACATAAATTAGGTGCATAGTAATATAATTTGATGTCTTAAAGATGAAAAACAATTGCACTTATGATTTTTGCATTACCTAGAATGAAGTTTTTAGAAAAACAATCAGCATTGCACTTAGGACATAACTAAATGAAAATTGTTCTTTCTAGATAATGTTGAAAGTTTGACAAATGGTCGAACATAGTCGATTAAACTATAGAATATGAATATAATAAAATAAAAAATATTTTCTTGTTGAGAAAACATGCAATGTTAATATTAATTATTATATTAGTGAGAGTGTCAATATCATGAGTTGACCCATGTATGAATTAGCAAGAAAACCTAACTTAAAATATCAAGAATGTTGAAGCAAAAACAACTATGAAATACTTGAAAACCTTGAAACTATCAGTATCACGAAATTAAATAAATATCGAAAGTCTATAGGACTTGTTAGACATTTATAAGAATTTATCAATACAAATTCTAAAGTCTAAACAGACTTGGAAAATAATTTGAAATCTTGCTAAGTGTGGGTTAGGGCAAGATAGCACATGAATTGCCTGCCATAGGTATAAATGCTCATATTATCTTTTAGGATGGAAATACCAAATTTTTCATAAGGATAAAATGGAATTTAGATTTGTGAAATAACTTTTGGATCCTGGAAAAGAGTTGCAAGTAGGAAGTGAAACCCTAAGAATAAGATGCGACCTTAAAAGAGAAATCCTAGATTTGGGTGGGACTGCTTCCTATGCTAAAAATAGTTGCTACTATTTCTTTTTTATTTGTGCATGCATTGATGGTTGCACAGGAAAGATTGATTGTTCTTGTAGTAGTTAGATTTAATTGTAAATATATAATTAGGATAATAAGAGGAAAGATCGTGCTATGCCTTCCCCATGGCTAGACACAGAATCCTACTCCAAGGGGGATTATTTTGTACCACCGCAATGACGAGGAGCTTTCAACCGCGGCCCGGATGATGAGAGTTTGCTCAATGAGGAATCTGTTAGGCAAGAGGAGGCGAGAGGGCCAAGAGGGCTCTGGCTATAGATCTCTTGATCACTCCTAGGAATTGCATGACCCTCACATGAATCAGGATGGGGTCCTGGAGTCCCCGATTCTAGTGAAGGGACGAAAATCTTTGAGGGTTTATTTTCTTCTGTGCAAGCAGAAGGGATTTTCCGGTGAACAGAGGTTTATCTTCTGTGTAGGTAGAAGGGAAATTTCATTATAAATAACTTTTTGAAATAATAAATAAATATGTTTTGCCAAAAGACTATTTTCTCTATCTTTGTGTTGTGTTGTAAAATTATGCGAAGAAACATGTGATAATGGGTTAATTAACGAAGTTGTTTTCATATGTCATAACTTAATGTGATAGGTAATTAGAAAACTTAAGAAAACCATTTGTGGAAAGCTGGTGGATGAGATCCCTGATGGATTCGTCCTACGGATGGGTGTTCCTGGTAAGCTGGGAGCTTCGCTCAAGAGATTGAACGAAACGTTAATTAGGAAAAATTAGGTAGAGTTGAGCGTTGACTTACCTAGGGTTAGGTCTTAAAACTTTGATCAATAACTATCTTAGGGGAAATGTGCGGCAATTGTGCCAGAACTCTATTAAGGTTTCGTGAATCCTAACCAGCTGTTGGAAAAAAGTGTTGCATTCCATGAATCAAGGGTAACTACAATCGCTCTAGTCGAACGAGAAGCCCTTGTGGGACACCTCTGATGGAGCTAGTTGATGCATCAAGACCTCAGTTATATCAAATTAGGACCCCAAGACTGCAAGTTGATCCTCGTGGGGATGATTGATACCTTCCATTATGGGGTGGACTCTAGGAAAACTAGATGATAGACCCCATCCATTCTCGTGAGTACCGGGCAAAGCCATCTAGGATAGTTCCCCAATGGACCACTAAAACATACTGCTAGGGAATTGTTGGGTAGGCACATGATATGCAAAAAAGCATAAGTGCATTGTATCATCAATGACACTAACAAAAAAACACAAAAATTGAATGATGGCATTCATTATATACTTGGGTCGCACACACATGTGGATCACATCATTATCTCAAAAGACCTTTTGCCACATCGTGAAAATGCTAAAAATTGTAAGCATATGTTTGAGCCTAACTATTTGACATGTGGCATTCATGCCATATATCCACGGGACCCATTAAGAAATCAAATCATTGGATCTATCAATGGTGCCATGTGTGCAAGCCTTGTATTTGTGACATTAGCCACATCCATGCACCACTTAAAGAGACTTGAACCCATCTATGAACATGTTTTTTTTTAACTTTTTGAGTGTACTAGCTATGGTGTCCTTGAGAAGAGTACCTACCCCTTCTTTCATAACATCATTACCAATTTTTTAGCTCTCACAACTTTCAAGGACTAATCCAAAAATTTCATGAAGGGCAAAACATATGTAAGATGTTACTCAATATTTTCTTGTCCATACCCTAATGTGCATAAACATGGGTTTCGCCATGATTAGAAACCCCTTATATGTGTCCTTGGGTCTGCTTCTCACCGTAACTTCAAGATATGGAGGGTGTTATTATTGTGGATATTTCTTGTGTTTCATAGTCTTTTAGTCCATTTTCAAATATGTTTGATCATATTTTTAGTGGTTTTGAGACACATTAGGAGAGATTTGAGGTCATTTTTAGGCCCTATAAGAAATTGAGGAGAGTGAAAGTGCAATAGAAGGTAATGGATAGCCAATAGCCTTATCGCCCTACATATGAAAGTTCTCAAGGAGTTTATGAACGCACCACTTTGGTGACAAGTAAAGGAGTCCTTTGGAGTGATTGCATGTAATGGGTATACCAAGTATGTGAGCGGCATACCCCATGTCCTTCATTTCAAAGCTCTTCTTAAGCTGAGTTTTCAAAGTATCCACCTCATCATGAACGCTCCTAGCAATCAACATGTCATAAACATGTAGCAACAAAATGATAAGGCTACCGTCACCGGCCTTCTTCTACAAATACAAAAATCCATTTCACTACAAGAATAACCATGTGAATGTATAAATACATCAAAATTATGATACCATTCCTTAAGTGCCTGATTAATTCCATAAAGACTCTTCTTTAACTTGCACATTAGGTGTTCTCTGCCCTTTTCCTCAAAGCCCTTAGGCTACTGCATATAGATATCCTCATGTAGGTTCCCATGTAAAAACGTTTTCTTGACATCCATTTGATATAAGTATATATCCATTTGTGCAACCCGAGCCAATCAAATGAAGGATAGTCATAGACTTAGTCATAGGGGAGAATATCTAATCAAATTAAACTCCATTTTTGTGTTTAAAACCCTTAGCAACAAAACATGCCTTGCATGCTTGCTTAGGGCAACTAGGGGTGAGCTTCAACTTATATATCCACTTGCATGGCAATGCATGTTCACTATTTGGAAAGGAAACCAAATCCCATGTATGATTTTTCTACAAGTAGTCAAACTCAAACTGTATGGCCCTCTCCCAATAGTGACTATCACCTTTGCACTTAGTCTTCTCATAAATAAGGGGCCCACCAAAATCTATCACCATGATATAATGTATAGAGGGCACTCAAAATGATTAGGAGGATGTGAAGCTCTAGTTACAAAGCATCTCAAAACTAATTGTGGGGCATATATGTCTAGTCCTCTCTATCTAACATCATGATCTTGCACAACAAGTGAACCTTGGGCCACTACATCAACAACAGTTGCAAGTTGTCTAAGTAGGGCTAGTTGTACTATAATAGGAGGCTCCTGAAAGATCGCCCTCTTGCATACCTCAACTACTTGCTTTGGTCTCATATGCATCTTTTCCTCATGAAACACAATGTCATGGCTATAGATAACCTTTCGAGCTTGTGGGTCCCAAAGGCAATAGTCCATCTATGAATTTGATAGACTTCAAATCTAACTTGTTGCATTTGTCTTGTTGTGTACTTTTTGCATCCTACTACACATCCTTGTGTACTTGCACCCACCTAGTACACTTGTATACACTTGTGTGCATATGTATTCACACACGTACTTGTGCACACATCAGCATCAACATATGCATCAGGGTGCACTTGTGTGCACATGCACTAGAATCCTACACCATGCACTAAATCCACCTTCTTGCACTTTAATACTCATCCACTAACAACCCCACACACTAGAGTGTACTAGCTTTCCCTTAGTGTACTAAGCTTGGTACATTAATCTAACGCCCACTTGGACACAACCTAGCACATGTGCACACCATAGTACACTCATCACCCAAGTGCACTAGTGTGCTATCACTTGCACTCTACTCTCCATCCTATTGCACTAAGGTGCACTAACCCTAACCTTGCACACCCTCCACTACACAACACATATATGCATTGTACACTACCCCAACTAGT
Source organism: Lygodium microphyllum (assembly GCF_053477565.2). NCBI lineage: Eukaryota > Viridiplantae > Streptophyta > Polypodiopsida > Schizaeales > Lygodiaceae > Lygodium > Lygodium microphyllum. The sequence continues at coordinate 16,280,073 of NC_141147.1, read as the reverse complement.
GCACTACACCTTGCTTATAGCCTTGTGTAACTATTTGTATACACATGCATACCGTTGTGCACCCATTGCTCAATTTACTCTACTAGATCTCTCTATGCACCTACTATGCACACTTGAAAGAATCTCCATTTCCTCTTGTTTCCAACTCCAACACCCACCCTATTTGCAAGGGAGTGTCAAAGGAAAGGAGGAGAGAGGAAGGTGGAACATTGTAGTATACTAGTTTGACATTAGTGTGCACTTATACATGCATGTGCACTTGCTTGCACTCATGTACACTGGCACTAATAGTGACATGTGCACTTGCGTGCACTAGAGAATATTAGCACTTGCATATACACTCGTGTGTCCTTGTGTACACGTGTGCCCTATGGGAGTCTCTCTCACAAAGCCATATGTTCTCTCGATCCTATGAGTGTAGTGAGCTTCCCTTGATGCCCGATTGAGTAGCCTCCTCCCTCAAGCACTATGGTAGCTCTACGATCTAAGATGTGGGCTCAAGCAAGCTCAATCCCCCACCTCCAAGCTCCAGCCTCCATAGCCACACATGCAAGACAAGAGAACTGAAGAGAAGAGAAGAAGAGAGAAGAAGACGGAGAGCTTCTCCACCACTGTCCCTCACCCTCACTCACTCACTCCCTCACACTCTCACACTCCCTCTCTCAAACATAAGCACAATAACAAGTAGGAAGAAGAGAAGAAGAGAAGAAGAGAATAAAAGATCCACTTTAGCCACACATCAAGAATGAACTTCACCATTCACTTTTAGACTTTTACACATATCCTCATTTCTTTGGGCACCCATCCCCTTTTTTACATGACCAACCATCTTATCCAAAGTCTTTTTTCCTCATGTCTTACTTCTTTTCACAGTTCTTTTGCTCTTGCACTTCTACGTTTACAATTTACATAGGAGGGAGTTTGACACTCTTTTATAAAATGAATTACATTGCACCCTATGCTTTCCTTGCTAGAGCATTTTGTGCACCTCACTAGAATATTTGGTGCACCTTGCTAGAATATTTACTGCTCTCCTACGTTTTTTTTGGGCTTTTCTTCTCTTCCACTTTTCTCGCCTAGGCAGAATGAGATTCTCTATTCACTTTTTTACTTGGGATTCCTTGGTCTTCCTCTGCTTCTTTTTGGGTTGTATGGTCCATAACATCTCTGTAACATTACCCCCTCCTAGTTGAGTACTAGTCCCATGGCACTTGGCTGGTAAGGACTCGGTTGGCTGAAGGTTGACCTTGTGGGTTTGTGATGGGGCTTTTGTGGGCCTTGGACATGGGAGAGAAGTGTGTTGAAATGGTTGAGGTTGTGGAGGCCGAGGGTACTTTGAGTGGGTGATGGGGGCCTCCATTGCCGGTTGGTGAAAAGGAAAAGAAAAGATCACTACCTAGGGGGTGTGTCTACCTCATCCATGTGGTGCATCATGTCCGTGTTAGTGGAACTAGGAGTTAGGTTGAACCATAGGCAAAGCTTGGGGTGTTGTTCCACACTTGAGGACCCAGTTTGTGTATGGGAAAAGTGCAGTGAGTGTAGCTTAGGGAGACATGTCTAACCATAGGCGAGTGTGAAGTCCCTAAGTGTGTCTCGCCCTTGATGTGCCCTAAAAGCATGAAGTGAGGAACAAAATGGGTTAGGGGGTTAGACACGGAGCCAACCAACCAAGGCCATTGGACATGCCTAACTTGAGGACCTCTACATGTAGTGATTGTGGCACTCATCAAGTGATATATTATTTTCCCTTCTTGCTCTTTTCTTTGCACTTTTTCTTATCCTTTCTTTTATTTGGATTTCTTTGTACCTCTTTTTATTTTCTCTTTAAAAAAAAAGAAATATGTGCATGAGGAGCTAATCTTTGGATTTCGGGTCGTGTGAGGAGGAGGCTGGGGAATTAAGGAGGTTCCTACTTTGCATATAGTCTTTTAAGTCCATTCGTATACTCAAAGGAGCTATTGACAAAAATGGATGACTACATTAGTGAATTGTTGTGCTTGCTCTAGTAGCCTCTTCCTTCTTTCCATGGCCTCCTTCTTTCCTTCAACCATTGCATCTTTAGGTCACGTCCTGCTGGCCTTAATGTCTTGGAGATGGGGGTTTTGGAACTTGTTTAACCTTGAAGTCTAGTAGCTTCACCTCTTGGGCTATCAATCCTATCCCTAGCAAATGCTCTCTTTGTCCCTGTTGGCTCAAGTTGGTTTGCACTCCTTGTGATTAGGCACAAAGTCCATGTCTTATGGCAATGTGAGTAATCTCCAACTTCCTCTTTAGAGTTTCAATGGCCTCCTCCTCATCTAATTGTGTGATGTCCAAGATGGTATTGAGGAAGGCGCATTGTTGGGCTTCCAATCTTGTGGTTGTAGCCTCTACCTTGCTCTCTACTAATACTCTATTACCTTCTGCAACACAGGCTAGAAAGCTTGCTAGGTCTTTTACCCTTCCTTTGTTCTGGGTCACCCATGCTTTGGCCTTTTGCTTCATCTCCTCTAGGCTCTTACTTTGTCCTTTGGCTAAGGTCGTTATGATTGGCTCTTGGTCTCTCCACTTCTAAGTTTATTTTTCATTCTCCTTCTCTAAGTACTTGATCTCTCTTTCTAGCCTTACTTGCTCCTTGATCCCCATTAACAGTCTATATCTCATTTCTTCCACCTCTCTTTGATGCTTTTCTCCTACTTGAGCTCTTTTTTCTCCTCTTGCTGCGAGCTGATCCATGGCTTCTAGAACTCTTCTCATCTGCTCTGCTAGGTCCTCGTGTTGCAGGATGAGTAGCTTGTACTCCCTTTGTAGGCCAATTAGCTCTTGTGCTTCTTCTATGAGCCTTGCTTGCCACATGTCTTCATCTCATTCTTTTGTAGCCTTTAGCTCTCATATCTCTTTTTGATAGCCAGTCACATAGTGAATCCTCTCTAGTTGAAGGATTGCCAGTGTCTCTCTTTTTGCTTCTAGTTTGGCCACTATAGTTTTCTTTTCTTCCTTAGCCCTCTCCAGTTGTGGCAAGAGCTCTTTAATGTACTCATCATAGCCCACTAATGACAGTGTTGCCATAGGGATGGACATTGTGGATACCTCTATTTTTAGCTTCTTTGGGTCTTGTCTTGATTCGACATCTGCAGCAATAGTTGGTCCATTGGTTCTTGTCAGAGGGGCTCCTTCACTAGGTGTAGGTGCAATCTCTTGTACCTTGCTAACTAAGTATTGCACCTAGGCCATGAGGTTGCTTCTATCCACTATGGTTGAGGTGCCTTGGGTGGATGTGTGGCTAGCAAGCTTGAGAACTGTTGGGATTGGATATAAAGGGCTCTTGCCATTTCCTTTCGTTGCTAGTGGCATTGTAGTTTTCTAGCACTTGGGCACTAGTGCTTGGGCCTTCTTCTCCTCACAGGCTCATGGCAGCCAGCTCCTCTCGCTTGGAGGGCTGCTCTACTAACATGCGTATTGCTAGAGCCATGTCTTCATCTTCCTTTCTTCGTAGCTTGTCTGCTTCTTATTTTGCTCTCCTCTTCGGATCTCTTGGACTCCTCTTGGATCTTTTGTAGTTTGGCTTCTTCCTTCTCTCTTCTTGCCTTCTACAAGTTGGCCTTTTCATTTTTTCATTGCCTCTCCTCTGCTTCTTGTTGCTACCACTTCTAGGGAGTGTTCTCCTTTGGCTTTTTAGGCCCTCCATGACTAGATTCTGTCTCTTGTTCTTCCTTCTTACTTTAGTGTTCTTTCGCTAGACTGTTTCTTGCTCCAAAGGCGATGTCCTTTTGGGTGTCTCTCCTACTTCTTCTTCCCCTACCACCTCTCCCATTGCCTACTAGATTAGGGCTATTAGTATTCCACCGAACCCTATGAATGATGCTTTTGCATCATGCTTCTTTCTTTCTATTCCAAGTTTTGATGTTGGGGACTCTCTACACTGGCTAGCTTGCTCCCTGAGGTAGTGCTTTGGTAGATTGGTCGATTGCCTTTCTGGATAGCCATTTTAGTCAATTTTGTCAGGTGAATGGGCTGCTAGACTCTCCAACAGAGGCACTCCAATCCTATGCATGATCAAGTTGTACCTCTAGCATGAAAACAACGTATGGATGACTTTGGCCTTGAGTCTCACTTCAAGATCAAGGATATCCTGGATGCTAATTCCATTGTTCATTAAGACTTTGTCTTTGTTCATGCCGAGGCATAGACATCTCTTTTTGGTCTCCTCTCCACCTTAGGCACCAACCCTAGTGCCTTCTCCAACAAGGCTTTTCTCAGCTCTCCCTACACCTGTTTGGCCTCTTGACCCCTACTGACCACGATCATAGTGCCGCATGCTCTATCATATTTGTAGGTTCTTAATAAATTTACACACCAATTGTACTCAGCCTCTTGCCCAATCTTCTCGACATGCTTTGCGATGTTGCATTGTTCTATGATCCTTCTGACTACTTCCTCTTCGGCCACTACCTTGTTGATGTTATGAATGGTCCTAAAATTTAACTGATTGTAGGCCCAGTTCTTGAGAGTGATGCGATATCTTGATGTCTTGCCATTTCTAGCTCCTATTATAGCACAGCAAGCTTCCATTAGTTCATTTGCAGGATCGTTTTCTCTATAAGAAGGCAAAGGGATTGCAACACAATTTTCACTTCAAGGAGTTCATTTATTCCAAGCAAGCATTTCCTCCTTATTCTTTTTTAAAGTATAAAATTATTTTTCAATTTTAAGGTTCTCTTATTGTTTCATTTCCTTCATGTACTTGCTTTGCTCATTTTTTGGTGTTTTGATTTTCAATTGATTTCCACCTTATTCCCTCCCCCTTGGAAATGATGTGAATCCTTCCAAGGATTATGGTTCAAGGGTTAATGGCATTCAACACCTACTTAGGGTGCTTCATATTTGCATGAGCCAAGCATAGAAGTGTGAGTTGTATTGTTGAGAAATAGACAAATGATGTGTGCTCGAGATAGAGATGTTCGGAATCCCATATGCATACTAAGGAGAGTGAAACAACCCAACTACTATAAAGCATTGTACTTGCAAGATGAGTAATGTAACATGATGGTACTTTTGTCCTTTCAGTTGAGATTCTGAGTATTGTCCAACAACCACAAAATATTGTGTTTATAAGTCCAAGCCAATCAATCTTGGAACCTAATTCACTTGCATGACATTCTATCTTCAACTCTATCTTCATGGGTTCACTCTATCTCTTCAAGCCACCATAGCCATGCTCTAGATCCATTCTTTTGACATGGTATGAGAGCTCAGCTGAGCATGGCCCAGCTCAATCTATCTCTCCTCTCTACTCTCTCAAGACTTCTCAACTTCAGCTCAACTCAATGCTAGCTTATGACCTCATTTTTCATCTCTATATGCACTTGACATTTTATGGCAACCATAGCCAATAGCACCCTGCCTATTTGGAGGCATTGGATCTAGCCAAAGAAGAGGAGATAGCTCATTCCTTGAGCTAAGAAAATATTCTCCTACTTCAGATGCTTCAGACTAGCACATCAAACCACAACATTGCCTCCTCCCGCTTGAGATTATGCATTTCCCAAGTCACTGCTCAAAACTGCGCCGGTCTGTACACTGATTTGTCTCCTGCACTACACAATCTACCCTATGAGTATAGGGCTTTGGAAGCTCACTATGCAAGCCTATTCCCCATGCAATATCTTTTGCAATGGTCAACTCCTTGAGCTACAAGACCTGAAAGAATAGTCACTTATCCAAAGCCTAAAAGAAGAAGCCATAGCCATTCACCTTCAAGGTCATAAACACTTCAGTTTCCACTTCATTTCAACACACTGAAGCCTCAAACACCTAGGTGTGATCAATTTCTAGCAATAGAAATTCTCAAGAAGAAGATTTGGAACATCATGCATCAACTATCAAGCTCAACATCGAGTCTTCGAGGCATAGTTAAGGCATAGTATCTCTTGATACTCCATTAGTGCTTCTTAGCACTCGGATCATAAGCTCACTCAAGAACAACTCATTTTTTATCCCATCTCAGCTGCTTATTGTACTACCCTAATTGATCAAATCTCTTGTAAGTCTTAACCCCTTTGTAAAAATCATGGTAAGACCTCCTTCAAAATAAGTGAACTTGAGCAAATAGCTAAATTCAATGGTGAAGGCTTTCATGACTGGAAGGAGAATGTAACATCTCCCTTCCCCCCCCCCCCCCCCACCATGACCCCCGTGCCTCCCCCCCATAGGAACTCCCCCCCTTTAGATTTTTTTTACTTTTTTTGAAATTTTTTTATCCCCCCTCTCTCTCCCCTTGCCGTGAGCATGGCAGGGAGAGAGAGAGAGAGGGAGTGAGATGTGTGATGGGGGGCATGCAGCCCCCTAGATGGCGGGCGCCATCCTCCCCCCCCATAACCATCTCCTCTTCCTAAAAGGGGGCCCCCTAGTGGTCCGCAGAAAGGCAGTGAGCTGTCCCCCACCTCTTGTAGCAGTGCACTGTCCTCTCCATCATAAGCAAGCACCACCCCCTACCTCGTCAATCTGCCCAGCGGCCCAGCAATACACCCCCCTTTCTCGTGAAAAGAGAGAGAGAGAGAGAGAGAGAGAGAGAGAGAGAGAGAGAGAGAGAGAGAGAGAGAGAGAGAGAGAGAGAGAGAGAGAGAGAGAGAGAGAGAGAGAGAGAGAGAGAGAGAGAGAAGAAGGGTAGAAGAAGAAGTAGAAGAGGGAGAGGGAGAGGGAGAGGGAGAGGGAGAAGAAGAAGGAGGAGGAGGAGGAGGAGGAGGAGGAGGAGGAGAGAGAGAGAGAGGCGAAGAAGAAGGAGAAGAAGAGAAGAGGGGGAGTGAGAAGGAGAGAGGAGAAGAAAAAGAAGAAGAAGAAGAAGAAGAAGAAGAACAAGGAGAATAAGAGAAGAAGAGAAGAGGGAGAGTGAGAAGGAGAGAGGAGAAGAAGAAGAAGAAGAAGGAGAAGGAGAGAAGAGGAGAGAGAGAGGAGAAGAAGAAGGAGAAGAAGAGAAGAAGAGAAGAGGGAGAGTGAGAAGGAGAAGAAGAGAAGAAGAAGAAGGAGAAGAAGGAGAAGAAGAAGAAGGAGAAGAAGAGAGAGAGGAAGAAGAAGAAGAAGAAGAAGAAGAAGAAGAAGAAGAAGAAGAAGAAGAAGAAGAAGAAGAAGAAGAAGGAGAGAAGAGAGTGAAGGAGAGGAGGGAGAGAGGGAAGGAGAGAAGAGAGGGAAGGAGAGGAAGATGAGAGAGAGAGAAGAAGAGAAGGAGAGGGAGAGAGAGAAGGAGAAGAAGAAGACAAGAAGATGCACCCCATTAAAGCTCTCTACCGAAGTTCGTGTGTAGGATACACGGCTCCCAATAGGCGCTCCCTATCTGTACATTGTCTCTTGGCCAGGGTTCTTACAGACTTTCTCTCCATGACTCAGAGAGTCTCATAATTGAGGATGGCCCTGAAGCGGAGATCTTCCCAAGTGAATGGGAATCCCACAACCATGGACGGAGATTCGGGTCAAGATGCCACCACCCATGCAAACACACTACCAAGGGTAATCACTAAAGTTTCTCCCCTTAATCAGGTACTGCTTCAATGTCTTGCTTATCTCATGAGGATAGGGGATCATAATAAAATGCAATAGCATCCTAAGATTGCAAACTAGTTTTTCATGCACAAGGATGATAAAGTATATTAAAGTAACAGTTAGCTCATGCACATGTCGATATATGTTAACTTGCACACACAATGGGATTGCACGATAAACATTGTTAGAACAATAGTTCTAAAATAAATTCCGTGTAGAGATCCTTGTCCCTGAACTCTAGCCGATAGGTGAAGATTGGATAACCTATGGCTAATTAGGTTGGAATCTCGTTAATGTGCTCTTGGTGATGTGCTGGCAATATGGGTTAGCACTTGGTGACCTGTGATATTAGATAGCTACTCTAGGAATTGGGTTGATCTTCTACCCTAAATGGGTAGTCAGGATTAATAAAAGTCAAGGTGAAATCACTTAATTCATTTAAAGGATCTAGAAGGAACTTGTTAAATCGACCTTGCAAAGCCCTAACCCAAGGGGGAGAGCGAAGTTTAGGGTAGTTGATTTATGCTAAGCATGTTGCTTGGAACTGTTGAAATGGTTTTAACGAAGGTTGATCTTGTTGAAGATGGATTGTTGACTGAAGTTATGCTTGGTTGTTTGAAAAGGTTGTAAAAGTGTTTTGATACATCCAAGTTAAATTCTAGTTGTGCATGCAATGGGATTGTGATGCCTTGAAGCAAGAGGTTGTGCATTCAACTATTTGTTAATGTGGTTTTGGATGTTAATCCAAGTGGGGTGTGGTTGATGATTTCATGGCGAAAACTGTAAGGATAAATTGCCATGGGAACAAAAGGGATGTTTTCCCCATTAAATGTTATTAAGATGGTTGCTTCAGCTATGGTTGTTTTCCTTAAAGGATAATTAAGGAAGGATGGCGCTAGCTACCCCCCGCAAACCGCCAAACCCTAACCACGGGGGTTATAAATCTGCCCCGGGAATGTGGACCGAACCCATCGCGAGAGGTCTCTCCATGGAAATTACTTGGCGTAGGAGGACGCTTGGGTGCCAGTGGGGGCTCTGGCCATAAATCCCAATGCCTCCGGGCCCTACACAAGTGTTCTACGTGACTCGAGATGGGATGTCAAGGCCTTGATACTAGTTACAAGGCGGAATCTTGGTAGGATAAACCCTCGGGGTTTGTTGCCGGAAGACGGAAGGATTTTTTTGCGGAGGCAGAAAGGAACACTTAATTCTCCTGTATGGGCAGGAGACAAACATTAATCTGAAGATAAGTTAAGGAAGTGCTTGATCTTGTTTTATCTTGCTTTCGTGTCAGTGCCCTAAATTACGTAAAGGAGCCTATGATTAATGGGTTAATTAAGGAAGCTTCTTTTATGTGTCAAACATAATGTGGTAGGTAATTAGATAACTAAAACAACCCCCGAGGGAAGTGTGGTGGATGTGACCGTCAAGTCCATCCTATGGCAGGGTGGTCTCGGTTAGCCAAGATCTTTCCTCAATGGAATTTATTTGATGTGAACATTAGTTAGACAAGGACCTTAGAACTTGTTAGTTGAAACCCTGATTCATACCATTTTAGGAGACCGGAATGGGACTATGCCCTACGGGCAGAGAGGTCGAGCGATGCCTCCCTCTCATTTTCCATTCTCTTTGAACCAAGTGCGGTATGAGTCTACTTGGGTCCAGGTGTATCTACCCAAAGTGGAGCAGCTATCGACTGACGCTAGAAGGCTATTAGGGAGCCTCAATTGCTAGGAACCTAGACTTCAGATCGATCCTAGTGGGAACGGCCGGATAAGTTCTATTGCGAGGCAAACTCGAGAGACCCTAGTTGGCAAACCCCGTGCCATTCCTTGGGAGTGCCGCGGGCGGCATCTTCTAGATTGATCTCTCGATAGACTGCTAAGACGTGTCCCACAGTCTGAAGCGCGAGCACGTTACAGAGAAGACCATGTACCACCTTATGCAAAAGGACTTGTGGGACCTATTTGAATATGATGCAAATAGCAAGAAAGAAGATGATGAAGATGGGTTCTTTGAAGAAAACAAGCTCAAGACAAAGGAGTGGAAAAAGATGAACAATAAGGCTCTAGGCATCATTGCCTAGGGACTAAGTGATGATGTGCTGCATCATATCTCGGGCATCAGAGATGCTAGAACTGCTTGGGAAGAACTTGACAGGATATTTGGTACCCAAGAAAAAATTCAAAAGGTAAAATTACTCATGCAATTTTATAAACTGGATATAAAAGACAATGCTTCCATGGCCATACACATTAACAAGTTCAAGAGCCTGAAAACCCAACTTGCAACTCTTAAGAAGAATATTGATGAAGATGAAGCAATAGTTGTACTACTTGCAAGTGTAAATAAGGATCCATATGAGAATCTTGTGTCCACCCTATGTAATGTTCCAAGTCTCTCACTTAAAGATATTGAGCACTCTCTTCTTGATGAAGAGAACAAACAGAATAACAAGAATGCAAAAGATGGTATTCCATCATCTAGGAAAAATCTCTTATACACCAAAGGAGTTGTTGGACTCAAAGGAAGAGGTGGAGGATTCAACACCGACAACAAAAATTAGATGACATGTCATTATTTTGGTAAGACTGGACATATAGCCAGTGAATGTTTCCACAAAAGAAGGGCACATCAGATGCAAAATGATCACCACCGGAACCAATTCATGAATGAAGAAGAAGAAGAAGAAGATGCTTCTCCTACCGGCAACAACTCTAACAAACAATTCTAAAATAATTTTCATTGTATCTTTCATATTTTTTTCCCTTAGTGGATTCACTTTGTAAAAACTCCTGCCAAAGATGTAAAGTTTCAAGCTTTAACTTGACTAGGCTATCTATGAGCTAGTCTCTCGGGCCATGTTATCATGTAGGGGGGGCAAAAGCCAACAAGTGTAGGAACTCATCATTTTATGGGGGGCGTTGAGAAATAGAAAAATGATGTATGCTCTAGGAAGAGATGTCTTGAATCCCATATGCATAGTGAGGAGAGTGGAACAACCCAACTACTATAAACCATTGTACTTGCAAGATGAGTAATGTAACATGATGGTACCTTTTTCCTTTTAGTTGAGAGTTTGAGTCATTGTCCAACCACACAAGACTGTGTTTATGAGTCCAAGCTAATCAATCTTGGAACCTAATTCACTTGTGTGACATTCTATCTTCAACTCTATGAGTTCACTCTATCTCTTCAAGCCACCATAGCCATGCTCTAGATCTGTTCTTTTGACATGTATTACAAGGAAACATAGTTGTCCATGTTGACAAGTTGGATGCCCACTTAAGTGATGTAGGTGAGGAATCCATTAGGAAGTCATCAAAGTCACTTCTACTACTGGCAATGTGTAGCTCTTCCTTAGTAAGGATGTGATCTAGATAGGTGAGTCATGGCATGGTCTTCTAGAGGTCGGTTACAAGTAATAGTCAATACCCTATACCAGGTGGGGGGCCGAGGCTACATAAGTTGGGTCATACTTGTGAAAAACACAAATCTAGAGTATGGCAACTATGGTGGCTCATAGACCAACACTAGATTCATATGCACTTAGACATTACAAGAATTTAAACTTGACTGGAAGTACAAACACAAGCAAATCAAGTACACTAAGCCAAAGAACAAAATTACAATGGCATTGCATTCATCATCTATGAAAGTGACATCCAAATACAATGTTATATAGAATAGGATAGATGACAATATTCCTCTCTATGCCTATGGGATTCAAGGAGCTTGCATATCCTATGACCATCTACTTTGTACAAAGAGGCAACATGGATGTGATTGCAAATCTCAACACCCCTCCTCAATCACAACTAAGAAAGACATTGAGTATATAGAGGTTGTCATGAGTAGAACCTTGCTAAGTGTAGACATGGAAAGAACCAACCATACAAAGCTAGAGGCTGTCATAAGTCCTCATTAAGTGTGTAGAGGTTGTAGTGTGCAAAGGTTACATGAGCTTATGGTAAGAACATTAGGCAAGTCCACATTTAAAACCTAAAAAACTCTATCAAAGAATGAGCTACAAAAGAGGGACTGCTGAGTCCTTTCCTTTTGTTCTTGGGCACCTTCTTCTTCTTCTTCTCCATTGTTGTCTTCATCTACTTTGATTGTTTGCAAGATATGCTATTTGAGATCTTTTCTTAGCATGACAAAACTTCTCAATATGCCCATTTTTCTTACAAAAATCACAAACTATGCTCTTCTTCCCTTTCACATAGAGGAGTTGTTGGTCTCCTCTTGGGATGCTTGTTTCTCCCTTGCTCTTGATCTTCTTTTCTTCTTCCAGGAGAGATGCTTTGATATCCACAAGCTTTGGCTTTGGCATGTTGATTAATATGGTGGGCACATTATCAAACTTAGGTGAAAGACTCTTGAGAAGCACTCTAATGCAAATGTCTTCATCTATCTTCAAGTTGATTCGTGCAAGTTGTGTCAACAAGCTTACCATATAATAAAAATGAGTTGGAAGTGAGGTACTATGTTTCATGTCAAGCCTAAAAAATTCAATTAATAAGCCATATTTGGAGGATTCTAAGTGAGCTCCAAACAGGTTTTCTAATCAATCCCATGTTGCTTGAGAGGTACAAAATGACAGAAGCAAATCCTAGGCTAAACAAACGCAAGAAATCCAATTACGAAATAACAAAACAAACTGTCACGCAAATAACTAAGCTAGTAAAAATCAAACCTAACTACAGTTTGACTAGGGCTTTTCAGTTTTCAGAAAAACACTTGACATATTTAGCCCTCCCCCTAGTCTGCAAACATTCATGTGCAGCAGCTGCTTTCATAAAATGATGCAACATTTATGAGCCAATCAAAAATCAAATCCAACGATCTATCCACAATCTTCTCAACAAACACAAATGGCATATTTCTCTCAAACAACACCTTTATAGGTAGACATAACTCATCCAAGAAATTCTCATCAAAATCCTTGAGACAATCCTCTCCATCTAAGGAAAATATATCATCCTCCAAATTCTTCAGATCCCTCAAATCATAACCACACTCAAAAATGTTCATATCCCACCCATCCTCCCTAGGAAAAACCATGTTACTTCTAGAGTCTCTAAATAAAGTTTTGACCCTTTCTTTGTTGCCATCCACTGATTCATCTACAACTTCTCCTAAAGATACAATGTAAGGATCTCCCAACTCAATCTCCAAATCAAACCCAACATCAAAAGGAGTTAGCTCCAGACTCACAACACCATAAGAACCAACAACATCAACACATGGGGTCACTCCATCATCAACAATACAAGACTCCATCGAGTCTTTCACACACAAAGAGTGGTAAACACCTTCCATAGTATCCTTACAAACACCCTCACAAGAAACTGAAGAAACTTTCACCTCTACATCATCACAAATAACATCTTCACAATACAACAATTTTGGATCTAAAACCTCAACCAAAGACTCCTTAACTACCAAATCCCCTACTACCTCCTCACAAACCTCTTCCAACTCTATTTTCTTGATTTTAAACCGCTCTCCCCTCAAATTCTCAATTCTTTTTAAAGCCTTACTCAAATTCTCTCTCACATCCTCATCAATGTCACTCTCAGGATCCTCAAAACCCCAATTAGAATCATTACAAACAACATCAAAACCTTCAGGAGAACTCAAAGAAACTAAAAGACTATCAGATGAAGTTTTCTCTTTGACATTGTTGCCAAAATCAACCAAACAATTATCTACATAACTATCAAGGAGTAAGAGATTAGGTCTACTCAAAATAACATCATCAACACCACAAACAAAAGCCTCTCTAGGGCTACTCAAACCATCACCAAATAACTCACAAGACTCAAATGAGTCAACAACACCAATACCAGAATCACAACAAGAGTCAGAACCCAAAACCTAAATACTCTCTTGATCATCAAACTCACAACCAAACTCACAACAAATCTCCACAAACTCATTAGGCAACAAATTTGAACCCTTAACTTCATCTTGAAAACTTACAGTTTCTAAGCCCTCCCCCTCATAGTTTTCCAAAAGACTCAAAAAATCATCCTCTATTCTCTCTTCATCTTTCAAGTAATCAGATCCATCTATACTATCACCAAGGCAAACAAACTCACTCTCTAAATTTTCTTTACTCTCTGCAACACTACCATGACTATAAAAACTTTCATCACACCTTCCCTCATAAGAAATATCAAAACTTTCTTGTGTCTTGGTTGGAATAAAATGGGCTGATTTGGGACATGAGAACTCTTGGTCCTTAAAACAATCTCGTCACTCATTTTCTTCTTTACAACTCAAATCCAACTCTAGCTCATCTTTATAGTCCTCAACCTCCAAAGTATCATCAGTCGATCCCTCTTCTTTAGTTAAATCACTAATCACTGAACTAGAAGTATCCGTGGTCAATGGGTATGAATTCACACTCCTAGACTCTTCACTCCCATCAGTCAAACAAATATTTTTCTTCTCAACCACCCTAGGGAGTTTCTCCTCACATACTTCAATTGATTTCTCACAAGTCAACTAATCTCTCCTAAATAGAGAATATAGTATACCTCTCTCAGGATAGGCTTAACTCTTTTTTCCTCAAAAACTTTTCTCTCAACTCGCCTTGAACTCAACCTTTCCCTTGGTTCATCAAACCCTAACTCTTTTTTTCTTTTGGTATTCCTCTCTTGATATTGAGCTATCTTCACCGCTTCCTCAAAAGTCTTAGGGTTTTTTACCTCTAATTTCACTCTCCAATCTTCTAATTTCAACCCATTTACAAAATACATTATCTTCAACATAACTGGGGCTATCTCACCTTCTAACAATGTTAAACTCCATCGATTCCACAATCTTTCAAAATCCCTAGCAAAATCCTCAACACATTGATCATCTTTTTGAACACAAGTTTCTATTTTCGCCCAAATCTCACTTTGACTTTCTCTTTTTTTAAACCTAGATAGAAAAGTATTTTTAATGGTCTCATAGTCTAAATTTTGTCTCCTAAATTTCAAGCTTCTCTCAAAGTCAAGCAACCAATTTCGTGCTTCTCCATACAATTGATACCTAAGAACCTGGAGTTTATCCTTAGGGTCAGTCACTCTCTCTATCAAACAACACATATCTATTTTTTCTAAAAATCTTTTGGGATCTCCAGTATGATTACCATGGAGCTCAGAAAATTCATCATCCATTTTCAACAATCACAAGAAATCAAAACAAACTCACATTCAAAACAACAGCGATGTCAATTTCGGCACTCCTCAGTGGGGGCACCAAAAAAGAGATGTTACGCGAGCGGTGATCGAGAGCAAGCCTCACTCTCACAACTCGATAACGAGACGTTAAGGAGTACCAGTTGGGATAATTGACTTTGTCAAATGAAAAACTCAATTTGAAAATTTCAAATATTCGATAAAACATCACAAGCCACAGAAAAAACAAGACTAAAAACAATGCCTCTTATAGCTCAAAAATTTTAAAACCCGTATGCGGGTAGAGCATCACACAACCACAACACAACGGAAAAAAATCCAACAATTTGAAAATAAACCAAGTGAAAAATATTCTCGTACCTTAACAACCATGATCTGTCACTCGATGCTTTGACATCCAGAGGTTCCGACTTTCAAATTAGTATGACAAGAGCTCACTCTAGCATGCGACCCTCCTCTCTCCTCTCTCACAAAATACAATTGTACAAGAGGGGGAAGGCCCTTACCTCTCCATTCTCATATCCTTATATAGTTTTCTGTCCACACTTATACACATTAGACTTTTTGCTTTTAGCTTTTGGCTTTTGCTTTTCTACTGTTTTTCACTATTTTCGTTTTTTCTTCACTATGCCTATTTGCAACTTGTTTGGATCTTAACTTCTTCATTTCAACTCCGAATATAGTTGTTCGGGTACTCAAAACAATTGGAGTGCATCTGGTCGACAAGCCAGCGTGGGTAGAATTACAAAAATCCATTAAAAAATGGAAAAAATACTGATATTTGTAAATCGCATCATTTTTCTCCATATTTTATCTTGGACGACTTATTCCCTTCCTTGGCCTAATGTTCTTGTAATTGCATATACTTTCAGCACACATATCCACTTTTCCTTCAAGAAATACTCATTGACGATGTAAAACGTATTATCTTTTCTTTTGATCCTTGAGTCTTCAAAATAAACATTCTCTGGATATGAATCTGTTTTTTATGCAGTGTGCCCTAGCAGGAATATGCTATGAAAGAGAACTCCGTGCACAACCATACATGATTTAGAATAATATGCAATGTTGGATCCATGATATGCAACCAATCAATCGATGCTACACACAAAAATAATGTATGTATTGAAGAAATTGTGCCTAGTCTATCTACATGTGATCGTGCGTCATGCGAAATGCAAACAAAATTCCTTGTTAATTTAAAATTCCTTATCCTCACCTCTCAATGCTCTTCAATAAAATATCAATCTCTGCTCCACCCATCTAAAATCTCATAATCACTCAAGAATTTGATGGTCCTCAAGATGTTGACCAAATATGAACAACCCTTCTCACAATTGGTGGCGTCCTTCACAACCCTCAAACTCACTCAACCACCTTACACTCTCAACCAGAGGTTCCTAACTTTGTGATGAACATCCCAAATGGTGCGTGCAAGAAATGTGTGTGCTCAATGACAGGTGCTCTCAGAACAAGAGACGACCCCCGAGTGAAGTGCATCAACAAGTGCAATGTGAAGTGCTCGTGAACCCATAATCCTTATGATGTGCAAAAGTCTCGACAAGAAAACATACCTAGCTCCTCGATGTTCGGTAGCTATTGACAAACACAAGCTTCATCCTGTCCAAACAAATACCAAGCTCGACCAAGGCTATCAAGTTTCACACTCAACAAATCAAACAAAATGACAAAAGCAAATCCTAGGCTAAACAAACACAAGAAATCCAATTACGAAATAACAAAACAAACTATCACACAAATAACTAAGCTAGTAAAAATCAAACCTAACTACAGTTTGACTAGGGCTTTTCAGTTTTCAGAAAAACACTTGACAACATGTGCCACCTCCCTCCCCCTCCCTGCTATCTCTCCCCCAACTCCTCCACCTGGGCAGTCCAAAACTAGCTACTGCCATGCAAGCTATCAAGTGGAAGGTGAGGAGAGGGGCACCGCCACCCCCCATACCACCCCTCCCTCCTCCTCCTTCACCTTATAAAGATCCTCCCCTCCCCTACACGGAGGGGAATCTGATACCATGACCCCCTATCGAACTATGTAGTCAAGTAGCGAGAGAGAAGGAGAGAGAAGAAGAAATTTTCGAAAGTTTCCAAGCTGTCCCCCCCTTGAGAGGGGTTCCCACACACTATTTTTGTGAGGCATATAATCAACAAGCCATCAACCAAGGATGCACACACAAGGAGCGGTTTCAAGTTACCTTGACCCATTAATCAAGCCCTTGATCAGAGGTTGTTGGAGTCTTCGTCTTTAGCAGGAAAGGTATCCTAGGATGGCCCCTAAGCGAAGATTGCCTCGTGCTTGATGGAAATCCCACAAACACTAATGAAGTTACTGGTTGAGATGGTACGGCAAACAACAACTCGAGTTCGGGTGTAGATAATACATCCTTGAATAACCATGTGCTATTGATAATCTTTCCTACGTAGAAAATCGTAGATAAAGGAAAAAGATTTATTTTGCAAAAGATCATACTTGCATTGAAATGGTCATGTTTTCTTGCATGGAATTGAATAAATTGGTGCATGATATTAGAGTTATTTCTATAAAAGTGCAACTTGCAATTCATAGCTCATTCACACTCATAAAATCACACAACTAATAAAGCTTGCATAAATCCACACACAAAGAGTGGATAAATGTGTTAAGTAACTAATAGGAAGAGATACAAGTTTTTTGTCTTTGACTCCTAAAGTTGCACTCTTAGATGTATGTGCCAATATCATTTGGTTTGTAAGATGCATCTTTAAAAAATATTCTAGAATTGAATTATTGTAAGGAATGGCATCTCAAGATGTGTTTAGGAAAGATAGCTTGCATCTCCATATTAAAGCATGAAGGATCACATGTTATATAGAAAGCATTTTCTCGCAAGGGTGTTAAATCTTGCAACCTGATTCTCTTGATATCATAGATATAATTTTGATTATATTGCGCATAGGATGTGGTCTTCATCATAATTTGTACTAAACCTATCTTGTAAGAGGAAAATTTGTTAGGCCATTCTTTAGACGATAGCAAACTAAGAATTAAACCACAAGATAGATTGAAAAACGTTACAAAGTCGTGAATTAGTTTTAGTCAAACCAACATAAGTAAAAAGATCAACCCTTATCAATAGCGAGTACTAGATTCAAGAATCTCTCTAGACAAACTTTATGGGCATGATACAACTTAAATTGATGCATTAAACATCAAAGGAAGGAACCTCTCCACTAATTAAATAACATACCTAATGCTTGCAATTGGACAAGAGCTAATTATAAGGAACTAGGTTACCCCTTACCCTCGCAAGAGGATTGAGTGAAAGATTTCCACCATGGAACCCTAAAACGGAAAAAATCTTAATGGAAGCTGGAGGGGAATTGAAATTTGTAATGGATTCTCAAGAGGGTGGAGCAACCCTCAAACGGTCCTTGTGGATCTTAGATTGGATTATCTAGATCTTGCCGAAAGCCCAACCCAAGAGCTATAGAACTTAGGAAAAATTTACAATCTGGAAACTAATTGGTGTTCCCAATTGGATGTAAGTCCAATTGTGTAAATTCTCATTTGTATTGCATAAGAATGAGAGATGAAACAAGGGTATTCCCAAATGGGGCATTATAGTTGACATCAAGGCAAGAAAAATTCGAAGGTTGAATGCTAAGCATTCAAAAAGGAACTCCACCTTAGCAGGTGTTTTGAGCACTCACCCACATTATTGTTTGTGCTTGTAATTTTAGGAGCACTATTTGTGAAAGGATTGTTTCACCAAAGCTCTCATAAGAATATTGTATAATGAATCAGGTTAAATTCTTGGAGGGGCATGCCAAGCCACCCCCAATTGGCCGCCGCCAACCTGATCTAAGGGGTTCTAAATAACCATGATGGGAATGTGGACCGAACCTACCGTAAGAGGTCTCTCCATGGATTAGTTTGATCATAGGAGGATGCTTGGGTATCAAGGGGTGCTCTGGCTATAAATCCCTAGCCTTTTGGTCCTACTCAAATGGTCTACATGACTCAAGATGGATTCTCAAGGCCCCTATTACTAGTGCAAGGGCAGAATCTTGGAGGAAAAATAAAGCAATATCCTTAGGGATTGCGGGATCGTAAAGTGGACGAAAACTTGTACTTCATATGGATTCTCAATATAATAATTACTTTTCCTTGAAAAAACTTGTCTGATACTATCTTTGTGTCAGTGCATAAGATTACGTGAAGGAGCATGTATATAACACGATTAATCAAATGAAGTTGTTAGTATGTCTTCATTAATCTGCTCTTAGGTAATTTAAAAAACTAAAAATGTTCCTATCACCAATGGAAGTAGGTGGGTGTGAAATCCTTGATGGATATGCCCAATGGTGACCTTAGGAAGTCTAGGTTAGAACCCTGACTCATACCATTTTAGGGGGCCGGAATGGGACTTTACCCTATGGAAAAAGAGGTTAAGTAGCGCATCCCTCTCATTTCCCATTCTCTTTGAACCAAGTGCGGTACCGGTTTGCTTTAGTTCAGATGTTTTGCGCAAACCAGACCGATGCTAGAAGGTTGCTAGAATAAGCTTTCTGTTAGAACCCAGAAAAACTCAAGTTGATCCTCAGAGGGTTGGCCGATACACTCCATTATGAGGAATACTCGGGAGGTGCTATCTGAATAAACCTATGACATTCTTCAAGAGTGACAGGTGACATCCTTTAGATTTCCCTTCGAATGGGCTACAAAAACATGTCAAGGTCTGGACACGTTACATTCTCCCAAGAGCAAGGTAGTGTATGTACTTTAGTTTTTGCTAAAGGCTCTTCTAAAATACCTAAGTCTAATCACTCATAGCTTTTGGCAAGCATGGTAAATGTAGCATCAAAATGTCAAATGCAAGTGACCAAGACATCCCCCATATTTTCAGCTAAGTCAAAGGTCGCCACTCATAAGAGGATCTAACACCTACAGAGGAGGTTGGGATTTGACTGAAATAGACAACTCAGTGAGGACTGATGTATGTGACTTCGATTGATCTTGAGGATTTGATTTATTCTTGTGTGCCATAGGCATGGTTTGTGATGTTGATGCTTGTGATGCCTTTGGGACACTGGGAGTGGTAGGTTGAGGTGGCTTGGAAGCAGCAAGTTGTGGTTTCTATTGGTAGACATGTTGAGGCTCTAGAGGCTTAGTGGTTTTGGGCTCTATAGGCTTCATAGCTTGAGTAGGTAAGTTTGAGGATGGGCTTAAGCGGTGCCCTTAGCCATTGTGGCTTTAGGTACCCATATCCAGGTATTTTCTTCATAATAACCTTGTGCTTGTAATAGGATTTTGGTGGGGACCCATTGTGGCTTGAGTGTTCTTCTTTTCCTATAATGTCATCTTTGTCACCTAGGCCTCAAGTATGAGATTTTAGCACTACAAGGTCATGTCTACACATTTTTGTGTTGCAATCCTTGGTGCTTAGGCACCCATTTGAACTTGGGTTCATTTTCCTTGAATGCACTCTTAGCGGATTGCTGGTGCTAAGGCTTGGAGAGTCATGACAAGTTGTAATCCCCCCTCCTTAGACTAGGTTGTTGGTCCCTCTATTGGTGGCTTAGCGGGCTTTGATGGAGCCATGCTGCCCTTGCTAAAAGTTGTCATTGTGTGTATGTTGCCGATGGCAAAGTGAATGCACTATGACTTGTAATCGACGTTGCAATGTGCCTGCTTCTTACATGTGCATCCTAATAGTGATTCCTTACCTGCATCCTTTGTGTTTGGTAACATATAAAAGATGTTGAGAATCAGAGTTTGCAGCAGTAGAATATGTGCACAAGAGGGAGAGAAGAGCTCAAAGTACAAGAATGAAATCTTGCTTACTAAGTTGCTTAGAGTACAACTTGGGTACACTCTCTCACAAATGATAGTGACCCATAGGCTGTTTATATAGCCCTTTTCCAACTAGGGTTAGGGTTTCCCCTGCCCCTAGGGCTATTCACACCCATCTGCCCTTATACTCCCTTGCTTATAGTGGGTTTCTATGCCCATCTTCTAACACCCCCCTCAATGCCAGGGTGGCATTGGATTACAAGACATGTAAAAGATCCCCCCCTTTTTGGGATGCCTTTATAAATCAGGCTTACAAGGTGTTTTGGGTAGATGATTTAAATAGTCAAAGCAGTCGATCTTTAGATGATTGGAGACATAGTTGGCCACCAATTCTTTGGGTATTTTAGGAATGTTGGGGCATTTACTTGTTATATGCCCTGTCTTCTTGCATTTGTTACATTTCATCTTCTCGGGATACTTCTTCCAGCTGTTGTTTACAAGATGTCATGTTTTCTTACAAAAAGAACATTTAGTGAGAACTGTATGAACCAATACTTGTTCACGAGAATTTGAAGTTGCATGACTGTTGCTGCTTTCTTTGTGGTTCCTCTTTTCTTCATCCAAACAGGATTGAATGGTACTTGCCAAAGTAGGATCTGGAATGTTGGTGAGAATGGTTACAAGAGTAGGAAACACCTGTTTTACAGCTTTTAGGAGAATAGCAATAGCATCTTCTTCAAGTATTGGAGCTTGTACAAAAGCAAGTTGTGCCATAAGTCCCTTCATATGAGAAATGAATTTTCCCAAATCTTCTCCTGAACGATATTCCAAGCTAAAGAATTCAATTTTAAGGAAGATTTTAGTATTCTTGCCAGTGGCTCCATAGAGCTTTTCAAGCTCATCCCATTTTTCTTTAGCAATGTTTAGTTGATCAACATGATGAATCAGGGATTCATCTAAGCGTAGCATTATGATTGCTTGAGCACGTTGGTCATCCTCTATATCAATCATATTTGCAGAGTTTACAACTCTACTGCCTTGAATAAGAGGCCAATACCCTCTCTCCATCATTTTGTATTTTATAAGTACCTACCATGGGTGGAAATCCTTACCATCAAACTTTCAAATTTGAGGACGGACATCAGCATATGTTGTGGTCATTGGGAAGGTCTTACCACTTGTTAGGACAAGGGCAATGTCTAGTCCCTTACAAACCTTTCACTGAATGCGGAAGCAAATTAGACAAAGTGAAGTCAAAGTTGCAATGAAGAGAAGGGCTGAAAATCATATAAGTGTAATATTTCAAAGTATGACTTTGGTGGTCCTTTCTTATGTGCAAGCTTCTTCCGTGGTTTAATAGTCTTTTTAGGTTTTAATGAAGTAAACCTAGACTGGACTTCAGGCTCCTCCTTGTGATACGGCTTAGTGGATGAAGCTTGTATTGGACACAGTTTGTCTATGATCTCAATGCTTGTTGCTGATGATTCCGAGGAGAGTATGATGACACTCATGCTATTGATTTCACTGACCAATGTACTTGAGACAATGTCACTTACGGTATGCAATACACTTCTTGTGCATAGTGGTCTATGTGTTCATTTTACACATAACCTTACAACAGTATATGAAGAGGAATAAAAAACTCACTGGGCTTTAGTGAATGCCCAGCAAGCTATTCAACTGATGATTTATGATTAGTGTTAAGAAAACACTATTGTCAAGCTTAGTGAAGTGCTTGATTGGAACCCGGTTGGAAGTCGGCTTCCCGATGCTTGGTGATGTCCGTTGAGCATGCCCAAGAGCTTTAGACTCTGGAATAGGATTCAGAGACTCTGCTTCAGTGATTAGAATCACTGTTAATGAAGCTCAGAGTGTAAAAAATGCCAAAATGTCAAGCTTGGAGCTTGTTGGCTATGGCTGCCCAAAAAGACACAGTTAGGGTTTGGCTTGTAGCAGCCACAACAGAAGAAGAATTTCTCAGAGCCCTCTTAGCTGAGGATAGCCCACTTGGGGGGCTATCAAACCCCTATGGTAATGGCTAAGATTGTGCCACCTGCTGCCCGCGCCAGGTCAGGAAATGCCATGCTGTCAAAAATTGCGCTGTTTTTGGGATCTTGACAATGCTGGCCTCACACATGGTCAATGTCAGTGTTTGAATTGACGAGGAGCTACACCCTGATGTGGGGAAAAGATTTGCAGAAGAAAGCTCAGGCTAATATGGCCTCCTTTGTCCTCCTCAAGTCCTCCAATGGAGGTAGGTTGTAGGCAGCTATGGAGGAAAGAAGAATAGGATGAAGAAAATGGCAGCTCATGTGCACTTAGTGATGACTGATGCTGAGGGAAGCTGAGGAGATTAGAGGTGGCTCTGATACCATGTTGAGAATCAGAGTTTGCAACAGTAGAATGTGTGCACAAGAGGGAGAGAAGAGCTCAAAGTACAAGAATGAAATCTTGCTTACTAAGTTGCTTAGAGTACAACTTGGGTACACTCTCTCACAAATGATAGTGACCCATAGGCTGTTTATATAGCCCTTTGCCAGCTAGGGTTAGGGTTTCCCCTGCCCCTAGGGCTATTCACACCCATCTACCCTTATACTCCCTTGCTTATAGTGGGTTTCTATGCCCATCTTCTAACAAAAGACCATGGTATACTCTCAAACTCGATAGAGACTCCAACTTTTCACTTTCCCAAAAGTGTGTATGATTGACTCCCAACAAATGGGCTAAGTTTAGCATTCATGGGTTGTATTTGTGGTAGACCAACAAGAGTCCAATGATCATGAGTCAAGATATTAAAGTCAGATCAACATGTTGAAAGTATGAGGTTGTTGGGCAATGATAGTTATGCTTAGGTAAGAGGGCGCTACACTTCCTCGTCCTCGTCCTCCATCTCTATAATTGTGGCAACTCGTACGTTCACATGGGACTTTAGCATCACAGGCTTGTGTAGTGGATCCGTGGGGGATAGTACTTCTTTATGCAACTACTATTGAAGAAGCCTATGCCTTCACTGTCTAGGGTTTCAAGATCTAAATTTCCAGTTCTCAGCTGACCATGTGAACCCTGAAAGGCCCTAATCCCCTAAACTTCATCTTTTGTTTATGGCCTTTCATTGTGAGTACAACAATACTAGGTCACCCTAGCTAAAGTCTTGCTACTTGACATGCTTGTCAAACCAGCTCTTACATGACACCTTTCATAGATTAGTGCATGGGTAGCTAGAAGTCGATGAGTCTCTGATAGGCATTCTAGCTCAACTAGGTGTTCGGTCCATGCTTCCTTCCCATCTTATCACTCTTGGATGGCTACCCTCAAGCTAGGGACAAAGAATTCCATTGGTAGAATGGCTTCAATGCCATAGGTTAACTTAAAGGGGGTCTATCCCATAGCCATTTTATAAGCTCTTTGATAGGCCCATAAGGCTGCCATTAGCTTGTCATCCCAGCCACTGTGCGAAGCAGAGTTACCTTGGTTAGGATGTTCACTAAGATCTTATTCATGGATTCATCCTAGTTGTTTGCTTGAGGTTAGTGTCAAGATTGTGGGAGAGAAGGAAAGAGTCTCACTTGTAGCTTTCTTGCTTGCACAATGGGAGAATACACACAAGGGTGGAGGCTGAAAACAGTTTTTCTCTTCTTAGTTGTGTAAGCCAAAAGAACTCAAGTACAAAGAAATAGAAGAACCCTATATATGGGTCTCAAACCAAACTCAACTAACTAAGGTGGCATACTAACTGAGCCACGAACTAGAGTAGATAAGGATAGCTATCATGTAGCTATTATTCATGGGCGGTGTACCAACCGCATCTGCAACTGACATGTCGGTGACATAAATGCACAACGGTCACCCTGGCGTATCACGAGTGGAGCTCGATATCTCAACACTCCCCCTCGAGCTCAATCCCAATTCCTGCACACCAAGCAGGTCTCTGAACTTGCGCAGCTTCTCTGCGCCCAATGCCTTTGTGAATATGTCAGCTACCTGATCCTCTGTGCGGACATAAACTAGATCAATAAGACCTAGTAAAACCCTCTCTCGCACATAGTGATAATGCACCTCAATGTGCTTTGTTCTAGCATGATAGACTGGGTTATTTGCCAAGTGTATACTACTCATGTTGTCACAATAAATGACAACTGGCCCATCTATAGGCTCATGCATATCATAAAGTAGCTTATGCAACCAAGCTACCTCACATGCAGCCATTGCTACACCCCTGTACTCGGCCTCTGTGCTCGACAAGGCAACTATAGGCTGTTTCTTGCTGCTCCAAGTGACTGCAGCACTCCCAAAAGAGAACACATATCCACTGGTAGATCGTCTATCAGAAATGCTACCAGCCCAATCAGCATCAGTGTATCCATGCAACTGTATCTGAACCCCAGTCTCATAAAATAGTCCATACTGTAATGTGGACTTCACATACCTGAGTATGCGTCTAGCCGCATCCAAATGTGATTTCCTTGGAGCCTGCATAAACTGACTTACCAATCCAACAACATAGCTCAAATCTGGCCTGGTAATAGTTATATAAATCAAGCTTCCTACTATGCGTCTGTACATAGTAGGGTCTTCCAGAAGCTCACCTACATCTGTGCTCAGCTTCACATTCTGCTCCAAAGGAACTGAAATAGGCTTACAGCCTGTCATTCCATATTTGGACAGCATGTCCAATCCATACTGCCTCTGCAAGAGCTGTATCCCACTTGGTCATCTAATCACCTCAATGCCCAAGAAATAACGCAGCTCTCCCAAATCCTTCATCTCAAACTTCTGCTTCAATAGCATTTTCACATGAAGGATATCTTCATCACTGTCACCTGTCATAATCAAATCATCAACATAAATGACAAGTAGCATAATACCTTTCTCTGTTTTTCTCACATAAAGTGAGAAATTTGCCTTGGAAATCTGAAAGCCAATAGTGACAAGATACTGTCCTATCTTGTCAGACCATGCTCTAGGTGCTTGCTTCAAGCCATACAAAGCTTTCTTCAACCTGCAAACAAACTCAGGATGAACATCATGCACATAACCTGGTGGCTGCTCCATATAGACCTCTTCTTGCAAATCACCATGCAAGAAGGCATTCTTTACATCCATCTGATGTAAAGACCATCCCTTTGACGCAGCCATAGCAATGACTGCTCTTACGGTTTCCATCCTTGCAACCAGACTGAATGTTTCTTCATAGTCAATGCCATATGTTTGTGCATACCCCTTGACTACTAATCTTTCCTTGTATCTGTTCACAGAACCATCAGCATTGTGCTTCACCTTATAAACCCACTTACAGCCAATTGCATTCTTACCTTTAGGCAAAGGTACCAATTCCCATGTAGCATTTGCTTCCAAGGCATCCATTTCTTCATCCATGGCTTTCTCCCATTTTTCTTTTCCCATGGCTTGCTCAAAAGAAGTGGGTTCTGGTTCATGTATCACCTTGACCATATATGCATAGTGAATGGCTGTAAATCCATCATATTTCAGCCTATCCACAGGATACCTAGCTCTCGTAGACCTGCGCAAAGTAGGTTCACTCCCAGGTGCTCTCAAAACATCCTTGGTCTTCCTTACTCCAAGTGTAACAATAGAAGGAATACCCAACTCATCATCAATGCTCTGTTCTGAGCCACTGGATTCACCATCCACATAAGAGTAACCTGCATTCACATCAAACATGGGCTGATCAACCTTCTCTTTTCCTTTTCGTGATACCTACATACCACTATCTGCATTGCTTTGAGAAGATTCTCCTGATCTCAATCTGCCTGTCCATGGCGAAGAATGTGAACCACTGCTAGAGGACGCTCTAGGTCCACTAATATTTTGTGACTGCTGCTGTGAATTCTGTGCAGCATTACCATTTTGTGCATCTACATCATCAATCACATTTACTGGTTTATACCAGCTACTCATCTCATCAAAAACAACATCTCTGCTCACTGTAAACTTACGAGTAGAAGGGTTATAGCATCTATACCCTTTTTGCTGCAAAGAGTAACCAATAAAGATGCACTTCTCAGCTTTTGGATCCAACTTGGATCTCAACTCATATGGCACATGTACATAGGCAATGCAACCAAAAATTTTCAAATGAGAAATATCTGGTTTCCTACCAGTATACCTCTCCTCTGGAGTCATTCCATGTATTGCTGCAGTGGGAGTCCTGTTCATTATGTAGACTGCTGTAGCAACTGCTTCAACCCAATAAAAATCTGGCAGGTCTTTTTCATTGAGCATAGCACGAGACACCTCTCCAATATGTCTGTTTTTTCTTTCTGCAATTCCATTTTGTTGTGGGGTATGACTGCATGAATATTGCTGCTTTATGCCATGCTCCTGCAAGAACCTTGCAAACTCATTTGAGAGGTACTCTCCCCCTCCATCTGACCTTAGGCATTTTATCTGCAGACCTGTTTCTTTTTCAGCCATAGCTTTAAGAGTTTTGAAATGCCCAAAAACTTCACTTTTCTTTTTCATAAAATACACCCAAACTTTTCTGCTATAGTCATCAATAAAAGTGACAAAATAATGACAGCCTCCAAGAGACGCAGCTTTAGTAGTCCACACATCAGAGTGGATTAATTCCAATGGCTTCTTACTCTCTTGAACATGTCTAGGAAATGGGTTCCTTGCCTGTTTTCCAAACTGACAGGCTTCACATACCTTATGCATTTCTGAAACCTTGAATTTAGGCAATCCTGCAACAATATTTTGGGCCTGCATTGATTTAAGTCGCTGTATATTAACATGACCAATGCGTTTATGCCAGATATCAATATCTGCAACTACATCAGTCCCATGTGCAAACATTGCTGCACTCAATTCAGACATGTCTGCATCCAATGTAAACATTCTGCCTTCTTCTTTCCTTTTGCTATCAAGCGACCTTTATTTTTCATATCCTCAACAAAGCATCCATGAGGATTAAATCTGACCTGCAAGCCCTGTTCAACCATTTGACCAAGAGAAACTAGATTCTTGGTGATATTCGGGACATGAAATACATCAAACAGGTATTTCTTTTTCCCATCCTGCATAGACAAAGGAATTTTTCCAATCTGCACAATAGGATGTGCAGTATCATCACCAGTCTCCACAAATCCTGGTTTTTCCATTTTCCTTGCATCCTCCATCCATTCTGCATGACCTGTCATGTGGTTTGATGCACCTGAGTCAACATACCATACATCATTGCTTTCTTCTGCACTTGTCACAAAATTGTTCATGTGCTGCACCATAAACAAATGCTCATTTCTGTCATCACCCTGTCTACTAGAAGATGCATAATTTCCTTGTTGCAATTTTCCATTCATGATGTCATTCTGCTTTTTATAGCAGTCTTTAGCCATATGACCCATTTTACCACAGTAGTAGCATTCAACATTACTGTTTGCATTTTGGCCTCTTTGCCATCCACCACGACCTCTTTGGCTCCCCCTGCCTCTAGAGTTACCACGTCCTCCTCCATAGGACTGGTTTTCTTGAGTTTGCTGCATATTCTGATTTCTACCACGGCCTCCAAATCGGCCTCCTCTACCTCTACCTCTACCTCTTCCAGCATTTGAGTAGAAGACAGTTTCTTTTGAAGTTCCTCCTGAAGAAGATGCACCACCATTTCTCTGCTCCTCAGAAATTAGAAGAGCAATCAACTCCTCAAAATCAGGAAATCTTTCACGAACTGAAATGGATATCTGAAACTGTGCATAATCCTTTCCTAGACCATTCAAGGTCACAGAAACTAAATCATCATCTTCCACTGGCGACCCAATGGAAGCAAGTGCATCTGCAATCTTCTTCACCTTCATGTGGTAGTCATTGATGCTCATATTTTCTCTTTGCACATTGTGCAACTCTTGCTTGAGCTGCATTTTCCTGGCTTGCGTATTTGTGCTATACATCTTTGACAGAGTATCCCATGCCTCCTTTGGCGTACTTGCATCCTGAATATGCACAATCATAGAGTCTGAAATGCTGATAGACAGCCAGTACATAACTTTCCTGGCTCTCTCATGCCATGCTTTGAATGCCTGCATTTGCTGTTGATTGGGAACATCAGGAACAACTGGTTCTTCTTCATTTCCTGCAACAAATTCCCAATATCCTTTCCCATAAGGAAATTCGTCATTCTAAACTTCCATGCCTGGAAGTTGTTCTTGTCAAGCTTTTCAGTTACAATATGTGAAAGAGAATCAGACGCCATTACAGAACACTGCGAAAAATTCTGTCACTGCAAAAACTCAGCTTCACCCTCACAAGGGCAAATCTGCAAAACTGGCGAAAGTGGTATTTGACCACACAGTCACTTCCTAGTGATGATTTTGCATAAACAGGAACCAAGGATGATTCTGAAACTCCCAATGTCTTTGCGCACAAGCATACGATGCAATTTCTATAGTAACTTTTCACCGACCTGTAGAACAGTGGCTGAACAGCATAAAACTGAGCCTTTTCCTGAGTGCGTGCAGAAAACTTCCGCCTCCAAAACAGGCCCCGAAATGGCCTCAAATCAAAAAAACAGGGTCGCCAAGAGCTAAAGCTCTGTCCCGCAACATATACTGCCCTCTTGCTTCACCGCGAAGGGCGTCTCAACTTGAGACAGTGCACTCCTGCAATTTTCGGCTGTGCTACCTGCAGAGATCTGCTCCCAAAACAGAAAATGAAAGCAACACTGCTCCTCTTACCAGACCACCGCGAGCTTGGCTTGCTTTCTTGAGCTCCTTACCATGAACAAGGCTCTGATACCATGTCAAGATTGTGGGAGAGAAGGAAGGAGTCTCACTTGTAGCTTTCTTGCTTGCACAATGGGGGAATACACACAAGGGTGGAGGCTGAAAATAGTTTTTCTCTTCTTAGTTGTGTAAGCCAAAAGAACTCAAGTACAAAGAAATAGAAGAACCCTATATATGGGTCTCAAACCAAACTCAACTAACTAAGGTGGCATACTAACTGAGCCACGAACTAGAATAGATAAGGATAGCTATTATGTAGCTATTATTCATGGGCGGTGTACCAACCGCATCTGCAACTGACACGTCGGTGACATAAATGCACAACGGTCACCCTGGCGTATCACGAGTGGAGCTCGATATCTCAACAGTTAGTAGGGTGAATATTTCCTATGGATGATTAGGAAGGTAGACAAGAGGTGGGCAATCACTTTGTTGATGAAGTGCATGACTTAGTCACTAACCAATTCAATGGGGTAGTGGAATCATGAGATCACATGCTCCCAAAGGAACTTGGAGGTGGTCATAGCATCATTTTTCCAAGTGCCTCATGCTTTCGCTCACTTTGTGAGATAGTATGTGGCGATTATGATATACTTGGCCTACAATTATTGTGTTGTAGGACTAATTGGCTCGATGAAGTCAATGCCCCATTTTTTGAATGGTTGCCTTGTGATGATTAGGGTTAGCTCCATCCTATCCTTGCAAATGGGGACCTTGTTCCATTGGCACTCATCACATTGCTTTAAAATCGTGCTGCATCACAGAAAAGCATGGGCCACCATAGTTGAGACTACAACACCTTGTGCGCTATCGTGTCTCTACTGAAGTGTCCTCCAGTAATTCCATCATGTGCCTCCACAAGTGCATAATGCATCTCATGTTTGCACATGCATCATCGTAGTAAGCCATCTTGTCCCAATCTATAGAGTTGATCGGATATTAACTAGTAAAGTTGTATTTTGAGGATAAGTCGCCTAACCTAGGCCTTCTCGATAGGTCTTTTGGGTAGTCCATGCTTTAACACCTGAACTATTTCATCTACCCAGTATGGCATCAAGTCAGCTCTAAATAAATCATTCTCACTAGACAAGTTAAAAATATGTGTATCTGGCAAATCATCTACGATACCCTGTGTAGCGGCTTCTCGCATGTGGGTGTGTGTGGGACATGTGATCAGCCATCTAGTGCTGCTTCCCTTTACGTACAACCACAAAGAAGTCAAATTCTAGCAGAAGTAGCTGCCACCTGAATATGCATCCACCAATAGCACAAGGTTTGTTTACAAGGTATAGTAGAGCCTGATGGTCTATGAAGAAATTAAAAGGCGTAGCTAAAAGATAATGTTGGAATTTCTTCACAGCAAACACCATGGCCAAAACTTCCCTTTTAGTGGTAGAATAGTTCATCTTAGTGTTCATGAGTTGTCTGTTAGCAAAGCTCACTGGATAGTCTAGGTTGTGTTCACCAAGCTAACACAAAAGAGCTCCCACGATAAACTTTGAGGCATCAATATGTAAATTAAAGCTTATGGTCCAGTTTGGGGCTCTTACGATTGTCATAGTTGTCAGATCCTTCTTCAACTCTTCATACGCACGTTGGTATTCCTCGGTCCATTCGAATACTATCAATAGTTTGTAGAGTCATCTAGCAATTAGTGCATAGTTCAACATGAATCACTAATAGTACTTAATGTGTCCTAAGAAGCACTAAACTCCCCTGTAGTTGGTTGGTGGTGGAAGGCCAAGCATAACCTTGAATTTTGAGAAGTCGGTGTGGCAATGCCTCTCTTGGACACCACGTGCCCCAGGATACATCCATGTTTTATCCTAAATTGAGACTTAAGGGGGTTCAATGAGAGATGATATAATCTGCATCGTTCAAAGACTATACGGAGTTTGTCTAAGTGTTCCCTCCAACTTTATTGGACACATAGATTGTCAATGAACATTTCTAGCTTGCACCTAAGCATGTCCTTAAAGAATAGCACACATGAGCCATTGGAATGTGGCTAGTGCATTTGTCAACTCGAAGGACATGACTATGTAGGCAAAGACACCCCACTTGCTAGCAAATGCAATCTCATGCCTATCATCTGGATGTACTTACACCTAATTCTAACATGAGAAGCTGTCCATGAAACTGTAGGTTTCTTTGCCATCCACTCTCTTGAGCATATGCTCCATGTACAGTAGTGGATAGATGTTTCTCTTCATAGCAGCATTGAATTTCTTATAATTGACACATACTCTGATTTTTCTATTCTTCTTCAGGAGGATTACAATGGGTGCTCAATTTCGTAGATGAATCCAGCTCGTAACAACTTGTCTATCTCCTCCTTGTCTGCATAAGCATGCTTGGGATTCATTGGATAGGGCTGCTTCTTAATCGGCATTGCATTATCTGGTGTCATGGGGATATTATGAGTCAGCACACTCGAATCTACTCCCTTCACCTTGTTGAGGGACCAAGCAAATATATCTATGTACTCTCGTAGGAGTGCAATGAGATTTACTTCTTCCTAATTCTCAATCAAGTTGTCAGCTATGAAGACAAGTCGAGGCTTCTCCCCTTCCCTGGCTACCTCCTTGACTTTGGTAGGCCCTTCTACGTGTTTGTTCACTTGTCCTTGCCTCTTGGCACCCAGCAAGATCACTACTCTATCGCCCTTCTTGAACTTCATGAATCGCTTTGGTAGATCTTGCGGTTTTTCCTGGTTCTCAGCTTTGACTCACTAGGTTGTCTTCTCACCTCCCTGAGCCACCTACATCTCAAGTGGACTGGTAGGTCCCCCTTGGTGTGTTTTCTCTCACATGATAGGGTATTTCAAGATCACTATTTGAGCTTACTTCCAACTCAAAATTGAACTCTATGTCTTCGTTAGAAGAGGGATTTTCTCCTAGTGATCATAGTTTTGAAGGTGATTCCATTCTAAAAATTAGCGCAGCACTTGGGTGGGTGACCCCTGCTCATTTGTGATCAATTGCCCCTAAGTGTTCCAACCACATGTGATCAAATTCCATTCACATGATTTCTCTCTTGATTTTAAAGATATCTCCCTTCCATGTGTTGGAATCTGCTTATATTTTCTCGATCACATGTCCAACATTAGTGTCATATACTCTATTGTGTCCTCGTACTCATCATCTGAATTGTCCTCCTCCGATTGCTTGGCATCTCCTAGGTTTCCATGCCTTCCTTCTTTCTTGTCCGATGACTAAGACCCAATTGTACATTAGGTTCAGATCATGTACATTGGTTCACTTCATGAGATCTTTGAGGGGTTTAAGATTAGTTGTTGGTTTGCCAGCTAGCTTGTTTGTCAAGTTCTCCAAGTTCCCAAGGAGCTCTAGCTTATTGTTCAGGACATGGAACATGGTAGGAGTGGGTCGTCTACAAGAGCTTCTGATCATCATGCATAATGGTATTGAGGGCTCCTTTGTGGGCTCACTAGTTGTCTTGATAGCTTGCTCATATTCCTCCTTCTCGTACAAGAATGGCAAATTGATGGTGGCTAGCACATGCTCCAATCTCGCTCATCCTTAGGGCTAGGGATATATTTTGTTAGCGGCCTATAAGACTTCTTAGCTTGAGCATCACCCTTTAGCATAATGGAGATGGTGTTCAAGTTGACTAGCGTTGTCTTCCAAGTGTCCATCTCTACTCTCAGTGATTTCTTTCAATTGCTCAAAAATATCAAATTGTTGCCCCAGTCTCCTATAGCTCATGTGTTTCTCGCATCCAGGGTTGGCCCAGCAAGATGACGTAGTCAACTCCCTTCATAACAATGAAGTCAAGTGAGAACTGGACTCCTTTAATCTTCAATGGCCAATTCTTCAACACTCTAAATGGCCTAACTTTTGTCCCATTGGCCAGTGTGATATTGAACCTAATTTTCTTAACAGGTGGGTTACCCCAAGCTTGGAGGACCGTGTGGCTAAGCGCACTGACTCCAACTCCTATGTCCACTATCCCTTTTCTAGTGGTGTCTCCTAGTGCTAAGACTAGCAAGACTGCATACATTTCTATGCCCTCCCAAAAGGCATTAATGTGTAAGGACTTGGGCAATGATGAGTGCAACATCAAGCTAGTTATCTGAGTCACTGTATCATGGTCATGTAGGTCAGCTACCTCTTGCTCAGTCAGTCCTTCCACCCACTCCTTCAACTCATACCACAGTGTTGGGAGCTGCCTAAGCATGCCTCCTAAGAGAAAACTCACAAGGGTTGTCACTAGTGTCATAAGAAGGTTGTCAACAGCTGCTTGCTTCCCTCCTAATTTTGTGTTTCTTGGCCAATGGCCCTAGCTAGTTTGCTAGCTTGTAGCACTTAAGCTTTGTCTATGTGGTACTACTCAAAGTGTAAATACATCTCTTAACTTTAGTTGCATAGGCAAAACCGTCGTGCTCACACTAGAGAGCTCATCGATTTCATATTCTAGGATGGGATCAACATCCTTCAAGAGCTCTTGGGATTCTCTCACCCACTCCTTAACCTTATCTATGGCTTCAAGCTAGTGCTTTCGGTTGGGGTAATCCCCACAACCTTGGCACTCCCCTTTTCCACAGCCTTTGAACCAGATGTTTCTGCTTCTGCATCTGTGACTTTTTCACAGTGATTAGATTTGTGCCATTGTCTATCTTAAGCATTAACCTTTGCTTTGGTTCTCTTCCTCCTTCGCCTCTACGGCTTCTTTTTTTTATTGAGGCTACATCAAGGTTACTAGGCCCAGGTAATGATACACCATCCTACTTCGTCTATGCTCGGGTCATAACATGCAGCAGGATAGGCGTAGCCTCTCTGTTGAGTGTTTCAACTCCAAACACTCCCAATGGTACTGATGGCACAATCGCTTTCACCTTTCAAATGCACTTCCAGTGTTAAAACAGTGTGAGGTGTGAATGCTAGATGAACAAAGTAGGTCTTGCTCTCTCCTCATTCCGATTGTTTCGGTCAAACATGGCTCTAAGAATTATTTCCACTCTCAAGTGCTTATTAGGGTCTCTACTATGTCTCCTGACTTGGTCAAGGTGTAATTAGGATCTATGGGTCAATTTGGGACACTGGGTGGGGGAAAGTAGCTAGTAGGTTAGCTAACAGTCGCTTTTGGGTTGTTAGATCACTATTTCTTCCGTTCCTCACATCTTAAAGCCATTCAACTCATCTGTAAGGCTTTTGGAGGTTTGTCAATGAGCTTGGGTCTGAGGATGTCAATTTTGCCTGATTTCACATTCGGCCCAAGTGGTCCCAATTGCAGAGGTCTAATTCTGAGACTCAAACCATTTGAGTTGGAGTGGGCCGCCAAATATAGATGGGCCAAATGGCCTAAGGGCCAAGTCCTACTATCTGAATGGCATGTGATCAAGGGGCAAATCTGAGTGTCCGAGTGTCCGAAGGGTGGCTGTCCGAGGCCTAGACTTGGCCATCTAAGACTGAGTAGTCTTGTCTAAATGTGGCCATCCGATGCCAAGTTGTTCAAGTGGACACAAGTTGCCGAGTGATGAAAAATCCTAAAAATCCCTACTCATGCCCTACCAACAATTGCAACCACAGTGTTGACACTGATTAACAAGCCTCAAACAACATCCATAACATACCTAGAGGGATCGAGAATGTGGGAATGCAAATCAATGCATGGATTTGTGCTCCTGCTCTGTAGCTCTCTCTCTCTCTCTCTCTCTCTCTCTCTCTCTCTCTCTCTCTCTCTCTCTCTCTCTCTCTCTCTCTCTCTCTCTCTCTCTCTCTCTCTCTCTCTCTCTCTCTCTCTCTCTCTCTCTCTCTCTCTCTCTCTCTCTCTCTCTCTCTCTCTCTCTCTCTCTCTCTCTCTTAGTTGAATACACACAAATGAGCTCTCTCTATGACTTAAATAGATGTAGGTGCATGTGCTTACGAAGTGGACGTGACATTTTGACTCCCACTACAAATAGAGAACCTAGTGTGAGTACATCTCTAGATATAGAAAAACTCCTATTTGTGACCTTATCAACCATGCCATCCAATTAGTCCACCTAGAGGCCAAAGATACCACCCAACATAACAGAAAGAGATGAAGATTTAGGGAGAGCCTTGAATAAATTCTAGGCAGTAGTTGATACCTTTGACCATGCCACTAGTTTTGATGTCTCTAATATGTTCCCATAGGCAATCGAATGTAAACTCAAGGCCAAAGCACTAGCACTCTAAGTAGGTCATTGGACATCAACAATTATATGAGACAATATATGGCAACCATATAAGCAAAATGGATAGCATTCATAGAATGGTGTTAAATGTTAAAGCTAAAGGATCGCCACAAGATTTATTATTAGATCTGGTGCCATAATGCTTGTTTGATCACACTAATATGTTCCAAGTAAGCATGCATATTGCTGAGTCTCTATTAATGGGAATGGAAAACACCCCTACAAGTAATGACCAAGCTAAAATCCCATTAATGACAAAGCATCTAGATAAGTATTGAGCAAGGGACGACACTTTATAGCTTTGTCAATTATTTTGATCAAATATACGAAGTAAATAATCCTATAGGTGTTGAGATAACAAGCTCAACACATGTGGACATTGATGATGGACCGCCTGGTTAGATGGGTCCACACGTCTACACTTAGCACGTCGGTGGTCATTATGACTCTCACATGGACACTAACTCATTACTTATTATATTCAAGTTGTTACACTTATTTACAGCTGGCATAGTTATAGCGCCAGTCGATTAGTGTAGTCAGTTATGCATTGTTTGACTTAGTAGGCCACTTTCCTTTATGTTGTATCTTATCTATACTTTGTGTGTATTGTAAAGTGTGTGGAAGAAGAAGAAGAAACCAGCAAGAAAACGTTTTGGCCTCCATCTCTCTTCTTGTCTCTTGAGTGAGCTTCTCCTTGTGCATTCTGTGTGTGTTCGGTGCAGCATCTTGAGCAAGTTGCCCCACCACGTGATTCTTGATATGGTATCAGAGCCACGCCATTGAGAGAAGCTGATTTCGAAGGCTGAAGTGAAGGAGAAGAAGCAAGGTTCGAGCAAGCAAGCCACTGGTAAGAAGCTCTCCCATCCTTCCACTCTTTCTCTTGGATAGTGCCTGTGGAGGCACCCGAAGCAGGGCAAAGCAAAAATCTCAGATTGCAGTGAGATTTGGTGTGCGCGAAGAGCGTTGTGTATTCTGAGGCCGTTTCAGGCCCCGTTTTAGAGCCGCAAGGTTGCGGACAACAGTTTCAAGGTACACTGTGACTTCGACTGTATTGACTGAAAGTGGGTGCACAGGTTACAGATTTCAGATCTATAAGTTCAAAGGTGTTTACCATAGTAAACACAAGGTTTATCTGCAAACTGGTTGTGCATGTATTGTTGAGCAGACAGTGAAAAAGGCTGTCTGGTGTATTGCTGTGCACTACAAGTCGAGGGTTGCAGAAGATTTGCTTACTGTTGGTATTAATTTTGTGATAATGGTAGAGAACAGTGGAAGCCCCATCATTGAGAAGCTCGACAAGAACAACTATCCTTCATGGAAGTTCCATGTCACGAACTTTCTTATTGGAAAAGGCCTCTACGAGTTTGTTTCAGGTGAAGAAAAGGAGCCGGTGGTGAGTGATCCTCCAACTGCAGAAGAGACAAAGGCACGGAAGGAATGGAATGCAAAAGACAAGAAGGTCATGTATTGGTTGTCTGCAGTAATTGACAATAATATGTTGGGACACATTAGAAATGCAGAGAATTCATATGTAGCTTGGACCATACTTGAAAGTATGTTTTCTGTAAATACAAAGGCACAAAAGATTCAACTCAAGCAAGAGTTGAATACATTGAAGAAAGGGAAGATGTCTATCAATGAGTATGCACTGAAGGTAAGGAGCATTGCAGATGCCTTGGCAGTGATTGATGCAATGCCCGATGATGATGATTTGGTGTCATCTACCTTGGGTGGACTTAACAATGAAAAGGCTTGGAAGTCTTTTGTAACTTCCGTATATGTTAGAAAGCCATTTCTAGATTTCGATGAGTTGGTCTCTCTTATGATCCACTGAAGAGATCAACATGCAGAGTGAGACATCTGAAAGAAGTGGTAAACAAGTCCAAGCTTTCTACTCCAGTTCAGGAAGGGGACGTGGCAGGTTCTCTTCAAGAGGCCGTGGTACAGGACGTGGTAGTGAGAACCAGCAAAATAGATTGAATCAGCAAT
Organism: Lygodium microphyllum; assembly: GCF_053477565.2. Taxonomy (NCBI): domain Eukaryota; kingdom Viridiplantae; phylum Streptophyta; class Polypodiopsida; order Schizaeales; family Lygodiaceae; genus Lygodium; species Lygodium microphyllum. Next base: position 16,242,667 of record NC_141147.1, on the reverse strand, counting down.
TTAGCGATATGCAGGTTTCAGGAGGTCGTGGTAACTTTAGAGGCAGGGGGAGCTTTAGAGGAAGAGGTGGATGGCAGAACAGAGGCTCTAACAACTCTGGTATTGTGTGTCGCTACTGTGGCAAAACAGGTTATTGCAGCCCAATGTTATGCTAAGAAAGATGATATTCGCAGTGGTAAGTTACAGCAAGAAAACTATGCATCGTCTTCACGACATAATGAAGACAAAAATGAATGTCTGTTTGTTATGCAGCATATGCTGAATGCTGTTACATGGTGATGTTTGGTATGTTGATTCAGGTGCATCCAATCATATGATCAGCAATGCAGAATGGTTTGAGAGATGCAGGATTTGCAAAATGCAGGTTATGTGCACACGGGTGATGATTCATGCCACCCAATGTTACACATTGGAAAAGTTCCCTTGTCCTTGCATGATGGTAAGACAAAGAGTCTTTCAGATGTATTACATGTGCCATCTATTACAAAGAACTTGGTGTTAGTTGGTTAGATGGTAGAGCAAGGGCTGTAAGTCAGATTTAATGCAAAGGGCTGCTTTGTAGAAGACTTCAATGACAAGTGTAGGTTAGTTGCAAAGGGAAGTAGAGTTGGACGTATGTTTACTCTGGATGCTGGAATTTTTACAATGAATGCTGCTATGTATGCTAAAGGAAAAGGTGTTGTTGCAGATATTGAAATTTGGCACAAATGCATTGGACATGCAAATGTACAAAGGCTGAAATTAATGCAGTCCAAAGGGTTGGTTACAGGTTTGCCTACATTTAGAGTTGTAGAATTTCATAAGGTATGCGAAGCATGTCAGTTTGGTAAGCAGGCAAGACAACCCTTTTCACATGACAGAGATGTAAGCAGAAATATCCTTGATGTTGTGCATACAGACATTTGGGGACCTACACAAAATGTATCTCTTGGAGGCAGTTCATACTTTGTCACATTCATTGATGATTGTTCTAGAAAGTTGTGGGTATATTTTATGAAGGAAAAGAGTGAAGTATTTGAGCACTTTAGAACTTTCAAGGCTGCAGTTGAAAGAGAAACAGGCTTGAAAGTAAAGTGCTTGAGGTCAGATGGAGGGGGAGAGTACCTCTCAAATGAGTTCAGTGATTTTCTGAGGTCTCATGGGATAAAGAGACAGTTCACATGCAGATATATCCCACAGCAAAATGGGGTTGCAGAAAGGAAAAACAGGCATGTTGCAGAAGTTGCACGCGCCTTGATGGCTGAAAAGAATATACCTAAGCATTTTTTGTCTGAGGCTGTTCATACTGCTATTTATATTATGAACAAAACTCCCACAGCTGCAATTCATGGTATGACTCCTGAAGAATGCTTTACTGGCAAGAAGCCTGATGTATCACACTTGAAAGTGTTTGGTTGCATTGGTATGTTCATGTGCCAGATGAGTTGCGGAAGAAACTGGATCCAAAGGCTGAAAAGTGTGTCTTTGTTGGATACTCTTTAGAGCAGAAAGGGTATCGCTATTATAACCCTGTCACATATAAGTTCAGAGTGAGTAGGGATGTCATCTTTGATGAAATGAGCAGTTGGTATGCATCTAGTGGTGATGCATTAGATGATGATGATGATCATGACGCTCATGTGCAGGCTGAAAAGCAAGAATCACGAACTCTTAGTGGACTAGAGACATCATCTGGTAGTCCTTGGCTGGTAGTCCTTGGTCTGGGAGACTAAGGACTAGCTCTACATCTTCAGGTGCATCTAGTAGCACTACAGGTAAAGACAAAGAAAAGAGTAAAGTGTCAGAAGGCATTGATGCAGTTCTTGATGGAGACTCTAGTGGCTCAGAGAGCTTGGATGATGATCTTGGCATTCCTTCAGTGAGGACACCAGGTGTACAGAGAGCTCATAATAATGTAAAGGCTCCATTGAGTGATTTGATGGTACGCATATCTAGTAGGGTCAGATACCCTGTTAAAAGATTTGGTTTTGAAGGTTATGCAGCTCACCATTATGCTTATATGGTGAAACTAGTTGAGGATGTTGAGCCCACATGTTTTGAGGAGGTTGTTAGTCATGCTCATTGGGATGTAGCAATGGATGAGGAGATGGTTGCATTAGAGGCCAATAAGACTTGGGATCTAGTATCATTGCTGAAGGGCAAGAAAGCTATTGGCTGTAAGTGGGTTTATAAGATTAAGCACAATGTAGATGGTTCTATTAGTAGATACAGCTAGGCTGGTTGCAAAAGTCTATGCCCAGACATATGGCATAGATTATGATGAAACCTTCAGTCCAGTTGCTAGGATGGCAACTGTCAGATGTATGATTGCTTTGACAGCAGCCAAAGGTTGGAGGTTGCAGCAAATGGATGTGAAGAATGCCTTCTTGCATGGTGATTTGTAGGAAGAAGTGTATATGGATCAACCAGTAGGTTATGAAGTTTTAGAGCATCCCACGTATGTGTGCAGGTTGAAGAAGGCACTCTATGGGCTCAAGCAAGCACCTAGAGCATGGTTTGACAAGATCAGAGAGTATCTTGTCAATATTGGCTTTTATGTTTCTGATGCTAATCACTCACTTTATGTGAGAAAGGGAGATGCAGGTTTGGTCATCATAGTCATCTATGTGGATGACTTGATTATTACAGGTGATAATGATAGTGGGATTGCTGAAGTCAAGGATTTTTTGAAGAAGAAGTTTGAGTTGAAGGATTTAGGTGAGCTAAGATACTTCCTTGGCATTGAGGTGATCAGATGTGATGATGGTATATGGCTGTCCCAAAGACAGTATGGCTTGGATATGTTGTCCAAGTATGGTATGACAGCATGCAAACCACTTTCGGTCCCGTTGGAGCAGAATGTAAAGTTGAGTGCTGATATTGGGGATGAGATAGAAGACCCTACTATGTTCAAGAGGATAGTGGGGAGTTTGATCTACATGACCATTACAAGGCCAGACTTGAGCTACGCTGTTAGTCTTGTGAGTCAGTTTATGCAAGTACGTAGAAAGCCACATTTGGATGCAGTCAGACATATTGAGATATGTGAAGTCCACACTACATTATGGACTTTTCTATGAGGCAAGTACAGATGTACAGGTGTTTGGATACACAGATGCAGATTGGGCTGGTAGTATGTATGATAGAAGATCTACCAGTGGATACATGTTCTCTCTTGGTATTGCAGTAGTTGCTTGGAGCAGCAAAAAGCAATCTACAGTTGCTTTGTCGAGTACAGAGGCTGAGTATAGAGGTGCTACTGTTGCAGCATGTGAGGTAGTATGGCTACAAAAGTTAATGGCTGATTTGGATGTGCAGGTGGAAGGTCCAGTTGTCATTTATTATGACAACATGAGTAATACAGTTGGCTAGGAACCCTGTGTTCCATGCCAGGACAAAACATATTGAGGTATACTACCACTTTGTGAGAGAGAAGGTACTAGCAGGTGAGATGGACTTGGTGTATGTCAGCACACAGGATCAGATAACTGACATCTTCATGAAGGCATTGGATATAGAGAAGCTTCAAAAGTTTCAAAGCTTACTTGGAGTTGCAGAGATGCAGTTGAGCTTGAGGGGGAGTGTTGAGATGACAAGCTCAACACATGCAGACATTGATGATGGAGCGCCTGGTTAGATGGGTCCACACGTCTACACTTAGCACGTTGGTGGTCATTATGACTCTCACATGGCCACTGACTCATTACTTATTATATTCAGGTTGTTACACCTATTTACAGCTGGCATAGTTATAACGCTAATCGACTAGTGTAGTCGGTAATGCATTGTTTGACTTAGTAGACCACTTTCCTTTATGTTGTATCTTATCTATACTTTGTGTACATTGTAAAGTGTGTGGAAGAAGAAGAAGAAACCAGCAAGAAAATGTTTTGGCCTCCAACTCTCTTCTTGTCTCTTGAGTGAGCTTCTCCTTGTGCATTCTGTGTGTGTTTGGCGCAGCGTCTTGAGCAAGTCCCCCCACCACGCGATTCTTGACAATAGGTGACACTAAAAGGGTGCAAGCTCTCTTAACTAATTCACAAGGCTAGATTCCATTGAGAAATCATCATCCGTACTAGTCAAGGATCTCTTTATCAAGTTCTTTGTACATTCTAGCTATGATGTCAATCTCATTATCTTTCTAATTAGCATTGAGCAACAAGATGAGAAGATCATGAAGGACTATGTCTCCAAAGAAAGAAGGAAATTTTAAATGCATACCGACTAAGACCACCCACTCTGAAGGTTGTTACCAAATATTTTATCAAATAAATCCATGATGAAAATATTTATGAAACCATGCACCAATAAGAGATCCTAAAAATGATAGTGACCCTAAAGTTATCTCCACCTTACCAACAAAATAGACATTTCATCCGTTGTGATAGAGACCACCTCCTTTTGGAGCCCTCAGGGCCAATACACACATGCATTGATTGTGGATGCTTTGGGCATGAAGCGGCTACAATAAAGCTATGTGATGAATCCCTAGCTCCAACCCCAAATTTGGCTATTCTCAATTAAACAATGGATTTAATTATCCAAGACAATTGCACCCTCTAGCCTTATGAGCTCCCATGGACACAGACAAATGGAAAAACAAGCTAAAATTAACCCATCAAGGGTTCCTAGACCACCAAGTCCCCCCAACAAGTGATGCACTGATCCATTATGTCAAGTAACCTATAGAGGATGAGGAGTACACCAACCCTTTTGCTTTCTATGATGAAGGGGGTCCTCTATCCTAATGGATTATATGCCTATGCTTATTATGCTATTAGGCAAGGAAGAGAATGAGGAATGATCCAATCTCGAGAGACAAACACTTGCTATAATTGTAGAAAATTTGGACATATATCCTCATGTTGACCCCAACAACAAAATAGATTGATCAAAATTGCCTCATATAAATAAATCACCATTGTATTTTTTCTTTTTCGATGAAGAGATGCAAAATTCATTGTGTTGTTTTTGTCAATCCTCAAGAAAATGAAGCAAACCAACAGTGCCCAAAGTGTGGAAACACTTACATATACCAAGATTGCCCAAGAATCAAAATTAATAGTAGTAAGGCAATTGTACCTATGATACCCTTAAGTCTCTTCATGGTGGAAATGGTCAAGGATGAGGATGTTATTCACATTCCAATTCTATCACCAAAGCACAAACCAAGAAAGCTAGAATTTCTATTGATGGACCAACTATGGTAAATGGATCAATAGTAGGAAGGACAAATGCCAAGAAAAGGAGGAAGCATGATGATCTCAAATTAAAATCCTATAAAACGTCAATTAAGTGGTGACTAATGAAGCAATTCTCTTTCGAATTATCCTAGAAGAAGAGTTGAGGGTGTGATAATGCAACTATTTCATCATCTCTTTACCTATAATAGAACCTCAACTAGCCCAACCAAAATCCCCAAATGGCTCCTATAAGATATAATGACAGGAAGCTTGGTCAATGAAGACTTGAATGCACTCTAGCCTAGAACATATCACTAAATCCCTAACCAAGGTTCAAAGGGTCCTTCCAAAAGATCCTAAAATAAATCACAATCATACAAAGGCTATGCATAGTATCATCAATTTCAACAGCACACTCACTCATATCATTGCTATCAATCTAGGGGTGTTGCTCCATGATATCCTACCACCACAACACACAAAGCCACCTATACCATCCATGTAGGACACTATAGAAAGGGAAAATATGCAAACAAAAGTGACAAAAGACCGGATCCGCCCTAGCAATGAGCCAAACAAGCAAAACAAGAAGCATAGAGAAGAGGAGAAACCGAGTTCATCCTAGGACTCCGATGCAAGAGACACTGAAGAAGAGTACCTAATAGTCCATATTGCTAAGAAGTTATCTAAAAAGGAGTGGAGGATATTAGATTCTAGAATGAAGCAATCCTAGAAAGAATATGAGAAGGCCATCAAAGCATCTGTGGAGCCATGCACAATAAGGAGAAAACTATCACCCAACAACCTCATGGTCCAAAAAGGAGAGAATAGCTTTAATAAGTGGAAGGAGAAGGTAACATAGGAACCAATTTTTTATTCAACAACAATCCATAAGTTGATGGCTAAAATGGGAAACATGCAAGCACAAATCAAGGAGCTAGCAAAAGCTAGGACCCACACTTGAACCGACCATCACTAATTCAAAATAGATCCCTTTCCCAATAAACACTTTTAAAAATTCATAGGAATCTTCTAAGTTGTAGGGTAAAAAGCAAGAATAGTAAGAGCCCTAGAGCAGCTATGTGAAGATCTTCAAAAAGACAAGGTAGATGCACTCAATGCCAAATCAAGAGCTCCAAGTCAGGTTAGAAAAAATGTAAGATGAATATAAGAAAGTCCCTAATGGAGTCTCAAAATCTGGTTGAGAAGCTTTAAGATCAACTAAAGGAGTACAAAGAACAAGAACTAACCCTCAAAAAACCACAAAGCAAAAGTAATTGAATTAAGCAAGAAGCTAGCAAAAACCTATCACCATCTCACACTTATCTACACTCGAAGTGATCCAAAAGAATGCAAAAATAAATCTACATAAAAGAAATAATCTAGAGCATCACTAGATGTAGGGGCAATGGAATGCCTCATATGAAAATATCTACAACTTGTCACGGTTGTAAACATGGTAGAGAAGAAAGCAAAGAGACTCTACAAGGCAATCATGATGAAGCTCTCTAATAACCTAGGAAGTGAAAGTCAACACAGAGTCTAGATGGAGGTCTACATATTTGTCATGGTTAACCAACAAGAGCTATTCGGGGAAGATGCAATGTTGGCCTACATGCCTCAAACTAAAGATCCAAAAATTCCTAAAGCCTAACTAGGATTGATCTCTAATACCCTTGAAAGCATGGAAAAACTTAAATCATGATGAGGATTGGTCTCTAACACCCTCAAAAGCATGGAAAATATTCAAGAAATCAATATAATGACAAAAGGGTCAACCAAGGAAGACTTGATCTAACAGTTGAGGAAGAAAGGCTATGAGGATTATGAACTAAAAGTGATAGACCTCATACAACCTGACAAACCCCAATCAACTTCTTTCATCATTCTTGGAGCTACCCATAATCATGATATGCCCTATTGATATGCTAGAGTTACCTGAATTTGACATAGGGGAATTAGAAGAGTGCTATACAAAAGAAGAGAAAGATCTAGAGTAAAAAGAGGCTGACATAACCATGATTCAAACCTTAAGAGCTAACATAGGGGAATCAGAAGAGTGCTATACAGAAGAAGAGGAAGATCTAGAGTAGAAAGAGGCTTACATAACCATGATTCAAACTTGACACACCCCAATCAACTTTTTCCATCATTCTTGGAGCTACCCATAATCATGATATGCCCTATTGATATGCTAGAGTTACCTAAATTTGACATAGGGGAATCATAAGAGTGTTATACACAAAAGAAGAGGAAGATCTAGAGTAGAAAGAGGCTTACATAACCATGATTCAAACCTTAAGAGCATATTTGTAAAAAGTAACAGAGCACCCTATCCCCTTGAGCTTCTCCCACAACAAGATGAAGAGAACTTGGAAGAAATAGTGTAGACATACCAAGAAAAGTAAGATTCTAGCACTTTTGTAATGCTTAACTTCAAGGTCAATTATGAAAGTAGATTCAAAAGGCCAATTTATTTGTACACCGTATGACTACTCATAAGAGCATCTAAGAATATTGTAATGAAGTGGTTAGATCCTTTGGCTATCGAGTCCTATCAAAGATCATGTAGAGTTCAATGAAACAAGGTAAGGTACCTGAAATTGAAGCCTAGAGAAGTGTGGCCATGTTTACTAGAATCATCTACCCCATTCTAGAAGGCAACAAGATGGTTTGAAAAGGCTTCATCTAATCCCTAAAGGAAGTGCAAGAATATTTTTTTTCTACCCCTACCCAAGGAGGCATGGTCAAGAGGAAAAGTGGCCATTGGTTCACGATACGAATTTGTTGAGATGGCAAGCTCAATACATGCAAACATTGATAAAATGACCGCTTGATCAAATGGGTCTACACATCTACACTTAGAACATCGATGATCATTATGATCCTCACATGGTCATTAACTTATTACTTATTATGTTTGGTTTTCTGTACCTACTTACCATTGCCATAGTTATAGTGCTAGTGGATTAGAATAGTAAGGTATGTACTGTTAGACTCATTAGGTCACTTTCCTTTATGTTTTATCTTATCTATACTTTGTGTACATTGTATTATGTGTGAAAAAAAGAAGAAAAAACCTACAAGAAAATGTTTTCCTCCATCTTTTTTCTTATGTTCTTGAGTAACTTTCTCTTGTATGTATGGTGTGTGTTTGGCACAACACAAGCAATTCCCCCCATCACACTATTCATGACATGGTATCAAAGCAGCACCATTGAGAGAGACTGGTTTTGAAGGTTGAAGTGAAGGAGAAGAAGCAACAATTTGAGCAAGCAAGAAATTGGTAAGAAACTCTTCCACTCGCTCTCTCTTCTTGGATAGTATTTGTGGAGGCACTGAAAGTGGGGCATAACAAAAATCTCAAATTGCTATGAGACTCGGTGTGTGAGCAAAGCACTGTATATTCTACACATATATCATTTAGGGCTTTGCTATACATTTTTTGGCCATCTAAGACCACTTTTGGTCCCATTACAGATTTCAAATCTATAAGTTTTGAGATTTTTTATGGAAGCAAATACAAATCCTATATCTAATAGATTGCAAATTACATGTACTATTGAATGGTCTTTCTTGTTGTTTTGTATCAATTTTGTGATAATGGTAGGTAATGATGGAAACCCAATCATTGAGAAGTTGGATAAGAATAATTACCCATCATTGAAGTTTTTGTGACAAACTTCCATATTTGAAAAGGCCTTTATGCATTTGTTTCAAGTGATGAAAAGAAACCAGAGCAAAGTAATCCTATGACTATAAAAAAGTTAAAGGCATGGAAAGAATGAAATGCAAAAGATAAAAAGATGATGTAATGCAAAAGACAGAAAGGTGATGTATTGGCTATCTGTAGTCATTAATAATTATTATGCATGGGCATATTAAAAATCCAAAAACTTCACATGTAGCTTGGACCACGTTTGAGAATATATTTTCAGTAAATACAAAGGTATGAAAGATTCAACTCAAGCAAGAGTTGAATACTTTGAAGTAACGAAAGATGTCTCTAAATGAATATATTTTAAAAGCAATAAGTATTACAGATGCCTTAGTAACCATTGGTGCAATACCCAATGATGATCGTTTTGTTTCATCTACTTTGGGTGGCCTTGTTGAGATGTTGAGCTCTACATGAGCTAGTATCCACTACGTCCTTAATGATGTGATAGAATATTATTTGTTGATGTGTTAGGTGACCATGACATGAGGATATGCAAGTGATTCTATAGCTGGGCTACACCCATATAGTCCAACTATCCTTGATTATTGCACATTCATTGTGCCGCCTCTTCTTTCCTTAGTTATTGTGGTACTTTCATATTAGCCTTTTATCATGTTGTCTTTTGTGTGGAATAAGAAGAAAGAAGAAAAAAAAAAATTCAGTTCTATCTCTATATGTGCCCAAGTCTCCATTACCTTTGTGTGTGTGCTTTTTTTGTCTCTTCATCTCTTTCTCTCTTGTCCATTTTCATGGTATCAAAGTCATCCCACGACTACATAGAGCTTGATTGAAGACTGAGGTGAAGTTTTTGGAGCGTGAAAGTAAGCAAGCAAGCAATGGGTAAGGAGCTCTTTCAACTTACTCGATGTGCCTTAGGTCATTGCTACAAGAGAAGACTCTTGAGGTTGGTAGGACTACAATCTTCTATTGTAGTGAAGCTCGGTCATTTTGGCCTCCATTCTAGATCTACAAGTGGTCACGATAATTTTTTTTTGTATACTCTGATTTTGGCTATGTCGACCATTTACAAGTGCACAAATTATAGATTTTGAATTTGTAAGGTTTCAAGTGTCTGTTGGGTTGCTGACACTGGGTTGCAAACACAAAAGAAATCTACAATAGATTGTAAATTGCAATTATTAGTGTGTAATCAGTAAAAAATATTGCATGTTTAGTTGTGGCACACTTAGTATCAGCTTGTTTGCATATTGTAGTTTTTTTGCAAGGTTTTTTGTTTTGTCAAAATTATGATAACTTCAACCAAATTCTTAATGAGAAGCTTGATAAGAATAATTATTGTGCATGGAAGTTCAAGATGACAAATCTCTTGAAGGGAAAAGGTATTTGGAATTACATTGAAGGAGACATGGAAGTAGCACTTTGAAGTAAAGGCTAAGAAAGGTTCGGAGAAAACACAGAGTAAAGTCATGTTTTGGTTGTCTATTAGTGTCACAAATAGCATGATAGGCTATTTGCAAGAATCTAAAACCTTCACTATTATATGGAAGAATTTAACAAGGTTATTTGAAGTAAATACAAAGGCCAGAAAGCTATATCTCATGTCAGAACTAAACCAAATGAAAATAGAAAACCTGTCCATTAATGATTATGCCATGAAGATCAAGAGTACTGTACAAAAGCTCTTGGGTCTATCAGTGTGGTATTTGATGATGATGATGTCGTGTGTGCATGCTTAGATGGACTTGGAGATGAATACAAGAGCTCTAGGTCACCTATGAATACAAGGGATGATATTTCTGATTTTGCAGACTTGATCTCTATGCTAGTATTTGAGGAGAAGGACCTTGGCTTGGATTTCTCTTCTTCTCAAAGCAGAAACAAGTCTAAACATGTATTTTACTCCACTAGCTAAGATAGAGGTTGTGGTAGAGGCCAAGGTGGTGGTCATGGTCAAGGTTATGATACACAACAAAATAGAGGATAATCCTAAGGAAAAGGGAGTCAAAGAGGGCAAGTTGCGAATTCTAATAAGAAACAAAATTCTAATGATAGCATAAAGTGATGGTATTGTGGTTAAAAATGTCACATTTTTAAAAATTTCTTCAAAAAGAAGGCTAAATTTAGGGATGAAAAAAAGCAACAAGGCAAGTATACATCCAATAGCAAAAACAATGATGATAGAAGTGAACAATTTTTCATTATCCAACACTTTATGAATATTATGTGAAGGGAGTGAATCCAAAGTGAAAGCATGCAAGCGAAAGCAATAGCTATGGTGGAAGCAACAAGAGAGAGAGAGAGAGAGAGAGAGAGAGAGAGAGAGAGAGAGAGAGATACAAACAGATAGACAAACAAGATGTGGGAACTCGAACAAGTACAATCTGTGATTGGCCTTCCCTTTTTCAAATTCACTAAAAGAATACAGTCAGCATCAGTGTACCCCATCAAGTCAAGGGTTTTCCCATATGCATAAAACAGCCCATGATCTGTGGTACTCTTTACATATCTCAGAATTCTTCTGACTGCATCCAAGTGTGGTTTGCGAGGCTTCTGCATGAACTGACTGATCAGCCCCACAGCATAACTCAAGTCAGGTCTAGTGATCATGAGATAGATCAAGCTGCGTACCATCTGTCTGTACATAGTAACATTCTCAATCTCTGTCCCAACATCAATCTGCAGCTTGACATTCTACTCCAAAGGCGTATCCATAGGCTTGCAATCAGCCATACCATATTTCTGTAACATGTCATGAGCATACTGCTTCTGTAGCAGCCATATGCCAGAGACAACCTCAATCCCCAAAAAACATTTTAGCTCTCCAAGATCCTTGACCTTAAACTCAGCCTGTAAACATGTCTTTATTTCTGCAATCCCATTTTCGTCATCTCCTGTAATGATTAAGTCATCAACATAGACAACTAGAAAAACATAGCCACTATCTGTCTTCTTCGCAAACAGACTATGATCAGCATCTCCCAATCGGAAACCATGTTGCTGTAAATAACTGCTGATGCGAGCATTCCATGCTTTGGGTGCCTGTTTCAACCCATATAATGCCTTTTTCAGCCGACATACATGTGTTGGAAATTCTGGATGTACATAGCCTTCAGGTTGTTCCATGTAAACCTCTTCCTGTAATTCTCCATTGAGAAATGCATTCTTTACATCCATCTGCCATAGTTTCCAGCCTCTAGCTGCTGCCAAAGCAATCACAGTTCTAACTGTAGCCATCTTTGCTACAGGGCTGAAAGTCTCCTCATAATCAAGACCATACTGTTGGGCATACCCTTTTGCAACTAGCCTGGCCTTATAACTTTCCAATGATCCATATGATTTACATTTTACCTTATACACCCACTTGCATCCAATAGGTGTTTTGCCCTCAGGCAACTGTACCAAATCCCATGTACAATTTTCAGCCAAAGTTGAATATTCCTCATCCATAGTAGCACGCCAATTCTCATCTGAAACTGCCTCATCAAACTTACTTGGTTCTCTAAAACCTGTTACTTTCGTCATATAAGCATAATGACGGGCTGAATATCCAGTGTAAGTATACCTGTCAAGGTTGTCTGACCCTCTCTAATCTCCTGAGCTGTGGCTCACTGTAAGCTTGCCTCTCATGAGGCGGCACATAACGGCTCTGTCTAGCACCTGGCGTCATAACAGACGGAATCTCCAATTCACTATCTAAGCTGTCACTGCTAGATGAATCATAACCTGCAGTGAGTGGACCTGTTACATCTTCAAAAACCTTTTCTTTTCCCTTATCTGTTCTCCCCCTCACTGACATATCCGTGTCAGTGGATGCAGTAGTGCGACTCCGTAATCGTCCTGTCCAAGGACTCACTGTAGATGATACATCACCTATCACCAGTCATGGAAGTACTCTCTGTAGGAGTATTTTCAGCATGACTCATATTGGGTGAGCCATCAGTAGGCACTACAACAGGATTCCCATACCAAGATGCTAACTCATCAAATACCACATCTCTTCTAATGAGTGTCTCATGCGTAGAAGGTACATAATACTTATAAGCTTTCTGTTCCTGTGCATATCCAATAAACACACTTTTCACTGCCTTAGGATCCAATTTCTTCCTCTTCTCATCCGGTATATGCACATATGCAATGCTGCCAAATACCTTCAAGTGTGAAATATCAGGTTTATGACCATACAGCCATTCATACGGAGTGACATCATGAATCCCTATTGTAGGGGTTCGATTCAGCACATATACAGCAATCACCACTGCTTCAGCCCAATAACCATTTGGCAGACATTTTTCATTCAGCATAGCTCTAGCTAACTCCATCAAAACCCTATTTTTCCTCTCTGCAACACCGTTTTGCTACGGTGTATAACTGCATGTGAGCTGTCTTCTGATCCCATGTTTAGCAAGATACCTGTCAAAGTAGTTTGAGACATATTCACCTCCTCCATCTGATCTCAAACATGATATGTAATAGCCCTATTCATTTTCAGCATGTTTCTTGTAGTCTTTGAATGCATCAAACACATCATCCTTATGTTTCAAGATATAAAGCCAAGTGTACCTGCTGAAATCATCAATAAATGAGACATAATATCGTGCACTGCCAAAGGAAGCATTATGTGAAGGACCCCAGACATCAGAGTGTACCAACTGTAAAGGCCTAGTGCTGTTTTTTACATGTCTCATGAAAGGAAACCGTGCCTGCTTCCCAAACTGACATGCAGGGCATACATGACCAAAATCATTATACTTGAATTTAGGTAATCCAAGTACTACTTCTTTCTACTGCATAGATTTCAGCTTTTGTACATTGACATGTCCGATTCTCTTGTGCCAGATCTCTACATATCTGATGGCACTCTCATCATGAGCAAACATAGCTGCTTTAAGTTCAGGAATGGTCGCTTCCAAAGTAAACATCCTGCCATCCCTTCTGCCCTTGGCAATTAGCTTGCAGCCATTTCCATACTCCTCAATGAAACATCCATCCTTGTTAAACCTCACTTGCAGATTCTGTTCTACCATTTGACCCACAGACAACAAATTCTTTGTTATGGTCGGTACATGTAAGACATCATGCAGGCCTTTCTTCTTGCCATCACGCATCATCAATGGAACAATCCCTTTATGCTTTATGTCATGTTGGGTATCATCCCCAGTACATACATGACCATGTGTACCTGCAACCATCTCATCAAACCACTCTCCATGCGGGGTCATGTGGTTTGACGCACCAAAGTCAATGTACCACCTGTCATCTCTGTTCTGCCTTGACGCAGTCTTGGACACATGCTGCATGGCAAAGAGTATCAACTGACTCATCATGAGCACCACTGGAAGATGCATAGTGCCCATGTTGTCTGCCCTTTGCCTTCATATCTCCTTGCTTCTTGTAACAATCCTTTGCAATATGCCCATACCGGCCACAATAATGGCAGTCCTTGTCCCTGTTGGACTGATTAGACGATTGCCATGAACCAGAACCTTGCTGGCCTTGTGTATTGGCACCATGCCAATTTCCTTGCTGCTACTGTTGTCCATAAGTATTACGAGTGTCACCATGACCTCGAAATGAACCACGACCTCTAGATCCTCTGCCACACTGGCTAGAGTACAACACTGTATCTCTACTCTGAGATGCACTAGAACCTGTATTCAAACCAAGTTTGACTTCCTCATGCAGCAACAAAGCAACTAGCTCTTCCCAGCTAGGGGGCTCTTCTCTGACAGAAATGGAAGTGTCAAAAGCTTTGTACTCTTTGCCTAAGCCATTCAAAGCAACAGCAATCATATCATCTTCTGATACACTTGAGCCAATAGTAGCAAGTTGATCAGCTATCGTCTTAATCTCCGTGGTATACGTCTGGATGCTCTTGCCATTCCTAGACATGTTGTTGAACTGCTGTTTCAACTGGATCTTTCTTGCATGTGTCATGGTTCCATAATTTTTCATCAGTATGTCCCAAGCATCCTTCGGAGTCTCACATCCAGTTATTTGAATTACCATAGCATCAGATATACATAAGGAAAACCAATGCAGCACCTTGCATGCTCTTTCATTCCATAGCCTGTAGGCTCTTTTCTATTCATTTGTTGGATTGTGTGCAGGCAACTCAGGAGCAACTTCATCTCCTGTACATCAATCCCAATAACCTCTGCCAACCAGAAAGTTTTTCATTCTGAATTTCCATAATGTAAAGTTCTTATTATCCAACTTCTCTCCAACTATCTGATTGATATTGTCAGTCCCATGTGCATTAGCCATGATGCAATAGACTGTCTATCAAGTGCATAACTCCCTACAGTCCAATAAGTAGACTGACTAAGTTCAGTCCGTAACAGTTTATGACAGTTTTCTGCACTAAATTGCAGAAAAAAACCAGGGTATTTCAGCCCACTGACACACCAAAACAACCCTCAAACAAATGGTCTCAACTGTAGATATAACTATCAATACATAAACTATGTGTTTGCTTCAACTTAAGCTTATGTAACCTCACTTCCAGGGTACATACATGCAGTCTGAAAACTGTAAACTGTGAGTAACCAGCAGCAATTTCAAGTCCAAAACTGAGTGTGTCAACAAATTCAGTTTCTGGTTGCAGTCAACCAGAATTCAGCATACCAAGCTCCAAGCATCTCCAAAATGTCTTTTGACCATGTCGTACATTTACTTTGTAGTGGCAAGTTCAATACATGAGCATCTGAGTAGGCATAGACAACCTGTCTTCATTGACCAATGGCATAAACCTCATGAGCTATTTATAATTAACCAGGACAGTGTAACTACATTTATTTCAGCTTCAAAATTCAGTTTTCAATGATGCTCATTGCTTGCTTCAATTCTCCATGCATTCAGCATGTATAGGCCAGTTCACATAGATTATGAAACCCCCAAGATGACCTGTATTGCTTCAGTAATGCACAGTACTTGTCATTGACTGTGTATAACAGTTTTCAGCCTGTCATTGATTTTCAAATTTGAGTATTCTGTCATTGACTGTGTATGACAGTTTTCTGCCTGTCATTGATTTTCAGATCTGAGTATTCTGTCATTGACTGTGTATGATAGTTTTCAGCCTATCATTGATTTTCGGATCTGAGTATTCTGAGCAAGAGATCTCAGCTCCAAGACATTTGATCCAATGTATACATGCTTTGACACATTCTTGTGCTCCAAAGATGCCTTCTGTGTGTAGTACAAGGCTCATGTGTGTCAGTAATGACTGAATGCATGCTGTCCATTCATGTTTACAGCAGTTCAGAAATGATCACAGGTCTGTGTCTGTCACTCCAGCTCATAACAGAGCTCCCACACAAGCATTTACTCCTTGCACACTTCAAATGCCTTCAATAGTGAGCATACATGCTCTATGAACCTTGTCCAGGTGCCCCACTGAAGATTGACAGGTTGTTGTCTACTCAGATCAGCAGGCGCAGATTTTCAGATATAGGTTGCTATCCATTCAGATCAGCAGGCGTAGATTTTCAAATACAGGTTGTTTTTCAAGAGGCAGTCCACAATTTTTAGACACAGGTTGCTGATTTTCAGGAGGCAGTCCACGATTTTCAGAAGGCAGTCCACGCTTCTTCCTCATTCCTTACTTCCATCTCCTTTGCACTGCAAGTTGTCATGCCCATTCTCCCACAGCCTCATGGATGAAGCTCTGATACCAAGTTCAAAGAGTAGAGAGAGAGAAAGGGAAAGACTCCATATCCATGAGCCTTCAAGCTCTCAAGCTCATTCCTTCATTTCCACCCACTCTGAACTGAAAAGCACACACCCACTACAAGATAAAGTGACCTAGTGTAAATATAGACTAGACTGACTAACTCTAGTCAGGTCACTGACTGACTACTAACCCGACTTATTTAATGTAGTCACATGTAGACAGCTGTACACACTAGCTGTCATAGATGTCGGTCATAGATGAAGACACACTGACGGTGAGCTTGATTTCTAACATTAAGAAGCCTAAGGTAATTACACGTAGTTATGAAAGCGGGATCGAGACAGGAGGAGAATTCCATGAGGAAGCGCGTCATGGAGTCGGTTAGGCTTTCTAAATCAAAAAGTAGAGCATCCTCGAAGGAGGTGGTGTTGGAATTGTAGATGATGGGGAAGTCATGCCTCCCATGGAGGGTGGCGACAAAATCCATGCCTACCCTACGAGGATACGCCATGAATATGGGGTCATTCCTCTCGTAGGATAGGGTGTTGCAAAATGCCATCCAGGCGAGCATGTTAATATTGCATATTCGCCTTCTCCAGAGGGGTTGGCAGTTGGAGCCCCTTACGGTGTGTGGTACTTTGTACACTTTGTCTTGCCAAAATTTTGCTTCCTCCGTAGGGTAGGGTGTTGCAAAATGCCATCCATGCGAGCATATTAATATTGTATATTCGCTTTCTCCAGAGGGGTTGGTAGTTGTAGCCCCTTACGGTGTGTGGCACTTCATACACTTTGTCTTACCAAAATTCTGCTTCCTTCGTGGCCCATAGAGTGGGGGTCTTTGCCTTGTCATCCAGCCATTTTTGGCCCAGTCGACTGCCAGCCGTGATCACCTCCTCCATTACTTTGATTGGCAAGACCCTTCTCAAGCTGTTAGGCATAAGGAAGCTGAAAGAGAAAGGGTCCTTTTCGATTTCATGCCGTTCCCGGACCACTAGCTCCGCGTGGAATTGCATTGGGAGGTCATCGGGGCATGGTGGGAGGGATGCAGATGGCCACACAACTAGCTTGGCCTGCAGCCGCCTTTTGGCTTCTTCCACCAACTTTTTTTGTCATTCCTTGAGCATGGCTTGTCTATCCAGGGCGAGTCAAGTGGTTGATGTTCCTAAATGTGCGGCGAGGGGGGTTGTAGGATCACATCTTCACTAAATATGTTCATGTCAACTTTGAGGTCAGCTTCCTCCCCCTGCCGGTTTCCCTGTGGTGCTCTCTCTTCAAATCCTAGGGCATCCACTTCCTGGGGGGTTAGGCTGGCCAGCAGTAGGTATTTACGTTGCTCGTCCAGGCTCAGCCTAACCTCCGCAGGTTGGGGTGGCATTTGCAGTCCTGCATGTAGGGCTCTATGTGCAATGATAAGCTTCCTTTGTGCCACCTCCAATGGCTCTCCCTCCTCTGAGCGGGGGTAGTGTCCATGATGGTGTCGAGGAAGGCTTTTTGTTGGGCACCGAAGGCCACTTGGGCGGCTTCTGTTATGCTCTCTGCAATGATCTTTTCCTTTTCTACCAGAGCAAGGTACTGTGGCAGTGTCTTCACCCTCTTTTCATTATGCACCGCCCACTCCTTTTCTTTCTTGTTCATTTCCTCCATTCTCTCCCCTTGCTTCAGGGTTAGTATCATGAGCCTTTGCTCTTGGTCCTCCAATTCCCTGATCAGCCTCTCCTGTTCTTCTCTTTCAGAGTTCAACTTATCAGTTAGGCGCTCAATCTCTTCTTGCTACTCCTCCATGTCCTGCTTTCTTTTCTCATCCCTGGCGTTGAGCTCAGCCATGAGCTCTTTAACTTTAGCAGTTTTTGTAATGAGCTCCTAGTATTGTATTATCAAGATCTTATGTTCTCTTTGCATCTTCACCAGCTCCTGTGTTTCATTCTCGAGCTGCCACCTCCAGTGCTCTTCTCTGTCATCCTTATCCTTTATTTCCTGCTTCAGATCTGCGATCTCCCTTTATTGCATGGCTATCATCCTTGTTTTGTCAAGCTAGAAGGTGGCTATTGATTCCTTCTCAGCTGCCAACTCAGCCCCACCGCTACCTTTCATTCCTCCTTAGCTCTCTCCAACTGCGAGAGTAGCTCGGCAATGTATTCATCGTAATTAGCTGGCGACATCATCGTTGTTTGGATGGGTGTTGTTGAGGCCTCCACCTTTTGTCATTTAGGATCTTGCCTAGACTCTGCATCTGTGGCCGGCCGCTTTTGCCCTGTAGCCATAGTTCCATGCTCGTCCCCTGGGCTATCTCCTTGTTAATGAAGTGGTGCATCCATGCCACAAGTTTTGATACGTCTGTACTGGTGGGGATGCTGGGAGTGATGGTGGTTGGCTCAGTGAGAGGCACCAATAGAGTAGGAATTGTGTGGATTGGGGCCTTGCCCTTGCCCTCAGTGACAGCGAGCGGTACAATCTCTGGCACCTGTGTGCTTGACCCAGGCATTTCTTCTCTATGTGGGCTCAACTCCCCAGTTCATCAGCTCTACATTGTTGTTCGATGGACCAGCGTGTAGCTTCAGCCAGGTCCTCTTCCTCCTTCCTTCTTAGTTCTTCCTCTTCTTCATCAGCCTTTCTTCGCCTTTCCTCTTCTTCTTTTCTCTGCTCTTCCTTCTTTTTCTCTTTTTCTTCTTTTTCCTTTCTTTTTCTCTCCTCTGCCTCCTGCTTTGATGCCTTCTTAGCCTTCTGTAATTGTTCCTTTTTCTTTTCTTCTTCCTATTTTTTCTTCTTCTCCCTCTCCTTGGCCTCCCTAAGGGACTTCTCTAAGTCCTCTTTCTCTTTCCTGCGGCCCTCATCATCCTTTTTCTTTTTCTTTTGCATTGCCTTCTTCTCGGTCTCCTTTACCTGCTTTTTTCTTTTATGTTCTTCCCCTTCTTCCTCGGTCTCAATCATATCACTAGAACTCTCCTGGTGTTGATGAGGAGGTGATCTGTCAGGTTCCCTGCGTCTCCTTCACGGCCTCCTGGATAAGTGCCGTTAAGACACCTCCATACCCAATGTAAGAGGCCTTGGATGAAGCTTTCTTCCTCTCTGTAGCCTTGGAGGCTAGAGACCTCCCACTTACTGGCACACTCCCTAAAGCCAATGCTTTAGCTGCCTGGTCGATAGTTTTTCGTACATACCCGTTCCAGTCAACTTCTTCCAGAGTGTGGGCTGCTATGTTTTCCAGCACAGGCACGCTGATTCAATGCATCAGGGAGTTGTAGCGCTGGCTAGAGAAGAGGACATGTATTAGCTTTGCTTGTAGCCTAGCTTCTGCGTCGGGGATGTCTAGGATGCTAATGCCGTCATTGGTGAGCACCTCCTCCTTTTTCATTTTCAGCATCGCATAGACATCCCTCTTCTATTTTCTCTCCGTCTTTGGCTCCAAACCCAACGCCTTCTCCAGCAAGGCTAGGTCTAGACAAACCTGCACATGCTTGGCACTTTCTCCTCTACCCACCATCACTGTGCCGCATTCTTGGTCTGGGTCGTATGATCTGAGGAACTCTACACACTTCAGGTGGTCCGACTCCTGTGAGAATTTTTCAAGGTACTTGTTGAGGTTACATTGTTCAACCACCCTCCTAGCTGCTTCCTCCCTAGCTACCACAACTTCTATGTTGCGGATAGTTCGAAACTTAAGCTGGCTGAAGGCGCTGCTCTCTTTCCTCGTCTGTGAACGGGAGTCGGTGGGCACGCGGTCTTGCTGCGATATCTTTTGTTCCTGCCATAAACCGTAATTTCCATTAGTGCTTGCAGCATAATAATTTGCTGAAAAAGAAAAACTCTATGCTTTTGAATGAATTCATTAAGATCCAATGTAGATTCTCCTTTTCAGACTTTGACTTTTTGCCCTTTACTTCAAAATTTTCATGCCCTTTTCCAATCCCATCCATTTTCCATAATACATGTCTATGTGCTTCACTGACTTTGATTTGATTTACTGATTCTGATTTGATTCACCTTACCCCCCTCCCCTTCCAGCTTGAAAATAATCCTTCCTAGGATTTAGGGTCAGAAGGTTAAGGGCTTTCGGCATGGGGGTGTAGAAGTTACTTGTGAAGGAGCCAAGTATAGAAATTGAGATTGTATTCCAAATGAGCTTCGTGGTCTAGGTCAAAGGGTTTAATCCCCACTTGGGTGATGTATGTGAGAACATCTGTTAGGAAGTCACTAGAGTTGACTCGGCTAGCAATGTGTAACTCTTCCTCGGTCAACAAGCGGTCGAGGTAGGGGTGCCCTTTGATGTGTTCTTCTATAGGACAGCCCCGTAGAGTGCCCTTTGATGTGTTCTTCTATAGCTCAGCATTGGTCATTATTCGGCATCCTTCAACTTTCCATTGCAACCTAAGAGTGTACCAATGCCTTAAGAACTGGGATTCCGTCTCAGCAAGTCTTGACAGCTCTGCAACTTCTTGGTCAGTGATGGCAAAAGTGGTTCGCTGATCATATGACATGATGAGGCGTTGTTTGATTACTTGCTCTTTGGAGATCTCAGTGCTGAGCAATTCAGGAGCGTTTCCCAAGAACAAGGCATCGTTTGAACTTCGATTGCGAAGGATTCGTCCAATAGGCCTAAGGCCAGGTGATCGTAGCTTAGAGCTAGCGACACAAAAGTGGCATCTAGTCGCTTAATGCAATCCACCATATCATCTCCTATTTCTTCAGCTAAATCAGCTACTAGTGTGAGAAAGGATTTCCTCTTGTAAGAGGGTCTAAGGCCTGAGTGGTTGGGGTTTGGTAGGACTTGAGCCTTTAGCAATGAAAAGTTGCAGTTGTGAGTGTTCTTGAGCTTGCGATTGGGTCATTGGGACTATGGCTGGGTTAGCAGCAGCCTTGAGTGATGGCATGCTGCTTTCAGGATGGATTTGGGAAGTCGGATCGACTCTGGCGGGTGATGACTCTTGTGATGGTGGCTGTCCCGTGGGTCGATAGGCTTGGGCGACTCTCTTGGGTTCACGCTAGATGAACTTGATGGTTGCAGGTCAAGGAAGCTCTGCGGCTTGTGGTTTTGAGGTTTTACAGTTTTTGGGATGATCAAGCTTGAGCCTGGTGTATGAGTGGAGCCTTTGGTTGTGTGGGCCTTAGGTATCCATAGCCAAGCATTGCCCTCATAGTAGCCTTGTATGTGTAAGAGGGCTTTGGGGACCCATCTTTGACTGATTACGCGTCTATTCCTGTAACTGTGTTTGGGCCTCCTAGGTTTGGAGTTTTTGGTCTTATGAGGGTAGGAGCGTCGACTCCGAGGCGGCTGTTGCGGCTGTTTAGGCATCCATTGAAGGCGAGGCTATGGGTCCTTAGCTTTGGCTGCTATCGATTGCGGTCTATGAAATTCGGGGAGTGGCGGCCATGCACTACCTCCCTCCTTAGACTTGACTACATATATTTCTATCGGTGGCTTTGTGGCCCGGGATGAGGTCGCGCAGCCCTTGCTGAAAGCTGCAACAATGCGAATGTTGCCTATTGCAAGGTGGATGCGCTGCGATGCGTAATCAACATTACAGTGAGCCTGCTTTTTAAAAGTTCGCCCCAGCAACGACTCCATGCCCGCGTCTTTAGTGTCTAGAAACACGTAAAAAATCAGTGGTACAGTCATAGACTAGATAGAGATGGCGACTCTACACTTGCCCAGAAGTGCATATGAGTGGGCCCCATATGGGATTAATTTGGCAGTGGTGGGTTGAAGTTGTGGTTTGCCAAGTTGGGTCCAATGATCATGAATTAAGACATTGCAGTCTGCTCCCTCGTTGATCAGGGCATTAAAAGAGCATGTTTGGTTGGCAGTGACTGTGATATGGAGGTATGCGGGCTCTACGGCTTCCTCATCCTCATTGTCGATTTCAGTGATTGTGACTACTCGTACTTTGATAGGCGGTTCTAACATCGGTGGCTCATGCAAAGGATGCATAGGAGGGTAGTACTTCTTGACACGACTGCCATTGAAGAAGCCTATTCCTTCACCATCGAGGGTCTCAAGTTCGATATTGCCTGCTCGGCTGATTACATGAACTTTGAAGGGTCCAAGACCTCTAAATTTCATTTTTCGCTTATGCCTCTTAACTACGTAGAGGAGCACTAAGTCACCTTGTTCGAACTCGCATTGCTTGATGTGCTGGTCAAGCCAGCTCTCGCGTCGGGATTTCTCATAGATCAGCGCATGGGTGGCTAGAAGACGAGTCTCCGAGAGGCGTTCGAGTTCAACTAGGCGTTGTGTCTATGCCTCCTTCCCTTCCCATCATTCTTGAAGTACTATTCTCAGGCTAGGAACGAAGAATTCTAATGGTAGAATCGCTTCTATTCCATATGTCAGCCTAAAGGGGGTTTGACCGACAGCCGTTTTATAAGCTGTGCGGTAAGCCCACAAAGCTGCCATCAACTTGTTGTCCCAATCATTGCGTGAAGCAGAGATAACTTTGGTTAGGACATTGACAAGAATCTTATTCGTTGATTTGGCCTGGCCGTTTTCCTGAGGGTAGTATGGCGAGGATTTGCGATGGATGATGAGGAAGGTGGACAGGAGATGCGTGATCACTTCATTGATGAAGTGCGTGCCTTGGTCACTGACTAGTTCGATGGGGCAGCAGAATTATGAGATCACTTGCTCCCACAAGAACTTAGCAGTCGTTCTAGCATCATTTTTTCGGGTTGCTCTCGCTTCTGCCCATCTAGTGAGGTAGTCTGTGGCTACAATGATGTACTTGGCCCTGCGAATACTCTGTCGCAGGACTGATGGGTCCAATGAAGTCAATTCCCCATTTTTCGAAGGGTTGTGAGCAATAATTGGGGTTAATTCCATTTGATCCTTGCAAATCGGAACCTTCTTCCGTTGGCACTCATCATAGTGCTTGACAGATCGTGCTGCGTCACGGAAAAGCGTGGGCCACCACAGTTGACACTGCAGCACCTTTCATGCTATTGTATCCCCGCTAAAGTGCCCTCCAGCAATGTTGTTGTGTGCCTCTGAGAGCACATTGTGCATCTCATGCTCGCAAACACATCTACGCAGTAATCCATCTTGCCCCAGCCTATAGAGTTGGCCTGTAATCAGCTGATAGGGCTGTATCTTAAGGATTAATTGCCTAAGTCAGGCTTTTTCCATCGGTCGGTCAGGCAGTCCGTGTTCAAGCACCTAGACTATGTCATCTGCCTAATATGGCATTAGATCAGCCTTAAATAGATCTCTTTCGCTGGAAAGGTTAAACAGATGGGCGTCGGGTAATTCATCAACAACACCTTGTCCAGCGGCATATCCAGTGGGAATGCGTGACATGTGATTAGCCATGTAATGCTATTTTCCCTTCCGTACCACCACAGAGAAGTCGAACTCTAAAAGCAAAAGGAGCCATCGAGCTATGCGTCTTGTAGCGCAAGGTTTGTTTACTAGATAGAGCAAGGCTTGATGGTCCACGAAGAAGGTAAAGGGTGTGGCCAAAAGATAATGCCGGAATTTCTTCACCGCGAATACCATGGCTAATCCCTCTCTTTCCATTGTCGAGTAGTTCATTTCTGTCTCAGTGAGTTATCTGCTAGCAAAGCTCACTGGATAGTCTAAATTGTGTTCGCCAAGTTGACACAACACTGCCCCCATGGCAAACTTAGAAGCATCGATATGCACGTGGAAGGTAATGGTCCAATCTGGGGCTCATAGGATTGGTGCTGTGGTTAGAGCCTTCTTCAACTCTTCGTATGCCCATTGGCATGCTTCGGTCCATTCGAAGACAATAAGCAACTTGTACAAGGGTTTGGCGGAAGCATTGAACTCCCTTGTAGTTGTTTGGGGGTGGAAGGTCAACAATGACCTTGACCTTCGAGAAGTCAATGGCAATGCCGTTCTTCGACACCACATGCCCTAGGATGCATCCATGCTTCATCCAAAACTGGCACTTTAAGGGATTCAAGGAGAGATGATATAAGTGACACCGCTCAAAGACTGCTCGAAGTTTGTCTAGGTGTTCAATCCAGGTCGAGTGGACACAGAGGTTGTCGACAAAGACTTCTAACTCCTTGCAAAGCATGTCCTTAAAGATGGTGCACATGAGGCATTGGAAAGTGGCAAGGGCATTAGTCAACCCGAAGGGCATGACTATGTAAGCAAAGATGCCCCACTCAGTGGCAAAGGCAGTCTTATGCTTGCTGTCCGCAAGATGCACTTGCACCTGGTTGTACCCTGAGAAGCCGTCCAAAAAACTGTAGGCTTCCTTGCCTGCCACTCTCTCAAGCATGTGCTCGGTGTATGGCAACGGATAGTTGTCCCTCTTGGTAGCAGCGTCCACCTTCTTGTAATTGACGCACACTCGGATTTTTCCATTCTTCTTCATCACGATGACTATGAGTGATACCCAGTCTCGGTGCTCAATTTCGTAGATGAATCCCGCTCTCATCAGCTTATTGATCTCTTCTTTGACAGCATGAGCGTGTTTTGGATTCATAGGGTATGGCCGCTGCTTGACCGGCGTTGCATGTGGCATCATGGGTATGTTGTGAGTCACGACACTCGGATCTACCCCCTTAAGCTCTTCTAAGGACCAGGTGAACATGTCTATGTACTCTCGCAAGAGAGCAACAAGACTCGTTTCTTCTTCATTAGTCAAGTCACCGGCAATGACGACTGGTCGGGGTGTTTCCCCTTCCTGGGCTAGGTCCACCTCCTTGACCTTGGCTGGTCCCTCAATTGGTTTGTTTGTCTGCACTTGACGTTTGGCACCTAACAGAACTACCACCCTATCCCCTTTTTTGAATTTCGTAAATCGTTTAGGGAGGTCCTGCGGTTTTCGATGTTCTATCGTTCATGTATTCCTGGGTTGTTTTGCCTTTTCCTGCCTTGATCGTCTGCACCTCAGGTGGACGGGTAAGTCCCCCTTGGTGCATCTGGTTGTGGGCGGCCTAGGGATTTCTGGATCACTATCTGAACTAACCTCCAATTCAAAGTCAAACCCTCCGTCTTTGCTAGAAGAGGTGGTCTCCCTTGGTGGGCATAGTTCAGATGGTGATTTAGTCCTAAGCACTGATGCCATTTCTGGCTGGGCTAGGCCTGCTTGCTCAAGGTCTATGGCTGGGCTAGGCCTGCTTGCTCAAGGTCTATGGCTCCTACATATTCCAACTAGGCGCGATCACATTCCACGCGCATGACTCCTCACTCCATCCTGAAGATACTCTTTTTTTGCGGCTTGGAATCTACGCGTATTTGCTCTATTTCTTGTCCTTCAGTGTCGTATTCCACGGTATCTACCTCACCCTCACTTTCATCACTGAAGGATTGGCAGTCTTCGTATTCGTCGTTAGAATTCTCTTCATCAGACTGTTCATCGTCTCCTAGGGCTTGGTATATCTCTGGTCGTTGGTCAGGAACCAGGGCCTAGTTATATATGAGGTTTAAGTCATGCACTCTGGTCCATTGCCACTTGGATTCATCTAAGAGATCCTGGAGTGATTTGAAATTTGCAGCTAGATTGCCAGCTAGCTTGTCCATTAGGTATTCCAGTATCTCCTGGAGTTCCCTTTTGTTGGTTGGGACTTCGGGCTTCAGTTTTCCACGAAGGCTTCCTACCATCATGCAAATTGGTATGGAGGGTGTGTCGTTAGTCTTTCCGATTGTTTTGATGGCTTGCTCTTACAGCTCGTGATCAGAGAACGGCAAGTCGATTGTAGAAGGGACATGCATCCAATCCCGCTCGTCCTCTGGGCATGGGATATACTTGGTCAAGGGCCCATAGGACTTCTTGACCTGAGCATTACCCTTGAGCATAGCAGAGATGGCATCTAAGTCGACTGGTGAGGTCTTCTAGGTGTCCATCTCTACTCTCACGGCGTCCCTATTGCCAAGGAAGATCAAGCCATTACCCCAATCTTCGATGACTCTAGCGTTGCGCATCTAGGGTTGGCCTAATAGGATGTCGTAGTCCACTCCCTTCATGACTATAAAGTCAACGGAGAACTAGACACCTGCGATCTTCACTGGCCAATTCTTAAGCACCCCGAATGGCTTGACTTTGATACCGTTTGCTAGTGTGACATTAAACCTAGCAGTCTCAATGGGTGGGTTTCCCCAAGTCTGAAGTACTACGTGGCTAAGCAGACTAACCCCAACTCCCATGTCCACGATTCCCTTTCTTGTTGTATCACCTAGGGCTAAAACCAGTAAGACCGCATGCATCTTCGAACCTTCCCAGAAGGCATTGATGTGCAAGGATCTAGGCATAGAGTGCAGTGCCAAACTCGGTATTTGCGTCTCTGCATCATGGTCATGAGGGTCTATCGTGACCTGCTCTTGTGACCCTTCAACCCACTGCTTAAGATCTTGGCATAGGGTGGGGTGCTACCTAAGCAGATCTCCCAGGCTAAGTGTTACAAGGGTAGTCACCAAAGTGGTCAGGAGATCAGTGTTTGTCTCTCTCCTAACCTGGATCATCCTGACCAGTGGCCATGATTGAACCGCAGCCCTGTAGCACCAAGGCTTGGCCTTAGCGGCACTGCTTGTGGTGCAGTTGCTTCTCTTGACTTTGGTTGTGGAGGTGAGGTTGGTGCACTTATGCTAGAGAGGTCATCGATTTCATCCTCTAGGATGAGCTCAGTGTCTTTTAGATGCTCTTGAGCCTCCTTCACCCATTCCTTCACCTTTTTTATGGCCTCTAACTGTCGCTTTGGATGTGGGTATTCCCCTACCTCAGCGCTTCCCTTTTCGGCCGTCTTAGGGGCTGACGTCTCTGCCTCTACGTTAGAGACCTTCTTTCCAGCAGGCAGAGTTGTAGCACTCTCCGTTTTTAGTACAATTTTAGCTTCCAACCTCTTCCTCCTCCGTCTACAGCTCTTCTTCCTTCCCTATCGAGGTTATATCGAGATTGCTAGGTCCTGGCAGAGAGATGCCGGCCTGCTTCGTTTGGGCACGGATCATGACCCGCAATGGGATAGGCGTGGCCTCCCCATCGAGGTTCTCGACACCAAACAGCCCCAATGGGACAGATAGCACGTTGGCTGAGCTAGAAGATGACTTTCACTTTAGGCAATCGACGAAGAGATGGGTGATTCCGCACTCAGCACATCTTTGGTCAGTCTTGTATCTATTTTGCTGCTCCCTTTCAGGGTAGCATGATGAGACATGGCCTGGGTGACCACAAGTCCAACAGGTGATTGGATCCTGCATCTTTCCTCCTAGGCCTTTACCTCGTCCTCTTCCTAACGCCATCACCAGTATAGGGAGATAATCCATGAGGACAGCGTTGCCCTCATCGTCATGCGAGATATAAGGGCATATGTAAGCTTCTTCCTCCTTCGGTTCTTCCACATAGTGGACAGGAGCGTCACTCGGTGGATGGGTTACGTAAGGACCAGGCTATCTAGGAATGACTATAGGATTTTTTTCCATCCTAGGAATAGCCGTCTTAATGTCATTAGGCGCAGGGAGGGCCAATGGGGTTCCCCTTCCGAAAAATGGTTGCGGCCTGTTCACTAGGTAAGGCTGGCCGTATGGCTGTGAGTATGGAAGTCTCCTTGGCAATCTACAATGCGCGACGTCATGACCGAACCTACCGCAGTTAGCGCAAGGTCTTGACCTAGGGTCTTGACACTCGGCTGGCAAGTGGTTTTTGCCACAGGACATGCATTGGACATGTGGGTGCGTTGGTCATCTCAATATGTCTTGCAACTTGGCTAATTCCATCAACATCAGCCAAGTCTTGGTTCGGTCTCGGTGGTTTTCCCTTATCCTGGGATGATGGGGCTCATTGCTCAATCGAGGCTGACGCTCTCTCTGAATTTCGCGAGTTGGTTTACTCAGAGTTCGAGCTCCTAGAGCTTCGTTCCTTCAGCTGATCATCAACTCGGATGGCTTCCTCAAATACTCTAGCTAGCACGTCTCGCTGCAAGCTCGAGTTGCCTGCCAAAGCCTTATATAGTTCCTCGTTCTGAATCCCGCTGATGAATACAGTTGATACTGCTCTTTCAGTCGGTCGCTCTCCAGTAGGGATTCTCTTGAAGAGACTCCGCACATGGGTCATGTAATCGCAAATGTCCTCCTTCTCTTTTTGCTTGGCGTTCATCAAGCGTACTAGTAGATTATCGGAGTATCTGGACTCGGCAAACCTCTTAATGAAGAGATCCTTCAGGCCATCAAAGTTGGCTCACTCTGCGATATCTAAGCTCGTATACCACGTCCTACCCTTGTCGCCCAAGCAAAGCCCAAACACTTGAGAGCGTTGAGTTAGGTCATTGAGGCCGTTGGCTTCGCAGACTTGCTCAAACTGCTCAACAAAGCTGTATGGATCGTCATGGGGTTGGTACTTATCGAGTTGGTTGGCAACAATAGGGATTTTAGACTGTCTCTTTGAGCCCTGGTTTGCTCCTAATCTTGCAAGCAGCGATGTCGCTAGAGCCATGGCACTTTGCTCTGCAGTATCCGTGTTATCGAGCAACCGCTTCATGAGAAGCTCACTCAGCGTTAAGTCTCCTTCTAGTTCTCTCTCATGGTCCGTTTGATTTCTGCCATCCAGGTTCAGCACCCGTTGCACCTCTCGCAGCTCCATGCTTTGCCTTTGGCTCCTAGCCTGCTGATCCCTATTGTATTTAGCCATGATTTGCAATGCCTTGCGGCCCAGCTTTCTCTCCTCTTCTAGATCTACGATGATAGCGTCTGTTGTCCTGCCGCGGTGTTCATACCGAGCATGAGCGTCAAAACTGCTGACCTACTGAATAGCAACTAGAAAGACTCCTAAGTCGAATTCCTCATTAGATCTGCGGTCTGAACTTTCTTCTGCCATTGTCAAGTTATCGTGCTCCACCAAGCTATCGATCAGGTTCAGTAGACTTGTCAAATCCACTTCGTCGGTGCCCCTTGCTTGGTCCTACTTTTGCGCGTTGATGGTTTGTCTATGGCTTGGGTCCTCTCCTACTGGTGGGTTCCTTGAGTGGTTTATCTGGGTGAGTTCCTTCAGTTATGGAATACAATCCTTAATTTATGGCCACTCAATGTGTGTGTCTTTTCCTGTGCACTTGTGCTCAATCAGGCTTTTAGTTTCCTTAAGTGTACTTCAAGAGCGAAAATTCAGGGTGAGTGCAGCAGCCAATTTCTAGGCGTCTTACGCACTCTCACGTTGTTTCAGGTCTAATAGGCTTGTTGGTCAATTTTTTGGCTGTCTTGGCAGGGTTTAGGGTTTTCCTAATATGCTGCCTCATTCGTTTTTTGTCCAATCAGGCTTTACAACTCAACGGTTTTCGTCTAGGTCTCTGGGTCTAGCAACTGCCTACTTCTAGCTGCTAAGCAGCTGCGCCCTACGATTTTGCCTATTCCGTGTGCCAGAATCAAGTTCTGAGCATCCTAAGGGCTTTCCATAGTTTGCACTGTTAAAATCTAGTCAGGTTAGGTCAAATTTCTAAAAATTTGGTAAAAATCTACACTCAATCCAACTGATCCGAGTCGTAGGGTCCGAGTGGGTCACTCGGACGGGCCGAGGCGCATGGGCCGAGGGCCGAATTTGGGACTTGGACAGGGTGGGCTCGGACAGGCTGAGGAGCAGACTCGGATGAAGTCGCTCGGACAGATTGGCTCGGATGGGCCGAGTGGTCAATTCGGACGAGGTCACTCGAATGAGCCGAGGCAATTGGGCCGAGGGAAGTGGGCCAAGGGTCGAGTTTGACACGTGGTAGAGGGCCGAATTGGTCCACAGTCCAAATGGTCGACTCGAACGGGCCGAGTAGGTTTGGGCCGAGCGCGGCGCACGTCAACAGCGCGAGTTTGATTTCGATCGTTCCTTGTGATTTACTCAATTGTATCAGACACAAACCTCTAGATCCTACCTAAGGGGGTAAGGGAAGGGATTCATATACCTGGATAGAGTGGTGGGCTCGTCGTTGGTGCGATTGGATCGAATCGGGCAATATCTCTCTCTCTCTCTCTCTCTCTCTCTCTCTCTCTCTCTCTCTCTCTCTCTCTCTCTCTCTCTCTCTCTCTCTCTCTCTCTCTCTCTCTCTCTCTCTCTCTCTCTCATTTTACAATTGGTACAGGAGGGAGCCTGGCGCTCTTTTACAAGAGTCTTCTGAGTTTTTTGAGGCGCCTTTTCATTTAAAGTTGTGCTTTTTGCCCCGATTCATCTTTAGACACCGCATGCGTGTCTTTGCTCTTTTTCCATCTTCCTTTTGCGTTTTCCTTCATTTTTCCGCCATCTCGACTTGGGGTTAACATGCACCATCTTGGCTTGGAGTTGGACTTTGGGATTCGGGATATCCACCAAGCTGATGTTGTCATTGGTGTGGACTTTTACCTTGTCCATTCCTAGCAAGGCATATACATCTCTCTTTGGCTTCCTCTCTACTTTGTTTGGCAAGACCAATGTCTTTTCCACCAGCTCCGGGGTCAATTCAATCTGCACCTGACAAGTTTCCTCTCCCTCATGCACAATTATAGTGTTGTGGTTCCTATGGAAAGTCCTCAAGAACTCTGCATAGTGGAAGTAGCCCACCCTTGGCTTATTGCTTCCATGTATTTCTGCAGATTGCATTGCTCAATGATCTACCTCACAAGCCATTCTTCAATGGCCATGTCTTCTAGGTTGAACTTGAACTGGTTGAAGGCTTGTGTTTCCAATGAAAGTACGTATTTTGCTTGTTCTTTTTCTGAAAAAGGCAATTTGCTAGCCTTTTCTTGGCATGCCATGATGGGTGCTTGTCATGAAGTCACATTCACCATTAGTGTTTTTCAAAATAATTATAAGTAACAGCAAATGACTACATACTTGCTGAACTAAAATGCTTGAGTGTAGAAGTAGACTTTTTCCTCCCAATAGTCTTTCCTCCCAGTAGTCTATTGATTTCAAATTTTATTGGCATTTTTCTCAATCACAAGTTGTTGCATCATCCTACCCTTGCAATGTGTGTTTTTCCTTTATTGTTTTCCTTATGTATTTGGTTTGATTCATGATGGGACCTGAAATGGGCCGGCACTAGCTATAGCACTAGTCGGACCTCATGCTCATGACACGCAAACACCCTCACGGCCTCGCGGACCAGGAGTGTCAATCTAATGCTAAAGGACAAACTACCCTAAAGCTTAATTCATTGCGTTTATAGTCTATAGTCCAACGGTTCCCTCAGAGGGAGAACCCATACATATTGGCAATGCCACGATCACACACATATGGAGGCAACCTCTCGGTAGAAATACCGTGGCCCCACTATAGCTCTCCTACATCGCAGGGATTGGCCCTTTGATGCATTGCTAAACATATAACACTAACGAACACAAACTCCCCTCTTTTATATTTCTCGTATTTCCAAGAGACATACCATGTGTCCTTACTTAGCAGTCCCTTAGGAAACCGACCCTCTACCCTACGGTAAGGGATAACCTCACTCTCTCAATCGTGGATCAATATTCCTAAGAAAACAATTGCTATGCAGTCCAAGAGCTTTTCCTTTGATACCATGAACCATGCATAGTGCATAATGTGAATGGTTTAGTGCACAAACAACAGAAAATCAGCATTGTGCATCATGCGAAACCAATCTTTTCATGATTTCCATGCTAACGTTTATGTACTGAAACGAGGAGAGACACCGAGCCTTACGCTCATGCTGCCTTTCCTTTTATTTTAAAACAACGGCCTATAGGCATGATGCAACACATAAATTAAATTTTAATTCATATTTTGACACTCAACCTCCCCCCTCACCCTACCGTTTAATGTTTTGCATTCATTGATAGGTGAAAATGTCATTTTATGTGTATTTCTTTATAGAGAAAGCGATAAACACGGACATAAACATAGAAATGAGAGTAAACCGAGGCCAATCTCATGCTCTACCTTCATTATACATTGCACAAACACTTATGTATTTTTTGGAATTTTCCTTTTATCGTTTCCTAATTTTCTTTCATTTAAAACCCATTTTTCACCATTTTTTGTATTTTTTCCTCTATTTTCTTCAATAAAAAATGACTAAAAATTGAGATTGATTTCTGGGTTGTGGCCCTTAGGTTCTTTAACAACAAAATTTTAGGTTTTGTTAATGTTATATCTCATATCTTCCCTTTATTTTGCAAAAAAACCCCATTTTACCCCTTAAACGCGTGTTTTACGGGTTTTATACCATTAATTTCAGCCATATCACTTATGATTTTCTGATTTTCTGATCATAAATTGATCAAAATCATAGAAAACAACATCATGATGCATAATCAGCCCATGGGAACAATATTTCATCAACCAAATAGCATAAAAACTCATTTTTTCTTCATAAAAATTGAATTACCGCTTAGGCTTCATGTCTCAGGATCTCGGTTTTGCTGCGGGACTGCGGGTCAGCCCTCATTCAATGTCCAGCATCTTCAAAATCAGAAATCTTCATGTCTTCATCAACCCGAAAGGAATCCGGTCTCATCCGGACAAGCTTTTCTTCACCATTCGTCATTTTCCTCTTGCACACAAGAACAACCCCTTAGGGGAGAGAGAGGGAGGAGTGAGAAAGACTAGAATTGGCTCTCTTCATTCAGGCCACCATTGGACGGGTGAAGACAAGTGATATGCTCAGCAAACAGAGGGGAATCAAGGGCCAATGTCGATCAGGGGGGTTGTTTGCAGGCTAATGATCATCATCCATCAAGATGGGGCGAAAAATGCGCCAGGATGCTGCCGCCGTTTTTCACGCCATCTTCTATTTCCCCGTCCGGACTCCAAATTGAGCTCTGAAAAATCCTAGGTGTCCGGCTTGACATCCCGCATTAGCTGGCAACTCTTGACAACCCGCACAGCAGTCTGAAAAATTATCAAAAATCAACAAGTGTCGCTCGGGCATCTTTTAAGAGTCGTATTTCACTTGGTGCTTAAAATCGTCCTAGCTAGAGCAGCCGCCTTCGACGTTGAATATTTTTCCCCTAAATTCCAGATTTTTTGGCAAATTTTAGGCACACCTCGAGCTCAAAACTCTGCTCTCATTGCCGACCATGGGATAGGGCGACTCAGCCCATTGAATCCCACAACAGATCTGCACAAAACAACCAAAGGAAGCATCAAGCTGATATAAAATAGATACATATAAACACAGCACAATGCTCACCCTACCCCCTGACAAAACCAAGGCATGACATCCACAAGGAGTAGGCCTAGCATAATCTGATAAAAGGTTCGCAACTAGTCACTAACCGACTGTTCCAACATGGCCAAACTAAAAGGAACTATCAAAGAGGTCACCCTAAGTAGTGGTCTGAACTACCTATCTAACTAAGGACAACACAATCAAGAGCTCCTACTAGGCGAGGACTCCTATAGCCTAATCAAGAAGTATTTGCTTTCAGCACATTTCTTCTTTTAGGGTTAGTATGTTTCCATACTCGGGCATGTAAAAAGGAGGGAGCTGAGCGTAGTGACCCAAGGAGAACAGGGCATCGGCCTCAGGTCCTGTCTCGGTACCCAAGAACCTACCAAGCCCTCGCAAGGTGACACATAATCCTTTTCTGATGCTCACCTTTATTTTCACTCCAACCTTCCTTACTTTCTTCTTTTCCAGCAAGATGCCACCCCTAGGAAGACAAGGCATGACTCATCCCCAGGAACCTACCAGGCCTTTGCTAGGCGATGATCAACTGCTTATAAATTTTCTTTCTTTTCTTTTCTATTTTTATAGGGGGTTAGAACCCCTTTTTACACGCCTTTGTATATATTTATTATCTTTAAGATATTCAGGGTTTCTTTTCATCATCATTTTTCCATCGGCAGGCTTCTCTAACTGCCTCACAACTAACAAGAACTCCTAGAATGGCTGCCTAGCAGGCTAGCAGAACAGGGTCACTAGAACTGCCTTCTAAAACAGGTCTTTTGATGCCTGGCAATGTCTTTACAAGAGGCAACGACTACTCAGACCTCCCTCAGACATGTCTAACCTAAACCTGGGACTTCATGCCTTGGACGCCGGTCCCCAACAAGAAAAGAAAATCCCTTACAAGCACACAGACACATAAAGCATAAAACACGGTACTCATAAAGGAGAAATATCACCTGGATAGGGCCACGAGAAGCTTATGCGCAACAAAAGGCTCCTTCCAAGCTCTTCTTTGAACTTGTCTAGCACAGAACTAAAACAAGAAACCATTAACCGCACCTATACTAAACAGACGACTAGCCCTCTTGGCCTAATGAAATAAAGCATTTAAAACCTCGCAAAACGGGCCCTCTTGGCCTAATGAGATCAAACAGAATAGCATCTACACATCCCCACTGAAATAATACACATATACAATAATATGTCCCTTTCCAAGGAGGAAAACCACAGGGCTTGCTACCCTAAACTACATGCATAAGGTTATGACCCATCCCTCCTGCATATATAGCAAGAGGCGTACGCATAACATGTCGTCTAATCAACCTATGGGTCCAGGATAATAACGGTAGATTGTTCTCAGCTACTCTTTGCATCACCCATATCAACCATCGTCTGCCATGTATAGCATGCTCTGATAACATTCCCCACAAGCGACCGGGTCCTGTTTCATCATTGATAACAATATCCAAACTAGGACCACAATTGAACAAGAGGTCTTCTTCATGAGCAAGATTTGTCATTGAATCCGCAAACTGATTCTAGTAACATGGAATAAGCAGAAAAGACACTCTCTCAAACTCCTCAAGTAGGGTCATCGCAGTTCGATGATACATACAAAGAATGGGATTCCGCACTGTGTATGTCCCATCTAGCTGATTCAGGATCAACTGGGAATCCCCTTTTACTAACAACCGACGAATACCACCTTGTTTGGCAATATGCAGTCCCATAATCAAGGCTTTATACTCCGCCATATTGTTAGTGAATCCTACCCCGAGATAAGTAGCTAACTTAATCGTAACTCTACGTCGGGGATCTCGGATTACTACTCCAAAACTCCCTTTTTTATTAGGGCCCCTGGACGCTCCGTCAAAATATAATGTGTACGTCCATAATGGGTTTACACAGCCTGCCATCACGAACTCCTCTATTCGTAATTAGGGTAATCAAAGTTTAGCATGTTTAGAGGGTGAACTGACGGTTCCATCCTACCTTCTTCATTGAACTCAACAGGGATACTTGTCAACAGTCGTAAGCAGTGATGGCAGAAGACTTTGATCTCCCACACAAAGGTTGTGTCCACTTGCTCAATCACTTTATATCCTTTGCTCCACCAGATAAGTTTCCCCTAATGGTATCTTTGCTCTAGATATGGGTACTCCAAATAAGGAATTAACCGCCCCATCAACCAACTTTAAGCTCTTGTGCAGGTCTCAAATCATCCCCAGCATGGGTCTGCAATGCATTTTTCTGTATTAGCATACTTAGAAATAATAAGGTTTAATCTTATTAAGATTAACCTTATTTTTAAACTCTACTCCCTGCTGCAGATCAGGTAGTAGAGCCGTAGACCTATTTTTCCCTAGCGTAACAATCTTGTAGGGACCATCCCATTTAGGTTCCAGCTTTCCCGGAAACAGCTCCCTACATGCATCGTAGTACAGAACTAATTGCCCTTTTTTAAAGGTATACTTCTTCGCTCTAAGGTCGTGCAACTGTTTCGTCCGACGTTTAGCTACCTCCTAATGTAACAAGCTCTGCATCTTCAGTTCATCCAGGTGGGCTATGGTCGTGAAATGTTCAAAGAGTGACTCCTCATCTCCTAAAGAGTGGTTAATTGCAAACCGTATGGTTGGCAATTCGATTTCAAGGGGTAACACACACTCTTCTCCATAAACTAATTTAAATGGAGTATGGCCAGTAGCTCGCTTGAACGTTGTATTATATGCCCATACTGCCACATACAACTTCTTGTCCCAGTCTCGTTTCTTCTCAAAGACTATTTTAGACAAGATACCCACAAGCTGCTTATTAGTACTTTTGACTTGACCATTTTCTTGCGGATTATAGGGGGTTGTTTTATTATGCTTGATTTGCCAAGCTTTTGATCACTTTATTCAGAAAATGGGTTCCACGGTCTGACACTAGTTCCTTCGGTGGACCGAAACGGCAGATAATGTACTCTAAAAGAAAACTTGTAGTCTCTTTTGCATTGTCCTGCCTCGTCGCTCGCGCTTCTGACCATTTTGTAAAATAATCAGTTGCTACTATAATGTACCTCTTCTGAGTAGTAGACGACGGGGTGATAGGACCCACAAAGTCAATGCCCCACTTCTCAAATGGAAGGATATCCATGATAGGCATAAGTGGGTGTTTCCTAATCTCTCTGTTGTCATGTCTTTAACAGGTATCACATATCTTAACATACTCAAAGGAATCTTGGAAGATGGACGGCCACCAATATCCAACTCTTAACGCTTTCTGTGCCGTCAACCGTCCGGCGAAGTGCCCTCCACATGCAAAGTCATGGCACTCTTCTAAGATAAAAGGGACCTCGTCAGGCATCACACATCGGCGATAGATATCATCAACACCCTGTCGATATAGTGTCCCTACGATCAAGGAAAACTTCAAAGCCTGTTGTTTGATTTTCCTCTTTTTTGACTTTGATAAACCAGCTCTTGTCTCTCCTGTTGATAAATAATGCGTAATAGCAGCATACCAAGATGGGATAGAAGCTGTATCAATTTTAAACATTTCCTTAATATCACTCCCTTCAACCAAAGTCTCTTTTGGCTCCCCGAAATCCACAAGGCATTCCACAATACCCTGCAACCTCGGTGGCTTACTCTTAATCTCATAATTGAACTCCTGTAAAGTGATTAACCACTTTGCCAAACGATCAGGTGGTTGCAGCTTGTTCATAAGCAATCTAAGCCCTTCCGCCTTCGTATAGAGCACTACCTTTTCATAGAGGATGTAGTGCCTGAATTTCTTAGTCGCAAAGACCATCCCAAGTCACAACTTCTCCATGTAGGTATAGTTGATCTCTGAAATGCCCAATTTTCGACTAGCAAAAGCTATCGGATGATACCACTTTTCCTCCCAAATTTGGGCTAAAAATAGCTGATACTATGTATGGTGGCTACTGAAAATATAGAGAACACCTCGCCTCTTTTAGGTACTTTTAAAATAGGTGCTTTTACTAGCTCCTGTTTCACATCCTCAAAAGCTATCTTACAAGGGTCGCTCCATTCAAATAGATAGCTAAAGGATAATAAGTTCGTTAATGGCAACATCCTTTCTGCCAAGGCATTTATAAACCTCCAATAGTACCCTATCAATGACAAAAAGCTATGAACCTCTTTTAGCGTGCATGGTGGACTCATAGCAACTATAACCTTGATCTTTTTAGGGTCAATTGCGATTCCTACTGAACTGACCACATGGCCTAGAAATAGCCCATAAGGCACTTCAAAGACACACTTCCATGGGTTAAGAGCGATGCAAAATTGTCTGCAGCGCTCAAAGCACTTTCTTAAAATAATCAGCATCCTTTCCCTTACAGTGGCTGCCCCCAGGTCATCGATAAACACTTTCAACTCATCTGGGGAGATGGCACCAAAGGTCTTGTTTGCTGTTCGTTGCCATGATCCCGGTGCATTGCACAAACCAAAGGCCATCACATGGTATGCAAAAGTACCAAAGACAGTAATAAAAGTTAATTTCAACTTGTCCTCTTCTGCAATTGCCATCTAGTTTCCCTTCAAGTTGACTACAACATAGAAAATGATCTACCACCGAGCAACTCTTGTACACTCTCTAAGGACTTAATAAATCTACAATCAAGGTTCAAGCTGCTTTGGGGGTGGTTGCCATGACTAGTAAGCACTTGCATTTCTGATGTCAATGCCCTGATTGCTTGCTGGTTGCATTTCTTTATTCAAGTCAATTCAAGCTATTGAGTGGTGTAAAGAAGCATCAGTCTATCATTCTTTCAACAAGTTGTCTCAGCATAGGTCATATCAGCAAAACAAATGCCTTAAGCCCTCCAATGCTTCAATTTTTCTTCCATCTTTGCGAGCAATAGGCAATAGTTTACTTTCTTAGATGAAGTCGCATCTAGACTCTAGTGCAATTTTCAAAAATTATAGACATTTCTAACCTTGTAAATAACATCATGTGACCCATCTTGTGACTGTTTTGGAGGCTTATAGTCTTGATGGAACATTGTTTTTACCATCAAAATAGTATCGTACACATGAAGCTTAGCTTACCAAAAATGTGGAATTTCACATAAACTGGAGTTGAAACAGATGGGCTGACAAGAATGTCGACTTGAATTATGACCGTTTCTATTATCCCATTTATTGTAGCTCAACTGCCAATGCTATTTCACTTTTCATCAATGGGAAACATTCTTGTATTGGTAGCTTGTATACTTGCATTGGATGGACTTGCTATATATTGTCTATACCAAGTTTTCACGATATGGATACAACAGTGAAGGAAAGAAATAACTCAAAAGCAGGTGATCAAATTTTTAGCACTTGAAAAACTTCAAAAATGCTGAGGATTAGACCAAAATCTTGTTATACTGAGAAGGGAGATTTGAATGAAGTTGTTGCTAAAGAACTGTTCAAGAAAATCGATAGGGACAATGATAATATGTTAAGTCATGGTGAACTTCAAGGCATGATTGCTGTGACATTGCGTTCAAGTGATCCAAATGAGGATCCCTTTTTTCCTCTGCAAAGTGCTCCTCAATTTCCTTCTCTTTCCTTAATCTCTATTCCCAAAGCCATCTCAAGCATGCATGCCAACCATTCCATGATTACAAGCACAGCAGGAAAAAATGGACTTGATGAAGCATTCCCAGCATCTACACAATGCTGCATAATACATCCAACACATTCAAATGTGGCAATAAATGCATGTTGCAAAATGACAAAGTATTGGAGTATCTCTACATAAGTAGGTTGATGAGAATCAGAGCCCCAACTTTGTTGTGAATAGTAAAGATAAGAATATCAACAAGCTGAAGAACAATGTTTGGTATCATCTACTCTAGAAGGAGATTTTCTATTCACTTTAGACCTTCCTTTACTTATCCCAGTATTCTATTGACCTTGACTGTCTGAATCATGTGTAAATTTTTCTTTTTTAGATGAAGCAACTAACTGCGTGTAGCTATGTCTATTCTTTTCATAGAGAACTATCAAATTGTCCTTTGCAAAATTGACTTGTGTTTGCAGCACAGTGATGTTGATCTAGCTATTATCAATGCACCTAGGCTGCCTTCTTCAGAGAACTTGTCTATTGCACAAGCATTAGCCTCACTTATACAAGAACTTGCTTCAGCTTTAAGAGCTTATGAATGGCATGAAAGCATCAACTCCTTGGATATTGCATCCATTCATGTTTTAAAGTGTCTTTGCGAGACTTTTGGATTAGTGACAAATTCTACCTTCTCAATACCCACAATTGCAATTGATATTACAATTGGAGGGATGAGAAATAATGATTTCATCTAGAATCCAAAGACCAAAGTTATGGACATAGTAGACCAGGCTCCAAGGATAGGTAATTTTATGACTCGGCATATTGAAGGTGTAGCTCGTGAGTATGTGCTACAAAAAATACAAGAGCTACCTGCTTTAGCTCCATTGGTATTACCCTTGAAGTCATTTTTGCATCACAAAAGCCTGAGCAATGTTTACTCTAATGGTTTGGGTTCCTTTTCGTTGGCAATTCTCTTGGCCTTCTTTTTTTTTGAGAGGGTGCCTATCTCTGGAGGTTGCCTTCCAAATTCCAACTCGAGTGATTCACCTAGTTCACCATTAGCCTCATCTTCAACAGCATATGTTCCGATTTCGAGTCAAGGATTAACTGGGGGTTCAATGTTGCATGTCTTCAATGCTACTTGCCATGTCTGTCTTCAACATGATCAACAAGAAGATGAGCAAGAAGACCAAGAAGATGTACAAGAAGGGAATAGTGAAGAGCAAGATGTACGAGCTCATGACATATTAGCTGAAGAATCACATGAGGCACTCACAAGAGGCTCCAGAATGAATAACTAGCATGGGCTATCCTGCATCTTCTACAGGAAGACAGATTGAATGTGCATATGCAAACCCTGAATCCTGCATTCCTACTCCAATTCCCTTGTCTGTTATGCCACTATGAGCTTTGACTGTAGCCTTTCAGCAAGGTTCTCAGGCACTCTGAAGGGCGTGGAGGACTCTTTATCTTTGGTCTAGCCTTATTTGATCCACCTGCCTGCATTTTCAAGTTGCTTTCCATTTTCCTGCCTTGTTATTGAAAAGAGAGTTATTTGCCATCCTCACTACTCAAATCATCTCCTTCAGTTGATTGAACATCAACAGCTTCACTTTTGTTCCTTTCACCTACACCATTCTGCTGAAAAGCTGAAGTTTCTGAAAGAAATGCTAAGCACAAATAAAGCATGACCAACTTGCACCAATGAGGAAAGACTGGAAACAAGCAGCAAGCCAAAGTAACAATAGGAACCAAGATAGAAAGAGCAGTCTACCATATAAAGGACGTCTCTTCTCAAAGGTCCAAGCATAAAAAGCATCATCTATGGAGAATGCTTGTTCCAAGAACAATCTCTAAGTGTCTTGGCAATTTTGAAAGCTTGGACTTGCCAGGCCTTGGTGTTTTGACAACGCGATCGCATCGAATGATAAGCTTCCACTCCAACAAAAGGTTTAGAAATTGTTGGAGTCTCTAATTTCTTGAGGTTTTCATGTTTCTAAAGCAATAAAGTAAAATCCTTCCCCCTAAAGTACTCAACTCGTGTGTCCTGCAACACAGCCTAGCGAGACTCCAATTCCTTGTGATCATGGACTTTCTCAACTCTCTGAAACACAAGCCAAACAAATCCTCGCAGTTCCTTGACCGTTGCAATTTTGTGGATGGTAGGGATATAGACACTATGAAGGAAGAAGCTAGAGCTTCTGCTACGAGGCTTTCTAATTTGATACACAAAGCCTATACACAGCTTATGTCCACCATTGTGGACTTGGATGGAGAGCAGCAAGTCTTCCAAGCAGGAGGACTCCTCAACAGCACGCAAATCCACTTTTGAGATTCAAGATCAACCTATTACCTCTTCAATGCTACCTGCCATGTCTATCTTCAATGTTACCTGTCTTCAATGTTGCATGTGTACCTGAAGTTCTTGGATTTGTGTGGTTGAAAAGGGAAAACTAAACAAAATATGACTAATTGGATCAAGAACTTAAGAAGCTCTGATACCACTTGTCACGTAGTAGACGGGACAAGAAGAAAGAGAAGAGAGAGAAGATGAGGTGCAGAAGAGAGAGAAAGAGAGTGACGAGGAGAGTGAAATATTAGGAAAGGAGAGAGAAAGGCAGAAAGAGAGAGAAGGCAGTCATGAAAGCTGAGAAAGAGAGAAGATAAAGGAGACTTTTATTATAATAATAATCCCAAAAATCAAGTCCCTTACACCTTTTATATCGGCTAATGTAGGTGGTATTTTACCCTCATTATTTTATTTTCTCTCTCTTACACAAACAATCAAGGCATGAAGTCCCAGGATTCGGTTAGGTACGGCTCGAGAGGTTTAAGCAAGTTGTCAGCCTCTTGTGAAGACATTGTCAAGCATGTAAAGAGTTGGTTTAGAGGCTAATCCTAGGGACCCTATCCTTTTAGCCTACTAGAAAGATGGTTCTAGGAATCCACGTTCATTGTGAGGCAACTAGGGAAACCCGTTAAATAAAGGAGAAAAATAATAAATATATCCGAAATATGTATAGTATGGAGGTATGTAAAAAGGGGTTCTAACCCCTGAAATAAGAAAATCCAAAGAAAAAAAAATTCAAAGAGTTGATGTTCATTGCCTCACGCGAGCTTGGTAGGTTCTTGGGGATGAGTTGAAGACCTGCGACTCCCATGCCTTGTCTTCTTGGGGGTGGAATTTTGCCAAAAAGAATATGAGGATGGTTTGAGCGAAAATAGAAGTGAGTGGGAACAAAAAGAAAAATTGTGTCACCTTGTAGGTTCTTAGGTTGTACTACGACTAGACCTGAGGCCGATGCCTTGTTCTCCTTGGATCACAATACACTCAGTTCCCTCCTTTTTACGCATCTGAGTATAAAATAATAAAGCATAAATATTTTTTCAAAAGAAAATAAGTATAAATGAGACAGGCTACATAAATACTCACCTAGTAGGAGTTCATGGTCCCGTTGTTGTAGGTTAGGTAGGCAGGTCAAGCCTCCGCTTAGGATTGACCCCTTTGATAGTTCTTTTAGCCGGTTTATGTTGGAACGATTGGTTTGTAGCTAGCTCATGATCTCTTTGTCAAATTATACTTGGTCTATCCCTCGTGGAATTCTCGCCTTGAATTTTGTTAGGAGGTAGGGTGAGAGCTGTGTCGTGCTATGCTATGTATCTTATTTGAAGCAACTTGACATTCTTTATGGTTCATGGTTGTGTAGGTCGGTTCATAGGATGGGCTGAGCTACCCTATCTTGTGGTCATTAATGAGAGCTAATTTTAAGGTTAAACATAAAGTGCAATAGTGGCCTAAGTGTCCCAAAAGTGGTGTTTTTGACAAAAAATCTATCAATCATAGATCAAGGAGTTAGAGTCTTTCTAGGTGCATTTCAACATCGAAAATCCAGAATAAGTGTGTGTTTGTCTATCGGAGTCCATTTAACCCTCCATTTAATGGCCACAACGTTTGGCATTATGAAGCAACTACCTAATCCAAAAATTGGAAAGCAAGTGACAAAGGCCAAAATGATAGTTTTCAATGCCACGAAGCTGCTTGTCTAGTCAGATCGTGAATCTAGGTTGTTTGCCTCTCCATTTAGTCCGAAACCACTTCTAAACAGTGTGAATACAATGGGGTCGAACTGGTTATTTGGCAAGTTATTTGTTAATGAAGCTTAAGAAATATTAATTTCATGAAAACATTGTGGCTATTCAAATCATGTCACCTCCTCTTGGGGCTAAGATGTTGCAATTCTTCACTCCGAACAGCAAGAGATTTGATGTATTCTACATATTTCAATCTTTCTCTCTCCTCTTTCTCTCTCGCCATAATTGTTGTTTGTATGGGTTAAGAGGATGAGAGGGAATGAGTGTTGATACATAACAAGATGCAAGGAATAGAGTGAGGAAGCATGAAGGTGAGTGTCAACAATGGCTATGTGATGGTGTTAGTGGCTCTATTTTTCAAAATGCAAGGAATAGAGTGAGGAAGCATGAAGGTGAGTGTCAACAGTGGCTGTGTGATGGTGTTAGTGTTGATACATAACAAGATGCAAGGAATAGAGTGAGGAAACATGAAGGTGAGTGTCAACAGTGGCTGTGTGATGGTGTTAGTGGCTCTATTTTTCAAAATACAATGCATCACATATGTGGGATTTAGTATAAGTACTAATTTATTGCATATTATGCCCTATCTCTTGTGTCTATCATCGAACGTAGTTGAAAATGCTTGAATAATGTTTGCTAATGTCTAAAAT
The DNA here is from genome assembly GCF_053477565.2 of Lygodium microphyllum. Classification (NCBI taxonomy): domain Eukaryota; kingdom Viridiplantae; phylum Streptophyta; class Polypodiopsida; order Schizaeales; family Lygodiaceae; genus Lygodium; species Lygodium microphyllum. Next base: position 16,198,804 of record NC_141147.1, on the reverse strand, counting down.
CATTAAAACATAGTCATTTTTAGTTATTTATATAAAAAAGATTAAAATTGCAAAATTCGAGATGCGGGATTTAATGAGAAAATGGGATTTTTGTTGGATTTTAAGGGTTCAATGCTATTCGCATGGAATAATAATTGGTATACTGATGAATTTCAATCCATACTAGTCACATAAATCAAAAAATAAAGAAAAAATTAGTAATCTATGATCAAATAAATGAAAAAACCATGAAAAATAGTTTTTTTGAAGGAAAAATAGTTTTAATGCACAAAAAATTATCAAAAATTAAGAGAGTGTGTATGGATGTATAATGAGGGTAGGGTATGAGGATTTGCCTTACCCTATCTCCATTTATGCAAGAAAAGTGTATTTATTACATGTTTATATTAGAAAAGGATGACAAAACTCTTTTACACCTATACACGAAAGCAAAACTTAAACAGTAGAGGAAAAAGAGTTAAAAAGTGATAAGATTTGACTGAATTTTAATTTTATTGCACATTTGGCATATAGGCTTTGGTTTATTTATGTTTGAAGAGGAATAGTAGTATGGGTTAGCTCAGTATTGTCCCTTTGCAATGCAACATAACATTAGAGAAATAAAATTATGATAAGGTTTTTTTCCCACATCACTTGGTTTATAGATAAATTATTTGAACACAATGAGTCTTGCATGTTTTATTTGCACCTAAACATGGTATCAAAAGGAAAACTCACGGATGCATAACACTTATATGCCTAGTTGTGAGCAACGTTGAGTGTGCAAGGTTTCCTTTGTTGTAGGGTAGTACGTTGATCTTTCAGGAGACGTTATTCATGGGTCGTTATATGTATCGTTATATGTAAGGTTGAAATATTCATGGGTCGTTATATGTATTGTGAGAGAATTTTGTCACATTCATTCTTTATGTTTGAGATAGCACATCCTAGGGCCAATCCTCCCTGGGGTGGTGTAGGAGAGTTGTAGGCCCACAACATCCATTAGTTGGAGGGGTGCTCTATTTGTGTGTATGAGGAGGTATTAGCCACCTATATGTATGGGATACTCCATTTGCTTGGAGTTGGGATGGGAAATAAGTTGGATTACAGTTTGAAATTCATGTCTACAAATACATTTGATAGATAGGTCATTTCATATTATCCAGACGAGCTCGGCCCGCGAGATTGTGGGGGTTGTTTTGGAGAGTTTAAGAACCCATCCAGCTAGAGCCTTTGAGAGCTAGTACCGAGGCCCGTTTTACGTCTTAACATCATGATATTAAAAAAGAAAATAAATTCCATGATATGTGCTTTGGAAGCATTCATGTAATGACCATTGGAGACCATTAGATTGTAATATTATAGTTAAAATTGATGACTACAACTTGTCTAAGGAGAGAATGAATGCACTACAGATGCTCGTTGAACTTGTCTCATCAATCCTTAGGCTGGTTAACATAGGATCCACCATTTTGGAGGGTATTGCAATTACTATAAGAAGCTCCATCTTTGATTATGAGGCCAAGTCCTTGCTATATGAGGTAAGGATGAGAGAGAGAGAGAGAGAGAGAGAGGGAAGAATCTAAAGCATGGTTTTGGCGGCTAAAGGGTGACTCATGAGTGTGAGGGAGGACGATGTAAGACTGCAACGGCGGATGATGACAATGTAGTCAATGTAGATGATGAGGTCGTGATGTCCTTGGGAGTGGAAGAGGAGGGTTTCATGGGAGAAGGACATGCTACATGGGCAAGAGGCAACGTTATAGTCTACTAATATCCAATGCTAACTCCTTTGTGTTTCACGTACTTCCAAGTTCTACTCCATATAAAATAGCATATTATGCCATTTTACTCCTCTCATTCAATTTTGGTTCTAGCCGGTGCAAGTGAATTAGAGTATCAATCTCTTTTGATTGTCTTAAGTATAATAGAGACCTACCAATCTAAACCCTTCAGAAGTTGGAAGTGAAATGTAGACTTCAATGTTGAGATGGCAAGCTCAACACGTGCAGACATTGATGATGGACCGCCTGGCTAGATGAGTCTGCATGTCTACACTTAGCACGTTGATGGTTATTATGACACTCACATGGCCACTGACTTATCACTTATTATATTTAGTTTGTTACATCTACCTACAACTGACAAAGATATAATGCAAGTCGATTAGTGTAGTCGGTTATACATTGTTTGACTTAGTATGCCACTTTCCTTTATGTTGTATCTTATCTATATTTTATGTACATTGTATAGTGTGTGGAAGAAGAAGAAGAAACCAGCAAGAAAACGTTTTGGCCTCCATCTCTCTTCTTGTGTTCTTGAGTGAGCTTCCTCTTGTGTATATAGTGTGTGTTTGGCGCAACAGCTCAAGCAAGTCCCCCCACCATGCGATTCTTGACATGGTATCAGAGCTGTGCCACTGAGAAAGGCTGGTTTTGAAGGTTGAAGTGAAGGAGAAGAAGCAAGGTTTGAGCAGGCAAGCAACGGGTAAGAAGCTCTCCCATTTTTCCACTCTCTCTCTTGGATAGTGCTTGTGGAGGCACCGGAAGCAAGGTCGAGCAAAAATCTCAGATTGTTGTGAGATTTGGTGTGCGAGCAGATCACTATATATTCTGCATACCAGCCCTTTAGGGCTTTTTCGCAATTATTTTGGGCATCTGAGGCCGTTTCAGGCCCCATTTTAGAGCCGCAAGGTTGCGGACAGCAGTTTCAGGGTACACTGTGATTTCGGTTGCATTGACTAAAAGTGGGTGCGCAGGTTACAGATTGCAAATCTGTAATTTTTGAGGTGTTTACAGGAAGCAAACATAAGGTTTATCTGCAAACAGGTTGTAGATTACATGTACTATTGAGCAATCAGTGAAAAAGGTTGCTTGGTGTATTGCTGTGCACGTCTTGTGAAAGATTGCAGAAGACTAACTTGCTGTGTTATATCCTTGTTTGTGATAATGGCAGAGAACAGTGGAAATCCTATTATTGAGAAGCTCGACAAGAACAACTACTCTTCATGGAAGTTTCATATGACGAACTTTCTCATTGGAAAGGGCCTTTATGAGTTTGTTTCATGTGAAGAAAATGAGCCAGAGCTAGGTATCCCTCTGATTGCAAATGAGTTAAAAGCATGAAAAGAGTGGAATGCGAAAGACAAAAAGATGATGTATTGGCTATCTACAGTCATTGATAATACTATGCTGGGACATATCAGGAATGCAGAAACTTCACATGCAGCTTGGACAATTTTTGAAAACATGTTTTCAGTAAATACAAAGGCATGAAAGATTCAACTCAAGCAAGAGTTGAATGCCTTGAAGAAAGGAAAAATGTCTGTCAATGAGTATGTGTTGAAGGTGAGGAGCATTGCAGATGCTTTAGCAGCGATTGATGCAATGCCAGATGATGATGATTTGGTTTCATCCACTCTGAGTGGTCTTGACAATGAGAAGACATGGAAATCATTTATTACTTTAGTATATGTACGGAAGCCATTTCCAGATTTTGATAAGCTGATCTCTCTCATGATACTGAAGAGATCAATATGCAAGGCGATTTGTCTGAAAGAAATGGTGAACAAGTCCAAACATTTTACTCGAGTTCAGGAAGGGAACATGGTACATCCTCTTCGAGAGGCCGTGGTATGGGACGTGCTGGCGAACCAACAAAACAGGTTCAATCAACAGTTTGGTGAAATGCAGGTTTCTAGAGGCAGAGGAAACTTTAGAGACAGGGGAAGCTCTAGAGGAAGAGGTGGATGGCAAAATAGAGGTTCTGGAAATTCTGCTATTTTTTGCCATTATTGTGGCAAAACAGGCCATATTGCAACCCATTGCTATGCAAATAAGGATGATATTCGCAGTGGTAAATTGCAGCAAGGAAACTATGTATTGTCTTCACGATAGAATGAAGACAAAAATGAGTGCCTGTTTGTTATGCAGCATATGATGAATGCAGTTACAGGAAAGAGGACACATGATGATGTATGATATGTTGATTCAGGTGCATCTAATCATATGATCAATCATGTTGAATGGTTTGGAGAGATGCAAGACTTACAAAACCCAGGTTATGTGCAGAGATGGGTGATGATTCATGCCACCCAATTTCATACATTGGAAAGGTTCCCTTGTCCTTATATGATGGCCAGACAAAGAGTCTGACAGATGTATTACATGTGCCATCAATTACAAAGAATCTAGTGTCTGTTGGCCAAATGGTAGAGCAGGGGTTATAAGTCTGATTCAATGCAAAAGGTTGTTTTGTAGAAGACTTTAATGATAAGTGCACGTTGGCCGCAAAAGGAAGTAGAGTTGGCCAAATGTTCACTTTAGATGCTAGAATTCCTGCAATGGATACTGCTATGTATGCTAAAGGAAAAGGAGTAGTTGCAGATATTGAAATATGGCATAAACGTATTGGACATGCAAATGTGCAAAGACTAAAATTAATGCAGTCCAGAGAATTGGTTACAGGGCTGTCTTCTTTTAGAGTTGCAGTATTGCATAACGTCTGTGAAGCATGCCAGTTTAGTAAGCAAGCGAGACAACCCTTCTCGCATGATAGAGAAGTGAGTAGAAATATACTTGATGTCGTATATATAGATGTTTGGGAGGCTACACAGAATGTATCTCTTGGTAGCAGCAAATACTTTGCACATTTATTGATGACTGTTCAAGGAAGCTATGGGTATATTTCATGAAGAAAAAAATTAATGTGTTTGAGCACTTCAAATCTTTTAAGGTGGCTGTTGAAACAAAAATAGGCTTAAAAGTGAAATGCTTGAGATCAGACGGAGGGGGAGAGTACCTCTCTAATGAGTTAAGTGGCTTCTTGAGGACTCATGGGATAAAGAGGCAATTTACTTGCAGGTATACCCACAGCAAAATGGTGTTGCAGAAAGAAAATACATGCATATTGCAGAAGTTGCACGGCCATTAATGGATAAAAAGAATATGCCCAAACATTTTTTGTCTAAGGCTATCCATACTCCTATCTACATTATGAACAGAACTCCCACAAGTGCAGTTCATGGGATGACTCGTGAAGAATGCTTTACTGGCAAGAAGCCTGATGTATCGCACTTGAAAGTATTTGCATGTGTTGCATACTTTCATGTTCCAGATGAGCTACGGAATAAGCTTGATCCAAAGGCAGAAAAATGTGTTTTTATTGGATACCCTTTAGAGCAGAAAGGGTATCGTTGTTATAACCCTGTCACATTTGAGTTCAGAGTGAGCAAGGATGTTATCTTTGATGAGAGGGGAAGTTTGTATACACCTGCTGGTGATATTTTGGATGATGATAATGATCAGGACAGCTATGTGCAGAAAGATAAACAAAAATCACAGAGTCTTAGTGAACCAGAAACATCATCTGGTGCTATACCTACAATGAGCCCTTGGTCTAGGAGACTAAGGAGTAGCCCCACATCTTCAGGTGGATCTATAAGTGTTACAGGGAGGAAGGACAAAGGAAAGAAGAAAGTGTTGGATGGTAATGATGCATCTACCAGTCATTTGGGATTGGATGGAGATTCTAGTGGTTCGAAGATTTTGGATGATGATCTTAGTATTCCTTCAGTCAGGACACCAGGTGTACAAAGAGCTCATAGTAATGCAAAGGCTCCATTGAGTGATCCGGTGGTATGCAAATCTGGTAGGGTCAAATGCCCTGTTAAAAGATTTGGTTTTGAAGGTTATGCAGCTCATCATTATGCTTATATGGTGAGACTAGTTGAGGATGCTGAGCCCACTTGTTTTGAGGATGTTGTTGGTCATGCTCATTGGGATGCACCAATGGATGAGGAGATGGCTACATTAGAAGCCAATAAGACTGGGGATTTGGTACCCTTACCTAAGGGTAAGAAAGTTATTGGCTGTAAGTGGGTTTACAAAGTCAAGCATAATGCAGATGGTTCAGTTAGCAAGTATAAGGCTAGGCTGGTTGCAAAAGGCTATGCTCAAACATATGGCATAGATTATGAAGAGACATTCAGTCCAATTGCTAGGATGGCAACTGTTAGGTGTGTGATTGCCTTGGCAGCAGCCAAAGGTTGGAGTTTGCAGTAAATGGATGTTAAGAATGCCTTCTTGCATGGTGAATTGCAAGAAGAAGTGTATTTGGAGCAGCCAGCAGGTTATGAGGAGTTAGAGCATCCCACATATGTGTGCAGGTTAAATAAGGTGCTCTATGGGCTGAAGCAAGCACCTAGAGCATGGTCTGACAAGATTGGAGAGTATCTTGTCAATATTGGATTTTGTATTTCTGATATTGATCACTCACTTTATAAGAGAAAGGGAGATGCAGGTTTGGTCATCATAGTCATCTATGTGGATGACTTGATTATTACAGGTGATAGTGACAATGGGATTGCTGAAGTTAAGGACTTCTTGAAGAAGAAGTTTGAGATGAAAGATTTGGGTGAGCTGAGATACTTTCTTGGTATTGAAGTGATCAAATGTGATGATGGTATATAGCTGTCCCAAAGGCAGTATGGCTTGGATATGTTATCCAAGTATGGTATGACAGCATGTAAGCCTCTTTCAATACCATTGGAGCAAAATGTGAAGCTGAGTGTTGATGTTGGGGATGAGATAGAAGACCCTACTATATGTTTAGGAGGATAGTAGGGAGTTTGATTTACATGACTATCACAAGGCCAGACTTGAGCTATGATGTTGGCCTTGTCAGTCAGTTTATGCAGATGCCTAGAAAGCCTCATTTGGATGCAGTTAGTGAGGTACACGAAGTCCACTTTACATTATGGACTTTTTTATGAGGTAGGTAAGGATGTACAGGGCTTTGGATACACAGATGCAGATTGGTGGGCTGGTAGCATGTCAGACAAAATATCTACAAGTGGATTCATGTTTTCCCTTGGTAGTGCAACAGTTACATGGAGCAGCAAAAAGCAACCTATAGTTGCTTTATAGAGTACAGAGGTGCTGTTATGGCAGCATGTGAGGTGGTATGGCTGCAAAAGTTATTAGGTAATTTGGACGTGCAAGAAGATGGCCTAGTTGTCATTCATTGTGACAACATGAGCAGCATACAGTTATCTAGGAATCCACTGTTCCATGCTATGACAAAACACATTGAGGTGCACTATCACTTTGTGAGAGAGAAGGTACTTGCAGGAGAGATTGACTTGGTATGTATCAGCACTCATGATCAGATAGCTGACATTTTCACAAAGGCATTGGGTGCAGAGAAGCTTCAAAAGTTTCGAAGCTTACTTGGAGTTGCAGAGATAGAATTGAGCTTGAGGGGGAGTGTTGAGATGGCAAGCTCAACACGTGCGGACATTGATGATGGACCGCCTGGCTAGATGAGTCCGCACGTCTACACTTAGCACGTTGGTGGTCACTATGATACTCACATGGCCACTGACTCATCACTTATTATATTTAGTTTGTTACATCTACCTACAGCTAGCAAAGATATAGTGACATTCGATTAGTGTAGTCGGTTATGCACTGTTTGACTTAGTAGACCACTTTCCTTTATGTTGTATCTTATCTATATTTTGTGTACATTGTATAGTGTGTGGAAGAAGAAGAAGAAACCAGCAAGAAAACGTTTTAGCCTCCATCTCTCTTTGTTTGTTCTTGAGTGAGCTTCCTCTTGTGTATACAGTGTGTGTTTGGCGCAACAGCTCAAGCAAGTCCCCCCACCATGCGATTATTGACATTCAAGGATTCTATATCTGAGAAGGATGCAAATATGATCTCCTTTGTGTGTAATCTACATAGAGGAAAGTTTGGAGATTGAGTTGCACACTTATGATAAAAGAAAACAGATGCATGTTGAAGAAGTCAAATCTCTATGTGCTTCCTGAAGAACCTTGAATGGTTCACTTAAGAATGTCGTAATACTTTTTCAAGTGTTTCTAAAGTAGATTCGCTCTCATACATACTCAAGGAGTATACATACGAATTCACATTAGAAAGTGCTTCACTTCTAGATTCATCTAATGGATAACTTCTTTGTACACCCAAATGCAACAAGAACATCCACTGTTTATGGAAAACTTGCCAACTTGTGTCAAGTGGTATCCATAAGCCAAGGAGTATGTGACCCAACTTAGCATCCTAGAAGACCCCTTTCTCAACCCATACTAGCCAAGCTATGTTTCTCTATATTCTTCTTGGTTGTTTGCACTTGCTTTGTTTTTTCCTTTTTTCATGCTTATCTTGTTTTGAAGAGCAATTGGACATTTACGGTTTGCCTACCTCTCTTCTTTATGAGTTGTAGACTCTTCTACTTTTTGTTTATAAAAAGCATGTTTATGGACACGTCTATCAAGTTGTGTGCCTATGTAAATTAATGCACTGCTAGGTGCTTCTATAGCTGTGCTTTTGCAAATAAAAGAAACAAACAAAAGTTACTCAATGCAATATGTATGTGTCCATGTGCATGAGTACACCTTTTTGCTATATGTACACATCATGTTCATGGATAGAGAACTGATTTGGTTGTACATGATTGTGATGATTTTTAGAAGCTTTGGTTGTGCATAAAGATAGATGTCGATGTGTAGCCATTGGGCTCATTGTGATTGAGTGTAGTAAGGTTTCCCAATCATAAACTAGCTAATGTGGGTTATCTTTTAGACATCAATGTGTAGCAATTGGGCTCATCATGATTGAGTGTAGTAAGGTTTCCAAAATCGTAAACTAACTGTTGTTGTGGGTTATCTTTTAGGGTTCTCACAGGATATTTTTGATCTAATTATGTGCATATTGAGATAGTGCAACAATGGACCAATCCCATGATCATAAGAGAGCCACAATATGTGTTGTGATAGGTGATTCCCATTTTTAGTTCACTAGTTTGTGTATACTCCTTGTTAGAGTTTAAGTAGGGATTTTTCTTCATGCCCTAGGCTAAGCATAATCTACGCAAGCTTAGATGTAGACATACGCTGGCACAGGCATATGCAGGGCATAGCTGAGGCTCAATTATGCATGGCATAGGCTAGGCTAGGCTACGGAGTGCATGTAGGATAGACATAAGTGCGACCATAGGGCAAGCTAAGCGTCAGTAGGTTGGGTCTAGAGGTAGACATAGACATGGGCTAGGATAGACATAATCATGTGCCAGACTAGGCTAGACATAGTGTAGGTGTAGAAGTAGATGTAGATTAGGCTAGTAGGTTTGAGGTAGGAGCTAGGCTAAGGCTCAAGGTAGGCTATGCTAGCTTAGATGTAGATGTAGAACAGGCAAGGCTACACCTATATGCATAGGATAATCTAGACATAGACATAGACATTGATTAGGGTGGACATAGGTGTACATGTAGGCATACACTAAGGCTAGGCTAGGTTTTGTTTGAGACTAGATGTAGACATAGACATAGACATAGACTACACCTATATACATAGGATAGTCTAGACATAGACATAGACATTGATTAGGTTGGACATAGGTGTACATGTAGGCATACACTAAGGCTAGGCTAGGTTTTGTTTGAGACTATATGTAGACATAGACATAGACATAGGCTAGGTATATGCATAAGCTAGGCATATGCTAGGCTAGATATAGGCATAGGTTGGGGGCTAGACATGGGCCTAGGCATAGACTATGCTAGAGGTTGAGGTAGTAGACACATGCTAGGCCAAAGCAACGTAGACTAGACTAGGTTAGATGTAGATGTCATATGTTTTTAGATTGTTTTCATTCACCTAATCAGTAATCTTGACGTGATATGTTTTTGTAGTTTTGTGCTTGGGTTTTTGCAAATTTTGATGTGGTTGGAATCATCTTCACATGGTCTCAACCTAAAAATCAAAGAGGGATGACAAACCACGATGAGTTCATGGCAAGGGTTTCTTTAGGCATGCCCCCACTCTAGATGAGATGTTTGAGTATATGAGCACCCTCAACCATCTTGCTTGTTGCAAATGGCCACACAAACTTTGGTGGCATTCCCTTCTACTATATAATATCCATTGGTAGGTCCTCCTATATAACATATGTCATTTTCATTCACAGTATTATCATTGACTCAGCTATTCCCCACTCTCATTCCATCCTTTCAATCATCCACTTTTGCGTGGAAGTTCATATCTCCACGGTAATAGTCTTGGATGTTGTAGGCATATGCATAGGGAAAATGTGTTGGAAGTGGATGTAATAATAATGGAAGCATGAAAGAATGATGAAATAGACTATTGAACACAAGATAGAAGAGAAAGGAAAGAGAAGACACAAGAACACCGTAGAGGAGAATGCAAAGATGTGCTTGGGAAATGAAATCAATATACCAAACACAAGAAAGTCGCATAAAATAGTGAGTCACTGGTTGTGTGGGTAGCACTAGCATTGACTCCCTCTCTCCAACAGTGCATGCACTAGAATCTACAAGTGATGAATGACTAAATGTGGAGGAGAAGCCCAAATATGTAGAATAAAATAATGTCAATAAAGTGACCAAGTCATCCAGCATGGTTGACCAACAATAAATGCTAAAATCATCACCATAATGAAATATACAAAATACCTAAATAACACACTAATGCTTGTCCCACTAAGACACATCCCAAACTTACTCTTGAGCTAACTATATCACCAACACCCTCTCTTAGATCGTGGGTGATTTGACACAATACAAGGATACAATGATAATGACTCATCATAGGCCATACAATAAAGACCACTAGAGTAGGACTGTGGATACCTAAGGAGTAGGTATCCATGGATACCCAAGGAGTGGGTGATTAAGCCACCACCAAGGTGCCTTGGAGATAAGCTAATGTTGGTGTCGATTGTACCAGCTCCTAAAAATAGAGAAGAATCATAGCACCTCTATGTGTTTGTCAACAATGCCTCATAGTAGCATACCAAGAGCATCTTATCAAAAATGCCTCTAAGCACATGTGAATATAGATTCCTTGCCTTTGGCCAAGTCCCCTAAAGTATCCCCTCATGTGAGCTCCGATCAAGAGCCAATCTCACTCTCTGTCCAATAATAGCCCATCATGAACTTAAAAGTCAACCCAACTCCAAGATTTCAAAACCTCCCAAACTTCAATCGATGTATCAAGGAAGACCCTTCAATCCAAAGAAGATGGCCCTTTTCACGCCTTGGCCTTGGCCTTGGCTTGAGGATCCAAGTCAGAGTCAAAGGAGGCACATGACTCAGTAGAGGAGTCCGTATCCTACTTCTTTTTCTCCTCCTCCTTCTGTGAAGCTACTAACTCCTTACAATCCTTGTGAAATATCCCTTCTTACCACATTGATAACACTAGGCTTTCGAATACTTCCTATCAACTCTCTCTAAAGCAATAAATGCCTCATTGGAGCCATCATATTGAGATGGAAGCCTCCCCTATAAGTACAAAGACACCTCATGCTCAAGCTACATGGAGGACATATGGGTAAAGCTCAATGGTGTCACACTAGGCCTTCGACTACTTCCTATCACCTCTCTTTGAAGCAATAAATGCCTCATTGGAGCCACCATATTGAGATGGAAGCCTCCCCTATAACTGCAAAGACACCTCATGCTCAAGCAACATGGAGGAAATATGGGTAAAGCTCACTAGTGTCAATGATGTCTAGGCCCCCAAAGCATCGGTCACTCCATCAAACTCTGGAGGGAGCTTGTATAGCATAGTTCTCACAAGATGAGCCTCTAGATGGGTGGACTTCATATAGAAGCTAATCCTATACCTATATAACACAAAGCAAGAATGAATGACTAGTATCCTTCAACTCAAACTTCATTTGCCGAAGCTATCCATAGAGGGTAACTTCACACATGGTCAAGGGAACCTCATACAACATTTGAAGCTTCATCCATATTGCTAAAGCAATCCTATATGAGGCGATTGCCAGAATAATCTCTTTAGAGATACAATGAAGAAGATTAGAATAGGCATGAGTATCATTAGAATCCCATGTGAGCACAACTTCCTTATGGTGGTCCTCATCGAAATCAATTAGAAGAGGATTGGGGCACTCAAGACGCTCAATGGCTCTAGAAGCAACATACCATAATCATTTTTCAAACTCCTGACCTACACTAATCGATGAGGACTATTAAAAGAATGGATCTAGAGCATGGCTATGGTGGCTCGAAGACATAGAGTGAACTCATGAAGACATAGAGTTGAAGGTAGAGTATCACACAAGTGAATTAGGTTCCAAGATTGAGACTTGGACTCATAAACACAGTCTTGTGTGGTTGGACAATCACTCAGACACTTAACTGAAAGGACAAAAGGACCACCATTTTGCATTGAAAATGAGAGGCAAGTATAATGCTTTATAGCTTGAGGATAGGTAGTATTTTCCTGCTTTGTGCTCGATAGCCTACATATCCTTTACCTGGACTGCTCCTCAAAGAGGCTATACTAGGTGTGATTGCCTAAATCTCAACACCCCTCCTCAATCACAACCACAAAGGCACAAAGTGTGTAGAGGCTTTAGTGAGTCACCACCTGTAAAGTGTGGGCACACCACAAACATGGTAAACACCAAAGGCTATCACAGAAAAGGCTTGACATGGGTACCAAAGACATGGTGGACATCCATAGGCTATAACAGGAGACTCACAAAGTGTACAGAGATTGTAATACTAGGTTACATGAGGAGTTTACAAAGCTTATGACAAAAGCATTAGGGAAAGGTTATACAAGGCTTCAAAAGTTTCTATCAGAAAATTGGGAATCGAAGGACTGGTGAGACTTGTCCTTCTCCTCCTAATGGTCTTCTTCTTCTTCTTCTTCTTCTTCATTTGCTCCATGATCTTCTTCGTCTTTTACAGCTGCAAGATAGGCCTTTTGAGACCTCTTTCTAGCATTGCAAAACTTCTCAGTGTGTCCAGTCCTTTTGCAAAAGTCACAAAATAGCTTGTCCTTTATTCCTATTATTGACATGCAACATTTGTTCATCCTTAGAAGTACTTGATTCTTCTTTATTTTTTATCTTATTTTCTTATTCCAATAGAGAGGCATTAATGTCAACCAATTTAGGATTTGGTATGTTGATTAAGGTGGTTCAAACATTATCATAATCAGAAGGCAACCTTTTTAGCAAAACACCAATATAAATATATTCATCCATTTTGAGATTTATTCCTACAAGCTGGGCTAGGAGACTTTCCATGTAGTTCAGATGAGATGCCACGGATGTAATAGGCTTCATGTCAATTCAAAAAATTTCAATCAGTAAACCATACTTTGAGGACTTGGACTATGCACCAAATAAAGTATCTAATCTATCCCAAGTGTCATGTGACGTGTCACAAGCATCCACTGTAGCTATCATCCAACTCCAATTTGATGATGATCTATACTTTTTCATCATTCTTCTGCCAAGTAGCTACAACAGTTACATTCTAAGGCTTCTTTTCTTGTCCATTGGTAATGTCCCATAGGCCCTTCTTCATCAAGATGAGCTTAATACGGGTTTTCCATGTGTGAAACCCGACTCCTTTGAATCGACATGTTAGTGAATCTCTGCCCATGTTGGATGACTAGAGTAGCAGCAAATCAGCACAAATTTCTCATATTTTAGCAGCAGAAAAGTTGATTGTATCAAAAGACACAAGTGCTAAGAGCACTAGATTAGTGTCAATAGACACCGTGTTTGAGTCTTCCAAATCTTCAAAATCCTTCAAGATCTTCTAAAACCGAATCTTCCCCTCCTTGATTTGATGCTAGGAACTTTAGATTTGAGTGGCAAGAACTTCAAAGTGTTGGAGCCAATGGGAAGGTGAAGTGAAAAAAGCTTTGAGAAAAGTTGGCTATGGCAGATTAGGGTTTTTAGGACAGGGGTCTAATTTTTTGACTACTGCAGCTTACAAAGATGGCCATTTGGGAAACCCTTTGAGTGAGAGAGGGCTTGGGTGTGGTTCTTCAATTGCACTATGGTAGTCGTCAAGATCGTGACATGCATGCAGCGCGCTAGTAGTACAAACAATAACAAGCATAGATCAGCAAGTGAATCGTTGCAGGCGCAATGCTGGAGATACAAGTTGCCAATGTCAGCTTTGAAGTGCCAGGACGAAGCACCCTAAGTAGAAGGATATATCTCTAGAGGGAATCACTAGAAGATATGGCCTATAGAGAGAGATCTAGAAGCTCCAATTGAGGTATGTCATGCTAGCTATGGCTGCCATAGAAGGTCAAGTGGAAATAGAGGTGAAAACTGAGCTCATGAGTTGACACCAAAAGTGAAGAGGAGCTGAGAGAGCAGAGAAGGGAGTTGTGTGAAGCTTAGCCATGCTCAACTGAGCTCTGATACCATGTTAAAAGAATGGATCTAGAGCATGGCTCTAGTGGCTTAAAGACATATAGTGAACTCGTGAAGACATAGAGTTGAAGGTAGAATGTGACACAAGTGAATTAGGTTCCAAGATTGACACTGGGACTCATAAACATAGTCTTGTGTGGTTGGACAATGACTCAAACACTTAACTAAATGAAAAAAGTACTATCATATTGCATTGAAAATGAGAGACAAGTATAATGCTTTATAGCTTGAGGATAGGTAGTATTTTCCTATTTTGTACTTATGGGATTCTGAATAGTGTGCATATCCTTTACCCAGACTGCTCCTCAAAGAGGCTATACTAGGTGTGATTCCCTAAATCTCAACAAGGACAAACCATTCTTTTATAACATCACTCCATGTTAGGTAATAAAGGCCATAAAGTTTGTCATCAATAGAATAGCAAGGAGAGCCATCTGGAGAGGATAGGAAGAGAAAATAAAGGAAGAGGACGAGGGGGGAGAGAGAGAGAGAGTACATCCAAAGCATAGTAGGGGACTACACAAAATGAAGTTCACCCACAGTGTTGAGGGTAATGCATCACAAAATCTACCAAAAACGGAATGAATCAGCCAAGATAAGATAGATCGAGGCTAAAAACCATGTCACCCAGCCTTTAGGAGCTGAAATACTATAAATGCAATTGTTGTATGTCAAAATACAAACAAAGAGGTAGTCAATGCAGTCATCGGCAGTAGGATCAATGTAGAAACACAAAAAACAAAGTCAACAATAGCATTGAATGCAATTAGCATAGCTTGTAAGATAAATTCAATAGCAAAACGTAAATTTATAATGGTTGAAAAAACTAGTCATGCAACTGTAGCAAATAGAAACTATCAGTAATCAGTAGGAGACAAGAATGCAAATGTAGATCTTGAAAATTGATACCATGTTGGATGTGGATGTAGCAATGGAAGCATAAACGAATGTTGAAATAGACTATTGAACACAATATGAAAAAGAAAGAAAATAGAAAACACGAGAACATTGTAGAGGAGAACGCAAAGATGTGCTCATGAAATGGAATCCATATACCAAACACAAGATAGGTACAATAGTGAGTCACTGGTTACGTAGGCATTAGCACTGATCCCTCTCTCCAAAAGGACATGCACTGGAATCTGCAAGTGATAAATGATTGGATGTGGAGGAGCATCCCAAATATATAGGACAATAATGTCAATAACATGATCAAATCAACCAACATTTAATGATGGTTGGTCAGCAACAAATGTTAAAATTATCACCATAATGAAAAATTAAAAATGCCTAAATCACATAGTAATATATGTTCCACTAAGGCATAGCCCAAACTCACTCATGAGCTAACTATATTGCTAATAGAATAAAGGAGGGAGATGATGCATAGGAGGCTACTTTGGGGGTGGGGATAGCTCTTGAGTATCACCACCACATCCTTCAAAAATTAGAACATACTTCAACCTAAATAATGTGGGTGGTGTGTTTAAGGACATGTAGGAAGGACATCGTGAGCTACCTCTATTTTGGAGGTGCCACTCAAACTATAAGGATTGTTTTGTACAACTCAAACATCAAAAGCCAATCTTGTATAAGAAAGCCAGTAAGGCTCTACATATAAGGTTCCCATATCTTGAGGATCAAAGGTTTATTAATAAATGGACAAGAAGTAAGGTCAAGTCTACCCTTACCAACAAAAGGCCTTTACTCAAGAGGCAAGACAAGGGGAAAAAAGAGAAGCATAGAGGGAGTTCCTCCACATGGAGCAAGGACTTTTCCACATGTTTAATCTATAAGGACTCACAAGGGCGAGTGGTGTTCAAGCAAAGAACTATCCTACAAGGATGAATTTTTAACTATCTATTCTCTTTGTTAAGTCCATAGATGTTTTTGTTGTTGTTGATTTCCTCTAATACTTGTGATGTTATTTTACGTGTTGATCTTCTTGGTGGAATTCCTACTCCCTTGGAGACATCGTATCATCATTGATACAATTAGTGAGATACTTTGAGATTTTGGCTTGCTTTGAATACCCAAATAATATCATTGTGTCAAAAGAATGAAAATATGTGACGATGTAATTATTAAGTTGTTTATTATCATAAGAATTGAAATCTTTTTCTTGATGCTAATATATATGATGGCTCTCACATGTACAAGATAAGACAATGAAGAGGGAGAAGAGGATACTAGATTTGAGGGAAAGGATGCTACTAGGTCCAATGATACTAGATCTAAGAATATGATAGCACATGAGATAGTCTAGCTCCAATGTTGCATTTTTGTAAAGTGCAGACACCTTAGGTTTTTTCTATTCTTTCTTTTGATTCAAGGCACAATTTGGCTTCCCAATGTATATTCACACCCATGATTATTTATAAATAGATAAAAGAAATTTGTTTGACCAATCTTGTTGTTGTATCTATTGGAACTGTGAATCTTGTTATGGCATTTCATTGCATTCCCTAATATCATCTTAAATATGACAATACGCGTTATGCTATTTCGTATGTTGATTCAATTTGTTATCATACACTTACTGTACTGTGATGCATGATTGCAACTCCATTTTCACTGGCAATTTCGCAAGTAGTAGCTATTTGGTTATAAAGACATTAGGCATGCACATTTATATACAAACAAACATACTCTTCTTTTCTTTTCTTTTCGTTAGGGGAGAGGGGGAGGAGGGTGTGTTTTGTGTTTTAATGTGTCTATTTGTGCACATGGTATTGTTTCCTTCTTGTAAATAGAATGATCATGCTCTCATCACATGCCAAATTATCAATCTATTCAACCTACTAGAAGCTCAAAGAATAACCTCAAGCTCACACTACCTCCATCAATAAGCTATTTGACCTTGGACTACTTGCTCATTTACTTCTATCATTGAATTCACTATAGAAAAAACTCCCTTCACACAACTAGTATATCCAACGCAAAGATGAGAAAAAAGATAAGTGTGAGAGAGAAGCTAAAGCTTAATGGCTACTTGAGCCTCTCTCAAATTATGTCCCTCTCTATCTCTTATGCAAAACTTAAAAGGAGTAGATTACATAAGAAAGAATCTCAATTTTGACCATACAAGGATTTGGAATGGTGCAAACTCTAGAAAGTAATAAGCTTAGTGCATGATTATAGACCACAACCCATACCTGTGACCTTGGTTACTTGGTTGATTATAATGTAATGGCATTAAAGGTACATGCATGGTCTATGAGAAACTACCCATAGGCTATCTCTTTTACAAGGTGAAATTTTTGGATAAGGGTTTTCTTACTTTCTTGCTTGCATCTTTGCTCTCTCTTTCTTACGTTATTCATCAGCTACCTCTTCTATTATGGTCACTTTCATTGCTCCATCTAATGTCTCTCACAGCATTTCCACCTTGCTATTGGAGACCCAAGCACTTGGCAATTCACCTTTCATATGATAGGAAAAACCATACAATCCATTTATTTCTCATAATAATCTCTAATAAATCAATCCTACCCATCCAATCTTTGAAATGTATAAATTATATTAGCAAAATAAATGAATTCTCTCTAACATCCCCCTTGAAAAATCAAAACATGAAAGCATTGTTGGTCTATCTGAAGGTTATTACATCCATACAATCTCATAAAAACATAGGTGACTACTTGCAACAAATCCTTAATGGATAAGCTAACATGTAGGAGAGAATATCAATTCTAGGTCTTTCAATGCTTGTCTAAGAGCATTTTTTCCTTTGCAACTAAGTCGGAGGGCCATACTAATTTGGATCTTCAACTATGCACATAATACATGCCATGCTCATATGATCCATACAAAAAAATGTATAGGAGCAAAGTTCAAATAGGGTAATTAATATCTTTTGTGTCCTACAAAGCATTCTCATGGTTAGAGCTCCACATTTGTAATGTATATAAAATCTTATGTATGATTCCAATTCCTTCCACAAATGAGTGAGCAATGGCCTACGCCCCTAAACCCCCCACCCCCTTCTAGGGCACCAAACAAAATAGTTTCTTACAAAGATCAAGGCTCAAGGTGTACACCCTCCTTGTATGCATGGAGTTTGAAAGGTATACATCTCTTGTCATGCTTGAATATTCATTTTTCTTAAAAGCCACGTTTCAAGATTCAAAGAATAAATTGACACCATAGATACACAATAACTGAAGTATAAACTTAACCATCTACTAACAGCCCTACAATAATTGCATTGTAAAATATAAACTACCAATGGAATTTTCACTTGGGGGCATTTTCTGCCCAAGGAAAACTAGACATATTCCCCTTTCTTGACAAAAAGCAAGGCTAGTCGTGATTACTCTTAACTGATTCTACTTTGAGGCAAATCTTTTCATAAACATTTTCAGATCCTTGAATGACTTCCAACTTCTTCCGTGGTTTTTGTTTGAGTTTTTTGCTTTTAAGAAAACGTTAGAAATAATGGCCACAATCATTATCAAGAATATAAGGTTTATCACTAAATGCTATTCAATGAAGTAGAGATGTTGCATCTTCTTGAGCACCACCTTTTTCATTCAATGCTTTTACAAATCTTCCTTAATTAATGCATTGCTCTATTATATTTCCACATTATGAAAGAATACACAGATATTTTTTTACTCCTCATGGTTCTCTCTATATATAGCAGGACTGTAGCCACTCTTTGGCTCTTGTTATGAATGGCAGTCATATCAGTTTTGCAAACTTCCCTAACCAAATCAATCCTAAGAAAATAAGCCAGTTGCCCTCCCTCAGAATTCCTCACCAAAGAGGAGACATTACTGTGCTTAACCACAACTCACAATCCAAATGGCCATTCCATGTTCATGGTTTGCGAAATTTCAACGATTCAAAAGTTCCATCATATATTCCATGTAGAGAAAGGATATTGTACATTAAGGATTGAGAAAAACTATATCTGATTAATCCCCAACTGTTCACAACATAAATAGGGCTTTGCGTGGCATACAATCACCTACTCGTATACAGCCAAGCCTACACCATACAAAATCCAAGCTTATCTCATGGACTATGGTATAACCCAGGTTATCGATGTCATGAGCTCTGATCTAATCCTGTCCACAATCATCCCAAATCACTTGCATGAGTAATAGACACTATCTTGTATCATCAGCATAATCTGTAAAGCATTAGGTGCTGCTCAATGCAAGCCTTCTGAAGAAGGGTCTATCTGGTTGAGCATTTAAGCACCAATTAGTTGACCTCCAACCTGCAGCTTCGTAGAGACATCTTGTCAAGAATCATATGCAGTAGTCCTTGTAAATCCCCACGTATGTTATCTTATTCCCCGACTATGGCTTACCACCAGTAGTAAGGGCTCAAAAAGTAACTCCAGTCTTTCAATAAGGGCTCAATTGGGAGCACCATGATCTGCTACTAAATTTCAAATTAGGAGTGTATTATTGCATGGAGCATGTAGGACCTTTGAAAAAAACTTCAAGACCCACCTTGAAAGCCTCTCCTTCCCTCCCTTTAGTAGATTGCTTTCCTTGTGGAGATATGCTATCAAAGTCACAAAGATGTTTTCACCTTATCCCTTCCCCTTGCACAAGATTCACAAGACACAATTTAGATAAACGCGCTGACCTTAGGTCCTCAGGTGGCCATGAAGCACATGCATGCATGTGTGAATGGTGCACATAGAAAATATCGATACAACTGCTCTAAGTTTGTTAACTCTTAACCATCTTCTCAACTTTCATTTTGTAAGAATGTTTGTGTCTCAACTTTCATTTTGTAAAAAAGTTTGTCTGCATTTTGATCTCATGTCTCAAACCATTCCCACGACTGAAATGTTCATTCAGCAGCACCACTATGCCCGAATGAAAGGAATATGAACTGGAAAAAGGATAGGTTTGGTAATAAAGCACATTGGATGAATAGGTTTGGTAATAAAGTACATTGGACTAAAGATCCTAATTTACAAAATGATGGTTCTATGGAGGAAGAACTGCTTCAATAGGAGAGAAAGTCCGTAAGAGAACAGGGTTTGTGAATATAGTCATAATATGAGAATGTTATAACCTGTAAACATTTCAATTGACCTTTGGAATCAAATATGAAATGCAATTTTTGCTGCTATGAAAGACGCTATTCCACGAGGATGATAGAATGTCTGGAATCCAGAATCAGGAATAAAAGAGAGCTTTTCCACCAAGTCACTGAGCCTGTGTTATACACAGCTGCTCACATAGGGAACAACAGCATGGCACTCTTGTAGCTTGTTTTCTGAGGACCTTGCTATATATTACCACACCCACAAGAAGCAGTTCAGTATGTTTTTTCATGTGACGACCTGAATGTGCACTAATCAAATTGGCAGACTTCATAAAGATGAGCCAGATGATGCATCAGAATACAAACAAGAGAGTGCACTAAAAAGAATGCTTCGCTTTTTTATTGCTCCCTTTATGGAGAGATTATCAATGTTTGTCTTGACATGTTCTTTTTTCTGTGTGCTCTCTATATGCATCTGCCCCTCTCTTATCAAGACAAGGGGCTTTGACAGTACCTGATACAGGTGGTTGATTTAAACAAACAATTTTTGAAGAGTCATTCACATCACCACATAAGGGGGAGTTCAATGCTCTTGATAAAGCTTCATAAGCTTCAAGAGAAGTAGGGCGATTCTGAGGACATGCTTCTGTACATGACTTGAACAAATCCACTAGCACTTTCATAATGGCCGAGTCTTCTATTGTGAGAACACTTGAAGCCTGACCTTTAGATGTAGCCTCAGAAAACAAATCCTCAATTTCAGATGGCAGCTTTGGCCGCTGTCCACTCTGCAGCAGATCCACTACTATCATTAGGACTACAGGCATATAACATGTACCCAGGTCCCACATTAAACAAATGACTACACAAACAATAACGCCACAGCAACCATGTGAAACAAAACACAAAAAAATACCTGTAACTGGGATTGGATTTGAACCTCAGGAAGACCAGCATAAGGAACCTCAAGAGTCAACATTTCAAGTAGCATACAGCCAAAAGACCACATGTCTGCTTCCTGCAGGAAAGCCAAACAAGTATCTGAGTAATCTAAAGGGAGTGCACTAAACACTCCTGCACATGCAAACAGGCCTTAGTTCACAGAAGTCAAGCAGGCTAAACTATGTCTAAAATTGGTGCAGATTGTTACTCCCCAAAAATCAGTAGAGACATGCACTTGAACAGTGTAATAATCTGCCAAACCATAGAGAGCTCAGACAACAGAAAGATATCAAAACTGAACTGTGAGAACCAGAGCTCAATGTGCCCGAATCCCCCAGGCATGCCTGCACATGCAATAACTGGAGGAAAATGCAACGCATGGCACAGGCTGACCTGATCATTGCACCTCTCCATCATCATCATACTCTCATCACCAGGGTCCAATTGTCCACCCAACCTGCAAGTTATTGCTTTGCTCTGATATTGCCGCCATCAGCTTTTAGAGGTGCCTACTATACTACCAGCATGTCACCACTAGTATCTAGCTGTGCTATATTTTGCCTCTTGAAGGCTGCCAACTGTTGTATTTGTCAGTATCAGCATCCATTGACACTTCTACTATTGTCACCTGCCTATTAAAGGACCTTAAATTGCTGAATTTTTATCATCCACATCACTCTTCATAATTGATCTATTGCTGTCCACCATCCACCCACCCTAGAGGCTGCATTTTTGCATCTCAACTGTTGTCCATCATCAACATAATCTACTGCAGGAGTTGTCTTCCTTCAAATCATCTTCAAGTGACTGTGTTTGTGAGAGTGTGGAACAGAAGAGGAACGCGAACACAAAGAGAAATGGAGGAGAGAAAAGACTACAAGAATGAAAGAGAAATCTGCACTTAATCTGGAAAGAATGCTGAATTCAAAGATAGACTGATCAGTCCCGCACGCAGCCCAAAGCGCCGGTGAGGAAACCCAATCAGGCTGGAAATGATGACAGCACCAAGGACAAAAACGGAAGCAAAGACCGATACAGTGTGCAGCCAGTAGCACCAGCAAAAGACAAAAGATGAATGTTTCTATGCTACCAATTGGAGCTATAAATGGCCAAAATCCACCAATACTGGCAGACCTGCTTAACATGGCATATGGACTGCAATAAATGCTGGCTGACTGCATGAACTGCAGCGAAAAATGCTGATGTTGCATCCTTTGGAGAGTTCGAAGCAATCAGGAGCTGATCACAGCCTGCAGGGGCTGCACAAACTGACAAGCACGTAGTAGATGAAGGAAATGCACACCTAGAACTGACTGATAAATGAAATGCACACTAAACTGAGTGGACATGACAATCAAAGTTCCAATGTCTCCTTCAAACTCTAGTAGAACTCACAACCAAGAAATGACATTGGTATTGAATCTTGATGTGCTTCATGCGAGCATGAAATGTCGCAGTGTAGCGAATGCAAAAGCATATGGGCAAGATTGAAAAACAATGAACACGAGAGGAGGGAGAGAGAAAAGAGACAAGAATGCAGAAATCTGCAATCAATAACTGCTGGAATGAAAAAGCAAGATATACAAACAAGTTGTTCAAGTATCTCCTCGAGCCGATCTTTCTCTCCACCACTAGAAAGACAAGTGAGATGGGCAAGGCATAAATAGCACAAAATATGCCAATAAATAATGGAGGCCAGAAAAACTAACCAACCAGCAGTCGACTGGCTGTAATAAAAATGCCAAGAAATGGCAATCTGCACCGTACTGCCACATGGCACTGCCCTTGCCCTGTAAAAGGTGGCTGCACCTAGTGACTACTGAAAATGCCCAAAAAACCAACAAGAAAATGTGTAACTGTGCTTGAGAGAACAAATTGTACCAGCAATAACCTGAGAATGCTAGTCTAGGGGATGACTAAATCTCTAACACCCTCTCTTAGATCCTAGACATGGCATAAGACTGATGGAACTGGAGTGATGTCATAGAACAACCTAAGGAAGCGCCTTCATAAACAAATCTACTTGATTGTCCTCTATCTTGCAGTATATCACATCAATGGTCTCGTCCAACACCATAACTATAGGTTTTGGGCTCCTAGAGATCACCTCCAATATGATGAACAACTTGGAAATCTCTTAGAAATCCCATTTTTCCTTCCAAATCAACCGTGAAGTATGAAACCTAGAGGGTAAATTTATCCTTCGACTTGGGACTCTTTTAAGGGCTCCTTAGTGTTGAGTGTCACCTCCTACCGTGTCAGCATTGCCACATGGCAGTTTGCCACGTGGCAGCAGTCGAATTGTCCAACTGCAATCAGCTGCATTAAATGCAGCCGACCTACCTATTCTGGACATTTTTTAGGCATTCTTTTCAGCCTTTTTAAGGCTGAGTTTCCAGCAAACTTCCTCACTTGTATCTGATAAATTTCAGCCTGCTGGTGACGGAGACAGCACTCGGAGCTGACGGAGATCGAGGTCCTCAAGGCGAAGACATACGCAGATATTCTCTCTCTCTCTGTCTCTCTCTCTCTCTCTCTCTCTCTCTCTCTCCATTCACTCTTTGTCACTATCATTTGCTTCCGCATTGCTTCACTCTAGCATGGTACCAGAGCATTGAAGGACTGACCTAGGGTTTGTTGTGGTAAGAATTGCTCTTAGCCACTTAAACCGCCCCAAAACATCCTTATTTTAGGCTTATTTTAGCCAAAACTCTAAAACAAGGAGCGGATCGAGAGAGTTAAGTGGGAGAGGATCTAGAAACCTAATTTTCTATAAATTGGCAGCCAACCCTCCACTCTTCTCTAAATCTCGTTTTTGCAGGTTTCAGGTGTTATCAACTTGCTGCCCACACCCTGTTCGCAGAGGACATCTCAGCCCTTGCTCTCCATCACTATTCCCTACAGTCTGGAGCCTGTTTCCAACCCTCCACACGTTGATTGCTGCTGTTTTTGCCTGGCAACTGACTGCTGATCATCTGCACTGCTGTCGTACAGTCTGCCACGTCAGCAAACTGCTGCGTTTGCAGGTTCCAGCTGCTGCCCTGACAGTTTTCTCTCACCTGCTGCAGTTGCTGTAGTATTTCTCTCACCTATCAACTGCCGTCTCCAGTTTTCTCTCTCCTGCAAGCTGTCTTGCCTGTGTTTTTAGTCTCTCTCTCTTGCAGGCTATCTTGCCTACGTTTTTAGTCTTTCTCTCACCTACTGCCTGCGTTTTTAGTCTCTCTCTCTCCTCACTACTGTCTGCATCAAATCCAGCTTCTCACTCTTGTGTTTGCTGGTGTTCGACATCCGGAGGCTGCCTTGCTGCGATTCGGGATCCGTTCGGAGTACGACACACTCTCCTGCTCATTACCCCTGCCCTGATCCTTGAGATACAGGAGTTTTGAGGTTTAGTATTCATTCACTGCATACTGTGTTTGTTGCATGAGCATCGTATTATTAGTAGTCATATCATTTCATTTATTAACTGTGTTCATTGTCTCTGAGTTACCCTAACCCTAATTGTGTTCTTTTATAAGTATGTGCTTTGTTGTACGGTTTCTGTTTATGCTTCTGTGTTAGGATATTTTCTTTACATGGTATCAAAGCCTGGTACTCCCTGAGAAACCTAGGCCTTTGATCTGAGAGCTCTTCGCAAGAAGCAAAAACAACAGTAGGTTCAAATAACTTCGAACACATCAACACCCATTCTGTCTCCAGAACAGCCTATGCCGAGAATCGAGCGAGAGTGGACTGGTCAGCTTCCTCCACAAAGTTCCGACATGGTGGAAGTCACATCTGAGTACATGGAAGAAAAGATAGCCAAGCTAACCTCTGAAGAATACAAATTGATCATAGCCTATCGACGAAAGAAGATTGAGGAGCTCAACCAAAGGATTGCCCTTCAAGAAAAGCTTCTGAATAAAGGTATGCATGATTTTCATTCTTCAGATGTTGCGCGTAAGTCTGATGATGTTGCAAGGCCGTCGAGACCTCCATCAAGGATGGGCCCCTCTCTTGAAGAGCAAGATCTAGAGTATTTTCCATTTTTTCAGACTCTTCCGATGTCTCCGGTGCAAGGTACTTTTGATTCGTCTTTTGTGCCTTCTTCTTTTACCTCTTCTGTTTTGCAATATATTGGTAGAGATCATGTGGAATAAAGAGTCCAGTCTACTGACTATGGAAAAGGTCCTCTTGAGGATCAATTCTTGTATGTTAACACAGGTCGCGGGGATTATGAGAAAAAGTATCCTTCCTTCTTTGACGTCTACTTCACATAATCACAATGAATTTGGTGTTCCTTTCGCTTCATTACATGGTGCATCATCATCTTCACAGTTTCATTTTCAGTATTTAAATAATAAAAATGAACAAAAAAAATCGGCATCTCATACACCTCACTTTCAAAATCCACCACCCATCCCACTACATTCTTCCGTTGCTTCACCACTTCCATTTACACCATTTACATTTTCATTTCAGACACCTCATATCGCACCGCACATCACACTAGGGGGTTATGGAAACATAGGCACATCCTTTAGGACCTCATCCTTCCCTCAATCAGGTGGTGTTCCACCTACCTCATACACACTTTCGGAACCATTGCAGCCTGGGTATCCCACTCAGTCTCTCCCGAGTATGGATCAAATAGCATGTCTATATTCCTTGCCACCAATACACAATACACATGGCAGGAGGCTCACCCCAATCACCACCAATCCTTACACTAGCTGACCATGAGTTACCTTCCAAAGGTACTCGTAATTGAGGCGGTTAAACCAAGGATGCCATAGCTCAATCTAAGTTTAAGAAGAAAGAAGAAAAAGAGGGCAAGATGAAGACCACATCTTGTAGACTCCATTCTTCTCATGACCTACACAAAGAATCTATTAAGATACTCCATAAAGAACTCAAAAGGAGTCCTCATCAAAATTGACTCTCAAACCAAAAGCATAGATCTTGCTCACTAAAAAGGGATGATACCCTAAACTCGATAGCTAGAATACCTCTAATGTGTGGTCACTGCCTTGCCCATCCGGAATCAGCTGCATATCATCGTTGCCTTTAATCAAGATAGAAAAGTTGTCAACTACGAGAGTTTCCCATCCATCAGACGTATACGTGCAATACCATCTAAAGAAGAAATCATGTGTTAGGAAGCACCACTATCCACAATCCACTCACAAGATTGTGGGGCAAACATTGCTGCATTAGTCGTTGTCAAAGGAACATCCTCTATTATCTCCAAATGGAGAATGCCAATTGTACCAACTGTAGCCTGAGAATGCCAATCCAAGGGATGACTAAATCTCTGACAACACAAGATTCTTTGCCAGAGCTATGGAACTTTGGTTATCCACGTGCAACCATATGGGTCTTGTTTGTGGAAAGCCAATCTCTACCAACAAGCAACGAAGCCAAACTACAACTTGAGCTCTAAAACAAAGTGCACGATACTCAGTCTCCATAGAAGGCTAGCCCACAATAAGCTATTTCTTACTGCTCCATGAGATAGCTCTCGATCCAAGGGAGAAAACAAAACTTGTAGTGGAGCGTCTTGGCTCCACATCACCTACCCAATCTAAGTCACTCCATCTAGCAAGGGTAGCCCCCTCTCCATAGATGATCTCGTAAGATCAAGTCCCCTATAAGTAGCACAACACACGCAAAGCAACTCGCCATTGAAGTTGAGTAGAAGTCTTCATGAAAGAAGACAACAAAGCCACCACAAAAGAGATATCTAGCCTACTATGGATAAGTCAAATCAATGATCCAACAAGACACTTGTATTTGGTAGCAGCAATGAGATGTCCCCCTAGGATCTAACCTGCACACGAGACTCAACGAAAGCCAAACTCACAATAAATGGGACTAGACAACAAATGCATCTCCCAACCATAGAGCCAAATGGACTCAACCCTGAAAGGGCTCGCATCCCATACCACCAACCCAGACCATCTCAATATACAAATACATTGGCTAATGGGCCAAGAGTTTAAGAGTGGTGATCACACAATGAAGGTGCACAATAGGGCCTTGAGTCCTATAAATAGGACTCCGCTACCCTACACCTAAAGTGCCCTTCGTAAATTCACACACAATCACTTCATGACCATGGTGACCAATGCTACTACCACCCATCCAGATGTCCAAGGACGTAACAAGCAAGAAGGGGATATGGTAGTAACCAACTTGGACTCAAGGTCCATGGGGCAAAAAATAGACCTACACTCAACCATAGCAAACTCTCAAAGAAGCTCCAAGTTGTATGTGCTAGGAGATAAAAATGCCCTATGTCATCTGATAGTCTCCAAACCAAGGAAGGAATAAAGGATCCCAAGGTTATAATGCCTAACCCCTACTGTTGTTAGCAATATGTTAGCTCATGTGTGTGTTTGTGCATGCCAGATTGGGTTGGGCACATATCAAATATTTTAGGCATTTTTTTGTGCAATACTTATGGCATTTTAGGGCATTTTAATGCCGTTCGATCAGCATTTAATGCTGGCCAACCACTTGTTATTTAGGACATATTTATGGCCTATATAATCTGTGCTCCTCCTCCTTAGTTGGTGCATTTATCACCTAGAGATCCTATTGGAGAGAGGAGCCCGTGCCAATGCCCATAGCTAGTGACTCATTGTTATACGTGTCATTCTCATGTTGGGTATATGGATTCCATTTCGTGAGCATTCTTCTAAGTTCTATTCTTTTGTAGTGCTCTTCTATTTTCTCTTTCCTCTTGCCTTTGTCTTGTGTTCTGCAATCTAATTCAACATTCTTTCATGCTTCCATTGTTGCATCCAATTCTGACATGGTATTAGATTCCAAGATCTATACTCCTATATTTCTCTGCTAATTTCAGGTCTTCATCAACAATCTGCCGATGTGGCAACCGCTTTGTATTGTCATCGCTCTATTCCCCACCTTTTGAAGACTGCGTTTTGGTCTCAATTGTCTGCATTTCTGAATTTTTTATTATTTTCTTGCTGATCCCTGCATTTTTATGGACAGCTACTGCATTTACAGCATTTAATACTTCTCAAGGCTAGGCAGCATCTTCTTCTGCTATTTGACAATGTTTTTTGGCTGTGTATTCCATCTTTTGCAATCAATCATTGTGATCAGCTTGTGTCCACTGCTTGTGAACTCTGTTTTTGTGCAGTCTGCCCCGTTGGCTGGCTGTCCCCTCTCTCTCATTTCCTTCTTTTGTTTTTTTTCTATTCATATCCTCTCTAGATGGCTCCCCCCTATTGTTGCCTAATGACAAATTGCATGACCCTAATTATCTCACATGGAGTGTTGTTATGAAAGCTTGATTTGTGCAGAAGCGGTTATGGTATGTTGTATTTGGAGCTTGTGAGCTTCCCAAGCATCCTAATCCTCTTCCAACTGATTTTGATGAGGACAACTATAAAGAAGCTATGCTTACATGGGATACTGATGATGCATGTATATATTCTGCCCTTCTTCGTTGCATCTCCAAAGTTCTTCCAGCCGTCCTCACCACTTGCAGGACTTCTCCCACAATCTGGGCAAAGCTTCAGCTGTTGTACCAGGCAAAGCCATATTGCTTGTTTGGCTTACAAGTGTCCTTCTCAAGTATAGAATGAATGCCAACATTGTCCTTGCCTTACTCTCTTGGCTTATGCTTACAAGGAAGAGGCTCCCCTCTTGAACATATAGACCCAACTAGTAGAAGACCATATTTGTAACAGGTGGAGGTAGGTGAAATGCAAGATTTTTCAACTAAAACATGATATTCTCAAGAGGAACAATCAAAGGCAAGTTGTAATTTGTCAATTAAAACATAAAATTCCATTCCCCAAGAGAGGCTTCTGCATTTAGCGGCTTTTATGCTAGTTTTGACTCATAGCCTATGCCTTGCCCTCCTAAAAGAGAGGCTTGATCTCAGTATTGACAGAACAGGCACCTCAAAACACAACAGCATGATATTGTCCTGCTTCTTTGCTTACAATAGTAGCCCAAAATCAATTGGCAAGTTTGAATGCAAAGCAAGAATCTTTATGACAAACTGATTCTAATGACAATAAAATTTTAGGATTAACAGTCAGCACCAAACTTACCAGTCCATATGGGTACTGACGGTACATGGCTCTGAAAACCTCTGGTGCCATCCAGCGAGGAGTACCAACACACACTTCCACAGGAGGCACTCCACGATGTGCCAGATAGCAGTTGTGTAGAGAGGATGATGAGAGAGGAACTGCACTATCAAAATCACAAAGTTTTATTGAAGGTGTCCCATCTACCACATTTATTTCGAGGTCAACTAGCACATTGCTGCTCTTTACATCCCTGTGTATGATTCCTTTAGAATGGACATGTGAAAGAGCATGTGCAACAGCTTGTGCAATGCAACCTGCTTCTCTTGCAGGCATATGTTTTCTGCCATCCTTCAAATATTGAGCCAATGCAGTCTGCAAAGAAAAACCACAACACTGTAAGCTTCTGCAGCACTACTTTGAAACACAGAAGCATAAAAGACTAGAATGTTCAGGGAAATTGAAACTATACCTCCAAGGAGAAGCCTTGAACATACTCCATAAACATCACCAGCTGAACAGCTTCATTCCTTTTCTCAGCATCAGGTGGAAGTGTAGCCACAGATATAATTTCATGACCATAGAAAGAGACTATATGAGGATGCTTACCCAAGCAACGAAAAATTCGGAGCTCACTGAGAAACTTGCCTAGGACGTTTTCATATGGCATCTTACTGGTATGATCAAACAACTGCACCTGAAAAATGAACACCACCCTCTCTGGTTAAAAACAAGCATTTTATGGATAGATCCAAGCCTGAGCTGTACATATTCAATGTCAATACCTTTGCTGCAGCTGTAAAGGATCCCAATGAGCACCTTCTTACCACAGATCCTGATGCTCCTCGACCTATCTCTTCGTGGAGTACAGAAATGATATCTTCACTTTGGACAGTTGACAACTTGTTGTCTAGAGGACGAGATTGAAAACACCTTGAAGGAATATATCTAAAGAAAATACAAGAATAAAGGGTCTCAATCTTACTTCACATGACTCAAATCATTAAAGCAGAAGAGTCGATCAGCTGTACTACTAGCATAAATAAAATCCCTCCAAGATATCTGATTTCACATATAATAATTCAGATCACAAAGCATCAAATGAACAGATTTTATTAGAAGAACAATGACCTCAATCACAGAGATAAGTAACTTGGACTCTGGAACTACCTGCAGAAATATTCTGTATCCTCCTCTTCACGTATATCAAGAGGACGGCAAGAATCAATAAGCATCCGGACTTTCTTATTTCCTTTGCTTACTACAACCACATTCCACGCATGTGGGACATAATCTAGGTATCCACGTACCAGCTCACAAGGGATGGAAATCCTGTCACACAGATACTGCTTTCACTTCACAAAGTTAGCTCTCTCTCTCTTCTTTTTTTTCGTAAAAGGTTAGCTCTCTCTCTCTCTCTCACTCTCTCTCTCTCTCTCTCTCTCTCTCTCTCTCTCTCTCTGCTACTAATATTAGAGTGCACACAGTCATAATTATGGCACATTAACCTCTAGTTTAATCTCCTTAAAACAGCCCCAAAAGCAATTGATGAAAACTTAACAAAAATAATGGCTCAGTTTTGACAGTAGGACAAATGCACCCCTTTCTCAGCCTACCACTGCTGCCCATACCCCTCCCGGTGGACATTGTTAGTTCACGGAACCTTCTTTGAGTGCTGCCCACAGCCCTACTGACTACTGCTATAGTTCACTCAAGCGACCTGTTCTGGAGACACTCTACAGCTACATTTGTTGATTCTATTGGCCCATAGTTGCCAAGAAGCCTGTTTCATAAAGTTAGGAAACTAGGGTCATCCCTGGCCACTTCATAAATTTATGAAACACCAATTTTAAGCTTTCAAAAAAAGGCCTGCCCTAAATAATGTATTTGAACTTTAGTAATTAACATCTATCATGGATTCACTCGACATGTTCATGCGGATATTGCCATTGATTGCGAGAATTTTGTTTGAGGAGTTGTCCATGATGCATGCATAGATTGATGGCTGCTTCTATAATTCAATTTGGTGATGGATAATGGACCATGATGCATGTAAACATTGATTTTATATCAAATGTTCATTTGTATTGTACAGAATCATGAATTACAATCATATTGTGTCTGCTACATTCATGAGTCATTTTCTACAACCATATAAAGTTCCATAGTTTTTTCCTATCTTGACTGCAACCCCTTTCTAAAATTTTACAAAATTCAAGTGAAACCTATGAAACCTGTTTCATACCTCACATTCAAAAGCCCTTAGCAACTATATACCAGCTGCATGCTGCCCACAAGCAACCTATTTTCAGATCAGTCCAACTGACATATTATCAAAGTGCAGCCCCTATCTCACTTGGTAGCACATTGTTGCTTCAATACTTGCAGGTTCAACAGTCTCTCCATCATAAGGTGCATTCTCAACCATCAATCTAATCTGGTGCCCTCACTAACGCTTCGGGCAGCATGCAAGAACTGATCAATCCACTTTGTATACAGCATTCTATTCAGATCAGTGCAGTTCTTTCCTTCCATTTTCCGTGTTTATGTCAATCTCTCTTCCCTTCTCTCTCCATGTTCTGTTTTTCTTCTGTTGTGCTCTCTCACATGGTATCATCGCCAAAAGAGAGAACCCAAAGGTTCTATGAAGAGGAGACCATAGTCGCTTGCTGTTTTGTGCACAAATCACCCATTTGAGACTGCTGCCTATTTTTGTTGGAGACAACCTTCAACAACCACAGCTTCATTAAATGCAATTTTTCTTGCCCTGTTCAGGCTGGAGCATTTACAACTTGTGTTGCAACGATGTAGCTGATTACTCCACCATTCAAGAAACCTAGTATCAAAATGCAATAGTGTCTTTGTGTGTTTGTACAAACACTTTGAAGGATAAATGGATCACCAGAGTCCAATTTCTTTGGTCTAATGATAAAGACAGTGTGAGAGTGCGCAACGGAAGAGAAACACGAACACAAAGGGAAGCACAAAGAGAGGGAGAGAGAAAGGAAGCAAAAGATGAAAGAGGAATATTGCACAAATTGAAGAAGAATGCTGATACAATGATGATGGACTGATCAATCCCTGCACATAACCCAAAGCGTCAGTGAGGGCGCCAGATCAAGCTAATGACGATGGCAACACCAAGCACAGTGAATCGGAGTGTCGAAGTGTGCACTTGCAAAGGGAAGACTTAAGCCTGTGTATGTTTGCCTAGTGAGGGGCTAGCTATAAATAACCATAAATGCCCAAATCTGGCCGACTTGCACCAGTAGGTGCCAAAAAGGCTGGCCAACCAGCATTTAAAGCTGGTCACTTAAGAAAATGCCAAAAGAAATAGGGGAGACCGCGGAAAAATCCCAAATGACAATGACAATGTCTGACAAGTGTAGGCAAACTATGGAAAGTTAAAATTGGCCTAAGAATGCACACAAGAAGCCAACAAATAAAGTAAATGCTTCTAAATTGCCAGAGCTCCTATGTCTCCATCACAGTCTGACAAAAGCTCACAACCAAGAGATGACACAGTAATATAGCTAACACAGGCAAGCTAACACCCCCTCTCAGATCCTAGGGGTGTCTAAAGACCCAACATCTTCATGTGATGAAGCATAGAAGCCTAGGGTAAAGGCTTCATGAAGAGATTAGCTACACTATTCTCCATGGGACAGTACACCACCACTAACTCAGAATCCACAATCTGCTCTTGAACATAGTGATACTGAACCTCGATGTGCTTTGTACGAGCATGAAACACAAGGTTCTTTGCCAAAGCAAGAGCAATCTGGTTGTCCACATGCACCACCGTAGGTCCAACCTAAATAAAGCCAATCTCTGCCAATAAGTGGTGAGGCCAAACCGCCTCCATTGCTATAGAACATAATGCACAATACTCTACCTTTGTAGAAGAAAGGGCCACAATAGGCTGCTTCTTATTGCTCCACGAGATAACTCCCAATCCAAGGGAGAAACCATAACCTGTAGTGGATCAGCGTGAATCCACATCATCTATCCAATCAAAATCACTCCAACCAGAGAGAGTAACCCCCTCTCCATACAATATCCCATAGGATCCATGCCCCTATAAATAACAAAGAATACATAAGACTACTCTCCAATGCTCTTATAGGAGCCTTCATGAGAGAAGACAACAATGCCACAACAACAGAAACATCCAGCCAAGTGTGAATAAGCCAAATGAGGGAGCCAACAATACACCTATAATGGGTGGCATCTGTAAGGGGAGCTCTGACTGCCAAAAGCTTGAACTCTAGGTCCATGGGGCAAGAAACAAACCGACAATCAACCATACCAAACTCCAAGAGAAGATCAAAAATGTACCTATGCTACAAAATAAAAATGCATTGTGTCATCTGATAGATCTCCAAGCCAATGAGAAATGTAGGATCCCAAGATCCATCGTGTCAAAGTCCTATCGTAAAATCTCTCAAGTACGATCAACCTCCTGAGTAGAGCTCCCTGTAATGATAAGACTATCCACGTACAAGATGAGCAAAACACACCTATCATCATTAACCTTGAAGTATAGGTTGGGGTCATGAGCTGATCGATGAAAGCCACTCTACAAAAAGAATCAATCAATCCTCTAATACTAATTACAAGAAGTTTGCTTTAGGCCATAGAGAGCCTTCCACAATTTGTAGATATGGTCCTTCTTCTCTTGCATAAGAAAACCTAGAGACTGTGAAACATAAATCTCCTCCTCACAAATACCATTCAAGAAGGCAAACTTTACATCCATCTGATAAATAGGCCAGCAATGGTGAACTGCAAGAGCCAAGATAACCTGAATGGTAGATATCCAAGTTGTAGGTGCAAAAGTCTCAAAATTATCCAAACCTATCCTCTAAGCAAAACCCGTAGCTACAAGCCTACCTTTGTGCAAGGAACCATCTGCAAGGTACTTGGTCTTATAGACCCACTTCACATCTATCACCTTCCGCTTCAAGGGACATGGAACCAATTCCCAAGTCTAATTACACTTGATAGAATCGAGCTCCTCTTGCATGGCCTAACACCAAATATCCTATCAAAGAGCCTCCTCAACTGTAGTAGGTTTACCAGCATGAAAAATATATGACAGAAAACCATAGTTCACACAAAGTGAACCAGCCACTAGGCTTGTAAGTTAGCTAATCTACATGGACTTATAGGAGAAACAAAAAAGTGAGAAACGCCTAAATCTTGCATGAGTTGTCGGTACCACCAAGGAATCCAAATAGGCTCATTCTACTAGGAGGGAGACTGAGTAGGCGCCGATACACGCAATGCACCTATATGTTAAAATTTGCAGATTCTATGGACAATGCCCAATGTAATTTGTGTGGTATGGACACTTATTAAAGTATCAATGTAAGGTGTGTACACCTAGTGTCTTAGAAACTTAAAGTAGCGACACTAGGCTCTAGAGTAAAATAAACCTAACTCTAGTTAGTTGGTGAAAGGCTGGTTAGGTCAACCCTTGACCTAAACATAAGTTGTACTTTCACTCTATCTTTCATTCTAGGAAGTACACTCTACTCTTTTTGCTTCAGCTCACTCTCTTGTTGTCATTGTCTCTCCTCTCTCTCTCCATAGCTGGCTGCCATTTTCCTTGGTATCATAGCAGCTCGTACACGCGAATTCCGTTCAGCCACCGTCAGCAGGTGCCATCCTGCCCAAGGTCCTATTGCTGCCAGCTTGGTTCTCAACTCGAGGAAGAGTTTTCAGCTGCTGTGAGGTGCTGCTAAAGTGGAGGAGGAGCTATAGCTGAGCCGTCTCTTGTCTACTCCCGATCTGTCCATCTGCTCCAGATCTGTCCAGTTCAGCCATCAGCTCCAAATCTGTCCATTTGCTCCAGATCTGTCCAGCTCAGTCATCTGCCCCAGATTTGCTGTTTTCAGCCTGCACACAGTCCAACACGCAGTCCCACACACAGCCCTGCACGCAGCCCAAGGAGCTGCTGTTTTGGAAGAGCTGCTGCTATTTTCAGCTCTGCCCGCCATTTTCTCAGTCCTGCCCGCCAATTTCTGCAAACCCTAAAAAGTGCAAAACCCCTAATTGTCAGATTTGGGGTTTTCTCGAAATTTCTGGAATTTCCAATCTATTTCAGCCCTCTCTTCTTGAATCTCAACTTGTGCTGCCCAAAATTTGGGGCTTTTGCTAATTTTTGCTCCCGGAGTTTGAATTGACAACCAATTCGAAGAAATTTCTCGATTTCTTGGACATTCCCACCAAAAATTTGGGGCTTTTGCCCGATTGGAGGCCCTTTGCGCAATTTGTTACCAAACTCATAAACATTGTGCAATTTCTTCCACATTGGCTCAAGAAAATTTGGGGCTTTTCAGTTTTTTGGATCCGGCACGCATCACGATGCAAATTTCAGCTGCTGTTGACTGCTAGCATGCCTCCTGAGGCAACATTTCTGCAAAAATTCCAACTGTAAGGTACAAATTTCTTCAATTTCTTTGAAATTTTAGAGAGAAATTTGGGGCTTTTGCCCGACACGCACTCCAAGGCAAGCAACAAGCAGTACAACAGCATTTAATTGCTGTTACAGTCAGATTGGGTAGAGAATTTAGGGAAATTTCAATAAATTTTTACAAGAATCGGTATTAAGTTGCTGTATTTTGTACTTTTGTGGGCACATGTTTCGAGGCGGGTGTGGTACAGCAATTTAGTGTTGTAATTTACTGGCTGAGTGCTGATTTGGGTGGCATTGTGCACACTTTGGCATTTGAGTGACAGTTTGGTACTTGTTTCTTAATCCTGTGGGGGATCTTGGTACTTTGAGTATACTCTATACTTCAGCATTGAAGTATTTGGCAGCAAATTTTTATCTACCATTGATAGCATGGCACGCCAAGGGAATAATGATCAGAGCAACATCCTTGGTGTCCTCACTTAGAAAGACAAACTTGATGGCTCAAACTACCCACTGTGGAGTTTTATGGTACGTAACCTTCTTGTGGCGAAGAACTTGTGGAACTATGTTACAGGTGATTTGCAGTGACCAGGAGGTCTTGCACCCCAGACACCTCAACGCAACGCTCAAGGACAAGTTGTTGGTGCTACTACTGCTGCTGCCCCTTCTCTCCCTCCTACCAAGGATCAGAGGAAATGAGACTCAAAAGATGCACATGCACTTTCTTTGATTACCTTGTCAGTAAAAAGGGCAATTATTCCACACATTCGGTCTTGTAAGACCTCAAAATCAACATGGGATGTACTTGAGCGTATGTTTGCAGCACGCAATGAGACCAGGATATCCTATCTCCGTGGAGAGTTGGCCAATGTGACCATGGATGAAGGTGATAGCATGACAAAGCACCTTACTCACATACAGGATTTGCGTGAGCAACTACTCAATGTTGATGAGGTCATTCAGGATGCTGAATTGGTAAGCATCACATTGAACTCCCTTCCAGAGTCATATCTTGGTTTCCACACCGTTTTGATGTTGTCTTTGAGGGGGGGGCAGCAGCCCCTTACATTTGTGGAGTTGAAAGGCCTCTTGCTGCAAGAGGAACAAACTTGGAAAAATGCGGCATTGCGTTCAGGTGATGTGGCTATGCTTTCCAAGTTCAAAGGCAAAGGAAAAGTCAAGCAAAATGTAAAAAATCAGTAAAAAGGTGATACTGGACAGTCATCAAATAAGGTTGTCCAAGACACCGAAAATACTAAAAAGAAGGGGAAATGCCATTATTGCAAAAAGCTCGGTCACTATGTCGATGAATACAGAAAGAGATTGGCCAAAGAGAAGAAAAAGAACTCCGGTTTGGCTGTCCAAGAAACATCAGCCAGCAAATCTACTGATGATGATACTTCAATCAACCTTGTAGAAGAGGACTATGCATTTCTCACATGCAGTTATGATTCTTCAATGGCTGATTCAGCATTTAATGCTGCTGAAATGCAGCAAACATGGTATTTTGATAGTGGGGCATCAAAGCACATTACTTCCAGGAAGTGTTTGTTTACCCTTTGCATTCAACCCCTGCTGGGAAGCATGTTACATGTGCCAACAACAGCAGCTATGATGTATGTGGCATTGGGACAGTCACTATTACTGCTGCAGATGATTGTGATTTCATGCTTCTAGATGTCTTGTTTGTACCTGGCATTACAAATAACTTATTGTCTATCTCTACTTTTAACAAGCATGGCTTTTAGGTCATCTTTGAGGATGACAAATGCATTGTTAGAGACAGAGAGATGGATTATGCACTTAGGCTATCTGGCACCTTGCATAAGGGTCTATTTTTGTTGGATACATACGACAGACAATCCCATGATGCTTTAGCAATCGCTACTCTTTTGCCCGCTATGCAAAATGCGGAGCTATGGCATGCCCGCTATGGACACCTTGTTAGCAGAGTATTTGTCAGCTCATGTGTGAGTCTGAGCTTGATCTGGGCTGGGCATTTTTATTAGGTATTTTAGGTATTTTTCTGGTGTGGCATTTTATGCCAGTGGAGCATTTTTATGCACCAGTCGGCCAGCATTAATGCTGTCCGACCAGCATTATTGCTCCCCACTTTTTCAGCCTATTTATACTCAATGCTCCTCCTCAGTCAGTATCATCATCTTCACCATCTGCAGACTCTGTGGAGAGAGGAGCCAGAGCCAGTGCCAGTGCCAGTGCCCACGCAGCCAGTGACTCACTGTTGTATGCGACTGTCTCGTGTTCAGATATATGGATTCCATTTCCCGTGTATACATCTGAGTTTTCATCTGTATCGTGTTCTTTCTTTCTCTTTTTGTCTTGTGTTTCAGCAGTTTATTTCAGCACATGTTTATGCTTCCACCGCTGCTCCACTTCTGACATGGTATCAGATTTCAGGATCTGTGCTCCTGCTGTGTTTTCTTGCTGATTTCAGGACTGTTTTGTACCCCTGCTGATCAAGCGACT
The DNA here is from genome assembly GCF_053477565.2 of Lygodium microphyllum. Classification (NCBI taxonomy): domain Eukaryota; kingdom Viridiplantae; phylum Streptophyta; class Polypodiopsida; order Schizaeales; family Lygodiaceae; genus Lygodium; species Lygodium microphyllum. The sequence continues at coordinate 16,160,656 of NC_141147.1, read as the reverse complement.
GCTGTCGCAGCCAGGCGATCTATTTTGGGGCTGTTTTCAGCCTGCGTTTTTTGCAGTTTTGCCATCGCCTGCTGCCTACACACCCTCTACTGCCTGCGTTTTTCATCTGCAGCTGCTGGCGACAGTTTTCTACCTGTTTTTCTCCAGTTTACAGCCTGCGTTTTGCTGATTCAGCGTCTCTCGTAGCTGGGTAACTGTTAATTCAGGCCGTTTTTGCTGTTTTTGGCAGTTTTCGACTGATTTTTTGACTTTCTGCAGCAGATTTTGTCTTCTATTGATCAGATTTTGGGTTATATTGCATGTGAACTCTCATTTTCTGCAGTCTGTGCTTGTGTTTTGGCTGTGTTTCCTCTCTACCTTCCATATGGCTCCTCCGTGCACTTCCACTGATGATAAGTTACATGGACCTGATTATCTCACATGGAGTGCTGTCATGAAAGCTTGGTTTGCGCAGAAGCGGTTATGGTACATCGTCTGTGGAGCTATTGCTCGACCTCTCCGTCCTTTTCCTCTTCCTGAAGACTTTGATGAGGACAACCATGAGGAAGCGGTGCTCACATGGGACTCGGACGATGCCCGTGCTTACTCGGCGTTGCTTCGGTGTATTTCTAAAGCAGTCTTACCGGCAGTTACCTCCTGTAGGACATCTCCTGAAGTATGGCAGAAGTTGCAGCAGATGTACGAGACACCTTCCACCATGCGGGCCGTCACACTTTATGGCCAGCTCCAGCAAATGAAGTTTGAGCCGAAAGATACTATTCAGTATTTTCTTCTTCGTGTTACGCAGGTACAGGACCAGCTTCGGCACATGCAGTCTGCACTTCCCGAGGCGCATCTCGTCGGGACGGTCCTCTACAAGCTCCCCCCGAAGTTTGATGGAGTGGCCAATGCTTTACGGGCGCAGACATCATCGACTCCTGTCAGTTTTACACATATGACCTCGATGCTTCTTGAGCATGAAACATCCTTGAGATTACAGGGGTGGCTTCCGGCACATTATGGAGGTGAGGCTTATGTAGCTTCAGAGAGGGGTGACGGGAAGAAGAAGTCGAAGGCCCCGTGTTACCACTGTGGCAAGAAGGGACATTTGCAGAAGGACTGCAAGACGTTAGCGGCTTCCAGGAAGGAGCAGAAGAAGAAGCGGGATGTTGACTCTATCGATGAGACATCTCCTTCATCAGACTCCGACTCAGATCCTCCGACCGAGGTGAAGTCCAAGGTGCGGAAGGGATCCTCTTCTTCGGATCTCGGGAAGGGCTTGGTGGCCCCTTCCTCCGCTGCTTTCTAGTGGTGGTGATGAGGTCATCCCTCACGACTCTCTTGTGCCAGAGAGGGAGTGTGAGCGGGTGTTCAGATGGGGCAGCCGCGCCTCATCTATACTTTTCTACAGGTGCACAGGTTCCAGAGAGGGACGTCCCTGACGCATCGACTTCAATCTGGCGGAATCAAATCCTGGAGCTGGGATTGACATCCAGGTTCATAATGAGCTGGTTATCTGACAGAGAGCGGGAGGCTTTCGTCTGGAGCTCACATGAGGGGACACTTTGGCGGTCTGGCCAAAGGCGGGGAATCCATGGTCACCTATGTTCAGGGGCATTTTTGACAGGATGGTCTTGTATGCTACTGCGAGACATTGGTGATGGACACAGAGACATGCTATGATCTTCTCTATTTTCAGGTGTCTGGTACGATCGACATCGACATCAGGTTCTCTCCGAGGCACCTTGGTGGTGGCTTGATCACCCACTGCTTGGGTATCCATGGTTCTACTTGGTGGTTCTATGTTGTATAGTTTCTGATTCCTTTTCATTGTACTCTTGTATTGTATCAGATCACTCATGATCTGAGAGAGGGTGTTAGCAGAGTATTTGTCAGCTCATGTGTGAGTCTGAGCTTGATCTGGGTTGGGCATTTTTATTAGGTATTTTTTTGATGTGGCATTTTATGCCAGTGGAGTATTTTTATGCACCAGTCGGCCAACATTAATGCTGTCCGACCAGCATTATTGCTCCCCACTTTTTCAGTCTATTTATACTCAGTGCTCCTCCTCAGTCAGTATCATCATCTTCACCATCTGCAGACTCTATGGAGAGAGGAGCCAGAGCCAGTGCCAGTGCCCATGCAGCCAGTGACTCACTGTTGTATGCGACCGTCTCGTGTTCAGATATATGGATTCCATTTCCCGTGCATACATCTGAGTTTTTATCTCTATCGTGTTCTTTCTTTCTCTTTTTGTCTTGTGTTTCAGCAGTTTATTTCAGCACATGTTTATGCTTCCACCGCTGCTCCACTTCTGACACACCTAAGCTTTGGCGAGGGTGAGTCATTATGTATTCTCTAGGATTCAAGAATGACATTTTAGTATTTTCCATCTATGTAATGAACATCATTGCTTGGTCCGTTTGGATTACAAGGTGTAGCTATGCTATTGACCTTCACAATGTTTCCACTGCAGACGTCACCTCCTTGGATAGAAAATTTGCCAGTCACACCCAATCTTTTTGTATATGGTATTCAATTAGCTTGCGAGTACAATGCATGATTAATATTAACTTTTCTTATCGTTTGCTGAAAATCCAAGATCGCCTGATCAATGATCTCATATTGAAACTCGCCAAAGTGTTGTACGTGCTCCTCGAACTTCTGTCACTCTCAGCTGAGCTCACCAACACCCTACTCTCCCATTTGCAAGATGTCTAGTGAGAAAAATGTCATCAATAGGAATCATGTGATGAGTAGCTCCACTGTCCACAATCCAAGTAGAAGCAAAAGTGCTTGGTTGTGACAAATGGACCTCTGTGACCGTTTTCTTGGAAGACAGCTCACAGATATGGACGAGACTCGCCTCTGATGCCTCTAAAGAGACAATGTGGACCTCTACAAACTACTTAGACGAGCCCTCTAGCGTTGAGAACGTTGTCAACTGTGATGGCTGACTAGTGGCAACGTGAGACTAAGTTTTATGCAGCCCATGAGATTGGTTGCCACCACCCTGCTTCTCTTACTAAGTGTGATGTGGTGGTGGAGAATGCTACTCTTAGCAATGAAACCAAACAAGAGGACTTGAAGACCTCTAGTCTTGGCCATGGTCACTACTTGTAAAGAGTGATGAGAAATCTTCTCGTCAAAGTTTTCATAGCCATGTAACACAAGGTAAGACGTCTTCAACACTTGCAAACACCCACAAAAATAAGTGTTTTACTCTAGATGGCCCCAAACAATGGAAATCAGCTACACTTATCACGAAGGAAAGACTATGGATGTCCCATTTGAGTCGTATGAACTGGTCGCCTACAAAATATCTATGTTGTCAACAAGGAACAGATCGTTAAAAATTTGCAGCTTGTGAGGTCTTCTCTTGATGGGGAAACCTCTATATCCTCGCTTTGGCAATGATACCGTATGAGAGTGCGCAATAGAAGAGAATCACGAACACAGAGAGAAAAGGAAAGACGAAGAGAAAGCAAGAAGAGAAGAATGATCTACATTGAACAAAGAAGAGGGCTGAATACAATGAGGACTGATCAGTCCCTACACCTAGCCCAAGGTGTCAGTGAGGGCACCAAATCAGGCTGAATAATGATGACATCACCTTTGACGATGATGGAGAAAGTGACAGTGACAGAGACAGAGGTGCAGCCTGCTGACCACGACAGACACACAGAAGATTGCAGCCACCTAATGGACAACCTGCAAGACAATGTGAGTGTCTAACCCAACCAAACTGATCAGCTATATATAGCTGAGCAGCCAAACTGGCCAACCAGCTGCCAAAATGGCCAAAAAAGCTGGCTGACTGCACTTAATGCAGTCAGCAGCAATAAAATAATGCAGAAATGCCACGGTGGCCACTCTGAGAAAATCACAGAATGCTGAAAAAAAATCACTAATTAGCAAACACAAGAAAAGCACGCTAAACACGAAGAAAACATAGTAAGAGGTCCAAGTGTCCCTATCAGACTCTAACTAGGGCTCACAACCAAGAGATGACAGACCGACAAAATAAGGTAGGCTAACAATCTCACTATGCTTGTCTTTTTCAGCTACAATTTCTCAGTTTGTAAAAGAGTTGAAGACCCCTTGACTATCAAATAGTCAATGGCTTTGGTCATGAGCTCCACCAAATCATAGGACTGCAAGATAGCATCCATCATCATATGCCAAATGCTACTACATCGAGTTTCTAATCCTAGAGGAGAGCCGGTCAAACTAGGAGCTTGTGGTCCATAAGGGCTTAGAACTCCATGTCAACCTCGAAACATATCATATTCACTTTTGAATAACTTCACACATATGGGATAGCATCCCTCTAGCTCCTAAAAGGCAGTCAAATGAGACTCCCTTTGCTTGTTCACACAAGAACTTTACTGCCAAAAACAATTTTTCATTCTTTGACAATCCTTCCTGCACAAGCAACAAACAAGCATCCTTTCACTCGCGCCTTTGCTTGCTCTAGCCTTGTCTTGATGTGCAGCCTCCCAATTACAGCCATGTGTTGGAAGTGTAGCCTTTCTGTTGCACAAAATCCTCCTCTTCAAGTCAGTCCATGCTTGATCAGCCCCAAACCCACTCTAATATCATATCAAAGTGTTGCAATGCAAAAGCATGTGCTCAATCAAATCGAATGTGACGAAGGGGGGTGTGTGTGTGTGTGTGTGTGTGGGGGGGGGGGGGGGGAAGAGAGAGAGAGAGAGAGAAGAATGCTGAGAATGTTGAACACTGAATATTGAATAACCAAGGCAAAAAATTGAGTGCAAGATACTCTACATGTATGAGAGTTCAAGACCTCACAATGCGTACACCACAAATGACAGATTGCAACCAATGTGCATGCCTAAATAGCCAAAAAAAGGAGAGGAAGATGATGTAGTTGGCCACCGAAGTTGGTCCAATCAGACAAACCTCATCAGCTTCCTGGTTGGCTGGCTAGCCGACTCTTGACTAGCCCTACCTTGCCCCTTGACTAACCCTACCCGCCATCTTTCCTTGCCAAACATCCAATTGCCCTGCCCACATAGCTACCAAGGGTTTCTGAAACGAGAGGTATGAAACGGGTTTCATAGGTTTCGTACAAGTTTCATAAAATGTTAGAAACGGGTTTCATTCAAGATATCAAACAATATAAAAGTTTTATAAACATATACTATATGACTTGTGCCATAGAAAAAACAAATTGACATTATTCATTATTCTATACGATGCAAATGAGCATTCAACATAGCATCAACATTTGCATGCATCATGGTCAACTATCCATGCCCAACATCAACTTTAGTTGTAAAAGTAGCCATCAATATATGCAATCATCATGGATAACAACTCAAAATAAAACTGCGGCAATCAATGCCAATATCCATGTCAACATGTTAAGTAAATCTATGATAAATGATGATTACAAAAGTTCCAAGACATCTAGGATATGGCATTTGTGAAAGCTAAAAATAGGTGTTTTGTACATTTATGAAACACCTAGGTATGAAACGAGTTTCCTAACCTTATGAAATGGGTTTCTTGGCAACTATGCTTGCCTGCTACCTACGAAGAGGTTGCTCATCGCCAAGACTACTCAAAACCTGTTGCCCACTTACCATCCTCATGGTACTACCCGTACCAATGTCTACCCTACCCATACTATCCATCTAGGCCACCAACCTGTCCAAGAAGTGCATGCTCTTACAATGTTTGTAGCCCCTCCTAGGTTCTATTTTTAGGCCTAAGAGGGTGTATTAAGCTAAAAAAGGTGACTTACCAACAAAATAAGGTGCATTACCAATTAAATCTTCATTAGCTCAATTTAAATAGGCCAAAAACCCAAAATTACCACGGTATATGTCCCATAAGCAAACACCCAAACTTTTGGTGGGATTCATGTCTATAAATGAAGAGGTTGCCTAGCCATGAGTCAATCATGTTTTGCAAATACTGACACCCCATCAATTGCCACCCTCATCCACTGCAATGTACTCCCCTTCATCGGCACATACCTCAATTCATGGTGCATCTAGCCATCCACCAGAATCAATTTCACTTTTTTTAAAGAGGCATCAACCTCTTCTACCTATGTTTTCATCCTCATTGCACTACAATCACTTCACACTATGTTTCTCTATCTTGCCTTAATCTGAACTCTTTTCTTTTTTAAAAAACTCTTGAACTCTTGGTATTGTGCTGTTAATCATAAGTGTCTATTCTCTCTCAATGCCCCTACTTATCCTCTCTATATATCATCTAAATGGCTCCTCCACATTGCAGCAATGATGATAAGCTTAAAGGCCATGACTATCTAACTTTGAGAGAAATGGTAATGGTCTCATTTGAGCAAAAGAAACTCTTGTATGTTGTTTGAAGATATGCCTTGCATCCCAAAAAAACCCTCTCTTCCATCCGTTTGGGCCAAACCTAGGAGCAAATTAAAATAGCAATCCAAGGAAGGTATCTTTCCCCATCTTACCAAATCTGAAAGATGGGCAATTATGAGAAAGCAACCCTTCATCAAGACAATGACAATGCAAAAGCATATACAATGCTTCTTTGGTGCGTCTTGAAGGATGTTCTCCTGATGGTTATGTCCTATATTACAACTCTATGTACCAAGCTCCGTTGACCATGAGAGCTGTTACCATCTACAATCAACTACAAAACATTCGATTCAAGATGACTAATATGGTTCATTCATTCATTCTCTAAGTGAAACAAATTCACAACATGCAGTCTGCTCTTCCCAAAGCCCATCATCGCCCCTCCAGCCATTGCCACATGTGCAAGAGGACACAAGAGACAGACAGAGACAGACAGAGAGCGGCAAGAACCAGAGCTCATTAAAAATTCAGCTGTTAACTCAGTTTTTGCATAATTGAATGTAAAATTAGAGCAGCTACAATTGGGATGCAGTTATTTACCTTGAACAAAATTGCCCGATGCCGACAAACACCATATGGAAGTGAACCAAGTGGTATTACATTTGACTGTCTTTGAACTTTAAGAAGCTTAACTGCCCTTTCACAAAGCATATTGACAGTCGGAATAGCATCGCTAGCAGTCTCATGTGAGCTGGACATGGCTGTCGAATGACTACTGCAAGAGCACACAAAAGGGACACCTGCATGACTTCCAAGAGCAGACCTTCGAGTGTTTGTAACATTCATCGTCTTGTCACTCCCACCAAGGCAGTCAGAAACAAAAAGAGATAAGATGGCAGCCTTTTGGAAGGCATTGAATCCAAGACATTCAGCATGTCCAAGATTCTGCCCCGCTAACTCTAGTCTGGTAAGGAAATGTTGTGCTAGCACAGCGATTACATCCAACTCTTCATCTCGTTCTCTGGACCAAAAAAAGAATTGGACAACAGTAATGTATCAATGATCAAACACTATGGAAAGCTTGCAAAGAAACATAAAATAGGGGAGAGCACAGCCAGCTCATCCTTACCTGTCTACCACAATCACCTCACGGGTGTCAAGACATGGCTGCTCACTTTCCAAAATTTCCAAAGAAGAAAAAGGACGTTCACGCCCTGCATCATAGAATCCATCTTCTAGATAGTGATCAACACCACAAAGGGATTGAGTACAGTATGTCAATGACACCTCTGAGAACGATTGTGTAGATTTTCTCCTTTTCTTTGGCTTAGGATTCCTATCTAAGAGACCTCCTTTACGACGACCATTCACCAGATCAGTCTCCAAATCTTGTTTAGATTTAAAGACGAAGATGTCATCAGAGCCACCTTCCTCTTCTCCTAAGGTGGCGTTGACAGATTGGTTAGCCTTATCATCATTTAAAACCTCCTTTCGACTATCTATAGTTATACCCTGGACTGCAGAGCTGTATTCACTATTTTCATGAATTTCAGGTACAAGGTTCACAGAAATATCATCCTTTCTTGAGCTGGGAGACTCGGGACCATTGCCACTTTGTTTACAACAACATTCCTGCCCTATGTCCTCTGTGGATTGCATGCCACCTCCATCTTTAATTGATTGCGTGTCTCTTTCCCCGTCATCTTTTCTTCTTTCTTCACTTCCTAGGCATTCTTGAGCACCACCATCTAACAGCCTAGCTGACTTGGGCATGGCTTGTCTTGATACATCTGCTGCAGACTCTTCACTACCACCACCATTTAGATCATCCTTACATTCTGCTTTTAGCTTCCTGCTAAGATTCAATCTGTCCTGTCTTGCTTGTAGCTGCTGAACATCATGCCTTTTCCAGCCTTGCTTGCTTCTGTTATGGGACATGCTTCTTGGCAACATTAACTCCTTAGCAGATGGTGAGATTGGTGGCTGAGAAGAAAGATCATCACCTGAAACAGAAAGGCATTGATGCTGAGCAAACTGAAAAATGCACACACTAAACTGGTCCCAAAGAAGTTCCATACCTTCTGGAGCACTTGGTAGCACCTCAGCATCTAGTTCACTGGAAGAGGTAACTTGCACAGATGGGGAAGGATTTCCTTCGAGGTTGCAAGTAATCCATTCAGGTATTTGGCATGTACTTCGGAGCTTATTAAACTGAAAATGTCACATGATAATGCATTAACTCTTTATGTCACACTACAGCACCCTTCAAAAGCTCAACAGAGGCATGTATGTGACCTGTATCAATGGCCAATAACATAATCGACTAAAACAGGCAGCATATGATACTGTAAAAGCAAGTTGAAGACACGTCAGGCTAAAAGAATCTACGCTAAAGATGAATATCACATAACGTGGGGCAATCCCAAGGGCCAAAGCAAAGGAAAAGTTTATTAACCTTGGCATTGAGGGCCTTCAAAGAGGTCATTGCAGATAATCCAAGCGAAACCAATGACGTCAACTTGTTATGGGCCACATCAATTGAGCTTAGATTTGGAAGACTAGACAGTCCTGAAGGCAACTCAACCAGCTTATTATTTTCTGCCCGCAGATGTTTAAGAGCTGTTAAGCTGCAGATTGTGTTTGGTAATGATTTTAACTTATTGAACGAGATATCAAGCTCCTGCAAACTCTTCAAATCCCCAATTCCAGGAGGAAGATATCTGCAGATATTGATCAAGTAAAAGATCCATCAAATAAACTTCCTCAACAAGATAGATCAGCTTATTGAAGATAACCCAGAGAAAAACTTCTGTACTAAGGAAGTCATGTTGTGTTTCGACATTGTACTAAGGAAGTCATGCCCCAATCAACCACCATGGACTCGCTATTTTTTAGTCTCATATGTACGTCATTTAGGAAAGAGAATTCCAGTAAGAAATGAGATTGGTAATGTGATGGACAAGAAAATATTTAAAAACTGACTTTTAACCCATAGATGAAGCAGACACTAGACTCCCTATTGAAGAAAAGACTACCATGGTTATAACAAGGCAATATTAGGATGCATACAATGCCCCTATCTCCATCAGTATGAGGAAGGTACACTCACGAAATTGAGAAGTTGCAAACTGCCAGTCTCGTCAACATCTGCAGATTGGAAATTTCAGGTGGCAAAGAAAGCACGGAATGCCTCAATGGTGTTTGATGCAACTCAAGTGTCTTCAGGTTAATCAGCTTAGCAAGTGGTGGTAAAATTCCCAGGCCAGACGGACATAGCTTCATGTGCAAATGCTCCAGTGCTGCAATCTCACCCACTTCATCTGGAAGAAGTCTTACCTCATTCGAGAAGAACTTCAAATTACGAAGATTTAGGAGTCTGCTGACAGATCTGGGCATTATAGTAAATGTGTTGTCGAAAATATACATGTTCTTTGCATGGTGAAGATATTCAGAACCATTACTCAGGTATGAGTCCAATGCAGTGACAGAGTACCCATTTGGGGATATATCGACCACCACTTCATCACCACTTACAGCACCCACACAATCTTTAGGCGAATCATTGCTAGATTCATTTGGAACCACTTTAGCTTCGTAAACATGTTCCTTCAAGTTTTCAGTGCCTCCATCAGCATCCTGCTGTTCAGTGTCGTGTGCTGCAATCTCAGATGAATCATCAGGCATGCTAGGTGTTGGAAGTGTCTTGCCAGAGCTAATGTCTCCAAAACCATCCCAAGGCACTTCACTGTTTGTCCCATTGTTTGCACTACTTGCCATGACATCTTGGGTACCTGGGCGGGAATCATTTTCACTGCCATCCATGATTTTAACTTAAAATATCTGCACTCCACGAACGACTGTGCTGAATATGTCCGACCATGGATTAGGCATGCAGTACAACCGATGAGGGGTCACAACCTCTGTGACATCAATTTGCATATAAACCAGTCCGCATCCTCATAGATAAAACCACCTGAGAGAAACCGACTTTGTATGGAGACCGATACTTTACATTCCAGCTCGTGAGCTTATGGTCAGCTATCATCGAGAATCTCTTGCCATGGCTAAGTACTGCAGCTGAAAGCAACCGAACAAGCAGATGCTAAGTCCTGTCAGGCGCCTTATTAAGTCTGAAAACTACAGGCGAATGCTGCAAAACATCCAGCATAACATAATCACGCTCATGTAACTTGTTAAAGGGTACAGAACGACTGTAACATATCCGAATGATTCATGGCTGGAGGGGCATAAAAATTTGCAACTTGAGTAGACAAGAACTGAATTTGAATGAATTAGCAAAGGGAAGGAAAGCAGGCAGGCATCTACCTAAGAAAACAATCGACGATGGGTCTGAATTTAGGCTCGCAAGCGGCAATTCAGCTCAATGGAGGCCTCGGCTTCGCCATCTGTCTGTCTGTCTCTCTGTGTCTCGCTCGCTCGCTCGCTCGCTCGCTCCTCTGTGTTTTTCGAAGAAAAGAGAAGAGGCAGAGTAATTTCGTCATGGTTCAGCAAGCCCTAGAGGAGACTGGTAGACACTTTAGCGTATGTGTATGTATTGCCTGGGCGGTGCGTTTCATAAAAGTCTCCAGACTCCAATAGTTTTACACTGTTTCTAAGAACCGAGCAGTTTCCCTCGGGAAAGACAGGTTTTGAACTGGACTAGCTTGTTTGAACGCGCACCCAATCGCTAGAGTCTCTTTTCAATGTGACCACGTGATCATACGTTAATGGAGAAATAAAATATATATATTTCTTAATGCAAGGTAGATACGTATATTAATCAAAACCAATGTTCCATGACCCGCATTGCTTAGTCAAAAGGGGGCATGAGTCCCACTCCTATCCCCTGAGTCCCACTCAATGACAATATCTACATACTAGCGTTCCTTGCGCGCGAACGCTATCCCGCTCCGCGAAGCGAGGTGCGAGGGATCGCACGGCAGCTTCACTTCCCTATCGCACAGTGGGAAATGCTATCACAAAAACATCACATACTTTACTCTCCTCTACTCACAACCCCTCTATCTTTGATTCCATTTACACCTCCCCCCTCTGTATCCACACTCACTCACTCACTCAATCACACACACACACACACACACACTCTCTCTCTCTCTCCAATTCTCTCTAAGCACCCTCTCTATGTCACACACACACACACATGCACCATATCTACAAACATTCCTCTCGACATAAATGTAAGAAATTATATGCTTGCACATGCGATAATTAGAAACAACAGCACAATACTGAAAAACGAAGCCACAAAGGCCAAGTATAAGGTACGCAAGTGTTTTTAAGCACCATAGGCAAATGGCCGATGCCAACAAAAAAAGACAGTGTCTCGAAGATGCCTAATAGAAACAAAGCTTTTTGACTAATCATTAACAAAATCTTCCTCGTTGAGAAAAACATAAGAAGGCGAAGCCGGGAATGCTTCCATAGTTTCCATTGGTAATCACATCGGCAATGCAACGGTATAAGTAAGTACGTGGAATAACAATGTTACACTAAAGCGGGTCATAATTGAGGCAGAGACCAAGCACCACAAAAATAATTTCTATAAGAGACCTAGTCAAAATGAAGCCACAAAGGCCAAGCATAAGGCACCGACGTATTTCCAAGTACCATAGGCAAATGGCCGATGTCTACAAAAAAAGACAATGTCTCAAAGACGCCTAATGAAAAGAAATCTTCCTTTTCTTCGAGGAATCATTAACAAAATCCTCCTCCTTGAGCAAAATATGTGAAGGTGAAGCATGGAACGATTCCACAGTTTCCATTGATAATCGCATGGGCGATGCAACGGTCCTACCTCCCTCTTCACCACCTGCATTAGAACAAAAATCACAATATAAGTACATGGAATAACTAACAAAGATCATTCCATCCCAATAATAATAATACCTGGTCGAACATTTGTGAACCACTCCGTAGGTACTGACAAACGTTGATGCAGTGTCACAAAACAACCCAAATCTTTGAACCCATACTTAAACCAATGCCTCGGTATCTTATCTGTATGGGAGAGTTGAAATCTCTTCTTATGGTCAACCTCGTACATATGCACCCGAAAACATTGCGTGTATCCACAATGTACAACTTCAATAAAAACTGGGAGCTTGATGTCGATATTAACATCATCATATAAACGCTCGATGACCCTTGCAAGTGTCCTTCTTATGATATTATCAGGAGCTATAGTGAGTAATGTGCATTGCAGCTCCTTTTGATAGTCAGAAGCTAGGTAATAGTGCCACTCTAGGGTAGGCATCTGCAAAAGTTAAATGAACAGTGAAATATAAAAAAATTATACTTCCAAGAGTATATGCCAACCAAACAGGGCATAGAGAGCAATTCACACATATGTAAAACCAACGTCCCTACATGGTCATATATATGCAAAAACCAATGTCCCTACATGGTCGTCAATAACTACATCTCCGCAAAGAAAGTAATGCACATTACTGCACCTTTCGAAGAACATCCTTATATACAATGTTTGTGGTCATACCCCCATCCTCTTCACCCAATAGCACTTTCACACCATGCGAAGATTTTACCCTTGAAAATGCAACATACAGTTGACCATGTGTAAATACTGGTGCCTTTAGATAAAGCCCAACAATGAACAAAGTCTGCCCCTGTGACTTGTTGATTGTCATAGCGAATGCCAACCGGATAGGAAATTGTCTCCGCTTCATAGTAAATGGCAAATGTGTAGCATTCGAAACAAAAGTAATACAGGGAATAAAAACTCGTTCACCCACATTTGCCCCTGTTATTATCTAAGCATCTATCACTTTCCTATTGAAAGCTCTACATATCAATCGCGTACCATTACACATACCACTTCCTGGATTTAGGTTTCTAAGAAGAATAATAGGTGCATTTATCTTCAGCAGCAATAAATGAGGAGGAAATCCACCTCCAAGGTCTAATGTATTTAAATACTCAACAGAGTACAAAAATGAGTCGTCGGTCTCTGCAATTGAATTTGCACTATAATACTGTCTGACCTCCCCTGGCATTAGTTGCAATGCACGATCATTCAAAGTAGCCACCTTTGTATTCCGCGAGGCAAGTATAGCTCGCTCACTAAAATACGACGTGTAGTCACCCACATTGGACACGTCACTGTAGACACTATCAATCAGTGTTTCGATAGAGTGCCCTTTTAATATCATGTCAGGTGGGACACACAACTTATCACAACTTTCGGTAACACCCACTCCATCTCCTATTCCTTGAATCCAATAGATGAACCCATTGTCCACCACACTACCAGCTGTCGACACTCGCATATTGCCAGATAGCCTTAGCACCCTTATGTAACGCCACAAATCAGAGTAACACAATGCAGCATTAACAATATCCTCACGTGTTCCCTTTACCACAACAGGCAAGACTTGTCTAAAATCTCCCCCAAACAGAACAACTTTTCCACCAAATGGCTTATCACAGCTCATAACATCTCTTAGAGTTCTATCAACCGCTTCGAAGGCATATCGATGGGTCATAGGAGCCTCATCCCACAAAATAAGGCTTGTTTGTCTCAATAACCGAGCAAGGTCACTTTGAACAGGAATATTGCAAGTGGATCGATTATTTAATTCTACTGGGATTTTAAACCGCGAGTGAGCTATACGACCACCTGGCAAAAGCAAGGCAGCAATACCACATGATGCTGTTGCCAATGCTATGCGACCACCACTGCGTACCTTCGCAAGCAAACATTTGTATAGGAAAGTCTTTCCAGACCCACCAGGACCATCCAAAAAGAATACATCCCCAGTATCTGTATCAACAGCTTCCATGACTGCACCGAAGGCAATTCTTTGTCCTTCATTCAACATTCCCTCCATGGATTCAGAAACCCTATGTTGTTCTGATATGTTGTATGCATATTCATCTTGCAAAAGAGGGTTAGCATGCAGTTGTGATTTTGGTTGATGAGGTTCAGGCAACCCATCAAAATCACAAAGTCTTCGTCCTACATGACGTAAAAGGTCTTGTAGATGCAACAAAGCCATGTTAGATGCCTCATACTGCAGAACACCAAGAGAGGCATGCACGTGCTGTAACTGCAATCTATACATGATATCCTCTACCATTGGCACCATAAATCTTTCCCATAGATGGCCAGGCCGAGCTGGCTCACAAAAGACCAAAATTGCAACAAATAAAGTTCGGAGTTGAGCACCAATTTGCACAGAGGCAGCTTCCTTTAAGCACACAACATATTCATCATCGCTCTCTAACATGCCCCTTGCAATGCAAGCATCCCTAAAAGTATCACAGATCACGCTATCAACAGTACGCAAATCTTCAAAAGAAGTACATCCCCGACACTCTGTTAAAAGCATCCGCAAATAGTAGAGCTCACCACAGGTAGGCGCCACAAAATACATCCGACCACATGTATTCCCACGCTTCCTTCTAGTCCACATCTTATGTCGTGCATTCCATACCCAATACACTGGAAAGTCTTGATAACGAATAGTCCTAGCCTCTGGATGAATGTGGTTGCACACAAACCATTCAGTAAGAGTAGTTTTTTGGAGGTCTTCATTCTACACAACATCTGGTATACTATCTGTATCCCGAAACACCACATAGTTCTCACCAGGTAAGTGTACCTGCATACGCTGTATATCAGGCTTTTCATCGTGCAATGCATAATCATAGATCCGCCAACATGCCTCAGAGGCAGAAACATATCGTGCATCCAAATAACTTTGTATCTCGTCCACCTCGTGAGCATCGCCACCATTCCGGATTGAATCAACCCCAATAGAAAATTTGACGGTTGCATGATCATGCCCCTTGTACACATACTTATACAAATACTTCACAGCCGCAATTGTCGAGCAAACCTCTACATTTATGTGTGCGTTGTATTTTTTACTCAAGAATGGATTATATGGAACAATTCATCGATTATCAATGACATTACCATTTATGATCACAGAGTTTCCATCATCTCGTCTTCGATAAACGGGATAGCCAGAACTATCAACTGTCGTCGTGCCCACTAATTTTCGTGGGTAATCTTTAGTACATCTACCCTTGTCCATACAGGGACTCTTGGGGTTCAATCCTCCGCAGGGGCCATGAATGTTACACTTTGAAATTGTCTCAAATAAGGCTGGAAACTTAACTCTATTGGGTAACTCAGCACAAACCAGTCTATCGTAGTGACATGCTTCAGAAGGCTTGAAAGACGACTCTAAAATTAGCAAAGTATGAGAATGTGGTAGCCCCCTCTTTTGGAATTCAATCACAGTAACATAGCCAGCAACCTTTCCAAAGAGATCCTTCCGCAACAACATACACATCAAATCAGCATGCTTTTTATGAAACACGCGAGCAGTCAAATCCGGACGATCATAAGCACTTTGCCCAGGCAATAAAGCATTAGTAATCTCCAACCACTTTGGATTGCATGTCATTGTTATAAAAAGGTCAGGTTTTCCCTTACATCGCACTATAGCCATGGCATCCTGATATAATTGATACATGTGCCTTGGTCCACCTGTGAATGACGACGGTAAAACTATCCTCTTGCCAATAGAGGCACCAACAATCGGCATTGTCCCATCATCGTTTGCCCCCACCATGTCTGCCAAGCCTTTATAGGCCTCCGATCATAACACTGATTGATTCTGGCGACACCAAGTTAACCTCCATTGCTCTATACTACAATAAGCATCAACAATAAATTGTTGCAATAGTCGACTAGCACGCAATATGCATACCTCAGTATCTTCACACACTTGAAGACGAAATGCATAAAACTGCATCTGGATAACACAATTTTTATTGGACAATTCATATATGTTAACAGGAATACTAACATTACTATAGGGAACCTTTACATGCCAACCATCATCCCCCATAGGAAAAAGGAGGACATATAGCATTGGCATATATGCCCTATGCAAGTTTCAAATAGCAACACATCGACCACCCCGAGTGTAAACATGAATATCCCGACGATCAAGAGTACCCTCATCACCCTGCCCTGGCATGATAGCTGCAACCTCAGTTGCTGCAGGAGCAGAGTATTGTTTACTGGTTCTTTGAATACCAAAAATACTCATTCTTAGTTCCTCCACGGGGTTATTTTGCAATTGCAAACCCACTGACCTAAAAGCACGTGCATATATGTTGTGTCGATGCATCATACATTGAAGCTCCCCTAGCAAGTTTGGTAATAAATCATGCATAACCCCCAATCTATTAAGCAACTCATGCTCGGTATCATAAACATACAGTTGTGCAAATCTTGGCCTTTCTTGACGCTGCACATCAGGAAGCAAAGTACCTATACGGTGATAAACAGAGCCATGCACTCTAAAGGTGTAACCATTCCCGATAATGGGCAGCTCATCAACATTAGCTCCGAGTGATACAAATGCAAGAGCGCTGTTGTATGCTCGTATGTTGTTTTTAAATATCCTACTCTGAGGGTGCATGCCATGCAACAAATCATGCAATGGCTGCGGTGGATGTTGCAGTGGCGGCAACATTACTTTTCCATTTCGACAACAGTGCCTTCCAAACAAAATCGACCCTTAAACCCGAGTCTCGCATCTCCACAACTTAGCTGAACACCTTTCACACATCATACAAAGACTCCCCATGGAATGCACATCCGGCTCTTGAAATAGTAGTATTGACATTGCCGGGTGAACATCCGTTGTAGGCAAAGCATTTAAAATGGAGCACAATCCACCACTTTGGGGATCAAAAACAGCAATATTATGAACACGTGACTCATTAGCCACGGAATTTTCCACATTGTGGTGATTTCCGAAATCTAAACCAACATGCTGTTCAACTGGCTCATTATCCCCATTTACAAATTCAACACGGCGAGACACACTCTCACAAACGACTCCGCCAAGATTTCCCCCATGTTGGCATATAGACATTGAAGCATTATTAACATGTGACTCAAAAGTCACATGATTAAGACCATTGCAACCACCCACTAATGGCAAAGCATTCGTCAAATCCACACCAAACTGTCGCTAGGCTTGAAATCCCCTAATGGTTCTATCCGGTGATGGCAAAACATTAGCCACATCTATACCAAACTGTGGTTGGCCTAGTTCACAATGACCATTTAGAATCTCCTCATGGAACGAATGGTTTTCAATGTCTCTTTGAATGGATCTACCACGATCTAAAATCCCTTTCCGAGCCCTGAGTCTAGCAACCTGCCGTCGCTCATACCTCGTGGAAGTAAGCATGTCCCTACGAACACGCAACACATAGTCTCTCCCAGTTGCTCGATGCGAACACCCCATATTGATCACTTGGCCACAAAACCTATTATCAACATATGCACACATTTAAATTTAAGATTAAATATCAAGACACAAAACCACTACAACCCAGTCAATGTATCTGTCTTAAAAGACGCTACACCAGCCCATTAGAGAGAGAGAGAGAGAGAGAGAGCATGGTTGCTAAGATAGAAGTAACCTTGGTAATTAACAAAAGAAAGTAAACATGCAACTGCAGAAACTACTATCAATACATTTTATCAAAGGCATGGTTTGATTTCTAAATTAAATGTATTGCGTACATTCGATGTACACAATATATCAAATCTAAATATACCAACCATCATTGGAGTATCAAATCTGCTCCATGTAAATATCAAGACACAAAACCACTACAACCCAGTCAATGTATCTGTCTAAAAAGACGCTACACCAGCCCATTAAAGAGAGAGAGAGAGAGAGAGACTGGTTACTAAGATAGAAGTAACCTTGGTAATTAACAAAAGAAAGTAAACATGCAACTGCAGAAACGACTATCAATACATTTTATCAAAGGCATGGTTTGATTTCTAAACTAAATATATTGCGTACATTCGATGTACACAATATATCAAATCTAAATATACCAACCATCATTGGAGTATCAAATCTGCTCCATGTAAATATCAAGAAAGAGACATCACGTCATACATACTCAATACATTTTACTCAAATACGCTTTGTTATATCAAAAGTGTTACACATCTTAGCACTTTCCATGTAGGCTTTACAAAAAAGAAGCAAATATTATCATAAAAAGTGCTAGCCCATGCACTTTAAAATACGCAACACAATCTGAACCTATAAGTTCCACCCTAAGCAATTTTTGTATATACATAGTCTCCTTAGATGCGACCGTTCATTTGACGGCTCAATTGTTGCAACAAAGCATTAAACCTACTAACATTCATTTGAAACTGCAAGAACGGCAACCGACAACCCCTCTGGCAGATCACAAGTTCATGGTCATCTCCAAGCCCCCAAACGGAAGCCCACATATCGTTCACCAGCAGATTCATTAATCTGCTTGTCTCAGAAATAATTGCTGAAAGTGCCCTTACTTCACCACCCAGATCAGTCGACACTTGCTGGAGAACACCCTGCGTGTGTTTGGTCTCGCTAACAACACCATACAGACCTTTAGCCTGTTCATGTAACTCCATTGAGTACATGGCAAGCGCACTATCAACACGCGTACATAAACTCGTCTGCATTTCCATCAACTCATTCATCTTGGCCTCAAGTTTTCTAAAGTCCGAAGCACCCGAAGTAGCCCTTGTGTTTCTTCGAATCTTTGCAGCTCTTGTACATTTAGCAACATGTATCTCTTGTCCCCTTGCCACCTCTTTCATTTTTCGCACATTCATTCTATTAGAGCTCATACGTTGGCTGCAATGAAACATATAAACAATCATCTTCAAAAATATAAATAGTAGCACTTTGACGCAATCACAATTAACAAAACTATCTTCCATACCCATGCGAATGAACCCAAGCTGGCAAGCGCCGAAGAGATGATGTTGTTGCCATTTTGTTTATTTCAACTGAATCCACTACATTCAATGGAGTCGAAAGCACTACGTCGGGAATATCTCCTATGGCTTCGCTTTGTTCCATGGCTACACCAAACGTCAAGACATAAGTGATAGACACATTCACAACCTTCTTGAGAGTAAAGAACATGTTCCTATACATAAAGGTATCCCCAATCTCGAAATACTGATTGGTGCCAATCCCACACGACACACAATAACTTACCAACTCACATTCGCAAACACAAAACCTAAATGCGTGAAAGAATATATGTACGCTACACATGAGTACTATCATGCACACATGGCACTCACCAAGTTCCAACCACGCATTGCCTAAAGGCCCTGCCAATGAATCTTCAATCATGTACATCTTCACTATCTTGAGAGAAAAGAACATGTCCTATACAGAAAGATATCCCCAGTCTCGAAATACTCATTGGTGTAAATCCCATAGGACACACAATAACTTACCAACTCACATTCGCAACCACAAACCCTAAATGCATGAAAGAATATATGTACGTTACACATGAGTGCTATCATGCACACATGACGCTCACCAAGTACCAACCATACATTGTCTAAAGGCCATGCCATGTCGATCTTCATTCACGTACATCAGCACAATCTTGAGAGAAAAGAGCATCTCCTATATAGAAAGGTGTCCCCAATCTTGAAATACTTATTGGTGTCAATCCCATAGGACACACAATACCTTACCAACTCACATTCGCAGAGAGAGAGACACAAAGAGAGAGGAGCGAGGAAGGCAAACTATACAAAACGTCGTAACATATCAAAGCTACAATCATTCTATGTATCTAGTCCAATCTAAGTTACAAAAGTTCATTAGCAAAATTGCTCAGTAATCAAGAGAGAAACATAGAGAAACAGAGAGAAAGACGAACTATTAAAATGGATTAAAAGTAGTTTTATAATTTGCAAGACACATATGATGTGTTTCAAAATGAAGATTTTCATCAAACAATTCATTTAAGAAGTCTTGCAAGAATTACATATACCAAGCAAACCACGACAAAGAAGCACTGGTTAACATTGCCAAAAACCTATTGTGAACCACTATTCAAAGATGCAACGTTCTCTAGTGCATATCAAGGGCAATGATCTCCAGTGCCAGAAGATGAGCCTGCACGGCGATTCATCTGCGTTAACATTGCTGAAAATCTATTCAAATAAACTTTCAAAGAAGTAAGTTGCACATCAAGAGCAATGTTCTCCGGTGCAACTAAGCTCTCGTTCTTGTGTGCAATCAGCTCACATACTCCATCCTCTATACGACCTGTACTATCAAGAATATCTTTCAGCTTCTCTTCTTGATCGTTCAAAGATCCAGCACGCGGGCACCAATTTTTCTGAATATGCTCATAAATGTCACCTATATAACCCTTGATCTCTTCTAACTCGCCCTGTATAGTTACTGCATCAGCAAGGTGCCCTTCATATTTCTCGTCCAACAGTCTCTCAATCCTCTGTAGTCGGTCACCAATGTTCTCAAAAATTGAAATCGAAGCTTTTTGACGTCAAAATAGTGTCTTCACTTGCTTTTCGATCCCATCCAGGCGACGAATAAACCTTAAGGAACCAACGGAACTATCATGCCCTGCAATATGCTTAAATGCACGACGAACAGCCTTTTTCCTTGTGGCCTCCTTTATTTTGCGTGCATTCATTTGCACGTTAGAAGTGCACTGTATAATATCTTCTACAGACATATTCTTGTTTGCTGTAGAAGCCTCCGTACTGGACAAAAAGACGCGTTAGCCTTGAGGGATATATAAAATATTCTTAAAATTTTAAAACAGCAAAAACCACCATGTCTTATACTACCAAAGTTTAACTCGCCCTCTCTATACACCTAACCAACCAACCAATGCACTAAGTAACCAACCTCTAAACTAAAGTAACCTACGAACTAAACAAACTAAACCAAGTAAGGTAAGCAACTAATCAGCCAAACTAAAGTAACTAACCCATAACACATATATAAACTAAAACAAAAAAACAAACTAACCCTAAACTAAGACACAATCTTCTAAAGTAACTAAGCAACTAATCTAAGGTAAAATCTACTAAGTAACTAACCCATAACACATATATAAACTAAAATAAAAAAACTAACTAACCCTAAACTATATGTAAAGTAACAAACTAACCCTAAACTAACTAATTAAAAAAACTAACTAAATAAAGTAAGTTATAGTCTAATCAACTAACTAAATCAAATAACCACAAACAACCAAAACTAACTAAATAACTAAATAAACTAAATAACTAACTAAAAAAACTAACAAAACTAAATAAACAACCTAAACTAACTAATCACAAATCTAACCAAAGTAACTAACAACCTATTTAACTAACTAACTAAATAAACTAACCCTAAACTAACACAACTAACTAAACTAACCAAGTAAACTAAATAACTAACTAAACTAAATAAATTAAACTAACTAACAATCTATTTAACTAACTAACTTACTATATATTTAACTAAATAAACTAACCCTAACCTAACACAACTAACTAAACTAACCAAGTAAACTAAATAAAATAAACTAACCCTAAACTAAATGCAAAGTAACTAACACACAAAAATAATTCAAACTAACTTATCTATTCAACTAACTAAACTAACTAACTAAATAAAGTAACTAAGTTATAGTCTAAAACTAACTAATCTAAATAACTAACTAAACAAACTAACAAAACTAAATAAACAACCAAAACTAACTAAACTAACTAACCACAAATCTAACCAAACTAATTAACAACCTATTTAACTAACAACCAATAAATATATCAAAACAAATTTACAACCTGAAAGAGAGAGAGAGAGAGAGAGAGAGAGAGAGAGAGAGAGAGAGAGAGAGAGAGATCACCGACCTCAAATAGCAATCCTGACAAACAAACTGCACAAAATAAACCAAAATACCAATAAATTAAACCATACCAAGCAAACCTCCCTCTCTCTCTCTCTCTCTCTCTCTCTCTCTCTCTCTCTCTCTCTCTCTCTCTCTCTCTCTCTCTCTCTCTCTCTCTCTCTCTCTCTCTCTCTCTTAAGTAACTAACACATATATAAACAAACAAAAAAGTAAATTAACTCTAAACTATATCTAAAGTAACTTCCTATTTAGTAAATTACCAAAACTAACTAAATAACAAAATACACTAACTAAACCAACTAAACAACCAAAAATAACTAAATAAAATAACTACATAAACTGACTGAACTAACTAACCACAAACAACCAAAACTAAACTCTCTCTCTCTCTCTCTCTCTCTCTCTCTCTCTCTAAAGTAACTAACACATATATAAACTAAAACAAAAAAACAAACTAACACACAATCTAACGTAACTACTAACTAAATAAACTAACTAAAGAACCTACGAACTAAACAAACTAAACCAAGTAAGGTAAGTAACTAATCAGCCAAACTTAAGTAACTAAAGTAAGCCAACAAAACTAACAACCTATTTAACTAACTAAGTTTCTAGTTAAAGTAACTAACCCATAACACATATATAAACTAAAACCAAAAAACAAACTAACCCTAAACTAAGACACAATCTTCTAAAGTAACTAAGCAACTAATCTAAGGTAAAATCTACTAAGTAACTAACCCATAACACATATATAAACTAAAATAAAAAAACAAACTAACCCTAAACTATATGTAAAGTAACAAACTAACCCTAAACTAACTAATTAAAAAAATAACTAAATAAACAAACTAAATCAAATAACCACAAACAACCAAAACTAACTAAATAACTAAATAAACTAAATAACTAACTAAAAAAACTAACAAAACTAAATAAACAACCTAAACTAACTAATCACAAATCTAACCAAAGTAACTAACAACCTATTTAACTAACTAACTAAATAAACTAACCCTAAACTAACACAACTAACTAAACTAACCAAGTAAACTAAATAACTAACTAAACTAAATAAATTAAACTAACTAACAACCTATTTAACTAACTAACTTACTATATATTTAACTAAATAAACTAACACAACTAACTAAACTAACCAAGTAAACTAAATAAAATAAACTAACCCTAAACTAAATGCAAAGTAACTAACACACAAAAATAATTCAAACTAACTTATCTATTCAACTAACTAAACTAACTAACTAACAAAACAAACTAATTAACTAACTAAACAAACTAACCAACACTAACTATTTAAACCAATAACCTAATTAACTAACCAACAACCTAATTAACTAACTAATTTACTATTTAAACCAATAAATACATTAGAAAATACCAATAAATTAGACAATACCAAGCAAAGCAACCTCTCTCTCTCTCTCTCTCTCTCTCTCTCTCTCTCTCTCTCTCTCTCTCTCTCTCTCTCTCTCTCTCTCTCAACTAAAACTAAAATAAACAAACTAAACCTAAACTATTAACTAAATAATCTAAATAACTAACTAAATAAAACAATTAAACTAAATAAACAACCAAAACTAACTAAACTAACTAACCACAAATCTAACCAAACTAACTAACTTACTATATTTATTTAACTAACTAACTAAACTAACTAAATAAACTAACTAAACCAACTAACCACAAATCTAATCAAACTAACTAACAACCTATTTAACTAACTAACTTACTATATTTAACTAACTAAACTAACTAAATAAACAAACCCTAAACCAACACAACTAACTAAACTAACTAATTAATTCGACAACTAACTAAACAGGATTGTTGATTCAATCAAAGATGACGAACAGAGATGAACTAAATAAACTAAATAACTAACTAAATAAAACAACTAAACTAAATAAACAACCAACACTAACTAAACCAACTAACCACAAATCTAATCAAACTAACTAACAACCTATTTAACTAACTAACTAAATAAACTAACCCTAAACCAACACAACTAACTAAACTAACCAAGTAAACTAAATAACTAACTAAACTAAATAAATTAAACTAACTAACAACCTATTTAACTAACTAACTTACTTCATATTTAACTAAATAAACTAACCCTAAACTAACACAACTAACTAAACTAACCAAGTAAACTAAATAAAATAAACTAACCCTAAACTAAATGCAAAGTAACTAACACACAAAAATAATTCAAACTAACTTATCTAATCAACTAACTAAACAAACTAACTAAACTAAATAACTAACTAACTAAACAAATCTAACCAAACTAACTAACTAAACCAAATAAACTAACTAAACCAAATAAACTAAATAAACTAACAAAACCAAATAAACTAAATAAACTAACTAAATAAACAGACAACCAAAACTAACTAAATAACTAACTAAATTAACTAACAAAACAAACAAACAAACTAACTAACAAAACAAACTAACAAAACTAAAATAAACAACCAAAACTAACTAAACTAACTATTTAAACCAATAACCTAATTAACTAACCAACAATCTAATTAACTAACTAAACTAACTATTTAAACCAATAAATACATCAAACTAAACCAATAAATGCGCTTCTCTCTCTCTCTCTCTCTCTCACGTGCGACACATCAGACACGTCAGAGAGTCTCTGACTGACGGACGTCAGAGAGAGAGAGCAAAGGTCCATTTAATTTGTTCAAACCAATATAATCTAAAAAAAAGAATTGCGCTTTATAATCATTGAAGAGCTGACTCGACACGTCAGAGAGTCTCTCTCTGACGGACGTCAGAGAGAGAGAGAGAGAGAGTAAAGCTGTGTTTAGTTTGTATATCTGTCATCTGGTTTAGTTTGTACGTTCAATATATGGTCATTGTGAGAAGTCTTCTTTCATGATTTTAAAGTAGCAATAACTGAAAATTTCTGAATGATTAAAGTTAGCAAGACTATGGCAGATGAATATACGCGACACGTCAGACAGAGAGAGAGTAAACACAGCTTTACTCTCTCTCTCTCTCTCTCTCTCTCTCTCTCTCTCTCTCTCTCTCTCTGACGTCCGTCAGAGAGAGACTCTCTGACGTGTCGTAACACGTCAGAGACGTCTCTCTCTCTGACGTCCGTCAGAGAGAGACTCTCGTAACACGCCAGATTTCTCTCTGACGTCCTCTGACGTGTTACGACACGTCAGAGAGTCTCTCTCTGACGGACGTCAGAGAGAGAGAGAGCGTTTTACTCGATGCACATGCCACAGGTGGTCAGGAGTGATCCTTGCCAAGCTAAACGTGACGCAGTGCACCGTGCCTGTATCGAATGGGAAGTGTCGGGAGGGGAAGGACGGATCCTGAAGCAATGGAGAGTATCAGGAGCAAAGGACGACAACGGAGAGACTGGCGCCCAGTGGTCCTTTTGTTTCTGAGGAAACGACGAGTGGTCCTTTTGCTTCTAAGTTGGTTTCTTCTTTCTTCAAAGGACGGAGGGACAGAGAGAGAGAGAGAGAGAGAGGGAGGGCGCCCTTTCTCAATGCAGGTTTCTGATGAAGTACCTACGTACACAGTGCAGACACACACACACACCGTAAATCTCTCTCTCTGGCCTGCCGTCCAAAACGTTCTGAAGCTATCAGAGACCAACCCCCGCCCAACCCTCTGACGTGTTTCTTGGCGTCTCGACACTGCGACGCGACTGGCACACACGTCAGAGCATCTCGACGCTGCGACGTGACTGGCACACACGTCAGAGAGAGACAGACTCTCTGACGTCTATCATACGTCAACCAGAGAGAGAGAGAGAGAGAGAGAGAGAGAGAGAGAGAGAGAGAGAGAGAGAGAGAGAGAGAGAGAGAGAGAGAGAGAGACTGACCTCCTGCTGCTTGTTGCTGGCCTGCCTCCTGCTACTTGCACTTGCTGCCTCCTGAGTGAGAGTGAGAGTGAGAGTGAGAGTGAGAGTGAAAGCGAGAATGAGAGTGAGAGTGAGAGAAGAAGAGAAGGTGGTGGAAGGAGACCACGTTCCATTCTGCTCCCAATCATGTGACATTAATGGTCACTTACCTTTCATTCTGCTCCTAATCATGTGACATTAATGGTCACTTTGGTTTGGTTTGGGAGCCAGGTTCGGGAGCACTGTGGTGGTTCGACACTTTCCCGAACCTGTAGCTCAAATAATAATGTAGTATAGATTAGTCAAAACTAGAGTTCCACATCTCACGATGCTCGGTCGAAAGGGGCATGAGTCGCTCTCCTTTTTGCGGAGTCCTGCTTGATGACAAAATCTTTAAGCTCAAGCCTTTCCGAGGTTCTCACGCCTCTTCATGACAAAATCGTTACGCTTGCCTTTTTGCTGAGTCCCACTCCGCAACCAGCTTGCTCCTTGCTTTGCCACAAAAATGTTTTGTCTATGATTTCCGCCTAGCTATTTCTTAAAGCCAACTTTTGGGCATGTAACATCGTGTAACTATCTTATCTCTTAATATATTTATCTTTGTGCTTTTCTCCCCCGCCCCCTACACACACACAAAAGAAAGGCGAAATGAGTATTCCTAAGCTTTAATGGACATGCATGTTGCTATTCTTACTATCATATTCTTTGTAAATCAAGTGCACTTATAGGAATCAATAAAATGACATGGGATGATACTATTATCTTGTTTCACACACATGTGAATTCCCATGCTCTTTCTTCCTCAACCACGCTTTTGCAAATGAATACTATTAACATGCTAAGACGATGGCTCATTCATGTATTCCATGGTGCAAAAAAGAGATCAAAATGATATCAATGCAAGGAAATATTAATGGCAGTACACATCAAGAATGCAAAAAAGCAATGTTGCTAAAACAATCTCTTCTTCCATGAATTGTTTGGTGCCAGCACAAATATAGGCATGACTACGTACATTGGAAAATGAACGATGTTTCCATAGTGTGCATAGACATGGATATCATATTATTACCCAATCATCATATAACATAGTCCATAATTAGCCACTCACTTAAGCACAAAGAATTTATAAAACACAATACTCATGCTCAAGTATCAATATGTCGTATTATTACCCAATCATCATATAACATAGTCCGTAATTAGCCACTCACTTAAGCACAAAGAATTTATAAAACACAATACTCATGCTCAAATATCAATATGAGTAAATATTCAAATATAGATGTGAATAAAAATAACACGTGCCTAGAAGAGATAAGTAAGATTGAAAATCATGTATTTTGCCCATATTCAATTGGTACAATATAACTATGCAACAAAGATCATGGCACTCCCATTGCTTCTAGTGAGAACCAATGAGAAGGAGTCCACTTCACATGGGAATGCAAACACAATATGGACATTGAGTGGAGGAGGAACAAAGAAACATGTCACGTTATTAACTGCAAAACAATAAAAGTGGCCAATGCGATTGACGCAAAACTGTGAAAAGCAAAGGCAAAAGTAGCAAAATGAAAAAGGCAAACAAAAGCTCAAATTTAGCAAATGCATATAGCTAACAAAAAGTTGCAAATGGCAAATGAAAATTTAGCAAAATGAAAAAAGTGAATAGAATCACAAATTCAACAAAGGCATAAGCTACCGAGAATATTTAGAAGATTCATTCTCTCTAGCCATATTTTTTTACTAATATATGCAACCATATAATAATTAATAATATTCTTTTCAAAGTTGAGCTCAACACCTATGCAAGTTGTAATATTTTTTAATGTTGGAAAGGAAGACAAAAGGACTAGTTAATAACCAAAAACAAGGGCCATGTACCCAACTCAACCCATGTATAAAAACAATGAGTGGATAAGCACATTCTTGTGTGTGTAAACTTGAGAGCTCTCTTCTCTTTGTTTCTATCATATCTTCTTGTGTATCATGTTGAGAGTGAGAGAGTGTGTGAGTGTGAGACTAAGGGAGTGAGCAAGGGATTGGGAAAGTGGAGCTTCTTTATTGTAGTGTGTTCTTTTCTTCTTCTCCTTCTACAATTTGGAGGGTAAGAGACGAGGGTAAATTTCTCTCTTTCTTCTTTGTGTTTCCCCTCTTCATTGGAGCACTCCATGAGCAAATGGATTATAATACAGGGGTGAAGCAAATCAAGGGAGCCACATTTGAATTATGAGATCATCATCCAGCCTTTAAACACAACTAGATTATAACGCACAAGGGCAAGAATGTGAGTCTACTACAAACTCTTGGCCATTTACTTGCTTGGAACAATAAGGAGAGAGTAAATAACTTTGAGAATGGAATAGCAACACACTGTTTGAGAGGCATTTGAGTCAAAGAGTATTGAAACTCCTAAAACAATATAGTTCTATCCAAGTCCCGCATGTCATGTGCACAACTCGATATTTTGATTCCATTGTTGGGACATGGATTGCAATAGAGGGGGAAATGAATCAAGGAAGCCATACTTGGATTGTGAGGCCACCATCAAGCCTTCAAATGCATTTAGACTACAAATGCATAAGGGTAAGACAGTGAGTGATAACCAATCAAATGGAACATGAGCAAACTGTGTGGTGATAGCCAATCGAATCCAAGAGTGTTGAAACTCCTAAAACAATAGAGTTCTATCCAAGTGTGTGCAACTCGACATTTTGGCTCTATTGTTGGGACATGAATAGCATAAGTGCTAGAAATACGAATACAGAGGTGAGGTGCCTCTCTCTCGATTTTGTGTTTTGATTGTTAGGGTAAAGGCCAATGTGGCTTGTTGTCCATCTCACTCATTAACCCTAACTATATGTGTACTCACTCATTCTTATTCTTTGAGGGATAAGACAATAAGTTGGTGCTAATAAGAGAGCTATTGGAGGTACTAAACACACACACACACACGCACACTCTGTGTGTGCATGTGCATGTGCGTGCGTGCGTGCGTGTGTGTGTGTGTGTAGAACACCCATCCCCTCTTCTTTTGCCATCAATGCATTGTGCCATACCTTATGTTTCTATTCAAGTCATTATCTCTCTATCTATTAAGCTTTTGGGGCGGCAACATGTCACAATTCTGGTCCCCCCAAACTTCTCTTCTATTCTTCCATGTGCCAAAGTGTCAAAGACTGCTAAACAAAATATGGATTGAGGGGGAGTAGATAGATAGATGTATTTTTTGTGTTTGAATATATACTCTTTCTCGCAATCCTTGTCTCTCTCTACACACACACACGCGCGCGCGCACGCACGCACGCACATGCATGCATATGGCTCCATTGATTTCAAAAAGCTATGGCTATCTTTGTTTGACTTTTGGTAGCCTTTCAAACTATCTATTGTGTGTGTCTGAAGGAGAACATCCCATACTGCAAGCAAAAGGAGGGAGGAGAACAAGGGTAAAGAAGGAGAAGGAGAAATGAAGAGGAGGTAAAGCTAGCAAAAAAGAGCTAGACGTAGGGGATCAATAGTTACTACATCCATTAAAGAAGTTGAGAGAGAAAGAGAGAGGGGAACATGGGGGCTCTCTACTCCTCATTCTCTCTCTCATGACCCCTTGCAGGCCTAGCACATGCACACATGCACACACACACACACACACACACACTCTCTCTCTCTCTCTCTCTCTCTCTCTCTCTACATGGCAAGAGGGTGCATGAGCATAGTGCTAAGGGAGGGTGGCCTAACAAGGGAGATAACAGAGTGTATGTCATCATAACCTACCAGAGATAGATGTGAGAGAGAGAGAGAGACAGAGAACACCAATCCCCTCTTCTTTCACCCTTGACATAGTGTGCCCCCGGCCTTAAAATATCTCAACTCCCTCTCTCAAGCAAAATAAGCTACAACACCTCTCTCTCTCTCTCTCTCTCTCTTTATGCAGGCTATTGACAATGTGTTTGGTAGGGTTACTAAGGTCTCTCTCTCTCAACAAAGGTAGGAGGATGGTTGATGGAGCAAGCTACATGGATGAAGTTGGTGTGCAATAGCAAACTGACATGGTGGAGTAGCATGATGGTGTTGATTGCAACAACTAACTGGAGTGGCACAATGATGTTGATGCCGATGCAATAGTAGGGCAAAGCCAAGGGGGGAGAGAGAGAGAGAGAGAGAGAGAGAGAGAGAGAGAGAGAGAGAGAGAGAGAGAGAGAGAGAGAGAGAGAGAGAGAGAGAGAGAGAGAGAGTAGCATAGGTGATGTTAAGAGGCCTGGAGTTAGCTCAATGACTACCATGTAGGGTTAGAAAGAGGCATGATATTTCTCTCAATAATAGTAATAGGTAGTATAAAAGTATAGATAGGTAGTATAGTTTGCAATTATATTTACGATACTAATCTAATTATAGTTATTTAATTTATACTTTATTAATTAACTATTACAATGTATTTTTCATATGGTGGCTCCTCCCCAAACACATAGTCAATGGATATAACAATCATAAAAGTTGCCATATATTGAATGCTTTTTTGAGCTCTCTTCATTCAATGATGTAATCATTTCTTCAAACTTTTGATCCCAAGTCATCGATACCTACCAACAAAGTGGACCCAAATTGTAGGGTCATCCACGTGTTGCTTTCCCAAAGCATTCTTGGTTGGGTTACATCTCCCCTTGAAATCTATCGTGTATGTGAGAGCGTTTCATATATTTGGCATAGGATCCATGAAACCTATTTTCAATCGTTTCACCAAAAGTATGTTGTGATGCATTCAGTTATATAAATGCATAGTTGATTTTTTAGTATATGTTTATATACATGAATGATTGGTAATTTGTGATTATTTAATAGATTCAAGATAGTTAAAGACATTGTATAGAGCAAAATAAGAGGACTATGGGTCATGTGACTTAGGTAGGAGGAGGTTCCCCTCCCATGTGCCGTCAAAACCCAATTCATGACCGCCTAGACCGCAAGATGCAAAACCCTAGCTCCCTCCAAAACAATAGCCCCCTCCCTCCCAACCCTAATTGCCTTACAGTCTTCCCCCATCAATTCTAACCCGTTGGCCCCCTAAAATGCTAACCCCATGATGTGATTCCCCACATGAACTCTAACCACCTACCAAATACTTGATGCTTCCCCCCAAAATTACAAATCTTAAGACCTCCTAACTTAGCCTCCCACTTGAAACTTAACCACCTCCCAAAGACTTAATGCTCCCTCTGATTATGATTCTTTCTTATGTATTAATAGGCTTTAATATTAACAATATTATTTTTTTATTATAAATTCATTTTATGATTGTCTCTATTTCTCTCATGATGATGGTTTAATAGTCTTATTTCTCTCTCTCTAATATTTAAACAAATTATATATATATATATATTTATATTTATATATTTACCATTCTCTTCCTCTCTCTCTCTCTCTCTCTCTCTCTCTCTCTCTCTCTCTCTCTCTCTCTCTCAAAACATCCTCTCTTGCTTATATATACCCCCTCCCCCCACACTATTATTGACATCGGTGTGAATCTAGAGATATAGTTTAGGTTTAGACCTACTCATGTTGGTATTCCACTCCTTGTATAATAGTGAGTGCCACATTGCCATATTTTGATTATCATGCATTCTATATTATATTAGTCTATGTTAACAAAGTTATCAAATTTCAGATTATGTTCCAGATGTTAATCTCCTATGAACCCTCATGTTACACAAAATGTGCCTCTGAACCTTGGTGCAAAGCACCAGAAAAACACCGACGCGAAGCACAAAAAAGAAACATTGTGTGAAGCATTGGGAGAATCTAGGTGCGGAGTACCTAGTACAATGCTATGACAACCCGTGACACAGAGCTCGCTAGTGAGAGACCCCTCCCCTTCTTTTTTGTGTAGTTACAAGTGTGATCTTGGGTGAATTGTAATAACACACTAATGGAGTTTTACCTTTGTAATAGCATGAGCAAACCAAAAAGTAAGAATCACGTGTACTTGAGCAAAGAATGTGATTAAGGATTAGCCCTATGTGAGGTTTAATCGATGAATAGATTTATAAAGCATAAATGAGTCACAAAAAAGCATGGAGTACCTATCACTTTATCAATAGAAATCAAATGAAGCAGAAAGAAGCTAGTGAGCCACATCAATGTTTCAATTGATGATATAAGCCATTCAATAGCCCAACACTGAGGCTCACAGCTTACTTCAATTGTAAATCCTATTCGTTGTTGTAAATCAACACCCAACAAATTTTTTTGCCAAAATATTTCAGCAAAAAACACTTTTTACTTAGAATTCTCAGCACCCAAAATTTTGTTGCAGCGTGAAATAAAAAATTTCACAATACATCACCAGAGAATGGACCCATAAGACATACGACAGCTCTTGATTTTCAATTTTTAGCAATGCTAAAAGATCCTCCATATTATCCGAGCATGACAGCCCGTCGTAGAGACCATCTACCTTGTCGTCATCTTGTAAAAGATCTACAAGCTTTAATTCTCTCTCTTTTCTCTTCAAATACTGCCTGGCAGCTCTAGGCATGTCTGTAATATGTTGAAAACACAAAGTACTTTCAACAGAGACACCATAAAATCCTAAGGAAAAACTGCTGCTGCCAGGAGGCAAGAGCTTTCCTTGTCTCGTTCCATTGTCGTCTCACAAGACAGTGGTACCTAACAAAAAATTGACTCTCCTAATGGAAGAGGGGAATCCCTCAAAGAATCCTTATTCCGCTAATGTTTGACACAAACTTTCATGAATTGGACAACCCTCTTTCCATCGTTGCTTTGGATCTGCGCATAGGCAAACCCATCGTCCAATACCTTAGTCTCCATTCGAGACTCAACAATGAATGGCTGCCTCAAAACAATAGCATAGGAACAAGAGCTTTGCACAAAGAAATGATAAGTCTCATCCACATCTCTAATAGAAATCTTCAAGTTCGGACAAGCAGCATACAAATCTCCTGTAGTGTTGGCCGCACGCATATGCCAACCATGATCCACATCAACTGGCCATCTACCGATATCATACAATCCACGCACTATGACATTAATCTCAAAGCCATGATCCAAAAGAGCAACACAAGGGGTCTTTGCCTCACCAAGCTTGACTACCATCTTTGTAGTTGCATGAGCCCAATGACTGCAAGAAAAATGGCTACAAGGCACCAATCTAGGCACATCATCACTCTTCGCATTCTATACAGATTGAAGTAAAAGGCTAAAGAGTCTTCTAGGATTGTATACATGTAAGGCTTCATTTGTAGACTTCTTAGTAATCTCCTCATCAGAATTAATCTCCTCAATCTGCAAGCCATAGATAATAGCCTCATAAAGCCTCTTGATGGATCATATCTTGTATCGGCTCTTCAACAATCTGTCATTTTCCTTTAATGATGCCGATGATAATATCATGAAATTCTCTTTTGGCAATTTCCAGGACTTCTTCATGAGTGAATTCAATTTACAATTAAGAATCCAATCCTCAAGCATCTTCTTCAAGACCATAGTCATCTCAATGTCGAAAAGTAGCTTGAATCCAGGTTGCTTTTTTGGCTTCGAATCCTTTGTCTTTGGGGCTTTCCGATCTTCTTGTACTTTTGACTTCTGAACATTAGCCATACTCTGCTTTGGTCTTGAAGAAGAAGGCTGAGAAACTGGATCACTCCTCTTAGTCACCCTCTTTAGACCTTCATGATGTTGATCATCATCTCTTTTTTGCTTCTCCTCAACAAGTGCTTCGAATCCCTAAGATTTCACCATATAGGCATAGATACAAAAGACATCAACTCAATCATCCCATCCGGTCCCTTTCCTAATCTCATCACCTATGGCTGGAAGTTCAGATGTTGAAGCTTTCCCCCTTTTCTTTGCACGCAGTGCATAGGACCATAAATGAGATTTGTCATTCGATGGCAACTACTCTAATTGAAGGCCATAGGCAGTAGATTCTCTTGCCATCTCCTGCATCACATAAGAAGAGAGCAAAAAAGACTCCTCTAATAATTTCTTCATACCACCCTTATCAAAATTTGGTTTGATTAACTGCTCCATATCTCCAAAACATATAACATGGTCTTTCCAGCCTACCAACTTTAGCCTTTTCGCCTCTTCAAAATCTTGACAGTCCTTCTGCTTATGATCTGGACTATCACACCACATGCAAAGACAGACACAATCACTCCTGGAAGAATTTGCTAGAGTAGAAGTTGGGGTTGAGACCGGAGCTAGACTAAGCAGTTGCTGCTCCATTCGAGTCATCTTGATTTGTAGGTCTTTTATGTTCTTTGATACCTCCTCCACCATATCTTTGACAGTTGGTTTTGCAGTTGGTTTGACAACCATAGCAGGAATAGGCGTAGGCATAGGCATAGACACAGACTGAGAAATAGGAGAAGTAGTGGATGGTGCAATAGGAGAAGACATTACTGGTGGTGACTATATCACGTTCTACAAGCAAGCCTTCCATTTCCGCCTCTTTGTCAATGTAGAAATTGCATCGACAATGTCATGCCAATCCATCTTCAATCCCATAGGGCGTACAGTGCTCTAGCAGCTCTCCCAACTCATCTTGAAGTGTAGGACCATCCGTTGTAAGAATAACTCCACTTTCTTTGAGTTCATAGCTCTTTGCTCTTGTGCATCCATCTGGTTGTATCTCGCTCTTCAAACTCCCGCAACAATTCAGAGGCAACAAGTTCTTTGTTGGGATGACAAACCCACTCTTTGAATGTCTTTCACATATCAATACCGTAATCCTCTTCATCTTTGAGCACTTTCTTGAAAGCATCCCAATTAGAGTCCTATACAAATAGATCTATCACTCTAATCCGCAAAGTAGGCATGACAAGCTGTAAGAAATAGTTGCTCCAGTTGGTCGGAACTTTGAAAAAGTGCATCTCGCTTTCAAAGGTCTTAATATAGGCTGAAATAAACCAGCCATCAAATAATTTTCGCTCACTAACCACAACCTTGCTTGCCTTAGTTGCATCATGTGTATGCTCCTATTCTTAATGTAGTAGTCATTGTTGATCGAATTGCTACTAATGCAACTAATGCTACTACTACATAGATAATTGCATCTGCTGATTTTGCATCATAATTACTAAAGAAAGAGTTTATAACAAAGTCTTCATCTCATCAGTCTGAAAAGGAAAAAACAGTCGATGATGAAGGTGGATTATTCAAAGGGTCTCCCATCTTGATGATCAGAAGCGACGCTTTCACTTTGAGTTCACCAAATGTCGCATAGAATACGCGAGGATTTCGTGAAAGTCACTCATTCTAGGGATGCTATGTGAGATGGGAGCAAGATCAAGACCGATGCAAGACAACATATTTGATGAAAAATGTCTCATGTTTGCAGCTCTATTCCAAGTACAACTCCAAAGCCCAATCAAATCGAAGCATATACAGGCTCTCTTTTTTCCTTTCAAAAAAGGTGATGTCTGCATAGGAGTTCTAGTTTGTAGCCTGTTAAGTTACCCTATATTGAACTCAGTTGCACATCAAATGCTTCTTGAAATATACATCTAGCACTAGGTTTGTCTTTATATCAATTTAGCATACATAGCTAAATTAGCTCCTACATTCTCTGCATATTGATAGCTTTGACATCTTTGACATCTTTAGCAATTCAGCTCTGGTAGTTTCATCAATCGAGCTTTGACAGATTTGACATATTCAGTAATACAGTTTTACAAATTTGACATCTTCAGCATAACAATTTCAGATAGATTTGACATCTTCAGCATCATGAGAATTGCCATGAAATTGATTCAAACTACCATGTATTAATCTCAATTGCAGGCCATTTGGTCAGATCTGCTTGCTCCCAATACAAAAGTTGAAATTGTCTTCATGACGGTCTCTCTTGTCATCGACTAGGATAGGGTTCAAGGATACTTCAGTTCTTGATCATGTGTGGCCTAATTAGTGTGGCAAACTCCACATACTTGCTAGTTGCCCGAAGTTCCTAGGGAAACACAACCACACATGTGACAACATACCTTACATGCTCTATGGGACCTATTCAGCCACCTAGATTTGCTTTATTTGAATTGGCAAGCTAAGGTGCAATTTAGAGGATAGCAGGAGCAGGCGCAGGTGTAGAAGTTGTCTTTTGTGCATCCAAGGGCTCTATTATGAGCAACAAAGAGAAGATAGGCCACCATCCACCTTCTTTGACTGTAGACAATGATCCAAGCTCTTCCATGATACCATATTCTCTCGAATAACACATTGAATCCTTCAGTTTTATGGTGCTTAGAGCACAATGAATATCCACAATAAGATACATTGTATCCATGGGCTCCCTTGAATCATGTCCATCTCTCCAAACCTGCACATTCCCATAGGTCACCTTCTAATGAAGTGATCAGAATGAGCACACTGATGTGATCACTAAAGAACACAGTAATCAGGGCTTGTGCTCTTGCTATTTTGTATGAGCAAGATCCAAGATGGTTAGTGGACTGCAATTGCCAGATACAAACGAGGCATGAATCGTGGAGCAAATTGAGTACAATCTATTACTAATAGCGACGTATGCTTTAAGATTTACATGAGCTTTGAGATTTCTCCCGTTGTTTAGCTCATAGCAAACCAAAAATCACCATAATAGCCTTAGCTCCATCGCATATTGGCATGAAGACGCCACTCCTCCGTCCTCTCCAAAAAGCATAGATTTTTCATAGCTATCATTAGCTTTGCTTTTGCAGCACCCAATTTACTTAATGCTAAAGCTTTGCATCCCTCTTTACTATTTTTGCTAGGTTTATCCACGCTAAAAATAGCAACACTCTTGTTGAGGTTTCCATTCGAGTCATTGGAAGAGGAATTGTTTCCCAAGGACACTCATTTTTTGTTAATGTTCACTATAAGGCCTTCTAAAGTTTGAGGCACTATAGCCTTAGGCTCTGAAACTGAAGCATCTGCTCTGCCTATCATTATCTCTTATCACCCTTGGCAATATCATTGTTTCTGCTCTTGCATCTATAGCATTTGTAACATTCGTAGCATATGTAGCAATTTTCTTGTTAGCCTCATGATTGTCAGCATTACCACCATCACACAGTTCCTTGGGAGTCTTTAAGTCTCCATCTTTAGGTTTCATAGTAGTTTATTGTCAACTTGGATGTGTTTTCTGATTGCAGGTACAACATACAATGAGCCAACAAGATTGGTAGCTCTTGCTTATCTTGACATTAAACTGCATACACTTGTTGGGGTAAAAGGCCTCTTGGCCTACTCATATACACTGTGACCACCCATTCTTTATTCATATATAATATGATAGTGCAATAAGGCAGTCAGTTCAGTTGGACAACACCTACATTGTGTGTGCTCTTCTCTCCTCCATCTTCCTCTTCTCCTTCTCCACTGCCATTGCATCCTCTTCAACTAGTATTAGAGCTTTGGATCAAAGCTTGATCGTGGAGCTTGGCCCGGCATTGCTTCAGCTTGGATTGAAGACCTAGAGCTTGGAGCTTCAATGCCAACCATTGCTTCTTCCGTCTGAGGTAAGATTTCATCTCCCACCTCTCCCCGACCCTCATAGGCTCTTTGCAAGAGTTCCTTGGCTTCATTGGGCACCTTGTATGCCCCCATTTGCCCCCTTATTCTTAGCATAACCAAGAGGCCCCACAATAGCAACTCACGTTTTTTTGCGCTTGTTTCAAAATCTAGCTTAAAAATCCCATTTTTTCTCATATCTCGGGCATCCAAAACCCTATTTAAGCAAGGTAAGAGTCTAACTTGGGGTTTTGGCACACTTCAGATGCAATGGTGATGTCAGATTTGCCAAATTCTAATCATAGAATTTTTTGTAATAGATCTGAGTTGATTTACAACAAGAAAATGTCATGCTCTTGAGGCTTGGTATTTGATGCCCAAATGCTTTGGAGATATTTGCCCAATGTTTTGAGATGCTTTGGGACTTGGTTTGAGCTTCCATAGCTTGATTTATGTATGGCTTTACTAGTGTACATTGTTTGGGCAGCAAGGTTTTATCAAGGATAGCTTATGCATAATGCTCTTTGTTGACATTCGAGTGTCCTGTTGGATGTATTGATGCTTGGTCATCATGGTTTATGTCTGGATATGCTATTTGAGAGCTATTGAGCCTTGATTTGGATGCGGACACTTCGTTGTTGGTTGGGATTTATGCTACCTTGGTTGACATGTTATTTTACCTCCACTTTGGTTATGCCTATGGTCTACAAGTGCTCCTAACTACTCGGGATGATATGCTGATGTATTCGGATGATGCCACTTTGATGTTTATGCTCCCGGATGCTTCTTGAGAAATGAGTAGAGCCCAATTCTTGGTTCACTTTCATTTTCTTTGCAACTGGCATTTTGATAAGGTTTATGTCCCGTGCTACCCATTATGGGACTGATGTTTGATTTGGATGCTTTTGGGTTCGTATGGCAGATGTTTGGGCTTGAATTGACTTGCATTTGAGAATTTTGTGGAGCAATTTGCATTTGGTTGGCTTATCACTTATGTAGCTTAAGTGCTATTTGGCCCTTAATTCCCCGATTATGGATTTTGGATTTATTTAGATGTAGATACATGTTTTGAGTAGTGCTTGCTCCATTGTCTTGGCAGTTGGTTATTGAGATTTCATTGCTCATTGATGCTTGGTTCTTTGTTGGTTACTCCTTGATCACTAGACTTCTTGACAGTGCTTGGGTTTAGCAGTTATGGCTTTATTGCTTCTGTGTTGCCTAGCTTCTATGCTAGTTGGGTTGCTTTTGCCCATATAGGTTAGAGAGCAATTGCTCTTGATGCTTATCCGGCTATGCACTTTGTCTACTGTCATGTACTTCATAGAGCCACTTATTTGGATGTTGTTGAATAGATACTTGGGCTTCTCTTGGAAATTGACCATTGCAGGATCTTATGCCACTTACTGGTCTTTCATTGACTTGGATGCTACTATGTGGTTTGATGTACTACAGAGTCATGTTTGCCATTATGGTTATGGGCTGATTTCATGGCTGAATACCATATGCTCTTATGACATATGTCTTATGCTTTACCGTACTGTGGTTGGTTATGTCATGCAATTGGCTACGACTCTTCTTCATGTGGGAGCTTTTGCATTTTTGGTTGATGCCTTTATGTCCTCCCGTCTATTGAGGTTTCATGAGCCTTTGCAGCATGCTTCTACCACTGATGTACTTACATATGATTGTCTTTATGAGCAGGTTCCCTCCATTGGGATAGCCCTCGACTGCTTGAGCTCCATGGATGCTATGGATAGCCCTATTCATGATGACTCGGATTTCTTGTCGTTTTCTATAGGTTCTTCTACTTCAGATGTTGTTTGCTTCCATTGTGGGAAGCTTGGGCATGTTCAAAGAAAATGCTTTAGACGGATTGGAGAGTAGCAGAGACAGAGACGGACTGGATATGCGGAGAGAGTCAGAGATACAATAGATGCAGCAGGTGTTACCACTCTTACTAGTGGTGAGGTACATGTAGTTACCTATGATGATGTAGTTGAGCATGTACTCCTATCATCTAATTTTCCTCCAACTTTCTTGCTCAGTGATACATCCTATGCCTCAGATTGGCTATTGGATTCTATGGCATCTTGTCATGTTACTCCACATAGAGCATGGTTCTCTACTTACAGGGAGTTTGATTGATGCATTTTTTAGGCCTTAAGCAGACTTATGCTATTCTTGGTATAGGAGACATACACCTAGCTTTGCCTAATGGGACTTCTCTTATGCTTAGGGATACCAAGCTCCATTGCTCGAGCAAGAGAAGAGAAGATAAGAGAAGAAGAGAGGAGAAGATGGAGATCTTCTCCTCCTCGGTCCCTCACCCTCACACACTCACTCCCTCACACTCTCACACTCCCTCTCTTAAGCCCAAGCTCAAGCTAGCAACAAGAAGAAGAAGAAGAGGAGGAGGAGAGCCACTTTTTACCACACACAAGAATGAGTTTCTCATTCACTTTTCAACTTTATATACAAAACCCTAAATCCCTTTTGGGTGGTCATCTCCTTATCCCCTTTTTTACATTGCCGGCCATGGCCTAGGCCCTTTTTAACATTGTCCTCCTATCTTCCTAGCTTCCTTTCCACCGCCCTTCTACATTTACAAATTGCACGGTGAGAGCTCGGCACTCTTAAAATAAACCATGGTGCGCCTTGCGCTTTTTTACAGTAGTATAGACTCACAATTTTTCTCATGCACATTTTTCCTTGATTTAAGACTTTTCTACACTTCTGTGGTTTCCAGATTCTTCTTGGCGCGCCTTCGTCTTCTGTTTCACTTTTGCCTTGGCCTTGTCTTTTGCTTTAGATTTTCTAGCTTTTCCACCTTGTTCGTTTAAGGGTTAACATTACCCCCTCCTAGACGAGTGCCAATCCCATGGCACTCACCGTTGAGGTAGCTGGCTTTAGCATGCATCGAAGACGTGGGTGGCAAGAATGTTTGTGGTTGCCTTGGAGGATTTCTGGTGGTGGGCAGATGAAGGTCATTGGGGCCACGTTGTTGGCATGGGTGGCTAGTGGTAGGGTGGTTGGAGTTGGGAGTAGATTTTTTCGTTGCTGGGAATTGCGTTGGGGACTGGTACAGGTGGTGGATTGTGGGGATTCTGCACAGGTCGATTGTTTGGTGGGCTTGCATGATAGGAATGGTCAAGAGGCCGATTGTGGGGATTCTGCACAGGCTGATTGTTTGGTGGGCCGATTGTTTGGTGGGCTTGCATGATAGGAATGGTCAACAGGTCAGAATTGAGTAATGATAAAGAGTTGACGATGCATTTGATGGAGTCTTCAGTACTACCTGTGATTGAAAACCTCTCATATGTCTCTCCCTAGGGGTAGTGCTAGTCTTCTTATCGTGCATAAGACATAGTTTGATTAGTTTGGGAGACAGATCGAACTCTAGTAAGATGAGAGTATTGTCCTGCACTTGAGGACCCAAACTGTGTATGTATTTCGGTACAAAAGTTATGTGAGTGCTCGTGCATACTTAGATATTACGTAGTTAGAAGACTGTAGGCTGGTTCCTCGTAACAATGTGTGGATGAAGCAAAGTTGTCCGTATTGAGAAGTACACAGTAATGTGTATGAGACATCCTTTGCATGTGACAACACGATGTAGCATAATTGTACATAGAGACATTGTACTTTCGGTATAGCTAGTAGCTATTGGACTTGCTCAACGAGTACGATGTACTTTTCATGGCTAGTTGTGTGGAGCTTACCACTATCGATTGCAATGATACTAAGGCAGAATGCAATTGGGTCAAGGTGATAGGTCAAACCATAGGCGAGACAAGCTCCCTAGGTATGTCCTGCCCTTGATATGCCCTGAAGAATTGTGGGAGATGTGTAGATGGCTAGGGGACTAGGGACAAAGCCAGTTGATCAAGGTCACTAGGCATACCGAATTTAAGGACCCCTAGGTGTCATGCTGTGATTGTGAGTGCTTTTTTTTTTTGAGAATAACCTAAGTACAACCATTGCAAATACGTTGAGGCTATTAGCCTTTCAATGGGTTGGAAAATGTTGAGATTCAAAGGCTTTGGAAATGGATATTATAGCGATGATTGTGCCCTAGTCTCTTTGCTAGAGAAATAGTTGTTGAGATGGAGAGATACACTGGAGGTTTTGCAAAACCTATTTGTACCATGCGATGTTGGTACAATTGAGGTAATGGTTGCCGTGAGTGCCAGGTATCCAAAAAGAGAAAGTGGCCAATGATCATGCTTTGGGCCATGCGCTGTGGGCAATCGGTAAGGGTGATTTTTGCTTTCGACAGTGTGGCTTTGTCATGGCTCTTTGTGAGGTTGGTGGTCTTGCAGTGACTTGGGCATTGAACACTTTTGTACAAAGACATGTGTCATCTTGCATCCACTTGACACTTTGTGAGAGTATATGCAAGTCACATGCATCAATTATAATGAACATATGCAACACAAAAAGATATTACTTTATCAAAATCCTGTGGTGCTGACTGCGATGCATATCCTCGGCGCTTGTTAAAGACGTGATATATATTAGTAGTAGGTAAGGGAGGTTTATACAGTTGGGGAGCCCACCCCTTTAACCACTTAAGGACAAAAAGTCATGACAAAATGGCATTTGGCAAGCAACTTATACACATAGGGCCTTTTCTATTTGTATGAGGCGTGGTGAATTTGGGTGCTCAGATGACTGGGGTTGTGCCGGTGGTGGGCTGCTATTAGGCTAGGCAGGGAAGATATTGTCCAAGAGCCGAATGCTGTAGTCCCTAGCCGTAGCTATTTTAAGAATGCTTTTAAACAATTCATCAAGTTCGCGCTTGTCTCTAGCTGCCTTCTTCTCTTTCAAGCACATGATGCCCGAGCGCCTGGTGGGGGACTTGCACAGCCAATGTTGCCACACCTCGAGTGCTCCCTTGAGCCTTCATCCTCTTGACTTGGGGAGTTTTCGGCCTGCGTCTTGGGCAATGTCTCTTGGGGCCTCTTTTCGGCACGTACCTCTTTAGAGTAGGCACGCAGTGTTCTGGTGGGGGCGTTAGTGCCTTATGCTCCCTTCTACGGAGGAGAGCTTCCTTGCATGCCAGTTGCATTGTGTGCTCCATGACGGCTATTGTGGGAAAATCTACAAAATGTGAACCAAAGTTAGGCTTTGAGACGGGGTAGAATTATTTGCATGAAAGGGATTAAATTGTGGATTATCAAGTGCATATGAGGAGGAGTGCGGTGAGGTGAGGCATGCAATGTTTGTTGTAGAGGGACGACCCCCGTGATGATATTCGTCTTGCTTCGACTGCGGGGCGTATTCTAGCTATAGCAGATATTGGTTTATGTTGAGTTGCGTGGACTGGTTGTCATGGAGTGGAGCAGGGCTTGTCCCAGGAAGGATAGACCGGAAAGGGGAAAGGTGTATAAAGGGGACGGCACCCCATCTACGCCGTCAGAAATGTTGGTTAGGGCTTCCTATGGCGGTAATGAGGGTTGCATGCCCTCCACCTGGAGGCGAGAATGGTCACACGACTTCTAGACGTGTGGTGAGAGGAGGACTTGAGGAGCTCAGCCTGTCAAACCCAACTCCTCTCCCTGCAGTTGACTATCATTGCTTGTGTGT
Organism: Lygodium microphyllum; assembly: GCF_053477565.2. Taxonomy (NCBI): domain Eukaryota; kingdom Viridiplantae; phylum Streptophyta; class Polypodiopsida; order Schizaeales; family Lygodiaceae; genus Lygodium; species Lygodium microphyllum. The sequence continues at coordinate 16,117,585 of NC_141147.1, read as the reverse complement.
GTTGATATTATCTATACAGGGTCACAAAACTCATTGTTTATTTACGTACATATTTACAAATCCATGTCACTTTATGAGGATAAAAACCAATTGTAGAACTCAGGATTGTATTGGAGCGTGGCATACGCATCTAGTACTTGTGACAGCTTACTCAATAACGATAGATATTTTGCAACATCAAGTAGCATGGTACCTTGTCCGAGTCTATTGGCAACATGTAACTCCTCCTCAGTGAGAACCTTATCAGCCAGAGAGTCCTCTTGGCTAGTTCCAGCTAAGTCCGTACCCCGAGTGGTAGTTAGCACTCGAAAGGAAGTTGGTGCCACATAGGTTGGGTCTCTTTGAGACTACCATTTGGCCAATCGCTTCTCTGACTATCATAATCTGGGCTCTTAGTTCAGCCATTGTAACGCGGTTTTCAAACAAATGTTTTCCAAATTGACTTCAACTCTTTGATTGTTGCTTTAGTTGCTCTCTCTCTAAGAGATTTGGTTGGTAGAGCACATCATTGAATGTCATAGTTAAGCGTAGTTCATCGGCTTCCTTGTCAGAGATGAGTTGCATGCATTCACGGAGGAGCTAGTCATAGTGCTCATGAAGATGTTCTTGCTCTTCCCAGGATAGGGGAAATGGCAAGTATTCCCCAAGCTGCTTCTTAGGGAATGCACCCATGTCTGCAAGGACATAGACATGTGTGAATACTTCGAGTTTAGCATCCAACTCAGTTAAGCATTCTGCGACACTTCTATGTTCAATGAGGGCTTGCTTGGTTGATATCTCATGCAAGGTTCTAGGAGTTTTCCTAGGCTTTAGCATAGTTAGGGGCTTAGGTCTAGATGAGCAAGATTGTTCAACTATGGGATTGCTTATGTCCTCGGGGTTTCCATGTTTCTCATGAGGCTTTGTTATTGCGTCATGGTTCTCTTGGATGTGACTGGTATAAATTTGTTACCATGTTGTGACAGTGTTGTATCCACTCTTGATTGGTCAATGGCGAGTTCTGTTGTCGATGGATTGAGTATTGCAAGCAATCGTTGATGGTAATGATTGCTTTGGTTTCTTAGAGAACACACGGATGTGTCTGAGGTTTCACCACTATTAGGAGAGACATCAATGAGTTCATTGGTGGATGGGCTTGATGTTTTATTCCTCAACTCTTCAGTGCTCTTGGTCTTGATCTTATCGGCGTCTACCACCACTTGCAACTGTTGTTGTTTCCGTTGTTTGTCCTCTTTTTCTCGGGTAATTGTGGTGTCTCCTTTAAGGACTCAGGACCCTGAACTACGTCAATCGTTGATGTGCTTGGTTGGGCCTTAGCACTCTCTTTCGTGCTCTCATGGGACTTAACTGCGACCTGCTGAATAGCCTTGCTAGGTTGATTGGCCGGATGCGCCATCTCCTTGGCCACATCTTTGAGAGTTTTCTTATCAAGCCTAGGATTCAGGTGCTTTGGAAGTGCTGGAGTTGTCAAGGATGCTGGTTGTGGCTAGCCACAGTGGATTGCACAAGCATATCCTTGGGTCGAGAGCTATGGGTGGTGTCATGTTCCACCTCTTGGACATTTGGAAGCTTAGCTAGAGATAGAGATTGGGATTGAGCAGGTGCGCTTGACAACTTCTGTTGTGCTTTTTGTGTCCGTTTAGGGAAAGAGGGTGTAGGATATATAGGACTCTTAGGTGGACTTGGCAATGACTGGAAGATTTGCTCGTGGTGGCTATTAGGCAATTGTGCCATTTGCTTTGTTGAGCAATCACCCTTCTTCTGAGCAGTGTTGTGCTTGTGGTGTTCATTATCCTCTTGGGAAGTCAGAAGTTCCTTGAGCACTAGTGGTCTTTGTGCACGCTCAATGGTTACATCTAACATCTGCTTATTAAGCATGCTAGGCTGAGGCTCTTCCTTTCGAACACTCATGTTTGGTTTCTTGCCTCAAGACTTGGATTTTCATTTCGATTTCCTCCTATGCTTCTTTGCTTTTGATGCAATCTGGCCTTTAGCTAATAGAGGAGGTTTAGCAGGGGGTTTTGGTATCCAAATCCATCAGTTACCTATGTAATACCCTTGAGCACGTAGCAACGCTTTGGATATCCATCTCGGGGTTGTGCTAGCCCTCCATTGATGCCTTTGTCTATAAGGCTTGGGCTTCTTTTGTGGTCTTCTATGATATTTGTAAGTCCAAAGCCTATCCTTGGCATTGTCTCCTAACCTTCTTGTTTCAAGCATGGCCTCGCTTACTGGTTCTCTTTGCTTGACATGCGCTTGTATTAACTCTTTCAACAGTCCTTGCTCTCGCTAGTAGGCTTGCCTATTATGTCAGCACCTTCCTTGCCTTTCCTTGGAGGTTCGATGAGACCACCCTTGCTAAAGGTTGTGACTATCCTCACACTTGGTAGGGTCAAGTGTATCCTCTGTGCTACGTAGTCGGCCTCACACTTGGTCGCCCTTTTGAAGGGTCTTCTGAGGAGGGTTTCCTTTCCACAACTAGTACTCTTTGGAGGAACATGGAATAGGATAGGCAAGCTTTCCATTTCAATGGTTACAAGGATTTTGCACTTCTCTATAAGTGCTTATAGGCGTCCCCCATAAGGACTAAGAGTTGCATTAGTCGATGTGAGCTCTGGTTGGCCTAGTAGAGTCCAAGCTTCATAGGTCAAGATATTAAAATCAGCTCTTTCGTCGATGAGAGCGTAGACACAATGCTCCCTTTTTGCAATGAGTTTGACCCTAAGATAAGAAGGTGGTACTACGTCTTCGTCTTCCGGTTCTTGGCTTGTAAATTTAAGCCTTCTGACAAATGCCCTTGAGTCCCCAACTACATGACCGGATGTGGATTCTCCACTGATGTCTTGGATCGTCTATGCAGTGCTATTCAAGGTGCATCTATCGTCAGGACTCTCATATCTAGTCACCCTCGTAGTTGTAGCTTGATGTTGTTGCTTTCCGCTTTGACTAGATGCAGTCCGAATGCAACACATATGTGTTTTTGCGGTGTGACCTTTTTGCCTTGTTGGCCAGATTGGCCCATTGAGGTTCTAGGGTCTCTTTTTGTCTTTCTTTGGGTATAGGCTTTTGGTTGCTATTTTCTAAGTGAGAGTCTATGCTCATGTAGACCCATTACTACAATAGGATCTAATTTGGAGGACCTGTCTCGGCGCGTGTTTTCTCTCCAACCTACTTAGGGGAGGTGCAGAGGGGGCACAGCCCCCCTCTGCGGGGGTCCTGGGGGGGGTGTTGAGATATCGAGCTCCACTCGTGATATGCCAGGGTGACCGTTGTGCATTTATGTCACCGACTTGTCAGTTGCAGATGCGGTTGGTACACCGCCTATGAATAATAGCTAGATGATAGCTATCCTTATCTACTCTAGTTCGTGGCTCAGTTAGTATGCCACCTTAGTTAGTTGAGTTTGGTTTGAGACCCATATATAGGGTTCTTCTATTTCTATGTACTAGAGTTCTTTTGGCTTACACAACTAAGAAGAGGAAAACTGTTTTCAGCCTCCACCCTTGTGTGTATTCCCCCATTGTGCAAGCAAGAAAGCTACAAGTGAGACTCCTTCCTTCTCTCCCACAATCTTGACATGGTATCAGAGCCTTGTTCGTGGTAAGGAGCTCAAGAAAGCAAACCAAGTTCGCGGTGTTCTGGTAAGAGGAGCAATGTTGCTTTCATTTTCTGTTTTGGGAGCAGATCTCTGCAGGTAGCACAGTCGAAAATTGCAAGAGTGCATTGTCTCAGGTTGAGACGCCCTTCGCGGTGAAGCAAGAGGGTACTATATGTTGCGGGTAAGGGCTTTAGCCCTTTGTGACCCTGTTTTTTTTATTTGAGGCCATTTCGGGGCCTGTTTTGGAGGCGGAAGTTTTCTGCACGCACTCAAGAAAAGGCCATATTTTATGCTGTGCGACCACTGTTCTACAGGTCGGTGAAAAGTTACCGTAGAAATTGCATCGTATACCTGTGCGCAGAGACATTGGGAGTTACAGAATCATCCCTGTTGCCTGTTGATGCAAAATCGTCACTAGGAAGTGACTGTGTGGTCAAATACCACTTTTGTCAGTTTTGCAGATTAGCCCTTGTGAGGCTGAAGTTGTGTTCTTTGCAGTGACAGAATTTTTTGCAGTGTTCTGTAATGGCGTATGATTCTCTTTCACAGATTGTCACTGAAAAGCTTGACAAGAACAACTTCCAAGCATGGAAGTTTAGAATGACAAATTTCCTTGTGGGAAAAAATTGGGAATTCATTGCAGGAAATGAAGAAGAACCAGTTCTTCCTGATGTTCCCAATCAACAGCAAATGCAGGCATTTAAAGCATGGCATGAGAGAGCCGTGAAAGTTATGTACTGGCTGTCTATCAGTATTTCAGACTCTATGATTGTGCATATTCAGGATGCAAGTACGCCAAAGGAGGCATGGGATACTTTGTCAAAAATGTATAGCACAAATACGCAAGCCAAGAAAATGTAGCTCAAGCAAGAGTTGCATAATGTGCAAAGAGAAAATATGAGCATCAATGACTACCACATGAAGGTGAAGAAGATTGCGGATGCACTTGCTTCCATTGGGTCGCCAGTGGAAGATGATGATTTAGTTTCCGTGACCTTGAATGGTCTAGGAAAGGATTATGCACAGTTCCTAACATCCATTTTCGTCCGTGAAAGATTTCCTGATTTTGAGGAGTTGATTGCTCTTCTAATTTCTGAGGAGCAGAGAAATGGTGGTGCATCTTCTTCAGGAGGAACTTCAAAAGAAGTTGTCTTCTACTCAAATGCTGGAAGAGGTAGAGGCAGAGGTAGAGGAGGCCGATCTGGAGGCCGTGGTAGAAATTAGAATATGCAGCAAACTTAAGAAAACCAGTCCTATGGAGAAGGACGTGATAACTCTAGAGGTAGGGGGAGCCAAAGAGGTCGTGGTGGATGGCAAAGAGGCCAAAATGCAAACAGTAATGTTGAATGCTACTAGTGTGGTAAAATGGGCCATATGGCTAAAGATTGCTATAAAAAGCAGAATGACATCATGAATGGAAAATTGCAACAAGGGAATTATGCATCTTCTAATAGACAGGGTGATGACAGAAATGAGTATTTGTTTATGGTGCAGTACATGACCAATTCTGTGACAAGTGCAGAAGAAAGTAACGATGTGTGGTATGTTGACTCAGGTGCATCAAACCACATGACAGGTCATGCAGAATGGATGCAGGATGTAAGGAAAATGGAAAAACCAGGATTTCTGGAGATTGGTGATGATACTGCACATCCTATTGTGCAGATTGGAAAAATTCATTTGTCTATGCAGGATGGGAAAAAGAAATACCTGTCGGATGTATTTCATGTTCTGAATATCACCAAGAACCTGGTTTTTGTTGGTCAAATGGTTGAGCAGGGCTTACAGGTCAGATTTAATTCCCATGGATGCTTTGTTGAGGATATGAAAAATAAAGGTCGCTTGATAGCAAAAGGAAAGAAGAAGGGCAGAATGTTTACATTGGATGCAGACATGCCTGAATTGGGTGCATCAATGTTTGCACATGGGACGGGTGTAGTTGCAGATATTGATATCTGGCATAAACGCATTGGTCATGTTAATATACAACGACTTAAATCAATGCAGACCCAAAATATTGTTGCAGGATTGCCAAAATTCAAGGTTGCAGAAATGCATAAGGTATGTGAAGCCTGTCAGTTTGGAAAACAGGCAAGGAAACCATTTCCTAGACATGTTCAAGAGAGTAAGAAGCCATTGGAATTAATCCACTCTGATGTGTGGACTACTAAAGCTACATCTCTTGGAGGCTATCATTATTTTGTCACTTTTATTGATGACTATAGCAAAAAAGTTTGGGTGTATTTTATGAAAAAGAAAAGTGAAGTTTTTGGGCATTTCAAAACTCTTAAAGCTATGGTTGAAAAAGAAACAGGCCTGCAAATAAAATGCCTAAGGTCAGATGGAGGGGGAGAGTACCTCTCAAATGAGTTTGCAAGGTTCCTGCAGGAGCATGGCATAAAGCAGCAATATTCATGCAGTCATACCCCACAACAAAATGGAATTGCAGAAAGGAAAAACAAGCATATTGGAGAGGTATCTCGTGCCATGCTCAATGAAAAAGACCTGCTAGATTTTTATTGGACTGAAGCAATTGCTACAGCAGTCTACATAATGAATAGGACTACCACTGCAGCAATACATGGAATGACTCCAGAGGAGAGGTATACTGGTAGGAAACCAGATATTTCTCATTTGAAATTTTTTGGTTGCATTGCCTATGTTCATGTGCCAGATGAGTTGAGATGCAAGTTGGATCCAAAAGCTGAGAAGTGCATCTTTATTGGTTACTCTCTACAGCAGCAGAAAGGGTATAGATGCTATAACCCTTCTACTCATAAGTTTACAGTGAGCAGAGATGTTGTTTTTTATGAGATGAGTAGCTGGTATAAACCAGTAAATGTGATTGATAATGTAGATGCACAAAATGGTAATGCTCCACAGAATTCACAGCAGCAGTCACAAGATATTAGTGGACCTGGAGCATCCTCTAGCAGTGGTTCACATTTTTCACCATGGACAGGCAAATCAAGATAAGGAGAATCTTCTCAAAGTAATGCAGATAGTGGTATGCAGGTATCACGAAAAGGAAAAGAGAAGGTAGATCAGCCCATGTTTGATGTGAATGCAGGTCACTCTTATGTGGATGGTGAATCCAGTGGCTCAGAACAGAGCATTGATGATGAGTTGGGTATTCTTTCTATTGTTACACCTGGAGTAAGGAAGACCAGGGATGTTTTGAGAGCACTGGGAGTGAACCTACTTTACGCAGGTCTACCAGAGCTAGGTATCCTGTGAATAGGCTGAAATATGATGGATTTACAGCCATTCACTATGCCTATATAGTCAAAGTGATACATGAACCAGAACCCACTTCTTTTGAGCAAGCCATGGGAAAAGAAAAATGGAAGAAAGCCATGGATGAAGAAATGGATGCCTTGGAAGCAAATGCTACATGCGAATTGGTACCTTTGCCTAAAGGTAAGAATGCAATTGGCTGTAAGTGGGTTTATAAGGTGAAGCACAATGCAGATGGTTCTGTGAACAGATACAAGGCAAGATTATAGTCAAGGGGTATGCACAAACATATGGCATTGATTATGAAGAAACATTCAGTCCGGTTGCAAGGATGGCAACCGTAAGAGCAGTCATTGCTATGGCTGCATCAAAGGAATGGTCTTTACATCAGATGGATGTAAAGAATGCCTTCTTGCATGGTGATTTGCAAGAAGAGGTCTATATGGAGCAACCACCAGGTTATATGCATGCTGTTCATCCTGAGTTCGTTTGCAGGTTGAAGAAAGCCTTGTATGGCTTGAAGCAAGCACCTAGAGCATGGTCTGACAAGATAGGACAGTATCTTGTCACTATTGGCTTTCAGATTTCCAAGGCAGATTTCTCACTTTATGTGAGAAAAACAGAGAAAGGTATTATGCTACTTGTCATTTATGTTGATGATTTGATTATGACAGGTGACAGTGATGAAGATATCCTTCATGTGAAAATGCTATTGAAGCAGAAGTTTGAGATGAAGGATTTGGGAGAGCTGCGTTATTTCTTGGGCATTGAGGTGATTAGATCACCAAGTGGGATACGGCTCTTGCAGAGGCAGTATGGATTGGACATGTTGTCCAAATATGGGATGACAGGCTGTAAGCCTATTTCAGTTCCTTTGGAGCAGAATTTGAAGTTGAGCGCAGATGCAGGTGAGCTTCTGGAAGACCCTACTATGTACAGACGCATAGTAGGAAGTTTGATTTATATGACTATTACCAGGCCAGATTTGAGCTATGCTGTTGGATTGGTAAGTCAGTTTATGCAGGCTCCAAGGAAACCGCATTTGGATGTGGCTAGACGCATACTCAGGTATGTGAATTCTACATTGCAGTATGGACTACTTTATGAGACTGGGGTTCAGATATAGTTGCATGGATACACTGATGCTGATTGGGCTGGTAGTATTTCTGATAGACGATCTACCAGTGGATATGTATTCTCTTTTGGGAGTGCTACAGTCACTTGGAGCAGCAAGAAATAGCCTACAGTTGCCTTGTCGAGCACAGAGGCTGAGTACAGGGGTGCAGCAATGGCTGCATGTGAGGTAGCTTGGTTGCATAAGCTACTTTATGATATGCATCAGCCTATAGATGGGCCAGTTGTCATTTATTGTGACAACATGAGTAGTATACACTTGGCAAATAACCCAGTCTATCATGCTAGAACAAAGCACATTGAGGTGCATTATCACTACGTGCGGGAGAGGGTTTTACTAGGTCTTATTGATCTAGTTTATGTCAGCACAGAGGATCAGATAGCTGACATATTCACGAAGGCATTGGGCGCAGAGAAGGTGCGCAAGTTCAGAGACCTACTTGGTGTGCAAGAATTGGGATTGAGCTCGAGGGGGAGTGTTGAGATATTGAGCTCCACTCGTGATATGCCAGGGTGACCGTTGTGCATTTATGTCACCGACTTGTCAGTTTTGCAGATGCGGTTGGTACAGCACCTATGAATAATAGCTAGATGATAGCTATCCTTATCTACTCTAGTTCATGGCTCAGTTAGTATGCCACCTTAGTTAGTTGAGTTTGGTTTGAGACCCATATATAGGGTTCTTCTATTTCTATGTACTAGAGTTCTTTTGGCTTACACAACTAAGAAGAGGAAAATTGTTTTCAACCTCCACCCTTGTGTGTATTCCCCCATTGTGCAAGCAAGAAAGCTACAAGTGAGACTCCTTCCTTCTCTCCCACAATCTTGACGGGGGGGGAGGAGTCCCCCTCCCGGCTCACAGGGTTGTTGCGATAAATGCCATGCGCAATTCGAAGAACCAATATAGCCAAGTTTTGAACTACTTGCTCTAGATTTCAGCTTAGTGATAGATCTATGATGTGGTTTCGGCTCTATATGGTCTCTCGATTAATTTCGGGGTCTACATGTTAAAATTTGATAAAAATCCAAATTCAGCCCAATAAGTCCGAATTGTAGGGGTCGAATGCCCGATTCGCCCTGTCTAAATGGCCGAGGGCCGAATGAGAAAGGGCCGAATGTAACTAGTCCGAATGTCAAATTCGGCCAGTTTGAGTGTGGGTGTTCGAGGGGTAAGTGGTTGAGTGGGCTGAGAGCTGAGCCAGGTTGGGCCGAGGGCCGAATGGTGAATTTAGTCATGCCAAATAGCAACTTTTCCGAGTGGGGTTGGGCCGAGTCGGCAGGGCCGAGGCAGGTGGGCCGAATTCCTAGTTGGTATGAATTGTCGATTCGAATGGGCCGAGCGGTGGATGCCAGAGTCGAGTGGTTCGAGTAGTTGGTGTTTGAGTGGTAGTGGGCCAAGGGCCGATTCTGGGACTTGGCCTAGAATCGCCGTCACTCGGACTGGTCGAACGCGATGCGATTTTGGCCAGCGTAACAATAAATCCCTCAAATCACACGACTTAGGCCACGGCCTATCGCACGCACCTCCAGATCAAAGCTATGGGTGAAGGGGAATAGTTATATATACCTGGAATAGCAAATAATCTCCAAAATGCAAATCGGCAAACGAATCAAACCCTTATGCCCTATTATGACAACAGAAACCCTGATGCGTTTTTCTTTGTTTTTTCCTATCCTAATGCATCCAAATCACAAAGCAAATACCTACACCACTCCAATATTCTTTTCCAAATCCAAAAAACCAAAAACCTGCTTACTAAGGAGATCGAATACCTCTTCAAACTCCCTTGCCTCCTACCTATCTACCTCAAGCACCAGTTGGTCCCAGCAACAGAACCAAAATGTGGGAGCTCTCGCTCAACCACCAAGACCCACTGACCACTTATTGTTTCAAGCATTCCAAGATGAGCACTAATGACTATCTCTTATATAGCTGACGCGCCATCTATATCTATGGGTGTAGTGAGCTTACCTCCATGCCGATCAAGTTACCTCCTCTCCCACGCACTCCGGTAGCTCCACGATCCAAGTGCAAGCTTCAAGCAAGCTCCATCCTCAAGCTCCACGCTCCAAGCTCCATTGTCGTGAGCAAGAGAAGAGAAGAGAAGAAGAGAGGAGAAGATGGAGAGCTTCTCCTCCCCGGTCCCTCACCCTCGCACACTCACTCCCTCACACTCTCACACTCCCTCTCTCAAGCCCAAGCTCAAGCTAGCAAGAAGAAGAAGAATAAGAAGAAGAGGAGAGCCACTTTTTGCCACACACAAGAATGAGCTTCTCATTCACTTTTCAACTTTATATACAAAATCCTAAATCCCTTTTGGGTGGTCATCTCCTTATCCCCTTTTTTACATGGCTGACCATGGCCTAGGCCCTTTTTTCCATTGTCCTCCTATCTTCCTAGCTTCCTTTCCATCGCTCATCTACATTAAAAATTTGCACAGGTGAGAGCCCATCACTCTTAAAATAAACCATGGTGCGTCTTGCGCTTTTTTACAATAGTATAGATTCACACTTTTTCTCATGCGTCTTTTTCCTTGATTTAGGACTTTTTTGCACTTGTGTTTCCAGATTCTTCTTGGCGTGCCTTCGTCTTCTGTTTCACTTTTGCCTTGGCCTTATCTTCTGCTTTAGATTTTCCAGCTTTTCCACCTTGTTCGTTTGAGGGTTAACACAACTTCTAAATGTTAAAGATGGTATTGTCATTCGACCCAACAGTCATAATGTAAAAAATAAAAGCACAATCCAAGACAAATTTACTATTGTAAATCATAGCAAAATAGCCCTAAAATCATAGCCAAATAAAGGGTTGTTGAGCAAGAGAAATTGGCAAAAGAATGAGCTATGCATCAAGTGTAATCAAGTAACTGTCAAATCCAAGTGATTTCCCTCGGATAGAATGCATAAAATTGAAATTACAGTATGTTGTAATAAACTATAGCAATATCCCAACAACCAAGTGTAAGCAACCAATAAGTAAAGACCAAGAACAACTGACACTAAAAGCTGTCACAATTGCAGTGTATTAGTAACCATACATGCACTAGACATAGATATCATACACATAGGAGATCTCATTATAAAGAGAATAGAATTGTCAAATGCATAACCCACTGAGCAAAGCTCAATACATAACCTAGAAGCATAGAAATATCACTAACAACACACTAATAGATATAAATGCTAGGTCCAAAGTAAGTAGTCAAATTAGCCCATTGTAGGGTAATTGCATCCAATACATATCAAGAGAGCATATACATGAAAGTGTCCCACTGTCTCCATGAAATGAGCTTAAGCTCAATTGCATAAATCCAAAGCTATATGTAGCATCCAAAGTAGCGTAAGTAACTCCCACTAGAACAAAATTGAATGCCAAATGAGAAATGAAAGCTTAGAACATCAAGTACATGACATCTAGTATCCAATATACATGAAGCATATAAGCCGAGAGCATAAAACCCAATAGATTATTCAAGCCCATAATTGTATAAGCCATGGAAGTAACCAAAGGCATATGACAATAGCCAAGATCAATGTAACAAAGCCCAAATCTTAACTCAAAAGCATGCGTAGCATATTGGAAAGTATATGTAACAACCAAAGTAGCAGTACATCCACTGAGTATCCCGTAAAGCTTCGATGAGCATTAGGCATAAGCTTTTCACCAATATATACTTGCTACTTGGTTATTGCAACACTTAAATGATAGTGAAATCTAAGCTATTCCAAGCTCAAATCAATCCCAAAAGTATGTTAGGACATCAACGTAATGTTCCCAATGATCTGGCATCAATATGCATGCATACAAGCATCATTAGAGCAATATGGGAGCCACAAAATCTAAGAAGACATTGTTTCAAGTCTATTATGGCATGTCTACTATTCCTATATAGCAATAACAGAGGTTGGGAGCTCCAAATGATGTCCAAGGTGCACAACGCCACAGCCGAGAGTTAGAAGAAGAGTGCCAAAGTGGCATGGAGCTCACAAGAGCTCTAAGAGATGACAAATAGATTAGAGAATGGGTAGCAATCAGCAGGTGCAAATCACGATGCTATTGTTGGACTTGTTGCTGGCCCCATCGGTCATCTTGGGTACTATTGAGCCCTTAGCAATGGGCAAGAAGGTCTCTTGAATCCCTAGAATATGCCTCAGCACATGGGAGCAAACCACCAAGAAGTGGGAAATATCAAATGCTAACCTCTTCAAGCTAAAGCCATGGCTACCATTGATGAAGAGCTAAAGCTTTTCATATCTAGGCTAAAGTAAACTAAAAGAGAAGTTTCCAAAAACAATGCTACGATACTAGTTAAAGGGAGGAAGCCCTAAGTGGAAGCCCATGAGTAGAAGCAAGAGCTATGGTGGAAGAAGAAAGAGAGCAAGCGACATAGGATGTGGAAACTCCATGTTTGCTTTCTTCATACTCTTTGCTATGTCTTTGAGGATAGGGAAAATAGAGTGGATCCACCCTCTCTTCTTCATGTAAATAGTAGAAGGCTTTCTATGCCCTCTCCTTATTTTCCAAGATGGGGTATCATCATTTTGGCTAACTTAGTCATCCTTCCCTTAGTTTCAGCTTGAGTTACTTACTTCTACTTCCCTATGGATTGCAAATGATCTTCTGTAGATAGTGAGATTTAGAAGGTTGAGCCGCTTATTTGCTATACTCTCCGCTACATGTATGAGCAAGTACAAAATGTAGAGGTATGGCCTTTTGAATGTGCTTTCCTTGCTCAACTTGAAGTTAAATATCACCAAGGTGCTCAATTTTTGTCTCTCTTGGTATCTTTATATAGTTTTCTCTAGATTTTCCTCTTTTTTCCTCTAGTAGGAGCTTAAGGGAAAGAGGAGTTTCCATCACCTTTAGTGACTATGCTCTTAGTGTCTGTACCATGGTAGCACATGCTTCCTTTTGCTCTTGATCCACTTCTTCTATTGCTTGCTCTTTTGATTCACCTACATTGAACTTTGGTGGTTCTAGCAGTTTAGTGGGAGGTGTCATGACTTTGAGTAGCTCTATGGAAATTGGAGATGTTGGAAGATATGTTTTTGGTTGCCAAAGACCACTTACTTTTAGCCCTTGATCCTCATAACCTCTCTTCATTAGATGTCAGATCAAGTTTTCCTTGGTTTGCTTTACCGACATCAAATTGAGTTTTCAAATTTGCTCCATGCTCTCCAAAGTACCAAAAATCAATCCTAGTTGAGCCTTGAGCTCATCAATATATTTTGTCAATGGTCTATAGGCCAACATTGCAACTTCTTAAAAATTTTATTGTTGCTTAGCCATGACAAAATTCTAAGCTTCCAATTGGACTTTATGTTGACTCTTGCTATACAATTCTACTTTGAGGTCATTAGATACCTTCATGAGTGTTGAATCATACAATCTATGGGCCTCACCTTCCATTAAGCTTAGATGCCTTATTAGGCTAGTAGCAATTGTCTCATGTATGCCTAATAGGGAATCTAAGCTTAGTGGAAGGTGGCCTACGCACAATATATGGGTCTCACCTTCCAATAGGCTTACAACCCCTATTAGGCTAGCAACAATTGCCTCCCTTAGGCTTGTGTAAGTAGCCTTCCATCGCACACCTATCTGCCCTCATACACCCTTGCTTACAGTGGGTTCCTATGCCTATCTTCTAACACCCCCCCTCAATGCCAGGGTGGTGGCATTGGATTGCAAGGCATGTAAGATGTCCCCCCCCCTTAAACAAACGAGATGCCTTTATGAATCAGGCTACAAGAGTGTTTTTAGGTAGATGGTTTAAAGACTCAAAAAAGTCGATCTTCAGATGGATTGGAGGCATAATTGGCCACCAGTTCTTTGGGTACATTAGGAATGTTGGGGCATTTACTAGTGATATGCCCTATCTTCTTGCATTTGTTACATTTCTTTTTTTCGAGATACTTCTTCCAACAATTGTTTACAGTATGTCCTTTTTTCTTACAGAAAGAACATCTAGTGAGAATTGTATGTACCGATACTTGATCACAGGAGGTCGAAGATACCTGATTGGTGCTGCCTTCTTTGTGGTTCCTCTTTTCTTTATCCAAACAGGATTGGTGTTGGGGGTAAAGGCGCCTCTGCCTAGCCGCCCGTGTATTACTACACTGACAGTCACTGCCATTGCACACTGCAGGTGGCGGACGCCCGTCACCGTCACTTTATTCTTTATTCTTTTAGTGACAGTTTGAATAAAGGAAGGCCCGGTCACACATTGTGACTGTTGGAGTTCCCATTTCTAGTCTCTCCCTTTTTTGCTCTTGCTCTCCCACCATAGCTCTCGAGTCCAACCTTCGATTTGTCGCTCCCTTTCAACTGATATCAGAGCTTTGCTTTCCGACTCTTGAGCTTGGTTTGTGGCATTCTCAGCTTCCCATTGACTCCCCACTCGCATTGGGTCTCCTTCCCGGTAGCCATATCCGACTCCTTCGAGCTTGCGTCACTCCTCGGCTTCCCGAGCACCTTACCGGCATTCTTGGGCACCTTTAGGGTATTACATTAAAGGTATTTGATCATTTTTTTCAAGTTTTACTTCAGTTCTTAGGTCTCACATGCTATAAACAAGATTGGGGCAGCCACCATTGAAGCTCCCTTGCTTCATATCTCACTTGCCTTTGAACAAGACTTGCTGGAGCTTGTTTGAGGCCTTCCTTGGCTTTAACTGGACCCCTCCGAAGCTTGGCCACCATTTTTTGCAGCCCCATGACCAGCATTTACAGTTGGCGAAATCGCGCAGCCCTCCCATATGTGTCTTCAGCATGGACAGTTACAACAATAGTTCTCCCCCTCCATTGGCACTTGGAAAGGCTCCATTTCGGGCATATGAGCATGCTTTGATGCTTGGTTTTGATGGTTGATGTGTTGGCATAGCATTTGGATTGATTTAACACTATTTTGGGACTGTCATAACAGTCCATAGGCAATTTATGATAGTGTTACACTGACATTTGATGCTACAACTTGTTTGGCATTGTCATTTGATGCCCGGTTGGTCCCGTTTGATGCCCGGATGTTAGGGAAATGTATGCCTATTGTTTGGCAACCATTTGGAGCTGATTTTGGTGCTGAAATTCTCAATTTTGAACAGTAAATCACTGTTGTACACAGTCCATAGGCAATTTATGATAGTGTTACACTGACATTTGATGCTACAACTTGTTTGGCATTGTCATTTGATGCCCGGTTGGTCCCGTTTGATGCCCGGATGTTAGGGAAATGTATGCCTATTGTTTGGCAACCATTTGGAGCTGATTTTGGTGCTGAAATTCTCAATTTTGAACAGTAAATCACTGTTGTATACAGTTGGGCTGAAGTCATTTTACTCATGTATACTTATGCCTATGCTTTTCGGGCTATGTTTCGGGCATATATGGTGATGTATTGACACTTGGGGCTTGACATAGAGCTTGGTTTTGATTCGGCATCGTTGGTTGAGCTTGAGCTTGCTTTGCAAAGCATTTGGATGCTCCGTCTTGGATGTACTTATGGCATGTATGTTGCTTATGTCTGACTGGTCTTGACATGCTTAGCCTATGCCATTACTACATGCTAGTTACATTGTTTGGAGGCTATTGCTACTGGATCTCGGTCTTGGCTTGACCTTGGATTCTCGGAGCTTACTTGAGCTATTTATTGGCTTGCCAGAGTTGTATCTTGGGATGTACTTGATGCCTTACATGCTTATGGATGCTACATACGGATGCTCTACCGCCTACATGTTCGGGATGTACTATTGATGTATTATCTTGGACTTATGTCATTGGCACAGTGTCTTGCCTTGGCTTGAGCTCTTGAGCTCGTACATATGGCTTTTGTGCCAGTGGGAGCATTCTTGAATGCTTATCAGACATTGAGCAGGTGATACTTTTATGCTTTGAGCCGTTACATGCTATTGAGCAGTTACAGACACTTGAGACTTTGGGACTTCTTACCTTTTGGGATGATACATCATATGTCTTGGTTCACTGTATGCTTAAGAGCTAACTCTTAGTTTTGTATTTGTATCTTTGTGAACTGACACCTACTTGTGTCAAGTTTTGGTAGTGGCAGGAACACTTTGCCCCGTTGCCTGGGGGTGTGCCTACTCATTGGCAGATGTTTGTATGACATACTTGGGTGTTTGGATTCATGCTTATTGACTATCATATGCTTATGCTATGCCCGCATGATGCCAACTTTGGTCTTGGCAATATCTGATTGCCTAGGGATCCGATTTTGCCACTGTTAGCTCTCTTTTACTGAAATTTGAAATTTATTACAGCAAGCATATATGTATGGAATGACATGGATTTTTCATGCTGAAACACTATGAAATGATGTACTTTCACTAGTACTTGGTGGGCAGCAGCTTTGGTTCCACTTTCTTCGCCATTTTTCCTCGATTTTGGTGATTTTTTTGTCATTTTCTGTAGTAAACAACAAGCAGTTTTGAACTGTCTATAGTCTTCCAGCCTGCATTATGGCGAGTTTGTCCACTGATCATGCTATTTTTAACATCACTAAGCTTGATGGTACAAATTACTCTTATTGGAAGAGCCAGATTTAGCAGGTGTTGGTGCAGAAATCGTAGATCAAACCTTTGAGGTTAAGCGGGTATCCGCCTGCAACTATGTCAGATGAGGAATGGGTTGAGCTTGATGAGTTCTGCAAGTCCACTATTGTATTGTCTCTCACAGAACAGGTTCACTATAATATCTTTGAGGAAGAACAGAGTGCATGGCAGTTGTGGGAAAATATAAAAAATCTCTATGACAAGAAAAGTCCAGCGAGTCAGATGTATTGGCTGAAGCAGCTTATGGATTTGCACATGAAGGAGAATGTGACTATGTTTGCTCACTTGAGCCAGTTCCATGCTATACTCAAGAACTTGACTTCGCAAGACGTCACTTTTGCAGAGGATGTCACCCCTCTTTTCTTGCTTGGTACTCTTAATGAGTCATGGGATGTATTCCACACTGCATTATGTGCCTTTACTGCTACCTTGAAATTATCTGATGTTGAGAGTGCTCTTCTGCAGGAAGAGGTTAACAGTAAGAATTTGGATGCCTATCGTGTGTCTCATGCTATGACAGTTAGAGGTAGGAATGATGGATATAGAAAGCATGGCAGTGGTAATGGCCGTGGATGGGATTCTCAAAAATCTCGATCCAAGTCTCGTGGGAAGTCACGCAGCAAATCTCGCGGCAGGAATGCATATGTTACTTATCACCATTGTGGGAAAAAGGGCCATATTAGGCCACAATGCCATGAATTGCGCAATGAAAGGTGCAAAGATAAGGGGAAAGACAAAGTGCATGATAAGTCTTCTGATCGTAGCATAGTACCTGCAAAGTCTAGTGTTAAAATTGAAGAGATCAATGTTATGCAGCCTGAGAATCTTGATGATGATGATTATATCCTAGCAGCTTCTTCTAGTGCTTCGCAGATGACAGAGATACACTCTATGTATGCACAGTGTTGGCTCTTCGACTCAGGTGCGTCCTTTCGTGTGACACCTTATTGAGAGTGGTTTCATTCATACCATACTGTTTCGGGTTCTGTGCGCTTGGGTGATGACAGCTCTCTTGATATTGTGGGCATTGGTGATGTTAGGCTGCAGTTTCCTTCTGGCAGCAGTTTTGTTATGCAGGATGTACATCATGTACCTGCTTTGACATGCAGTATCATGTCAGTTGGACAGCTTGATGACACAGGATATCATGTATGTTTTGGGGACTCTGCATGGAAGATCACTCGTGGTAGACTTGTGATTGCGAGAGGTGCCAAGGCTGGCAGTCTCTACCCCTTGATTGTATCTGCTTCTTCCCTTGATCATGTTTTATCTATGGGTTCTATCCCACATGTATCTCTTTGGCATGCCCGTTTGGGCCATATGTCTTTGAAGGGAATGAAAATGCTTTCTGGTTTGCAGTACTTACCGCCCCTTGATTATGCATGTTTTGATTCATGTGAGCATTGTCTTTATGGTAGGCAGACTAGGTCTACGCATAAGAAGCCTGATAGGCCATGCATGAGTGAGCCCTTGGCATTGGTATACTTGGATGTCTGTGGGTCCATGCCTTGTCAGTCTATGGGTGGTGCAAAGTATTTTGTTATGTTCATAGACGATTTTTCACGAAAAGTTTGGGCTTATCCCATTAAGCTGAAATCCGGTGTCTTGGCTGTGTTTCAAAGATAGCTTGCATTGGTTGAAAACCAGTCTGGGTATAGGCTAAAATGCCTAAGGACAGATAATGGGGGTGAGTATATCTCACGTGCTTTTGAGCAGTTATGTGATGAGAGGGGTATTAAGCGTCAGTTGACCGCCCCCTACACACCCCCCTCCCCCCCCCCCCCCCCCCAGAATGGTTTGGTTGAGCGGATGAATAGAACTATCCAGGAGTGTGTACGTACTATGCTTAGCCATGCAGGCCAACCACAAAGCTTTTGGGCTGAGGCAGTTAGTACAGCTGTGCATGTCATAAACAGATCACCCTCTAGTGGTTTGGATTTCTAGGTTGCAGAGGAGGTATGGACTGGAAAACCTCCCTCTTATGCGCATCTCTGTGTCTTTGGATGTGAGGCATTTTGCCATGTGCCCAGGGACAAGAGAAGTAAGCTGGATCCCAAGAGCGTCAAATGCATTTTCCTTGGTTATGGGGAAGCAGGCAAGACGGGTTACCGTCTCTAGGATCCGCAGGCGCAGAAAGTCATCCGCAGTCATGATGTAGTCTTCCATGAAGACAAAATGCATAGGCAGCCTGAGAGAGTTATTGAGATCCGTAGGGTCATATTTCAGGAGGAGCTGATAGCTCCTGCACGGCCAGTTGGATAGCCTACAGCTGCAGATGCTCATGGTCAGGGTGTTGGACAGGCAGTCGGGCAGGCAACAAAGCCTGCCGTGAGACGGTCTACTAGAGATAGACGTCCACCTGATAGATTTCTGCCCTCGATGCATTATGTCTTGGTTACAGATGTAGGAGAGCCTTTTACCTATGATGAGGCTATGCGTAGGGGTGACAGTCACTCATGGGAGAGGGCTATGCAGTTTGAGATAGACTCCCTGCATAAGAATGACACTTGGGATTTGATTTCCTTGCTTACGAACAATAAGGCTTTGCCATGTAAGTGGGTGTACAAGCTAAAAAGTACCCCTGGACACCCCAAGCTGGTATACAAGGCTAGATTGGTAGCAAAGGGTTTTAAGCAGGAGCATGGTGTGGACTTTGATGAGGTCTTTTCTCCTGTGGTTAAGATGACCACCCTGCACTTAGTCTTGGCTTTGGTTGCTCTGCTTGACTTGGATTTATACTAGATGGATGCCAAGACGGCTTTCTTACATGGGAACTTACATGATGAGATTTATATGGAGCAGCCTAAGGGCTTTGCAGAACCTGGTAGGGAGCACCTAGTGTGAAAATTGAAGAAAAGTCTTTATGGCTTGAAATAGGCACCTAGGGAGTGGTATCATAAGTTTGATGCCTTTATGCAGTCATAGGGCTATAGCCAGAGTGCTATGGATCCGTGTCTTTACACGAAGAAAGCCCGTGATGGTTCTTTATTGATTTTGGTACTCTATGTGGATGATATGTTGATAACAGGGAAAGCTCATGATGAGCTAGATGCTCTTAAGGCTCAGGTCAAGAAGAGCTTTGAGATGAAAGATCTGGGACAGGCTGCTCACATACTTGGTATGCGCATTAGACGCGACAGGCATTAGGGACTCCTCTACTTGTCACAAAGGGAGTACATTCATAAAGTCCTTGATCGCTTTCGCATGTAGGATGTAAAGCCTGTTGGCTGTCCATTGCCTTCTTATGTGAGGGTATCATAGGTTGATTGTCTGCAAACAGATGAGCAGAGGGCCGAGATGGCCAAGATTCCCTATGCATTCGCAGTGGGCAGTCTTATGTATGCCATGATAGCCACTCGTCCAGATATTGCCTTTGCAATTGGTGTTGTGGCACGCTATATGGTTACACCTGGCAAGACGCATTGGGATGCCGTGAAGGGTATCATGAGGTACCTGAAGGGCACTGCAGATATGTGCATATGCTATGGCAGCTAGGATACAGGAGTCATGGGATACACAGACTCTGATTATGCAGGACATGCAGATAGTAAGAAGTCCACTTCCGGCTATGTATTCACCTATGTTGGAGGTGCTGTTTCTTGGATGTCCAGGGTGCAGAAATGCACGGCCCTTTCTACTACAGAGGCCGAGTATGTTGCAGCCACTGAGGCTTGCAAGGAGGGCATTTGGTTGGGTCGTTTAGTTGCTGACCTTGGTATTGATGCTATCCCTACACTGCATTCGGATTCTATGAGTGCTATTCAGTTAGCCAAAAATTCGCCAAAAATCCGGTCTTCCATGAGAAGACGAAACACATTGAGGTGAGGTATCACTTCATACGTGGGGTCGTTGAGGACAAGTTTGTTGATCTTGTCAAGATCTCGACTGACCAGAATCCTGCAGATCTGCTCACGAAAGGCCTCTCTATAGAGCGCTTTGCCTTCCTCAGGAGGTTGAAGGGCGTGGGATGAGATGACGTCTTTCCTCATCCTGTTGTACATGTGTACATGTTGTACTATTTTTTTTTCTTTTTCTTTTCACTCCTCACTGGGGAAGATTTGCCTTTAAGTGGGAGGTTGTTGGGGGTAAAGGCGCCTCTGCCTAGCCGCTCGTGTATTACTACACTGACAGTCACCGCCACTGCACATTGCAGGTGGCGGGCGCCCGTCACCGTCACTTTATTCTTTATTCTTTTAGTGACAGTTTGAATAAAGGAAGGCCCGGTCACACATTGTGACTGTTGGAGTTCCTATTTCTAGTCTCTCCCTTTCTTGCTCTTGCTCTCCCACCATAGCTCTCGAGTCCAACCTTCGATCTGTCGCTCCCTTTCAATTGGATGGTATTTGCCAATGTAGGATCTAGAATGTTGGTAAGAGTGGTTACAAGGATAGGAAATACCTTTTTTACAGCTTTTAGGAGAATAGCAATAGCATCTTCTTCATGTATTGGAGCTTGTACTGAGGCGAGTTGTGCCATAAGTCCCTTCATGTGAGAAATGAATTTTCCCAAGTCTTCTCCTAATCTATATTCCAAGCTAAAGAATTCAATTTTAAGGAAGATTTTAGTATTTTTACCAGTGGCTCCATAGAGCTTTTCAAGCTCATCCCATTTTTCTTTAGTAGTATTTAGTTGATCAACATGATGAATTAAGGACTCATCTAAGTGTAACATGATGATCACCTGGGCACATTGGTCATCCTCTACATCAACCAGAGTTGCAGAGTTTACAGCTCTAGTGCATTGAATGAGAGGTCAATACCCTCTCTCCATCATCTTGTACTTGATAAGTACTTGCCATCGGTGGAAATCTTTGCCATCAAATTTTTGAATTTGAGGATGAACATCAGCATATGTGGTGGCCATTGGGAAGGTCTTACCACTTGCTAGAACAAGGGCAGTGTCTAGTCGCTTACAAGCTTGCCATTGAATGCGGAAGCAAATCAAACACTTGATATCAAAGTTGTAATGAGGAGAAAGGCTGAAAATCATACATATGTGATATTTCAAAATATGACTAGTGGATGAACCTTGTGTTGGACAAGGATGGTCTATGATTTCAATGCTTGTTGTTGATGATTCCGAGGAGAGTACAATGACACTCATCCCTCTGATTTCACTGACCAGTGTACTTGAAAAAAGTCACTCAAGAAATGCAATACAATTCTAGTGTATGATGGTCTATGTGTTTATAATTGTACACATAGCCTTACAACTTGAAGCAAAGCACTCAATTGTTTTAATTTCCTGATAAAAACATTTAGATTGTGTAATTATTAGCAGAAATGATGATTAAACAATGTGCTTTAGTGTTTACAAGCACTCATCTGTAGCTCATGTTGCTAGAGATGGTAAATGTTGGCCTTGATAAGCTTGATGATAGCTTTCCAAGTGCATTAACCTCTGAGATTAGGTTTTGAGATTAGTAATTGACTCAAAGGAGTTAACTCAGTGATTAAAATTACTATTAATGACCAAATATTGAGAAATTTGAAAGTTGAAGAAGCTTGAAGCTACCAGGAAACTGATAGTTAGGGTTTGGCTTCTAGTAGCCAATAGAGATCAAATTTCCCCAAGCCCTCTCAGGGGGAGATGGTCCACTAAGGGGGCTATGAAAGCCCTATGGTGGCCGCCATTATTGCGCCTCCTATAGCCCGCGCTATTGTACGAATTGCCCGCCTGTTTAGAACTGTGCCATTCTGACAAAAAACACAATGCCGTGCTCCTGGCTGCCCAATGTCGAGATTTGACTTGCCACGCAGTTGCGCCCTGAGGTAGAGAGAAGGTTTTTAGAAGATGGCAGGAGTTGAAATGCCCTCCTATGCATGCAGTAAGTCCACCAAGGTCAGGGGGTTCAAAACAGGCTATGGAGGTGAAGAAGATGGATGAAAAATGGAGTTCTTTTTGTGCACTTAGTGGAGCTGAGATTTGAGGAAGCTAAATGGATCAGAGGAGGCTTTGATACCATGTGGAGAATCAGAGTTGCAGTAGGAAAAATTGTGCACAAGAGGGAGATAGAAGCTCAAAGTACAAGAACAAAATCTTGTTTACTAAGTTGCTCAAAGTACAACTTGGGTACACTCTATCTCAAGTTTGATAGTGACCCATAGGCTATTTATATAGCCTCTGCCTAGCTAGGGTTAGGGTTTCCCCTGCCCTTTAGGCTATTCACACCTATTTGCCCTCATACACCCTTGCTTATAGTGGGTTCCTATGCCTATCTTCTAACATCTTGTACCTGGTTGTTAAACTCCACAAGGAAATTCTTGTAGGCTTCTTGGGTTTTATCTAGTCTCTCTTGAAGTTCTTATCTAGCTTTTATTGCTTCTACTTTATCCCTCATAAGTTCTGCACATAGCTACTCTAGAGCTCCTATTTTGCCTATAGTGCCATGCCCTCCTATGGGAGGTTCTTATGTACTCTTGGATGATTCATTAGGGTATTGCTTGTTTTCCTAGTTTAGAAACATGGTTTTGTTTGGCTTAATGAGCTTGCTAATCTATTCTTTCATGCTCCCTATCTATTCATAAGCTCACCAAGGGTTACCGAGTTAGAGGACTATGATTATGTTGTCGCTTTCTCTTTTCCTTTAGAGGATTTCACCTTCTCTGCTAGAATCTCAACCATCCATTGTGAAACGGTTGGATCTTTTTAACGCATTGCTTCTTCAATGGAAGCCTCTATTGCATGCTCATAGTCCTCTTGGTTTTGCTTCATCCTGGCTTCCAACTTTTTTAATTCTTTCTTTAACCTTTTTTTAGCAGCTAGGATGATCATGCCTTGCTCTTCTGTTTCTGTTTCATCATAATTTCTTGATGTTGATCTCAAATATATTTTTTCTCTTGGTTTCTTTTTTTGCTTATCTTGCTTTTGTTAGTGGGGTTGGAATTCTTAGTCTCTTCTTTCTACCTCTTTTCCTTTTTCCAGTGCTATGTTCTTTAGTTCGATTCTTTAGTGGTAGAGGCAAGGGCACATATTGTGATGGCATGATTTATTGCAAGGGTACTTCTGCATTGATGATTATAACATGGGTATATGTAGTGCCATAGTTTACAATATTGTTTCTTACTTTCGTATGCTTAAGCTCTAGTGTTGGATGCCTTTAGGAGAACACACACACACACACACACACACACACACACACACACAGAGAGAGAGAGAGAGAGAGAGAGAGAGAGAGAGAGAGAGAGAGAGAGAGAGAGAGAGAGAGAGAGAGAGAGAGAGAGAGAGAGAGAGAGAGAGAGAGAGAGAGAGAGAGAGAGAGAGAGAGAGAGCAATGTCACTTACCCCTGGAATATCAGAGAGAATAGCTTGTTGTAAGGAGAGGGCATTTAGAGCATATCATATGTTGGGGAAGAAAGGGCTACAAAGTTTTCATATAGTAAGAAAGTAGTATAGATTCTAGAAGGGTTGGGAGTGTCCTATAGTCATAGGTTTGGAATTAGGCTTGTGTTTTCTTGAATACTAAATAGTATAGTATAAGTTTGGATTTAGGCTTTGTATTTTCTTGAATGCTAATAGTTTAGTATAGGTTTATAGAAGGCTTAGGAGTGTCCTACAATTGGCATGTAGGTTTGGAGTTAGGCTTGGTATTTTCTTGAAGAATAATGTAGTGTAGACTCTAGAGTATAGAAGATTGATGAAAGGCTTGGAAGCGTGTTCGAATAGCCATGTAGATTGGAGTTAGGCTTGGTAGTTTACTAAATAATGATGTAGCGTAGAATAGAAGTACACATATAGATATAGGTACTAGGTAGTATAGTAAGCATCCAAGATTCTTGGGAATGACATTTGCCTTAGGAGTTTGGGAGGCCCAAAATCCGACTAGATTTCAGCAGGCATACATGGCCACAGTGAAGTTTTTGATGCTAAATCCTGGTGCAGTCCCAATGTCGTATTTAGCCTATTGCATGTAGGTGTAAGGTCCATTGATTGATATCGATCGATGATGAGCTAGTGCAAGGAGAGACAGATCGATATGAGCTAGTGCAAGGAGAGACAGACTGTCTTTGATTCATGGACACATTGTTCTTCTATGCAGCAAAGCCAGTCACAAGACGAGACGCTTGTATCGCGGTGACGTCATTCAAGTGCGCAGGAGGAAACAGGTGCTCTCTCTCTCTCTCTCTCTCTCTCTCTCTCGGTTTGTCTGTCTGTCTGTCTCTCTAGCCTCTCTATGTTTGTCTGTTTTTCCCTTTTCTTTCCCTCCATCCCCCTTCTTCCGATATCGTTCAGTCAATCGTCCCACACGACATTCGCAAGCTTCATTCTGTTTGCCGAGAATGCACTTCCACTGTGCCCAAGGCCCTCAGTAACCGTTATAATTGTGTGCAGACTTTGGTGCAATACATTTGGTGCCGCCTTA
Organism: Lygodium microphyllum; assembly: GCF_053477565.2. Classification (NCBI taxonomy): domain Eukaryota; kingdom Viridiplantae; phylum Streptophyta; class Polypodiopsida; order Schizaeales; family Lygodiaceae; genus Lygodium; species Lygodium microphyllum. The sequence goes on along the minus strand of NC_141147.1, from coordinate 16,092,696 downwards.
ATAGCCTGCTGCTTTAATCATCGAAGTGGCCCGTGAATTTCATATGTACCTCCTAAAAGCCAAAGGGCGAGTACGCTGTGCACATCTTACTCTTGTGAGTGTGGAGTGTAGTAATTCTTCTCTGAATGTCAAGTGTCCAAATTTAGTGTTTTAGACAGATAGAGACATGTGCAGAATCACCATTACCGTGTATATGGTAGATAGATTGCACACTACCCTAAGACACTGAGCCCTTTCAAGACGAGTGAGGGTGTGTATGGCAGGAATGTTGTAAGAGGGGATGCACACTTATGCATCGGCTGGCTTAAATGCAGCAAGATCTTAGGTGGGGTGTGTCAGGAGATGTTACAGGTAATGGGCAGTGCGATTCTGGAACATGTCTTTGGACTTTGTGAGAAGGCACACCTGGACTGGAGACTTGCTTGCATGCTTTATCGGCTGAGCAGAGCATAGTCTTGGATGACTCATCCGATTGCCTTAGTTTGGAGCATGATTTTGAGGTGCAACTCAATGTTCATCATGGAGGATGGGTCATGCACCATGGTGAGATTGGTGGCACTTACTAGCAGATATGTTCTAGAGCCTTGGCATCCCATTTTGAGATTTCAGAGCTTGTTGGGAGCCTCACATGGTAGCCTATTTGGATGAGCAGAGAGCAGTCCTTGGTGATCTGATAGAGCTTTGGATTTCCATCGTTCATGCACTAGAAGGATGCTCGGATTGCCACCATTCATACACTAGAAAGATGTTACGTCATCTACAAGAGCTCAGCCAAGTCTTATTCAGCACATGGGGTAGGCAGAGCCTGATCTCCTTGCTCAAGTTGGCACTTCCTGTGCTGGATCTATACATCGGTTGTGGCTTTTCCCCCCATCCTACCAGACTGGTTGAGAGGCTTTGTATAGATTTGACCAGCCCTGCTGTGAGGAGCCCTAATTTTGCTCTGGCTATGCTGTATTTGTTTACCTTTGTACCATATGCTTGCCTGATTGAGGAACCTCTCTTTGCATGGGGTCTTTTGCGTTTGCTTTCTTTTGGAGTCCCATTGCTTTATTATTCTCTGCTCGTTAGAAGATGAGAACTTCAATTGAGAATCTTTGTGTTTATACTGCCAGGCTGTTTGTCTAATATGCTGTAGTGCTTCTCAGGATCAACACCTATACCTCAAAAAAAGTCGCTGTATTCTTAAGCAAACATATCTTTCCAAGTCAAAATCTCAACAAGAGGATAGTGTCAGCATCATTTGATGCAATGACAGAGCAACCTCTGTTCTCCTTTGGTGTGATAACTGATGTTCAGTATGCAGACATCCAGGATGGACACTCCTTCCTGGGAGTACCCCGATACTATCGTCATAGTCTTGAGGCTTTGCAAAGGGCAGTACATAGTTGGAACGAGATGGGATGTCTTTCTTTTGCAATACACCTTGGTGATATAGTGGATGGATTTTGTCCCAAGGAAGAGTCCTACAATGCAGTTCTGAAAGTAATAAATGAATTCGAATCTTTTCAAGGTGGCCCAGTCTATCATGTGCTAGGGAATCATTGTCTTTACAATCTACCCCGTACTGATCTTAATAGATTGCTGAGTATACCATCTCATAATGGAACTGCATATTACTCTTTCAGTCCAGCTGCTGAATTTCGAATTGTAGTGCTAGATGCATATGATATAAGTGTGATAGGATGGCCTGAGGGACATCCTCACCGGATTGAGGCAATGCACTTACTTGAAGCAAAAAATCCAAATGCTGATAAAAACAGTCCTGTAGGATTGGCTAACATGGATGAAAGGTTTGTCATGTTCAATGGTGCTGTGGGAAAATATCAATTGGCGTGGTTGACTGAGATACTTGAGGATGCATCTGCTTTGGGACAGAAGGTCATCATTTGCTGCCATATCCCATTTCATCCTGATGCTACTTTTCCATCTGCTTTATTGTGGAACTATGATGATGTACTGGAAATCATTCACAGGTTCGAATGTGTTAAGGTTTGTCTGGCTGGTCACACTCATACTGGAGGCCACACTATAGATTCCCATGGTGTTCATCATCGTGTACTTGAGGCTGTACTGGAGTGTCCACCAGGAGTGGATGCATTTGGGTGCGTCCATGTTTACCAGAATCGGCTCACACTTGCTGGCTATGGATGTATGGAAAGCACGGAGATGCAATTCCAGTGATTTGTCAGTTAATTGTACTATTTGTTCCTTAAACATAAAAAATACAATTTGCTGAAGACTTCAAGGGAGCAGGCATGACAACGGAAGAGGTGACTGAGGGATTCACACATTCACATTCTTGCCTAAGAGAAGGATACTTTACAAATGAATCTATACCAAGATTTTGTCATGTGCTTGGTCTTGCATATTGCAGGACATATGATGAAATTCGCCACAATTGGGGGGTTAAAGAATGGAAAACAAGAAGCATATATCTTAAGTGAATCTTTATTGAGATTTGTGCATGAGATTGTCACAATTGGTAGTATGAGCCTGTCCTAATTGGTTGGACAAAGAATGACAGATTCTAGGCATATTCTAGAAATATCTGGATGATTGTTGCACTATCAGTTTCCAATATGACCATTGAACTCTAATTCTTTTATTTGTAACTACCCATTGCAATTTTGATCACTAAACTCACAAAAATTGACTGTGAGCGTTCAGTTTTCAACTTGGAAGACAGAAATATCTTTCAAACTAAACAAGGAAAGGCAGAAAACAGATGTCTACAACATATTATGCCAAAAACAGATGTCTATAACGTTTTATGTTTATATTGGCTATGGGAAGCCCTTCCTATATTGATGGAGTATCCACTTTAAGTTCAGCTCTCTTGTTTGACACTTTTTTATTGCTATTTTGTTATTTTGGTTTTTTTGGAATTTTCAAGTCCTAAGAATGTCACTCTTCATGCCATCGATCGTCTTGTGCATTTTGGTCCTTTTTTATGATACCCTAATGCTAAAGATACTTTTTAAATTTGCGTGAAGCAATTGTTCTTAAATGTAGTGCATGCATGTGCACATGCACATGTGTTAATGCACATACACATGATTTATCTACTTGTCCTTTAATGTTGCCATCACCACCCACTGCATCATTCCCCTCCCCCCCTCCCCCCTCCCGGGCAACGCACTTGTACTCATTCACTCACTCAATATGGCACATAGAAAGGTAACACGATATGTGAGAGCAAGGTATACTCTTGTATTATTCAATCAAAGAAACGGTATAGCATAAGCACATCTTAGGATTGCACCCTCGTGACGTTACACATAAGAGGGTTCACCACTGGATATAGGAAATCACACGTGAGTGGAAATTATGTAAGGCTCAGAGTCACTATTACTCTCTATATAGGTGTTTCTAGTAGCAACACCATGGTATAGCTACAAAGCCGTTTATACTCACCCTCGTTTATTGGATTGCTGTCCTTAGCAATCTAAGGATAGAGGTTATTTGACTCATTCGGGGTCTTAACACAACTTCTGTTAACAAGCTGGCCACTGTTTGCCGGTCTAGGACTTGAGACATTAGTTGGGTCTTAACGACGTAGCCTTTACTATCAGGTTGGTTAGTGTGTGCCACACTAGGACTTGGGGGTCTTAATACAACCACTTTTATCAAGTTGGTTAGTGTCCATCTAGATTGTTTGGGATCTTTGGTTTATTCAGGTTACTATGTAAGTCTACCCTTGACTCCACTACATATGAGAAGTGGAGGTATTATTGAGCTTATGATGAGTTCCGTGTGGATAACTTAAGAGACATTGGAAGAATTGATGGGATTCTCCTTGAGCCAGATGGTGAATGCATCTTTGCCATGTTTGTGTACCTTTGCTTTCGAAATTAAAGTGGCTTCCTTAAGAGGATGCCCTTTCCACTTGGTGAGGTACTCAAGGTACCCTTTGTGGTCCTGGCATTGAAGGAATGCTTCTATGTGACATTAATGTGATATTAAAAGTGATATTTAATGTCAAATTAAGGTCATAAATGTGGAATGTGACATTAAATGTGATATTTAATGTCACATTAAGGTAAATCTAGGGGAACATACACGAGAATGACCGTCTGGGCTCTTGGGCGCCCGAACGGGGTTAAGGGGAGCCTAGAGAGTAAGGGAGTCCAGGAATAGTAGGACTCCAGGAAGTTGACGGCTAGCAAAGGGATCAGGTTAGAGGGCCAGCACTTATCTAGGCGTGGCTGGGAGGTGAAGGATACTCGTGCTTTCCATCGTTTTTGAGTTTTCGGACTCTCCATCATCTATCATTGGTATCAGAGCCTATGGTTCGGGGTCTCAGATCGATAATCGTTCGTCAGGTTGTCAGACGCCAGTCAGGCCGTCAGTCTTTGTGAAGTTGCGTGAGTACCTGGCGCAGTAAGAAAACGCGACGGGACGGGCCGTGAAGAAAAACGGAGAAGCGACTTGTCACATTAGAAGCGCAGCGCCACGTCACATCGTTGAAAACGAGACGGGACGGGCCGTCGGAACGCGCCGTGAAGGAAAACAAAAAGAAGTGCAGCGCTACGTCACGTAAGTGACATCTAACGTTATGGGGACCCGTTGCAGAAACGTTACGGGCAGAAAAAAGAAAAGAAACGGGGACCCGTTTTTGGTCCGTCGACTGGCGAAAGGCAAAAAGGGAATTTCGTTTCTGGTCAACGCCTGCACAACGAACCAGAACCAGCGTGAGATAACACGATTCCGTTTCTGGTCAATAAAAGAAGAGGCGTCAGCTGCATCAGTCGAGAGGCATCAGCCGTGAGGCAAAATGTGTCACGATTGATGTGCGTGAGACAATTGCTGTGAGACAGACAGAAAAATATCATACACGACTGAAGCCACAGCCTGCCATTAAAAATCAGGGAAGTACTTTACTTGTATGCAAATTTCTTATTTTTGCTTTCCAATTCCAGTGTATTAATGGCAGAAAAAGAGAAAGAAAGGGTAATGGAAAGTTTTAGTTCCGGGGATCAACCTATGGTAGATCCCCATGAACCAGACATACAAGAAGAACAATGGGAAGAATTTTTTGCCACGAGAGAGCAATTCGATGATCTTTCTGCTTGTGTGCAAACTCAGGGGGTTCAAATGGAATTTTTAACTCAAACACTTACTGAAATAAAATCTCAGTTAACTTTATTGTTGGAAAAAGATAAAAATAAGATAGAAATCTCAGATGTCCCATCTTCATCGAAAGATTTAGATGTGACTATGCGAGATCCTAAAGAACCCCAAACTTATCATAAATTGAGGGATAATCCGGTTTTAAAGGATATGAAACCACCTCAATTTTACGGGGAGGAAAAAGATAGGAATAAAGATACAATCTTTAATTTCCTCCAAAAATGGGAAGATTTACATAAATTGAAAAATACCCCACCACATCTCCAAGCACTGGAGGCTAGTTTAACTTTGGGGCCTAAAGCATATAAGTGGTGGCGAACTTTAAAGGAGGCGAATAAAATACCTGAAACTTGGGCTCAATTTGAATCCGTCTTTTTAAAAGAATTTCTTCTTGAAAATGAAATGAAAAGAAATTGGGAAGATTGGGATTATGTCAGACAAAAGGGACGACCCCTACTGACATATCTGGAGGAATATCGTGAGATAATCCTCAAACTGGAAGGAATTGATGAATTCCAAAAAACAAGAGGATTCATTAGGGGACTGGATAAAGCCTGTAAAAAGGAAGTAAAACGGAGTTTACCTAAGACGCTTGAAGAGGCAATTAAATTTGCATTAATTTATGAAGATAGTACGCGTCTTGGTATACTCACTAGTCTCATTGATATGGAGCCCAAGTCTAAGGAATTGGAAACCTCAAAATTTGTGGGCAAATTTAAAAGGAAAATGCCATTTTTCAAGGGTAGAAAACAACCTTTTGAAAAGAAACCATATATGAGGCCAAAGTTAAGTCTTGATGACTTTGATAAGGCCAAAAAAGAAAAATTGTGTTTTAATTGCCTATCCCCTAACCATGCTGCTTGGAATTGCCCTCAAAAGAAAAAGGGGGAAGACAAAGGAAATGACAAGGGCAAGGGAAAAGAAAAACAAATCCATGTAGTGCAGACCTTAGAATTAAAGGGCCATGAAAAGTATAAATCTTTAGAGGTCTTGCACATGGATGTACAACATAAGTGTTGTATGTCAACTTCTTTGTGGCAGGCTACTTTTGGGCCATATGATTTACTTAGAGTACATGGATTGATAGCTGGAAAATGGGTTAGAGTCATGATTGATGACTCTGCCACACATAATTTTATAAATTATGCACTTGTCAAAAAATTGAAACTTCCCCAACAAAACAGTGAGCATCAATATGTTGTTCGTATGATGCAAGGCCAAGACAATAAAATATGGGATACAATGGTATCCAATTTGAAAATCGAGATTCAAGGATATAAAGATAAGCTTGATTTCCAAATAATGAACATGGAAAGAGCTTATATTGCTCTAGGGAGGGAGTGGCTATGGGGATTGGAACCATCCTTAAAACGTAGCTATCACCATAATACACTGGAATTTGAAAGGGATGGTAAGACTTTTGTCATTCAAGGTGAACATGAAGTATCTGATAATCCTTTGCTGTGTTCTACTGAAGTTCAAAAGCTGATAAAGAATGAAGTTTGTGAGGTATATATGCTATGGTCTCTTCCTGTACAGAATACTTTTACTTTCTGTAATATAAAGCAACAATTTTCTTATGTTTGTGAATTGAATGTTAATAATGAATTGAACAGTTTGTTAGATGATTTTAAAGATGTGTTTCCTTCTGATTTACCAAGTGGCCTTCCACCAGATAGGGTTGATATAAATCACCCGATTGATATAAATAAGGATACACACCCAATTTCAAAACCACCGTATAGGTTAAGTGAAACACAGCATCAAGAAGTTGAAAAACAAATTAAGGATTACCTGGATAAAGGGTTTGTTCAACCCAGTAATTCACCTTGGGCTTCATCAATTTTATTGGTAAAGAAAAAAGATGGTTCTATGCGACTTTGTGTTGACTATAGAGCACTTAATAAAATAACGGTGAAGAATAAATTTCCTATGCCCAGAATGGAAGATCTTTTTGATCAATTGCAAGGGGCAAAATTCTTCACAAAGATAGACTTAAGATCAGGTTATCACCAAATAAGAATTAAGGCACAAGATGTTCCCAAGTCGGCATTTCGTACTAGATACGGGCATTATGATTTTTTGGTGATGCCTTTTGGCCTCACTAATGCACCAGCTACCTTTATGAAGCTGATGAATAGTGTTTTACGGCCCTATCTAGGACATTTTGTAGTAGTCTTCTTGGATGATATCTTGATCTTTAGTAAATCAAGAGAAGAACATTTGGAACACTTACAATTAGTATTCCAACTGTTAAGAACACATTCCCTTTATGCAAAGAAAACTAAATGTGAATTCTTTGCACAAGAGGTCAAATATTTAGGGCATATAATCTCGAAAGAGGGAATCAACATGGATCCAGAAAAAGTAAGGGCAATTATTGAATGGCCACCTCCAAGGAACCTGGAATAGCTGCAGATCTTCCTAGGTTTATCTGGATTTTATCGTAGATTCATTCGAGATTATGCCAAAATAGCTGTTCCAATGACAGACCAACTTAAAGGGAAAGGGAAAAGTTTTAATTGGGGAACAGACCAAAATGAAAGTTTTCAAAAACTTAAGGTAGCTATTGCTATAGCTCCAGTATTATTAATAGTGGATCCCAATAAACCATTTGTGGTTGAAGCTGATGCAAGTGATAAGGCAATAAGCGCGGTCTTATTACAAGAAGGTCGACCAGTTGCTTTTGAAAGCAAGAAATTAGATCGTGCAAAACAGAACTACTCTGTTTATGAGAGGGAGCTGTATGCAATAGTACATGCAATGAAGAAATGGAGGCACTATTTGTATGGTGCCAAACTTTTGATTTTATCGGATCGTGAAAGCATTAAGTGGCTTAATGATCAGCCAGATTTACACAGGCGTAAAGCCAGATGGGCCGAACTCCTCCAAGAGTTCGACTATGAGATCAGATATAGAAAAGGAAAGTATAATATAGTAGCTGATGCACTCAGCAGAATGCCTATCATTAATGAATTGAGTTTTACTCAGTTCACTTCCAATTTGCTTGAATCTTTAAAAGGGAAATGCCAGGTTGATCCGGCATATTCCAACATACGGGAAGCAATAAAAAATGGGGATCCAACTGAAAGTGCTTCTACTGAGGAAGGAATATCTGAGGATGTTCAACAAGGAAATGGAGCATCAGGGGTTGCTCAAACTGGATTCAAGTGGAAGAATTTTACCATTGATAATGGTTATTTACTCTATAAGGGTAGGGTATGTGTCCCGAAAGATATAGAAATAAGGCGCCAGATACTCTTTGAGTGTTATGATACCCCTAGTGCGGGACATCCAGGAGTTAATAAGACTTATAGTCTTATTAAAAGGCAGTTCTATTGGCCTGGAATGAATAAGGACGTCCTTGACTATGTGGTCAAATGTAATAAATGCCAGTTAATAAAGCTGAAAAATTAAAAATGGGAGGACTTCTCCATCCATTAGAAATTCCTTCGGGAAAATGGGAGAGTATCTCCATGGACTTTATTGTTGCTTTACCTAGAACATAGAGGGGGCACGACTCTGTGTGGGTGATTGTGGATAGGTTAACCAAGATGGCTAGGTTTATTCCAACTTCAACTGATGTTAAAACACCAGAATTGGCTAGATTGTTCGTAGAGAACATATACCGATTGTATGGCCTTCCGGCAAATATAGTTTCTGATCGGGATAGAAAATTTGATAGCCATTTTTGGCGTGCGGTATTTAGGAAATTGGATACTAAACTTAGCATGAGTACGGCGGATCACCCGCAAACAGATGGGCAAACTGAAATGGTTAACTAAATTCTTGAAGATATGCTTAGGGCATATGTCAGCAAAAGGCAAACTAATTGGGAAGAGTATTTACCGATAGCAGAGTTTGCATATAACAATGCCAAGCACTCTTCCACTGGATATAGTCCATTTATGTTAATGTCTGGGTTTCAGCCCAGAGCTCCTTTTGCAGTAGGACTGCATAAGGAAAAGGTTCAGGCAGCTAAAGATTTTTTGGAGGATATGAATAGTATGTTAAAATTTGCTCAAGAAAATATTAAAAAAGCTCAAAATCGAGCTAGAGCATATGCAGATCCTCACCGAAGAGACATCTCCTTTGAAGAAGGAGAATTGGTCTATCTTAAGGTGCTTGAACAAACTAAAACTATGAAAAAGGGACATTGTCCAAAGCTTTCACCAAGGTATTGTGGTCCTTTCATAATACTTAAAAGGGTGGGAGAATTGGCTTACAAGCTCCAATTACCTGCTGGTAGTAAAATACATCCAGTTTTTCATGTAAGCAAATTAAGGAAGAAGCTGGGTGATTTGGATAATCTAATCTTAAATCATGATATTGAGGAGTTATTCTATGACCAATCTAATCCACATGAACCAGAAAAAATATTAAATGTTCGTAATAGACGAACGAGGAATACTATTTATCAAGAATGTTTGGTTAAGTGGAAAGATTGTTCAGAAGAAAGCTCAATATGGGAGCGAGTAAGTACTTTAAAGAAAAGGTTTCCCAATTTACAGTTAGACCTTCCAAGTATCATTTTCGAGGACGAAACCGATTCTTAAGGGGAAGGAAATGTGACATTAAAAGTGATATTTAATGTCACATTAAGGTTATAAATGTGGAATGTGACATTAAATGTTATATTTAATGTCACATTAAGGTAAATCTAGGGGAACATGCACGAGAATGACCGTCCGGGCTCTTGGGCGCCCGAACGGGGTTAAGGGGAGCCTAGAGAGTAAGGGAGTCCAGGAATAGTAGGACTCCAGGAAGTTGATGGCTGGCAAAGGGATCAGGTTAGAGGGCCAGCACTTATCTAGGCGTGGCTGGGAGGTGAAGGATACTCGTGCTTTCCATCGTTTTTGAGTTTTCGGACTCTCCGTCATCTATCATTCTACTTCGAAGGGGCCATTGGAATGAAGCAGTGGAACGTGTCGCCCTTATTGGTTGTCGAGTCAGAACTTGCGTAAAAGTCAAGTATGAAATGCTAAATACAAATACTTTCTGGTAGTTCAAGTTTGTATGTGACTTCATTCAGTACTTGAGTAATGCGATAGGGTCCATAGTAGTGGTGATTGAATTTGGGGCTCATATTCTTTGGGAGTGACATGCATGGAGCTGACTAGAACCATGTCTCCCTTAGTAAAGAGTATTACTTTTCGCTTCTTGTTGGCTTATTTTATTATGGTGATTTTGCTTTGTTATAGGCTTTGCTTAGTTGCGACATTGTGGTCTCTCCATTTCTTCAAGAGTTTTTCCGCATCCTAATCTTCAACCTTGGTTGCTCTTGATGCTAAGGTAAGGGGTGTGATGACTTTTTTTCTTGTGGCTAACTCAGAGGTTGTGTAGCTTGTGGCATAGTGGATTGAGCTGTTATAGTAAAACTCCATCACATTGAGGTATAAGGCCCAATTCTTTTGGTCCACTCGGGCGTAGCTCCTGAGATAGTCTCCAATGCCTTGGTTGACTCGCTCTATTTGCCCATTTGTCTTGTGATGGAAGAATGATGAGAATCTCAACTGTGTTTCTTCCAAGGTCTTAAAGAGTTCCTTCCACGTCTCTGATGAATGTGCCATCTCTGTTTGATACTATGGCTAAGGGTAAACCATGTAGCTTGAAAACATGCATGAAGAAGAGGCAGGCTACCTCCTTGGCATTCAATGGTGGCTTGGCAGGTAGGAAGTGAGCTTGCTTTGAGAAATAGTCCATCATTACAAAAATGTTGGTGTAACCATGGGATTCGGGGAGGTTCACAATGAAATCCATGCTAATTATATCCCATGGTTGGCCAAGTACTGGCATTGATTGAAGTAAGCTTGTTGGCTTAGAGTGTGGTGCCTTCACAAGTTGGCACGATGTAATCTATGACTTCTTGCTTCATGTTGGGCCAAAAGAACTGCTTTCTAAGTACTTCAGGTGTTTTGCTTTGTTCCTTATGTCCATCTAGTTTTCCATCATGCACGTCGTGTAAAATGACTTTCTTCAATTCCATGCTATTGGGAATGCACAATCTCTTTTTTTACAAATAGAATTCCCTCCTCTAGGGTAAACATGCCACGTAGTGTCTTGTCAACTTTCACCTCTTCTATAATCTTGTGCATGCCTTGGTCATGTTTCAAAGCCTCCTTCACTAACTCGATGAAGTCGCTGTTGACCACACTGACAACTTTCAAATGAGCTTTGTGACTTAGAGAATCTTCTATCTTGTTGGTGGAACTTAGCTTGTGTTTGATCTCCAAGTCAAATTTTGTTAGGAAGTCAAGCCATCGAGCTTGTTTGGTAGATAGCTTTGGTTGGTTTTGGAAGTACTTGAGGGAGATGTTGTCTGTGAAGACTACTATGTGTTTGTCTTAGACATAATGCTTCCATTTTCTAAGACATCGAATGACTGCAAGAATCTCCTTCTCATATGTGCTTGATTTGGTTTCGACATCCATGAACTTCTTGGATTCATAAGCTATGGGGTGGTCCTCTTGCACCAGCGCGCCTCCCAATGCCATAATCTGATGCATTTGTGGAGATCTCAAAAGGCTTGGTGAAGTTGGGTATTTTAAGAACAGGGGTTTGACTCTGAGGCTATAATCCTTGATGAATCATTTACAAAATACATGAAGCGTAGGAACTCTCGCACTTCCCTCAGTTTTCAACACATGCAAATTCTTGATGTCTTTTGCTTTCTTGGGGTCCATTCTGATGCCAGCTTCTCCTACAATGAATTCTAGGAACTCTAACTCCTTTACTGTAAACTCGCATTTTTCTGGCTTGGCATATAGTTTGTGTTATCTTAGCTTCTCAAAAACTAGGTGTAAGTATCTTTTGTGTTTCTCTAGAGTTTTGTTATATACTAGGAGGTCATCGATGTAGATAATGATGAAGACATCTATTTTGGGCCTAAACACTCCATCCATTATGAGGCCACAAAAGGTGTTTGGCCCATTACTTATTCCAAAACCTAAGACTAAGCATTCAAAACTAGCATATCGAGTATGGAAAGTTGTTTTTGGGATATCTTCTTTTGCTATGTGAATCTAATGGTACCTTGACCTAAGGTCTATACGGCTAAAGTATTTGGCTCCATGTAGCCTATCTAAGAGGTTCTCAACTAGGGGCATGGGATACTTGTTCTTTATAGTGATCTTATTAAGGGCCCTATAATCTACACATAGTTGGAATCCCCCATTCTTCTTGACAAACAACATTGGGGCATCAAAGGGGGATTTGCTGGGGCAGATGAAACCTTGGTCTTCCAATTCATGTAATTGCTTCTTCAACTCCATAAGTTTTGCGTGATTCATACAATAAGGGGCTCTAGTTGGCGGGGTGGATGCTAGAATGAGCTCGATCTTGTGATCCATATCTCTTTTGGGTGGTAGGCCCTTAGGTAGTTAGGCTTGCATTACATCCTTAAACTCCTCAAGTAGTTCCGCCACTTCTGTATTACTAACTTGGAGTTTGGGCTTCTTGGTGACCTTCTACTCAATGGGTCGAATCATACATAGATACACAATGTCTCCTTGCATTACTAACTTCTCCACTTTCTTGGCACTATAGGTTATGATGCGAGGCCTAATATGGTTAACCTGGCAAGGCGGTGCTTGGGTTGGTACTTCTGGTTGGCTTGTACTTGGTTTCGTCGTTTGGCATGATACTCCAAGCTTATTCTTCTTCATTTGCACTTTGATTGATGTTTTACTTGGCAGCGGCATTCTTCACAGCGTACTCTAATGCCTTCTCCTTACATATCCAACATCATCTCATTAATTCCTTTCCCAAACATCGCGATGACATACTTGTCATAGAATTCCAGGTCTAATATGACTTTAAAATCGTCCATGGGAACGATTAAGAAGTTGAGTTTAGCTTTCCACTTCTTTGCTTCTACTTGTACTACAATGACCTATTTCATCTCCTTGGCTTCTCCTTGTGCAAAAGTTACTGTTAAACACTTTTGGGGCCTTAGACAATTTTAGCCCATGTTTCACTGTGCAGTTTGGTGTGATGAAGTTGTGGGTGGCCCTTGTGTCCACCATGATGGCTTGATCCCCTTCACTCACTTTGCCCTTGATGTATAAGTGTTGAATCGCTGCTACATGGGTCGCCATGCATTGGGGACGAGCACTAACTGTCCCCACCCTTGGGTGATCTAGGCTTTCATCACTTCCATTGGGGATTTCTTAGATGTGGGGGAGGGGTTGTGGCTCCTCTCCTCCATATGTACTAGTGGTTGCAGCTCTAGACTTGCTTGATGAGGCTGTGTCGTCCATGGGATATCTATTTTGATAGTGGGATCCCCTGTACTTGAAACATGTAATCCCTGTGGTTGAGCCTTGGGGTCTTTACCATGATGTATTTGATCCTACGGGCCCATATGATGCACTTGGAGTTGGTTTGTAGTGGTTACCCCCTATCTACCAACTACTCCTCTTGGTATTAAGGCGGATTGTGATGCGACTGGAGTTGTGCTTGAGATTTGACTTAGTGTCTTCGGTAATGGGCCTCTAGGGGTATCAGGCGTCGGGGTCCAGCAGTTGTTGTTGAGGTTGATGTTGAATTTGGTTTGACTTCCTTGGGTTCTCCTCCTCCCTTTTAGGTCCACTAATCTTTCAGCCATCCTTATGGCCTCAACTAAACTGGTCGGCTCTTGCATCTCTACATCTCTAGCCCATTCTTGCATACCAAATAGGAATCCATGTAGCATAGTGTTAGTGTCCATGTTGGGGAATTGTAGCATGAGTTGCCAATATTTGCCGACATACTCCATCTTCCCTTGTGTTTGTTTTGAGGTTTCTCCATTCATCTCTAACTTTGAATTTCTCCATTTTTGGAATGAAATAGTCTTTGAGTTCCTCTTGGAGTTCTTCCCATGAAAAGATGGTGTCCTTGCTCTTGTTCCAACATATACCAACTAACAACGTCTTCTTCTAAGTAGATTGCTACCACTTCTCTCTTACTGTCTTTGGTGATCCTAGCATACTTCAAGTATCTATCTACCTCGGCAATCCATTTCATCAGAACCAACCTGTCTCTCTCTCCTTCATACTTGGTGGTTTGGGGCATTTTAAACTTGCCGTAGTCATCTTTTGAACTGTCACTCTCCTCCTCTTCTTTATGGTTGTGTCTTTTGTTCTTCTTGCTTCCTGCTTCCACTACCTTTTCCTTGTCTTTTCTTGTATCTTGTGCCCTCCTAGAAGTCTCTTCTCTCCCTAACCTATCCATCTCCTCTTACAACTTATGTCTTCTCTCCTCTTTTGGTTGCTATAATGTCCATTCTGCAAGTGTGATGCACCTACACTCAGTCAGTCACTCAACACGGCACAGTAATGTAACACGATATGTGAGAGCAAGGTATACTCTTGTATTATTCAATCAAAGAATACACCATAGGCACATCCCATGACCACCCTTGTGACATCGCACATAAGAGGGTTCACCATTGGGTATAGGGAATCACACGTAGAGTGGAAAAGGCTCAGAGTCACTACTACTCCCTATATAGGTGTTTCTAGTAGCAATGCCATGGTATAGCTACAAAGCCCCTGTTCCCCCTTAAAGACATGCATGGATATATGCACACATGTAAGTGCGTGTGCATACACACAGAGTTATTTATTTGTCCTTTAACCTTTGCTAGAATAGAATGCCTTTTAAATTGATGATTTCTTTAATAAGTATAGATGTGTAAGCGATCACATTTATGGCTTGGCTTCATAAAAAGCATTTGGCCTTCCACGTGAGGTCTTGATTTATGGAAATGAAGTCAGTCAACTCCTTGATTGCTTTATTTATTAATAGCTTAGGCATTGATATTGTTTTTATGGTGGATGATGAAAGCAAAGGTTGGTTTTGCGGATGATTTTGAATTTGTATATTGTACCTTGTCCTTTAGTGTTGCTCAATGAGAATGAGTAGCATATATGCATGCAATGTGACTATGAAGACTAACTCATAGTCTTGAGATTGAGTCTTTTACTTTAGTAGCTAGATGCAAAGGTTGTGAGCTCTTAACTTAAGAGCCTTTATGGATGCTTGATTGATGCTAAGTAACGATTAACTTGCCATTTTGTTGTTGGTCCTTGATCTTCAAGCACGTAGTGTGGTAGGAGTAATGAATATTTAAACATTGCAACAATTGACATTTGAGAATAAGCCTTGGATTGCCAAACTCTCTCTTAAATAGGCTTGTAACATTCTCTGTTTGCCTGTTGATTACTTTATTTATTAGGAGCTTAGGGATCGATATTATTTTTGTGGTGGATAGTGAAAGTAAAGGTGGGTTTTGCATATAATTTTGCATTTGTATATTGTGACGTGCCCTTTAATGTTGCACAATGAGAATGAACAAGCCATATGCATGCAAGGTCACTATGAATGTTAACTCTCATCGTTTGAGCTTGAGATTCAATTGTTTACTTTAGTAAATAGATGCAAAGGTTGTTGTGAGCTCTTGCTGTTATGGATGTTTGATTGATGCTAAGTAATGATTAACTTGCCATTTTGCCACTGGTCCTTGATATACAAATAGTGTGTGGTAGGAGGTCATGAATATTTGAACATTGGAACAATAAACACCAGGAATAGGCCTTTGATTGCCAAACTCTCTCTTAAATAGGCTTGTAACATACTACGTTTGCCCCTTGATTACTTTAATTTTGCACAACGAGAATGAACAACCCATATGCATGGAAGGTGGCTATGAAGACTAACTCTCATTGTTTGAGCTTGATATTGAGTCTTTTACATTAGTTGATAGATGCAAAGGCGATTGTGAGCTCTTGCCTTTACGGATGCTTGATTGATACTAAGTAATGATCAACTTACCTCTTTACTATCAGTCCTTGATCTATAAGCATGTAGGGTGGCATTTAAGGCCATGAATATCTTGACATTGGAATAATTAATACCAAGAATAAGTCTTTGATTACCAAGCTCTATTTTAAACAAGCTTGTAACATACTACATTTGTACCATATGATCTATCACTTCATGCAATGTATCTTAACTTCTACAATGTACTCTCACATAGTGCATAATATTGAGTAATAAATAAATATATTAAAACTCCAAAACTTATATTTGGAGTGCTAGATGATTCACATCATCATTTTGAGGCTTTTCAAACAACCAATGGATGTGTCCATGCGTTCATGTGTAGGTGTACGCGCGCACACACACGCACACACACACACACACACACACACACACACACACACATACTCTCTCTCTCTCTCTCTCTCTCTCCAAAACTATTATATTAAATGGCCTTATTAACATGTCCTCATTTGAAGCAAATAGATGCCTCTCCCCTTATGGAGTGTACTTGACTGTGAAATTTGCTAAGCTTAATGACCAAAAGCTTGTGGGAAATACATATATGGTGCTTTCAATTTGCTCAGACCATTCATTAAGTGATGTTGCAATATATCTTTGGTCATCACGGGGAGTGCAAAAACATTACCATTCTTTAGTTTGATCATGCATTATGGTTTATAATGCATAATGTGGATTCTATTTTTGTGGCAAAAAGTTTAAGGGGATCTATAATGTTATTCTTCAACAGGATTGCTAAAGAAGCTTATGAAGCAATCAAAGATTCTCTTGTTTTTGCTTACTTTAGGGAACCTTCTTTGCATTATAACCATGTTGGCACAACAAGTCTCAAACTCATATTCGACTTTTACATAAGGAAATAATTAGTTAAAGGCTTGAACCATATTTTCTCCAAGCTATTCAATCAAACCAAGGCCAAATATTCTCTCATATGTGGCTCTAGGGACTTTCTTAAAATCCTTAAGCTTAAAGAACTTAATTATTTGGATAGATTTGGATCTTTCCTTGATAACAAGTTAAAAAGGAATGATAGCTATGCATTACTTGATTCAACTTCTTAATGATTTCTATATTGTTGGGATTGATAAAGTTGCTAATAACCCTTCTTTCTTTTGTAAGAAACTCATACTCTTACTTGCAAGTCAAATGTTTAATTCTTCTAAATATTTGCATGTTGAGGTAAATAGATATGGTATACTATAAAGAAAAGTGGCCTATTACGTCAAATAGTGCATAGCAGACTATACTAATTGACTAGCACTATAACTATGCCAATTGTAGGTAGGTGTAAAGAACCAAAATTTAATAACTGACAAGTTAGTAGCCATGTAAGAATCATAATGATCATCAACGTGCTAAGTCTAGACATGCAAATCTATCTAATCAAGCGATCCATCATCAATGTCTGCACGTGTTGAGCTTGTAGTCTTAATACTTCCCCTCAAGTTCAATTGTATCTCTTCAACTCCAAGTAAAATTTGAAAATTTTGAAGCTTCTCTTTCTCCAATGCCTTCATGAAAATGTCAACTATCTGACCTTGTATGCTAATATATACCAACTTGATCTCACCTTCTCTCTCACAAGTGATAATGCACTTTAATGTGTTTTGTCTTAGCACGAAACAAAGGGTTTCTAGCCAATTGTATGTTACTCATGTCATCACAATGAATGATGAATGATAATGGGACCATCTACTTGCTCATCCAAATCATCCAATAACTTCTGTAGCCATGCCACCTTACATGTTGTCATAGTAGTATCTTTGTACTCACCTTTATACTTGATAAAGCAAATATAGGTTGCTTTTTGCTGCTCCATGTAATTGTTGCACTACCAAGGGAAAACATGGATTGACTTGTAGATATTCTATCAGACATGCTATCATCCCAATCTATAACTGTGTATCCAAACACTTGTATAGGCTTATTTGCCTCATAAAAAAGTCCATAATGCAAAGTGAACTTCACACACCTCAATATGTATCTAATTACATCCATCAACTTTACATTTTGCTTCGATGACATTAAAAGAGGCTTGCATGCTATCATACTATACTTGGACAATATATCCAAGCTATATTGCCATTATCACATTTGATCATCTTAATACTAAGAAAGTATCTTAGCTCAACCAAATTCTTCATCTCAAACTTTTTTTTCAAAAGATCCTTGACTTTAATAATCCCATTGTCATTTTGTCACCACTTGTAATAATCAAGTCATCCATATAGATGACTATGATGACCAAACCTACCTCTCCCTTTCTCACATAAAGTGAATGATTAACATTAGAAACATAGAAGCCAATGTTGATAAGATACTCTTTTATCTTGTTAGACCATGCTCTAAGTGGTTGCTTCAGTCCATAGGATGCCTTCTTTAACTTGCATCATATGTGGGATGCTCTAAATCCTCATAACCTACTAGTTACTCTATATACACATCTTCTTGCAATTCAATGTGCAAGAAGGCATTGTTTATATCCATTTGCTCCAAACTCCAACCTTTGGTTGTTGCTAAAGCAATCACATATCTAATAATTTCCATCCTAGTAACTGGATTGAATGTTTTTAATAATCTATACTATATGTTTGAACATAGCCTTATACCTGCTAATAGAACCATATGCATTATGCTTAATTTTGTAGACCCACTTATAGCCAATAACTTTCTTGAACTTTTGCAATGGTACTAGATCCCAAGTCTTGTTGGCCTCTAATGCGGCCATCTTTCATCCATTGTATGACCAATAATATTCTTAAAATAAGTGGGCACAACATCCTCCATTACCTTTACCATATAGCTTAAGGTTGAGCTGCATAATCTTCAAAACTAAGTCTTTTAACAAGGTATTTGTCCCTCGTGCTAGACCTTTATACCCCTAAATCACTCAATGGAGTCTTTACATTACCATGTGCTCTCTGTATACCTAGTGTCTTGACTGAAGAAATACCAAGCTCATTATCCAAACTCTTTGAGTCATTGGAATCTCCATCAAATCCCAAATGACTAGCAGATGCATCATTACCATTTGACACTTTCTTCATTTCTTTGTCTTTACCTCCAACACAAGTAGATGCATGTGAAGATATGGGATTGCTCCTGAGTCTCCCAAACTAATGGTTAATTGTAGATGTAGTATTGGATAACGTTTCTTGTCACTAAGGCTCAATGAATCTTGCTTTTCTTTTTGCATATAACTATCATCATCATCCAATGCATCACTAGTAAATGCATACTAATTTGATATCTCATAAAAAATAACATCCCTGCTCACTCTAAACTCATTTGTGATGATATAGCTATAATAGTGATACCCTTTTTGCTCTAAAGAGTATCCAATGAAAATACATATATTGGAAAATACATATTTTAGCCTTTGGATCAAGCTTATTTTACAGCTCATTGAGTACATAAATATATGTAATACAATCAAACACTTTCAAGTATAATAATCAAGCTTATTACTTGTAAATTATTTTTTCACGAGTCATTTCTTGAACTACAATTGTGGGAGTTTTGTTCATAGTATAGATAGAAGTATGAATGGCTTAAAAAAAATAATAATTTGACATATTCTTTTCAACCGTTGATGCTTGTGCAACTTCTATAATATGCCCATTTTTGCTTTCTGCAATCCCATTTTGCTGTGGGATACACGAGTATACTGTCTTTTTATCCCATGAGATCTTAAAAAGTAATTGAACTCATTAGACAAATACTCTCCCCCTCCATCTGACCTCAAGCACTTAACTTTCAAGCCTATTTCTATTCCAATAATAGCCTTGAAAATTTTGAAGTGCTCAAATATATCACTCTTTTTCTTCATGAAATACATAGTCAACTTTTTTAAACAATTAATAAATGTGACAAAATATTTATTACCACCAAGAGATGTATTTTGTGTAGGTCCCTAAACATTTGTATTCACAATATCAAGCATATTCTTGCTTACATCTTTATTATGCAACAAAGGTTGTCTTGCCTACTTACCAATTGACATACTTCACACACTTTATAAAATTTTGCAACTCCAAAAGTAGTAACCTTGTAACCAACCCCTTTGGAATGCATTAATTTTAGCCTTTACATATTTGTATGTATACAATGTTTATGTCATATTTCAATGTTTCCAGCCACTCCTTTCCCTATAGCATATACAACAACATTCATAGCAAAAATTCTAATATCTAAAGTAAATATGCAACCAACTCTAACCTTTGCATTAGATGAAACTTGTAGCCCTTGCTCTACCATCTGACCAACAAATACTAAATTCTTTGTGATGGTGGATGTCACATATAATACATATGATAGACTCTTTGTTTGACCATGATACAAGGATAAGGGAACTATTTTAATGTGTAAAATTGGATGGCATAAATTATCACTTGTTTACACATAACTTGGATTTTGTAAATCCTACATCTCTCCAAGCCATTCAACATGGTTGGTCATATGATTAGATGCACTTAAATCAACATACCATACATAATCATGTGTCCCTTTTTGTGTAACAACATTCATCATATGTTGCATAACAAACATACACTCATTTTTGTATTCATTCTATTGTGAAGATGATGCACAATTTTCTTGTTGTAATTTATCACTACTGATATGATCTTTCTTAGCACAACAATGGGTTGCAAATATAACTTTTTTTGCCAATGTTTTACTATCCACCTCTTTCTCTAGAGCTTCCCTTGCCTCTAAATTTGCAATGGC
Source organism: Lygodium microphyllum (assembly GCF_053477565.2). Taxonomy (NCBI): domain Eukaryota; kingdom Viridiplantae; phylum Streptophyta; class Polypodiopsida; order Schizaeales; family Lygodiaceae; genus Lygodium; species Lygodium microphyllum. Next base: position 16,072,014 of record NC_141147.1, on the reverse strand, counting down.
CTCTTAAAATCAACATATCATCAAATTGTTGATCCCCTTGCCCCTCTAAGTTGTAATGGCCTTCTAAAATCAGCATATCATCAAATTGTTGATTTAATTAGTTTTGTTGATTATCACCAATACATCCCATACCATGACCTCTTAAAGAGGATTTGCCACGTCTCCTTCCTGAACTGAAGTAGAATGCTTGGACATATTTATTACTTTTTCTAAATGATTTTCCTTGCATGTTGATCTCTTTAGTGATTTTCAATTATAGAGAGACCAACTCATCAAAATTTGAAAATGGCTTTCATACATTCATAGAAGTAACAAATGATTTTCAAGCCTTTTCATTATTATGACCACCCAAAGTAGATGATACCAAATCACCATCATTAGGCATTGCATCAATCATTGCCAAAGCATCTTTAATGCTTCTCATCTTCAAAACATACCCATTGACATAAAATTTTCTTTTCTTCAAAGTATTCGAATTTTGCTTGAGCTCAATCTTCGGTGCCTTTCTATTCACAAAAAATATATTTTCAAAATGTGGTCCAATGCAAGTGGGAGAATGGAAGACCTTCTTACCCGTAGACCTCCAAAACTAGCCTCTATCAGTGGTACAACTTTGATAAATGTCACAAATCGTGTGGTAGGGGATTTGGTTGACTTGTTGTGCCAAATACACACTATACACATAAGAAAAAGTGCACTCAAGAACACAAGAAAAGATGGAAACCAAAACATTTTCTTGCTAGTTTCTTCTTCTTCTTTAACACACTTTTATTGTATATGAAGAATAGATAAGGTATAGCATAAACAAAAGTGATCTACTAAGTCAATAAACACATAACGAACGATACTAATTAATTAGTGCTATAACAATACCAGTTGTAGATAGGTGTGACAAACCAAATATAATAAGTGACAAGTTAGTGGCTACGTAAGAATCATAATAACCACTGATATGCTAAGTGTAGATATGTGGACCCATCTAACGAGGTAGTCCATCATCAATGTACGCACATGTTGAGCTTGCCATCTCAACAAAAGGCACCTTTAGACATTAGAGTTTGCAACCCTTCCCTTTAACATCCTCCTTTACTTTACCTTCTCTTCTCTCATGTATCTCTAATTTGTGATGATGATGCCTTTCCTGCTTTCCATCTTGGCCAGCTTCAAAGCGACTTTGAATTGGTGCCATGTTGCCGGTAAGGTTTTAGCTTGGTCTAGCTATGTCTTATTCCTTCTCAGCTCATCTTATGTTACCCCTTTTCTCATGCTTGCTAGCTATGACCAATGACCTACTAGCTAAAGGCATTAGTGTAGAATGATCTAGGCCTACATTTGTCAATAATGTCTTGCACATTTACAACTTGCTATGTGCAAGATTTGACTGTGGATTTGTTGTTGCCCATGTCAATTTTGATATAGTTCTTTCTTGTTATTATAAGTCTTCTCCAATCCTTCCATCGGGTTATCTTTGTTGGTTTATCTATTCTCCATAATAGCCCTTGATATATTACTTTGATAGATTTGTAACTTGGTTATTCTTCTAATGTATATACATGGTTTTCTTCTAGTATCTAGGCTCCAATCCTGAAGAAATTTCACACCATAGTTTGGTTTAGTTTTAACTATTTCATCTGGTTCAATTTGTTTACCATGCCTTTCTTATGACATGCATATTGGATATCTTAAATCTTTGCATAGTAGGCATTTTTTACTTATGCTATGTCATGGTGTTATTTTGTACTTATCTTGTTTAAGTACTTTAATCTCATTCTACTACATTTCCATTTAGAATCTCATATTCTACTTCAGTAATGATCTTTTTTTTTTGGGTTTCAAGATCTTATAATAACTAAAGAGCAATGATGGTTGATTTTTTTGCTTAGCCCTTCCTAAGTGTTACATGTATGTACTTCCTAAGTGTTACATGTATGTACTTTGAATTTGTTATGCACTTAACATGTATTGGTAACATGGGATTAGTCCTTGATCATTTTTGCTTTATATAAGTTATTTTAACACTTATCCTTTGCATATTCCTTTTGGTAATAATTTTTGTTATGGACTACATTTTTGTTTATGATTACTTGGTCATTAGGATGCTTAACCTAATTTCTTAAGGATTTAATAAGTTTTTGATTTTTTTCCTCCCTATGGCTGGTATCCCTCTTGTGCCTTTAGGTTATTTCCCTTACCCTACTATATTGTCATTTAATTTGATAATTCTCAACTTATATGATTGAGTTGTATACATAGCCTCCACATCATTTTAATTTGATTTTTTATAATGTTTTATCATATGCTCCTTTCTCCCTTAGAGCTAATTGCTTGTTTGGGATTTGTATAACTACTTGCCTTTTTATCAATTTAGTTTGAGTGCATTTTTGAAATGATTGAACTATTGCTAGTTCACCTAATGACTTGTAAGGACAATAGCCCTTTATGGAAATGTTGTCTACTAGCAGTACTCGATAGCCTATTTTCCTTTGGATGAATTCCCTTCTTGGGTTGGTATCTAAGAAATTCCCTTATGATTCTGTAGTCATTGTATGCTATATCTAACTTAGTTCTTGACCAAGTGCCCATAAATACACAAGCCTGCTTTGCTTGCTATGGCATACTTTTGGTTTCAAACTATTCTTTAGTTGCAATAGTTGTAGTAGTTTTACACTTCTCAAGCTTTTGAAAAACCTACTTTGAATGGCTTCATGGACACGAATAAGGTAAACTTGTTTCATGTTGGTGATAAGGATAGCAACCGTGTACTACTGTTGATACCTGTAATGTAAGTCTCATTATCTAGTCCTTACTAATAATTTTCTTACTCAGCTTGTAGGTAACAAGTGGTACTCCTCCTTCGTGAATGCTTATTTCTGGTTTATGTCTTGGCCTTAGCTATTTCATGTAAATTAGGTTGTATCGTTTTAAAATTTGGCATGGTATATTGGCATTTACCTTGTCTGGTATTCTTAGCAATTTATTGGAAGCATTTGCCTTTATGCTTTGTCTTGTTTAAACACACACATGCACATGTTATCTCCCAATGGCTTTGTTATCTAATTGAGGTACATTGACCTCTACCTATCTAATGGAGTTAGATGTTTGACTAACCAAATCACTAGAAAAAGAAGGAGTTCATTTTGGGTCCCTATAAGAAATTTAATATTTTTTTCTTTTTTAATTTCAAAATGAGCAAATACTAGAGAGAGAAACAAAACTTTATTTGATCAAGCATTCAATTGGAGGTTTCCTTGTATAATGTGTCAATTAAAGTATCTCATGGAGCACATGTTTATGAAAACACTTATTTGAAAATTGTGGCAAAACAAGCAAATGAGAGAAAATGTATGTTGGAAAAGCGTATCAATGAAGTAAAATGGAAAAAAAGATACGAATTCAAGTGAGATTTGTCAAGTTTACATTCAATATGCTTACCTTTTTAAAGGTGAGGTGGAGTTACTTTAGCATATTTTAGTTAGGTTATGTTTTGGATGCATAAAAGTGCTATGGATATAGAATTTCTAAAAATAGTTTTGAAACACTAATATTGGACACTCAAAGGGCCAAAAAAGGCTTGAAATGCCATTTGTTCCCATGCATTTAAATAGGGCCCTTTCACTTATACAAAATGCATGAGCCTTACAATAACCACCTTGCGACAATGGTGAGGCCCTCGCTATTGCTCCATTTGTTGAGTGTAGAAATGGTAGTATGCTTATGCACGCCTTTCTTTTGATCCAAAAGATGAATCATGATCTTGAAATGAGGGAGTAAGTACTTCCATTGCTTGATAACACAAAGGAAGAGACATTCTTCCCCAACCACAAACATGTTTACTACCACCATTGCTACACAAGAACCTTTGTGATGGACCCAATGGTGAATTTCACATGCCACACATGCCATGCCCTTCTTTCACTTAGGGGAAATGATGATCCACCCACTAGGCATGATAGTCTAATCAACAAGCCAACGATAATTAATGATAGAAGCATTGTAATCTCTACCATGGAAGAATCATATTTTGCCACAACCAAAATATTGATGAGGAGTGGAGTTTTGATGTGTCCCTCCTTGATGGAGATGCCACAAATGTCAAAGCTTCTGCCACCACGATTGTGATGGAGATTGCCTAGTGGGTGAAGGGTCATCTCACGAGCTTGTATTCCAAGGAGCCGAAACACTCAAAATAGAAAATTTCATTCAAATAGTCACTTTGACTATACTTGCAACCTTAATTTTCATCTCTATGCCAAAAATGGAAGGAAAAAACCAATAAATGCACCTTGATCTTGTGTTGTTGTCTTTGAAATTCTTTTCAATGTTGATGCAAAATATCCTAAACTAATTGCTTCATACCACTTGATCTTGAACATTGACACTCAACCTTCACATTATTGACCTCCCTTTCCATCATGAATAAACCTGATAGAGAGTTAAGAGTGCAATAACCCATGCTAGAAAAACTTGATAGAGAGCTAAAAGTGAAAATATAGTAACCTTTGCACTTTGTATTCACTCGGTATAGAGTTGAAAGTGCAAAGATAGTAACCTTTGCACTCTACATTCACCTAATAGAGAGCAAGGATTGCAATACCAAAAACCGATGCTCACTACATTAACCTAGCAAAAACACTACAATGCATTAGTAGTAACCCTTGCACTCTACACATAACCGCCATAATGTTAGAAGTGGAAAGTCTAGTAACCCCTACCAACTAGACTAACCCCTAAATATCAAAATGAATTCTTGAATAAATCCTATGGACAAGCAAGAATCTTGCAAGCATGCTAGCATTGATCTTACAGATAAATTCTGCAAGTAAATTGATACTAGTCTTCCACATACATTATGTTTCCCCTCTTAATGAAATGGGTTGTGAAATAGTATAAATGACCAAAACTCTACAAATGATAGTACCAAACAACGAAAAAAATTTCAAATTATGCTACAAAATTATGGAAACTCTACAAATTATACTATCGAAGAATCTATATATTACAATACCAAACAACAAAAAAACTCTACAAATCGCACCACCAAACGATGAAAAACATATACATAACAAAAGCTAATTACATACCAAAAAGTTTATAACTTATATTGATGAGTGGAGAAAGTTGATTACATATTAGAAGAAGTTTGTAGATGTAGCCACATTTCCAAAAAAAAGTATAATTGGCAAATGACTACAAGAGACTAGAAGTTTGCAAAACTATTTACATTTTTGAAACAATGATCAGACAAAGAGATATGCCAATGCCATGATGACAAAAGGACGATACACCAAGGACACTAAGAAACTCTAAGTGAAAGACTCCAAGTGATACCAAGAGACACATTGATCCACCAACACAAAGGGAAAATCAGTTGCAATGTCATGATAAAGATGGATCGATAAGAATGGGCTAGTGAAGTGCCCCTGCCACCCTAAGCCTTGCATCTTATGAGCTAGCTCTTGCACCATGTGTGCAACCTGTCCTTCATCTCAACAAATCTACATGGGTGAACCATGAACACATCATGTGCACATGTAAGGAAACCATCAAACTCTTACAATTAAATCATAAGGAAACTATAAGATGCATGTAATGAAACATGTGAAGTACTCACCTAATTTGCTTGTAAGAAATCTAAGGTGCATGTAACAAAACATGTGAAGTACTCACCCAATTTGCTTGAAGATTCTCCAAAACAACATCCTCCACCAAACTATTTATGAAATAAATCACATGATAGCCACAATCATGGGTATTGGGCCACACTAGCACTCGTGTGGCTTGAATCTTCAATTTTGCATAGTGCTCGAGTTTCTCTGTAACTTAAACTTTTCAAAGCACTACACATTCATTGAAACCATTAATGCATACTAATATAAAAGGTTCTAAACCACTCAAAATTTTATCATCATCATTACATGCTAAGTAGCAAGTGATATTCCTTCAAGAGTGACACTGCCCTCATTGAGTCTAGATAAAAAATGCCTATAGATAGAGACACCATAGGCAAGCCATGCTCCACACAATTGACAATAACAAACACATACCAATGATCCCTACATGTTCCACTAAGGTAAGGTAAAAAGTGCTATTGAACCTATGAAATAAATGTATGTGCAATAGTTACTAACACATCCACTAAGGTAAGGTAAAAAGTGCTATTGGACCTACAAAATAAATGCATGTGCAATAGTTATTAACACATGCACAAGTGGTAAGAAAATAAATTTAGAAACAATGTTAACAATATGAAAAAATATTTCAATGTATTTGTTGGCAATCCATATTCTCAAACTAGACTAGATGGCCCCACATTAGATCTGCGATGCAAATCCAACACCATCTTGAAGCTCGTACTCTAGTCATAGTGAAAATAGGCCCATCGAGTTCGTGGACACCTTGACCAATGACAACACTAAATCCATGAGTGCTTGGTCTACCTCACAAGCAAGCACCCTTCTCTTTGATGTGATGTATACCACCTCACCCTTGCATCAAAGACTTTCCTTTAGAGTGCTTGGTCTACCTCACAAGCAAGCACCCTTGTCTTTGATGTGATGTATACTACCTCACTTTGCATCAAAAACTTGCCTTTAGAGTTAGAATTTACCACATGCCTTGAAAAGAAAAAAACTACAAAGCGCATACTTGAGTGCTACCTTTGTTCCAAGAGGTGTGCGATGCTCCAAGTCTTATGCACATGTGCCTAGATGGTTAGTGGCTTGATGTAAAACATGCCCGCTTTAACTAATATTAATCTAACAGATTACTCTTAGAAAATAGGTAATTGAACATGAGAATGCTGAAGCATGGCCATGCCATTGAAAATACTTCTATTAATTCCTTAGTGTAAGGAAGGCATGGTTGCTACAAGAAATAACAGAAGAACGTCTAATGCTTATGCTAAGTTAAAGTCTTGATGTTTATCAAATGAGCAAAAAGTTCTTTAAAATTGCACAAAGTTACCTTTTATGCTCATCCCTTTATCCACTAATGTCAATCATATTTTTCCCAATAGTATCTCCTCCAAAAGCTAATAGAGATCTCTTGAAACCATTTTGTTGAGCATTTATCTTTCATTACAGACCATCCTTGCCTAAAGAAGCTTTTGTCCTCAAATACTTGAGAATGAAGAACATGTAAAAGAGTAGATCTCACAAAAGAACAAGATCATGGAGGAAGGTTGCTGAATGCTCCATAATGCATTGAAGTGTCCCCCCATAAGAAGAAAATATCACAAGTATGGAAAAACTATAGGAATCAAAGTGCTATCTAAAACAAGGCTACAATGGATAAAGGGCATAACTTTGGATAGATGCCTCCAAATAAGGCAATATAAAGTATCCCAATGTAGAGGACACACCATAGTACCTATCCATAACACAAAAATCCTAATTTGATATAGTTAGGCCAATTATTTTTTATGCAAAATTTTTGTACTGTGAAAGCATATGCTCAAAAGCTATGCAAAGTCTTTCATTGTTTGGGTAAAACCATTCAATTACCCATGATGCTCAATTATAATTTTTCTTAAGAGGGTTGGATTTTACAATCCAACTACACTTAACACTGCACTCAATGATTTAGATGTAGCTATAACAGTGGCTGAGGGTATTGAGTGAGGAACTCATGCTACCTACGCAGCAAGAGAGCAAGCCTTCTCAATGGCTAAGATGGTGCCAAATGTGGTACTAATAGGATATAACACAATACCTACACTACCCAATAATACCATGTGTCAAATTGAAGAGACCCTAAGTGAAGGGTTGCCTCAATTACTTGGCCCTATAGGGCCAAATGTTGCCCAACCAAGTGAGCAAGCCCCCACCATAAACTAAGGGCCCATTCAACCACCAATCCTTTACAAATGGTAAAACCTAGTGTGGGGGTGGCTCTTGATGTCATTGGTTATGAACCCTTTGCATCAAATATTGTAGAGGAAGTCAAGGACATGATGAAATGTTACACTGACATGATTAGTAAATAATATCGACAAATAACAATGGATGTTAATTTCTTGAAACGTTGGCAAAATTTGATGGGCACTAGAAATCTTGATGATGCAGGTCCATAAAGATTTGACTGTCACTAGTATGGTGGTTAGCACCAAAATTATCCTAATATGAAGTTGTGATATATATGGGAAGCCATGACATATAGCCAATACATCTTGGAGTAGAATTAGTTCACTCCAACAAGGCAATCAATAACCTAGGCCAATGAGTCGTCATGCAAATGATATGAATACTCAAGGGGAGGTCCCTAAGCAAATCTTGCAAAGGGAAAAATCCACCCTAGAGAAAATGCCCAGTGAGGTTAGTTTAGTAGAGGTGCTTCCAATAGATGAGAATGTAGTCTCTAACAATGTAAGAGCAGTCACTAGGGGCCAAATAATGAAAGAGGTTCAAAATGATGATCCAAGTGTAAGCAAAGCTAACCCTAAGCCTTGTGTGGTTGAAAAGAAGGTCACAAATGCCAATACTCATGCAGATCCTGTTAAACTTGAAGGTATCTTAGAGTAGCTGATGGTTAAGAGAAAGTACAAGTCAAAAGCAAAAGAGGTTGTTAAGGCTGTCAAAAAGACAAAAGAGAGGGTGGTGTGGCAAGAGAAAAAGGTTGTTGAAAACTTCCATGAGTTTGACTTAGCAAATGCCCTGTGTAAAGTTAAACCAAATGTGAATTTGCTACAATTAATATGGTTGTCACCTAGCATTCACAAGGAGTTCAAATCCTACAAATGGATCATGTTGTAGAATGTGTTGCCATCAATAGAGTAGACAATGAATGGTGGAAATATGTGGAGAAACACTATCCTAGGATGCATGCGTAAGTGTATGGTATTTTGATAGAAAGGGCAGTGGTAGCTTGTCCATGAACATAAGTATGGACTTATTGGAGAGACTTTATCCACTCATCCAAAAGGATGTTGCGATGATCCTAAAAATGGTTGATGATAGTTTGAGATAACCAAAAGGAGTGGTATCTCAAGTACATCTAATCATAGCAGATATCGAGCGTGTTCTTGAATTATGTGTTATCCGATTTGCTAGGAGGCCAAGCTATCAATTGCTGCTTGGATGGCATGGATCTTATGTTGAGATATCGAGCTCCACTCGTGATATGCCAGGGTGACCATTGTGCATTTATGTCACCGACTTGTTAGCTGCAGACGCGGTTGGTACATCGCCCATGAATAATAGCTAGATGACAGCTATCCTTATCTACTCTAGTTCGTGGCTCGGTTAGTATGCCACCTTAGTTAGTTGAGTTTGGTTTGAGACCCATATATAGGGTTCTTCTATTTCTTTGTACTAGAGTTCTTTTTGGCTTACACAACTAAGAAGAGGAAAACTGTTTTCAGCCTCCACCTGTGTGTGTATTCCCCCATTGTGCAAGCAAGAAAGCTACAAGTGAGACTCCTTCCTTCTCTCCCACAATCTTGACATGGTATCAGAGCCTGGTTCGTGGTAAGGAGCTCAAGAAAGCAAACCAAGTTCACGGTGTTCTGGTAACAGGACCAGTGTTGCTTTCATTTTTTGAGTTTGGGAGCAAGTCTCTGCAGGTAGCACAGCTCGAAAGTGCAAGAGTGCATTGTCTCAGATTGAGAGACCCTTCGCGGTGTAGCAAGAGGGCAATTTATGCTGCGGGAAAGGGCTTTGGCCCTTGTTGCCCTGTTTTTTTGATTCAAGGCCATTTCGATGCCTGTTTTGGAGGCGGAAGTTTTCCCACGCACTCAAGAAAAGACCCTGTTTTTTGCTGTGCGACCATTGTTCGACAAGTCGGTGAAAAGTTACTATAGAAATTGCATCGTATGCTTGTGCGTAGAGACATTGGGAGTTATAGAATCATCCTTCTGTTGATGCAAAATCGTCACTAGGAAGTGACTTGTGGTCAAATGCCACTTTCGTCAGTTTTGCAGATTTGCCCTTGTGAGGCTGAAGCTGTGCTTTTTGCAGTGACAAAATTTTTTGCAGTGTTCTGTAGTGGCGTCTGATTCTCTTTCACAGATTGTCACTGAAAAGCTTCACAAGAACAACTTCCAAGTATGGAAGTTTAGAATGACTAATTTCCTTATGGGAAAAGGATATTGGGAATTCGTTGCAGGAAATAGAGAAGAAACAGTTCTTCCTGATGTTCCCAATCAATAGCAAATGCAGGCATTTAAAGGATGGCATGAGAGAGCCAGGAAAGTTATGTACTGGCTGTCTATCAGCATTTTAGACTCTATGATTGTGCATATTCAGGATGCAAGTACACCAAAGGAGGCATGGGATACTTTGTCAAAAATGTATAACACAAATATGCAAGCTAGGAAAATGCAGCTCAAGCAAGAGTTGCATAATGTGCAAAGATAAAGTATGAGCATCAATGACTACCACATGAAGGTGAAGAAGATTGCAGATACCCTTGCTTCCATTGGGTCGCCAGTGGAAGATGATGATTTAGTTTCTGTGACCTTGAATGGTCTGGGAAAGGATTATGCACAGTTCCGAACATCGATTTCCATCTGTGAAAGATTTCCTGATTTTGAGGAGTTGATTGCTCTTCTAATTTCTGAGGAGTAGAGAAATGGTGGTGCATCTTCTTCAAGAGGAACTTCAAAAGAAGCTGTATTCTACTCAAATGCTGGAAGAGGTAGAGGCAGAGGTAGAGGAGGCCGATCTGGAGGCCGTGGTAGAAATCAGAATATGTAGCAAACTCAAGAAAACCTGTCCTATGGAGGAGGATGTGGTAACTCTAGAGGCAGGGGGAGCCAAAGAGGTCGTGGTGGATGGCAAAGAGGCCAAAATGCAAACAACAATGTTGAATACTACTACTATGGTAAAATGGGTCATATGGCTAAAGATTGCTATAAAAAGCAGAATGACATCATGAATGGAAAATTGCAACAAGGGAATTATGCATCTTCTAGTAGACAGGGTGATGACAGAAATGAGCATTTGTTTATGGTGCAGCACATGACCAATTCTGTGACAAGTGTAGAAGAAAGAAATGATGTGTGGCATGTTGACTCAGGTGCATCAAACCACATGATAGGTCATGAAGAATGGATGTAGGATGCAAGGAAAATGGAAAAACCAGGATTTGTGGAGATTGGTGATGATACTGCACATCCTATTGTGCAGATTGGAAAAATTCCTTTGTCTATGCAGGATGGGAAAAAGAAATACTTGTCGGATGTATTTCATGTCCCGAATATCACAAAGAACCTGGTTTCTGTTGGTCAAATGGTTGAGCAGGGCTTGCAGGTCAGATTTAATTCTCATGGATGCTTTGTTGAGGATATGAAAAATAAAGGTCGCTTGATAGCAAAAGGAAAGAAGAAGGACAGAATGTTTACGTTGGATGTAGACATGCCTGAATTGAGTGCAGCAATGTTTGCACATGGGACCGGTGTAGTTGCAGATATTGATATTTGGCATAAACGCATTGGTCATGTTAATGTATAGCGACTTAAATCAATGCAAGCCCAAAATATTATTGCAGGATTACCTAAATTCAAGGTTGCAAAAATGCATAAGGTATGTGAAGCCTGTCAATTTGGAAAACAGGCAAGGAAACCATTTCCTAGACATGTTCAAGAGAGTAAGAAGCCATTGGAATTAATCCACTCTGATGTGTGGACTACTAAAGCTGCATCTCTTGGTGGCTGTCATTATTTTGTCACTTTTATTGATGACTATAGCAGAAAAGTTTGGGTGTATTTTATGAAAAAGAAAAGTGAAGTGTTTGGGCATTTCAAAACTCTTAAAGCTATGGCTGAAAAAGAAACAGGCCTGCAAATAAAATGCCTAAGTTCAGATGGAGGGGGAGAGTACCTCTCAAATGAGTTTGCAAGGTTCTTGCAGGAGCATGGCATAAAGCAGCAATATTCATGCAGTCATACCCCACAACAAAATAGAATTGCAGAAAGGAAAAATAGGCATATTGGAGAGGTATCTCGTGCCATGCTCAATGAAAAAGACTTGCCAGATTTTTACTGGGCTGAAGCAGTTGCTACAGCAGTCTACATAATGAACAAGACTCCCATTGTAGCAATACATGGGATGACTCCAGAGGAGAGGTATACTTGTAGGAAACCTGATATTTCTCATTTGAAAATTTTTGGTTGCATTGCCTATGTCCATGTGCCAGATGAGTTGAGATCCAAGTTGGATCCAAAAGCTGAGAAGTGCATCTTTATTGGCTACTCCTTGCAGCAAAAAGGGTATAGATGCTATAACCCTTCTACTCGTAAGTTTACAGTGAGCAGAGATGTTGTTTTTGATGAGATGAGTAGCTGGTATAAACCAGTAAATGTGATTGATGATGTAGATGCACAAAATGGTAATGCTGCACAGAATTCACAACAGCAGTCACAAAATATTAGTGGACTTGGAGTGTCCTCTAGCAGTGGTTCACATTCTTTGCCATGGACAGGCAGATTGAGATTAGGAGAATCTCCTCAAAACAATGGAGATAGTGGTATGTAGGTTTCATGAAAAGGAAAAGAGAAGGTAGATCAGCCCATGTTTGATTTGAATGCAGGTCACTCTTATGTGGATGGTGAATCCAGTGGCTCAGAACATAGCATTGATGATGAGTTGGGCATTCCTTCTATTGTTACACGTGGAGTAAGGAAGACTAGGGATGTTTTGAGAGCACCTGGGAGTGAATCTACTTTGCGCAAGTCTACCAGAGCTAGGTATCCTGTGAACAAGCTGAAATATGATGGATTTACAGCCATTCACTATGCTTATATAGTCAAAGTGATTCAGGAACCAGAACCCACTTCTTTTGAGTAAGCCATGAAAAAAGAAAAATGGGAGAAATCCATGGATGAAGAAATGGATGCCTTGGAAGCAAATGCTACATGGGAATTGGTGCCTTTGCCTAAAGGTAAGAATGCAATTGGTTGTAAGTGGGTTTATAAGGTGAAGGACAATGCAGATGGTTTTGTGAACAGATATAAGGCAAGATTACTAGTCAAGGGGTATGCACAAACATATGGCATTGATTATGAAGAAACATTCAGTCCAGTTGCAAGGATGGCAACTGTAAGAGCAGTCATTGCTATGGCTGCATCAAAGGGATGGTCTTTACATCAGATGGATGTAAAGAATGCCTTCTTGCATGGTGATTTGCAAGAAGAGGTCTATATGGAGCAGCCACCAGGTTATGTGGATGCTGTTCATCCCGAGTTTGTTTGCAGGTTGAAGAAAGCCTTGTATGGCTTGAAGCAAGCACCTAGAGCATGGTTTGACAAGATAATACAGTATTTTGTCACTATTGGCTTTCAGATTTCCAAGGCAGATTTCTCACTTTATGTGAGAAAAACAGAGAAAGGTATTATGCTACTTGTCATTTATGTTGATGATTTGATTATGACAGGTGATAGTAATGAAGATATTCTTCATGCGAAAATGCTATTGAAGCAGAAGTTTGAGATGAAGGATTTGGGAGAGCTGCGTTATTTCTGGGGCATTGAGGTGATTAGATCACCAAGTGGGATACGGCTCTTGCACAGGCACCATGGATTGGACATGCTGTCCAAATATGGGATGACAAGCTGTAAGCCTATTTCAGTTCCTTTGGAGCAGAATGTGAAGCTGAGCACAAATGCAGGTGAGCTTCTCGAAGACCCTACTATGTACAGACGCATAGTAGGAAGTTTGATTTATATGACTATTACTAGGCCAGATTTGAGCTATGCTGTTGGATTGGTAAGTCAGTTTATGCAGGCTCCAAGGAAACCACATTTGGATGCGGCTAGATGCATACTTAGGTATGTGAAGTCCACATTGCAATATGGACTATTTTATGAGACTGGGGTTCAGATACAGTTGTATGGATACACTGATGCTGATTGGGTTGGTAGTATTTTTGATAGAGGATCTACCAGTGGATATGTGTTCTCTTTTGGGAGTGCTGCAGTCACTTGGAGCGGCAAGAAACATCCTACAGTTGCCTTGTCGAGCACAGAGGCTGAGTACAGGGGCGCAGCAATGGCTGCATGTGAGGTAGCTTGGTTGCATAAGCTACTTTATGATATGCATCAGCCTACAGATGGGCTAGTTGTCATTTATTGTGACAACATGAGTAGTATACACTTGGCAAATAACCCAGTCTATCATGCTAGAACAAAGCACATTGAGGTGCATTATCACTATGTGCGGGAGAGGGTTTTACTAGGTCTTATTGATCTAGTTTATGTCAGTACAGAGGATCAGGTAGCTGACATATTCACGAAGGCATTGGGCGCAGAGAAGCTGCGCAAGTTCAGAGACCTGCTTGGTGTGCAGGAATTGGGATTGAGCTCAAGGGGGAGTGTTGAGATATCGAGCTCCACTCGTGATATGCCAGGGTGACCGTTGTGCATTTATGTCATCGACTTGTTAGTTGCAAATGCGGTTGGTACACCGCCCATGAATAATAGCTAGATGACAACTATCCTTATCTACTCTAGTTCGTGGCTCGGTTAGTATGCCACCTTAGTTAGTTGAGTTTGGTTTGAGACCCATATATAGGGTTCTTCTATTTCTTTGTACTAGAGTTCTTTTTGGCTTACACAACTAAGAAGAGGAAAACTATTTTCAGCCTCCACTTGTGTGTGTATTCCCCCATTGTGCAAGCAAGAAAGCTACAAGTGAGACCCCTTCTTTCTCTCCCATAATCTTGACATCTTACACTTTAATTGTTTGGTGGATATCCTAGCTAGTCGGTTGATCATTGGATGTGGGTTGAAGAGAAAAAATTTGGATGCTTACCCTAAGCACCCATTGAATGAAAGGGCCTTACCTCCCACTATAGAATGGGAGGCACTTAAGGGCACCTCTATCATGGGAACATCAAGATCTAATGCACTTGATGAGGGTTCCACAATGGAGGAGGACTATCAGGTGTGTTTGAATTAGTTGGTAGGGCCAAAAGATCAGATACGTGATACTGATTTAGTAGAGTTAGATCTTGGGACGTCCAATGATCCCTGCCCAATCAAACTCGGTACTATATTATGCGATATTGAGTGTGCACACTACGTGTTACTTCTACAGGAGTTCAAGGATGTATTTGCATGGAGCTACAATGAATTGAAGGGGATCCCCCTACTATTTCCTTGCATATGATCCCATGAAAAGAAGGTAATAAACCAATAAGTTAGAAGATTAGATGAATGCCTTTTGCACTGAGGGAGCCTCTTTTTGAGGAATTGATGTGTTTACGATAGGCCTAATTTTTCCTATTGAACACATTGAATGATGCTCCTCAGTTGTGATAAGGAAGAAGAAAAATAATAAAATCCAATTGTGTGTGGATTTCAAGGAGCTAAACAAGTAGATTGTGAAGAATTACTGCCCTTTGCTCTTTATCGATCAAATCCTAGATTAGTTAGCAAGCCATAGCTGAGGATGATAAGCTTAAAATACCTTTGTATACCATGTTATGGCTTTTGGCTTATGCAATGCCCCTAGGTCTTGGAAAAGAACGGATGATAAGATGTTTTTTGATATTTTTCCTAAAGAAATCAAGGTCTTTATAGATGATTTGGGGGTTGTCACAATCCAAAATAGACAGGTTATTATTTTGTATAAATGTTTTGAGTGTTGCCATGAGTACTATATCGTGCTAAATCCTTGGGAGTGTGTATTTAGGGTGATGGCTTGTTGTTGGGTTATGTTGTGAGTGTGGCTCGTAACAATCATTGTGGCCATGAGCCCATCCACTAACCCTTACAATTTTATCTCATCTACGGGCTGTTAACATTGTTGGTTTATTAACGTGTTGGTTGAGCATTCTTTGCCTTTGATGAACCTCTCGTTGAATACTAAGTGTTTGAATGGATTGAACCATGTAAGGTAGCATTTGAGGATATTAATATAAAACTTTCCAAAATGCCAATACTTAGGCTCCTCAAAGGGGTGAAGTTTTCTATATCTATATAACTGCAACCATGCACAATATCAGTTGTTGCTACCTATCCCAAATTTGAGAAGCACATCTTTATCATCCGATTGCGTTTGCTAGCTGAATATTAGGCATTTCAAAGCTTAGTTATAGCTATATAGAAAAGTATGTTTGGCTATTTGTTCACCACTAAGAAATTTAGATATTACATTGTGTATGAGAAGGTTATGTTCTTCACTAAGGCTAAGGGGCTACACTTGTTGTTGAACAAGCTTCAACAAAAGTGTATGAGAAGGTTATGTTCTTCAATAAGGCTAAGGGGCTACACTTATTGTTGAAACAAGCTTCAACCCTTGGATTACCTAGCTAAGTGGATAATATTTTTATAGAAGTTTGATTATGAGATTTGAAGTAAGTTACCAAAATTGCAAGAAATTGCTGAATGTATAGTGGATTTTGGTGTGCCTAAGGAAGAATGGGTAGACATTACTAATTGTGAAGAGTTATGTAAAGATTGATGTAGCCTCAATTCCATCATGGTATGTGTCTATTACACATCATCTATCCACAAGCAACTTAGTGAAATCACTTTCTAAATCAGAGAAGAGAAAGATTAAGCAACGAGCACTTCACTTTTCTATTATAGTTGGTGTATTGTATAAAAGGGAGTGTGTGGGAGCTTTCGCTCAACCGCCAAGATCCACGGACTGCTTATTGCTTCAAGCGTTCCAAGCCGAGCACTAATGGCTACCTCTCACATAACCGACGCACCATCCATATCTACGGGTGTAGTGAGCTTACCTTCGTGCCGTTCGAGTTACCTCCTCTCCCGCGCACTCCGGTAGGTTCACGATCCAAGTGCAAGCTTCAAGCAAGCTCCATCCTCAAGCTCCAAGCTCCAAGCTCCATTGCCGCGAGCAAGAGAAGAGAAGAGAAGAGAAGAGAAGATGAGAGGAGAAGATGGAGAGCTTCTCCTACTCGGTCCCTCACCCTCACACACTCACTCCCTCACACTCTCACACTCCCTCTCTCAAGCACAAGCTCAAGCAAGCAAGAAGAAGAAGAAGAAGAAGAAGAGGAGAGCTACTTTTGGCCATACACAAGAATGAGCTTCTCATTCACTTTTCAACTTTATATACAAAACCCTAAATCCCTTTTGGGCGGTCATCCCCTTTTTCCCTTTTTACATGGCCGGCCATAGCCGGCCCTTTTTCCCATTGTCCTTCTATCTTCCTAGCTTCCTTTCCACCGCCCGTCTATATTTACAAATTGCACGGCGCTCCTTGAATTAAACCATGATGCGCTTGCGTTCTTTTACAAAAGTTTTGACTTGCGCTTTTCCTTGTGCGCCTTTCTCCCCTATTTAGGACTCTTCTCCTTGTGCGTCTTTGTCTTCCGTTTCTTTTTGCCTTGGTCTTTGTCTTTGTCTTTTGCTTTAGCTTTTCCGGATTTTTCACCTTTGTTCGTTTGAAGGTTAACAGAGTGGATGAGGTGTATTGGTATTGCATAGTGCTTAATGAGATATTGTTCATTTTATAGGAATGCCATGATGTAACATGCGGGGGTCATTTTGCTAGATGGGTTATTGCCCATAAGGCTTTACATGCTAGATACTGGTGGCCAACGATTTTCCATGATGCTTTTGAATATATTAAGCATTGTGATATCTCTTAGAAACAAGATGCTATGAAAAATTATAAGAGACCGCTAAATCCCATTTTGGTGATCTTGCCCTTTGAAAAGTGGGGCATTGATTTCATTGGACATGCACATCCTTCGTGTACCATGTAGAAGTGTTGGTAGTGGTGGGGAGAAAGGTCATTGGGGGCACATTGGTGGGTTGAGTGGTAGGTGGTAGGGCAGTGGGAGTTGGTGGTAGGGCTATTCTTTGGGGGGGTTGCACTGATGGTATATAAGTGGCGGTTTGTTGGGGATGCTGGGCATGCTGATTCTTGGCAGGCTTACAGGGTGATAAGGATAGGAATTCAGAGTTGAGTGTTGATGAAGAGCGAACGACACCTTCATTGGAGTCTTCACTACCTGCAATTGAAAACCTCTCATGTGGTCTCTCCCTAAGGGGTAGTGCTAGTCTTTTTATCGTGCACAAGACATATGTTGATTAGTTTGGGAGACAGGTTGAACTCTAAGCAAGCTAAGAGTATTGTCTTGCACTTGAGGACCCAAACTGTGTATATATTTCGGTGCAGATATTATGTGAGTGCTCGTGCATACTTAGATATTACGTAGTTAGAAGATCGCGGGCTAGTTTCTCGTAACAATGTGTTGATGAAGCAAAGTTGTCCATGTTGAGAAGAAGTACACGTGAAGGTATATGAGACATCCTTTGCATTGTGACTGCACGACGTAGCATAATTGAATACAGGGACACCGAACTTTCGATAGCTGGAAGCTATTGGGCTTGCTTGATGAGGACTGTGTACATTTCATGGCCAATCGTGCGGTGCTTACCACAATGGATTGCAATGGTATTAAGGCAGAGTGCAAGAGGGAATTGTGCAAGTGGGTTAGGGTGACAGGTCTAACCATAGGCGAGACAAGCTCCCTAGGTATGTCCTGCCCTTGATGTGCCCTGAACAATTGTGGGTGATGCTAAAGGGCTAGGGGACTAGGGACGGAGCTAGTCGATCAAGGTACTGGACGTACCTAATTTGAGGACCCCTAGGTGCTGTGCTGTGATTGTGGGTGCTTCTTTTCATTCATTTCTTTTCTTTGTTTTTCTTTTTCATTTTTTTCATTTTTCATTTTTTTGTTTCTTTTTCTTGTGCTTTTTTCTTGTTTTTTTTGTTTTTTTTTTGACTTGCCTGAGTACAACCATTGCAATATGTTGAGGCTATTAGCCTTTCAGTGGGTTGGAAAATGTCAAGCTTCAAAGGCTCAAGAAATGGATATTACAGTGATGATTGTGCCCTAACCTCATTGTTAGAGAAACAGTGGTTGAGATGGGGAGATACACTTGAGATATTGCAAACTTCTTTGCGAGACGCGATGTTAGTATAATTGAGGTAACACTGCCGTGAGCCAACTATAGAGCTTGACCCAGAATGAGAGTGTGGCCCATGAATGTGTGTTCGGCCATGCGATGTGGGTGGTTGACAAGGGTGATTTTTGCTTTCGGCAGCGCGGCTTTGTCGCGACTCTTTGTGGGGTCAATGGTCTTGCGGTGATCGGGCATCGAACACTTTCGCACAAGGACCTGTATTATCTTGCATCCACTTGTCACTTCGTGAGAGTATATGCTCGCTTGTGTTAAGTGCATCGAACGAATGCAATCATGATAAGACATCATTTTTCAGAATTCTATGATGTCTATTGGGATGCCTATTTCATTGCTTGTTAAGGTCGCATACATTAATGAGAAGTAACAAGAATGTGTACAAGTGGGGATCTTGCCCCTTTACTCATCAAAAAACAAAATGTTCTAGCATGGTGACTTGTCGAGCTACTTGTACATCATAGGGATTTAGTTGATAGGTACGAGGTGGGGTGAGTCCATTGGCTAGGTGACCGGGGCGGTGCTACTGCGGGGCTCCCGTGAGGCTAGGCAGGGAACATGTCGGCCGAGACATGAATGGTGTAGTCCCGGGCCGCTACTGTTTCCAGAATGTCTTTAAACAATTCATTAAATTCTACCCTATCCCGAGCTACCCTTTCTGCCCTTGAGCATTTGGTGCCCAAGCGTACGTTGGGGGTTTGTGCCATTGGTGTTGCCACATTGTGTGCGCCTCCTTGAGCGTCCGGTCCCCTGGCCCGTGGATTCTTCGGCCTTCGTCCGGGGCGGTGTCGCTTGGGACCACGTTTCTTGGCATACCTTTTAAGAGTGGGCACGTAGCGCACTGGCGGAGGGGCGTGTGCTGCATGTTCCCGTCAGCTGCGGAGAGTGTCCTTGCAAGCTAGCTGCCCTTGGTTCCTCATGTTTTCCTCATGGGGGACCTGTAAGATGCGAATCAAGGATTAGGATTTGTCACATGATAAGACCATTCATATGTAAGGGATTATAGTGCAGATTATCAAGCGCATAGGACGAGAAGGGGAGGGGTAGGGCATGCAGTGCTTGTTGTAGAGGGATGGCCCCCGTGATGTATATTTAGCCTCCTGCCATTAGCAAATCTTGGTTCACGCCAAGTTACCTCGGCTTGGCGGTCATGGATTTAGGGAGGGCTCCTCCTTGGAAGGATAGATCGGAAAGGGAAGAAGGTGTATAGAAAGGGACTATACCCTGTCTACACCATCAAAGTTGTTGGTCAAGGCTTCCTATGGCGGTAATGTGGGTTGCATGCCCTTCAATTGGAGGTGGGGATGGTCACATGGCTTTTAAATGCGTGATGAGAGGAGGACTTGAGAAGCTTAGCCTGTCAGACCCAACTCTTCTCCCTGCGCTTAACTATCATTGCTTGTGTGTGTTGATATTGTTTATTCACGGTGACAAAAAAATTAGTGTTTATTTATATACATATTTATGAATCCATGTCACTTCACGAGGATAAGGATCAATTATAGAGCTCAGGGTTGTACTGGAGCGTGGCACACACATCCAACACTCGTGGCAGCTTACTTAGTACCGATAGATATTTTGCTACATCGAGTAGCATGGAACCTTGTCCGAGTCTACTGGCAATGTGTAACTCCTCCTCAGTGAGAACCTTATCGATCAAAGGGCTCTCTAGGCTAGTTGCAGCTAAGTCCGTACCCCGAATGCCAGTTAGCACTCGAAGGGAAGTTGGTGCCACATAGGTTGGGTCTCTTAGAGACCGCCATTTGGCCAATCGCTCCTCAAAGACTGTCATGATCCGAGCCCCTAGTTCTACCATTGCAACGCGGTTCTCACACCAACGCTGTTCAAATTGACTTCGGCCCTTTTGTTAGTCGCTTTAGTTGCTCTATGTCTACGAGATTCGATCGGTAGAGCACTTCATTGAACGTGACAGTTAAGCGCAGTTCGTCGGCTTCCTTGTCAGAGATGAGTCACATGCGTTCATGCAAAAGTCTATCGTAGTGCTCGTTAAGATGTTCTTGCTCCTCCCAGGATAGAGGGAAGGGCAAGTAATCTCCAAGCTGCTCCTTGGGGACTATGCCCACGTCTGCAAGGACGTAGACTCGTGCGAACACCTTGAGCTTAGCATCCAACTCAGCTAAGCATTCCGCGATACTTCTATGTTCAACGAGGGCTTGCTCGGTTGCCATCTCATGCAAGGTTCTAGGAATTTGTCTAGGCTTTAGCATAGCTAGGGGTTTAGGCCTAGATGAGCAAGATTGGTCAACGCTAGGATTGCTTATGCTCTCAGGGATTGTGCATTTTTCCTGAGGTTTTGCTGCTATTTTGTCATGGTTCTTCTCGAATGTGACTGGTATAGATTTGTCATCCTGTTGTGACGACATTGTATCCACTCTTGATTGATCGATGTGAGTTCTATTGTCAGTGGATTGAGTGTTGAAAGCAATTGTTGATAGCAACGACTGCTTTGATTTTTCAGAGTACACAGATGTGATTGAGGTTTCACCGCCATCAGGAGAGACATCAATGGGTTCATTGGTGGATGGACTTGATGCTTTATTCCCCAGCTTTCCATCGCTCTTGGTCTCAATGCTCTTGGGGTCCACAACCACCTGTGATTGCTGTTGTCTTCATTGTTTTCTCCTCTTTTTCCTGGTCAGTGAAGGTGCATCTCTCAATGACTCAGGACCTTGGACTAGGTCAACCGTTGATGTGCTTGGTTGGGCCTTAGCATTCTCTTTCTCTAGTGTGTCCTTATGGGACATGGCCATGGCCTGCTGAATAGCCTCGCTAGGTTGTGAGAGCACAACTATCTCCCTTTTCGGAGAGTTTAGCTCTTCAGCCAACTCCCTTGAGTTTAACTCCTCCAGCCTAGGCTTTAGGCACTTTGAAAGTGCTGGAGTTGTCGAGGAAGTTGGTTGCGACACCTCCTCCATAGGTAAACTACTACAGACACGTTCCACAAGGGGCATTGTCACGGCCAAAGATTGTTACTGCTATGGTCCCTGATTGGAAGTAGTGGTGGCTAGTTCAGTGGACTGACTACCATTGGTAGACTGCAGTGTCAAGTCCTTAGGCAAATCAGAAGTGGTCGTGCCTTTTGTTGCCCTTTGCACATTCACTTGTGTAGGTTGAGCAGTGGCACGGGGCTGCTGTTGCCGTGCTTCCCGTGTCCATTTAGGTGAAGAGGATGTAGGAGATTTGGGACTCCTACGTGGGCTTGGCACTGATTGGAGAATTTGCTCGTGATTGTTAGATGATTCTGTCATTAGCTTTGTTGAGCAATCAGCCTTATGATGAGCAATGTTGTGCCTGTGGTGCTCATTATCCTCTTGGGAAGTCAAAGGCTCCTTGGGCACTAGTGGACCTTATGCATGCTCGACAGTTACCTCTGATATCTTCTTGCTAAGCCTGCTAGACAGAGGATCTACTTTTTGATAGGTCATGTTTGGCTTCTTGATTTCAATCGTGAGGGGCTCAATCACTCCAATATTTTTGGTTCGAGACGTGGATTTTTGTTTATTTCCCCCTATGCCTCTTTGCTTTTGACATAATTTGGGCTTCTGACAGCGGTGGTTTAGCAGGGGGTTTTGTTACCCAAATCCATCGGTTGCCTTCATAATACCCTTGAGCACGAAGCAACGCCTTGGATATCCATCGTGGCGTTGCGCTAGCTCTGCATTGATGCCTTCGTCTATAAGGCTTGGTCTTCTTTCGTAGTCTTCTATGATATTTGTAAGTCCAAAGCCCATCCTTAGCATTGTCTCTTGACCTTCTTGTTTCAGGCATGACCTCACTCACTGGTTCTTGCTGTTCGACCTGTGCTTGTATCAATTTTTTCGATACGTCCTTGCTCTCGTTAGTAGGCTTGACTGTTACATCAGCACCTTCCTTGCCTTTCCCTTGAGGTCCTCTGTGCTACATAGTCGGCCTCACACTTGGTCGCCCTTTTGAAGGGTCTTCCTAGGAGGGTTTCTTTCCCCCAGCTAGCACTATTTGGAGGAACATGAAATAGGATAGGCAAGCTTTCCATTTCAATTTTTGCAAGGATTTTGCACTTCCCTATGAGTGCTGTGGGTGTCCCCCATAAGGACTAAGAGTTGCACTAGTCGCGGTGTCAGCTCTGGTTGGCCTAGTAAGGTCCATGATTCATAGGTCAAGATGTTAAAATCTACTCCTTCATCAATCAGAGCATCAATAGTATGCTCTCTTTTTGCGGTGAGTTTGACCCTAAGATAGGCAGGTGGTACTATGTCTTCATCTTCCGGGTCTTGGCTTGTAAATTTAAGCCTTCTGACAGATGCCTTTGAGTCCCTAACTGCACAGTCAGACGTGGATTCTCTACTGAGGTCTTGGGTCATTTGTGCAGCGCTGCTCAAGGTACATCTATCGTCACGACTGTCGTGTCTAGTCATCCTCGCATTGATAGCTTGATGATGTTGCATTCTGCTTCGACTAGATACAGTTTGAACACAATGTACATGTGTTCTTGTGGTGTGGCCTTTTTGCCCTGGATGGCTAGATTGGCCCGTTGAGGTCCTAGGGTCTCTGTTTCTCTCTGTTCGGGTAGGGGCTTTTGGTTGCTCTTTTGCAAGTGAGAATCCATGCTCGTGTAGAGCCATTACTTCATTAGGGTTCAATTTGGAGGACCTATCACGATGCGCGTTTTCCCTCCAACCTACATGGGGGAGGTGCGGAGGGGGCAGAGCCCCCTCTGCGGGGGTCCGGGGGGGCAGTCCCCCCTGGCCTGCAGGGCCGTTACGGTAAAAGCCATGCACAATTTGGAGGACCGTTTATAGCCAAATTTTGAACTACGTGCTCTAAATTTTAGCCCAGTGATGGATCTGTGATGTGCCTTTAGCTTTACGTGGCCTTTGGGGTCAATTTCGGGGTTTAGATGCGTCAAATTTTGTGTTCTAGATACTTGTCCGATTTTGACAGTTTTTTGGTCCGATTCTCAGATGTCCAATTTTCAGGAGTCCGATTATCAGAATCGAACGTCCGATTTTGGGTTGGTCCAATCGGCCCAGTGGTCGGATTTTGGTCACATCCGATTCTGGGAGTCGGATCGAAAAAGTGGTTAGATTTTGGGAATCAGATCAAATAGGGTGGGTTCAATTGCCTCAATTGATCAGACAGGATGGTCCGAGTGGTTTGAGTCCGAGTGTCCGAGTGGTCCGATTTCCAAAATCGGACAGGTTGGTCTGAGTGGTCCGATCGGACGGTTGTCCGAGCGTCCGAGTCAGACGGGTTGGTCCGATCGGACAGTTGTCGGAGAGTCCGATTATGGACTGGTTTGATTGTGGACTGGTCCGATTCTGGGACTCGGACAAGCTAGTCCGACTATGCGACCG
The DNA here is from genome assembly GCF_053477565.2 of Lygodium microphyllum. Classification (NCBI taxonomy): domain Eukaryota; kingdom Viridiplantae; phylum Streptophyta; class Polypodiopsida; order Schizaeales; family Lygodiaceae; genus Lygodium; species Lygodium microphyllum. The sequence goes on along the minus strand of NC_141147.1, from coordinate 16,047,768 downwards.
ACGGCCCGCGAGTTGCACGCAATGCCTCTAGGCTGACCTCTACTACACTGAATCGTCCATCGCCTTTCAGATAGGTGCAATACACTAGAAGGGAATGCCAGACATGCCTGGAACCACTGTGGTGCTCGAATCAAACGGCATTCCAAGGATCTATGCCCCTATTTCCCTGTTTTAGCCTGTTATACAGCAACAGAGAACCCTACTGTTTGTTTCTTTTTCTTTGTTTTTTCCTATTCTAAATGTATCCACATCACAAAGTAAATACCTACACTACTCCAACATGCTTTTCCAAATCCAAAAAACCAAAAACCTACTTGCTAAGGAGATCGAATACCTCTTCAAACTCCCTCGCTTCCTACCTATCTACCTCAAGCACCAGTTCGGGGGAAAACCCTACTCCAATGCTTGATTTGAAGCACGCAAGCGCTCAAGGCTTGAATTCGTTGGTCCCGGCAACAAAACCAAAATGTGGAAGCTTTCGTTCAACCGCCAAGACCCACAGACCGCTTATTGTTTCAAGCATTCCAAGCCGAGCACTAATGGCTACCTCTCACATAACTGACGCGCCATCCATATCTACGGGTGTAGTGAGCTTACCTCTGTGCCGTTCGAGTTACCTCCTCTCCCGCGCACTCTGGTAGCTCCACGATCCAAGTGCAAGCTTCATGCAAGCTCCATCCTCAAGCTCCAAGCTCCAAGCTCCATTGCCACGAGCAAGAGAAGAGAAGAGAAGAGAAGAGAAGATGAGAGGAGAAGATGGAGAGCTTCTCCTCCTCGGTCCCTCACCCTCACACACTCACTTCCTCACACTCTCACACTCCCTCTCTCAAGCACAAGCTCAAGCAAGCAAGAAGAAGAAGAAGAAGAAGAAGAGGAGAGCTACTTTTGGCCACACACAAGAATGAGCTTCTCATTCACTTTTCAACTTTATATACAAAACCCTAAATCCCTTTTGGGCGGTCATCCCCTTTTCCCCTTTTTACATGGCCGGCCGTAGCCTAGGCCCTTTTTCCCATTGTCCTTCTATCTTCCTAGCTTCCTTTCCACCGCTCGTCTATATTTACAAATTGCACGGCGCTCCTTGAATTAAAACATGATGTGCTTGCGCTCTTTTACAAAAGTTTTGACTTGTGCTCTTCCTTGTGCGCCTTTCTCCCTTATTTATGACTCTTCTCCTTGTGCATCTTTGTCTTCCGTTTCTTTTTGCCTTGGTCTTTGTCTTTGTCTTCTGCTTTAGCTTTTCCGGATTTTTCACCTTTGTTCGTTTGAGGGTTAACAGAGTGGATGAGGTGTATTGGTATTGCATAGTGCTTAATGAGGTATCGCTCATTTTATAGGAATACCATGATGTAACATGCGGGGGTCATTTTGCTAGATGGGTTATTGCCCATAAGGCTTTACATGCTAGATACTGGTGGCCAACAATTTTCCATGATGCTTTTGAATATATTAAGCATTGTGATATCTCTTAGAGACAAGATGCGATGAAAAATTATAAGAGGTCGCTAAATCCCATTTTGGTGATCTTGCCCTTTGAAAAGTGGGGCATTGATTTCATTGGACGTGCACATCCTTCGTGTACCATGTAGAAGTGTTATATCATTGTGGTGATAGACTACTTTATGAAGTAGTTTGAAGCTCATGCCATAATGAAGGATAATGCCAAGGAGATGGCTAGTTTCATCTTGAAGTAGATTATTTGCCATGTTGGTGCACCTAAAGAGCTTGTGTCTGATTGTGGGAAATTTTCTTGAATAAAGTGATTAAGGCTTTAGCAAAAGCTCTAAATATTAAATATAATAAGACTATACTTTATAACCCCCAAGAAAATGGGCGAGCAGAGAGTAGTAATAATTAGCTCATGGGGATTTTATCCATTATTGTATCCGAAGGCAAGCGTGATTGGGATAAAAATTTTATGTGGATTTTTGGGCTAATAACACGACATTCAAAAGAGCTACATGCCACATCCCTTTCAAATTAGTATATGGGAAAGAGTGTGCTTTGCCTTTGGAGATTGAGCTACCTATAGTAAGATTTACTCTAAATCATTCATTGTGGGTAATGAGAAAGTATTGCAAGAAAGGTTCACTTCCCTTGCATATCTTGATGAGATTAGGTTGCAAGCCTTATTGCATCAAGAGGTAGGGAAGAAGCGGATGAAAGTGCTTCACAATATTCAAGCCAAGAAGTATAAATTTGCCAAGGGTCAATTGGTCCTATATTATGATGCCCATCGTGAACTATCTCTAGGAGAGTTAGAATCCAAGTGAGATGGCCTTTATAAGATTGTTTGCATAGGAAAGAATGACTCTATAGCCCTTTTAGTAAATTTGGAAGGGATAGAGCTCAAGACTAATGTAAACTTCAAGAATCTAAAGCATGTTATGTGTAGGGACTGATGGGGTAGACTTGGTGCCTTGGTAGATCTTCTAGGAAGATTTAGCTCAAAATTGCAGAGCATACCAAGACTATTGGATAGAAAAAGCTTTTTCTTATCTTGAGCATCCATATTTAGAGTAATGTTACCACCAAGGCAAAGTTCTTTGGTGGAGTGAGGGTTATCGCATTAGTGAGTGGCAAGAGAAATCTTTCACATGGGACATTTTGAGTCTATTGCCACAATTACTGTCGGATTCTTACTAGCATTCCCATTGAGTTTAGTGAAGAAGAAGAGATTGCACCAATTTTACACTGGGCCTCTCTAGGTTAGACTTTGACTATCATAAGTACAAGTAGATTGATCATTATGGTGGGTTACATTAATGAAGCCTTAGTGTATACATTATATTCTGATGGAGCTTCTTGAAGACCTACTAGACATGTGAGTGTAGGGATTATCATTAAAGGTCCCAGTCATTGAGTGGTTTTAAAAATGAGAGTGTATTTAGGCATTGATTTTAGTAATAATATGGCATGATACAATGACTTGCTTATGGGGCTAAATCTAGTCAGATGTGGCAGTATTCACGTGTTATTGGTGAAAGGTGACTCACAGGTGTGATCAACCAGTTGAATAGGAACTATAGTATAAGGGATCCCATTCTGTAGATACATCATCATGCAACCTTGGATATACTTGAGATCTTTGAAACAGTGACTTGCCAATTGATTCCCTGTCAATGGAATTGCTTTGCAGACTCCCTAGCTAATTATGCCTCTATTGAAGATATATTTCTCAACTATGGTCTAGAGAGGTTTTTATAAGTATCTATTGATATCAGCCCCCGAGGGCTACTATGGGGGGACTGCTTATTGACATGTCCTGCTTTGGCTGTTGACGGTTAGTGCAGGTTATAAGCTAGGTTGTGATCAATTATCTTTCTATTCTTTCATGGATGCATTGGATCATTCAGTGACATATTCATCAAACACCCCTTGCCATTTATGCAAGGGAGTTATACAACAATTTGATGTATTTAGTGTAGGGCCTGAGTAGCGCATCCCTTGGTCTAGGTTTTGTGCTTCAATAGGCCTTATGTGGGGACCAAGTGTTTTCAATAGTAGGTTGCTAAATGATATGCTTTGTGGTTATATTTTATTAGGCCAAGAGGGCCATTTTGTCTCCTCTCTTGGTGCAATTTCTTTTAACCTATGGGTTGTTAGTTATTATTTTTTAACACAAGAGTTAATTTGTTGTCGAGGAAAGTGTGTTGCGCATCAATGTGGTCACTTCTTCAATATTAGGTGTCTTTATCACCTTGTCCCTTGTTGGTTATTATTGATTTCTATTGAGACAGGGGTTATGATCACTTGTATATGTCTTTTCATGGATTTGTGACCAAGACTTGGGCTAGGTTTTGAGTGTCCTTGCCAAGTGGGATACCTTGCTTGCAAGATTCTTACTTGATGGTACTTATAAGATGACTTTAGGTGTCAAGCTTGTCAACTTGATTGTCAATAGAGGGCTACCTATCTTTGATAAGGTAGCCAGCCTAGTAGGAGTGTTTACTTTGATTCTCCATCATGATAAAGTCTCCTAGTGAGTGAGGGGTTGGGTTTTATGGCCTATCGACGGGGCTGATACTTGCTCCAAGTCTTATCATGTGGCAAAAGAAAAGAGAAGTGCTAGAAGATACTTGTCATCTCGCAAGGGGTTGGTAGATTCTTGAGTTCGAGTCATGCCTTGTCTTCCTTCGAATGAGACCCATCCAAGGGTTATAAGGAAAAAAAAAGGAAGAGAAAATGATAAATGATCAGTATTTCCTAGCAAGGTTATGGTAGGTTCTTGGGTTTGAACTAGGCCAATGCCTTGATCTCCTAGGGGCACTACAATGCAAAATGGCCGACATGGCATACACACACACACACACATGTTGTTGGATTGACGAAAAAAAATTTGAAAGGAAAAATGGGCTTAGTGTCTTGTGTTTGTCATTAGTGGGTTTTACGTGGTAGGGAGTTAGCTTGGGCCTCTTGGTTGTGTTGGTGAGCCTTATATGAGGCTAGGCGGCTCTTTGGCTAGGTTGGGTTGTCATCTAGGTCCCTTGTGAGTATTGGATAGTGGACTAGTTATTGAATGCTATTTCCTTGGGGGGACCCTCATCTTGTGGTTCTTGCTTTGGACTCATCTTTATGGAGGACTCCTCAAGCATGTCATTGACTATGGTAAGCATTAGTGGCCTTGGGGACCACTTGGTGTCTCGTTCATGTCACGACATATAGGTGGTCAATGGATAAGTGGCCTAGTTTTTATAGCAAATAAAACAATTAAAAATTTATTTTAAAGGCATATAAAGGAAGGATGAAGATAAATATTATCACTTAACATTGGATATTTTGAGGTTTTTGATTTTTTATAAATCAAATAACTAAAAATGAAGAAAAATAGGGAAAATTAACAAAAAGTAAAGAAAAGTACTTAAAAGTAAAAGAATACTAAAAATGATCTAGTAAATCTAAAGATATAAACATATCACACTTTTCTTTTCAAAAAATGTAAAAAATAAAGGTTTTTAAGTGCAAAACATGTGTATTAATAGTACGGGGCTGGCCACAATGCCATGCATAATTATTTAAATAAAAGAACACAGTGAATTGTAATGAAGAATGTTGAGAATGTTGTTTTCTTGTTTGAATACTATATCTAAGCCGATGATGTGTGAATATGTATTGAATAGTAGCATAAGCGAGGAACACTTGGTGCTTTTGGGAAGTACACACATGTAATTGAAAGTCATGAAATGATATAAAGGTTTGTTTTCTCCACCCACTTCTTATTTTCTCAAATTAAAAATACTTGTGCACTCTCGTGAAGACTATGCATTGAAGCATTTTTATGCATATACCATTGCATGGCAATTGACCAAGTGGGTGAGGAGATCCAATTAGTCTCAAGGATTCAAAGGAGTTTCTAATGAGGATGAGTGGACAATAAGTGTTATGTTTGTGCTAGAAGATGAGGACTAATGGGTTGAATCCCTAACCAAGTAATACAGTCATGATTAGAGGCCATGACAATCAGTTGAGTGGTGCCTTTGTGATGTTTGTGTGGTATACTAGACACCTTTAGTTTGGGCACTCTTGCTTGGATCTCAAGGCAGGAAATTAGGAGATTGGACTACAATGTACTGTATCAAGGTTTAGAGAGAGTTCCTAGTCTATTGCCAATCACTCATGACCACGCATGGTCATGAGGGTTGGTCTTGTGAGGTCCATTAGTGAGCTTAAGTGTATGGGAGCCATTTTTTGGTCTATTTTAGGTCCAATATGATGGTTGAATGATAAAGCAAATCTTGGCAAACCCAAGCCCTCTCAGACAAAATATTTACTAGTTGATGTGGGCATAGTCAAACTTAAGTCATAGCTAGAATGGCTAGCGCACTTAGATGTATTGTATTATGAACGAATGAGATATCAACTTGTAGAACTTATTTCCACCTTTGAGATACTCATAACAGATAGCAAAAAGAACACCTCAAACCTTGCTCAACTAGGGGAGACCCCTAAGTTGATTTACCTCACCTCAAGGGCATACCACCCAAGTATTGATGCATAATATCCCTTTGAAATTAGACACCAAGTATGTCAAATAGTGACCCCACCTCATGAATCCTCATTGTGTACATCGCACTCAAGAAGAACTTTAAAAAGGTAAGATTCATTTATGAGATTGAGCATACAGACTAGGTATCACCCATTATCATGATACTTAAGAAAAACAGAAACATTAGAGTATGGATCAACTACAAAAAGCTTAATGCCATGACCAAATGAGGCTATTATCCACTACCATACATAGAGCATATGATTAAACATGTGGCATACAAGGAATCTTACAACTTCTTGGATGGTTTATCACGCTATAGTTAGGTGCAAGTGCACTTGAATGATCAACAGCCTAAGATCGCCTTCACCATTGAATGGGGAGTATTCACCTACATTGTGCCATTTAACATGACTAATGTGCCAATCACTTTCCAATAACTCATGTGTACTATCTTTAAGGATATGCTTAGACCATGGCTAGAGGTATTCATAGACAACCTTTTTGTCCACTTTACTTGGGAAGAACACCCTGACAAGCTTTAATTACTCTGTGAGAGATATCAATAGTATCAATTGTCCTTAAATCCCTTGAAGTGCAAAAATAACATTGCTATGAAAACTACTAAGATCAAGCTAATAATGGATCTCCCACCACCCTCAAACCATAAGGGCATTCAATGTTTCCTTGGACATTTGGATATTACTATTGCTTTTTGTTGAACTATGCTTCCATATCATGATTGTTTACAAGCTAATGGATGTTTGTGAAGGGAAGAATGAATGCGAAGCTTCATATCAAGCACTAAAAAAGAGCCTCATGACTAGACCAATTTTATAAGTCCTAGATTGGATGACAATCTTTTACGCGCATATTGATGCTTCCAAAATAGCAATTGGAGACATATTGGTGCCAACTTTGTGAACATAATATGGACTTCTTGAGCTTTACTAAGAGACGTCTCACGAGATCTTAAATAAACTATTCCATGAAAAAATGATAAGGATTAACAATGTTGTGCACCATCAAGAAGTTTTATCACTCCTTGTTGACTACCCCATTCACATTTTTTGGACTATCAAACACTCTTCTATCTGGTCAACAAGCACTTGCTACAAGTCGGAGTATTAGATGGCTTCTATTTCTACTAAATTTTGACTTTTTGTTGTCATATACAAAGGAAAAAAACACTTTATTGCCAATTATATGTCTCATATCACCAGTGTAGTGAGGAAGTACTTATGATTGACTATGATCTCTGTCCAACTCTTTAAGGTAGAGCTCACACCCCATTGGACCAAAAGTATGATTCATATATTGGAAAATAGCCTACTAGAGAGTCCTATTCAAAAGCTCGTCCATCTCCTAATCAAGATCCAACCCTAGCAAATGAATGATTATAGATCAACTCTATTATCTAGGTAAGGAAAGTCTTCTTTGAAGATGCATTAATGAGGATGAAATCAAGAATGTCCTACAAGAATTGCATGGAAGGATTATAGAAGGACACTTTAATACAAGTCCCATAGCAAGGAAAATTTTATATACCCAATTGTCATGGCCTATTCTCTTTAGAGACATGGATCATTTCATCAAAATATTACAAAGAATGTCAATGAACCAAGCTTCCTATTAAAAAAAAAAAAACTCTCCCTTGCAATCACTTGCTAGCCCTTCAAGAGGTGGAGAAAAAACTCTGTGGGTTCCATTAGCTATACTACCCAATACTCCCAAGCACACTACATTATTGCGGCTAAAGATTACATGACTAAGTGGGCAGAGATGAGGGCCACATAAGAAATAATAATGCTAGAACCATGGCAAAATTCTTGTGGGAACAAGTCATCTCACACTTTGGATAATCCATTGAGATTGTTAACAAACCAAGGGACTCGTTTCTTGAATGACATGACCAAACACCTCCTATTCACATTCTTTTTCCTACATTGTAAGTCTAATCCTTACTGCCCACAAGAAAATGGCCAAGTAGAAGCAACTAATAAGATCCTTCTTAATGTCTTGATGAGGACCGTCTCAACTTCCTGATCAAACAAGGACAATAAGCTCTTGGCTGCACTCTAGGCTTATCATACATCTTATAAGCTAGCTACACACCAAACAACATTTAGGTTGACTTACAGGACTAACTTGGTTTTGCATGTTGAGTTCCGTATCTCTAGTCTCTATATCATAATCTAGGAATGCTGGGAAGGTACTAAATCATGGAGAAAACACCTTACAAAACTCAAGAGTATTGCTAAAACACAATTACTCACAACTCATACCCTACTTGTTGAAAATGCTTGATGAAAGATGTGGTTCAATAAACATAGTAAGCAATGGTCCTTTGAGAAAAGTGACCTAGTGCTGCTATACTCAATCAAAGGCCATAAATAGAAACTTAAATCTCAAGTCCTCAGACCCTATTGCATTAGTTCATTAGCAAGATGGATAATATAAAGTTAAAAACCTTGGACGCAAAGTATTGGCCACTTTAATAGCATTAAATTCTACTACCCTCCATGCCATTACCTTTAGCAAGATGGATAATATAAAGTTAGAAACCTTGGATGTAAAGTATTGGCCACTTTAATAGCATTAAATGCTACTACCCTCCATGCCATTACCTTTATGAGCCACCCATGAAGGGCCTTGATATTCCTATAAAATCCATCATGGTGACTGATCAAACCTAGTATGTATAAGTAGAACATTGCAGACAATGCAATGCTCAACTTTCAACCAACCTTCTCCCTAGAACCTTCAACATTAGAGTAGTGATTGTCAACAACCTAGGCTTGGTGGACGACTTGATAAATTTGCTTTCTTACCTTCACATATGGTTAACCACAACCAAGGTTGTAACCACCACTGACATAATAATTGACAAAGATGTTGACTTCAATACCGTTTCTGATTGCTATTAACAAGAACTCGATCAACCATTACTATAGCCAAGTGATGACAAATTGCACCCCTATGAAGGCCAATCATATTCTATTAGAAGAGCAAAACATGTTGCAAATAATAAAAGAGACAAGATTGATGAAAGAGACAATGGACAATATGTGACCGGGAATAGGAATCCACTATGATAAGAGTACAATAGTTAAGCATTGGCTCAGACACTCAACAAGCTCCCTCACTCCACACCAAGAATATGCAAGTACATGAATGGATGATGGACTGTGGCTGCCACACTCCCTCCTTTATATACAAAAATAAAGGAGTTGTGCTGCCACAAAATAGGTTGGTCAATTACCAAATAAACAATTAAGAAAGTGCCCATAAATAAGGCCATGGTGCTTATGAACTTGTGATATGACTAGTTCTAACACCCTCTATCAGAGCAAAGGTGAATAAGTAATAAGCAAGAGCACCTAGGATGCACCATGGATACTTCAACAGCATGCACTTCATTGGATGCACCTCGATGAGAAAGCACCCTGAAGAAGAAGTCCCAATGCCATAATCCCTCTTTGAAAGCAAAGCAGTCGAGCTAGTTATCTCATACCCCTTGTAGTAGCACAAACCCCATGGATAGCTTGCCATGAAACAGAGATTCCTCTACTAGAGCATATGCATGTCCTTTGGGTCCCCTCATGTGAGACCACACGAACACATCATGTCACTTGTCCCAACATGAACTTGGCACACGCACTAGTCCAAGGTTACCAAAAGTTGTGAACTCCATGACACACATCAAATCCACCAACAACGAAAGAGAATCAGCATTCCCTCTCTCCACCCACACACTTACCCCTTCCAGCTAGGAGTATGTGAGGGCATGTAAAATCACTAGATCGGAGAAGAACCTTCCACTTGAGCCATCAGTAGGCCTTGACTGAACCAAAATGATATAGACATGTACATGGTCTAGTGCTCCACCAAGCACAACCAAGATATCCACCGCACAAAGCAACAATATGTCTTTTGTATCTTCATGCCCTTCAAATGTGACATTATGCCATACCATTCTATCTCTTTACCTTCATGTGCATATGTCAGTGCATCGTGATGGAAATAGAGACTCGTCAGTAGTAGACTGGAGAGCAATCCAACACACTCTCTTAAAAGCACGTGTGAGCACTTGTACTCAAAAAAAGCTCCATGAAATGTGTTAGAAGAATGAATCTCTAAATCACGGCGATGGCGGCGAGATTATAATGAAGTGAAATGAGAATGGAGAGTGTACTTGCACATATATAGGATACCCGCCTCTCACAGTAGTCAGTACGTAGTCAACGGCACAAGGCCACAGTGTCAGCAAAACGCAACAGTAGAATCACCAGCACAGCTGATTAGCGACAACGTCTACAACATATCAACGTTGGCTTTAGCACTGCAGTGTCAAACGTAGTAGCAGCAGCGGTCAATCGACACATCAAACGGTTGCATGGATAGCACTAAATATAGCATAGCAATGATCATCACATATATACTCCATATACATATCACGCCCGTTGATAGCAACCAATGTTTAGTCAAAAGGCGCACTGTCAAAAAAATACATCAACCTTCAATGTCATAAATACAATTTGAGCATGACATGATTCATACATACAAAAGGTATCATACACCCAAAATGCAAGACATTGCAAGCCAAACAATCAAAAAACATATCTCAATCATCAAAGCATAATGTCTGACACCATGTTAGAAGAGCAAAACACGCACTAGAATAATAAAGGTGACAATAATCTCAATGAAAGAGACAATGCACAAGATGTGACCGGGAATAGGAATCCATTAAGACAAGAGTACAATGGTTAAGCGCTGGCTCACACACTCCACAAGCTCCCTCTCTGCACACCAAGAATTTGCAAAGTACCTAAATGGAATATGATGGATTGCGGTCACATTCCCTCATTTTATAGAAAAAAATAAAAGAGCTGTCCTACCTCAAAATAGGTTGGCCAATTACCAAATAAACAATGAAGTGCCCATAAATAAGGCCATGGGCCCCCATGAACCTATGCAATATGACCACTTCTATCATATTCATTGCTAGCCAAGTACAAAGTATAATTGATAGTAGAGACTGAGACCATTTCAATTCTTTTACATTCTAAAGAATAGAGAAGCAGTAGCAACCAAAATCTTGCTGGGCCATTCATTCAAATTCCTCACAGACTTTCACATCAACTATGCTGACAAACATATCCACTTGAAGGTCCCTAGCACATGGGTTATTTCAGCCTTTAGCCTTAGGGTCTACCTCTGCATTCCATGTCAACTAGTACTTCTGCTTCTTAACTACCCTGGGCACATCACTTCCACAACTAACACAACTATCCTCTCACTGTAAATTCTGACCGCTCATGCCTAGAATCAATGACTTATGAGCACAAATGTTCCATCACTCCACATCCATTTGGCAACCCAAATCCCAATCTTGCACAAGATTCAAATCTATATTAATCCTTGTCAGTTCCCAACAAACAGACCATGCTACCTTAACCATTACAAGCCATGTACAACAACATTCCATAAGGTACCCAAGGCTCTCCTACTCGCCCAAGGGTACTATCAAAAGCTGCAAATGAATTCGACTCCCTAAGAAAACCACACTAATGCAATCAAATAGTTAGGATCCATTGCCATGCCTTACACTAGCCCACATGAATACTCAAGATCAAGGGCCACAACATCAACTGCACCATGCTTCTGTTTCATCTAAAGGACAAACATAGAAAGACGAAGTCAATTGTAACTCCTCTCCCAAAGTGCAAAGACATCACACGTACATTGCAAAGAACATCCACAAATGTTGACTCCCACAAGGATCCTAGCTTATCAACCCAATCCCACCACCATCAATCTCTCATATCTTCTTGAGACATATATATTACATGTACTTGTGAGTCTAGATAACTAGCCAAAGCTTCACAAAAGCCTTACTAACATAGACCTCCAATGCTCTCTACTACTAAGCAAGAGTTTAGTGTGTCTCCCTTCAAGATCAACAAAACCATAAGCCGCTTTTCCCTAGCCATTTAAAGAACAATTGGTGCTACCTTTGAATCTACAAAATGGTGGAAGAATTGGTCCAACAAACCAAGCAAACTTCCATAGAATGCTTCTTATAGCTAGACTCCACCTTTGTCAAACTTCTCGCCATGATAGACTTAGGTCTAATCAGTGATCCATGATGACATGATTGCATTTATATCCATTGATATCCACGTGGAAAGAGCATGAATATATATATTATGAAAGCATTCAAGTCCAAGAGCAACTCTCGCATGAACTACCTAAAAACCACTACAAGGCTTAACAACCCATCCAACATAGAATACTCAAACAATGATGTATCTCCTCTAGTCACTTCACATGGAGTTGGTACCAACTATGTGATGACATGGCAATTAAAGACAATTGCCTTCTCACCTTGGCTGAAAAATGTCATGCAATCATTTTGCTAGATAATGATCCCCATTTCATGAATCAACATCCTTTAGGACTATCATTAAGTCCTACAAACTAGACACACCAAAAGAGTTGCTACATCATCCCTTGCTAGACAATATCCTAACCAAAAGAGGGGCTCCATATCATCTCTTGTTTTAATGGACCTTTGTTGCTCAATGATATTACATCCTACTTGAAAATCCTCATGGTTCAACTTAGGCTATGTTGTGCTAGGGAATCTACTATTCTTAGATCATGTTTAGGTAAATATTCTCACCCTTTTTTATTGTCATGTGCTATGCCTTTATAGATGTCATTTAGATTATCATCCCAATATTTAATTGTAAAGAGATGATGGCAAAGGTGCATGATTTCTTTGCCTCCCCATGATTGAGAAGGTGTTTGACTACATGACCATCTTTAGACAATCTAGATTGCAAATTATAAAGAGATAATGGTAAAGATGCATGCTTTCTTTGGTCCCCCCACATCCCCCCCAGCTGAGAAGGTGTTTGACTACCTGACCACCTTTAGACCATCTAGATTTAAAATTTTAACAATGCCTCCCTTCATTGCATCTCACTCTTCTAGTTTCCCTCCATTCTATAGGGACTCCTTGTTTTGTACCTCAACCATCTCAATTATTATAGATAGCCACAACGTCTCTCTGACCTTGCCTCAACCATCTAAACTATAGATTTCCACACAAACTCCTAGTATAGGTCCTTCAACTACACAAACTCCTTTCTCTATAGCTCCAATGTCTTCTACACCTATCCCATCTATACATTAGCATTTTCCATGTAGCAATCAATGATAACATAGTAATAAGAAGAGTGAAGGAGATAAAGGATACTAGAGAATAGCAAGGAGAGGAGATCACCTCTTTTATAATCTTGTGCATTTCTGGGTCATGTTCCAAAGCCTCTTTCACTAACTCCAAGAAGTTGCTATTGATCACACCAACAACTTTCAAATCGGCCTTGCGACTTAGAGCATTTACCATCTTGTTGGTGGAATTGAGCTTGTGATTGATCTCCAAGTTGAAATCTAATAGAAAGCCATCGGGCTTGTTTGGTCAACAACTTTGGTTGGGACTAGAAGTATTTGAGGGATATGTTGTTTGTGAAGACCATTGTGTGTTTATCTTAGACATAATGCTTCCATTCTCTAAGGTAGTGAATCACTAATATCATTTCCTTCTCATGTGTGCTTTGTTTGGTTTTTGCATCAGTGAACTTCTTGGATTCATAAGGTATGGGGTGGTGATCTTACACCAACACTCCCCAATGCCATAATTTGATGCATCTGTGGAAATTTTGAAGAGCTTTGAGAAGTTGGGTACTTTGAGGACATGGGTTTAACTCATACATTTCTTCATTTGCTCAAAAGTAGCTTGGCCCATGTGAAATTGCTATCTCCTTTGGTGAGATGGGATAGTGCTGTGGTGACTAGGCTATAATCCTTGATGAATCTTCTACAAGACACCATGAAGCATAGGAAATCCTAAGCTTCCCTCACGATCTTTAACACAAGCCAATTCTTTATTGCTACTTTCTTGGGGTCTACTTTGATGTTGGCCTTGCCTACAATGAACCCTAGGAACTCTAACTTCTTCATTGCGAACTCATATTTTTTAGGCTTGGCATACAATTTGTGTTGTCTCAGATTCTCGAAAAATAGGTGTAATCGCCTTTTGTGTTCCTTTAGAGTTTTACTATACACTAGGAGATTATCTATGTAGATAATGATGAAGACATCTATTTCGGGCCAAAAGACTCCATCCAATAGGCCACAAAAGGTGTTTGGCCCATTACTCAATCCAAAATCTAGGATAAGCCATTCAAACTTCCATATCAAGTACGAAAGGATGTTTTGGGAAATTTCTCTTCTGCTATGCGAATCTAATGGTACCATGACCTAAGGTCTACACAATTGAAGTATTTGGCTCCATGTAGCCTATCTAAGAGGTCGTCAAGTAAGGCCATGGAATACTTGTAGAGATGGTGATCTTATTAAGGGCCCTATAGTCTACACATAGTTGGAGTCCCCCATCCTTCTTCTTGAGAAACAACACTAGGGCATCGAACATGGATTTGTTCGGTCAAATGAAACCTTTCTCTTCCAATTCATGCAACTGTTTCTTCAACTCCATGAGTGTAGTGTGGTTCATATGATAAGGGGCCTTAGCCGGTGGGACTACCCCTGGGATGAGCTCGAGATCTTGTGGTTCACTTCTCTTTTGGATGGTAGGCCCTTGGGTAGTTTTGTTTGCATTACATCTTTAAACTCCTCAAGTGTTGCTTCCACTTCTACATTGCAACTTGGGGTTTGGGCTTCTTGGTGACCTCCTGCTCAATGGACCGAAATCATGCATAAATACACCATGTCTCCTTGCTTTATTGATTTTTCCACTTGTTTGGCATTGTAGCTCATGATGTGAGGCCTAATATGGGTAACCTGGCAGCAAGACAATGCTTGGGTTGGTGCTCCTATTGGTTTGTGACTAGTTTCACTATCTAGCATGAGACTCGAGGCTTGTTCTCCTTCATCTACACTTTGATTGATGTCCAGCCTGGCAGTTGCATTCTCTCACATACTTGTCATAGAACTCCAGACCCAAAATGACTTTAAAATCGTCCATGGGAATGACTAGGAAGTTGAGTTTGGATTTCCATTTCCATGCTTTTACTTGCACTGCAAAGACTTGTTTAACTTCCTTTACTTCTCCTTGTGCAAAGGTTGTTGTTAACCCTTCTGGGGCCTTAGACAATTTGAGCCCATCTTTGGCTACACAATCTGGGGTGATGAAGTTGTGGGTGGCTCTTGTGTCTACCATGATGTCTTGATCCCCTTCACTCACTCTGCCTTTGGGGTATAAGTGTTGGACTATTGCTACGAGGGCCGCCATGCATTGGGGATGAGCACTAACTATCCCCACCCTTGGATGGCCTAGAATATCATTGCTTCCACTGGGAATTTGCTAGATGCATGGGGGTTGTGGCTCCTCTCCTCCATACGCACTAGTGGCTGCTACTTTGGACCTGCTTGATGAGGTTGTGTCATCCATGGGGTAGCAATTTTGATAGTGGGATCCTCCACACTTGAAACATTTAATCCTTGTGGTTGAGCCTTGGGGTCTACACCATGATATATTTGATCCTGCCGACCCATATGATGCATTCAGAGTTGGTCTGTAGGTAGTGGTTGTTCCCCCATCAGCCAATGGATTCTCTTGGCACTAAGGCAGATTGTGAAATGGCTAGGGTTATGCATGAGACTTGACCTTGCACCTCTGGGAAGGGGCCTCTAGGGGTATTGGGTCTTGGGGTCCAAGAGTTGTTGGTGAGGTTGGTATTGAATCTGGTCTGGCTCCCTTGAGATGTCCTTCTCCCTTCTAAGTCAACTAGTATTTTAGCCATCCTCATGGCCTTAGCTAAAATGGTTGGCTCCTATCTCTCCACATCTCTTCTAGCGCATTCTTGCATGCCAAATAGGAATCCATGTAGCTTAGTGTTAGTGTCCATGTTGGGTAGCTACATCATTAGTTGCCTATATTTGCTAACATACTCCATCTTTCCTTGTGTTTGCTTGAGATTTCTTCATTCATATTTTGTTTTTGTTTTTTGAGTGAGGTGCCTAATCAGGCTTAAAGGCAAAACCCTATGCCACTAGCCCATGATTTTGCTACTTCCTTCAAGAACAAGATCCTTGGAAGACTCCACTTACCACCAAAATGATAGAGCGTGGGTAGGCACCTAGCACCCTATTTTAGGGGGTCCAAGTAGTGCTGGACTCTCACCAGCTAAAACCACCAATCTCAGTGTATTCCCTTAAAGGGATGCCATACCCTAAGGTTGGGGGCGTCGGCTCGAAGGTGGTGTCATCATTGGTACAAGTACAAGCTTGCGCACAAGTTTGCAAAGGGAGGATATTGTCATTTCCCTATCCTTTTTGAGAATAAGGATCATGCATACAATGCTCCCAAGTACCTCGGCATTGCCTTGTCAAGGAATGATGCTACAAGGAGATGCCCCGAAACAACATTCCCCGTGCTCACCCAGTTGGGTAAACACACCTTGTCAACCTCCCCACAAAGGAGTAGCACAGCTTCATCCTCTAAGGTACCCTCCCAGGATAAAAGGTCATGAGCTTCACTTATAATACTCGAAATGTGCCTATTACATTCATCACTCAACATGGGACAGGAGAGCATGATGTGTGCATAAGTGGTTCCTACTTCATGAGAGCTGCACAAGGGATAGGTTTGTCAATGAGAGTGATGGTAGCTTTTTGCCATCTTCACATTGC
The DNA here is from genome assembly GCF_053477565.2 of Lygodium microphyllum. Classification (NCBI taxonomy): domain Eukaryota; kingdom Viridiplantae; phylum Streptophyta; class Polypodiopsida; order Schizaeales; family Lygodiaceae; genus Lygodium; species Lygodium microphyllum. The sequence continues at coordinate 16,031,060 of NC_141147.1, read as the reverse complement.
CGAGCACAAAAACCATTCCTCTGTAGCCTTGACATTCTCCAATAGATTTGCACGAAAGAGGTAGTTCCTTGAGCATTCAAACTTGTTCTCATTATAAGAGGAAAGCCTCAAACACTCATGTTGCCATTCCCATTTCTTCCAGATATGATGTCTTACAATGAGTAGAGCTGCTTCAGGGACATACCTTTCCAGCCAACGCTTAGTCCTAGAGATCCAGGTCCATTTTGTGGGCTTTTCCAATAAATGATGGTGGTTTCATAAGCTCTCTAATCCACATCTTGAGTCTCAGGTACTTTTCCAAAGCACTCACATGTTGCTTGCTGCAAAACGCTGGTATGGGGGGGATATGAAATTCCTTATGCAAGGTTGCTGCCTTAGCTGCTTTGCCAAGAATCCACTTCATCCCCATAACCCTCTCAATAGCTAGAAGCCTCAAGCGAGAGGACAATCGGTGAATAGCAAGGCTCTGTTAACCGTTAGACGAACAAGGTGAAAAATCTGAAAAAGCTAAAGCAGAAGACAAAGGCCAAGGCAAAAGTGAAACGGAAGACGAAGGCACGCCAAGAAAAATATGGAAGCATAAGAAATGCAGAAAAGTCCTAAATAAAGGAAAAGGGCGCACAAGAAAAAGCGCGAATCAATACTTTTGTAAAGGAGCGCAAGCACATCATGATTTAATTTAAAGAGCGCATTGGGCTCTCACCTGTGCAATTTGTAAAGGTAGTTTGGCGGTGGGAATGAAGCTAGGAAGATAGAAGGGCAATGGGAAAAAGGGCTGGCCATGGTCGGCCATGTAAAAAAGGGGATAAGGGGATGACCGCCCAAAAGGGATTTAGGGTTTTGTATATAAAGTTGAAAAGTGAATGAGAAGCTCATTCTTATGTGAGGCAAGAAGTGGCTCTCCTATTCTTCTTCTTCTTCTTCTTCTTGCTTGCTTGAGCTTGTGCTTGAGAGAGGGAGTGAGTTTGTGTAAGGGTGAGGTACCGAGGAGGAGAAGCTCCCCATCTTCTCCTCTCTTCTTCTCTTCTCTTCTCTTCTCTTGTCTTGCTCGCGGTGATGGATCTTGGAGTGTGGAGCTTGAGGATGGAGCTTGCTTGAAGCTTGCACTTGGATCGTGGAGCTACCGGAGTGCGCGGGAGAGGAGGTAACTCGATCGGCATGAGGTAAGCTCACTATACCTGTAGATATGGATGGCACGTCAGCTATGTGAGAGGTAGCCATTAGTGCTCAGTTTGGAACGCTTGAAACGATAAGCGGTCCGTGGATTTTGGCGGTTGAGCGAAAGCTCCCACATTTTGGTTTCGTTGCCGGGACCTACAGATTCAAGCCTTGAGCGCTTGCACGCTTCGAATCGAGCATCGAAGTAAGGGCTTTCCCCGAACCGGTGCTTGAGATAGGTAAGAAGGGAGGGGGTTGAAAGATGGCATTCGATCTCCTTGGCAAGTAGGTTTTTTGTTTTCTTGAGATTTATGTTGTGGAATGAAGTAGTGTAGGTATTTACTTGGTGAATTGGGTGCATTAGGGTAGGAAAAAACAAAGAAAAACAAATAAAATAAGCATTAGGGTCTACTATTGCAAAACAGGGCAAGAACAGGGCAAAAAGCGTGCAAAAAATGGTGAAAAGCTCGCTTGTGATGCCTAAGGTCGCCAAGTGAGTGATAGGGGATGTCAATACCATACCCAGGAAGGGGTATAAGGGCTGAAAGTGGCAAGAAAGGCCACATTGTGCACTGCAGGGTTTCAAGAGAGCAGGAAAGAAGAGGAAAGCTTCGTGAGTGGATCCGCTTCGATCTCCTCATCCAGGAGATATTTACCCAGCCCAGATAATTCTACACCTTCCCCTACATGAGTAGGATGGATCTGGAGTTGCTTGACCAAGGGGAAGGCCTCCAACACTCGACACGATGAATTTGGTGAAGCTCGGAGAAAAAACGCACTGCGCTCGGCGTGTCCGAGTGACGGCGATCCTGGGCTGAGTTCCAGAATCGGCCCTTGGACTACTCGGCCACTCGGCCCTCGGCCCACTACACTTGGACCACTTGACTCGGCCCTTGGCCACTTGGTCCCCAAACCATTCAGCCACTACCATTCGGATGCCCACGCGCGGCCCGTCCAAATTGACCACTCATACTACCTCCAGACTCGGCCTCAGCCCACTCAGCCCTCGGACAACTGGGTTCGAATTGGCTGATTTTGGCACTCGGACAGCTACATACGGCCCTTTCTACTCGACCCTCGGACGTGTGGAATCAGGCACTCGGACCCTGCAATTCGGACCAGCTGGGCCGAGTAAAAAATTTCGATCAAATTCTCAGATATTTGACCTAAACCGGGGAGAACTCAGCAACCAAACTGTTGAAAGCCCTTAGGACGCTCAGAACTTGATTCTAGCACACGGAATAGGCAAAATTGTAGGGCGCAGCCACTTGGCAGCTAGAAGTAGGCAGTTGTGAGACCAGGGACTTAGACACAAAACCGCTAAGTAGAAAATCCTGATTAGACTCAAAGACAAACGAGGCAACAAATTAGACAAACTTTGAACCCCGAAATTGACCCCACAGGCTACATAGAGCAAAAGGCACATCACGGATCTATTAGTGGGCTGAAACTTAGAGCAAATAGTTCAAGATTTGGCTGAACGGTCCTCCAAACTATGCATGGTGTTACTGTAATGGCCATGTGGGTCGGGGAGGGGACTGCCCCCCGGACCCCCGCAAAGAGGGCTCTACCCCCTCCGCACCTCCCCCAAGTAGGTTGGAGAGAAAACACGTGCCGTGACAGGTCCTCCAACTTAGACCCTTGTGTAGTAATGGCTCTACACGAGCATGGATTCTCACTTGCAAAAGAGTAACCAAAAGCCCATACCCGAATAGAGACAAACAGAGACCCTAGAACCTCAACGGGCCAATCTAGCCATCAAGGGCAAAAAGGCTACACCACAAGAATACATGTACATTGTGTTCAAACTGTGTCTAGTCAAAGCAGAATGCAACATCATCAAGCTATCAATACGAGGATGACTAGACATGACAGTCCTGACGATAGATGTACCTTGAGTAGTGCCGCACAGACGACCCAAGACCTCAGTAGAGAATCCACGTGTGACTATGCAGTTAGGGACTTAAGGGCATGTATCAGAAGGCTTGAGGCTGTAAACCATGACCCGGAAGATGAAGACATAGTGCCACCTGCTTATCTGAGGGTCAAACTCATCGCAGAAAGAGAGCATAGTGTTGATGCTCTTGTTGATGAAGGAGCAGATTTCAATATCTTAACCTACGAAGCATGGACTCTACTAGGTCAACCAGAGCTCAAACTGACTGATGCAACTCTTAATCCTTACGCAAAACACCCATAAGCACTTCTAGGGAAGTACAGAATCCTTGTAACTATTGAAACAGAAAGCTTGCCATTCCTGTTCTATGTTCCTCCAAATGGAGAGAATTGTGGAAAGGAAATCCTCCTAGGAAGGCCCTTCAAAAAGGAAACGAAGTGTGAAGCCGACTATATCACACAGAGGATACACCTAACACTGCCAGGTGTGAGGATAATCACAACTTTTAGCAAGGGTGACCTCACCAAAACTCGAGGGAAGGGCAAGGAGCATTCGGACATACCAAGCAAGCCTAGTAATGAGAGCAAGGAGTTGTTGAAGGAGTTGATACAAGCACAGGTCGAACAACAAGAACCAGTGAGCAAGGCTATGCTTGAACCAAGAAGGTCAAGAGACAATGCCAAGGACTGGCTTGGGACCTACAAATATCATAGAAGACCCCAAAGGAAGTCCAAGCCTTATAGGCGAAGGCATCAGTGGAGGGCCAACACAATGCTGCGATGGATATCCAAAGCGTTGCTATGTGCCCAAGGGTATTACGTAGGTAACCGATGGATTTGGGTACCAAAATCCCTTGCTAAACCATCTCTATCAGCTGAAGGCAAGATTACATCAAAAGCAACGAAGCACATGAGGAAATCTAAGAGAAACTCTAGGTCTCGAGGTAAGAAACCAGACATGAGTGTTCGAAAGAAAGAGCCTCAGCCTCGCATGCTTAATAAGCAGATGTCATACGTGGCCATTGAGCATGCACAAAAACCATTGGTGCCCAAAGAGCCTTTGACCTCCCAAGAGAATAATGAGCACCACAGGCACAACATCGCTCATAATAAGGCTGATTGCTCAACAACGCTAATGACATAATCATCTAACAATCACGAGCAAGCCATTCAGCCAGTGCCAGGTCCACCTATGAGTCCTAGATCCCCTACATCCTCTTTTTCCAAATGGACACGGGAAGCACACCAACGGTCTTCAATGGTGGCTATTCACTCCCAATCTCTGTCTCCATCAAAGCTTCCAAATATCCAAGAGGGGAAACATGACACTAGCGGTAGCTCTCGGCCCGAGGATATGCCCGTGCAACCCAATGTGACTAAATCAACTCACGATTGATCTACACAGGTGAATGCTCAAAGGGCAACAAAAGACACGACCACTTCCGATCGCCCTAGGGACTCAACACTACAACCCACCAAGAGTAACCAGCCCATTGGACCAAACGCTACTACTTCCAGTCAGGGATCACAACAGTTGCATCCCTTGGTCGTAACTACGTCCCTTGCAGAACACATCCTTAGCAATCCACCTGCGGAGGAGGTGCAGCAACCAGTATCCTTGACAACTCCAGCCCTTCCAAAGCACCTAAAGCCTAGGCTTGAGGAGAAACCTCTCAAGGGTGTGGCCAAGGAAATGGCACATCAAACCACTCAACCTAGCAAGGCTATTCAGCAGGCCACTGCTATGTCCCATGAGGACACACAAGAGAAAGGAAATGCTAAGGTCCAACCAAGTACAACAACGGTTGACCTAGTCCAGCGTCCTAGGTCATTAAGAGATGCACCTTCACTGACCAAGAAAAAGAGGAGAAAACAGTGAAAACAACAACAGTTGTAGGTGGTTGTGGACCCCAAGAACATTGAGACAAAGAGCGCTGGAGAATTGATGAACAAAGCATCAAGTCCATCCACCAATGACCACATTGATGCCTCTCGTGATAGTGATGAAACCTCAAACACATCCGTGTGTTCTGAAAAATCAAAGTAGTCGTTACCATCGATGGCTGCTTGCAACACCCTATCCACTGACAATAGAACTTGCATTGACAAATCAAGAGTGGATATAACGCTGTCACGACAGGGTGACAAACCTATACCCGTCACATCCAAGGAAAACCATGATGTAATAACGAAGCCTTAGGAGAAACATGGAAACCCCAAGAGCGTCAGATAGCCTAGCGTTGACCGATCCTGCTCATCTAGGCCTGAGCCCCTAGCTACGCTAAAGCCTAGGCAAACTCCTAGAACCTTGCATGAGATAGCAGCTGAGCAAGTCCTCATTAAACATAGACGTGTTGCAGAATGCTTAACTGAGTTGGATGCCAGCTCAAGGTGTTCGCACGTGTCTATGTCCTGGCAGACATGCGCGCATTCCCTAAAGAGCAGCTCGGAGAATACTTTCCATTTCCCTTATCTTGGGAAGAACAAGAACATCTTGACGAGCACTATAGCAGGCTCCTACATGAACACATGCTACTCATCTCGGGAGAGGAAGCCGACGAACTGCGCTTAACTGTCACATTCAATGATGCTCTCTACCATCCAAATCTCTTGGAAATAGAGCAACTAAAGCAACTGTCAGAGGGCTAAGGTCAATTTGAACAGGATTGATGTGAAAACCGCGTTGCAAATGGCCGAACTAGGAGCTCAAATCATGATAGTCTCTGAGGAGTGATTGGCCAAATGGCGATCTCAAAGAGACCCAACCTATGTGGCACCAACCTCCCTTCGAGTGGTGACTACCATTCGGGGTATAGACTTGGCTGAACCTAGCCAGGAAACTCTCTGTTTGATAAGGTTCTCACTGAGGAAGAGTTACACGTTGCCAGTAGACTCGGGCAAGGTTCCATGCTACGCGATGTGGCAAAATATCTATCGGTATTGAGTAAGCTGCCACGAATACTAGATGCGTGTGCCACGCTCTAGTACAATCCAGAGTTCTATAGCTGGTTTTTATCCTCATAAAGCGACTTGGATCCATGGAAATGTATATAAATAAACAATAACTTTTGTCACCCTGTATAGACACTATCAACACACACAAGCAATAATAGTCAGGCGCAGACAGAAGAGTTGGGGCCAACAGGCTAAACTCGTCCAGTCCACCTCTCACATGACCATTTTCACCTTCGGCCGAAGGGCATGCACCCTGCATTGCCACCGTGGGAAGCCCTAACCAACATCTCTAATGAGGTAAGCAGGGTGCAACCCCTTCCTATACACCTTTCCCTTTCCGGTCTATCCTTCCGAGGATGAGCCCTACCCCAAATCCATGACCACCAGCCAATGTAACTCAGTGTGAGCCGAGATTTGCTAATGGCGGTAGGCTAAGTCAACATCATCACGAGGGCCATTCCGCTACAACGAGCATAGCACGTTCCACCCCTCCTCTTCTAGTCATATGCATTTGATAACCCATACTGAAATCCCTCCTATGCAAACGATCTTATTTCGTATCAAGGCCTAACCCTTGGATTGCATCTTGCAGGCCCCCCATAAGGAAAACATGGAGAACCACAGGCAACTGGCTTGTAGAGACGCTCTTCGCGGATGACGGGAACATAGAGCATATGCCCCTCTGCCGGTGCGCTATGTGCCCACCCTCAAAAGGTATGAGAAGAAACGGGGCCCTAAGCGACGCCGCCCTGGACCAAGGCTAAAAAACCCTCGAACCAGGAAAGTTGAAGCTCAACGAAGCATGCAAGAAGTGGCAACACCACTTGCACAAACCCCCAACGTACGTTCAAGCACCAGATGCTCAAGGGCAGAAAAGGCGGCCCGGGACAGGGAAGAGTTCAATGAATTATTTAAAGGCATTTTGGAAACGGTGGCGGCCCGGGACTACACCATTCATGTCCCGGCTGACATGTGCTCTGCCCGACCTCATGGGAGTCCCGCTCCAACACCACCCAGTCACCTAACCAATCGGACTCACCCCGCCTAGTACAAATCGACTAAACTCCTATGATGTACAAGTAGCTTGACAAGTTATCCGGACACAACTTTTGTCTTTTGATGGATAAAAGGGCAACTCCCCACTTGTACAACTTCTTCTGCCTATCGTTAATGTATGCTACGTCTTTGACAAGCAATCGCATGGACATTGCAATTAACATCATAGCATTTCGAAAAGTCATGTCTTAACATAACTACATCTGTTGAATTACTTAACGAAATCAAGCATGTACTCTCACAACGTGACAAGTGGATGCAGGGTAACACAGGTCTTCGTGCAAACGTGTTCAACGCCTAGGTCACCGCAAAACCATGACCGTGCACGAATCGCAACAAATCCGCGTTGCTGAACGCGAACAATCACCCTTGCGAGTGCCCACATCACATGAACCAACGCATAGTCATGGGCTACACTCTCTTCTTGGGCCAAGCTCTACAGTGAGCTCACAACGGGTGTCACGGCAATCGCACCAATATCGCAACAACGTCTTCCCTAACAACGATGCTAGGGCACAATCATCATTGTCATGTCCATTTCCTAAGCCTTCGAGGCTTGACATTTCCCAACCCATTGAAAGGCTCATAGCCTCAACATATTGCAATGGTTGTACTTAGCCAACAAAAAAAAAAACAAAAGAAAAGAAAACAAAAGAACGAAAAAAGAAGAAGCACCCACGATCACAGCACCGCACCTAGGGGTCCTCAAATTAGGTACGTCCAGTGACCTTGGTCAACTGGCTCCGTCCCTAGTCCCCTAGCCCTTTAGCATCACCCACAATTGTTCAGGGCACATCAAGGGTAGAACATACCTAGGGAGCTTGTCTCGCCTATGGTTAGACTTGTCACCCTGACCCACTTGCACAATTCCCTCTTGCACTCTGCCTTAATACCATTGCAATCAATTGTGGTAAGCACCGCACGATTGGCCATGAAAAGTACACTGTCCTCATCAAGCAAGTCCAATAGCTTCCAGCTACCGAAAGTGCAGTGTCCCTATATTTAATTATGCTACGTCGTGCAGTCACAATGCAAAGGATGTCTCATATACCTTCACATGTACTTCTTCTCAACATGGACAACTTTGCTTCATCCACACATTGTTACGAGAAACTAGCCCGCAGTCTTCTAACTATGTAATATCTAAGTATGCACGAGCACTCACATAATATCTGTACCAAAGTATATACACTGTTTGGGTCCTCAAGTGCAGGACAATACTCTTAGCTTGTTTAGAGTTCGACCTGTCCCCCAAACTAATTGCACGATGTCTTGTGCACAATAGATAAGACTAGCACTACCCCTAGGGAGAGACCACCTATGAGAGGTTTTCAATTGTAGGTATTGAAGACTCCAACAACAGTGTCATTCGCTCTTCATCGACACCCAACTCTGAATTCTTATCCTTTATTGTCCTACAAGCCCACCAAGAATCGAATCCCCAACAAAGAACATCCCTACCACCAACTCCAACAACCCTACCACCAGCCACCTAGGCCACCAACGTGCCCCCAACGACCTTCCTCCACACCACCACCAACACTCCTCCACGGTAGCCACCAATGTCCTTGCCACCCACGTCTTCAATGCATGCTAAATCCTACTACCTACGACGGTGAGTGCCATGCGACTGGCACTTGTCTAGGAGGGGGGTAATGTTAACCATTAGACGAACAAGGTAAAAAATCTGAAAAAGCTAAAGTAGAAGACACAGGCCAAGGCAAAAGTGAAACGGAAGACGAAGGCGTGCCAAGAAAAATATGGAAGCATAAGAAATGCAGAAAAGTCCTAAATAAAGGAAAAGCACAAGAAAAAGCGTGAATCAATACTTTTGTAAAAGAGTGCAAGCGCATCATGGTTTAATTTAAAGAGCATGCCGGCACAATTTGTAAAGGTAGTTGGGCAGTAGGAAGGAAGCTAGGAAGATAGAAGGGCAATGGGGAAAAGGGCCACGGTTGGCCATGTAAAAAAGGGGATAAGGGGATGATCGCCCAAAAGGGATTTAGGGTTTTGTATATAAATTTGAAAAGTGAATGAGAAGCTCATTATTGTGTGAGGCAAGAAGTGGCTCTCCTCTTCTTCTTCTTCTTCTTGTTCTTACTTGCTTGAGCTTGTTCTTGAGAGAGGGAGTGTGAGAGTGTGAGGGAGTGAGTGTGTGTGAGGGTGAGGGACCGAGGAGGAGAAGCTCCCCATCTTCTCCTCTCTTCTTCTCTTCTCTTCTCTTCTCTTGTCTTGCTCGCGGCGATGGAGCTTGGAGCGTGGAGCTTGAGGATGGAGCTTACTTGAAGCTTGCACTTGGATCGTGGAGCTACCAGAGTGCGCGGGAGAGGAGGTAACTCGATCGGCATGGAGGTAAGCTCACTACACCCATAGATATGGATGGCGCGTCGGCTATGTGAGAGGTAGCCATTAGTGCTCGGCTTGGAATGCTTGAAACAATAAGCGGTCCATGGGTTTTGGTAGTTGAGCAAAAGCTCCCACAGGCTCCAAGTTGTCGAGACAAGGGGGGAGGAAAAAGATTGTTAGATATGATCAATGCCCCACCCTCATTAGGTACTACCAATGATCCATGGTGCTCAAAGTTGTAAGGCCCCCATTATGAGGAGAAGCCAAGTGTGAGCCCGGACATTGGTAGAGTCCTGACTTGTATATCAGATGAGGTCTATGTGACCGGATGGCAAAAAGGTGACCATTGTGGGTCTAATCTTTGGGTTAGACGGAGTGGTTAAGCTGGTAGCAACTCGAGGCACATTGCATTGAGTTGCGTGGTAAGGGAGTTAAAAGGGGCCCCTATTGTGGGGTCCGGGGGCCGCGGAAGCGGCCCCTGGCTGGGGGGTCCCAGGGGGGCCAGCGGCCCCCCTGGCGGGGGTCCGGGGGCAGCGCCCCCGGCCCGATGGTAAAGGGAATATTCCCTGGAATATTCCCTGGCCGACTAGTGGAGGCTCATATGGTAGGTCGGTCAGCAGGCCGACCTAACGACCTTCGCGGGCTATAAAAGCTAAACCCCTTCGCAGCCATCTTACACTCATCTTTCACCCAGTCAGAGTTGTTGTTCCAGCTAGCCTTAAGCTCTTCATCTATCTTCTGTCTAGATCGCCATCTAAGCTTCACACAGTGGAAGCGCACGGGTGGACAGAGCCATCTTTGTATCAGTTGTTTGGAGTTAAAGAATTTTACTGATTCTCCTCTTATCTGTTGTGTACTCTCTATCTCTTTCTCAGATTCAGTTCGCTGCGCCGTGTAATATTTTACATGGTATCAGAGCCCAGGGGGCTCTAGAGATCGGAGAGAGTGCAAGAGGCAAAGGCTTCAACAGCAAAGAGAAACGATGTCGACTCCGGGAAGCAGTTCTGGCGCATCAGGAAGCGGTGCAGGAGGTGGTGCTGCTGTACCGGCTATTCAAACACTGAGGATTCGTCCACCAACCTTCAGCGAAGGCAAGTTAGATGGTACAAACTACACCTTGTGGAAGTTCAAAATTACTACTATCCTTGATTCTTATGAGCTTCTGGAGACTGTGCTGGGGACTGACGTAGAACCACAGCCTACCCCCGACCCATCAAATCCTAGTGTGATGATTCCTCCGAATGCAGATCTCCTACGAGCTTGGAAACGAAGGAATGCAGATGCATTGTGTGCCTTAGTTACAAGCTGTTCTGACAGTGTTTTGACTCTGATTCAGCATACAACCAAAGCGTCAGAGGCTTGGAATGTACTAAGGAGTCAGTATGAAACACGAAACCAAACAAGGATTCAAAACTTGGAGAATCAACTAGCAGCGGAGAAGTTTGCTGAAGGAGAGACGGTTGAAGCATTCATCACTCGGATTAAGAATCTGCGTGACCAGATGGCTGGCGCTGGGATACAAAAGACTAGCGAAGAGCTAGCTCGGAGGTGTCTTCGGATTTGTCCACAAAAGTTTGATGGACTAGTAACTGCCCTTAATACTCAGGTGAGACCTCAAGCTTTGACTTTTGAGGAGTTTTGTGCATTATTAATGGAGGAGGAGTTGAGGCTGAAAGCCCGAGAAGGAAGCAACAATGGAGATGCTGCATTCTCTGCCAATGCAAAAGGCAAAGGTGTTTCCTCCACCAAAAATGATGGTGACAAAAAGAAAAAGGGCGGCAAGAAGAAGTTTCAAGGAGAGTGCTTCTACTGTAAGAAGAAAGGACATGCAATTGCAGATTGTCGTGTCAAGAAGGCAGATGAAAAGAATGGTACCCTTAAAACTAAAGGGAAAGAGACAGCCAATACGGCTGAAGCAGAGTTGGAATTATTCATGGCGACCATTGAGGAAGTGTGCTCCTCGGCGCAAGAAGAATCTACCACTGACTCTTGGGTGTTGGATAGTGGGGCCTCCCGTCACATGACCAACAAGAAAGGTCTATACAGTTCTATGCAGCCTCTACAAGAATCCATCACTGTGACGGTTGGAAATGATGCTAAATGCCCTGCTGCGGGCACAGGTACTATTTCTTTTGTTGCTGCAAATGGTGAAGTCAAAAAGCTTTCAAATGTGTTGTATGTTCCCGAAATCAGAAGAAATCTCTTATCAGTTGCTGCCATAACTGATCTTGGTCATGAAGTAAGGTTCAAGAAGACAGGTGCAGAAATTATTGATAGTGCTGGCACAATTGTTGGCAAAGGAGAAAGGAGGAACAACCTGTATGAGCTAAGTGCTCTTACAGCCACCGCTGGAGTGGGCACAAGTAAGCTTTGGCATGAAAGGTTTGGACACATCGGATTTGCAGTATTGAAGGAGATGCAAAAGCAAGGTATGGTTGCTCACCTACCTACAATAACTGAATTGAAGGAACCATGTGAAGCTTGTATGATGGGCAAGCAACAGAGAAAGGCATTTCCACAAGAAAGCAAGAATAGAGCACATGCTCCTCTAGAGTTGGTGCATGCTGACTTGTGTGGTAAGATGCCTACACAGGCCTTGGGGGGATCTTCTTATTTTATGTTGATTGTCGACGACTACAGTAGGAAGATGTGGGTGTACTTCCTTCGTGATAAGGCTCAAGCTTTTGGTAAGTTTAAAGAATGGCTAATACTTGTTGAGAATGAAACAGGGAAAAGTGTGAAGAAATTTAGAACAGATGGTGGTGGTGAGTTCAACTCAAAGGAGTTTGAAGGCTTTTGCAAGAGCAAAGGGATCAAGCGTCAATTGACGACGCCTCACACACCTCAGCAGAATGGTGTTGTGGAACGCAGGAATCGTACCATTGTGGAGATGGCAAGATGCATGCTAAAGGGCAAGGGATTGCCTAACCATTTTTGGGCTGAAGCTGTTAATACTGCAGTCTACATTCTAAATCGGAGCTACACAAAGGCTCTCAAGGGAAAAACACCTCATGAGGCTTACACTGGTAAGAAACCATCTGTTTCACATTTCAGAATTTTTGGATGTGAATGTTATGCACATGTTCCAGATGAGAAGAGAAACAAGTTACAACCAAAAAGCAGAAAATGTATCTTCTTGGGTTATAGTGATGAGCAAAAGGCTTACAAGTTATATGACCAAGAGGCAAAGAAGATCATCGCGAGCCGTGATGTGGTGTTCAAGGAGGAGCCGCATACAGTGGAGGAGGAGAAGGCAAGGTCTTCCACTTTATCATCAAGCGAAGAAGTAGTCCACTATGAACCTGTCCCGAGAGCTATCCCTATCCTTAAGGAGGAGGAAGCATCATCTTCAGATGATGAGGAAAAAGTTCACCAACCTGACATCACCCCACCGGAAAAGCCATTGCCGCGCTGGGTGAAGCAGCTCTATGACCACAATAATCCTATGCCTGCATCTGTTGAGGAGAAGGCAGACGGACCAAGGAGGTCTCAGAGAATAGAGGAGCAAAGGAGGGCTTCTGCTCACATAGTCAACATGGCCTTGATGGTTGAGATTATGAGAGAAGTAAAGGAGCCAACTGACTTAGAAGAAGCACTTGCAGATCCATCATGGAAGGCTGCTATGCAGGCGGAGTATGACAGCATAATGAAGAATGACACTTGGGTGCTAGTGGATCGGCCAGCAAAGCGGAAGATTATTGGCACCAAGTGGATCTGGAAGGTAAAGTACAAGGCTGATGGTACCTTAGAAAAGTACAAAGCTAGACTGGTTGCCCAAGGATTTTCACAAGTTGAAGGGTTTGATTTTCAAGAGTCATTTGCCCCAACTGCCAGAATGACCACTATTCGCACGGTACTTGCAGTGGCTGCCCACAAGAAGTGGCCAGTGTACCAAATGGATGTTAAGTCAGCGTTCTTAAATGGTGACCTCAAGGAGGAGGTGTACGTGGCTCAGCCACCAGGGTTTGAGGCCCCCCATTCTGAGAACAAAGTGTGTAAACTGAAGAAGGCATTGTATGGGCTGAAACAAGCCCCCAGAGCATGGTACCAGCGGATAGATAGGTTCTTTTTAAACCTAAACTTCAAAAGATGTGCCTCAGATGCTAACTTGTATGTTTACAGGGATGGTAAAAAGTCTGTAGTGATTGTCCTATATGTGGACGACCTTCTTATTACAGGTGACTATGAAGATATGATCAACCAAACTCGAAAGGCTTTGAGTTTTGAGTTTGAAATGACAGACTTGGGCTTGCTGCACTATTGTTTGGGGATTGAAGTCTGGCAAGAGCCAGGAAAGATCTTCATCTCTCAGAAGAAGTATGCATGGGAGATCTTGAAGGCATTTGGTATGACCGAGTGCAAGGAGATAGCTACACCTATGGAGGTGAATGTAAAGTTATCCGTTGAGGATACATCAGCACTAGCAGACATTGGGAGGTATAGGAGGTTGGTCGGCAGTCTAATCTACTTGTGTAACACCAGACCAGATATCAGTTTTGCTGTTGGTGTTTTGAGCAGGTTCTCAAACAAACCTCATGAGAGTCATTGGAAGGCTGGGATGCGAGTGCTCAGATACTTGAAGAAAACTCTTGACTATGGTATCACATACAGTTTCGGAACTTCTCTTGTGGGGAACTGTGACTCAGATTGGGCAGGAGACATTGATTCCAGGAAGTCAGTTTCTGGTTATTGTTTCTCTTTGGGTTCAGGAATTTTCTCTTGGATTAGTAAGAAGCAACCAACAGTGGCATTGTCTTCTACCGAAGCAGAGTACAAGGCAGCTTGTTTTGCTGCATGTGAGGCCGTATGGTTGAGAAGGATTCTATGGCATATGGGAGTGCAGGATGAAGAACCAACTGTGCTGAGATGTGACAATCAGAGTTGCATCGCCATTGCCAAAAATCCAGTGTTTCATGCACGCACCAAACATATAGAGATCCAGTATCACTATGTGCGTGATTTGATGGAGGATGGGATAGTGGAATTGGTCTACTGTCCAACAGAGGAGAATGGAGCAGATATCTTCACCAAAGCACTTACGAAGGATCTGCTTCAAGTTCATCTTCAGAGACTCGGCATTGGGCCGAGGAGATAGTTCACCTATGGGTGGACATTGAGGGGGGGTGTTAGATATGATCAATGCCCCACCCTCATTAGGTACTACCAATGATCCATGGTGCTCAAAGTTGTAAGGCCCCCATTATGAGGAGAAGCCAAGTGTGAGCCCGGACATTGGTAGAGTCCTGACTTGTATATCAGATGAGGTCTATGTGACCGGATGGCAAAAAGGTGACCATTGTGGGTCTAATCTTTGGGTTAGACGGAGTGGTTAAGCTGGTAGCAACTCGAGGCACATTGCATTGAGTTGCGTGGTAAGGGAGTTAAAAGGGGCCCCTATTGTGGGGTCCGGGGGCCGCGGAAGCGGCCCCTGGCTGGGGGGTCCCAGGGGGGCCAGTGGCCCCCCTGGCGGGGGTCCGGGGGCAGCGCCCCCGGCCCGATGGTAAAGGGAATATTCCCTGGAATATTCCCTGGCCGACTAGTGGAGGCTCATATGGTAGGTCGGTCAGCAGGCCGACCTAACGACCTTCGCGGGCTATAAAAGCTAAACCCCTTCGCAGCCATCTTACACTCATCTTTCACCCAGTCAGAGTTGTTGTTCCAGCTAGCCTTAAGCTCTTCATCTATCTTCTGTCTAGATCGCCATCTAAGCTTCACACAGTGGAAGCGCACGGGTGGACAGAGCCATCTTTGTATCAGTTGTTTGGAGTTAAAGAATTTTACTGATTCTCCTCTTATCTGTTGTGTACTCTCTATCTCTTTCTCAGATTCAGTTCGCTGCGCCGTGTAATATTTTACAAAGATCACCCTCAAAGTCTCCATAAGTAGAACTTGATCCACCTCTCTGAGAAAAATAGGGAGTTGTAAAGGGTGGAGGAGGAATTAAAGAGATTGGAAGAAGAGCACATGAAGAGGCAAGAAGAGGAGAAAGAATGACTAAGGCAATAGGAGGAGGAGATTGCCCCGGCCATTTGGAGATTTGTGGAGCAACCCTCTCGCCGACCTCAGGAATTGGCAATGATGAGCCCAGCAAGAGAGGATGTGTCAATCATGAGTGCAAAAATAGAGGAATCAAGACCAAGACCAATGGGAAAAAGGCAAGGGTAAAGCCCCTCTACACCCAATCCCATTAGTCATGGCTGCACCAACAATCACTTCAATAAAAGGAACTATGGAAGGGGTAGTCAATGAAAGCAACATCATGGCCTGGGTGCAATATTTAGTTGGCAAAGTACAAGAAATTGTGACTACACTTAGCAAAGGAGCCCCCCTTGCAAGAACAAAGAGGCCAACAAATAGTCATTGCAGAATCATGCCAAAAGCCAAAGGTGCCCTACTTAGAAGTGTCGACCACTTTGGTACCTTTGGCCATGTTCAACAATGAAGATCAAGATGAATTAGTAAAGGAGCTACAAAGCCAACTCAACAAGGCAATAGAGAAGAAAAAGATCGTGCTTATTATAGAGCTTGAAGAAGAAAAGATTGCATTCATAGCCTACAAGGTGGAACAAGCAAGAGTGATGATTTTCATAAATAGGGAAGTAATCACACTTAAAGAGGCCTTAAAGGCAAGGGAGGGACAAGAGAGTCTAAATGAGTTATATAATGAAAAAAGAGAGGACCACATATCCTTAGAGATTATTTGTGCCTTCAACTCCCAGGAAAATAGACGTCTAGAGCTAGAAATAAAGGAGTTGAAGAGGCAAAGAGAAGAGGCAAGGACAAAGTTGTAGATACCAAGGAACCAAAGAGATGAGGAGACCAAGAAGAAACTGATGGAGCTACACAACCAGCTACAATAAGCTCTCCACAAGCAAGCCATATTGAAAGTGTAGGTGGAACGTAAAAACCAAGAGCAAGAACAAATGCACACACTATGGCAGGAGCAAGAGTAGGTGATTACTACTCTAGCTTGGTACCAAAATCAAGGGCTAGAGCAGATGAAGGAGATAGCAAAGGAATGGGGATTCCAGGAACAAAGATAGAATCAAAGACTTAACCCATAAGCTAGCTTATTCCAAGAGTGAGCGCTTCTTGGCAAAAAGTAAAGCCGCGGCTGTCGAGACACAAATGTTGGAGCAACAATGCACATTCTTGAGTACAATATCAAGTGTCATGCTGCCAAGAGGAGAAGAGACATTGGAGCAATTAAGAAGAAGACTAGAGCTAACAAGGGGAGGGTGCTGCAACATAGACTCCGTGCCAAGGTACCCAAGCCTAACACCAACTTGAGAGTAGAGGAGCAATTCGCTCACCTAATCTCAACTGGCTTAACCACACAGGAACTCTCCTTGATAGGGCTTGGGGAGCTAGAATAGCAAATGAAACGACCTCAATACGAGCCACTAGAGTCGGGGTCCAAGAAGAAGGGCCCATGACCCAGACCACTAGAGAAAGAACTAGTGTAGGAACCAAGCCCCCCTTTGCAGCCACCACAAGTATAGCCAAAAGAGCAAGGGGAGGAAGCAAGGTGACCTAAATAGATAGTGGAGATGAGGCATATGTATAGAGAGCAAGTGGAACATGCTCACATGAATTTTCAAGCCAAGACACTGCAAGTTTCACAAGTGGCCATCCTCAAAGCGAGGACTAAGATCGTGTTAACTGGGGCTAGGAACTTGTAGTGTGAGAGTAAGTGGAGCACGCCCGCAAGTAGTTTTAAGCCAAGACATCGCAAGTTCCTCAAGTGGCCTTCCCTCAAGTGAGAGTAAGTGGAACACGCCCGCAAGTAGTTTTAAGCCAAGACATCGCAAGTTCTTCAAGGGGCCTTCCCTCAAAGTGAGGAGTGAGATCATGTTAATTGGGGCTAGGAACTTGCAATGTGAGAGCAAGGAGAAAATCTCAGCCACCTCTTCAAGTTCTCCTTCACCTTCCCTTGCACATTGGATAGAGTATTATGTCCTAGGATAGTAGAGAACATCATTAAGCTTTCAGCAAGGCTAGGAACGAGATGACTAGAAGAAAGAATGAGGCACCCCACAAGGTGGCAACTAAACATGTAGACTACTGGAAAGGTAAGGCAATGGAGGTATATTAGAGGGTGGAGGGATATGAAGCATAATCTAGGTGGCACATGAACATCTAGGACTCTAGCTTAGAGGCCCGAATCTCTTTCTGTAGCATTATATCACATGAACAGGATGATCCTATCTACATGACCTACCCAAGAAGGGTGGGAATTGATTTTAAGTGGGAGGGCCATGCATTTTTGCACCTAGATATCCAAAAAACAACGCATCCAACAAAGATGAAGACATAGCCAGAGATGGACTTCCTATTGTCTATCCTTATTCTAGATGATTCATTAAGAATTATGCCACAACTGTAGCACCCTTGATAGATTAGTTAAATGATTTTTTTCTTTTGGATCATCCCATTACTTATCACAATTTTAACCAACTAAAGGAAATGCTTACTTCAGTCCCCATCCTTGCCCTAACTTCTCAAAAGAGTTCACCATTCAGTGTGATACTAGTGGTTTGGCACCGAGATACATGTGCTATCTTGCTACAAGAACATGGTGTGATTGATTTTGGGACCCATAAGCTTGATGAAAAGGAGATGCATATGAATGTTTATGAGTAGGAGACATTGGCCATCCTTCATGCTATTAAGAAATGGTACCATTACCTATATGGCAATCAATTTAGAGTAAAGAGCAACCATTAAGACAATGTAGTGGTTGATTCACTGTCATGGATGTGGACATGTAGAGTGTCATCCATATCAAAGTTGTATAGTGATTGGAATGAGGAGCTCCAAGAGGCCTACATGCTAAATAAGGAATTCAGTCACATACTTCAAAAATTATAACATGGGGTAATCAAAGAATACTCCCAATATCAGTTTAAGAATGGACTCATATGATCCCATGGCAAGATTGTGATCCCCATACTTCTCTCTTCACACAAAAGATCATGGAAAAGATGTATTCTTGCCCCACTACTAGTCACTTGGATGTTTTTCAAAATGTATTATAGAATTACTAAGAGCTTTCATTGGAAGGGCCTATAGAGGGTCATCCATATCAAAGTTGTATAGTGATTGGAATGAGGAGCTCCAGGAGGCCTACATGCTAAATAAGGAATTCAATCACATACTTCAAAAATTATAACGTGGGGCAATCAAAGAAAACTCCCAATATTAGTTCAAGAATGGACTCATATGATCCCATGGCAAGATTGTGATCCCCACACTTCTCTCTTTACACAAAAGATCATGGAAGAGATGCATTCTTGTCCCACTACTAGTCACTTGGATGTTTTTCAAAATGTATTATAGGATTACTAAGAGCTTTCATTGGAAGGGCCTATAGAGAGACATCAAGAATTTTTTATCTACTTGTGTTCCATGCCAAGAAAATAAGGATAGCATGTTTAGACCAACTAATCTCTTACAGTTCATAGCTATTCCTAAAAAATGGACACATATCACTATGAATTTTATTATTGAATTGCTTGTGACCAACAAGGAAGGATGGAACATCCTATATGTGGTAGTTGATAGGCTCGTTAAAGCTGCCCACTTTATTTCCATTAAAGCTTAGTATACTGCATCTCAAGTGGCCATTCAAGTTATGGAATATGTGTTTAAAATGCATGGGTTACCCAGGTCATAGTGCATGATAGTGATGCTAAGTTTATGAGAAAATTTTGATTGGAAATTTTCATATCTATGGGTGGCAAGCTGGCTCCATCCACCACATAGCACCCACAGATTGATGGTCAAACCTGAGAGGGTCAATAAATGGCTTGAGACCTATCTAAGACACTTTTGTCATGATGTATAATAAAATTGGGATATGTGGCTCCACTTGGCTAAGTTTTTATGCAACAACTCCACCCATTCTAGAATTAGAGTTTTCCCTTTTGAGGCACTATTTGGGTATAAGATTTCCCTCTTTATAGTTCTATTCAATAACCCTCGAAGAAAATAGGAGTTAAATTGCATGCATGCCTTGCTTTAGTAAAGTAATGTGAATCTTTAGACAACAAAAGATCTATGAATATTTATTGATGAGAGGAGAAGGAATATGGAATTCCAAGGGGGAGAGATGGCCTTATTGAAAGTTCCCAAGTCTCAGTACTCTATTCTTAAGGATGGCAATAGTGACAAGCTGGCCCCTATACATTCCATGGCTCCTATCAAATCCTAAGGAGAAATGGTGACTTGGCTTATTGACCAAAGCTCCTTTCTACCACCAAGATTCACAATGTGTTTCATGTTAACCAATTGAAGCCTTTCATTGGTACCTCAATAGGCTATATGGAACACTTACCTCCCATAGACGAAGAAAGCATCATCCAATATATCCCTGATGCAATCATTGGGCACCAAGATAAGCATTTGAGATCTTGATCCATCAAGGAATACCTCATCAAATGGCAAGGTTAATCTTGCCACTGACTTATCACTTATTAGATTTAGTTTATTACACCTATCTATAGTTGGCATATTTATAGTTGTTGAAAACACAAATCTAGAGCATGGCATCTATGGAGGTTGGAAGATGATGAAGACTGGATTCATAGTGACATGGACAATGAATAGACCAACTATTACACAAGTGAATTAGGTTCCAAGATGGAAGCTTGCACTCATAAACACAATCTTATGTAAGAAACTGATAATGACAATGACACTAACTAAAAGTACAAAGCATCATGATATTGCATTACTCATCTTGAAAGTGATAGTCAAGTACAATGCTTTATAGTCGTTGGGTTGTTCCAATCTCCTAACTATACATATGTGATTCAAGACATCTCTTCCTGGAGCATACATCATTTGTCATATCTTTCAACACCCCCCTTCAAATGATGAGTTCCTACACTTTGCTGGCTTTTGGCCCCCCTACATGATGACATGGCTCGGAGACTAGCTCATAGGCAACCTAGTCAAGTTAAAGCTTGAAACTTTATATCTTTGGAAAGTGTTTTGTTTTACAAAGAAAATCCACTAAGGGAAAAAAATCCACTATGGGAAAACATAAGATCCACTATGGGTAAGATAATTTCTTCAAAACAATATTTTAGAGTTGTTGTTGATGAGAAGAAGCATCTTCTTCATTCATGAACTGATTTTGATTATGGTTACAATTTTTCACCTATTGTGCTCTTTTATGGTGGAAACATTCACTAGCTATATGGTTAGTCTTACCTCAATAATGACATGTCATCCGATCTTTGTTGTCGTAGTTGAATCCTCGGCCTCGACCTTGGCCTTTTGCTCCATAATTTCCTTTGGTGTATAACAAATTGTCTTTCTGTGTTGAGATAACTCCCTTTGCATCTTTGTTTTTATGTTTAGTTTCTTCACCAAGTAGAGAGTCCTCAGCGTCCTTAAGTGAAAGCTTTGGAACATTACTTAAGGTATATACAAGGTTCTCATATGGCTCTTGATTTACACTTTCCAATAATATTTCAATGGCTTCATCTTCATCAATGTTCTTCTTTAGAGTAGCAAAATGAGTTTTTAGGCTCTTAAACTTATTAATGCAAATGGTCATAGAAGAACAATCTTTTACATCTAGTTTATAGAATTGCATGAGTAGTTTTACCTTGGAGTTTTTAGCTTGAGTTCCAAAGTTTCTATCAAGCTCATCCCATGCCTTTTTTGCATCTTTGATGCCCAGAGACATGGTGCAATACATCATTAGATAGTCCCCATGCAATGATGCCTAGAGCCTTGTTGTTCATCTTCTTCCACTCTTTTGTCTTGAGCTGGACTTCTTCAATGAACCCGTCTTCATCATCTTCCTTCTTGCTATCTTCATCTCCTGCATCATCCTCAAATAGATCCCAAAGTTCCTTCATCATGAGATGGTACATTGTCTTTTCTTTCCAGGCATGAAAGCCTTCACCATTGCATTTGGCTATTTGCTCAAGTTCATACATTTTGAAGGAGATATTTACCGCGAGTATATTTGGGTAGTGTCTATTCTTTTACAATGAGATTGAAGCTTACAAGGGATTTAATCAATTGGACATTTCACATTAAAAATCTTCATGTTTGTCATTGCAAGAGAGCTGAAGCAAAACTAGCAAATGAATTGCTCTTGGATGTGTCAAGAAACACATGTGCCAAGAAGAACTAAGTTAGTATCAAGAGATACTAGCTTGATTTCAAGCTTAATGTTGCCTGATTTCATGTGGTCTTCTTAATCTTCAGGTGGACTGCTTGACTTCAGATGGGTTGCTCCAGATCTTATTGTTGAAGTTTTCACGTGATGGAACTAATCAGATTTGAATGACGGGAACTCTAGTTGACTAAGAAGGGTGAAAAATCAAAGAAATTTTGAGCTTGAAATTCAAGGCTATGGAGTCTCTATTTTAGGGTTTTCTAGCGAACTGGTCTTTTTTATTTGTTGTAGCTTATAGACGCAACAATTAGTTGAAATATTTGATGTGCAAGAAGCTTATAAGTCAAGATTTAAATGCCCTCTACTCACAAGAGCAATGGCGGTTGGCAGGAAGAGAATGAGTTTCCTCTTGTATGTACGGTATGTGCTTGGCATATTAGCTTAAGAAAGTCCCCCCCATCACGTAATTTGTGACATGGTACCAAATTTTTACCATTGATAAAGACTGATTTTGGAAGCTAAAGTGAAAGAAAAGAAGCAAGGATTCAAGCAAGTAAGCAAGGGATAAAAAGCTCTCCCATTCTCCCACTCTTTCTCTTGAATAGTGCTTGTGGAGACATCAAAAGTAAGGTAGAGAAAAAATCTCATATTGTTACTTTTTTGGGTATTTGAGCCCATTTTTGGGCCCTGGTTTAGACCTGTAAGATTGTGGACTACAATTTTAAGATACATTGCGATTTCAATTGTGTAGGACAAAAGTGGAGGCACAAGTTAATGATTTTAAATATGTAGATTCTAAGGTGTTTTCACAAATTTTATCTGCAAACTGGTTGCAAAGTACATATATTATTGAGAGCAGCCGATGAAAAAGGTTGCTTGGTGTATTGTTGTGCACTTATTGTGAATGGTTGTAGAAGACTTTCTATTTTGTATCGATTTTGTAATAATAGGAGAGAATACTAAAAATCATCATTGAAAAGCCAGACAAGAACAATTGCCCATTGTGGAAGTTTCATGTGTCAAAATTCCTTAATTGAAAAAGATCACTTCTAGTTTGTTTCAAGTAAAGAAAAGGAGCCAAAGCTAAGTGATCCTATGACAGTAAATGATTTAAAGGTGTGAAAATAATGGAATGCAAAAGACAAAAAGGTGATGTATTGGTTATCATTGATAATACTATGTTGGGCCTTATCAAAAATACAAAAAGTTTGCATGCAGTATGAAGCATATTTGAAAATATGTTTTTTGTGAATACAGAGGCATAGAAGATTCAGTTCGAGTAAGAGTTGAACTACTTTGAGAAATGAGAAAATGTATATTAATGAGTATACTTTGAAGGTGAGGAGCATTGCAGATGCTTTGGTAGTGATTGATGCAATGCCTGACAATGATGATGATTTGATATCATCTACTTTGAGTGGTCTTAATAATGAAAATGCTTGAAAATCATTTGTTATTTCTATGTATATATAGAATCCACTTCTAGATTTTCATAAGTTGGTGTCTCTCATGATCACTAAAGAGATCAATATATAGGGTGAATCATTTTAAAAAAATGGTGAATAGATTCAAGTATTCTACTTATTTTCAAGAAGGGGATGTGGCAGGTCCTCTTCAAGAGGCCATAATTTGGAACATGCTAATGATAACTAGCAGAACAAGTTAAATAAAAATTTTGGTGATATGCATGTTTCAGGAGACTTGGCAACTTTAGAGGCATAGCGAGCTCTAGAGGAAGAGGTGCATGGCAGAACACAAGTTCTAGCAATTCTAGTATTGTTTGTCATTATTATGATAAAACTACTCATATTGTAGCCCATTGTTATGCTAAGAAAGATTATGTTCAGAGTGGTAAATTAGAATAAGGAAGTTATACATCATCTTCATGGAAGAATGAAGACACAAATGAGTGTCTATTTGTTATGCAACATATGATGAATACTATTACAAGAAAGGGGACACATGATGATGTATGGTATATTGATTTAGATGCATCTAATCATATGACCAGCCATGTTGAATGGTTTGGAGAGGTGCAAGATTTATAAAATGTAGGTTATGTGCATATGGGTGATGATTCATGCCACCCAATTTCAGACATTGCAAAGTTCCCTTGTCATGTGTATGATAGTCAAACAAAGAGGATGTCAAATGTATTACATGTGCCATCCAGGACAAAGGATTTAGTATATATTGGTCCTATGGTAGAGCAAGGGCTATAGGTTTGATTTAATGCAAAAAGCTATTTTATGGAATATTTTAATAATAAGTGTAGATTGGTCAAAAAAGGGAGTAGAGTTGATTGCATCATGTTTACTTTAGATTTTGGAATCCCTACTATGAATGTTGTTATGTATGCTAAAGGCAAAGGAGCAAAAAACAAGCACTGAAATATAGCACAAACATACTAGATATGCAAATGTGCAAGGACTAAAATTAATGCAGTCCAAAGGGTTAGTTACAAGGTTGCTTGCGTTTATAATTGTAAAATTTCATAAAGTACATAAAGCATATCAGTTTGGTAAGCAAGTAAAACAACCCTTTTCACATGATGCAAATGTGAGCAAGAATATGCTTGATATTATGCATATAGATGTATGGGGGCCTATAAAAAACATATCTCTTGGTGGTAGTAAATATTTTGTCACATTTATTGATGATTATTCAAGAAAGCTGTGGGTGTATTTCATGAAGGAAAGGAGTGATGTGTTTGAGCACTTCAAAACTTTCATGGCTACTATTAAAATAGAAGCAAGCTTGAAAGTTAAGTGCTTGAGGTCAGATGAAGGGAGAGAGTACCTCTCTAATGAGTTCAATGACTTCTTGAGGTCTCATGGAATAAAGAGCCAATTTACTTGTAGCTATACCCTATAATAAAATGGGGTTGCATAAAGAAAAAATAGGCATATTGCAGAAGTTGCACGAGTATTGATGGTACTGAAAAGAATTTACCAAAACATTTTTGGTTTGAAATGTTCATACTCCTATCTATATTATGAACAAAACTCCCACAACTGTAGTTCATGAAATGACCCCTGAAGAATGCTTTATGACAAGAAGCTCAATGTGTCACATTTGAAAGTGTTTGGTTGTATTATATATATTTATGTGCCAGATGAGCCATGAAAGAAGCTTGATCCAAAGGCTTAAAAAATTATTTCTTTGAATGCCCTTTAGAGCAAAAAGGACATTGTTGTTATAACCTTGTCACAAGTGAGTTCACGTAAGCATAGATGTTATTTTTTATGAGATAAGTAGTTGGTATGCATCTAGTGGTGATACGTTGGATGATGATAATGATCATGATAAATATGTGCGAAAAGAAAAGTACGAATCACATATCCTTAGCTGACTAGAAATATCATATGGTACTATATCTACAGTTTGAGAGAACTAAGATGTAGTCCCACGTCCTCAGGTGCATTTACTAGTATTGCAGATAAAGATTAAGGGAAGAAAAAAGTGTTGATATTAATGATGCATCTACTAGTCATTTGGGATTTGATGGAGATTCCAGTGGTTTAGAGAGTTTGGATGATGACTTGGTATTCCTTCAGTCATAGGATACTAGGTATACAGAGAGCACATGGTAATGTAAGAGCTCCACTGAGTGATCCAATGGTATAAAAGTCTAGTAGGGTCAAACATCCTATTTTGGTTTTGAAGATTATGTAGCTCACCATTATGGTTATATATGGTAAGGGTGATTGATGTTATTGAGCCCACTTATTTTGAGAATGTTGTTGATGCTCATTGGAGTGCAACAATGGGTGAGGAGATAATTGCATTACATGCCAACAAGACTTGGGATCTATTAGCATTGTCCAAGGGTAAGAAAGCTATTGGTTGTAAGTGGTCTACAAAATTAAGCATAATGCATATAGCAGGCATAAAGCTAGGCTAGTTGCAAAATGCTATGCTTAAACATATGGCATAGTTTATGAAGAAATATTGAGTCCAACTATTAGGATAGTAGTTGTTAGGTGTGTGATTGCTTTGCAATAGTAGTAGAGCTAAAGGTTAGAGTTTGTAGCAAATGGATGTAAAGAATAGATTCTTGCATGGGGAATTGCAAGAAGAGATGTATGTGGAGTAGCTAGCAAGTTATGAGATTTTAGAGCATCCCAGATACGTGTGTAAGTTAAAGAATGTGCTCTATGGACTCAAGCAAGCACCTAAAGCATGGTCTAACAAGATTAAAGAGTCTCTTGTCAACGTTGGCTTTATCTTTCTAATGTTGATCACTCACTTTATGTGAGAAAGGGAGATATAGGTCTTGTTATCATAGTTATCATGCGAATGACTTGATTCTTATAGGTGACAGTGACAATGGGATTACTAAAGTCAAGAACCTTTTGAAGACAAAGTTTGAGTTGAAGGATTTGGGTGAGTTGCAATGCTTTCTTCATATTGAGGTGATACAATGTGATAATGGTATATGGTTGTGCCAAAGATAATATCACTTGGGTATGTTATTCAAGTATGGTATGACATCGTGTAAGCCTCTTTTAGTGCTGTTGTAGCAAAATGTGAAGTGCTAATGTTGGGAATGAGATAGAAGAACCTACTACATTTAGAAGGATAGTAGGGAGTTTGATTTACCTGACTATCACAAGGCTAGACTTGAGCTATGTTATTGGCTTTATCAATCTGCTTATGCCCAACATATCCACTGTGCAACACAACAAACTTTCTCATCCCCAACATGCTATACACATTCCTATTTGGGCGTCTCTCTATCCTGCTAGCCAAAAACCCGAGGCCTTCTCCACAATTGCAAGGCTCAATTTCACCTCTACTTGGTGGGCTTCTTCCCCTTTTCTTATCGTCACCATGCCACAGTTTCTTTCGGTATTGAAACTCCTCAGAAATTCTTCGCACTTGTTGTAAGTGACCCCGTCTATCCACCGACCTTCTCTAAGTACTTCTGTATGCTACACTAGTCCATGAGTTGTTTTATGGCCGGCTCTTCCAAAATGGTGTCTTCTAGGTTTAGGGTGTGCTTGAATGTGAACTGGATGTAACCCCTTGTTTCTACCATCAAGCCATACTTTTCTTGCTCTTCCTCCGTGAATGGGAACTTGCCACCTTTATCTTGCCCTACAATTTTAGGTTCATGTCATATATCATGGCCCGTCATTAGTTTTCTTGAGTCAACTTCCATGAAGAGGTAGATAAAACATACATGAAAGCTTCTTGAGAATGTGAAATGCTTAAGTATAGAGTAAAATTTTCGATTCAAGCAATCCACACAATTCAAAAGTATCTATGATAAATTTTTTCACATTCTAAGTCTTGCCATTTCAACATTAATTGATGCTTAAGGCATGTTTGTTTTCTTCTTTTCCAGTTTTCTTTTTATACTTGTTTCCTTTCCACATTACCCCTCTTTTTATGCTTGTTTCCTTTCCACCTTACCCCTCCCTCCCTTGGGAATGATTTGAATCCTTCCTAGGATTGGAGAGCAAAGGGCTAAGGGCATTTAAGCACCTTTGGCATGGGACATGACCTTGCAAAAGCCAGGCATACAATTGTGGGTTATATTCCAAGTGAGCATGGTGGTCCATATCGTGAGGTTTGGTTCCTATGTGTGTAATATAGGTTATGACATCAGTGATAAGATCACAAGAGTTGATCATGATAGCAACGTGTAGCTCTTCTTCAGTAAGGACTTGATCTAGGTAAGGGTGGCTCATGACATAATTGCGAGTGATGGCTAACACCCTAAAAGGGGTAGGAGCTACATAAGTGGGATCATACTCGGAGGTTCTAATGGCACGATGCTACTCAACATTGGTCATGATTTGGCAGCCTTCTCATTCCCACTAAAGTCAAAGAGCGTACCATTTGTGTAAGAAAGATGAGTCGTTGGCAGCAAGCTACTTCAATTGAGCAATTTTTTGGTCCATGGCAAGGACTTTTCTCTTTATATAAGATGTGATTAGCCATTTTTTGCATGCTTGTTTGATGGAGAGCTCGGTGGCAATGAGTTCCTCAATTGCCTGGGTAATTTTGACAAATACGAATTTAGATTCCTACCATGAGCAGGGTAGTGTGCACACTTTCGTTGCTATAGGCTTGCCTAAAAGACCTGATTCTAGCTGATCATAGCTCTTAGCAAGCATGGTAAACGTGGCATCCAAGCATCTAGGGTAGGCAACCAAGTCATCGCATGTATTCTCAGCTAAGTTGGCAGCCAGAATGGATCTCCATTGGTAAGAGGGTCTAAGGCCAGCAGGTGGGTGAGGTTTGGTGGGGCTAGATAGTTCCACAGCTATCAGATGCACCTCTTGTTGTGGTTGTAGCATTGGTGCACTAAGGGTGGCCCCTGCGATGGGTGGCACACTACCAAATGCTTGGGCGGCAATTGCGGTACTAGCAAGGCGAGGTTGAGGTGGTTTAGGAGTAGCAAGCTATGGTTTGGGTTGATAGGCTTGTTGAGTTGCGATTGGTTTAGGTTTTGGAAAGAGAATAGTATTTTTAGCCAGGGGTTTTTGTGGCATTGATGTTTGATTCATCTTGATGTTTCATGTGGTTAAGCTTGAGGGCTGCATGCCTTTTGTTTGATGCCAGTATAGACTAAGCACAAGAGATGTTGAAGTTCAATATCATTATGTGTGAGAACTTATTGTGAATGAAGAGGTGGATCTAGAGTATTATCTTACCAAAGACAAACTTATAGTAATTTTCACTAAATCTCTTACAAGGATTACATGAGTGACATCTTCATGAGCTTAGTATTGGAGCAAAGGAATAAGATCCATATCAAGGTGAACATTGAGAAGTAATGTTGGGGGTGAAGAGCAAGAAGCAAGCTTTTCGAGCGAGCATTTAAGTGTGCTTTTCTAGGCAACCTCCAATTCTTGTTCCACATATTCCACTTATTCCTCCTATTCTCTTGTGCACATATCAAGCACCACTATTTCCCCTACTGCCACCATTATCTCCACCACCACCTCTACTGCCTGCTCCACTGCCGTTGTCATTACTACCTCCACCGCTTTCACCTCTACCATCCCCTCCCATGTTTCTCCCCCCATGTTAATTAAGCTCTCTCTCTCTCTCTCTCTCTCTCTCTCTCTCTCTCTCTCTCTCTCTCTCTCTCTCTCTCTCTCTCTCTCTCTCTCTCTCTCTCTCTCTCCCCATCTTCCACCAATTATTCTCTCTCTATTTTCTCTCCTCCCCATCTCCCTCTCTTTCTCTCTCTCTATCCCCCATCTTCCACCAATTATTCTCTCACTATTTTCTCTCCTCCCCATCTCCCTCTCTCTCACTCTCTCACTCTCTCACACTCACACACACACACACACACACACACTCTCTCTCTCTCTCTCTCTCTCTCTCTCTCTCTCTCTCTCTCTCTCTCTCTCTCTCTCTCTCTCTCTCTCTCTCTCTCTCTCTCTCTCTCTCTCTCTCTCTCACAGCAACTTCTCGCTTCTCCCTCTCTTACACACCTTCTCTCTCGCTTGCTCTCTCTCTCTCCTTGTGTCGCTCACAAATACATATACGCCCTCTCTCTCTCTCTCTCTCTCTCTCTCTCTCTCTCTCTCTCTCTCTCTCTCTCTCTCTCTCTCTCTCTCTCTCTCTCTCTCTCTCTCTCTCTCTCTCTCTCTCTCTCTCTCTCTCTCTCTCATACACACTATAAGTTAGCAACTTCTCTCTATCTCTCCCCTCTTAATTTTGCAAGGGTCATCCATCTGTTTTCCACAACCCTCTTATTATTACAAGGGTCAAGGGTTTGCATGAGGTAAATTATCTTAAACACTTTTAGTTGATAATATCAAGACAAAAAGAATATCACATTGTTATGCAACATACATATATACATTTACGTACCTCTCACTTTTATGTGCATGATTTGATATTATATTCTGATATATCACTTCCATTGTACACACAGAGGCAAAACTACATTGCACATGTTTTTGCTACTTTCAATTGAGCATTATTGTGTGGACTTATTACAAGAGGATAGGGTATCAAATAGTTTGTTACACTCACTGTAGTAACGTAAGATATCTATTATTTTTCACTTTGTTTGAATAGTTAATATCGAGACAAAAATATTACCTCATTGTTACTCAATCCAGTGTGCACACATACATTCATATGCATGCATGTTTCTATACTTCACCCTTCCCTAGATATTTTGCACATGCTTTGTTTACACATCTTGCAGTATTGTATTAACCTCAATTCGAGATGGTAGAAAAATAAAGGAAAAAGTGAAAAAATAATGAAAAAAGAGCAAAGGCAAAGAGGTGGCCCCTAAAACTAAGTTGAGGAAAAAAGTGCAATTTTAAATGAAAGGTGCCTCAAAAAACTCTAAAAGCTCTTGTAAAAGAGCGCCAGGCTCCTCCTATGCCATTTGTAAAAGAATAGACGGGTATAGGCTTAGGGCATGAAGCAAGAAAAGGAAATTAGAAAAAGGGACGTTGCCACAATGGCAGGTCTTGTAAAAAGGGATGGGTGCCCATGGGATTTTAGGGCTTGTATATAAAGTTCAAAAAGTAAATGGAAGCTCATTCTTTGGTATGCGGCTAACAAGAGTCCTCTCTTCTTCTCTTCACCTTGCTTGTATGTGTGCTCTTGAGAGAGGGAGTGTGAGAGTGTGAGGGAGTGAGCGAGTGTGTGGGAGTGAGGGATCAAGAGGGTGAAGCTCTTCACCATCTCCTCCTCTTCTCTCTTCTTCTCTTCTCTTCTCTTCTCTTTTCTCGCACGTGCGGCTATGGTGGATGGAGCTTGGAGATGGAGGAGGCTTGAGGATGCTTGAGCTAGCATCTAGGATTGTGGAGCTATTGATGTGTGCGAGAGAGGAGGCAACTCATTTTGGCATCAAGGTAAGCTCACTACACTTCGAGAGGATCAACGGCACGTCGGTTAGGTGAGAGATAGCCATGAGAGCTCACTTGAAACACTTGAAACAATAAGCGGTCCGTGGATCTTGGCAGTTGAGCGTGAGCTCCCACTACATTTTGGTTCTGTTTTGGACAAACAGATTCAAGCTTGAGCACTTGCACACCTCATATCAAGCATTGAAGTAAGGGATTCCTCCCCGAAACAGAGCTTGAGATGGGCAAGAAGTTTGGGTTTTTTATCTTCAAAACAAGCAAGTATTTTGGGTTATTTTGTTGGTTTGATGATTGGAAAAGATGGACAAATAATTTTAGTTATTTGCCTTCGATCTTTGTTGCATTTAGCGTAGGTTAGGATTAGGAAATCAGATCGAAAAAGCGTAGGGTTTGCTGCTATAAAATAGGGCAAAACAGGGCACAAATCATGCAAAAATGGAAAAAACGAGTGCTTGGGATGTTTAATGTCGGTAAGTGAGTGATTGGGAACATTAAAACCTTACCCTGAAGGGGTTTAAGAGCCAAGAGGTCAAGGAAGAGCTCATTTCATACCTTGACATTGAGAGAGACAGAGAGAGCTCTTGGAGATTCGATTCGATCTTACTGCCACAGAGTCTACCGTGCGTTCCAGGTATATCAAGCCCTTCCCTTATGCCCTGGTACTGATCTGGAAGCTCTTGTGTGATATGATTGCATGTGTCGCAAGATTTGAGCAAATTAGTGCCTTTGGCTGGCATCGTCGTGCACCGTTTGGCCCATTCGAGTGGCCGGCGGTTCCTAGGCCGAGTCCCAGAATCAGCCCTCGGCCTTCACTCGGCCATATCAAAACTTGACCCGTCTGAATAGACCCCCTTGGCCCGTTTGAGTGAATCTCCTCGGCCTGTCTGAATCACTCCGTCTGAGTCACCTTGTCTGAGCTTCCCATTCGGCCCTCGGCCATGACAACTCAGCCTGTCCGAGTGACACACTTGGCCCACAATTTCCATTGGTCCTCGGCCCATCCGAATCCATCACTCAGCCCTTGCAATTTGGACAAGTTGGGCTGGGTCAGGATTTTTCTAAATTTTCAAGAAATTAAACCAGACTCAACTAGAGCTGTGTAAACCTTCATGAGTCCTCCTGACATGCAGAACTCGTCGATTCTAACACAGAGAATAGGAAAATTCGTAGGACGTAGCCACTTAGCAGCTCGCAGTAGGCTATTGCAAGACCCAGAGTCCTAGCGACAACCAATGAGCCAAAGACCCTGAACAAACCTAAAGCGGGTAAGACAACGTAGCAAGAAGCCCTAGAACCTGACACAAGACGGCCAGAAGTGGGTCAACAAGCCTATCAGGCCTAAAAAGAAGCGAGAGGGTGTAAGCCGCTTAGATGCTTGTTTTCTGCACTCATCCTGAATTTCCGCACTTGAAGTACACTTAAGGACAACTGAAAACCTGATTGAGCACAAGTGCACGAGAAAGAACACACACACACTGAGTAGAGATAAATTGAGGATTTGATGCAATAAGTCAAGGAACTCACTCAGATAAACACCTCAAGGAACCCACCAATAGGAGAAGATCCCAAGACATAGAGGGACGACCGAAACATAGAGTAGGACCAAGCAAGCGCTACTAGAGAAGTGGATCTAACCAACTTGCTCAACCTGATCAACAGCTTGGTGGAGCATGAGAACGTAATCATGACAGAGGAAAGCTCAGCTGACCACAGGCCGAATGAGAAACTCGACCTAAGAGTTTTTCCAGAGGCAATTCAGTAGCTAGTGAGCAGCTATGATGCGCACGCTCGATATAAGCACCACGGCAGAATGGCAGAGGCCATTATAACAGACTTGAAAGAGGAACGAAAGTTAGCCCACAAGGCGATGCAAGGCATAGTGAAATACAACCAAGACCAGCGTGCTAAGAGCTTAAGGCAGAACGCAGAATTGCGCGAGGTATAGCGGGGGCTAAACCTAGCATGTGGAAATCAGACCGATCATGAGAGAGCCCTTGAAGGAGACTTGACATTGAGTGAGCTTCTCATGAAGCGACTACTTGACAGCGGAGCAGGGTGCTGCAGTACTAGTGACATCATTACTAGCAGGATTAGGAGCAAACCAAGGCTCTAAGGGCCAATCTAAAATCCCAATTTTTGTAAAGCAACTTGACAAGTACCAACCCCACGACGATCCATATAGCTTTGTAGAGCAATTCGAGCAAGTCTGCGAGGCCAACGGCCTCACGGACTTGACTCAACGCTCTCAAGTATTCAGACTTTGCTTAGGCGACAAGGGTAGGACTTGGTACATGAGTCTAGACGCCAGAGAACAAGCGGACTTTAACGGCCTCAAAAACCTCTTCATCAAGAGATGCTTCAAGCCTGGATACTCTGACAATCTGCTAATAAGACTGATGAATGTCAAGCAGAAAGAGAAAGAGGACATCCGTGACTATGTCACCCACGTGAGGAGCCTCTTCAAGAGAATCCCCATGGGCGAATGACCTAGCGAAAGAGCAGTGTCCATCGTGTTTATCAGTGGAATACAGAGTGAGGAGCTATATAAGGCCTTGGCAAGCAACTCGAGCTTGCAGTGAGACTCGCTAGCTAGGGTGTTTGAAGAGGCCATTTGAGTAGACAATTAGTTGAAAGAGCGGAGCTCCAAGAGCTCAAATTCAAAAGAGACCAACTCGCGGAGTTCAAAGAGAGCGTCAGCCTCTATTGAATGATCAGGTCCAACGGCCTAGGACAAAGGGAAAACCATTGAGACAAACCAATACTTGGCTAAGGTGTGGCGAAAACCACTTACCGACCGAGTGTCAAGACCCTAGGTCACAACCTTGCGCTAATTGCGGTAGATTCAGTCACAACGTCGTGCATTGTAGATTATTGAGAAGACTTCAGTACTCACAACCATATGGTCAGCCATATCTAGCGAGCAGACCCCAATAATTCTTCAGAAGGGGAGCCCCATTAGCCCTTCCTATGCCTAACGATGTTAAATCAGTTTTTCCTAGAATGGACATAAACCCTATAGGCATACCTAGACCACCTGGTCCCTACGTGACCCATCCACCAAGTGACGCTCCAATACACTATGTGGAGGAGCCAAATGAGGAAGAGACTTACATATACCCATACGTCTCGCACGACGACGAGGGCAATGTAGTCCTTATGGACTATTGACCAGTACCAGTGATGGCATTAGGAAGAGGCCGAGGTAGAGGCCTAGGAGGGCAAACACAGGATCCAATCATATGTTGGACTTGTGATCATCTAGGGCACATCTCATCACGTTGTCTTGAAAGGGAGTAACCAAATAGAGACAAGGCAGACCTAAGGTGCCTTGAGTGCGGAATCAGTCATCTCTTCATTGACTATCCCAAGCAAAAACCATCCTCAAGTTCAACCAACATCTGTCCCATTGGGACTGTTTGGCATCGAGAACCTCAATGGGGAGGCCACACCTATCCCATTGCATGTCATGACCCGAGCAAGCAAGCCGACATATCGTTGCCAAGTCCTAGCAACCTCAATGTAGCCTTGATTTGGAAGAAGAGTCGTAGACAAAGAAAGAAGAAACCCGAAGCTAAGATCACGCTGAAAATTGAGAGTGCCACGACTCTGCCTACTAGAAAGAATGTCACTAACATAGAGGCAGAAACCTCAGCTCCTAAGACAGCCAAAAAGGGAAGTGCTAAGGTAGGGGAATACCCGCATTCGAAGCACCAACTAGAAGCTATCAAGAAAGTGAATGAATGGGTAAAAGAGGCGCAAGAGCACCTAAAAGATATTGAGCCCATCCTAGAGGACGAGATCAAAGATCTCTCCAACATAAGCACATCAATCTCACCCCCTTGACCAAAATCGAGAGATGCGACTGCGCTACAAGCAGTACCGCTTAGGCAAAGCCTTGATGCTGCAGGCCAAAAAATCAGTCACGGCCATTGGCCAGGACAATCCAGAATAGGAGAAAGACGAACCGTCAATGACCTCCTTACCACGCTAGTGACCACCCCTATGATGCTGAGCCTGGGAGACCTGCTTAGGCAGCATTCCACCCTATGGCAAGACCTGAAGCAGTGGGTTGAAGGATCACAAGAGCAAGCTACTAAAGACCTGCATGACCATGATGTAGAGACACAAATACCGAGTCTAATGTTGCACTCTGTGCCTAAGTCATTGCACGTTAATGCTTTCTAGGAAGGCACTGAGATGCATGCAATCTTACCTGTCTTAGCCCTAGGCAACACAACAAGAAAGGGGATTGTAGACACAAGAGCAGGGGTATCCTCTTAATAGATGTCAAGGAAAATATGGTCCTTTGGAACATTGGTGTTGAGAATATGGAGAATATGTTGAAAGTCTTCATTCCCAACAAGTGACTAGAAATACAAGGATAAAACAACCATAACTAAAGTTAGTAAGATTTCTATCATGCACAGTGTAAAATAGTTGCAAGACGATGCAACCATCCTAAAAATAGAAACGTCTCAAATAGCACATAAACCTATGTTATATATTTACGTCCAAAGTCTTTGAATTTAAAATACAACAAAAAGTGAATCTCAATTCTCTACTCAAGCAAATGATTGATTATCCCAACTAATGTGATAAGAAATCAATGCTCCTTTGTACCTCCTACAAATGTGAGATTAAACAAGCATAAACAATCCTAATTTGTTTATGCTACAATGTGTGAGATCAAACATACTTAAAACATTTGGACTCTAGCTAAGCACAATCCAATGTCCCAAGTAGCAGTATAACTCTATACTTGGTCTATGCAAATGCTTGATCCAATTAGCAACAACTTTGCTAATATAATGCTTAAAGGAAGACTGGAATGGATATCTAAGATATGCTCACTTCTATAGTATACATCAACATCGACAAGGCTCGTAGTCCTAAAAAATGAGGAAACATTAAATTGCTATGGGTCTTGGTAGAAGTTACTAGTATAAAACAAAGAGTAGCAAACTAAAGAATACATATATGCATGCGCACATGCACAGAGAGAGAGAGAGAGAGAGAGAGAGCACATGACAGTTGATGATAGGCTAGGGACACACTTTCATCACTGCTAGAGCCTCCCACCTACTCCTAAGCACACACACCATGATTTGGCAAGCTAGAATGGGCTAGGCACTTTACACATGTATGTTAATCCATAGCTTATTTTACATGTGGCAGAAGGATTGACATTTGATACCACTGGATGAAATATTGCTAGTGCCAATTGGAAGGATTGCTAACTATTTTCCTTGACTATCAGGGTGTTGCTACCACAGCTCCACATAAGCATATAGCCTTGGAGACCTCTCCACTTGTCATGTGGCACCATGAGCACGAGCTCAATGAGTGAGAGAGAGAGAGGGGAGGTGTAGGGTGTACTTTCCCTCTAGACCCTAGGCACTAGTCAATCTTATCCCAAATAATAGCCACTTGAATCCAAAAAAAAAAACAAATGAGCATGTATAAGAGAGAGAGAGAGAGAGAGAGAGAGAGAGTGCATACTCTCTCTCTCTCTCTCTCTCTCTCTCTCTCTCTCTCTCTCTCTCTCTCTCTCTCTCTCTCTCTCTCTCTCTCTCTCTCTCTCTCTCTCTCTCTCTCTCACATAAAAACACACACACACACACACACACATATATATATAGTAACTTTAGTATCATAAGACCTAGCAAGAAGAGCTAAGTTTCACATGAAGCCACGTGTTCCACCATTCAAAGATTAAGAAAATTGAAGCTAGTGTGATTTCAAAACCATTTAGAGCTGATTAAAATAATGCATTTTCAAGAGGGGAAGAAAGAGTAGAGAAGAGAAGAGGGAGTGGGTACATGCTCTATTTTGTTCGGCTCCAATATAACTAGCCACTTGTCATTTCGAAATCATAATCCAAGGCTCATGCAAGCCTTAACCTCACCAAACCTGGCCTTGCGGGATGCATGAGGCAATGTAGAGGGAAAAAAGACACTCACGTGACCAAGAATTTTTAGTTTTTCCCAATATCCATCCTTCACAAGAGGGGATAGGGGTGATGGTTTTGGGCAGACCTAGTACAACCTAACACTTTTGCATTTGTTGTACGATGTGTTTGGAGATGTGCACTAAGTGGCAGTGCCACAATAGAGTTTGAATTGAGATGGTGTATTCAAGATAGAAGAGAGAGCTTTGGCTATGTTGTGGGAGTTGTCGAGTGGGTAGAGTTTACTCTCTTTGGGGCAAGTGATACAGAGTAAATAACCCTCTGTGTTTTTGGCTTGTAGTGTGCAATGATGTTTAGAGAAGGAGATAGAGATACCGTGGGTTGTGAGTTCGCCTATGGAGATCAAGTTTTGATGCAAATTGGGCACATAATAGACTTTGTTTAACTCAACTTGTGTACCATTGGGAAGTACGATGCCATATCCTCCTACATGTTGGGTGTGGTGGTCTCCCATTAGGACATCAAATGGATGAAGTAGCTTGTGATAAAAGGAAAACCATTCAAAATGAGGGGTCATGTGATGAGTTACGCCCGTGTCAAGATACTAATGTGATTGTGTGCATAATAGTAGCTATAAACAATCCAAGTGTAGTGGATGTGTCCTCACTGTCATGTGTAAATATATTGGAGAAGTGGGCACATGCATGAGGATGGGATTTGTGAGAAGAGGATCCAATGATGGGATTTAGCTTTGGTATAACATTCTTTTACGGTGTGGCCATACCTATGGTAATAGCCACATTGATTATTGTGGTAGGGACTATTGTGTGGAGGAGTAAAGCCTCCCTTTTGTTAACGCTAAGGTCGAGATTGAGGGTGTTGTGATTGGTAAGAACCACTTTTCTTATGAAACTTCATGCGAGTGGCACAAGAGCCACTAATTTTGGGCCATTGACGTGATCCCATAGAGCCTCCTCTTGGCATACTTTTGTAACCAAGCCTTGTAACTGAAGTGTTGATGAAGCTTAAGTAGTGACAAAGGGCCTCCATTAAGAAGGGAGGACCGTGAGGCAAAGCGTGGCTTGGAATTTCTTGGAGATTTCCATCCTTGAAATAAGAACTTCATCGAGAAAAGAGATCCATCCATTGAGAAATTTAGAGGTAGCTTAGCCTTCTTGCATTGTGAAGTTAATGAGTCTCCATCGAGTAAAGAGATCCATCCATTGATAAATCTTGTCCTTCTTGCATTGTGAAGTTAATAAGTTTCTTGATTAGAGAGACTTGGTAGGTTTAATATGTGTGCTCATACCTACGATTAAAGAATTTCTAAACTTCTTTGGAGGTGATGAGGGTCCTTACATTTAAACATGCCTATCTTTGCAATGAAGGATGATTTCCATGGGAGCAGTGAGATCTTTGGTGTCCCATACTTAGGCATCAGTGAGATCCAATTTTTCCTCGAGTCCATTACGTTTTTTCTCCTCTCCATACACAAATTTCCAAAGGTTAAGTTGCATTAAGTAGATCTCCATTCATAGCGCCCACACATTATACTTGGATCCATTAAGCTTGTTGATGTTGAGGTATCATGCCTTGGAGATGGCCCTTGTAGATGACATGCTAGTCATGGAAACTAGGAGGGTTGGAAAAGGAGAAAATGAAAGAATAGGATAGGTAAGGGATCTCGATGATGAGAGGGGTAGAGATATGGGCAAGGACTAGAATGAGCACTTTGGAACTAAATAGTACATGTGATATTTGGATAGATTAGGGAGGTGATTAGTGAATGCTTATTAGAAGCTTACTAGCTTTGATACCATGTGAGCTTAGCACTCACTTTAAACAAGTAGTGTAGAATGAGAGTATGAGTACAGTAAGTGAAAAAGTTAAGTGAGAGAGAGAGAGAGAGTGTGTGTGTGTGTGTGTGTGTGTGTGTGCCGCATGCATGTGTGTGACTCAATGGAGTGTCAAGAATTGTGTGGTGGGGGGACTTGCTCAAGATGATGCGCCGAACACACACAGAATGCACAAGGAGAAGCTCACTCAAGAGACAAGAAGAGAGATGGAGGCCAAAACGTTTTCTTGTTGGTTTCTTCTTCTTCTTCCACACACTTTACAATGTACACAAAGTATAGATAAGATACAACATAAAGGAAAGTGTCCTACTAAGTCAAACAATGCATAATCGACTACACTAGTCGATTGGCGCTATAACTATGCCAGCTGTAAATAGGTGTAACAACCTGAATATAATAAGTAATGAGTCAGTGGCCATGTGAGAGTCGTAATGACCACCGACGTACTAAGTGTAGAATTGTGGACCCATCTAACCAAGCAGTCCATCATTAATGTCCGCATGTATTGAGCTTCTCATCTCAACACTCCCCCTCAAGCTCAACTGCATCTCTGCAACTCCAAGTAAGCTTCGAAACTTTTGAAGCTTCTCTATACCCAATGCCTTTGTGAAGATGCCAACTATCTGATCCTGTGTGCTGACATACACCAAATCAATCTCACCTGCTAGTATCTTCTCTCTCACAAAGTGGTGGTGTACCTCAATATGTTTTGTCCTGGCATGAAACATAGGGTTCCTAGCCAACTATATACTACTCATGTTGTCACAATAAATGAAAACTAGACCTTCCACCTGCACATCTAAATCAGCCAATAACTTTTGCAGCCATACTACCACACATGCTGCAACATCAGCACCTCTATACTCAACCTCTGTACTCGACAAAGCAACTGTAGATTGCTTTTCGCTGCTCCAAGTAACTGCTGCACTACCAAGAGAGAACATGTATCAGCTGGTAGATCTTCTATCAGACATACTACCAGCCCAATCTGCATCTGTGTATCCAAACACATGTATATCTGTACCTACCTCATAGAAAAGTCCATAATGTAATGTGGACTTCACATATCTCAATATGCATCTGACTGCATCCAAATGTGGCTTTCTAGGTACTTGCATAAACTAACTCACAAGACCAACAACATAGCTCAAGTCTGGCCTTGTAATGGTCATGTAGATCAGACTCCCCACTATCCTCCTGAACATAGTAGGGTCTTCTATGTCATCCCCAACATCAGCACTCAACTTAACATTCTGCTCCAACGGGACTGAAAGTGGTTTACATGCTGTCATACCATACTTGGACAACATATCCAAGTCATAGTGTCTTTGGGAAAGCCATATACCATCTAATCACTTCAATGCCAAGGAAGTGTTAAATTTCATGGATGCAAGAAGGAGAGCAACACGGAGTGAAGCAACATGCTTCTTCTCTCTATTCTTCTCACTATTCATTCAACACACATAGTGCACATACACCTAAGGTCATAAAGACCATTCACACTAGAAGTAGAACCGACTTATTTAATGTACCTAACTGATCTAGCCAGACTAGCTGTGTCCAGCTCATGTCAGTCAAACACACATGAATGAGCTTGATATTCTAACACTCCCCCTCAAGCTCAAGACAGCATATGTACTCCAAGCAGCTGTCTAAAACCACAGAACTTATCTTTACCCAAGGACTTGATAAAGATATCCGCTACCTGTTCATCAGTCTTCACATGCATAAGATCAACTCGTCCTGCAAGAACCATCTCTCTGATGAAATGGTAGTGTACCTCTATGTGTTTATTCCTGGCATGATAGACTGGATTCATAGCCAGGAGTACACTACTCAGATTGTCACATAGTAACTTCACTGGAGCATCTACCTGTATGTCCAAATCAGCCATAAGCTTGAGCAGCCATGAAATCTCGCATGCTGCCAATGCAGCACCCCTGTACTCTGCCTCAGTACTTGACAAAGCAACCGTAGGCTGCTTCTTGCTGCTCCAGCTAATCATGCCACTACCAAATCCAAATGCATATCCACTCATAGATCTACGATCATATGAGCAACCTGCCCAATCTGCATCCGTGTATCCAGTCAATATCAAGGGCTTATCTCTGACATAGAACAGCCCATACTCTACAGTGGACTTAACATATCTCATAATGCGTCTAACTGCATCCAAGTGTGACTTTCTAGGCTTCTGCATAAACTGGCTTATGAGCCCTACAACATAGCTCAAGTCAGGCCTAGTGATGGTCAAGTAAATCAAGCTGCCAACCATTTGCCTTTACATAGTCACATCCTCTACTTCAGCCCCAATGTTCATGTCCAGCTTGGCATTCCGATCAAGAGGTGTATCCAGCGGTTTGCACTCCGCCATGCCATACTTCTTTGGCATCTCTATGGCATAGTGCTTCTGCATCAGCCATAACCCATTGTCAGCTGGAATTACCTCAATGCCTAAGAAATACTTCAGTTCTCCCAAGTCTTTCATGTCAAATTCAGATTTCAGCATCTTCATTACATGCTGTATGCCCAAGTCATCATCACCAGTGATTATCAAATCATCAACATATATGACCAGTACTACTAAACCACTGTCAGTCTTCTTTGTAAATAGGCTATGATCAGCCCTGCCAACAGCAAAACCCAATCTCTGCAAGTAGTTACTGATCCTAGCATGCCAAGCTCTCTGAGCCTGTTTCAGCCCGTACAATGCCTTTTTCAGCCTGCATACATAATGCTAAAAATCAGGGTGAACATACCCTTCCAGCTGAACCATATAGACATCCTCTGCTAGGTCACCGTTAAGAAATGCATTCTTAACATCCATCTGTTGCAATTTCCAGCCTTTAGCAGCAGCCAAGGCAATCACAGTGCATATAGTTGCCATCTTGGCAACAGGGCTGAATGTTTCCTCATAATCAAGTCCATACTGTTGGGCATACCCCTTTGCGGACCAGCCTGGCTTTGTATCTCTCCACACTGCCATCTAACTTGCATTTGATTTTGTAGACCCATTTGCAGCCAATGGTCTTTTTCCCTTCAGGCAGTGGTACTAAATTCCATGTTTTATTTTCAACCAAGACATTCATTTCTTCATCCATGGCTACACACCAATTCTCATCTTTCATTGCTTCACCATATGTACTTGGTTCTTTGACCTTCATCACTTTTGTCATGTACGCATAATGCTTTGTAGAGTAGCCACTGTATGTCAACCTGTCAATAGGGTATCTGACCCTCTGCGAGTGTCTAAGCTGTGGTGCACTACTCGATTCCCCTCTCTCATGAGGCGGAATATACCTGCTCTGCCTTGTGCCAGACGTATAGATAGTCAGAATACCAAGTTCGTTGTCTAGAGTATCACTAGACTCATAGCCAAAAGTCATTCTGCCAGGTGTCATCATACCAGATGCATCCTCAATAACTTTCTCTTTTCCTTTGCTGTCCAAGACATCATGTCTCCCCCTCACTGACATACCGGTGTCAGTGGATGGCGAGCTCCTCAATCTCCCTGTCCATGGGGATACTGTCTGACTACGAGGTCCTGTCATAACAGTACTCTACTGTAAATCAATTGTAGAGGCATGAGTGGAAGGAGTATCCGCTGGCACTGCAACTGGTGATACATACCAAGAACCCATCTCATCAAAGATAATATCCCTGCTTACCAAAGTCTCCCTAGTAGAGGGATCATAGCATTTGTATGCCTTCTTCTCTTGCGAATATCCAATGAAAACACACTTATGTGCTTTGGGATCCAACTTCTTCCTTTTCTCATCTGGAATATGCACATAAGCAAGACAGCCAAAGACTTTCATGTGACTTACATCCGGCTTATAGCCATACAACTTCTCAAACGGTGTCATCTCATGAATACCTGCAGTGGGAGTCCTGTTCAAAATGTATACGGTTGTCATAACAGCCTCTACCCAATAGTAAAGTGGCATATGCTTTTCATTCATCATAGCCCTAGCAGCTTCCATCAGAACCCTATTCTTCCTTTCAGCTACTCCGTTTTGCTGCGGAGTGTAGTTGTAGGTGAGCTGCCTACGAATGCCATTTTCAGCCAAGAAATCATCAAATTCATTTGATACATACTCCCCACCACTATCAGATCTCAAGCAAGATATGTAGCATTCACACTCCTTCTCAACCTGTGCTTTAAATTGCTGAAAAACAGCAAAGACCTCATCCTTTGTTTTCAATATGTAAAGCCAGATATAGCGACTGTAGTCGTCAATGAAGGATACATAATATCTGGAACCTCCCATAGATACATTATGAGCTGGCCCCCAAACATCAGAGTGCACTAACTGCAATGGACGTGTACTCTGTCGTACATGCCTGACAAATGGCAATGGTGGCTGCTTACCGAACTGGCAAGCCTCGCATACATGACCAATATCTGAATATTGGAACTTCGGTAAACCTGTAACCAGCTGTTTCTTTTGCATAATTTGCAGCCTTTGCAAATTGACATGCCCCACACTCTTGTGCCATATTTCCAAATCCCTGATAGTGCCAGAACCATGGGCAAACATAGCTAAATTCAGCTCTGGCAAAGAAGCATCAAGAGTAAACATTCTGCCATTCCTGTGACCACGAGTTATCAACTTGCAGCCATTGCCAAATTCTTCAATAAAGCAGCCATGCTTATTGAATCTAACCTGCAAGTTCTACTCCGTCATCTGACCAACAGATAACAAGTTCTTCGTAATTGAAGGGACATGCAATACATCATGCAAATTTTTCTTTCTGCCATTATGGACCATAAGAGGTGCCTTTATGCTCAATGCTATGCTGCATGTCATCACCTGTGCATACATAGCCATGCTTTTTAGCCACCATATCTGTGAACCAATCACCGTGAGGGATCATGTGATTCGACGCCCCCGAGTCAATGTACCACACTACATCAAATGATTTTTCAGCAGCCTTATCTTTAACATACTGCATGGAAAACAGTCTATCACCAGAGTCATCTGCCTGACTGGACGTAGCATAATGTCCATGCTGCTTGCCCTTCTGATTTCCCTGCTTCTTCCAGTAGTCCTTTGCAATATGCCCATACTTTCCGCAGTAGTGACAATCCTTATCTTTATTTGGATTGTCTGACTGACGTTGTTGCTGCCATGAGCCTCTGCCACCCACAGGAGTTAGATCTCCCCCTGCCTCGAAAGTTTCCACCACCTCTTGCATTTGATGATTGTTGATTGCTATTACTATAGGATGCATTCTGTTGGCCTCCTCTGCTAGATCCATAGCCTCTACCACGGCTACCACGACCACGCTGATTCAAGTAAAAAACTGCATCCTTATTCTTTGAGCTGCTTGTCCCTGTAGCTAAGCCAAGCTTCACCTCCTCATGAATCAATAATGCAACCAGCTCATTAAAGTCAGGCATCTCAGCCCGCACAAATACTGAAGTGTCAAAAGACTTGTACTCTGGACCCAAGCCATTTAAGGTCACTACAAACATATCCTCATCTTCAATCTATGAGCCAACAGATGCCAGCTGATCTGCTATGGTCTTAACCTCTGTGACATAATCT
Organism: Lygodium microphyllum; assembly: GCF_053477565.2. NCBI lineage: Eukaryota > Viridiplantae > Streptophyta > Polypodiopsida > Schizaeales > Lygodiaceae > Lygodium > Lygodium microphyllum. The sequence goes on along the minus strand of NC_141147.1, from coordinate 15,987,342 downwards.
TGTATGGACCTATTCTTCCTCTCCATGTTATTGAATTTCTGCTTCGGTTGTATCTTCCTTGCACTTGTAGTTGTGCCATAGTATTTGACCAATATATTCCATGCATCTGCTGGGGATTTACAGTTCATGATCTACATCACCATAGCATCTGAGATACATAATGACAACCAATGTAAAACCCTGCGAGCTCTTTCCGTCCAAGCTTGATGCGCTCGTCTTTGATCAGCTGTAGGATTCCTATCTGGAACTTCAGGTTCAGCCTCAACACCTGTCACTAAGTCCCAATATCCTTTGCCTATCAAAAAGTTCTCCATGCGGAACTTCCATATTGCATAATTGTTGCTATCAAGCTTTTCTCCCACAATCTGGGTTACATTATCAGTTCTATCAGCATTTGCCATCTTGTAGACCTTGCCTGACTACTTGCAAACCAAGATCTTCTTAACAGTTCAACTTCAGCCCGGAACTGTTTATGACAGTTTTCTGCAATTAATTACAGTAAAAAACCAGGGTATTTCAGCCCACTGACAGTCCAAAATAGCTCACACCAAGTGGCTTAACCTGTGAGTAAAGCAGTCAGTGCAAATACTATGTATTCACTTCGATTTGAACTCCTGCAACCTCACTGCCAGGGTACATATATGCAGTCTGAAAACTATAATTTTGTGAGTGACAGCAATGATTTCAAGCCCAAAACTGAGTGATATACATGTCATACATGTCCCAAACCTTCATAGACATCTGCTAGTACATGTAGCAATCCGAGCATAACCAATGGGGCACAAATCAGTGCATAGATAGCAGGTATAAGTATCGAGCCTTTTGCTTACAAATTGCAATTAGCAACTTCTCAGTAAACCAAAGTCAATCCAGCTCCAAAACAGCCTCAAATCATGTCAGACATTCACTTTGAAGTGTTAGGTTCAATACATGAGCATTCAGGTAACTATAGGCATCCTGTCTTCATGAATCCAATTCATAGATTGCATTTACTGCTTGCAACCACTGAGACAATGTCACTGTAGTAATCACCAGCCTTAGACTTCAACTTCCATGATCCTTTGATGCTCAACCCAATCCATAAACCTCTAGCATACATATCCCATGTCATACATATGATAAATCCCAGCCAAGTGTCAAGTAATGCTTCAATGAAAGCTAATGCTTGCTGCCCACTGTTTTGAGACAGGTTTCCAGCCTATTTACACTTCTAGATCTGAGTATTTTCTTCAAGGAATTTCAGCTCAAAGGCATGAGAACTTATACATATGTCTTCCAGAGTGCTCTTAGGCTCCAATGAGGTCCATAAAGCATGTCAGAGAGCTTCAAGGCTCTTCCAAAGTGTTGCATATGCTGTATATACTTTGTATACAATAGTTCAACCTTCTGTCCCAGGTCTGTGTACTCTGATTTTAGCTCATAACAGAGCTCCAACACAAGCAATGGCTTCTTGTAACCTTGAACTACCTTCCAATGTATGCTCACAAGCATTTGATGACTTCTTATATAGTGCTCATGTCAATTTTGCTTCAGCAGGAGTCATGCCTTCATCAGGCGCAAACACGCAGGTCTATCAAGAGTGTACAACAACACCATTTGATGATAATGACCATGATAGGGCCCACACTAATACTCAATCAAGCCTTGGAAGACTCCTCAGCAAGCTACAACTCCTCCTTCAAGCAATAGGAATCCAATGCTCAACAATGCATACCTCTATGTGACCATTGATGGAAATGACAATCAGTCCTCTTCTTTTTTCAGCCCTTCAAGTCAGTCTTCAAGTCTTCTTCTTCAGTGCATTCCACTAGTGAGCCCATTCATGGCTCTGATACCATGTTAAATTTCATGGATGCAAGAAGGAGAGCAACACGGAGTGAAGCAACATGCTTCTTCTCTCTATTCTTCTTACTATTCATTCAACACACATAGTGCATATACACCTAAGGTCATAAAGACCATTCACACTAGAAGTAGAACTGACTTATTTAATGTACCTAACTGATCTAGCCAGACTAGCTGTGTCCAGCTCATGTCGGTCAAACACACATGAACAAGCTTGATATTCTAAGAGGAAGTACCTTAGCTTACCTAAATCCTTCATCTCAAACTTCTTCTTCAAAAGTCCTTGACTTCAGCAATCCCACTATCACTATCACCTATAGTAATCAAGTCATCCACATAGATGACTATGATGACCAAACCTATATCTCCCTTTCTCACATAAAGTGAGTGATCCGCATCAGAAACATAAAAGCCAATATTGACAAGATACTCTCTGATCTTGTCAAACCATGCTCTAGGTGCTTGCTTGAGCCCATAGAGTGCCTTCTTCAACTTGCACACATATGTGGGATGCTCTAAATCTTCATAACCTACTGGCTCATCCATATATACTTCTTCCTGCAAATCACCATGCAAGAAGGCATTCTTCACATCCATTTGCTACAACCTTCAACCTTTTGTTTGCTGCCAAAGCAATCACACATATGACAGTTGCCATCCTAGCAACTGGACTGAAGGTTTCTTCATAATCTATGCCATATGTCTGGGCATAGCCTTTTGCAATCAACCTAGCTTTGTACCTACTAATAGAACCATCTACATTGTGCTTAATCTTATAAACCCACTTACATCCAATAGCTTTCTTGCCCTTTGGCAATGATACTAGATCCCAAGTCTTATTGGCCTCTAATGCAGCCATCTCCTCATCCATTGTTGCATCCCAATGAGCATGACCAATAGCCTCCTCAAAACATGTGGGCTCAACATCCTCAACTAGTTTCATCATATAAGCATAATGGTGAGCTGCATAACCTTCAAAACCAAATCTTTTAATAGGGTATCTGACCTTGCTAGATCTGCATACCACTGGATCACTTAATGGAGCCTTTACATTACTATGAGCTCTCTGTACACCTAGTGTCCTGACAGAAGGAATACCAAGCTCATCATCCAAGCTCTGTGAGCCATTGGAGTCTCCATCAAGAACTACATCAATGCCATCTGACACTTTATTCTTTCCTTTGTCTTTACCTGTAGTGCTACTAGATGCACCTGAAGATGTAGAGCTACTCCTTAGTCTCCCAGACCAAGGACTACCAGATGATGTCTCTAGTCCACTAAGAGTCTGTGATTCTTGCTTTTCAACCTGCACATGAGTGTCATGATCATCATCATCATCCAATGCATCACCAGTAGATGCATACCAACTGCTCATTTCATCAAAGATGACATCCCTACTCACTCTGAACTTACATGTGACAGGGTTATAACAGTGATACCCTTTCTGCTCTAAAGAGTATACAATAAAGACACACTTTTCAGCCTTTGGATCCAGTTTCTTCCGCAACTCATCTGGCACATGAACATATGCAATACAGCCAAACACTTTCAAGTGTGAGACATCAGGCTTCTTACCTATAAAACATTCTTCAGGGGTCATACCATGAACTGCAACTGTGGGAGTTCTATTCATAATATAAATAGCAGTATGAACTGCCTCATACTAAAAATGCTTAGGCATATTCTTTTCATCCATCAAGGTGCGTGCAACTTCTACAGTATGCCTGTTTTTCCTTTCTGCAACCCCATTTTGCTGTGGGGTATACCTGCATGTGAACTGTCTCTTTATCCCATGAGACCTCAGAAAAACACTGAACTCATTCAAGAGGTACTCTCCCCCTCCATCTAACCTCAAGCACTTTACTTTCAAGCATGTTTCTCTTTCAACTGCAGCCTTGAAAGTTCTAAAGTGCTCAAATGCTTCACTCTTTTCTTTCATAAAATATACCCACAGCTTTCTAGCATAATCATCAATGAATGTGACAAAGTATGAACTACCTCCAAGAGATACATTTTGTGTAGGCCCCCAAATATTTGTATGCACAACATCAAGGATATTTATGCTTGCATCTCTATCATGTGAAAAGGGTTGTCTTGCCTGCTTACCAAACTGACATGCTTCTCATATCTTATGAAATTTTGCAATTCTAAATGTAGGCAAACCTGTAACCAACCCTTTGGATTACATTAATCTCAACCTTTGTACATTTGCATGTCCAATGCGTTTGTGTCAAATTTCAATATCTACAACAACACCTTTTCCTTTAGCATACATAGCAGCATTCAGTAGGAATTCCAGCATCCAGAGTAAACATACGTCCAACTCTACTTCCCTTTGCAACCAACCTACACTTATCATTGAAGTCTTCTACAAAGTAACCCTTTGCATTAAATCTGACTTGCAACCCTTACTCTACTATCTAACCAACTGACACCAAGTTCTTTGTAATAGATGGCACATGTAATACATCTGAAAGACTCTTTGTCTTACCATCATGCAAGGACAAGGAAACTTTTCCAATGTGTGAAATTGGGTGGCATGAATCATCATCCATCTGCACATAACCTGTATTTTGCAAATCCTGCAGCTCCAAACCATTTTGCATGGCTGGTCATATGATTGGATGCACCTGAATCAACATACCAAATATCATCATGTGTTCCCTTTCTTATAACAGCATTCAGCATATGCTGCATAACAAACAGACGTTCATTTTTGTCTTCATTCTGTCGTGAAGACGATGCATAGTTTCCTTGCTGCAACTTACCACTGCGAATATCATCTTTCTTAGCATAACATTGGGTTGCAATATGACTTGTTTTGCCATAGTAGTGACACACAATACCAAAGTTGTTAGAACCTCTGTTCTGCTATCCACCTCTTCCTCTAAAGCTCCCCCTGCCTCTAAAGTTCCACGACCTCCTGAAACCTGCATATCGCCAAATTGCTGATTCAATCTATTTTGCTGGTTGTCACTACCACGCCCTGGACCACGGCCTCTTGAAGAGGACCTGCCACGTCCCCTTCCTGAACTGGAGTAGAAAGCTTGGACCTTTTCACCACTTTCTTTAGATGTCTCACTCTGCATATTGATCTCTTCAGTGATCATAAGGGAGACCAACTCATCAAAATCTAGAAATGGCTTTCTGACATATACGGAAGTTACAAAAGACTTCCAAGCCTTTTCATTGTTAAGTCCACCCAAGGTAGACGATACCAAATCATCATCATCAGGCATTGCATCAATCGCTGCCAAGGCATCTGCAATGCTCCTTACCTTCAGTGCATACTCATTAATAGACATCTTCCCTTTCTTCAATGTATTCAATTCTTGTTTGAGTTGAATCTTTCGTGCCTTTGTATTTATGGAAAACATACTTTCAAGTATGGTCCAAGCTGCATATGAATTCTCTGCATTTCTAATATGTCCCAGCATATTATTGTCAATTACTGTAGACAACCAATACATGACCTTTTTGTCTTTTGCATTCCATTCCTTCCGTGCCTTTGTCTCTTCTGCAGTTGGAGGATCACTCACCTTCAGCTCCTTTTCTTCACCTGAAACAAACCCGTAGAGGCCTTTTCCAATAAGGAAGTTCCTGACACAGAACTTCCATGAAGAGTAGTTGTTCTTGTTGAGCTTCTCAATGATGGGGTTTCCACTGTTCTCTACCATTATCACAAAACTAATACCAAATAGCAAGCAAATCTTTTATAACCCTCGACTTGTAGTGCAAAGCAATACACCGGACAGCCCTTTTTCACTGTCTGCTCAACAATACATGCAATATGCAACCAATTTGCAAATAAACCTTGTGTTTATTTGCTGATAAACACCTTTGAACTTACAGATCTGAAATCTGTAACCTATGCACCTATATATGATAGACACAGCTGAAATTGCAGGATACCTCGAACTGCTATCTGCACACCAAATCTCATTGCAATCTGAGATTTTTGAGATGCCTGCTTCCGGTGCCTCCACAGGTACTATCCAAGAGAAGAAGTAGAGAATGGAAGAGCTTCTTACCCGTTGCTTGCTTGCTCGAATCCTTGGATCCTCTCCTTTGCTTTAGCCTTCAAAACTAGCCTCAATCAGTGGTGCAGCTCTGATACCATGTTAAAAATCACATGGTGGGGGGACTTGCTCAAGATGCTGCACCGAACACACACAGAATGCACAAGGAGAAGCTCACTCAAGAGACAAGAAGAGAGATGGAGGCCAAAAACGTTTTCTTGCTGGTTTCTTCTTCTTCTTCCACACACTTTACAATGTACACAAAGTATAGATAAGATACAACATAAAGAAAAGTGGCCAACTAAGTCAAACAATGCATAACCGACTACACTAGTCGACTGGCACTATAACTATGCCAGCTGTAAATAGGTGTAACGATTTGAATATAATAAGTAATGAGTTAGTGGCCATGTGAGAGTCATAATGACCACCAACATGTTAATTGTAGATGTGTGGACCCATCTAACCAAGCGGTCCATCATTAATGTCCGCATGTGTTGAGCTTGTCATCTCAACATGGAGGAAAGATGTTGCTTCAATTCATGAGAATGATCAAGTCTACATTGAGTATTACAAGTTCCCTCTTTTTATAGAGAGTGTGAACTTTTAGGTAACTTGACTGCTTCTCCCCAAGAGAGATTCTAGGATAATAGGAATCATTTCTTTTTTACCAACTTAATAGGACATTCTCCATGATTGCCCTGTTTGGGGGCTCCCTCACCAGTGCGATGAGCTCTCTCTCTCTCTCTCTCTCTCTCTCTCTCTCTCTCTCTCTCTCTCTCTCTCTCTCTCTCTCTCTCTCTCTCTCTCTCTCTCTCTCTCTCTCTCTCTCTCTCTCTCTCTCTCTCTCTCTCTCTCTCCATGCACGCCTATCTATGTGTTTGCGTGCATGTCAACAAAGATAGTTTGGTCATCAGCAGTCTATCGAAAGGGAAAAAAGTGGGAGGGATGGCCTTGCTGCAACCGTTGCGTGCAAGTACAGGGATGTTATTAAGGACTTTGAAGGGGTTTAGCATTGCCTACATGCTTTGCTGAATACATCGCAAGCCTAATAACAGGCACAAATATCCATCCCCCTCTTCTTCCTACTCCATTCTCACCTTCTCCAATCTCTTTCTAGTTCTCCTTCTCCTCTTGAAAGCTCACCCTCTCTGAGAGTGGCAGAGCCAGTGGCATCCCACGGGAGGAGAGGATATGCCCCCTTTGCAGATCAGAGGTGGAGAGTGAGGAGCATTTTGTTCTCAGATGCCCGGCATACTAAGCATTGAGATCTAGATACACATTGAACAGCTCACTTCAGGGATGTATGACTGATATTGATTAGAGATCATTTGGCCGTTTTCTGGGAGAGACATGGCACATCAGAGAGCAGAGCACACAGCGGGTCCCAGTCAGAGAGGGGCCCACCCAAACGACTATTACACAGTTCTTTCAGACAGACAGAGTGAGAGCTACTGTACCAGCCTCCAGCTAGACCTCCGGGCTCACACTACAGCAGGCTGTGGACCAGCGTACCCGATGCCGCATGAGGATTCGTGGGTTTCGGACCCCACAGCCACACCGACAGGAGATCCGGATGATTCTTGATCTACATCGATAGTAGCAGACTGAGATTCGACGACACTCGACACATTGGATCTCAGATCTCCAGTTTGCTCTTTCTCCATCGCCGATGTACCACATCCTGCATCCAGGAGGGATCACCTACTATTAGCGACTTCGATGACTGCTACTACATCCCAGGATAGTATATCTCCCTGCATCTGTTACATATACACATCGCACCACTTTATCACAGCCGACAGTTGTTCCCCTATCACAGCCGACATTTGTTTCCCTTTTGTAGCCATTATCTGGAGTACCAGAGCTACATACGCACATACACATACACGACACCTATCACACTCACAGCACCGTATTTTCAGTTTCTAGTTTTTAGCTTTTCATTTAGCACTTTTATTTTGGATAGCTGGACTCATCAGTTGTATCACAATTTGTCTCATAGGCCAGTTTTGGTCTTTAGAAGACGTTAATATAACTCTCTCTCTCTCTCTCTCTCTCTCTCTCTCTCTCTCTCTCTCTCTCTCTCTCTCTCTCTCTCTCTCTCTCTCTCTCTCTCTCTCTCTCTCTCTGTATGCCCCCTATATTAGCCACACAATGCAACAATTGCACCAAGGCTAGCACCCTCTATCTTGTCTAAGCTTAAGATTCAACTACCAGCAACAATTGACCATCGTCATGGCCACAAATTAGGCCATAAGAAGCAACACCCACACTACCTTTTATGCTTCACTTGCACTACCTTCTACAATGGAAGTGATCCGTGGAGGTACCACTACTACATATTGTTTTGCATGATCATTTTCTTTAATCAAGTGTCACATAAACAATTCATAACTTTAGATACTTTGTGCTTTAAAATTATATCTTCAAAGTTCAACCTATCATCTTGTAGAGACTTCAAAGCATGTCTACAACCAAGGTAGCTAGAATATCATCTATAATTTAAATGTTGTGTTCTATTTTTCCAAATCATTTTTTAAAATTATATTACACCTACAAGTCATGCCCACATCATCAATCCATGGATCTTGTATAGCCAACCTATACAACCACCAATATCATCCATCTTGCTTGTCAGGCAAAGATACTAAGTCTTGTAACCTTATTGACTATCATATATACCTTTTAACACCATATTGGGGAATATGGGAATTTCCCATAAGTTTGGGACATGTGGTCAAATCTTTGGATTTGTCATAACTTGAACACAATAACTCCAAATCGAGCGCTCTATAGGTCAATAAATTCATTTTTTTAAGTGCTTTCCAATGATAGGTCACATCATATGGTTTTGAAAAACTTATGGGCATGTTATCCGGGTGCCACCTTTTTAGTATTCAAAAAATGGGAATCGGGAGATTCCCGAACTCACTAATGTTATGTTTTTTCGTCCTCAAGGACACAAGTGGTCTAGGATTCCTCTTCAAGCTCTTAATAATTGTCACTCTTAAGGACATTACCAATCTAAAATCGCTTTGCATTTATCTTCTCCTTAGAAAAATCATTGGATAATGATATGGGCTAAGAAAGCCAACCCTAATCACAACAATACCATTTATACTATCATATCCATCCAAATAGTTGCATTCTTTGTTGAATTGCTCCATTGAAAATAGATATGGTGAGTATCAAATAAATGGTACATACTCATTTGACTTTATGTCAAGACACTAGCCCACGAATGCTTTATATTGAATGGGCCTTTGGTTGTATTAAAGGTCTATGACAATATTTTTTACCATCAAGTTTGCACACTATAGAGATATCAATGGACAACATGGGTGTCATCTTATTGCTTGCTTGGAGTCTCCAAGCTCAACAACGCAACTTGTGGAACTTGAAAGCATCACCTCCTCAATTCCTATTTGATGGAACACCTTTGACAATTAGGGAGATAAGGGACATTATTGATGTCACTATCATTGATTATGCCATATGCTTTGCACTAGACTTAGTGATTCACGATACTTTTGACCCTCCACATAATCCACTCCACTAATGAATCTGCCTTTAGTTGTATGAGAGGTCCTTGTCAAGATGTTTACCATTAGATTTGCACACTACAAAGACATTGATGTACAATATGGGCTATCATCTTGCTTCTTGCTTGGATTCTTCAAGCCAAAACAATGCAATTTTTGGAACTTAAAAGCATCTCCTCACATCCTAATTGATGAAACACCATTGATAATCAAGGGGATAATGGACATTATTCACGTTACTATCATTGATTATGCCATATTATTTGTGCAATGTTTAGTAATTCCATGATGCTTTTTATCCTCCACATAATCTTATGAGTTTTGTGATTCTGTTATATCGATCATGGGCAAATATATAGGAGTTGGTTTATGAAGCACTTTAGCTCCATAGTCTTTGGTATGTGTTGTTCCAATTATACCTCCCTAAATGAGGAGGAGATCCCATCTCCACAAGAATAAGATTTTATATAATATGGCAAGGTCATCATTAGTATTCATGATCTTTTATTGATAACTTATTACAAGCAAACTCAAATACCTATGAGTGGTATTGAAGGATTTAGCATCTTAGTCATAAGTCAACTTAAAAGTCTCTCTGTGAAATTCAAAAAAGATGCTTCCTATAGTTTCTATATTTCTTTGTTTAAGTCTAGTAATTTCCTATTTCTTAGCTTTTACATGGATTGCTTTGGCCCTTGCAATTCAATATCCTACTTCTTTCAAAAGTTCTAGCACCCCTTGTCTCCATGTTAACCATCTTGCATTTCCTAAATGAGAAGAAGCTCATGTCTTTAGAAAAATATGGGTTTCTACTAGATGGTATAGTTTTCATTGCTACTCAAGGTTTTTCTATTTGATAGCTTACAATAGGGAGACTCAAATTATCTAAGACTCATTGAGAAACTTAGCATCTTAATCAAAAGTCAAGTTGTAAGTCTCTTTTGGATTTGAAAAATATTGGATGCTTCCTATAATTGCTAGATTTTGTGTAAATCTAGTAATTTCTTGTTTCTTTGCATTCACTCTATACAAGTATATCCTCATTCTCCTTCCTTAAGGCACAATACAACTTATAGCTTTGCAATGATATTAATTGCACAACACTAGCAAGCGTACATTGACAGTTTATTGCCATGTTTAAATGCTTAACTCTATCAAACAAGGAGTGCAATCTTCAAAAGCTAGATCTTTCTATCATTGCCAATGGTTGATATATATTTCCAAGTCTATATTATTAAAAACTTGCATTTGTAATGTTGAACAAAATTAACAATATGGAACCCACTATTGGGAATAAGCTCATCACCATGTAATCTAAATGTGGTTCTCTTATGGTAGCACAAGAAGTCTTTAACAAGCTTCCAATTTGAGATGTAATCACATGCACTACATCAATTATAGGTTATAATGAATAGGCCATGTTGAGGAAGGACTAGCTTGTTTTAAGCATATGCAACATGGAGCTGTCCTTTTGGATGTAAAAATCATTATTGTGGTGTAAAACTTTTCTACAACATCGATGTCAAATATACAAGCCAAGACAAAATTTTGCTACAACATTGCTATCCTAGATACATGCCAAGATATCCATGCCAAGGTCAAATGATGGGGGTTGCTTACTAGAAATCTTGTTATTGGAAACACATTGATTGCCTTATATGAAAATTTCGGCTTACTTTTAAGAGCACAAGAGGTCATTGACAAGATTTCAGTGCAAAACGTATTCACATGGGCCCCTCTAATACTAGCTGGATATATAGAACATGGGAATAACAAGAAAGCTCTATATTAACTTGAAAAAATACAGCATGTAGGTCTTACTCCATATGATATCACTTATATTTGTTGCATGACAACTTGTGGTCTTAGCAATGCAATAGAAATGGGAAGCTAAGGTGGGAAAATGGGGGTATTCTTGAAGTCATGATGTTTGCTGGAATACATTGATTGAAATATATGCTAAATGGGACTTACTTAGAGAGACACAATAAGTGATTTAACAAGCTATTAGTTAGGAATGTAATCTCATGAAATGATTTGACTACATGCTATTCTGACTAGGAGTATGGTGATGAGATTCTCAACTACTTGGAATAGATGTAGTTTGGCAATGTCTCCCCTAACATTATTTTACTCATTTATTTCTTGATAGCATGTGGTTGTGTTAGAGCCATGATTAGAGGTAGTGAAATTCTTGGGGAAGTTGAAAGACTAGGATTATTAGGAAGTGATGTTCTTATTTGCAATGCTTTGATTGATATGTACACTAAATAATGTGGCATGCTTGTTATAGTTGAAGAAGTATTTGATTATCCATACGTATTTTCTTGGAATTCTCTTCTTTTATAGGATTTGTCCACCTTGGAGAAACTGAGATTGTTATTAGTATTTTTAATAGAATGTTGGGAGATATTATAACACTTGAGCTAATTACCAATATTGTTTATTTTTTGAGTGCATGTAGTTCTATCATCTATTTGGTAACAGTTAAATGTATTTTGATGTGATGAGTAAAGCCTATTGGGTGTTCCATGCCTACATTCTCTTGGCATTTTGTGCCAGTGTTCTCCCAATGCTTTGCACCAGGATTTACGCACCTTTGTCAATCACAATTAAGGCACTTCATATCCTAATGCACATTTTATGTGCCAAGATGGCTCATGGGTGGTTGAGGCACAAAGAGACCAACCATGAGAGGCCCCAAAGCTTCTATATTATGCATAAGTATTAATTTTCCCAATTATAGGAGATTGAGAAGTATCAGTTGCCCCAACTATAGGAAGTGAAAGGTAGTGAAAGCATGCAAGTAGAAGCAATAGCAAAACAAGAGCTATGGCAAATGGAGCAAGAGATAAGAGAGAGACACCATATGTGGAAAATCCAACAGTCACAATGTATGACCAACCTTCCCTTATTCAAATGTCATTGAAAGAATAAAGAATGAAGTGATAGTGATGGGTACCCACTACCTACAATGTATAGGTATGAGAGTATGGTCAATGTAATGAATACACTGGCAGTTAGGCACATGTGCCTTCACCCCCAATAACCTTCCAATTAAAGGTGAATGTGCCCCTAGAGAGGAGAGAACAAGAAAAAGTTGACAATGGACAATTGTATATATAGTACAATAGGATGAGGAAAGACGTCATCTCATCCAACACCGATCAGTTTCATAAGGAAGGTACAATGCTCTACTAAGAGACTTTTACTGAGTAGATCTATAGGATTTTGATTAGTTGAGATCTCAACCAACTCAATGGACTTGTCCTCAATGACCTCTTGGATAAAGTGGTAACACGCCTCAATATGCATTGTCTTTGCATGGAAAATTGAATTCTTGACCAACTAAATAGCACTCATAGAATCTGAATGTATCTGTAGTGCCCTTAAGGTACCTCATGACACCCTTCACAACATCCCAATTCCACCTACCAAGTGTAGCCCCACCATAATATATGCACATATCTATAGGGCCCTTAAGGTACTAAATGACACCCTTCACAACATCCTAATGCCACCTACCAAGTGTAGCCATATAGTACGCCACAACTACACTATATCTTAGCCACCATAATATGTGCACATATCTGTAGTGCCCTTAAGGTACCTCATGACACCCTTCACAACATCCTAATGCCACCTACCAAGTGTAGCCATATAATGCACCACAACTCCACTATAAATGCTATGTCAAGACAAGTGGCTATCATGGAATAGATCAATTTTTCCACTGTGGATGCATAAGGGATCTTGGCCATCTTAGCCTTCTACTCATCAAATTGGCATGACTAACCTTCATATGAGAAGGTAAAGAATATCCAATAGCCTTAACATCTTGCATATGAAATCACTCAAGGACCTTCTAGATATACTCCTTTGTGACAAGTAAAGAAGTTCCTCATAGTGATGGAGTATGATGTGTATCCCAAGAATATGTGAGGCCTATCATCCCATGTCCTTCATCTCAAAGCTCTTCTTGAGCTAACATTTCAAGGTATCTAGCTCATCATGAGTACTCCTAGCAATTAGCATATCATCCGCATAGAGTACCAAAATCATAAGGTCACCATCATGGGCCTTCTTTGTGTATAAACATGGATCCATATCACTACGGTTGTATCCCTGTGAACGCATGAAAGCATCAAACTTGTAGTACTATTCCCTAGATGTCTACTTAAGGCCATAAAGGCTCTTTCTCAACTCTAGGTGTTCCTTACCTTTTTCCTCAAAAGCCCTTAGGTTGCTACATATAAGTATCATCATGCAAGTCCCCATGTAAGAAAGTTATATTGACATCTATTTGATAGAGGTCCAAATCGAGCTGTGCAACCAAAGCAAAAACCAAGCACAAGGTATTCACCACTAATCACCTTGACAACAGGAGAGAAGAATTCATCAAAGTCAATACCATACTCATGCTTAAGACCCTTATCAACCAATTTGGCCTTACGGGCTAGCTTGGGGCATCCAAGGGTACTCTTCAACTTGTATACCCACTTGCATGGCAAAGCATGTTTTTCACTAGGCAAAGGAACCAAATCCCATGTATGATTTTTCTATAGTGAGTCAAACTTTGACTACATAGCTCTCTTCTAAGAGTAACTATCACCTTTGCACATGGCCTCATCATAGGTAAGAGGCTCACCAGCATCTGTCCCCATAACATAATCCATAGAGGGTGTAAACTGATCAAGCCAACATCTATCTCTAGTAGACTGCTACAAAATAGCCTATGGAACCCATACCTCCTATCTAACATCATGGTCCTAGGCCACTAGAGTATTGGTTGCTACTTTAGGCTATCTAGTGGGTTGTATAGTAACAAGAGGCTTTTCTTGAAATATCAATTCGTATGCCTTAACGACCTACTCAAGCTACTTATGTATTTTCTCTTTATGAAAAGCACACATCATTGCTAGAGATGACCTTCTAAGTCTCCGGATCCCATAGGTGATCGCCCATCTCACATGCATCCCCATAACCAAAAAAGATGTATTTCATGGACTTAGAATCTAACTTATTGCACTTGTCCTTGGAAACATGGCAGAAAGCCTCACATCCAAAGATATGCAAATGAGCATATGATGGAGGTTTTCTAGAGCATACCTCCTTTTGTAACCTAATAGTCAAGACCAGTGCATGGAGATTGATTAATCAAATGTACAATAGTAGTAACTCCCTCAATCCAAAAGTATTGCAGTAAGCCTATTCGCTAAGCATACTACGAACTCTCCCCTAAATTGTCATATTCATGCACTCAGTCATATCATTCTAGGGTGGGTTGTATAGGGTGATCAACTAACACTTAATACCCCTCTCATCACAAAACTACTCAAATGCTTTAGATACATAGTCTCCCCCATTATCAGATCATAGGCATTTTAGTATGTACCTAGAGTGGTTCTCAACAAAAGCAAGCCAATGCTAGAATATGCCTTATGCGAGTAATAATCAATGAAAGCTTTATGATCTATGCCCAAACCTTATGTGAGTAATAATCAATGAAAGTAAAAAAATAACTTGCACCACCTAAAGATTTACAAGGCATAGGTTCATAAACATTAGAATGAACAAGAGCCAGAGTCTCACCCATGCCCGTAATGCCAAACTTCTAATGTGAGTTACAAATTTGCCAGTCATAAAGACAACAATCACAAGAATCAAAACACTAATATTCGAGGGATGGGAGATATTGCAAACAATTAAGCATTTTCATTCCCTTTAATGACATGTGCCCAAGGCGATGATGATGCCATAACAATACATGTGGTGGTATAGCAACCACTGCCAAAACATGGTCGATAGACTCAAATACAAGTAAGGGACAAAGAGTACCAAACTTGACACCTCATGCCTATCAATTAGCAAGTCAAAACAACCGACCTATTTATTAACTATAAAAGTAAACAAAATATTCTCTACTTTTTGCATGTAATACAACATCGTCACCATAATGCACTCACTCAAAAAGAAATTTTGTTGGGAGAATGCTATGGCATGTCCCCAATAATTTGGAACTAGCTAAGGGGCCTCTACCTTTGGAATGTGAGGATAAGCAGAGACAAATATTTATAGTAACCCAACTAACCCGGTAATTGGATTCAAATTTGGCCTTTTATACATGTAACAACACAACAATTCAACCTAATCAAATAAGGTGAAAAGTGGATGGAGGAAAGGAAGGACAAAGAAAGAGAAAAGATGGGTGGATACATTAGAAATAATAAGAGATCGCATGCAAAACATTTCCTTGAAAAAGAAAAATATACCAAGAAAGAGAAAAAAACAAGCACATGTTTGAACTCATGAATCAAAGAGCTTTGTAAACTAATGTCCTTTATTTATCACTAAAAACTAGCCCTTCAAGTCATACAAGAAGAGGAAAATCTGCCCCTCAGACCTTCACACCATTAACTAACTAGACTTCCAAAATTGGTTCTGTGGTTTAAATCACAATACATAACATCATAATGTTTTGGGTAGAGTATGAACTTAGCATCACTTTGTTCTGGATAAATATGGGACCAAATGTTCATCTGCTATATGCTAAACTTAACTTCTTTGCCATGTGTTCATATGCTTCAATCATCTCTTTGAAGGATTCACTATGTAAATCACATATCTCACTTCATTTTACACATTTCTTTGTCAAAGTATAGTTTCCACAACAAAAAGTCATTGAGCAATGAAGGATGAAGAACAATTACTACTTTTTGACAGCAACATGCCAAATTTGATGGTCATATACCTTAAAAGGTGGTGTATGATTTGAGTGTTTTAAAATATGATTAAACATTTATCTCTCTATTCAAGGGTAACCAATGGCCAAAACACCCTATAATTATACGCGGATCATCATTGATGAGATGCCAAAGACAAAATTAAAAGTTTAATCAGGTGGTCAGATTGATCAAAAAGCCCAAATGACTAAAACTTTTTCACTCGAGTGATCACATCGACTAGAACCGCACATAATGATGAGTGCATTTGGAAAGTTAAACCAGATGCTCATGATCAAAGAAACAAACTTAAGCTAGTGAACCTACACAATTAAGCTCTTTTGAATCCAAATTTGGTGACTCCTAAAATTTAAGAGGTTGCTAGTTTTGGAAGTTATCCAAACGAAAATTTTGTTCATGTCAAAGACTTTGGAATTTTGCAAGGAACAATTTTATCTTTAGCAGCTATCTCAAATTCTTAACCATTATAGATATTTTTAAAGTACAAGGTTTAGAAGCTTCTTTCTCTAGAAAAGTGGCATGTGGCATCTAGAATAGGACATGTGTCATTTTGAAGAGACAAGTGTCCATACACTTGTCATTTTGCTTAATATTTTTCGTTTTCAACAAACATTTGTCGTGTATAGCCTCTACTTTCCACTTTTGAGCATCCAAGCCCCATAACTATATATTGGAGATCTCTCTCTTCATTCCAACAAGCTCTAATAATGAAATTTCAGTCACATGCTCTATACATACTTATCTAGCACTCATTCAAGAAGCTCTTTCTACTTAGCTTGATCAAATCTAAGTACTAAAGAAGAAAATCAACTTACTACCCAGAGTATATAGAAATTAGGGTTTCAAAACCTTAATTTTTAAGATTACAACAAATCAACTAATTGTATATAGTTTAGGCACTTGGTGCTTGTGGACTATTTCAATAAAATGGTCTAAAGGAGGGAGGGGATAGTTTCCCTCTCAACATGGTGTCGACTCTCTTATTACTCTCTCTCACCCTCTACCTTTATTAATGAGATATTATATACCAGCTCAAGGAAGAAAGACTTAGGAAACCCTCCCAATACTAGCTTATTGAAACTATGTTTGTAGTATAGAACAACAAAAAGAATTAACCTAGTGTTAGATAGTCACTTGGTAGTTAAGTACACTTGGGTGACCACACTGCTGGGATGGATGACCTCCCGGGAAGATTTTCCTACAAGCTAGTAAGAGCTTCTCATGTGCAGCCAACGGCACCAACGAAGCCTTCATAGCCCTGCTGGGATGGATGACCTCCCGGGAAGATTTTCCTACAAGCTAGTAAGAGCTTCTCATGTGCAGCCAACGGCACCAACGAAGCCTTCATAGCCCATTGCCAAGTATGCCAAGGCTAAGATGCCAAGGTCTATGCCTTGGTCGTCGCCGCCTTAGTTGTGAGCCTTAGAGTGACACCCACCCAAAGATGTGATGCATGAGGCTCTCCCATATATTCGTAGATTTTTATCTTCGTGCTACAAAAATGGAGTCCCCCTCTCTGATGTCATCGATGGTGTCATCAAAGATTCTACAAGAAATTATTCTCTCTTTATCATCGATGACATTGTTGAAAAACACTAAAAAGCAAGTGTCCTCTCTTTACCCCCTCCCCTCCCCCAATTACTATATAAAAAAGGGTAGATTGTCATATCAGAACACACACAACAACCCGTGCAGAAGTCTCTTTGTTGTTGATACGACAAAGCTCTGCTACAATCAGTCGAGTGTCTCTCTCTCTCTCTCTCTTTCCACACCTATGCGAAAGCACTGCTCAAATCCATCAAGCTTCTTCCATGGCTCCCAAGAGACATCAAGATGCTAGGCGAGGTCATGCTCGAAGAGCTGCCAAATGTGAGGAAGTCATCGTTGTTGTGGAAGCTCAACACAAACCTAAAAGCACAAGTGGAAGTTGCCCTCGAATCCATTCAACCCGAAGGACTAGTTATTCCACAACAAACCAAGGTTGTGGCCATACCCCATAATCACGATGGATGGCCAAACGGAGATAATCATGTTAGTACATGAGAAAAGGATTACAATTAGTTAGAACTTAATTAAACTTGCAAAATCATGTTAGTATTATCGATTGGTTTTTAGGAAAGTACACAAGAATTGATGAGAGGGATAGATTCTATGCATCACATACATTGACAAATGTGTTAAAAATGTTTTATGGTTTTGACTGCTTTTGGATTTGTGAATGATGAATTATGTCTCTTTGATTTTGGGCTTCCATAGCCAGATGAGTTGTGGATTGTGGTGGACATTGGGGTTCGCAACCCAATGCTCCCTAAACACTCTATAGAGTGTGGAAAAACTCACCTACGTGTGGGGGTCCTATGCTCCTAAGGGAGATAGGTGTTTTAAGTAGAAAAACTCACCTATGGGTGGGGGTCCTATGCTCTCAAGGAAGGTAGGTGTTTTCGATTTTTTATCACTCGAGCACCTGAGAGGGCAAAGGGCCGAGTGATAAGTGCCCCTGATATGTAGGATGGCTCTTGAGGATCAGGGAAGCTTACAGGGGCTTTGAGCCAATAAATTTCATGTTGACCATGGATGGAGTGCGATCACATACATCCCAATCCCAAGCGACGGATTGGAATGTCCTACCGTGTCTGCTTATGAAAAGATGGTTTTGTACCACTTTGCAAAGTGATGGTTCTGGATGTTCTATGAAATAAAGTATAATATTTCCAAATTGTTTGTTATGTGCTAAAGATTGAGTTTAATGAATCTAGTTTAATGGAGTAATAAAAGCTAGCTGATTTTATATGTCCAAATAGTGTGGTAGTATGCTTCCCTAATTAGAAAACTAAGCAAACCCAATCGAGGAAAGAGTGAGGCTTTGATCCTAATGATCTAACACCTATGGTTGGGTGGACCCAATAAGTCATGTAACTTTCCAACACTAGATAGAGCTAATTAAATTGTGACTCTCCTAACATCGGTAGGATTAGTTACCAGGTTTAACATCATTTTAGGGGACCCGAGCTGAGATTTTACCTTATGGGTGGGGAGATTAAGCCCCACTCTCCCCCATCTCTCACTCTCTTTGAACTGAGTGCAATGTTAACCTCACTCCTGCCTTTGAATTACAAAGTGGTGTTTCTTAGGTGGGCGTTAGATTGCTATTAAGGGTGACTTGTCCATGCTTTCCTTGTGAAGTAGAACCGAGATTTCCATATTCAACTAAGTCTGAGGTTTCCCATGGGGAGATGGGATGGTGATGTGCATGGATATGAATTTCAATCGATTATTAAGAGGACTCCTCCAGGTCTGTTGGAGGAGGCACCTCACACTCCCTCCTAGCTCCAATGTTGCACTCTCTCCTCTCTTAACCAGCTCACTCCCTCCCCCCCCCCCTCTCTCTCTCTCACATCCCTTTGACCCTTTTGTTAATGGCATTTTATGAAGGCTAAAGGCTAAAGCAAAGTCAAAGCCATTAATCACTAGAGAAATAAAGCGAGATAACAAAAGAGAAGAGAGGAAGAGGGAGAGCTCATCCATTTTCAAGAAAACCTATCAATACTTGTGAGCTAAAGAGTGCTTATGTAAAGGATGAGAGCCAGTAAACTCAAGGTCCATGAGAAGGCTAACAAGAGTGAAAGAAGACTAAGCTAGACAATGGTTCCTCAACAAATTATTTTTTTTAGTAGTGGATTGGATGGGCAACCCATAAATCATAGGAAACCCAAGTACTTATCATGCTCCCAATCCTATTCTTAAACCCAAGTGCAACCACAAGGGGTCTTATTCATATTAAAAAAAGGATATGATTACCTTATACGATTCACAAAAAGAAACCATGTTGTACTCATTTACAAAGAAAAATTCTTAACCTTGATAAAATCTGGAAAGTGATAATTAAGAAGAAGGGTCTACCTAAAAATGTATTATTATTTATTATGTACTATCGTTGAGCTAGGAGAACTCTAAAAGAGACATGAAAGTGCTTGAAATATTCAAAGAAAAGGGATTGCATCTTCTTTTGCAAAGTATCCAAAAGATATTATTTTAGTTTATTAACTTTGTCTTCATAATTGTACTATCGTTGAGCTAGGAGAACTCTAAAAGAGACATGAAAGTGCTTGAAATATTCAAAGAAAAGGGATTGCATCTTCTTTTGCCAAAAGATATTATTTTAGTTTATTAACTTTGTCTTTCTAATTGTAGTGGGAGCTCACACTCAACCGCCAAGACCCACGAACCCTTTATTGTTTCAAGCATTTCAAGTGAGCACAAATGGCTATCTCTTTGCCACACACCAAAGCATAAGCTCCTCATTCACTTTTCAAGTTTATATACAAAACCCTGAATCCCTTGGGCACTTGTCCCCTTTTTTACATGATCTGGCACCTTTCTGAGGCCTCTTTCCCTATTCCCTTCTAGTTGCATTATCCCTTCACCCATGTCCATTTAGACTTTACAACTTACATAGGAGGGAGCTTGGCACTCTTATAAAATAAATTCAATTGCACCCTGCACTTTCCTTGCAAGATCCCTCAGAGGTTCTCCTTCATCCTTGAGAGAGTATCATTGATCCTTGAGAGGACCTCTTTCATCCTTGACAGGACATCCTTCATCCTTTAGAGAGCCTTGATAGAATATTTAGTGGTCTCCCACATTTTTTTGAGCTTACCTTCTCCTTTAGGTAGAATGAGCTTCTTCATTCACTTTTTGACTTGGGCTTCCTTGATCTTTCTCTACTTCTTTTTGGTTGTGTGGTCCTTGTCCATGACATGTCTTGTGACATTATCTCCTCCTAGAAAAGTGCCAGTCCCATGACACTTGCAGGTTTGAGCTCATGAATATTCGGTGATGTGGTAGGTAGTTTGCATTGATGATGATGTGGCCTTCGAAGTTGAAGAGTTGCATTGTGGGGAGTTATCTGTAAATAAAAGAAGGTGCACTGCCTAGGGATGTGTCTATCTTATTGTGTGGTACATTATGTTCATGCTAGTGGAATCGAGAGTTGGGTCTAGGCGTGGGTGTTTCCCCACACTTGAGGACCCAATTCTTACCTAAGGGGGTGTGGTGAGTGTGGCTTAGGGAGATAGGTCTATAACCATAGGCAAGGGTGGCCTCCCTAGGTATGTTATGCCCTTGATGTGCCCTAAGCATGATGTGCGGAATCAAAATGGGCTAGGGGGCTAGGGACGGAGTTGGCCGACCAAAGACACTAGACGTTCCTAACTTGAGGACCCCTATGTGCAGTGACTATGGCCTACTTGTAGTGCGATGATGTAGTTGTGTTCTCTTGTTGTTTTCTTAGCTTGTTCTCCTATTCTTTCCTTTTGTTTTTTTCTCATTTCTTTTTTCATTTGTCTTTTTTATTCTTCTTCTACTTTTTTTTTCAATTATAAATAGACAAAGATCTAGTCCTCCTCATCGGAGTCATGAGAGGGGGAGGTTGGAGGCTTAATGGACTTGCTAAGAAATCGTCTACATTGGATGTATCCTTTTAGTCCTATTCGAGTGTTAAGATGAGTAGTGGATAGTAAGGGATGGTTGCAACTAGTGAAATGGGTGTCACTCATATCCTCCAAGAGGGCTATGCAAAAAGATGACATGAGGGCAGTGCACATTATTAGCCTAGCCATTGTACAGCTATCTATGCCAGCATTGAGATCAAAAAAGAGTGGTGGGAGGTGGTGTTCATGTGGCATAGGCTCTTATCTAAGTAGTACCCTAAGTAATCTCAAATAATTACAAGAAGTAATAAAAGCAGGATCTGGGAAAAAATTAAACTCATTGAGAAAATGGGCAATTGAGTCCCATAGATTGGTTTCGAAGAAGGTCAAGGAGTCCTCCGGCTTGGTGGCATTTACATTATATATCTTTGGAAAATCATATCTGCCATGGATGTCGGGGTTGAAATCCACTCCTACCGGCATGTTTGTGGGGTCATTTCTCTCGAAGGGTAGTGTGTTGCAAAATGACATCCAAGCATCCATGTTGCCGTCCCAAATTCTCCTTCTCCACTTTGGTTGGGACTCGTAACCTTGAACTATCTGGGGCACCTCCATGACTTTGTATTCCCAGTATTTGAGTGCCTCCATTCCCCAACATGTCAGATTCTTCTCCCTCTCCTGGTTCCACCTACTGCCAAGCCTTCCTCCCACTCTTATTACCTCCTCCACCACTTTGGTCAATAGCACTTTGCATAAGGTGGAGAGGAATTCAAAGGCGAAGTCAAAGGGTTGGCGGCCATTTTCTTTTTACTCCCATACTATGAGCTCCACATTCCAATCCACTAGGAAGCCATCTGTTCATGGTGGGATGGGTGCTCTAGGGGCTATCGTTGGTTGGACTTTTAATATTCTTCTTACCTACTCCAATATCCTCACCCTCTTCTTCTTGAGTTCTGCTTTTCTCTCGGCAGTGGTGTCCACTGCTTATTGCACTTCTAGTTGTGGAGGGGTAGGTTGTGGTACTAGTTCCTCTTCTCACTGTCCCATTTCAAACTCTAGCCTGGCTTCTAGGAGTGGTCTCTGCATTTCAACTTCATTTCTGGGCTCTTGTGGTTCTCCTCCCTTGAAGCTTATTAGGTCCACCTCTTCAAGTGTTAACCCTGTCCTTAGCAAATAATCTTGTTGCTCTTGTTAGCTTAAGCCAGTCCCTTCTTCTTGCAGTTGAGCACACAGCCCATACCTTATTGCCCTACAGGTGATCTCCAGTTTTTTCTTTAGTAATTCAATGGCCTCCTCCTCCTTTTACTCTATGGCATCCATTATAGTGGTGAGGAAGGCACATTGTTGGGCTTCTAGTATTGTCTGTGTGGCCTATGCCCTGCTCTCCGCTAACACTCTATTTCCTTCTGCAAAAAGGGCCAGGTGCCTTGCTAGGTCTTTCACTCTTTTCTCACTCTTTGTCACCTTGGCCCTTTGTTGCATCTCCTCTAGGTTCTCATGTTGTCTTCGTGCGCTAGGGCCACTATGATTGGTTCTTGTGCTTTCCAATTTTTAATTATTGTCTCTTTCTCCTTTATCAAGTATTCGATCTCTCTCTCTAACCTCCCTTGCTCTTCTACTTCCATCATCAACCTACCTATTATTTCATTTCCATTTGTTTTTTATGCTCCTTCCCTTCTTGGGATTTTGTTGCTTCTTCTTCTGCTAGTCGATCCATGGCTTGTTGGATCTTGTCCATTCACCTTGATGTCAATTCTTCATTCTACACTATGAGGAGTTTGTATTGCCTTTGCAGGCCAATCAGCTCCTGATGCTCTTCCTCAAGCCCCTTCTGCCACTTATCCTCTTTTCCCTCTTTAGCCTTGAGTTCTTCTTTCAACTCACTTATTGCTTTCTGGTAGCTTGCCACTCGGTGTGTTTTCTCTAGCTCGAAGGTTGCCATGGCCTCCTTTTCAGCCTCCAGCTCAGCAACAGCAATTTTCTTTTCTTCCTTTGCTCTCTCCAACTGTGATAGGAGTTCACGAGCATATTCATCATAGTTTGTAGAGACAACGGTAGTGCGATGGGGGTAGTGGTCATAGATGCTTCTATTTTCTGCCTTTTGGGGTCCTATCTAGACTCCACATCCATAGCTGTCGATCTTTTTGCTCTAGTCACTAGAGGTCCTCCACTTGCACCTTGAGTTGTCTCTTTATTGACCAAGAACTACACCCAAGCCACAAGGTTGTTGGCATCCATTGTGGTAGAAGAGCCTTGGGTGGGTGCAATGACTGGGGTGGTAGGCACTAGGATGGGTGGGATGTGGTTAATTAGACCCTTGCCCTTGTCCTTGGCTACTAGGGGTGGCATGTTTTTGAGTGCTTGGAAGCTTGTGCTTGGGTGTTCTCTTTCATGAGGGCTCATAGCCGCCAGCTCCTCTTCCCTTGAAGGCTGCTCCACTGAGACATAGATGGCCAGAACTTTGTCTTCTTCTTCCTTCTTCCTTAGGTCCTTTGCCTCATCCTCCTTGGTAGATTTGATCTTCATGTTCTCTTCTTTGGCCTTCTTTTGTGGATTTTTTCTCTTCAACTTCTAGTCCCCTCCTTGGCTAGATTGTGCTTGCTGCTCTCCTTCTTCATCACTCATCGTCCTCTCGCTGGATTGCTCCTATTCCTGGTGCAGAGGGGGCCTATCTGGCATTTCGTCGACTTCCTCATCTTCTAGAATTTCCCCCAAGGCCTCTCTGATAATGACCATCAAGACCCCTCCAAAGCCAATGGTAGAGGCCATTGTCAACAATGACTTCCTTGCTTTGGAGGCCACGGATTCTGCCCCCGTGGGTCTTCCTCCTATGGCCAATGCCTTTGCCGATGTTTCTATCATGTTCCTCACGAGGCTATTTAAGTTCACCACATCAAAATACTTGGCAGCGATGCTCTCCAACATTCGCACATTGATTCTACTCATCAATGTGTTGTACCTTTGGCTGGAGAACAAGGCATGCACCATTTTTGCCTGTAATTGGACTTCTGGGTATGGGATGTCAGCTACGCCAATGCCATTGTTGGTGTGGACCATTACTTTGTCCATTCCCAACATGTTGTACGTGTCCATTTTTTGCCAACTTTCAACTTTGTTGGGCAGGCCTAGTGCCCTCTACATCAACTCGAGATTCAGCTCAATTTCCACCTGGTGGGCTTCATTCTCTTGATGCACCGTGACAATGTCGTGGTTCCTATGGAAAGTTCGGAGGAATTTTGCACGTTTCTCATAGTCCACAGCTTGGCCCACCTTCTCCACATACTTCTGTAGCTTACATTGCTTCACGAGTTGCTTGATGGCTGGCTCCTCCATGACTATGTCTTCCAAATTCAGGATGTGCTTGAACTTGAACATAATTTGCCTACTCTTCCTCCGAGAATAGCAGCTTGCTAGTCTTCTCCTGTCCTGTCATTGTAGGTGCCTGTCATGAAGCCATAGCCCACCATTAGTATTCTTCAGATATTTTTTGTAAAAAGGTGCATAGGAGATGGAAGCAATATTTATGGAGACTGGAATGCTTAAATATAGGAAGAGAATTTTTCTTTAAACAGTCCATGCATTTCACAAAGATTTCTAACACTTTTACTCAATTATGAGTTGATTTTTACACATTCTTTTCCGTTTTTAAACACTAATTGAGGTTTTATATTTACACCTTTTGTCATTCACACCCTCCCCCCTTAGAGATGAGAAAATCCTTCCTATGATTAGAGGTCGAAGGGTGGAGATTATTCAGCGCACGTGCCTATTTGCTTCAGCTTTGCATGAGCCAAGCATAAAAGGTCAGGTTGTATTGCATTTGAGCATAATGGTCCATGTCGACAAGTCGAATGCTGGGTGAGGTAAGTGAGGACATCTGTGAGGAAATCACCGGAGTCTATTCAGCTAGTAATTTTTAGCTCCTCCTTGGTCAACATGTGATCCAATTAGAGGTGAGTCATGATGTTCTCTTCGAGGGGCCAGTTGCGGATGGTGGTCAACACCCTATAGGAGGTTGGGGCTACATAAGTTGGGTTATATTCTGAGGTCTTGATTTCATGTCTCTACTCGACATTGGTCAAGATTTGGTAACCTTCTCACTCCCATTGGAATCTCAGAGCATACCATTGGCACAAGAAAGGGGAGTCGTTAGCAGCCAACTGTTTAAGCTTTACCATTTCTTGGTTGGTGGCAAGGACCGTGACCTTGGCGTAAAATGTAATAAGGCATTGCTTACATGCATGTTCGCATGAAATCTCGATGTCTATGAGTTTCTCAACTACCTACGGCGCCTTGATGAACACAAATTCCAATTCTTCCTGTGAGCAAGGCAGCGTGCGTACCTCCATTGCTAAAGGCTCATCTAAGAGACCTAGGTCTAATCAGTCATAACTTTTACCAAATGTGGTAAACGTGGCATCCAAACGCCGAAGGCAACCAACTAAGTCATCCCCTGTATTTTTGTCTAAGTCTTCTTGCCAAGATAAGAACCGAACATTTTTCGTAAGAAGGTTTAAGGCCTATTGGGGGCTAGGGCTTGAGTGGACTCGATAGCTAAGCAACTGATATCTGCATTTGGGACTGCTCTAGAGTGTGCGGTTTGGCCTCTCGTGTGCTAGCCTTAGCTTGGGATTTTGACTTTGTGCTACTAGATGTCTATAAGGCTTGGGTAGCACTAACATTGTTGGGTTGAGTTGGACTGGAGTCATCAAGCTATAGTTTCGGTCGAGAGACTCATTGAGGGTTTGGGTGAATGGGGTGGACTCTATGGGTTTCGCAACTTGAGCTTTTTGTAGCCTTAGTGCCTGATCTATCATGTGGCTCTACATAGGTGGGTTTGAGGGTGGCGTTTGAGTACTGCTATTGGTGAACTTAGCTTTAGGCACCCATATCTAGGTATTGCCTCGTAATAGCCTTGCGCTCGTAATAAGGTCTTGGGGACTCATCGCGGCATGGCCATTTGTCGGTGCCTATAGTTGCTTCTTTGCCTGCTAGGTCTCGAGTAGTATGAGTTCCTAGGCTTGCAAGGTTGTGATTGCATGATCCTAGGTAGAAATCCTTTATGTTTAGGCACCCACTTGAACCATGGTTCAGGGGCCTTAGCCTTGATCTGAGTGACGTGCTGGACAGTGTGGTGTGGCAGGTTGTGACAAGTCTTAACCCCCCTCCTTAGACTTGGTGGTGGGTTTCTCTATTGATGGCCTCATGAGCTTTGATGGAGCTGCACTGCCCTTGCTGAAAGCCATGAGACTATTTATACATTGCCAATAGTGAGGTGAATAGACTGTGAATCATAGTCGACATTACAGTGTGCTTGTTTTTTAAATGAGCATCCTAATAGTGATTCCCAACCAGCCTTTTTTGTGTTTGGAAACACATGAAAGATCATGGGTATGCTTTCAAACTCAATAGAGATTGCTACCTTGCACCTTTTGAGAAGGCCATAAGATCAACCCCAAATGGGTTGAGTTTGGTGTTGATAGATTGTAGTTATGGGCGGCCAGTTTGAGTCCAATGGTCATGAGTTAAGATATTGAAGTTAGCGCCCTCATCGATCAATGCAAAAAATACATGTGTCTAGGCAGTGACCATTATGCATAGATATGTGGGTGCCACTGCCTCCTCATCTTCCTCCTCAATTTATATTAATGTGGCGACTCGGACTTTCATAGGGGACTCTAGCATGGGAGACTCATGCAATGGATGCATGGGAGGGTAGTACTTCTTGATGTGGCTCTCGTTGAAGAAGCCTATGCCCTCTCTATCAAGGGTCGGGTGAGATCTTCACATGGTGTGAAAGTCCTATTGGGTGACAAGAATGGGGGCATGACCACAAACATTGTGAACAAGGATGTACTTCTAAACATGCAGTGATGTTCGTTGCTATTATTGACCATGTAGAGTCACTTGTTTGGCATATGTGTGAATTGCTATTCATGCCATGTTTGGTTAGCATGTACTTTTCTGGAAGTGGATTATTTGTTGTGTTTCACTATTTATTTGACTTTTGCATATGCCTACCCTAGAGGGAGGCTATTACACCCAGCTTTTGACTATCAAAAGGAGCTACATTGCATGTTGCATACGTTACAGAGTTGTTGAGCGTTTACATGATGATGTCAACGTGGACATTAAGCTCCCGATATTTATTGAAGTTGTACATTGTGGATACACGCAATGTTTTTGGGTGCATATGTACGAGGTTGACCACAGGAAGAGGTTTTGATGCTCTCATACTTATAAGATACCGAGGCATTGGTTTAAATATAGTTCAAGGATTTGTGTTGTTTTGTTACACTATATCAACATCTATCAGTACCTACTACTGAATGGTTCATAAGTGTTCGGTCATATATTATTGTTTTGGGAATGATATGGTATTTGTTGGTCATTCCACGTACTTATGTTGAGATTTTGTTCAAATGATGGTGCTACAAAGAGAGGTAGGACTATCGCATCCCACGTGCGATTACCAACAAAAAGTGTGGAATCAACCCCTACTCCACCTTCGCATGTTTTGCTCGAGGATGGCAATTTTGCTAATGATTCCTTGAAGAAGAGGAAACTTTATTCCTCTTAGGCACGTCTGAAGCAACGCCTTTTTTTATGGCATCGGCTATTTGCATGTGGTAAACAACGATGCATGTGTGGACAGAAGATAGGATGTAGACTTAACCTTGGCCTTCATAGCTTGCTAATAAAAAGAAGGAGGATACCGTATACCTTCCCTTTGTGGCATGATTAGTAGAAAGAGGCCAACAATAATGGCATCAAGCGCTATTTCACCTGTGAATGCCTTGCTTGGAGATGAGAATGATTCACGCTTAGAGAAAGTCCTTTTGCGGTGCTTATTCTTTGTTTCAATTGTGATCCATTTTTTAGTATAACCTTGGTATTTCTATGTATCATGCAAAGCAAGCAGGTGATTTCTTGCCTTTGTGTAAGGGTGAGCATTTATAAGTACAATGCATGGAAGAGCTTATTTGTATTACTAGCATTCTATGTTGCAAATTTTATAAGTTGCTTTTAGTTTTAAGTTTGATGTGAGAGAGAGAGGGCCGAGGGGTTGCGGGAATCCATTTCTAAATATTACATAAACAAGCATGTATTTTCTTATAGTCATGTATAGGTGAGATTGTATGTATATTTGGCATTCTCTATTGGATATTTTATAGATTTTTGGGAGAGAGAGAGAGAGGGGGGAAGAAGGAGATGAGAGAGAATAGAGTGAAACAAAAGGGCGAGGGAGAGAGGGAGGGCGAGACAAATAAGATTTATAGAGAGAACTGGGGGGGAAGAGAGACAAAGGGGAAAAATACCTAGACATAGGGAAGTCGAGGGGGAGGGAGGGAGCAGGGCATGAGAAGAGAGAGAGAGAGAGGGAGAAATGAAACAACAATGTGGAAGGAAAAGAGGGGAGAGAAAGAGGGGAAATGGATTATTGAGCGAAGTTACCGTGTGGTAGCACCACAACTTTGCTCACCACTTCGAGTCAAGTGCACACAGAATGCTAGTATATATTACTAGAGGTCAACCCTCAAAGTATGATTCTTGTTCATGAAGTTGTTGTTCTAGCATTCTTAATCCTAGCACTCTCTCTTTGTAGCTTTTGCATTATCATAAATATGTATTATAACATCACCCAAGCCTTTAGAAAGTCTATTGACAATGGCACTGTTAGTATGTCTTCTTACAAATAGTAATAGTTAGCTATAAAAACCTTTTCAACTTCTATTAAATCTACATGCATAAAATGTATGGTTATTTATTTGTTATTTGTCTATATGTATGTATATCTACAAACACACATAAACTACACATACAAACACCAATTTCACATGTGTAAGTATACACATGCATGACCTCTTATGTAAATTTCTAAATTAGATAAAAAGGAGTGTAGATTAATAGAAATAAATTTAAAGATCCTTAATATCACTCGGCTTGTAAAAGAAAATCTTGAGATTGGGTAGCAAAGTCTTTTTGTGTACTTTGATTAATTCATATTTGAATTCTATCTTATATTTCTTTTTATCTTATCCACTTTAGAGCTAAAACACATTGTTGCTAGACCTTCCCATCTAGTTATTACTTTATACATTAATTCCTTCACCTTTACTAAGCCTTTGAACTCAACTCACCCTTGCCCAAAGTGCAACATGCCCTTTTTGAAACTAGGTATGGACATTAGGCACAATGCCTTTACAATCCCAAATGTTAAACTTTTCAAAATTAAAAAATATAGTAAATGTATAATATTTGTATTGGTGGCATATGCAAAAACTACACCCTTGTCCATCATTTTGCAAAGTGGGCACAAGAACTTGTGTAACTATTTAGACTCCCACCTCCTCCCCTAGTAAGTGATTGGCTAGATCTACACCAAGTAAAAACTCAACCACTTCGCAAGTTCTTAACTAATAAAAGTATTGATTCAAGGTTGAGTATTTACTCTCCTCTAGATGTTGGAGAGGATTTGATAATTTTTTATATGCTAAACTAGTGAACTCTTGCCCTAGTCTCCCAAAACCACTTTACAAAGTGACAAACAAAGGTGCACTTTTTATATACGTAGCCAATCAAAAGAATTATATATTTATTATTATTCACTTTTTGTGAAGTGTTTCTTTTTTGTGGGTAAATATATTGTGCCCATTTTCCATGTAGAGCTATAAAATGTGCATGCCCCCACTCTTAGAGGGTTGGGTCTCCATCACTTGTAATGTAACAACCTACCTTGGCAAGCCCTTCTAATTACATCACCTTGTTATGTTAGCCGTCGTAGTTATTTTCTTATTATAATTTTTATCTCTTTTGTAGAGGCATAAGACAATCAAGAGGGAGAGAACTCAAGAGGAAGTAAGATTAAGTTAGTCTAATGGTTCTAACAAGGGTAGTCAAACCAACGATAGTGGATTCGGGAGGGACTTGTTAGTACATGAGACACACCATCTTAGATTATAGATATTCTACTTTGTAATGCTAGCCAAAATCTAGCTTTCAAAGTTTCATGTACACCTGTGGCTATTTGTAATGCAATAGAGTACATCATAGCAACTTTAAATTGTGTGATGTTATGATGCAAGCCAAATTTTGGCTTCGATGCTTTATGTACACCCATGTATTATTTCATAATGCAACAAAGCCTACTATTTGGTCACTCTCATTTTTTATGTCTATTCAAATTGTATATTTTGTTGTGTTAGACCATATTTTTTATTATAGTTTTTTATATGTGGGTTCAATACGTATAAATGATGCTCAATGTGCACACAAGAATGAGCAAAAGAAATCGAGGGGCTATTGGTTGCAATATTATGGCTCCAAACACAATTTTACAACCAACTCCTCCTTGGTCTTTTTGCCAACAAGCACTGTATGTATTACTTTGTTTCTATAGGTCCTTATAATTGCATAAAACTTACAATCCATATTGCATTCAAAAGCATGTTTATTCACACTCTTGTTATGCACAAAATAAATAGATATTTAGACTTATGTCATTGAATGCACAAATAAGTGCATTTATATAGGTGTTGATAAATTGATTTTCTAGTTCATTAAATGCATCTATTTGAATTTCAAATGGCCTACTTCCCTAATAGACTCAACTTATATAACCAAGCATGAGATTATTTTCATTTTTGGGAGTTTAAACAAATCCAACCTAAGCATATTGGTGTTTGTGTCCCCCTTTTCTCTAAATCTATGTATTTAACATCTATAGGCACTCATGACTAGTCTATAAGATTTTTACTTGTGCAATATTGTGATGGACTTTAAGTATTATACATGGTTTTTGAAAATCCAAAATTTGACCATTGAATTTTACCATTTATATGGGGGAGTGTAACACAAATTTCACATTTAAATTTCTCAATGTGCTATGGGATCTACATAACCTATGACATTAGCACCAAATCCTAAAGTAATTTCAATTTTTAATTTAGCATTTTCTCAACTCTTGATTTTATGTCTTGTAGGTATCTTAGCCTTAATGCTAACTATTATCTTGAAATATTTATATTTTTTACAACTACTATAAAGCTATTATCCATATAGCTCCTTGTTGATCTTGCCTTGCTCTTTGATCTTATAATCTACATCTTTAACTTCTCTCACTCTAGTCTTGAATTTCAAAGATTTATCCACCCTTTGGCCATCATTATAGATCCCTTAACACATTACCAAGGACCTCATTGAGGATGAGAAAGCACACCCAACACCCCTTAATAAGAAATTTTCCAATATGTTTGGCTAGAATTATTTTGATTCAAACTGGATCCCATCTAATATTGTGATCCATATTATCACCATGGTATCTTACATAAAGCTAGCTAAACAAAGGTCATACTCCATGAATACACACCATACATGTAAGTTGTGTGGGATAAGTCAAACAAACTTTCAAATTTTGGGTTCATTTATGTTACGTTCGGGCATACCAATTGTTATCACTGATCATGGTTATACTCGAGAACAGAGATATTAGAGAGTACATCAATTAGAATAAACAACAAAAAAATGTAAACTTAGCCTTAATCCTACAAAAAGCACATGCTAGCACATGTAGTAGGAAAAGAAGCATGCAACTTCTTAGATGGATTCTTAGGCTACAATCAAGTACAAGTTCACATGAGCAACAAGCACAAGATGGCCTTTTCTATTGAATTAAAAAGTATTCATTTGTATAACCATGCCTTTTTGCTTGATGAAAGCAACGATAACTTCCAATGACTAATATGCATGGCACTCAAAGAAATATTCAAGGGATATCTTTACAAGCTACAAAATTGTTTGATGCACAAAGGGAATAGAACCTCTCACTAAAATGCTAGTTCTAGGTAAAACACAATTGCATTTAGAACCCAAAATGAGTTCAATCCTTGCTCGAATAGATGGGATATTGTAGACACTTTGTTCTAAGCTATATTATTGTTGCCAGGCCATTATACAAGTTTCTTAGAGCATTCATATAGACCCAAGTATCGACAAGCTTGTGAAAAGTAAAAACAAAAGGCTCCCATCTTTGCATCCTAGACATACCTCTCTTTTATGACAAGGAAATTTAAGCATAAATTTGGCCAAAATTTGAGCCTTACATTACCATCATGATTTTGGGGGCTAAAAAGTGAGTACTTGGAGCCAAATTTTCTCAAAAACTAATATTATTAGTAATAAAAGCAAAGATTCACATTCGAAAGAACATTACTTTTCAATCCAATGAGTATAATATTCATTATCTAGTCAACAATTCAACGATACAAATACAAATTATGCAACAACAAAAAAAGGATTAGAGATGGTTAATACCATACAAAAGTTTAGACTATCTTTCAGCCATCCTATTCAACAATGAAAAGAGAAGGGTTAGAGATGGTTTATACCATAAAGAAGTTCAGACTACCTTTTGGCCATCCATTTAGAATTTTGGTTGGCCATCAAGCTCTTCCATATCTATAAACAAGCCTTGTGCAACACATCACTCGATGGCATTTGCTTCTACTAGTTTGATTTTTCAATCATGATCCAAATGAGAGCAACAATATACAGTGGACCATATGTGACAAACATTATGGTCCAAAAGAAAGACCAACATTATGGTCCAAATCAATGTGGCTTCAACCTTTTGTATTGAGAACAAGTTAGCTATCAGGCTAGTCACTTGATCATCAAGACTCCCCTGCAGTTCATGCTCAAGATTTTTGATCGAACACATACCTGCATTGGAAGTTTCTTTTGTGATTTGGAACAAGCTATTCAGTACTAGTGGGATAATAAGAATAATATCAGCACCCACTATCAGTCAATTCATAGATTTGCTTAACAAATAGCCTTCATTTAGCACTTTTATCCATCTTATACTTCTTTCCTCACATTCAAGTGCATGCAATCTGATTAAATTCAAAACTATGTGCACAGAATGCAAGATTTTCGTGGTAGATTACTTTGCTGAAGTTCATTAAAACATTTGATCTTTAAAAATGTGTTCAACTGTATCAGAACACTGAACACAGCTATTTGAAACTATCGGTAAGGTGATAACATGCTGGCCAAGGCACCTGTACACTTGCATGGAGAGAGAAGAGCACGAAATGTCACGAAAAAGAGAGTTCAATACTCCCAGATAGGCTTCTACAGTGTCAAACTGCTATGTAGACTGTCATACATATGCAATTCACGGCACAGACTGCGACTTGTTATCTATAATCTTCATGTTTATAGCTTCTGCAGAAGTAAACAAAAACATCACCAAATCTGGAGACAACCTGATTGGCCAATACCAGAATAGATCCATGGATACCTCATCAACCTATCACACTCCCAGAAATGAATCAAAGTTAACCAGCATTGTCCATCTATTATATACGCATGGAGTAAGTGCCTGCATGCTGCATTCTTTCCCTGTTGAACAGATCCGGACATAATACAAATATAAGTACAGGACTGCCAGCAATCATGATGCTGTTGAAGCAAAGTTAAGGCAACAAAACCAATATACATTTAAACATTATCCATACAAGTACAGTTTTTAGTTCAGTGATCATACCACAAGGAAACATATAGCCATACACAGTAAACAAATACAGATTGAGTGCCTGCATTCTCTCCCTGTTGAACAGATCCGGACATAATACAAATATAAGCACAGGACTGCCAGCAATCATGAGGCTGTTGAAGCAAAGTCAAGGTAACAAAACCAATATACATTTAAACATTATCCATACAAGTGCAATTTTTAGTTCAGTGATCATACCATAAGGAAACATATAGCCGTACACAGTAAACAAATACGAAATATACAGGTACAGCCGATAAAAATCGGCTGAAGCAGTTTGACTATAGCACGTGGCAGTTACATCGAAACAACTAAACTTGATACATAATTCTGTCCAGATGATTTGGTTTGACACACCTAGATGCCAAACTGTAGAAACGCTTCAGTTATCCAACTTCACTGTCGATGGCCCAAAATCACAGATCATGAGATGGATTACCAGAATATAAGCACCATCATTGGTGTGCAGGGAAAGTGAAATCTCCTCCAGACTTATAGCAGGACCTAGCAGAAGTTAACTAAGCATACAGATAACATGGGCAAAGCACTCGATGCCAAGCACTGCAGTGCTGCCTGCAGTCTGATCAGTAGCTCTTTCTTGGTAAACCTTGTTCTAGCATCCACCATTTGGTTCATTACCTCAGCAACTCTTTTCATAGCCACCGAAATCAATATCAAACCTATTCCAAAACCAATACGAATCACCTTGTTGTAGTCAAATGTGGCATTAATCGAAAGTAATCTGGACACCACAAACAGCATGACTGTAACACCAGAACCCGCTAATCCAATGGCCAGTTGATTTAACATGCCAGCAAGCTCTTCCAAGCTTTCCTTAGAGAGACCTTGAAGGTTGGATGCTAATGAGGTTGTGCCTATGAAAGGATTGAAGATAACTTCAAAGAAGTGAAAAGAACTCCTTCCATAAAGGTCTCTAGTAGATGTTGCAGTCTTTCCTGGTTTTTTCTTCCTACCAGGGAACCTTTTCCTCACCTTGTTGGGCTGGTGCCTGCTGTCAGCACATAGCTTCGCCAGTTTAGCCAATGCCATCATTATGCAATCAAGATTTACATTGCCTTATAAGAATTAAAACTCACTCTTTGGTGGTGCTTGATTTAAGAACACAACCTGACCCTACATCCACAGGCTCAAGAGTAGGGACTTTCAACCTGCAAACAAATGTAACACATCAGAAAGGCTTGTTTGAAAAGGCATGTCTGTGCCCATTGAAACCACCAAGTAAAATGAAAATTGCATTGTTTTTCTACTAATTCAAACTAAGCCAAGCCATTAGCCTGAATCTGATTTCTAAGCAGCAGAGAAAACGTGCTATAAACTTAAAAACCCAACCCAGCATCGACCCAAATCCCACAATCCTGATTCTGGTATTGGTAAGCTTTTGTTTGCCAATCAAGCTAGTAGTAGAATAGAAGCCCATAGACTATTGCTTTAGTAAACAAGACCTTTTCAGGTCCTCAATCCAGAACCAGTTGAACAGCCTCAACCTTAGAAATGCTTTCTATAACCAAAATGCCTTTTAGTTAGCTGAATAAACAACGCATTAAGGGAAGGTAAAGAGAATACAATAAAATCTTAAATTGTTAAAAAACTTACACTGCCCTAGCTTCCAAAGGTGCATACAGTATATAAGAAGCCTTCATCTGTTCATGTGCCTCGTCTCTCTCACAACTAAAGCCTTCCTCATGGAAGCACCTGCCATCTTTACCTGCCCGTGTTATCAAAGCATTCCCACATACACCAAGATACATCCATCCATACGGAGCAGGTGTTAATTCTGGTACTTCAAGAGATACAGTGAATCCAATTTTCTCAGCATGAGAAAACCCTTTGTCAGGCACAAAAGGTTGGTGAAAATTTTTTTGTTCCTTGCTATAGCAACAGTTAGCAAACAACTTTTGATCCGGAAGGGTTTGCGAATTACAGGAGGAGTTTTCCTGCCATTTCCTGAGGCCATTTAGTTTAGCACTGCACAGCCGCTCCATTTTGTTTGAATTATCCAAACAATGAATGCATCTGTCTTTGTGAGTTGAAAACTCCGCTGCAGTTGGGTCTGAAGGTTTTGTGGAAACATATGGAACTTCTTCCAGCAACCTTCCAGGATGAAGTGCCAAGACCATAACTGCTGATGCAATCAAAACACTGTGTGTTGGATGTCCCTTAATTTGAATACATCAAATCCAAAAACGCCTAAATTCTGCAGGATAATTACCTCGTTGGGAGCATTGACGAGATTCTGAATTTTGAAAAGAATGCCATTGAGCTACAGACTTTGAGTGGAAGGTTGAGGATTGAAAAACCTGTTTCACCTTCTTGCTTTGCAAGAACCCACTGCCAGGAAAGTGATTGCATCCAGATAAAGCCTAAACATGTAATATCAGTCATCATCAGACAAGTACTTCCAGGATGCAAGGAAAAAAGCACAAACAGATGACCTTAGTCAGTCATTCTCTGATATAACATAAAGCCACAAAACATCTGGTGCAAATTCTGAGATGAGAAACCTATCATGCTTTAGCGTGTGACAGTTAACTGAACAAGCACTACCTCAATAGTTATCTCAGCATTGCCACACTTTTGAGATTGGGCTTAATTTAAAAAATGGGCCGATTATTACTGAACAAGACATCAGGCATTGAACATAACAAGGTAATGAGTAAAAAAACTACTCTACAAAACCAATTGACCTCAAGAAGCTACATCTTGAGAGCTTGCATTATGGATCCAGTATATGTAAGGCATTCATGGGTGAGAAACATCCCTTACTGGTGTGTACATGCCTTGGCACATCACAAGAGTGATGCCAAGTGCCCTAAACTGTCATACTGAAAGTCTCTGCTTAAGAAATATGCTACAACGGTTGTTCCAGCTGCTCACACCTGCATTAATTGAAACCGTTCTAGCTGCTACATACTTAAACCTTATGGATAGAAGTGCTTCCCATACACACACAGTTTCTTTACATTGATATCTCCCAACAAACACTCCCTCAATAAGGAGAGATGAGTCCTATAGGTACTGTCTTGCTTGCACATGACACTAAGGTATATGTTGCTCAAAGGCTCACCATTGTCCAAGGAAACCATTGTATGACACCCTCCATTTAAACAGTCTTTAGAAGAAGTCTCAAATGAAAATTGAAGGACATTCAAACAGTACATGAAATGGTAACAAAAAGAGCAAATTTTAGAGACAGAAACAAAATGCCACATCATCAAGGGGGAGGAGGACGAAGAGAGGATAAGAAAGTTAATTGTTAAATCTTGATATTTGTAAGTACAAGTTCAAAATCCTAGATAGCAACCCGCCCATATAATAAATCTCTCTCTCTCTCTCTCTCTCTCTCTCTCTCTCTCTCTCTCTCTCTCTCTCTCTCTCTCTCTCTCCCGTGTGTGTGGGGGTGTATGCGCATGCACACACATATGTATGTACACACGCACATGCTACATGCCTCACTCCACACACCACCATCTATAACAACCCAAGTCACAAAAACAAGCCATAGCACCATCAAACATGCTGTCTCTAACCTGTATTATGAAGCCACATCATATCCGATGCCATAAAAGCTAGGTACGTCGCCATCTCATTACTACTCAATGCCCTTCTATGAAGGCTCCTATTCATCAATCCACGCAATATAGGCCACTCACACAAGCTTATTATAATGGCAATAGGCTAGAATATCATCATGAAGTTCAACCTGCCCAAATCTGTGCCATACGAAGATTGCACCATAAAAGCTCAGATCACATGTCACCCATCAATCCATGTTGGTTGCCCAAACACAATGTCTAGAGCTCCATGTGAACACCTAGTTTACCATGTTCATCTATAATCAAGTACGCATACCATATATGATCAAAAAGAAGTGCTGATAGTTTATCAATCATAGTTGTTAATGCACTCAAAAATATCCATCCTTATGCCATCTTTGCACACTCAAAGAGACCATGACACCATAGCTGATGTTGTAAGCCAACACTCAGTGTACAAATCCCCACGCAATTTGAGATGACCTAATAACATCATCATGAAGTTTGGATCTTCATCCAATATAAAAACACCAAACTCAAAATATGGCATCTTGAACATCATGCACTGAACCACAACTCCTAGCATCAAAACCCTTGAAACATTCTCTTAATTTTAAAAACAGCAAACCTCCTTGCTTCTGAAATCCTGCCAAACCTAAGAAGCCACGAGGCACAAAACTTGTCAAACTCAAATCCCAATGGCAATGCACTAGTGAGACCCTACTCTCAACTCATAATTTGTCATAGAAAAATGTCACACTATGCAAATGATGAAGAAAGAGACCAGTATCAATGAGATAATGTCAAAGGTGTACAACAATCTAGGAAAGTAAACCAGAAGGTCCCACATAAATAAACATCTTAAAAATCAAAACCCCTAAAATTTACATAGACAAGGCAAGCATAGCAATTGATGGGGCATTTAACTTGTAAACAAGTATAAGTGCAGAATGAGCCCACACTGCAAAAACAAAGATAAGAAAAGGCTAAAACTAAGCAAAATTTTACATTGGGCACAAAATCTCAATGAGGACAGCCACGCATGACTACATAAATTTTCACATTGGGCACATCCAAATCTTAAGGAGGACAGCCACACTTAACTACAGAAACCTTGAGCCTTCCCAAAAACTTGAAATTCTTGCCTAAAACCGTGGAAAGAGAAGACACACAGAGAGAGAGAGAGAGAGAGAGAGAGAGAGAGAGAGAGAGAGAGACAATCTATTGAGCTACCAAAACTTGTGTTTAATTTGTCCTATTTTTCTAGCATTTTTTGGCTCATTAAAACAGCCCCAAAAAGGCATTTTTACTTTTTGAAGAAGACTTCAGACTTCTTTTGGCTCCAACAATTTCTCTGAAAGGAACTCAATGTGCTCAACACTCTTCATCCCTATTCACCCTTAGCCCATCCTTTGCGTCCATACCAATCACCATCATCACCACACCATCTTCCATTCTACCTACTACAACTGCCAACTACCACATGGAATTCATTTACCATGTGTGTCTAGTGCTAGCTACCAAGACAAGTCTATTACACTTGAGAGGCCTCTTCACTCTCCTACAATGACCACAACCTAATTTACAAGAATACTCATCAATCGCCAAACATCACACAACTGGTGACCTATCATACAACTGCTGTGACGTGTTCCTCGGCCAAGCAACCTGTCCTATAGCTGCTATGACCTATTTACAGTAAGGTAACATCATAGTCACAAGTGACATGAGACGAGGTCAATGACAGGGATGGGGACAGGGATGTGATGGAGACAGCCGAAAGTAGGAGACGGGGGATAGGGGACTGAGATGGCATTAAAAATCTCAAAATATACTTAATTTAACAAATTTTTTACCTTAACTTTGAAATTCAAAATCCCACATGATGAAGATGAGGCTGGCAGCGGTGAGAGTACTTGGCATTGGCTACATATAGGTAAAGAAGTTGTGGGGCTGGCTATGGATAGATGTTTGGCTATAGGCAATTGTGGGATTGGCTGCGGACAAGCATTTGTATTGTCAATCAATAGGATACCTTTTCCACACAGCACCTTAATACTTGCATTTGTAGTTGGCCAAGCTATAGGTCAAACATGTCCAGTAGGTCCCATAAGTCAGCCATGCAATGGGTTATAGACATTGGACAGCCCCATCACAAATTGCCTTCACATTCCGATCACAAATAGCCTGAGCCATCACATTACACATTCCATCCCCGTCACCTTGTGACACCTACAAAAGTGACATCACCATAGCAGCAAAGAAACGCGTTTCTCCGAGTTTGAAACTTACGAAACGTTTCCTATAGTGAGAAATGTTTCTTACAATTAAAAAATGTGGTTTTTTTTTAAGGAGGGAACCCAAAAAACATGGGTTTTCTTATAAAAACTGCTGAGCAATGTTAAACATGATCATGATGATGAGTAATGACTCGTGAGGACTCAAGATTTTGGATGACACACTTACTCTCATGGGATTTTGTAAAGTGATTGGACTCTGGTCAATCTAGTATCTAGATCCTATCCTTGTCTTGAGAGTTGATTATTGTATGACTTTAGTCTCATTTACGAGTTATTTATGATATATTATGATTCATTCTAGATTTTCACATTTTGTGGGTTTGTTCTGGAATGAGAATCATGATGTTGCAACTTGAATCGCTTCATATTGTACATGAGCTATTTACATGTTTATTTCAATTTTATTTGTGTGATATGTATGAATCATAATGTTTGAAGTCTGAACCCTAGTATAGCTTGCTAACTTTGACATAAGTCAATAATGGATCATGGATATGTAATGTATTATTCTCAATTGACTCATGTATTCTCACTCAAGCTTGATTGGCCTTCCTTTGTTTAAGAGAGAGTTCCATAGAGGTTTAAAACCTCTTTCCCTAGTTAAAACCATTTAAAAATCCCTATATAAAACATCTACGTTTCTTGTTTTACCCCCTCTTGAAAGAAACTTACGAAACACATTTCTAACCGAAACGGTTTTGACATTTCTAGCTACTATGGACATCACTTTTAAAAGTGACGCATTTCAACACAAAGCCGTCACAAGGACCACATCCCAACATCCCACAGGTCCGTTGTCCCGTATGTTAATTGTGTCTATGGGGAGCATCATTCAGTTCTTGTGTTTTCATCACTAGCAACTATATTTACATCCACTCCATCTCAATCTACCATTTGCTCATCCAACAAGTCGTGATCAAATTTCAGAAAAATTTATCACATTTATAGTTATTTCCACTCTCAATTGCCCTTCGTTGCAACATGACATCACCCTCATGTTCAATCGGCTACATCTTCATCAGATTTGACTGGACTGCAATACTCAAGTTCCATACATGGAGGATGATTCTCTTCAACACACTCCCTGAGCCCACTCCATGGAAGTCAACAATTGTTGGACATTGCTACTCCTTGAGCATCACATCAGCATTATCTTCTTCGCTCATTCATATTCAACATTCATTCATTCATCAAATTCTACTTCTCCTTTTGCATATTTGTATTTGTCAAAGTCAATGTATTTAAGTCATGTTCATACATTTAGTATTTTCTTAGTGCAAACCCTAGCATATCTTCACAAAATTTGCAACAAAGTTGTGTTAACAGTCTAGTCAACTCACGAGTGAGTCTCAACATGAGTTCCAATGCGCTAGACATTTTAGTGTTATTTAGATGTTTTTTATTTATCATCATAACGATGATTAGGGCATTTATTGCTAGCTGACCAAAATAACTATTGGCCGACCTAATCGCATTATTGGCATATTTTTAACCTTCATATTCCAGCTCCCTCCTCCACAGTCGTTCATTCA
Source organism: Lygodium microphyllum (assembly GCF_053477565.2). Classification (NCBI taxonomy): domain Eukaryota; kingdom Viridiplantae; phylum Streptophyta; class Polypodiopsida; order Schizaeales; family Lygodiaceae; genus Lygodium; species Lygodium microphyllum. Next base: position 15,945,816 of record NC_141147.1, on the reverse strand, counting down.
TCACTTGCAAATTTCGGTGCATGCCTTATTGGAGAGAGGGAGCCGATGCCAATGCCCTTGCAGCCAATGACTCACTCTTGTATGCAATTGTCCCGTGTTTGGTATATGGTTTGCATTTCCTAACCATATCTCTGAGTTCTTTGCAATGTTCTTCCTCTTCTGTCTTGTGCTCAGCAATTTATTTCAAAAATTTTCTATGCTCCCATTACTACATCCACTTCTGACATGGTAGCAGATTTCAAGATCTACATTAGCATTGTTGTCTTCTATTGAAGATTGATTGTTTGTGTCTACTTTAGCTAGACGACCAATTTCTTAAACTTTTTTGTCACAAGGGCATGAAATTTTATTGCTTTGCTTAGCATTTAATTAAAAGTTAATCAAACGTGCTACTGTGACTTACATGTGAGGTGGAAGTTAATTATTTCACAATGTGGGACCCAAGACCTTGAGATATCAGAGTCAAAGACAAAAGTTGTAATAAGTTATGCCTGACAAGTACTAGGTGGTACCCAATGTCAAATTTAAGCCTAGACCAATTAATAATGTCAAGGGTGACATTAGAGATTAGACATTAATTAATTAATTAATGTCAATCTAAGGGTCAATAACTGCTCAGGGATACTTGGAAAACAAATTAGTCTAGCCAATTTAATTATTAGTTGATAAACTTAATTTTCAAAGTACTAGAGCAATTATTGAATTAATTTTTAGAATACTAATATTCAATTTTTAAAATTAATATTCTGAAAATTAAATTTAATAAGTTGAATAATGCTGGAAAATGGAATTAGAAAGCTCCCACTTGGCAAAACTTGCCCATACAAGTGGAAAAAAGTTTTTTGGGGCTAATAAAAGTCTATTCCAACCATTGTGAGAGAGAAAAATGCTATTAGAGAGCAAGGAGAGGCTACTAATGTGATTTGCAGCCACCAAGGATCAATCCTACAACATGTGATAGCAGTTTAAAGCCTTCCAAGAGCATGACATCAGCCCAAGGTCCTTCAAGTGCAGAAGACAACATACAAGAGGAGGCAATAGTCTTTTTGGTGGTCCTAAGCTGTACTATACTAACATAAAGAGCATGCTCTATGGAGGCTCACTTTCTAGCCTTGTGCTTAACCATGAATGTGAGGGTCCCCAACTTAAGTTTGAGCCTCACTTGCTACTACTACACTAGCATATGGAGGTAAGGCTTGATCTTAAGCTTAAGCCGTACTTGATAGCTCTATGGTAGAACATGGGACACCACTAGCTTTTTAGTGTTTCACGCGATGAAACTCTGCAATTTCTCTCTCCACAGCATTCTCTCTTATACCCCAACCATCTCTCAAGTTATCTCAACATTTTCCAATAGTTTGAGCCATCAAAGAAAGAGATTTCAATCAATCTCTACTATAAAGCCTAATTTACAACAAAAATTAGGGTTTGATAACCAACTTGGAATGCATGCTCAAAATTTAGGGCCTAGGACTTGAATTCTAGCAACTAAAGTCAAGGAATTTCAATAAGATTCAAGAGTCAACCGGTCAATGTCAGATTTGGGACTAAATTTATCTTTCAACAAGTAGGGTGAAGGCCAATCCTAGAGCAAACCAAGGGGCAAATTGGTTTGGAGGCTTGCTGATCAATTTTGACAGCAAGTGGCACTTGGATTGGTAGAGGAGGTCAAAGAACCTCAATTGTGCTCCATCCATTTGCAGGTAAAGTTTAAAAAATACCGCAAGGGGTGCCAATTTTGGGATCAACAAGCTATCCATTGTCCAAGATTAAAGTGGTAAACTATGCATTTTAGTTTATGAGAATTTTATGATTGTTGGAATTAGTGTTAAATCGAGTTATCTACCACCCTATCCAAGAAGGAAGGTTGGCTTCATTCCACTCTTCCAATCTCTACGTTTTAATGCTACAATCATCCTCTAGGCTGTGTTAACTGTATTTAATGCTGTTCCTACCTGTATTTACTAATTTTCTGCATTATTTTAATGTTGGCAACAGCATTCGAGGTTTCTTTGTTTGCGCTTTTAACCTGCAGCATGTGCGTTTTCAGTCTCTTGTCTCGTGTAGATTGGACAACAAGGTTTTCAACCTCTTATCCATCTTTTCCTGGCTAATTTTTTTCTGAATTTTGCGAACTTTGTGATCAATTACCCTTGACACTGCATGTGAACTCTTGCATGTGCAGTCTGTGTTGTGTTTGGCTATATTCCCTCTCTATTCTTTATCTTCTCTTCAAAGTTCATATCCTATCCAGATGGCTCCTCCCTATTGTTCTACCGATGACAAACTTCATGCCCCTAACAATCTAAATGGAGTGCTATTATGAAATCCTTGTTTATGCAAAAGCAATTGTGGTATGTTGTTTCTAAAGCTATTGAGCATCCTTAGCACCCCACTCCTCTTCCAACAAATTTCGCAGAGGACAACCACAAGGAAACTGAGCTCACATGGGGTTTTAATGATATCTATGAATATTCTAATCTTCTTCGCTATACCTCTAAAGAGGTTCTTTTGGCGATCACCTCCTATAGGACAATTTCAACAATATAGGCAAAGCTTCAAATGTTGTAGGAGGCTCCCTCGACTGTGCATGAAGTTACCCTTTATGGACAGCTCCAACAAATGAAGTTTGAGTCGAAGGATACTATCCAGTTATTCAAGCTTCGTGTTACACAGGTACTAGATCAGCTTTCTCACATCCAATCTACCCTTTCCAAAGCTCATCTTGTGGGGAAGGCACTCCACAAGCTCCCTCTGAAGTTTGATGGAGTGGTCAATGCTTTGAGGACCTAGACATCATCGACAAAGTTGAGCTTCACATGTATGTGTTAGCAGTCATGTTTGTCATGCCTTGTCATCTCCTGCCTGTGAGCCTCAGTCTGAGTCAGACGAGGACATTAGGAGCTCTAACATGTCTGTCATGTGTTTTGATGGAGGAGGCTAGTCACTCTCAACTGGCTGTCAGTTTGCATTTCTATGCATTCCCTTTATTTGTCGAGGTCCAGTGTGCATTTTTAGGGCAGTTTCTGCATTTCCCAGGCTGTCCACACCTGCCAGGTATTGTCCCCCTGTTTCGGGATTTTCTGGCCCCAGATGTGCCACGTCAGCATTTTGCGACTGCATTTAATGCAATCGGACTGCATTAAATGCAGTCGGCCCAGTATTTAGGGCCCCTGGGGCAGGTCGGCCAGTTTTGGGCTCTTTTGGCTATATATAGCCAGCCCCCCACACTTGGCAGATCATCTCTCAGTCTTCTTCCTCTTCAGCAGGTGCACACTCCGACATCCTTTTCCTCCGTGGTGGTGCTGCCATCGTCATCAGCCTGATCTCGTGCCCTCACTAACGCTGTGGGCTGCGTGCAGGGACTGATCAGTCCATTTCAGTGTATTCAGCATTCATTTCAGTCAGTGCAGATTTTCTTCCTTCATTCTCTGCTTTCTCTCTCCTCTCCTCTGTGTTCGTGTTCTTCTTCCCTTGCGCACTCTCACATGGTATCATCGCCAAGCTGAGAGCACGGAGGTCTTCATCGACTGGAGAGACACCACACCTATCATCTGTTGCTGCCCCCCTTCTCTCCAACAGCCAGGCGGCCCCTCCAGGTGGTCTGTACATTTGCGTTTGCTGCATCAGCCCCTTCCAGAGGCTGCCACGTCATCAACCAGCCCCTGTCTACTTGCGTTTTCAGCTGGGCGGCCTTCTCTTCAGCTGGACGACTCCACTACTGGCTGCGTTTTGCATCCAAGGTGGTCGTTTTCCCTCCTGGCGGCTCCTCTCCAGCTGGCGCTTCTCTTCTTGGCTGAGTTTTGGTGCCTGGCAACTTTCCCTCCGGATTTTGTGCCCTACACAGCTGCGTTTTCACCTCCTGGTGATAGGCGACCTGATTTCCTGGAGTTTGGTGGTTCTTCTGGTGGTTGGTGACCCTTCTGGTGGTCATTCTTCGGCATCGGCACAGTTTTCTTTGGTGTTTGGTATTTTGCAGATTGGAAGATGTCTTATCATCAGTTTACAGGTTTTGATGACTCAGATGATGAGCTTTTGTCTCGCCATTCATCTGAACGGAGGCGTGATTTCTATCGCGAGGATCGTCATACAGAGTCTATTCCTCGTTCTCGTCCCCCTTCTATTCATGTATCTCGGCAATCCCCTTCCAGTGGGCCGAAGATGCAGCCTTTGGTAACCCCTGTACAGGTACCCGTACTTCCTCAGCTGCCCAAAGAGGACCGGTTGGATGGCTCCAACTTTTCTCTATGGTCCTGCAAGGTGGAGTGTATCTTGGACTCCTTCGATCTTTGGGAGCTTGTTTCTGTTCCTATTCCCCAGCCTAAGGGGATCCCGCAGATGGGACATCTATGGATCGTGCAGCCTTATGGGATCGGCTTAATTCTAGAGCCAGATCTTTCCTCTTTCTGAGTTTGCAGGATTCTGTCCTTGTTCATGTTCACAGGTTGAAGACTGCAGCAGACGCGGCAGACGTGTGGAGAAAGCTCGCGTCTCTCTATCAACAGAAGACGTTTGCCCACCGGATATCTCTTGAAAAGGAGTTGCGGATGCTCGCTATTGATGATAGTCCTTCCATGAAGGACCACATCAACAAATTACAAGATATGAGGGATGAGCTTGCATCCCTCGGTCGGACGATATCTTCTAAAGACATGGCTATGATTCTTTTGACTCAACTGCCATCGCCTCGGTTTGATGTCTTCTACACCAGCCTTCTTACATCGAGGACCCGTGAGAAGCTTCTATGGGAGGAGCTATCCCCGCTTGTCTTGGAGCATGACGAGCGACTCAGAGAGATCAGTGCTAGTGGATCCGACTCCACTAGAGCCTTTGTTGCAGGTTCGGGAGGACAGAAGAAGAAGAAGAAGAAGTCAAAGGCTACGAAGAAGGACAGTTCTTCAGGCTCTGACTCAGATTCAGAGAGACCGAAGTGCCCACACTGTGGGAAAGGGACACATCCAGAGGAGAAATGTTGGAAGAAGCACCCTCACCTTCGTCCGGGAGCGAAGGGTGGATCTACATCGGAGCCTTCTTCTACCTCTACACCAGTTGTTACCCATGAGTCAGTGTTCCTTCATATCCATGCTTTGGCGGAGAATCCTTCTTCCGTGGCTGCAGTGTCTTCTGCGCAGCCTTGGTTAGTGGACAGTGGTGCTTCGAATCATATGACTCCCCGAGGTGATTTGTTACAGGATCTCCGTCCATCCGAGGGTTCAGTCACTGTTGGTGACATTTTATCGGTGCCTATTAGTGGTGTTGGCACATTGCCTTTGTTTACCGACCGACCTTCGAGCTCCTTTTCACAGGCCCTGCATGTTCCGGATTAGGGCCTTCCCCTCCTCTCAGTTTATGGCCTTACGAGGCTTGGCACACGCGTGATCTTCACCGAGCATGCCGTTGTTATTGAGAATTCTTTTACAGGAGTTGCCTTATCTACAGGTTGGCAGGAGAGGGGGCTTTACAAGCTCCATTCCCCTTCTTTGATGCAGGGTCCTCTGAGGCAGTCTATTGCTACACCCGTTCCCACTTGTGCACTTTCTATTCCACAGGTTCCTTCCCATCCCCCACCCTCTCCTCCGGTGGTTCCCTCGTACCTCCCATCCCTTTCAGAGGGGGACGATCTCGGTGATGCGGCTGTGAATTCCTTGGCCCCTAGTGTTTTAGAGGGGGATTTCCAGGATCATGAGGAGCTCCTTCAGCGGCAGTCTACATCGACGGACTTCATCAACCTTGGCATTCCTCTTGTCACCCCAGGATCTATTTCTCCCTTGGCCTTCCGCCACATCCAGGATCTGAGAGGGGGTGTTAGCAGTCATGTTTGTCATGCCTTGTCATCTCCTGCCTGTGAGCCTCAGTCTGAGTCAGACGAGGACATTAGAAGCTCCGACATGTCTGTCATGTGTTTTGATGGAGGAGGCTAGTCACTCTCGACTCGATGTCAGTTTGCATTTCTATGCATTCCCTTTATTTGTCGGGGTCCAGTGTGCATTTTTAGGGCAGTTTCTGCATTTCCCAGGCTGTCCACACCTGCCAGGTATTGTCCCCCTGTTTCGGGATTTTCTGGCCCCAGATGTGCCACATCAGCATTTTGTGACTGCATTTAATGCAGTCGGACTGCATTAAATGCAGTCGGACTGCATTAAATGCAGTCGGACTGCATTAAATGCAGTCGGACTGCATTAAATGCAGTCGGACTGCATTAAATGCAGTCGGCCAAGTATTTAGGGCCCCTGGGGCAGGTCGGCCAGTTTTGGGCTCTTTTGGCTATATATAGCCAGCCCCCCACACTTGGCAGATCATCTCTCAGTCTTCTTCCTCTTCAGCAGGTGCACACTCCGACATCCTTTTCCTCCGTGGTGGTGCTGCCATCGTCATCAGCCTGATCTGGTGCCCTCACTGACGCTGTGGGCTGCGTGCAGGGACTGATCAGTCCATTTCAGTGTATTCAGCATTCATTTCAGTCAGTGCAGATTTTCTTCCTTCATTCTCTGCTTTCTCTCTCCTCTCCTCTGTGTTTATGTTCTTCCGTTGCACACTCTCACAGTATGTCCTCAATGCTACTTGAGCATGAGGTGACTTTGTAATCGTAGGGAAGGCTTCCATTTCAATATGATGGCTCCAATGAAGCATTTGCAGCTTCAAAGTGGGGTCACAAGATGAAGTTATCGAAGGCCCAATGTTATCACAGGTGTAAGAAGGGACATGCGTGCAAGGATTGTAAGGAGTTAGCCACTTCGAGGAAGAAGGAGAAGAAGAAGAAGCAAGATACAAACTCCTCTCCTAAGTCATCCACCTCCTCCGACTCGAATCCTCCAACCAAGGTCAAGGCCAAGGTATAGAAGGGGTCATCTTCTTTAGATCACGAGAAGGACTTGGCAACCCCTCCTTTCGCTACTTTCTACTACACGTGATGCGGTCATCCCTTACAATTCCAAAGCTAGAAAGGGAGTGTGAGAGGGTGGTGAGGTGGGATAGATATGCCTCGTCTATATAGGTATACAAGTGCACAAATTCCAAAGAAGGATTTCCCTATAACGCATCAACCAAAGTCTAGCAGGTTTTGAAATCCTAGAGTTGGGATTGACTGCGGAGGTTTTTTTTTTTGTGGGGGGGGTGGGGTATAGTGGATGGGTGGGTGTGCCATGTTGTAGGGGGGGTTGGGTGGAGCGGGGTTTTTTGAGGAGGGAGGATGTGCCATGTCATCGGGGGGTTGGGTGGTGCCATGTCGTGGGAGGGGGTTGTGTGGAGTGAGACGTGTGCCGTGTCGTTGTGGAGCGGGGTTTGAAAACCTAGAGTTGGGATTGACTTCTGGTTTCATGATGAGTTGTTACTTGATAGAGAGCAAGATTAGCTCCTAGTCTAAGCTCACCTACATGGACACTTGGACAATCTATGCCAAAGGCGGAGAATCCATGTTCATAGATGCTCAAAGGCATTTATGATAGGGTAGTCATATATGCTCCTACAAGGCATTTTTAATAGACACACAGAGGTGTTATGATTCTTTTGTATTTTTTGTATGATTGGCATCAACATCAAGTTCTCTCCAGGGCACCATAGCGGTGGCTTGATCCCCCACTACTTGGGTATTCACGGTTCTATTCTAGTGGTCTTTGTTAGATGGACTATGATGAGTCCTTATCATTGTATCATTGTATTGTGTCAAGTCACGCATGATCTGAGAGAGATTGTTAGTAGTCTAGTCAGCTCATGAGCAAGCTTGGGCATGTGTTCAAATTATTTAACATTACGATTGTGATTAGTCATTTATTGTTGGCTGACTTCACCATATTATTGGCATAGTTTTGGCCTTTATATTTTGGCTCCCTCGTCCATATTCATTCATTCATCACTTGCACATTCCAATGTATGCCTTGTTGGAGAGAGGGAGCCAGTGCCAGTGCCCACGTAGCTAGTGATTCATTGTTGTATTATGCGACTGTCTCGTGTTTGGTACATGGATTCCATTTCCCGAGTATATCTCCGAGTTCTCCTTTGCAATATTCTTGTGTTTTCACTTTTCTCTCTTTTGTCTTGTGTTCAATTGTTTATTTCAATAATCTTCTATGTTTGCATCGTTGCATCCACTTCTGGCAAGTTGATGATACTAGGCCCCAAACACCCCAAAGCCAAATGCATTTGGTGATGGCCCAACAAGCCAAAAAAGAGAATGTGTCCACATTGAAATTTTAAACCCTACCACAAAGAGTAAAAAGAGCTTACACAATAGGTTATTTGCATACTTTTTGGAACTATGTCACAAAGAGTGTTGCCAATTCAACAACACTACGCTTACCCTTTAGAATGCTTCACCTAAAAGTAGCTTCCACAAAAGGTTATTCGCATGCTCTATTTTGGCTACTCTTAAGTGCTAATAATGCACACGCACACACATGAGACTTCTTTATATTGACTTGCTATGCACACTAACTTTGTGTGCTACGTGGCATTACTTAAAGTAAGGCAATGTGTCCAATCCAAACTATACAAGAGAACAGGTTGTACTCCTGAATGCTGTACTCCTAGATTGAAGCTATGCCTAGCCTTGCTACACCGTAAGTTTACAAAAATTGCTTCCTCTATGTATATCTATGAAGAAAGAGGAGAATTATGTGTGGATTTTCATAGAAGTACATATGAGAATACACTAGAGTTTAAAAAGAAAATGCATCATGTTTGAACCGCTTCAGAATTAACCAATGAAGTCAGAAAAGGAAATAGATGAAGGCACTGAGCTCGATGAACAAACTGAATATATGAGATAGGTGTGATACAAGGGATGCTCAAGGAGTGGAGGGTTGTCCAAGAGCCACCATCTCTCAAAACAGGCTGAGGGGTGTTGAAAGTGTATGTCAAACTCCAATGGGATCCCAAAGCCAAGTAAAAACCCAAAGACACTTAGCTCAAATGATGAAGATGATCCTGACCAGCTGCATGCAGAATGAGACAAACAAAACACAACCACACCAGGCTGCATAGGCTGATGACCACAACAAAAGATGATCCCAGGCAGCAAAATGCAGCACCTCACTGCAATTGTAACGCTGCACACAGAATGAGACAGCCAAAACACAACCACATCAGGCTCATTGGAGAGGAGGAAAGCCACATAGGCTCATGACCACAACAAAAGATGATCCCAGGCAGCAAAATGCAGCACCTGGCTGCAATCTTAAAGACTCTTCACTGTTGATGCAGAGGGAAGCAACAGTGATGCTGAAGCTGTAGAAACAGGCTGACAATAAGGCTGGTTGACAGCAGTAAACATAGCAGCAACAGCACTTGTCTGGTCTCTGGGGGCTGTCATGATGATGATGATGACGAAAAAGCAGGCTCCAGGGGTGGCGATGATGGTTAAGGGCAACAAGAGAGACGATGGCAATGGCTCATGCAAGGTGAGTGATGATGGCAAGAAGGGAAGAGACGCCTGTCAAGATCTTTCATATAACTTTTTTAAAGCATGTTTTCCTACCCAAATTTTTGAGCCGTGTCTTTTAAAATGTCTCAAATTCAGTTGTATGAGAGCTGAAGAAATAAGCCAGTAACTTATGAGAATTAACTTAGGATAAATCTTAAGTAGTTTAACAAGACCTTCCCTTTCACAAGAAATTTCCAATCCCCGCTGGATAATAGGTGATGTGTTTGCCAACAAAATGTAGAGAAAATCAGCCAAAGCAAGTAGACCCTGGGGGATCTAAATGAGGTGGGTCATACAAAGGCATCCATGGTGGAGTTCAAGGTGTAGGTCCACTGAAGCTCCAAATGGAGTAGCCAAAAAATAACTGCAAGCAGTTGGATGCGGTCATGGCTGTTCAGGCAGCCTAGATCAGGCACAATACACAATTGCAAGATGCGCTAGCAATGACAGACAATTTCTGCACAGCAGAAGGACGATCGTGATTGTGCTCGTTGAGATAGACCTGGAAAGGCTCATCATAGCATCCGCAATGTCCCAATAAGCAAGAGGAGACAAAAGATATGATTTTGTTCAATAAATCTACATACTTTAATGACTGATCAAGGATGTTTGAATCTTCATCACTAAAGCCACCACTGTGAAGCACGTCATTCATAGATGACAGGTCAGGGATAAATCATTACGATGACAGAAATATGGAATGCATGGCTCACCTCATTGATCTGCGAATGCAGACGGCAAGTATGATAGCGAGAAACCGTGTCCATGTGGTAAGCGTTCGACCCTGCGAGTGCAGAGGTGACGATGACGCAACCCTAGCTTCAGGGAGCGTACCTCGCGCGGCTCCACAGAGAGAGAGAGAGAGAGAGAGAGAGAAGACAAGACGAAGAAAGCTTATAGGTGGTAGAGAGAGAAAATCAAAAGCAGTCCATGCCACGTGGCACGACTTGGCCCTATTACAGAGGGGTCACACGTCGACGATAATTACTGTCAGAAATAGCTCCATCGTAGAGAAGCCAATGTCATAATGCTATACCCCTGAACAAGATCCTTAGTAGTGTTTTTCGCGAGACTGAGGAATGCCCGGAAATATGTGTAAAAACGTAAGAAGGCTCTATTACGCAAGGGTCACTCGTTGATGAGAATTACTCTCAAAAATGGCTCCATAGTAGAGAGGCCAATGTCATAATGCTATAACCGTGTACAAGATCGTTAGTAGTGTTTTTTTGCGGGACTCAGGAATGCCAGGAAATATGTGTAAAACGTAAGAAGGTTGTATTACATAGGGGTCACAAAGGTCACACGTCGACGAGAATTACTCTCAAAAATGGCTCCATAGTAGAGAGAGGCCAATGTCATAATGCTATACCCATGTACTAGATCCTTAGTAGTGTTTTTCACAAGACTTAGGAATGCCTATAAATATATGTAACACGTAAGAAGGTTGTATTTGCTACTCCAATCTTGCGAGCCCTAAACTAGACCATCACCTTCCATGTACATATTGATGTATGCAAGATGGCCATTGGAGTAGTGATGTCCCAACCCAATGAAGAGTGCCTTGATCGATGAGCTTCACTCACCAACTCAATGATGTAGAGATGAATTATTCAATAATCTAAAGAGAGAAATTGAGGATGGCTTATGCAAGAACAAATTTAGACAATATTTTTTAGCACCATGTTTACCGTTTTTAGGATCATAAAGCTTTGGTCTACCTTCTGAATAAGCCATGTGCTATAGCCAAAATTGCTCCATTGCTTATACTTTTTCTTGAGTTTGACTTTTCAATAGTGGTATGGAAAGGACAAAACATTATTTGGTAGACTAGTGACTAGCGAAGAGGCTATAGTAGAAATTGATGACAATCTACTTGACATCCATTTACTCCCAATACAATAGAAGAAGCTAGGTTCTTTCAATCAGAATTTACACCCTATTGAGCAAATGAATGTGGTGCAAATTCTAACAGTGAACTCCTAGAGAGACCCATTCAAAAGGTGCAACTTCAAAGGCTTTTTCTCAAAGCTAGATTGATGCTTATATAAATTAGGCTAGGATAGACTCTTGAGGAAAAGCATGTATGAGCACAAAATTGATGGTTTTATAAATGAAGCACATTGTGGGATAGCAAGAGGTTCATTCAACATTGAGATGATTACATGCAAAGTGCTTCAATCTGAACTCTGGTTGCCAATCCTATTTAAGGATGTAGCTCACTTTGTAAAGCACTACAATGGGTACCAATAGAGAAAAGTCCCTTTCAATAAATATAAGATGGATTTAACTGCCATTGTAGCCTAGTGAGCCTTTGAAAAGTGGAGGCTAGACTTCATTTCCCTATCAAACTATTCACACATTACACACATGCAAAATACAATTGGGCTAAAGCTAGAGGCACTATAAAGAAAAATGTCCATACTAAGATGAAGTTTCCATGGAAATAGGTGATCTCAAGATTTGATTGCCCCATGGAATCAATGAGTGAACAAGTGAATAATTCATTGACAAAGTGATTGGATGCCCATTGTCAACCTTATTGATCATTCAGTTTAGAAGTTTTCACCTTAAGAAGTTTTCACCTTAATATCCTTTAGCAAAGGGATGGGCTAGGTCAATGAATAAGATGCTTATCATTCTATTGATGATGACAAACCCCTCCCCCCAAGGGGACTAGAATAATTTGCTGATTATAGCATTTTGGTCTTACCAAAGTAATTGTAAACTAGCTCCTATGCAAACTACATTTAGAATGGCTTATTGAACTAATGCAATTTTGTCCATGGAATTCCTTGTCCTTAGCTTAAGAATCATGATCTGTGAAGGATGGGATAGAAATGAATGGACCAAAAGATTTGTGCAAGTTGAAAAACTAAAAGACCAAATTCCTTGTTAGTCATGCAATGATAGTTGAGAAACCATGAAGAAAAGCTTGCTACAATAAGCATGTCTAGCATTAAAACTTTGATGTAGGATCTTGAGAGATCCATTATGGGAATTGTATGATACCACATGAGTGTAAGAAAGGAAAGTCTTTGAAGGGAGAGAAAACATTTTAGGAGGTAAATTTAGTGTATAAATTGGGATATTTTCACATGCTTTGTAGATGTAGGTGACGTCTTCTATGTTATTAAAAGTGGACTCCTCCTATGTAGGAGATCTCATACTCCTATGATCTATTATGGGATACAAACTAAAGATCAAGTTTTGCAACCTAGGATACTTCCATGTGCATGGTATTAACAATTTGGGAATGACGAGTTAGAGAATTTGTAGGGGGAGGACGTTAGATATTTTGATGGAAGTAGAAGTAAGAAATACTACCCTCTAAGCAACTCTTTGCATGAGAGAGTGGAGCAGAGTACAAGAAATCAATAAGCATGTGGATGAATAGAGAATATGCAAAATCAAAAACTTTGATTATTGCAAATGATTACAATAGATAGATGCCTTCCCAATTGTATGCTTTTGTTAGAAAGCTTTGATAGCACACAAGAAACAAAAGAGAGAAAATGTTATGTATACAACAAGGTGTCATTTAAGCTTCTAAAACAAGCCACAAATTCTTTCACTATATAGAGTGTTGCATGCATGCCTTTTTTAGAGCATGTAAACAAAATTGATCTTCACTGAACACATATTGGATAGGTTTATGAGCCTGATATGGTATTTAGTGTAATAGCCCTTTGGTTTGGGGGGGCATCCTCCCAAGGCCCCATGAGAGGGACTTTATTTTTCTTTACTTCTCCTCCCAATAAGTTTGTTGGAAAAGCCACACTATGAGAAATGCCCCAAATAAGAACTTAGTGTGGTAATGACTCTATATTATGCATCTAGCCAATTTGGTAATGTGTTGACTCCCTTCTTGGGTTTGCCTTAGGCTATTTGGAAATACTTAGCCACCATTTGGTGTTAAAACCAGGACCTACCAAGTAAATGTGCTACTCATAAATGCCTTATCATAATATGTGGAGCTTATTAAAATAGAGTTAGTGAGTACCTACTAGCTACTTGAGGGATGGAGCATTGATGCCCAACATTGAGTGCATGCGAGAAGCGAGCTTTTTGAGCGAGCTTTCGAGTGAGCTTCTCTGGGCAACCTCCATTTCTTATACCACATAGTCCACTTATTCCACCCCTTGATTTTTTTTTACCTTCCACAACAACTTCCTCCACCACCACTGCCATGGCCATTCCGCCATTGCTGCCACCACCACTGCCATGGCCATTCTGCCATTGCTGCCACCACCACCACCCTACCTCCACCACCACTACCACCATCTCTGCGGCCGCTGCCAATATTCCCATCTCCACCACCACTACCATTATCCCCACCACCTCCACTATTGCCACCACTACTTCACACACACACACACACACACATACACACACACACACACACACACACACACACACTCACTCACTCACTCACTCACTCACTCACTCACTCACTCACTCTCTCTCTCTCTCTCTCTCTCTCTCTCTCTCTCTCTCTCTCTCTCTCTCTCTCTCTCTATCTCTCTCTCTCTCTCTGTGTGTTTCTCTACGTGTATAATCTCTTTTTCTCTTTCTAGCACACTCGATCAAATAGCACTCCATCTCATGTAAACGATTTCTCTCTCTCTAGCACGTAACGTGGATTCATTCATGAGATCACCTCAAAAGAATGGAATATCACGGCCCACACCACTCTCTCTCTCTCTCTCTCTCATGAATTACTCCATGTATTTACTCTCTCTCTCTCTCAGTTTAGGGTTGCACATGCAATTTCTCCCTCTCACTCTATATTCTCTCTCTCTCTCCCTCTCACCTCTATACACACACATGTACATATATGTACGTATATAAATCTTAGTCACTCAATCACTCTCCGTGTTTATCTCCCTCCCTCTCTCAAATTCTCTCTCTCATGCATGCGATTAGTCCACATTGTATCATAATGCCTCACATCAGATTATGGCATGTGTTGTAACAAATGCTTCTCTTAAATCCTAAACATCTCTCTCTCTCTCTCTCTCTCTCTCTCTCTCTCTCTCTCTCTCTCTCTCATAATGTGAATGCTTGGGTAGCCACTTGGTGTTTTTAGAAATTTAATTTCGATGCATTGATAGCTCCTCTCCCAATATGATATAAGACAATTCATACAAGCAATCCAAATGTACATTTATATTGTGTTAACTCTGGGAAACATGTTTTTACTTGTCAAATTAAGAGAGACAAGTTCACCAAAGGCTTGCCATCCAAATGGATTCTATAACGGTGACTTCTCAACAAAATAAAATGTGGTTGTGCTAAGAGGTGGTGTTGGCATTGCAATGTTGGTCACTATATAGGTGGTGTTGGAAAAGTTCTACTTCCAAATACAATGTGCAAGTTTTCTTCAGTGAGTGTGGGTTGGTGTATAAACATGCTAGCATTTGCATCCATCCAAAACACTCGGAGGTACACATAGTATAGGTGCTTGCATGCCAAATATGCTTTTCCTTCTGTGACATGGTCTATGAAATCCTGACAATTACATGTTCAGATTCTTTGTAATGTGCACATCATAACACTCATGCATGACACTTGAGTTAGATGTCTCTAGTTTGAAAACCTCATGCTTCAAGGTCTTCACCATTGTGTGGCCCTTCACAGTTGTATCTAGAGCCAACACTAAGTCTATCCTTTTCCCTACAGCCTATGAAACATCTCTTCGATATCTACACGAGCCCTTGTTAACATCTACCTCTTGTGCCGCCTTTTGTAAAACAAACCCACCACTCTCCAACATGTGGATTTCTTGCACGGTCAAATTAGTGCCTCGTGCCACTAGCCATACTTGTGGAACCTTGGGCGATGCATGTTAAATGGAAGAACAAATGTTCCATGTATGGTCCACACTATCATTACAAAACCACATGAACTGGCGCCACATTCCATGTTGATTGCTAGCTTCTCCTCTTGAGCTAGACCACTCCATGATGCCCCAAAATGAAGGTGCATGCACCCCATGTGACGTATTTTTTATAGGTTTTTTGCATTTTCCCTCTATAGCTCCCAACCATCCTTCACATTGTACATGGCTGTGAGCTGGAATCCTTTTTATAGCCAAATGGTGTCATGAAGGACTGTCTCCACCACCATTTCCTCCAAACAATTTGGTGATATTGCCCTTGATTGGTCAGAAGGCAAAGGGTTCTCAAAGTTTAGTTTTCTTGTACCCTTTCTTCTAGGTATGTTTTCGATCACATACTCAAGCCTATGAGAGGCATTGACTTCCTTGGACCCCACTTTCCCATCAACCTTGTGTTTTCTTACTATAGTCACATTTTCCCCTTGAAAATCGAGACGTTTATGCAATTTAGTTCCTCTTGCCACCTCCTCAACCATCCTTACCGTTGCTTGAGGTGTGGGGCTAATTCCTTGTTGTAGTCGACTCAAAAGCTTCTCTGCACTAGGTCCTACACCATGGAACTTTCCACCGACGAATGCATGTCATTTTGTGCTCTGTAGTAGAGCATTGGCCAAATCACTGACACATGCATCGTACAAGCTGATAGATCCCTTGAATCCCTCCCTCGCCAACCAACTTGCATGCATTGGCTCTGCCAAGTTTGTGGTTGGCATATGAGCAATATCCTCCACCACTTGGACAAAAATATAGCATGGGAAGGTATGGAGCATGAGAAAACAAATGCACCACATGTCACATCCTACTATTACAAACTAGTCTTACCTCAACAAAGTGCCGCCTCCAACGTGGATATTTGATATGCCACCAACTAAGCCAATAATCCATTGCTGGTATATTGCAATCCGCAACTTTCCCTGAGGCCCACCAAGCCTGAATGAATCGATATTGTATTGTTGCATCATCTTCGATGATTGCACATCTCCACATGCGGCACAAGCGCTTATGCTCATCTTGAAAACTCTTGTGCACATACTATGATGTGTGTATTTGGAGACTTTGTTTCCAATGAAATAAGCAAGATCTCTCTCTTCCTTGCATTATGTTGTTTGGACCACCATTGAACATTGTGCGGATGGCCCTCCAATTGGCAGCTGCCTCGTCTGCCATGAATCCTTGAAAATCAGCGCTTGGGCGTCCACACTTTTCCATCACCTCATTCATCTTTGTCCAAAAAAGAGCTTATGCATCTGTATCCTCTTCTTTCATCTCACATATTGCCAGAGTCATCAACTCTTGTACATTATAGAAACACAAGAAAGGAATGGGAGAGTAAGGAAAACTATGTTGCTCAAGTTTGTGTTGTGACGATAGAATTAGGTAAGAGAAACTACCTTGGATCATACACATGTGCTGCCATGGTGGTCCAACCATTAATGCAATGCACGTGGTCAAAGCATACCCAACTATTTCGTAGGTCCCCAATGCCATTTCTTCGCATATAATTCACTAAGTCAACCCCTGAGGCTGGCCCAATTGTTGACATTTTGAATATAAAGCACCTACTATCATTGTCAATGGCTTGCCCATAAAATAGACTACCATGGAAAAATCTATATGCACAACGTTGCTTTAACTTTAGAAGACGATATTCCATTCCCTGATCACTCTCAGCACGTGTTGCACGGACCATGTGTTTGAACCTGCATGCACAAAATATCGATCTTCATATGCATGGCCTTTTAAAGATATTTTGAAATGTGTTGTGAATGGAATAATATGTTACATGTTCCTCTAAATGAGTGGTTGGAGTTCCTCGAGCATTGTCGAGAGTTCAATGTCGGACATGGGGACACCTTGCTTACGAACCAAGGCACCTATCACTAGCCGTCTAGCCATAGTCATTTGTAGGTGTCGAGGTCCAACTGCACTAAAGTCTCTTACCATTTCCTCTATGGTCTTTCGCACCTTTTTGACATTAGCTCTACATGTGCCTCTTTGCACTTCATGGTTATGTGTGCCTTGATGAATAAATAATCTTGATATTGGCCTTGCGGACATCACATAATATACTACACACTCACACTTGGAGAGCATGATGGGGGGGTTCTTACAATAGAAGCATCCAAGGCTTCCAAGACCAACAACAGACATTCCAATAGTCGGTATGGTGGTACTGTGTTTACCTACATGGCATGCATTTGGACTTGATTAGTGTGATTTACTTGCGATAGGGTACTAGAACCATGTCATGTGGCTTTGCAATAACTTTAATGATAGTGGAGTGAATGAATAATCTTGCACCTGTCCATGCCACCTTGTTTGGGGAGCTAAAAATCGACCTGCCAATACAATCTCTATTGGGATACTCTAGCTCTCCAATATATTTGCTTCGGCAAACATTACTGAGGAATGCCATTGATGTTGACGTGGGCTTTGTCCAGCAATGGCCATCGTACTTTTGCTCCATACCCTCCATTGGACACATATTGTCTGCTACTGGTGGAAGCTCGTACGCCACAATGCCATCATAGAAAATTGGAATCTCCTCCACTCTCTCTATACTGCTCATATTCTAAAGCAAATGACATAAGACTCGGTGCCGGCCCCCCGAAGACATTATGTACTCAACCACACTTACAACATAAGATTGCTGCATCCCCTCCTCTTCCACATCAAGTGTGATAGGGATGGTTTTGTTTTTCTCAATGTCCAAGGGGGGTGGTGAGGCTTCCATGGTGATTGTTGTTTGCTCAATACTACAAGGGCTCTGGGTGAGGTCTATGGTGGGGGAAGGCTGCAATGTAGGCCCATTTCCTTGTTCGACTAGATAGTCTTGTGAGACCAAGGTGCCCAGAACATATACATGGACAGTCTCATGGTCATTGTTACAATGGACCAGTGTGCTTTGTATTTGGCCATTTGCATGGGTGATAGCAAGAACATGGGAGCCATTGCCATTGCAAATGTCTTCATTCTTCAACATCAGGAACCGACTACTTGTGTAGTGCATAATAGGTTTGGCAGAGAGGGACGATACATATATGCGGACCTTGGTATTTGGTGTAGCACTAGATGTTGGATCCATTTCCAAAGCTATCTACACATGTATAAATACTCATGTTAGATATGGGTGTCATTGAAAGACTTAGTGTGGGGGTGTATGTCATATACAAGAGAGAGAGAGATGAGAGAGAGAGAGAGGGGGGGGGGAGGGAGATAGTGTACATGCATGTGTGTGCGTGCGAGTGCTATATATATAAAGTATTTGGCATGAGAGAGAGAGAGAGAGAGAGAGAGAGAGAGAGAGAGAGAGAGAGAGAGAGAGAGAGAGAGAGAGAGAGGAGAATATAAAGATTTGTGTGGAAGGGAGAGAGCAAAAGAGGGAGATAGAGAGAGAGTATGTGTGAGTGGATGTGGGTGCCGCAGAGAGAGAGAGAGAGAGAGAGAGAGAGAGAGAGAGAGAGAGAGAGAGAGAGAGAGAGAGAGAGAGAGAGAGAGAGAGAGAGAGAGAGAGAGCACCAAGAGGGAGCCTAGGAAAGAGATTGGGGGTGATGGATAGAGTGAGGGGGAGGAGGAGGAGGAGAGAGAGAGAGAGGGAGGGAGGGAGGAGTGTGCGTACCTGTGAAATTAAGAAAATCATCCACAACTTGAGGGAGAGGGAGGTGTTGTGTCATAGGGGGTGTGTGGCCTTATATAACCACTTTGACATAGTGGGATATTAAATGCATGTCAGAGAGAGAGAGATGTGAGAAAGGGGCAGTGCTAGTCATATTTTTCTACACCACAAATATTGGGCTGCTAACGATCCCTTCTTTAGCGACAAAATGATCCCAATCCACATGCACTCTCTCTCATCAACTGTCCTGGCCCATACGCACTTTCTATCTCATACCTTGGATCCTAAACCCAAATAATTAAGATAGATAATGTAGGCGGCCGACGACCCCTTTCTCAGTGGGCAGAATGATCCAAATCCACATGCACTTGCACTCTCTCTTCATTCCCTAAAATAAAAATCCCATACAACTAACGTATTAATGTACAATCATATTAACTGATTAATTAGTATTACTGTTACAATACATTGATGTATATGAAATGATTAATAGTAATATATAAATTAATAAACAAGTTAAGTAATATTAATTTACCAATGGTTCACTTCATACTAATTGATTACTATAGTAGCTAATTAATTAATTAGTTAGTTGATATACATGAATTATAAAACAAGTTGATTATTATGAATGATAAAATTAATTAATAATTTAATTGATATAATTTGACTGATACACTAAATATCTAATTAATGAACTAACAGATACCATCTTATTAAATATTATTTGATTTATATTAAATCTATACAAGTTTAATTAATAGTTTTATATTAATTAATTAAGTAATCAATATTTATAATTACTAAGTAATTATGTGATAAAATTATTTAATATTTTTAAATAAAATAAATATATAATATTACAATTAGCAATTACTACTTAAATAAAAGATATTTATTGGTTATTAAAAACTAAATTATAACTAATTCAAGATATTTAAGTAATTCATAACTAATTAATAAATAATCAATTATTATTTATTTGTTATTAATTTTAATAAATTATTTATTAATTTTAAGTAATTAGTTATTGGTCATTACTAATTATTTTTTAGCTCATAGTTATTAATTTTAAACAAATAATTATTAATTTCAACTAATTGATCAATATATAATTTTATTGGCTAAGTAATTAATTAATATTTAATATATAAATTAGTTACTTATTAATTATTAATATTAAGTAATTAATTATTTAACTATGTAACTAATTTAAAATATAATGTTATTTGTTAATTAATAAGTAATCTCTTAGGCTCCTTGGAAACTAGTGGCTTTTATGCACACTCGAAGGTTACATTTAATATCCACTTGTTAAGCACGCTAGGCTGAGGATCTACCTTTTGAACAGTCGTGTTTGGTTTCTTGATGTCAATCGTGAGGGGCTCAATCACTCCAATATTATTGACTAGAGACTCGGATTTTCATTTAGATTTCCTCCTGCGCTTCTTTGCTTTTGATACGACATGGTCTTCAACTGATAGAGATGGTTTAGCAAGGGGTTTTGGTACCCAATCCATCGATTACTTGTGTAATACCCTTGAGCACGTAGCAACACTTTGGATATCCATCACGGTATTGTATTGGCTCTCCATCGATAACTTCGTCTATAAGGTTAATTGGTTAAATGGTTACTTAATTAGTTACTTGGTTTTTAATTAGATAATTAATTATGAAGCAGCTAATTAGTTGCTTAATTAATTACTTAATTATTAAATAATTAAATTTAAAAATTTATTACTTAATGAATTACTTTTAAAAACTATTACTTAATTTTTGTTAATTACTTAATTAATCAATAATAAATTAACTAATTTATTAATAGATAGTTAATTAGCTCATAGTTAATTAATTATTTTATTAATATCTCAATTAGAAAAAAATCAAATAACACTTTTTGATTTTTTAGTTAACATGTTAAAATAAGATATTAATCAATTTATTAATAGTTAATTAATTAGTTTATAATTAATTATTATTTTACTTAATTATTAATCATTATTGATTAGTTAGTTAATTAATTTTTTAATTTAGAAAAAATTAAATTACATTTTTAACTTTTTTTTGTCTTTATATGAGCGAGAGAGATTCTCCCCCACTTAGAGAGAGAGCGCGCACGGACAGACGTCGGCAGGGACGGAAAAAGTTTCTTTAGGCGGGCAGATGCAAGTAAGCGCCAGAAACTTTCCCCTCATCCACTTCCCCCAACCAACCCACAAACCTGCTAGAAAGGGGGCGCCTGCGCCCCCTTAACCAATCCACAAGTCCCCTTGCCCCCCTTCCCCTAAACAAATCCCCTCCGATGTCATCGGGCGGGTGTCACTTCAAGGCGCACGACCAAGGCATAAACCTTGGCATACTTGGCAACGAGCTACGAAGGCTTCATTGGCGCCATTGGCTGCGTGTGAGGAGCCCTTACTAGCTTGTAGAAAAATCTTCCAAGAAGGTCACCCATCCCTGTATTGTCGTTACCCAAGTGCACTTAACTGCCAAGTGACTATCTACTAGGCTAGTTCTTTTTGTTATTCTATATTACAAACATAGTTTTAATAAGCTAGTCTTGGGAGGGTTTCCCAAGTCTTTTTTCCATGAACTTGTATATAATACCTCATTAATAATAACAATTATTTTCATAAGTGAGCAAGTTTCATAATTAGAGCTAATTTTTAAAAATGTGCAACATAAATTAAAGTTCTTTGGAATGTATATGCACATTAATTATTAAAATAAACTAAGTAATGGGGACCCATTCCTTGCGAGAGTAACTTTTTCCCCAATTAGATTTGTGGGTTTTCTTTGCTTAATAAGGGGCTACCGACGACCCCTTTTTGGCAAAAAAACAAACCACAAATATGAGAATATATAGCATGGGGAGAATAGGGACAAATAGGGTATGAGCTTTCTTCGCCTAATAAGGGGTTGCTGGCGATCCCTTTTTGGCAAGAAAACAAACCACATATCTGAGAATATACAGCATGGGGAGAATAGGGACCAATAGGGTACATGTCTTTTTTTCTATTCTCCCCACGTTGTATATTCTCGAATTTGTGGTTAGTTTTTTTGCCAAAAAGGGGTTGCCATCAGCCCCTTAATGGGCGAAATAAAAACCACAAATCTAGTTGAGCGAGGGAAGCGAGAGTAACAAAGTGATGGGGGAAGAGAGAGTAACAAAGTGATGGGAGATTGATAAGAGAGAGAGAGACAACATGAATAAAGCAATGTTTGAACGAGTATGTTTTTAAAGCAATAAAGCGATGTTTAAATGAGTGTGTATAAGCTTCTACTTTGTATGACTATCTCATATGATGCTTCTAGGAGATCTACTGTTTAAAAAATTATATCTCTCTCTTTCACTTGTAAAGTTAATTAGATAAATATTTGTTAATTAGTTGAGATAATGGGGGGAGAAAGAAAGGGTGAGAGAGAGAGGGTACGTGATGTGTGTAATTTTTTCTTGCCAGAAAGGGCTCGATGGCAGCCCCTTATTGGGCGAAACATTTTATGGCGGCCCATTCCTTGCGAGAGTAACTTTTCACCCAATTGGATTTCTAGGTTTTCTTCGCCTTATAAGGAGCTACGAGCGATCCCTTTTTGGTGAAAAAATAAACCACAAATACGAGAATAGGGACCACTAGGGTACATGTTTTTTTTTTCACCCAAGAGTGGAAAAAAACCCATACCCTATTGGTCCCTATTCTCCCCATGTTGTATATTATCAGATTCATGGTTTTTTTTTTCGCCAAAAAGGGGTTGCTAGCAGCCCCTTAATGGGCGAAAAAAAAACCACAAATCTAATTGGGCAAGGGAAGAGAGAGTAACAAAGTGATGGAATAGGGATGAGAAAGAGAGACAACATGAATAAAGCAATGTTTGAACGAGTGTGTGTAAGCTTCTACTTTGTATGACTATCTCATATTATCCTTCTAGGAGTGTAAAGATCTACTGTTTAGAAAATTATATATCTCTCTTTCACTCGTAAAGTTAATTAAGTAAATATTTGTTAATTAGTTGAGAAAATGGAGGGAGAGAGAGAAAGGGTGATGAGAGAGAGGGCATGTGATGTGTGTAAATTTTTCTCACGGGAAAGGGGTCGCACGGTAGCCCCTTATCAAACGAAAAAAAATTCTGGCGACCCATTCCTTGCGAGAGTAACTTTTCACCCAACTGGATTTGTGGGTTTTCTTCGCCTAATAAGGGGCTGTTGGCAACTCCTTTTTGGCGAAAAAACAAACCACAGATCCAAGAATATAATGCATGAGGATAATAGGGACCAATAGGGTACATGTTTTTTTTTCACCCAAGAATGAAAAAAACATATATCCTATTGGTCCCTATTCTTCCCAAGCTATATATTCTTGGATCCATGGTTTGTTTTTTCGCCCAAAAGGGGTCGCCAATAGTCCCTTAATGGGCGAAAAAAAACCCACAAATCTTGTTGGGCCAAAATTTATTATCCAAGAATGGGTCATCAAAAAAATAAATCGTCCGACAAGGGGTTGCCGACGATCCCTTTCTGGTGAGAAAAATTTACACATATCACATGCTCTTCCTCTTTCCCCCTCTCTTTCATCACTCTTTCTCTCTCCCCCTATTTTCTCTCTCCTTCACCTATAAAAAGACCCATCCCCCTTTTCACATTGCAAATCGTTCCACTCTCGGTATGTGACTCTCTCTCTCTCTCTCTATCCCTCCCTCACTCTCTCTCCTTTGTATTTCAAAGGAACCTCCTCCCCCTTGCAATTCAACTTCTTGTTTTCTATCCCCTACCCTCAGTACGGTTCCGTCTCTCTCTCCACACCTCTCTCTCTAACACAGTCACACATACTCTATCTTGCCATCCTATCCCAGGCTTTTCCCCTCTCTCTCTCTCTCCCTCCCAATCTCTCTCACTCACTCATTCACACACACACACACACACACACACACACATTCTCTCTCTCTCTCTCTCAATCTATCCCCACCTTCCTCCCTCTCTCTATCTCCTCCTTCCTCCCCCTTCTCTCTATCTCTCTCCCTCTCCCTCGCTCTGGCTCTGGCTCTCTCTCCCTGTATTTGCCTCTCACTCACTCACTCTCTCTCTTTATCTCTCACTCTCCCAATGTCATATCTTCCTTCCCCCCTTTCTTTCTCCTCAATGTCATCTCTCTCTCTCTCTCTCTCTCTCTCTCAATTGGTATTTCATTGGCAGGAAATTGAGGAAGCAATATATCTGTAAGAAGTAACCCTAAGTCCCTCTATCATGGCCAAATCTGATTTCCAAAGACAAGATCATGTCACCCTTTACGAGGGAGATGAGAGAATTGCAAAAGGTTTAGTCCAACAAACGTTCCCCTCACCGAGCTTACTCCATGGATGAGTGGGAGTTCTTATCACCATTGTGCATCAGAGGGGTGTAAAGGCTTGTAGCAAAGGCAATACTGAGATTAACGTTGAGGAAAACGCAATTGTGCAATGGCCAATTGAACAGAAGGTAAGCAAATCCTCTCTTGATTTTTGTTATGATTGCTCTTTCTCCCCCTCTTATCCTATTTCGCATAATTGTTTGCAAGAAAAAGAGCAACAACCGAATGAGTCTCTCGAGGACTTTGACTTGCCTCCATGATCTACAACAGGACGACAGGCTATTGCCACTGGCAACATGCAGTCGCAAGGGGGAAGTCGCCCTCCAAGAGCAAGAGGAAGAGTAACACAACATGATCATTGACTTCTATTGAGCTACAAGCAATCGTTGCACTTGCACGTGGGGAAGGAGTGACATCAGGAGAAGGTGGGCACACTTCGATGACGTAGGAAAGGAAGGGCAACAAGAGAAAGTTCGTACTATCGGAGAGTGATACTGACGAGGAAAGCAATGACCATCAAAGCATTGAGTCCTTTAGTGCACAACAAGGGCATGGCCATATGCAACCCAAGAAACACAAAGAATCGAAAAGAAGTGCATGCCAAATGCCAGTGAAATGACTGGTGAGACCACTCTCATAGTCACTTGTGATAAAAATATTGTGCAAGCATGCATAGAAGATCAATTGGAAACGTTGACGGTGAGTGCTTGTAAGAGATGGCAGCATGATTTAGATCATGGTTTTTATTTATTTACGTTGATTGGACATTAATTACTTCATCATCTCATTCAGATGCAGACATCCACCCCCTTTGCCACCCATCCCATTATGTCGTTTGGTTTCCATGCCTACAATTAGACAAGTCACATCAATGTACAAGCAACTCTCGGAAACCTTTTTTAGCAACGGGTATGTTAGAGGGATGGGTATATTTATAATGTCATTAGAGACTCCAAGACACCAGTGCAAGGAGGTTGATGATATGATTAGAACTAAGTGGGATCCCCATTGGCTAAAGAAGCATGAGGACTTCGAGGCAGAAATTAGTGACACCGATTGGGCCTTTTTTGTCAAATTACATGTTTTATGTTTGGGATGGTAATCATCGTCTCACAGCATGGATGAATGAGATACGCACATGTGAGTGGCCCTAAACTATAGGACCTTAACATTCTCCAATGTGTTTGTTTCTTACATCATCCTTAACATAATTGACTGTTTGCAACAACCTTTCCAGATAATGCGAGACAACATGTGCGCATTGACAGTCACCTTGTGAAAGTGACAAGTGTAGCAGAGGGGGAGATTTTGTTAGCTATTTCTCATACAAACAGGTATGCAATGGACCATATTCATGAGATCCTAATATGCATGAGATCCTATTATAGAATGTACACATGTTGGCACAAAAGGGGGTTATCCATACATCGTATCCAGACCTTATCTGTGAAGCATCTTGTTTGTGAAGCAAGGATGCTAGGGCAGGCTGACCACACAACTATTTTTGACAAGCTAACTGATGAGGCAAAGGCATGAGTGCAAGCACACAGAAAGTCGTCGCCCATTCCTGCATGGTACAAGCCACCATTGATTGCACTGGCCCACGTTTTATTTGTCCAAAGTAACAATGTTTTTGTCAATGCAGAATTGTCTCATGCTTGGAGTGGGGCTCCAAGACAAGGGATGTATTGAATGAGGAGAGAGTATACACATTGGCATCCTCAAAGCTAAACGAGGTAGATCACGTAAGGATATTAAAGGCCATGGAGTGTTCTGACCGAAAAATTTGAACGTTGATGGGCATGCTTGAACGTAGGTTGTTCTTGTTCATCTAAATTATGTGCATCATAATTTTGACGAATTGGTATTAAACAACATATCTTTAATTCGAGCAGATGGAAAAGCTGGGTAAGACAAGAGACCTTTTGGGCCATGTTGCAAGATGGCGGAAAGAGATTACTTTTGAGTTGGGAGGACTACTATAACATTCGAGTGGAACATGATTTGTTCTTCCAATACACCCAAGAGATAAAGAGAAAGCATAGAGAACAAATGTTTCGCACTGTCTTCCATGATTTCAAGCCAGACGAATATATAGAGTCACAGAAGTCAACGAAGTTGGCAGCATGGAGGCTTTTGTACAAGTAGTTCACAATATCCTTCTTTAGTAGCATGTCTGCGGTGCTAGCTTGCCAATCCATTCAAGATTTGTAATGGTGACTTTGCAAGTCAGGTTCATATACGGGCAGATGGAGAGGAGGGCTATACAAACTCTGCTAGGAGAGTGTGAGGACTGGGCAAACATGCAGGAGGATCAGTGCATGTATGAGGATTACCAGATATAGCAATAGTGGTATGAGGAGGTATATCAAAGATCCACTATTTTCCTTGACTATCCAGAAGGTGAATACCCCTCCAATGAGAAAAGTTGTACAAAAAATACTCAAGGAAAAAACAAACACAAGAGACACAAGGATCCAGAGGCATGGTAAGTGAAATGAGTTACATTCTTAGGAGTATATTGCAATTTGTTGTCTCCTAATGAAGAGACTATGATGGGTTCACAGGAACTGATACTAGTAGTGCGGTTACTATAAAAAGAAAACACAAGAGTAAGAGCACATCCAATATCATTGAAGAGAGGCCAACCAAAGATCAGCCCTCATCACCAATTAATTTGGTTTCTCCACACCTAAAAGGTTTGATGTTTTGAAGTACTATAGCCAAGACATCTCTTGTGTCCCTCTAGTAAAAATATTTTCTTGAATATGAATCGTAACCACCAATCATTGAAGAGCAGATCGCAATGGAAGGCATCACCGAGGAGGTCTGTGACATTGGCATGGATAGAAGGATACAAAAAGTTCTTCCAGATCTTGCAGTGGAGTGTTACCTTACACATTACTATAGAGAGATGCACAACAATGATGAGAAGCAGTGAGGCATCACATGGAACTGACACATGTATTATAGAGCACCAAGATGGTAAGCTTGCTTTTTTACAACACTCATGGTGTGAAGGCATGTAATTCTTGTTCACCACCAAAGTAATATCGACAATATTTTTTTAACACACAAAGGGTAGAATAATTGAGTGTCTTGGATTTGAGGTCACATAGGACGTGACGCATTCATAGAAAGGTAAAGATACGATGCTCGTGAATTCCACACATGTCATGATTGGATGATGTCAGAGCTTTAAAATATTCTATCATTATATGATGTTAATAGTGATGTGTGTCCTTGTGTAGGGAAGGAAATAATGCAAGAACATGGACTAGCCGTGCTAGGGGATGTGGTAGCTACTGGTAAACAAGCGTGACTCGTGGTTTTTTTTCCCACAATACAATGCCAATAAGAATGGTCTATATTTTTGTAGAGGGGGATACAATTTTTTATTTTCAACCTATAATACTGGAGGATGTGCCAGCCACAAACATTGGTGAACTAACATGTCTCAATAATACTATCTACAATAACATTTTGAACAAAAGATATGTTGCTAATTATGAATTTATTATACATAGGGCCATACTGAAAGTCATGTGGAATTCCACTTGCAAGACATCGTCTCCCACGAAGCTACAATGCTGCAAGATGTTCCAACCACACATGTAGGTAAACAAACATGTAAGAAGAATATTATTTATCGTTAACATTCAGTAAGAAAAATATGTTACTAATTGAGGAGTCAATGTACAAAGGTCCACAACATTGAAAGCCCTATGGAAGATCCCTTGCAAGTCATTGTCTCCCATGCCGCTATGATGGCAAAGGTGGAGTGGCGTACTATTCTCTGCAACCCATTCAAGATTAGACATGCATTGTGAAATGATCAGCCAAGTGAGGCATTCTCTTGATTGGTAGAGGCATTGGAGGAAGTCAACCAAAACAAGATGGTCGAGGTTGACGAAGAAACCACAAACATAGAATGTGATATCATGGTGGTTCGTCTCCCTGAAGATAGTGCCATGCATGGATTGGGGGATGGAATTCTGTCATGGAACTCCCATATCGAGGCAGAGTCAGTCGATGCCATGTATTTGGCTGATCATGCTCTCAAGGACGTAGGGATATTACTATTCCTTGCCACAACACACTCCGTGGTAGAGCTTATCAAGCAGGTTGTGGAGGATGGACACCGACGGATGGAGTTAGGGAAAAAGTGTTGGGCCTTATGCATGGGATAGGTTATTCATTGTGAGACACCTGTATGTGTCATTAGAGGTAGAGAGATGAGAGTTTTAAAGTCATGATATGCTCACACTAGATATTGTTTATATATCACACTTGTTGGCTTCATTTAGTGAGTATAATTACTAAAATTAGTATTTCAAACTTTTGAAGGTACATGTGCTATATATTCTAGTGTACATGCATTTAGATATCTCTTACAATGGAATCATCCCTCCGGAGTTCACAAAAGATGACATTATTGCAAATGAGTGGGTGTGAGATACATTAGGATCCCCAATGAGAGGTCAATATGAGATCCAATGTTGTTAAACTATTGTTGATATGTTTTGTAAACATTTAGTAGATTTCTAATACGTTATATGACTACCAAATATTGTAGGTGGCATGCAACGTGGTAGGGCTTTTTGGAGCTTGTTCTTGCAAATGTACACAAAAGAAGGGGACACCATTTTAGATTGCAATGTAGGATGTGGTGACTTTGCATTGGTAGCGCTAAATTCTAATAGACTAATTGCATGTCTGTATTGCTTCCTTGCAGATGGAAGATATCTAAGAGCGAAGGTAGCATTTTTACGTAAACTTGTACAATATCTGATTGTAATGTAGTGTTCTTTTTCGTCATACCAATACATGGGTACTCACCCTTCCGTGTGTGCATGTAGAACTATCTCCCACAACCCAAAAATTAATCGTGTTCGATATGAATAGGGTGCTTTTACATAGGTGGCCAAAGTAAAATGGATCATTACCGGTGAAGCCCTTAGAAGTGGGCAAGTATTGGGTGATTTTGTGGCCAGGGCTCGCCAGGCTTTTGAAGGAAATATCTACATTGTTTAACATTGCCATCTGGAGCTCCATGAAGAAAGACAACTTAAGTAAGCTACTCCAATTGGTTAGAAGTGAATGTGTGAAGTCGTCAAAGCAAGCACCAACCTTTGTATTCCAATATGGACAAGGAAAGTGTAGAGCAACTCCCACAACAACTTCTTCTAGAAAGAGTTACATAAGGCCCCTTTTCATGAAATGTTTTGACGACATTGATTGGCCACACTTCAGCCCAACAACAACACTATTTGTGGATGATAGCATGGAGAAGATGCAGATGAACCCACCCAACACCTTTATATACCCACCCCCATTTGAGGGAAAACCCATGGACACAATCCTTCTGGAGCACACACTTCCCTACTTGATCGAGCTAGCGTGCTTCTGTGGTTCAGTCCTAGACTTTGTTAGGGATCACCAATCTTTCAAAATTATTAGATTCTTTTATTTACAAGTGCAATAAAATGAGGATGAGAGGAAAGAGGAGAAAGAGAGAGGAATGTGCAAGTGAAAGAGATTCTGTATAGGCATTTGCAAAATTGCAATATGTAGTGGGAGCTCACGCTCAACCGCTAAGACCCATGGACCGCTTATTGTTTCAAGCATTTCAAGCAAGCTCTTTTGGCTATCTCTCACCTAGCTGACGCACCGTTGATCCTCTTGGGGTGTAGTGAGCTTACCTTGATGCCGAAATGAGTTGACTCCTCTCTCACACATGCGGTAGCTCCATGATCCTAGATGCTAGCTCAAGCATCCTCAAGCCTCCATCCACCATAGCCACGCACGCGAGAAAAGAGAAGAGAAGAGAAGAGAGAATAAGAGAGAAGAGGAGGAGATGGTGAAGAGCTTCACCCTTTTGATCTCTCACTCACACACACTCACTCACTCCCTCACACTCTCACACTCCCTCTCTCAAGAGCACATACACAAGCAAGGTGAAGAGAAGAAGAGAGGACTCTTGTTAGCCACACACCAAAGAATGAGCTTCCATTTACTTTTTGAACTTTATATAAGCCCTAAAATCCCATGGGCACCCATCCCTTTTTACATGTCAGCCATTGTGGTGAGGTCCCTTTTTCTAATTTCCTCTTCTTGCTTCATGCCCTAAGCCTATACCCGTCTATTCTTTTACAAATAGCATAAGAGGGAGCCGGGCGATCTTTTACAAGAGTGTTTAGAGTTTTTTGAGGTGCCTTTCATTTAAAATTGCACCTTTTGCCTCGGCTTAGCTTTAGGGGCCACCTCTACGTCTTTGCTCTTTTCCATCCTTTTTCTGCTTTTTTTTTTTTCATTTTTCCACCATCCTGAATTGAGGTTAACATTACCCCCCTCTGAGACGGGTGCTAGTCCCATGGCACTTCTAACTGTTTGTTGGGAAAGGGTAGGCGGTTGGCAAGTTGTTGGTCAGGTGATGGTAGGGCCACATGTGAACTTAGATGCTTTGGAATCTTTGGCAATGATGGTTGACGGAGAAGCCAATCAGATGTCAAGTGGATGATGGGGCCTTCGAAGTTGGTGGTTTGCCGCATTTCGTTACCTGAAAGGAGAAGATGCGGTGCTCTACCTAAGGGGAGTGTCTACCTTACTGTGTGGTGCATTGTGCTTGTGCTGGTGGAACGGGGAGCTGGTCTAACCATAGGTAGGCCTAGGGGATGTCCCACACTTGAGGACCTCATTCGTGCGGTAGGGAGGTGTCGTATGTGTAGCGTAGGGTGACAGGTTTAACCATAGGCGAGTGTTACCTCCCTAGGTATGTCCTGCCCTTGATGTGCCCTAAGCGTGAAGTGGGGGGTCAAAAAGGGGCTAGGGGGTTAGGAGTGGAGCCGACCAACCAAAGCCATCAAACACGCCTAACTTGAGGACCCCTAGGTGCAGTGATCATGTCCTGTGTGGTCCTCGTTGTGTCTTCATGTGAGTCTTTCTTTCCATGTCTTTTTCTTTTTGTGATGTCTTTTCTTGCCTTCCTTCCTTTCTTTTATTCTTATTTTATTTTATTTTTATTTTTCTCTTAAAAAAAAAAATAAGCCAAGATGACAGCCAGATTCTAACTTTCATCGTCAAAGTGAGGTGGAGAAGGGGGCCGGATAGATTTGCTCAAAAATTGCCAGCTCTGCATATATTCCTTGAGATTCATGCGAACATGGAGTGAAGTGGTGGAGAGGAAGGGGTGGCTACATCGGGTGAACTGGCTGTCGTTCATATCCACAAGAAGAGCTAGGCAAAAAGAAGATAGAAGGGTAGCTCTCATCATCAAGCGCGTC
This sequence comes from Lygodium microphyllum, assembly GCF_053477565.2. NCBI lineage: Eukaryota > Viridiplantae > Streptophyta > Polypodiopsida > Schizaeales > Lygodiaceae > Lygodium > Lygodium microphyllum. Next base: position 15,914,261 of record NC_141147.1, on the reverse strand, counting down.
ATGGTGCAGCTATCGATGGCATTACGATAAAAAAAGAGGGGTGAGAGGCCACATTCTTGTGGGGTAGGGTCTTGCTTAAGTAAGAGTTTAAGAAGCCTAAGGTAGTTACAGGTGGTTATGAAGGCTGGATTGGGGCAAGAGGAAAAGTCACCAAGGAAGCGGGTCATGGAAACGTCTGGGCTTTCAAAGGTGAAGGTGAGAGCTTGTTCAAAAGAGGCACTGTTAGGATTATAGATAATGGGGAAGTCATAGCATCCATGGAGGGTAGCATCAAAATCCACTCTTACCCTATGAGGGTACACCATAAATGTAGGGTTGTTCCTCTCGTTGGGTAAGGTGTTGCAAAAGGCCATCCAGGTGAGCATGCTAATGTCGCACACCCGTCTCCTCCACATGGGTTGGCAGTTATAGACTTGTACAGAATGTGGCACTTCAAAGACCTTATTCTGCGAAAAGTCTGCCTCTCCAGTCACCCAGAGAGTGGGATTCTTTTCTCTCTCTTCCAGCCATTGCTGGCCTAGTTGGCTTCCAATCGTAATCACTTCCTCCACTACTTTAAGTGGTATGACTCTCCTCAGACTGTTGGGCAGAAGGAAGCTAAAGGAGAAGGGTTTTTTGTCCCTTTCATGTCGCTCCCAAACTATTAATTCAATGTGGAAACTTGTTGGGAGGTCATCTGGGTATGGTGGTAGGGGTGTGGATGGTTGCACGATCGACTTGGCTCTCATTTGTTTACTGGTTTCTTCCAACAGTTTCTTTCTCCTTTCCTTGAGGGTGGCTTGTCTTTCTGTAGATGTGTCAATTGATGGTGGCTACTCTTGGGAATGTGGCGAGGGGGGTTGTGTGATCACCTCTTCTTTAAATCTGCCCATATCAAATTGGAGTTCAGCTTCATTCCTCTGTCGGTCTGCTTGCTGTGTTTCTTCTTCAAATCCTGGTGCATCGACCTCCTGGGGGGTTAGGCCGGCCATCAATAAGTACTTTCGTTGATCATCAAGGCTCAGCCCCACGACATCAGGTTGGGGTGGCATGTGCAGTCTTGCTTGCAGGGCCCTACGGGCTATGCTTAGTTTCTTCTTTGCCACCTCGAGTGACTCCCCTTCCTCTGAGTGGGTGGTATCCATTAGTGTATTCAAGAAGGCTTTCTGGTGAGTGTTGAAGGCTACTTGGGCGGCCTCTGCTCTACTCTTTGAGAGGATTTTCTCTTTTTCCATGAGAGCTAGGCGATGCGCCAAGGTCTTCATCCTCCGTTCATTTTGTCTCACCCATTCTTTGGCTCTCTTATTCATTTCCTCCATCCCTTCCCCTACCTTTGCACCAGAGCTATGAGTCTTTGCTCCTGGTCTTTCAATTCTTTGCTCATTATCTCATGCTCTTTTCTTTCTAAGTTTAGCTTCTCAGTCATAGTCTCCATCTCCTTGTGATGTTGTTCTTCCTCTTGCTTCCTTTGCTCTTCTTTGGCAGCAAACTCCTCCATGCCTCCTTCGATCTGATCAGTCTTTGCGGTTAGCTCTTCATGTTGCATGGTCAAGAGTTTATACTCCCTTTGCATTTTTACCAACTCTTGATTTTCATCTTTTAGTCACTGCCTGCAGCTTTCCTCCTTGTCATCCTTAGCCTTCAACTCTTGTTTGAGATCAAAGATTTGCTTTTGTTGCATGGCTATCTGTCGGGTATTTTCAAGCTGAAAAGCAACTAACTGACTCTTTTTCCACAGCTAACTCGGCCACAACTATCTTCCTCTCCTCTTTAGCTTTCTCTAGTTGAGAGAGCAAATCATCAACGTATTCATCATAGTTAGCTGGTGGCGTCATTGTCGTGTGGATCGGAGTGGTTGAGGCCTCCACTTTTTGGCATTTTGGATCTTGTCTAGATTCGGTGTCTGTGGCCGGCCTCTTTTGCCCCATGGTCATGGTTTCCATGCTCTTCTCTTGGTCTAATTCTTTAGTGATGAAATATTGCATCCAAGCCACAAAGTTTGAGATGTCGGCACTAGTGGGGATGCTTGGGGTGAGGGTGGCTGCTTTGATGGTAGGCACCAGGAGGGTCGGGATAGGATGGATGGGGGCTTTACCCTTGCCTTCAGATGGTTGGTAGTATGATCTTCGGCACCTGAGTGCTTGAGCCTGGCCCCTCCTCCCTGGGCGGTGGGCTCAGAGCTCCTAGGTCATCTGCCCTACTTTGTTGCTCTATAGACCGATGTGTGGCTTCGGCCATGTCTTCCTCCTCCCTCCTTCTCAACTCCTCCTCTTCCTCAGCAGCCCTTCTCTCCCTCTCTTCTTTTTCTTTCCTAGATTTTTCCTCTAATTTATCAACTTCTTCTTTTTCTTTCTTCTTCCTCTCTTCGGCCTCTTGTTTTGACACCTTCTTGGCTTTCTTGGCTTCTTCCTTTGACTTTTCTCCTTCCTGTTTCTTCTTCTTCTCCCTCTCTTCCGCCTCTTTGAGGGATTCCCTTTTTGCTCTCTCTAAGTCCTCCTTCTCCTTTTTGCGGCCTTCGTCCTGCTTCTTCTTTTGTGTCGTCCTCTTCTTAGGTTTCTTTGCTTGCTTTTTGCTTGACTGTTCCTTCTGTTCTCCCCCTTCTTTGTCACTTTCGGCCCTATCGCTAGACAACTCTTGGTCCTAGTGAGGGGGCGAATTGTTGGGTGTTTCTTCTTCTCCTTCCTCTGCATCGTGTGCCTCTTTTACTGCCTCCTGGATGAGGACATTCAAAACACTTCCATAGCTGATGAAAGAGGCTTTGGATGAGGCTTTCTTCCTCTCAGTGCTTTTGGAGGTTGGGGACTCCTCGCCTGTTGGCTTGCCCCCCAAGGCTAGTGATTTTACTGCTTGGTCTATGGTCTTGTGCACATAGCCATTCCAGCCAACCTCATCCAGGGTGAAAGCTGCCACGTTCTCCAGCACAAGCACATTGATCCGGTGCATGAAGGAATTGTAGCGCTAGTTGGAGAACAATGAGTGCACCAGTTTTGCCTACATGTCGGCTTCAACATCAGGGATATCTTAGATGCTGATGTCGTTGTTGGTCAATACCTCTTCCCTCTTCATCTTAAGCATGACATAGACGTCTTTTTTCTGCTTCTTCTCCACCTCAGGCTCTAACCCCAGTGCCTTCTCCACCAAGGTTGGGTTCAAGGGTATCTGTATTTGTTTGGCCTTCTCCCCCCTTCCCACTGTTACAGTTCCACATTCTTGATCTGGGTTGTAAGTTTTGAGGAATTCCACACACTTTGTGTGGTCAGATTCTTGTGCAAACTTCTTGAGATACTTAGCGAGGTTGCACTGCTCTACGACCCTCTTGGCTGCTTCCTCCTTGGCCACTACTTCCTCAATGTTATGGATGGTTTGAAATTTTAGTTGGTTGTAGGCACGACTTTCCAAGGAGATGTTGTGTTGGGTCCTCTCCTCTTCCATGAAGGGGAGTTGGTGGGCACAGTCTTGTTGTGACATCTTTTGTTCCCCGTACTGGGTCCTCTCCTCTTCCGTGAAGGGGAGTCGGTGGGCATGGTCTTGTTGCGACATCTTTCGTTCTTGTCATGAACCATAATTCCCATTAGTGCTTTTAAAAATAATAATTTTCTGAAAAGAAAGACTTTATGTTTGTTGAATGAAAGCATTAAGATCCAACATAGATTCTTCCCTTTAGAATTTTTGCCTTTGATTTTAAAGCTTTTGTGACATTCCTCCTACATCATGAGTTTCTTATGTGTTTATGCGTTTGCTTGATCTTGATTGGTTTTAATTTGATTCACCTTACCCCCTCCCCTTCCAGATTGAGAAGAATCCTTCCTAGGATTGAAGGTTAGGAGGTCAAGGGCATTCAACATTCAGATATAAAGGTTACTTGCGCATGAACCAAGTATAGAATTCTGGGTTATACTCCAGAAAGCTGAGCCTTGTGGTCCAGATCGAAGGGTTAGATACTTACGTGTGTGATGTAAGTGAAGATATCCATTAGGAAATTGCCGGAATTGACACAGCTAGTGATGTGTAGCTCTTCTTTGGTCAGGAGACGATCAAGATATGGGTGTCCTTTAACCTACTCTTCCATGGGTCGGCCACAAAGAGTGGTTAACACTATATATGAGGTGGGTGCAACATAGGTTGGCTCATACTCCAATGACTTGATTGCGTGGCACTACTCAGTGTTGGTCATGATTTTACATCCTTCAAGTTCCCACTTCAATCACAGAGTGTACCGGTTTTGTAAAAATGGGGAGTCGGTGTTAGCTAACGCTTTTAACTCCACGACTTCTTTGTCAGTGATGGAAGAAGTCACACGCTTATCGTAGGATGTAATGAGGCACTATTTGATGGCTTGTTCTCTTGATATCTCAGTGCATAGCAACTCGATAGGGCTAAGTGGGGTGTTTTGACAAATGTGAATTCAAATGTTTCCAGGAACAAGACATCGTGTGAACTTCAGTTGCTAAAGGCTCTTGCAATAGGCCTAAGTCCAAGCGGTCATAACTTAGAGTCAGCGACATGAACGTCGCATCTAAGCATCTAAGACAAGCAATAACGTCATCCCCTGTGTCTTCGGCTAGGTCTGTGGCTAGAGTTAAGAATGATTTCTGCTCATATGAGGGTTTAAGGCCTACAGGTGGTTGGGTTTTGATGGGGCTAGAAGGCTTGGCGGCAAATGGTGGCAGTTGCTCATGAAGCGGTGGTTGAGCCTTGTGGATGAGTGTCAGAGTATTAGTTGCTACAGATGGGCTACTACACTCGGATTGGGTTTGGCAAGTCTTATTGGCACTAGCAAGGGTTGAAGTGTGTAAAGGTGTTTGTGGTTTGGGCTGATAGGCTTGCTCAACTCTTCTAGGCTTATCGGGTGAGCTTATAGGTGGCAAGTCCTAGAAGCACTGTGGCTTTTGGTTCTGAGGTTCTATGGGGCTCAGGGGGATCAAGCTTGAGGGCGGTGTGTGAGTAGTGCCTTGGGCCATTCGGGCCTTAGGGATCCATATCCAGGCATTTCCCTCATAGTAGCCTTGCACATGAAAGAGGGATTTAGGAACCCATTTTGGCTTGATCATGCTTTGATTTCTGTAACAACGTCTCGATCTCCTAGGTTTAGAGTTTCTTGTGTTACGAGGATGTGAGCGTCTACTCCTAGGCAGCGGTTGCGGTTGTTTAGGCCTCTATTGAAACTTAGGCAGTTGGGCCTTAGCTTTTGCTATTGTGAGCAGCGGCTCATGAGATTTGGTGGATGGTGGCTGAGCACTAACCCCCTCCGTAGACTTGGCTGTGAGTATTTCTACCGGTGGCCTTGCGAACTTTGATGAGGTCGCGCAACCCTTGCTGAAGGCTATAACAATGCAAAAGTTGCCTATGGCAAGGTGGATGCACTGCGACTCATAATCGACATTGCAATGAGTTTGCTTCTTGAAGGTTCACCCTAGCAGTGACTCCGTGCCTGTGTCTTTAGTGTCATAAAAGATCATTGGTATAGTCTCAGACTCGAAAGCAACATCGGCCCTGCACTTGCCGAGAAGTGTGTCTGAAAGGCCCCCATATGGGCTTAATTTGGCATTAGTGGACTGTACGGTGGTTTAGTTGGCTCCAATGATCGTGAGTTAAGACATTGCAGTCTGCTCCCTCGTTGATCAAGGCATTGAAAGCACATGTTTGCTTGTTTGGTAGTGACTGTGATGTGGAGGTATGCGGGTTCTACGACTTCCTCATCCTCATCATCAATTTTCGTGATTGTGGTGACTCGTACTTTGATAGGGGGTTCTAACATTGGTGGCTCATGCAGTGGATGCATGGGAGGGTAGTACTTCTTAATGCGATTGCCTTTGAAGAAGCATATGCCCTTGCTGTCTAGAGTCTCGAGCTCAACATTGCCAGTTCGGCTGATTGCATGAACTTTGAAAGGCCCAAGACCTCTAAACTTCATTTTCTGCTTGTGTCTTTTAATTGAGTACAGGAGCACTAAGTCGCCCTGTTCAAAGTCGCGCTACTTGACATGCTTGTCAAAGCAACTCTTGCGTCATGCCTTTTCACATATGAGTGCATGAGTGGCTAGAAGGTGAGTTTTCGAGAGGCGTTCAAGTTCAACTAGGCATTGCATCCATGCCTCCTTCCCTTCCCATTATTCTTGAAGTGCTATTCTCAGGCTAGGAATGAAGAACTCTACTAGTAGAATGGCCTCAGTCCCATAGGTCAACCTAAAGGGAGTTTGGTCGATAGCCATTTTATAAGTTTTATGGTAAGCCCACAAGGCTGCCATCAGCTTGTTATCCCAGTCGCTGTGCGAAGCAGAGACTACTTTGGTCAGGACGTTCACAAGGATCTTATTTGTGGATTCTGCATGCCCATTTACTTGAGGGTAGTATGGAGAGGATCTTCGATGGATAATTAGAAAGGTGGATAGAAGATGCCCTATCACTTCATTGATGAAGTGCGTGCCTTGATCACTGACTAGTTTGATGGGGGAGTCGAATCATGAGATCACTTGCTCCCATAAGAACTTGGCAGTCATTCTAGCGTCATTTTTTTGTGTCACTCTCACTTTTACCCACTTTGTTAGATAGTATGTGGCCACAATGATATATTTGGCCTATGAATACTATGCCATAGGACTAATGGGTCCTATAAAGTCGATCCCCCATTTTTCAAAGGGTTGTCGTGCAATGATTAGGGTCAACTCCATTTGATCATTACAAATTGGGACCTTTGTTCGCTGATACTTGTCACAATGTTTGACGAATTGTGTTGCGTTGCAAAAAAGCGTGGACCACCACAGTTGAGACTACAACACCTTGTGATTGCGAGTTGTCGTGTCTCCGCTAAAGTGCCCTCCACCAATTTCGGTGTGCGCCTCTGCAAGCACATCGTGCATCTCATGCTTGCATATGCATCTACGCAACAACCGGTCTTGTCCCAGGCTATATAGTTGGCCTGCTATCAACTGATAGGGTTGGATTTTGAGGATAAGTCGCCTAGGTCAGGCTTTTTCTATTGGTCACTCAAGCAGTCCATGCTCCAGCACTTGGACAATGTCATTTGCCCAATATGGCATTAGATCAGCCTTGAATAAATCTCTCTTGTTGGAAAGGTTAAACAGATGGGCATTTGGCAATTCATCGGCAATGCCTTGTCCACCAACGGCCTCTCCTGTGGGGATGCATGTCAGCCATGTATTGTTGTTTTCCCTTTCGTACAACCACAGAGAAGTCAAATTTTAAAAGCAGGAGCCATCAAGCTACGCGTCTTGTAGCGTAGGGTTTGTTTACTAGTTATAGCAAGGCTTGATGGTCCACAAAGAAAGTAAAAGGTGTAGCGAACAGATAGTGCCGAATCTTCTTTACAGCAAATACATGGCTAAACCCTCTCTCTCAGTCGTCAAGTAATTCATTTCAGTCTTAGTGAGTTGTCTGCTACTAGCAAAGCTCACTGGATAGTCGAGAGGTTGTGTTTGTCAAGTTGGCACAACACTACCCCCACGGTGAATTTTGAAGCATTAATATGCACGTGGAAGGTAATGGTCCAATTTGGGGCTTGTAGAATCGGTGCAGTAGTCAGAGCCTTTTTCAATTCCTCATACGCTCATTGGCATGCTTCAGCCCACTCGAAGACGATCAATAGCTTGTACAAAGGTGTGACAATCAATGCATAGTTCAGCACAAACCGTCGATAGTATCTCGTATGGCCTAAGAAGCATTGGACTCCCTTATAGTTGATTAGGGGTGGAAGATCAACAATAACCCTGACTTTCGAGAAGTCACTAGTAATGTTGTTTTTCGATACCACACCCTAGGATGCATCCATGTTTCACCCAGAACTGGCATTTTAAGGGGTTCAGAGAGAGATGATATAGGCGACACCGCTCAAAGACTACTCAGAGTCTATCTAAGTGTTCTCTCTAGGTCGAGTTAACACACAAGTCATCCACGAAGACTTCGAATTCCTTGTGAAGCATGTCTTTAAATATGGTGCACATGAGGCATTGAAAGGTGGCTGGGGCATTAGTCAACCCGAAGGGCATGACTATGTAAGCAAAGACGCCTCACTCAGTGGCAAAGGCAGTCTTATGCCTATTGGTTGGATGCACTTGTACTTGATTGTATCCAAAGAAGCCGTCCAGAAAGCTATAGGCCTCTTTGCTATCTGCCACTCTTTCGAGCATGTGCTCGGTGTACGGCAATGGGTAGTTGTCTCTCTTAGTGGCAGTATTCATCTCCTTGTAATTGACGCACACTCTAATCTTTCCGTTTTTCTTCATCACTATGACTATGGGCGACACCTAGTCTATGTGCTCAATTTCGTAAATGAATCCTACTCTCATAAGCTTGTCTATCTCCTCTTTGATTGCATGAGCATGTTTTGGATTCATCGGGTATGGTAGCTACTTGATCGACGTTGTATCTAGTGTCATGGGTATGTTATGAGTCACTACACTCAGATCTACCCCCTTAAGCTCTTCTAGGACCAAGCGAAGACGTCTATATACTCTCGCAAGAGAGCAACAAGACTCGTCTCCTCTTCTCTGTCAAGTCATTGGTAATAAAGACTGGTCGGGGTGTCTCCTCTTCCTGTGCTAGGTTCACCTCCTTAACCTTGGCTGGTCCCTCGATGGGTTCACTCGTTTGCCCTTGGTGTTTGGCACCCAACAGGATTACTACCTTGTCATCCTTCTTGAATTTCGTAAATCTCTTCGGGAGATCTTGCGGCTTTCTTTGATCTTCCATTTGCGTGTCGCTAGGCTATTTTGCCCTTTCTTCCTTCAACCGTCTGCACCTCAGGTGGACGGGTAGGTCCCCCTTGGTGCGTCTGGTCTTGGATGGTCTAGGTATTTCTGGGTCGCTATCTGAGCTTACTTTCGACTCAAAATCAAACTCGCCATTTTCTCTAGAAGAGGTGGTTTCTCCTGGCGGTTGCAGCTCAGAGGGTGACTCTGTTCTAAGCATTGGTGTCATACCTGGTTGGGTTAGGCCTGCTTGTTCAAAATCTATGGCTCCTATGTGTTCCAACCAAGCGCGGTCACAATCCATGCGCATGACCCCTCGCTCTATCTTAAAGACACTCTTTTTTTGTGGCTTGGAGTCTACTCGTACCTGTTCTATTTCTCATCCCTCAATGTCCTATTCCACCGTGTCTATCTAACCCTCACTTTTGTCATTGAAAGAATGACAGTCTTCGTACTCGTCATTGGAGTCATCTTCATCCGATTGCTCATCGTCTCCTAGGTTTAAGTCATTCACCCTGGTCCATTGCCACCTTGGTTCATCTAACAGATCTTGGAGTGGCTTGAAGTTTGCTGCTGGATTGCTAGCTAGCTTGCCAGTCAAATACTCCAGAATCTCTTGGAGTTTCCTCTTGTTATTTGGCACTTGGAATGTGACAGGTTTAGGTCACCCACGAAGGGTTCCTACCATCATGCAGATTGGCACGGAGGGTGTGTCTTTTGACTTGCCAACTGTCTTGATGGCTTGCTTGTATGTCTCATGATTCGAGAATAGCAAGTCAATCATAGCAAGGACATGCATCCAGTCTTGCCCATCCTCTAAGCATGGGATATACTTGGTCAAGGGCCCATAGGACTTCTTGACTTGAGCGTTACCTTTAAGCATCGCGGAGATGGCATCCAAGTCAACTTGTGAGGTCTTGCAAGTGTCCATCTCTACCCTCATAGCTTCCATTCTATTGCCAAGGAAGATTAAGTCGTTACCCCAATCTTCGATGACTCTGGCATTGCGTATCCAGGGTCAGCCTAATAGGATATCGTAGTCCACTCCCTTCATGACTATAAAGTCAACCGAGAATTGGACGCCTGCGATTTTCACCGACTAGTTTTTAAGTACTTCGAATGGTTTCACTCTCATACCATTTGCTAGTGTAACATTGAACTTGGTGGTCTCAATAGGAGGGTTTTCCCAAGTTTGAAGCACTACGTGGCTCACACTAAACACATACCCCCCTCCTTCATGAAAATTTTCAGCCAATGCAAGTTGGCTATGGATTAGCAAGCTTTGACAGAGATTCTTCAAGGTTTTCAGCAAGCATACTGACCTATTTCTCATTCTCATGATCATTCTTGATCTACTAAACCATGGCTATGGCAGATTTATAATAATAGTGAATTTTTTTTGAAATTTATTGAAGAGATCAAAGGGCTTTTACTCTATCAAGCTTCCTGGAGCTTCCTCAACACTCAAGGGACCGTGACATTGATCCATTCTTGGACTTGATGCTTCAAGAATAGTTGGCTATGGAGTCAAAACATGGCAGCAAGCTTTAGGCATCAAATTTTTGGATTATTCTCCTCCATTTCATGGGGCTTTTGCTCTAAATCACTCCAAGGACCTCTCTTTTACTTCAAGTATTCAAAACTTTGAAGAATCCAAGCAATGCATTCAAGATTGAAGGTCAATATTCTCTTGAACTAGAAGTATAATAGGGATTGAAGAATTTCATTGAAATATTCATCAAAGAGGCTTCAAATTCCAGGAATTTTCATATGTACTAATCATTGGAGGCGAAGACTTGTTCTAGACATCATTCTTGGATCATATTTGGAGCTAATGTGGGGATTATGGAGTCTATTATTCTCTTGATTAATTGATGGATTCAAGAAGACGGTCTATCAATATTTATGACTGAAGTTTGACTCAATGTAACATGTCCACCTATCCACTTGTAGGACACGTCTTAGCAGCCCATCAAAAAGAGAGTCCAGAAAGCGCCGCCCAGCACTCCCATGGAATGTCACGGGGTTTGCGATCTAGGTCTTCCTGACTCTTCCACGAAGCGGAAGCATTCTGGCCATTCCCACTTAGGACCGACCTGAATCAGGGTTTTCCTAATGGTCAAGTTCCTAGAAAGTAACTAACATCGAGCCCCAGACAAACTACTTTACGTAGAAACATCAGGGTCGAAGCGGATTCATGCTGCACTTGGTTCAAGAACAACATAAATTGGGACTCTAGCTTCCTAGAATCTAGGTCATCATTACCTTGTTGTCAATTTCGTTGAGAAAGTTTCCAGCCAACCGAGACCACCCTAAAATAGGACGGACCCATGGTCACATCCACCGCACTTTCCTCAGGGTGCTTTAGTTATCTAATTACCTACCACATTTAGTTTGACATGCAAAAGCTGCTTCCTTAATTAGCCAATTAATCATCGGTTCCTTCACGTAACTTAAGCACTGACATAGAAAAACAATGTCAAACAAGTTCCTTTTCAACATTTGATCTTTATTTATCAGTCTTTGGAATACATCATATAATCCAGCCCGAAGGCTAATCCATAATCCACCTGAAGGCTAATCCATAATCTGCCCGAAGGCAATTCCATAATCTGCCCGAAGGCAATTCCATAATCCGCCCAAAGGCAATTCCAGCAATCCTCAGGGATCACTATTCCAAGTTTCCTCCGGTAGACTAGTACACGGGCCTCGAGATCCAATCTCAAGTCACATCGGCCTCTTGTGCAAGGTCCGGAGGCAAGGGATTCACGGCTAGAGCCCCCTGGCACCCAAGCATCCTCCTGCTCCAAGTAGCACCCACAGAGAGACCTCTCGCGGCGGGTTCGGTCCACGTACCTGGCGCGACTAACAACCCCCTTGGATAGGGTTAGGCAGACAGTCGGGGGTAACTGATGTTGCCTCTCCCTCTAGGCTTTCAACTTGAAGCATTAATTATTTTCCAGCATTAATTCCTTGAGCAAAGAAGTACAAACAATGCTCCTAAGTGTACAAACACAAGCATTCCAGTGGTCGTTTATACAGCCAACTGCTAAGGTATGAATCCTTCTCTCCGAATCCATCCATCATTGGATTTGGGATCAATTGCGACTTGGCAAGATCCCAAGGGTTTCGTAAGCTAAGTTGCTTGTTTACCCTTTTATCCTTGGGTTAGGGTTTATACCCAGTTAACCCAAATTGTTTCCACCTTATGTTTCTTTAAATTAAAGACAATAATTCCTGGGCAACCTTGTCGCCCTAACTTGATCGGTCAATTGCTTGCTAGGCAATTCATAATTACCCTAACTTGGCAAATCAGTCTCAAAGAAGGGTGATGAAGCAGGATGACTACTCATCCTTTTGCAAATTAAACTTGTACTTAGAATCTGCCAACCTTGTTCTAAGGAGTGGCAAATCTATTTTGTGTTTTAGTCACAAAATCATGTGACGTTGCAACTTGTTGCACGAGACAAGTGTCGCACCACCTAACTTATGGGTTTATTTCTCCCATCACATGGTATTCCTTGGTCAAGAATACTTTGGTCAAGATGTAGAGTTTGGGATGTCCTCTTGACCCAACCCAACCCTAACCCCTACTAGGCCGATAACATTTGGCCCTAGGGTTTCTAAATTCAAACGGAAGTCTAGTATTTGGTCAATTGATCCTTAGGGTAAAAACCCTAGATCATTCTTGCATGGGCGTTTAACTAACCCTAACATTCCATGAATGTGGGTAGGACCTTTGAGGTCGAAAATATTAAGTCGGTTTCTCGAGTGCGATACTAGGCAGAATTTTATCGCGGCTTAGCTCTACTTAGCGCATTAAGGTGATCATCATTTGAGTTACACCATTACAAGCAATTTACCTAATTGATCAAATTGTCTTGCGACAAGAGGTGATCTTTCCTTAGAGATGCAAATACTTTTCCTAAAAGATGTAAATAGTTGCAAGATATAACATTCCATGCAAATATGCGATTCATAGACTTTTTCCTTCTATGCAGCTATAAGTTCTACAATGATCGTTACTTTTCCTTGCCTAAACTATAATGATTGACAATTCAAAGCTAACTTGTATAAGCCCTACGTTGATTTACATCAAGAACTATGCTTATAAACCCTTCGTTTAATGCATTGAATTCAAGCTTTAATATGAAAATGCATCCTTTCCTAAATACAAACTTCGATAAAAGAACTTCATGCATGAGCGAATGCCATGAGACCATTAATGATTTAATTCGTCCTTCAACACTTAGCCCAACCTAGGATGTAATTATCATCGCATGCAATTTGCATGGTACATAAATCCCTTTCATGCATTACAACTACTCGGACAACATTTAATGGACGTCAATGATTATCTCCTACAAATCACAACTAGGAAATTATTACCTAAGTGCATTATGCACTGTTCTTTTTCACGAGGCAATCAAGGATGCATTTAGACAAATCCACCTTTTAACTTATGCAATATGCGTTCATGATTGCAATTTGGAAAGTGCAAGCAATTTCAAATGTACGACATGCAACTAAATCTTGTAAATCGGGCAAGGAAATAAAATTCCCAATGTATTTTAACTTGACTACGTGAATTAAAGACATGCTTAAATGCATTCTTTTCATGCGAGACTATTAACGGAACCTGGGCATTAGGACTCGAGGCGTTGTCCACTCGCGTGCTCGGGGTGGAAGCTCCCACGTGTGCGCCTCGCGTCTTTAGCTTCGGAGCCATTTATGCAGTGTATTTTGTTGCAGCAACTCCCCTTGGGTCACTTCCGTGTATCGGATCCTCTTTGTCTGAGATCCTATCTTCCACGCAGGACATAGCCCTTGCAGATACGATTTTTAAGAAAACTTGAAAAGCTGGGTGAATAGGGCTTATGGAGGCCTTTAATGGAAGCTTCCAAGCTTCTGCTTCCTAACAGAAGACGTGGAGAAGATGGTGATTGGGAAAAGGATGAGGATGACAACGAAGAAGAGGATGGTGGTGGTGATGGTAATGATGATGAAGATGATGGTGGTGAGGACGGCAGGGGCGCGCAGCCTGGCAGCAACGAACTGGTAGCGGCAGCAATGGCGGCTCCTCACGGCAGTAGGCGGCACATGATTCCCTCCTCTCCCTCTCAAGCTTGAGAGGAGGGGTTCATATATAGGTGGAAGGGGGAGGGATAGCCATACACATGGCTAGTTGCATGCTTCCTCCTCCCCTCGTGCTCCCCTACTCCTCTCACACTCCCTCTCCCCCACCATGCAACGGCTGAAGGGGAGGGGTTAATAGTAATTTAAAAAAATTGCAAAATTTTATCCATTATCCATTTGCCTTTTCTTGTGAAGGGTGTTCCCGCATGGAACTACGGGTTTCAAGCCTCGGCTCTTGTGCTCCATGCGGGCTAAAGTTCATTGATACATGCGGAGTAAGTACTTAGCCAAGGGTCTTTTTGTCGAGGGGAGGTTATTTTAAACAGCTTTTTGCGTGGATTATGGGTCTTCAATATTTCGTAGCGGAAATATTACACTCAAGCAACATCTTCTTCTTCAATCATTGAAAGAGGTACTTCTATTACTCTTCTTTAATCTCTCTAATTCCTCATTCAATTGTTGTTTCATTTCCTATTGATGAAGGAGAGGTTAAGTAGAGTACTCTTACATTGAGCTTCAATCTTAGAATTGATTGAATGAACCATAATGCTCAAGTATTGGGACATTGAATTTTGAATGTCAAGCATGAATTGATTGATGAATCAATCCATTGAAATTGATGGTATCATTACTCCTTGCATTGTTGATTGATCAGTCCATAGCATAAACCATGCAATGTCCTTTCAATTTTGCTAAAGGATTGCTTAACCTCTAACTTTGCTGATTCAATATTGAGAATACCCAAGAAATTTGTAAAAGGTGAGCATTGTAAATCAGTGAGTCACTGATTACTATAGGTAAACCTTTCTCATCCTCATTTACATACATTTTACCTTCCAATTTCTGCATATAATTGAAATTTCAAAATCTTGATTCAGCCATGCATATCATGCCTTGATTTTTAGAACACTAGCTTTGCCATGTATATTCTAACCGAGAAAAAAGGTTGAAGCCATAGACGAGATAGCAAGACAATAGCGAGGTGACCCTCCCTTGCTATTTATGACTCCATAGGGTGGCCCGAAAGGAAATTTGCACACCTTTTGGAGTTTTAGAGCCCATTTAGATGCCCATATACCATTTTATTCCTCACCACATGTGGTGGACCATGGAAGACCACTTACGAAAGTGTGGATAAAGACTTGAAGACTTTTGGTACTTAACAAGGCAATTGATGATAGTTTTGAACAGAGATATAGGTTTACAGGTACTTGGAAGGTAATTACAGGTTATTGACAGAGCCTATAGATGTAATTCAATGCCTACAAGGGATTCTTAATGATCTATGACCAAATGGGTTGAAACAGGGTTCAAACAGTGAGTTTACAGGTTGTTACAGATTGCTGTCTCATTTTGGATAGTTTTAAAGAATCAATAACAAAAGTGGGATATTTCATTTTGAATATATTGGTTCGTATGCTCAATGCATAGAGGGCAAAGTTAGCTTTGACCCTAGTTATAGAGCACCTCATTTGGACCTATGGTTCAAAAGTTTTGGTCATTTTAGTGATAGGTGGTCACTGTAGGCACAGGTTGACAGGATATATTGTTTTGATTTGAAGCAAGCATATACCTCTTCCAAACTTATAACCTTAGTAAATTTGTATATCTACATTGTTTTTGCTTCATTTGGAGCTATCAAGCACTTAGATTGGAGGAGTATAGCTCTGGTTATTGACCATTGAATGTAGGTAGTCCTAAGTTACTACAATTTCCATGATGGCAAGGAATAAGAAGAAGGAGTAGATATTGGAGCACATTAATGAGGGCTTAGAAGATTACAATGTTGAGGCAAATTGTACCATAAGGACCACAAATCAGGGACAATAATTTATGGGCAATAGTACAACTAATGAAGAGATCCAATAGCCAAGGGTTCCTCATGACAACGAGCTTAGAACTGAAGTAAATGATACTCATGACTATAATGACTTCCAGTAGCTATCAAAGCAAGTTAGTAACATGAATGAGGGTCTAATCCAACTTACCCATTCAATGAATGACAAGTTTGGCAAGATGATTACACACATGGACTAGCAAAACCATAGGTTGAATGCCAAATTTGAACAGTTGGTTACAATACTCAGCAACTTGGGTAACAAATTGCAAAGCAATCCACCTTCCCATGCTGAAGATGTACCTGTTATTCATGGCAATGTGAGGCCCATAGCAGCCCATCAGCATATACCATTCACTTTTGAACATGGAGGAGGACCTTCTAAAGTGAATGAAACAGTTTGGCCTCATACCCCAACTCTTGGAATAGAAACATGCCAAACTTCACTAATTCAAGAGATAAGGGATAGCAAGATTATTCCCTGCATGATGACATAAATGAATTTGTACATGGATGTCATCCCTTTTATAAAGAGTTTGGTTCTCAACATACTCAAGTTCCTAATGTAAGGGATGATCAAGGACAATATGCACATGATAAAGCAAGGAATGGAGACAGTTTCCAACATGTTGAAGATCATGATGATAGGTTGCTACATGGGATATTCACTCATAACCAACAATCACATGGAAACTCATTTTTTGGACATCAATATTTTGGAAATAATCAAAATGGGCAGCATTCATCTACCCCTAATCATGGACAACAAGCAATGAGTGATCATTTTAATAGGCAACAAACTTTTGGATATACCAATCATAATGGGCAACACTATCATGGTGCCAATGAATACAAGAACAAGATCAACATATCCAATTTCAAAGGAGATAAAACTTCACCGATTGAACTTGAGGAATGGATCGACAAATTGGAAATGTATTTCACCCTCTACCTACGCAATGATCAAGTAAAGATTTGTTATGCAACGCTACACCTAGAGGGATATGCACATACGTACTGGAGATACATGAGCAAGATTGGAGAGAATTTTTAGTCTTAGGAGGACTTCAAATCAGTCATGACTCAAGTATTTGTGTCACCCATGGAGAAGGAAAGACTTGAAAGGAAATGGTATGATCTTAGGCAAAGGGGTTCTACAGTGAGGTAGTATTCCAGCTAGTTCTTAAACCTTTCCATGTATGTGGAAGGCATTTCCAATTCAACCAAACTAAACAAATATATTTTTGGTCTTGATTCAAACCTTTCAGCTGAAGTTGGGGTAGCCAAGCCTACAAATGTCCATGTAGCCATTCAATATGCTGAAAGGTACATCCAAAAATATAGAAGTGATTTGGCTTCATTATAGCCCAAAACAGGAATGAACTATCAATCAAATTAGCCTATGAGATTTGGATAGTAGTTCTAGCCAACAAAGAGAGGGATTTAGAGCTGAAAACAGGTTTCAAAATAATTTCAGCAAGGTTCTAACTTACCCTACAACATATGCTTCAAAACATGGCAATAATTTCAGATATAATCCTGATCTAAAAGGAGAATTCAAGAGGGTTGAGGGTGTGATTAAGCAACATCCCAATAATAAAAGCAATGAGGCACTTCTCAATGACAAATCCAA
Organism: Lygodium microphyllum; assembly: GCF_053477565.2. Lineage (NCBI taxonomy): Eukaryota > Viridiplantae > Streptophyta > Polypodiopsida > Schizaeales > Lygodiaceae > Lygodium > Lygodium microphyllum. The sequence goes on along the minus strand of NC_141147.1, from coordinate 15,896,969 downwards.
GGGTTTATGCTATAAATGTGGAGAGAAATGGTCTCTTGAGCACAAGTAGAAGTGCAAAGGATATATGGCAAAGTCTAATATGCTGAATATTGAAGATTTTGATGAAGAAGGGACACAAAAAGTAAATCTTTTGCAAGTAGAGGCAGTTCCTACTTGTGATGAGATGCATGAGCATGATGGCCAAGACACGCAAGAGGAATTAGAGCCAATAAATAGTTTTCCTTATGATCTAGGTGGTCCATTTGATCCTGGTGGATTAGAGATTGATAATTCTTCTATGGTTTCTTGTTGGCCCATGTTATGTTCCATGTCTCAAGATTCATGGATGGGTTGTAAAGGTGAAAATACACTTTGATTCAAGGGTACTATAAACTCAAAGGTTGCTCATATTCTCATTGATACGGGTAGCACACATAGTTTTTTCAATGCCAAATCATTGTATGAGCTGAAGTTATTACCTCAAGAAATAGATGCCCCACTAAAGGTACAAGTGGCTAATGGTGCTCAAGAGTTGAGCAAAGAGATATGCCGATAGACTCCTATTGAATTATCAGAGTCTAGCACTATTGTGAGAGACTTGATTGTCCTAGATATGGGTCCTATTGACATCATCATTTGCTGTGATTGGCTTAATTTTCTTTGGATCTAAATCAGTTCTTCATGGAGTTTACTTGGAATGGGCGGCAAGTAAAACTTAATAGCATGGAGAGAAAGCAAGTGAAAATAATTAGCAAGAAGAAGATGAAGAAGGAAATTAATGCTATGTCTTGCATTTTCACACTTCCTCTATCAAAGACAGATGAAAATCATCAATCTACTACACCTAAGGAGCAAGATCCATGCCTATGTAAACTCTTGGAAGAGTTTAAGGACATATTTCAACTGCCTACATCATTGCCTCCTCAGCATGAAGTGGATCATCCTATTGACTTAATGCCTGACACTAAATCCATCAACAAACATCCTTACAAGTTATCCAAGTATGAGAGAGAAGAAGTAGAGAAATAAGTTAAAGACTTGTTGGAAATGGTTTATTTAGCCTAGCCAATCACCTTTTGCTTCTCTTCTACTACTTGTCAAGAAGAAAGATGGATAATTTAGGATGTGTATTGACTATAGAGACTTAAACAAGAGCACCATAAAGGACAAGTACCCAATTCCCTGCATTGATGATTTGTTGGATGAACTCAAGGATGCAAGAGTTTTCAATAAGATTGACTTAAGGTCAAGATATCATCAAATCAGGATGAAAATAGGGGATGAGTACAAGACATATTTTAGAACATAAAGAGGTCTCTACCACTTCCTAGTTATGCCATTTGGACTTTCAAATGCACATGCAACTTTCCAGGCTCTTATGAACAAGATTTTGCAGCCATTCTTGTATAAATCAATCTTTGTATTCTTTGATGATATTCTCATCTATAGCAAATATAGAGAGGAACATTTGAAGCATGTCAGAGAAGTCCTTCTTACCTTGAGAAGACACGAGCTTTTTGTAAAGGAAAGCAAGTGTACTTTTATGGCTGATGAGGTAGAATACCTAGTTCATATAGTTGGTGAAAAAAGAATTATGGTTGATCCAAAGAAGGTCCAGTGTATCAAGGATTGGTCCATACCACAAAATTCTACTTCATTGTGAGGATTTCTTGGATTATCTTCTTTCTATAGGAGATTCATCAAGAATTATGCCCATGTAGCACTGAGCATAAATAGGACCAAAATCAGCACCAAAACAATGGCATATCATATGCATAGCTTCCCATAACATCCATGTGCAATTCAAGTGCCAAATGACATTAATAGCTAGTACCAAGCAAGCATAAACATCAAATGCTAATGTAGCACTGTTTGGGACTGCCTGTGGATTGTGACAATCTTGGACTAAAGTATATCATATCCAAATGTCAATACCAAGCTCAAGCCTTCATGCTTGATCCTTCTCACCTTTCAATTGGTATCAAAGCAAGAGAGCACGGAGGTGAGAGCTATGGCGGATGGAGCAAGAGTAGGAAAGAGAGAGACTCCAAATGTGGGAACTCCAACAATCACAATGTGTGCCCGGGCTTCCCTTTATTCAAATGTGACTAAAATAATAAAGAATGAAGTGAGAGTGATGGGCACCTACCACCTGTAGTGTGTAGGTGCAGGTACTGTTAGTGTAGTAATATACAGGCGGCTAGGCGGAGGCGCCTTTACCCCCAACAAAGGAGTGGGTGAGAGAAGCCCAAGAGCACTTAAAAGATGCTGAACCTATCGTAGGAGATGAGATTGATGAGCTCTCTAGTGTGACCACACCAGTATTGTCTACCCGATTAAGATCGAGAGATGCATCCCACTCCATGTAGCACCACATAGACAAAGCCTGGATACTACAAGTAGGTAGACTGGCCGAGATCACTGGCAAAAGATTGAAGAGCCTAACAGAAGTAAGTGGTTGCCAACCTAATCATGACATTTATATAATCCCCTGTGGCTCTACCTCTAGGAGAGCTGCTTAGGTAGAACCCAACACTATGGCAAGTGTTGAAGTAGTGGATAGAAAGACCTAACAAGCTTGGAGCGACATACTTGCCTAGCCACGATGCGATGATACATATATTGAGCTTGATCCTTAACTTAGTACCTAAGTCTTTGCACATAAATACTTTTTGGGAAGGCACAAAAATATACACGATCTTACCTATCAACACACTAGGAGATGCTACAAGGAAGGGAATTGTAGATATAAGAGTGGGAGTCAATGTGCTTAGCCATATAGTCCTTCGGGCTTGGGATAACCCACCTATGGATACTACTAGTTTTAATGTCACATTGGCTAAGGGAATGAAGATTAGACCATTTTGAGTACTAAAAGACTGGCCCTTAAATATAGCACGAGTTTAATTTCTTAGTAAACTTCATAGTCATGAAGGGAATAGACTATGACATCTTGCTAGGCTGACCTTGGATGCGAGGCGCACGAGTGTTAGAAGATTGGGGTAATGGTCTAATATTCTTGGGCAATAGATTGGAAGATGTAAGAGTTGAGATGGATACTTGGAAGACCATGTCAACAATGGAATCAAAATGTGAGAGCTGAAGCTCAACTGCCAAGACCCATGGATTGCTTATTGTTTCAAGCATTTCAAGCCAAGTGCAATGGTGGCTACCTCACACATAGGCATGCATGCTCTCACACCTATGAGTGTAGTGAGCTTACCTTCATGCCTGATCAAGTTGCCTCCTTCCATGAGCTCTTTAGTAGCTCCATGATCCAAGGTTCGCTCAAGCAAGCTCGATCCTTAAGCTCCAAGCTCCAAGCTCCATTGTCTCATGTGAGATAAGCGAAGAAGAAGAGAGGAGAAGATGGAGAGCTTCTTTACCATGATCCCTCGCCCTCACATGCTCCCTCTCTCAACCACAAGCACAAGCAAGAAGAAGAAGAAGAAAAAGAAGAAGAAGAAGAAAAAGAGGAGGAGAGCTAGTCTTGGATACATACAAGAATGAGTTTCTTCATTCACCTTTTGCCTTTTATACATACCCTACTCCTCTTTGGGTGCCCATCCCTTATTTACATGACCGGCCATTTTAGCCTAGGTTCTGTTTCCATATTTCCTTCCTATTTACATTGTTCCTTCACCCATGCTTTTTTACATTTTCAAATTGCACAAGAGGGAGCCTAGCACTCTTTTACAAGGATTAAGGGTGTGCTTTTATATTTAAGATATGCCTTTTTCCTTTTGCACTTGCCCTGGACTTTTAAATTTGCTTCTTTTTTTGCCTATTTTTTCAAATGCAATGATGATCATTGAAGAGAGACTAATCCAAGATGATGAATTCTTAATCAATTTCTAACAAGGCCCTTTTTGAGTCTACATTCCCCCTAATGGAAACACTTGATATTCTCTTTATAGAGCCTAATTTATTTGAGTCAATGGAAGACTCTCTTATGCTTTTATGTATATACTATCATTGTAGAGGTTTCTGATTGAGGGATGATTTGCCTTTGATTTAGAGACCTTATACCACTTATTGTCAATGGGTTGTCATTGGTGGATACATGCTTGATATGCATAGTGGTATGCATCTATACCTACCATAGATATTTTGACAGTCTTTAGTGCTCCATAGTTTAAGTTTTAACTTTACACTACTAGTTGTGTCATGCATCCCGGTTGGTACCCAAATTCTCTTAGTAGTGGAAGCTTACTCTTTTGCATGTTTGCTTACAATTACATGTTTATTTACTACAGTTTTATGGACATCCATTATTACTGAAAATCTATTTTTTGAGCCATTTCTTTGAGAGGATGCACTTGTATTTAGTACTCTATGCTTCCTGTTATGGATAGCAGCGTATTAGGCTCAATCTTCTCCTAGTTGCATGCTTTATGGCTAAATTTTAGGGCTGATTTGTAGTCATTAAATTAGCCCATATTATCTTTGATTTGGAAACATAATGATAGGTGTTTCAAATGCTTGCAATGATAATATTATCGTTAAAATTGAGAAGTTGGATAGTAATAACTTTTAGTATTGAAAGACTCATATTTTGGCAAGTATTGGTGCACAAAAAAAAAGTAAATCCATTAAAAAACAAGGGAATAAAGCAAGAAAATTGGGATAGAGATGATTGGGATGAACTATGCAAGTACACCATTATATTATCTTTCTTTAAGCATGTGTACTTCAATTTCGTTCTAGCTAAAGGTTATGATTATGCTTTAAAGAAAGAGAGGTGTGATCTTTATGACAAGAAAAGTCATGCACTAACTAGGCTCTCAAGTGTGGGACAACACACCAAACCTACTTTGAGCTTAACCCATCTCCCAATTACACATGCACAAGCACAAACACTACACAACAAAGTAGACATGCCCTCAAAAAGAGCACATTAATTGTAGGGTTTTGAATATCCATGGTTACTGAAGATTCACTAGAGACCCAAAAATAATAGTAGCTTGTCATCTTGTATATCAATGCAACATCCATAACCCCTTTATGACATCCTCAACAATGGCCAATAGACTATAATGACACTTTTATTACCCCCTAGATGCTATAACTTCTTAGAAAAACCATGCCATCATGACCATCCCTAGCACTCAGTTTTGCACCATGATATGCCATGGGACCGACACTCAACTACTAGGAGGGGGGTAATGTTAACCCTCATAGACATTCAAAGGAGTGGAAGTATCCATGAATTATGTGCAACAATTTTTAGGGTTACATGCCATGTAATGATATTTGTGTTAAAGTTGTTGTTTATGGAAAATGAGGATGAGGCTCGCTCACTCCCATGCAAATTGTAAATATTATTTGTTAAAACCTGATTGAGTTCCATGGGAACACTCAAGTGCATAGAATTGTGGGTAGTCAAGAGACCACAAATATGGGCCAAATGCCCAAAGGGGATAAGAAACCCTAAAACTTTGTAGAAAAGCAATGAGAGAGAATGAAAGGGCATTCATATGTGTGGCAACTTTTTCTCCTTATCATCTTGCTATGGTCTATGTGAGTGAGTGAAGGAGAGAAAGTATGAGTGGGTGAGGGAGAAGGGATAAAGCTCTCCTCTTTTCACATATTCTTCTCTTTAACTCATTTTGGTGAGATTGTCTATGTGTGTGTGCAAGAGTGTGTGAGGTTGAGAAAGAGTGTGTGTGAGGGATGCATTATATGAAACTCTCTTTCTCCTCTCTTTCCCAAGCTTGCATACCACTACTCATCCCATGTGTGGCAACTATGAAAGTAAGGTCATGAGCAAAGAGCAATGCATGTGGATCATGGAGAGATGTTTTGTTGACCTATTGTGACTACAAAGTGGTTATGGTTTTCTAGGCATGTTCAGTACACCACCTTGAATCAATCTATCTTTGGTAGGTTAGTTCATGTGTTTCTATGCCTGTGCAAGTAGGCCAGGTGAGAGATAGTCTCGACTTCGTAGGTCAAAAATCATGAAGGAATAGGAGCGCATATGTGGTCTTGATGTGGAAAGCAAACGCCACATCTTCCTACTTTCTAACAAGCTATTTGAATCCAAAACTATCTATCACTATGGGTGTACAGATCTTGACCAAAAGATGCTCCTACAAAAATCCTCTAGAAGGTTAGTACGGGTGTCCCACATCCTTCTCAAACAAGAGATCCCATTAGAGACTCTTGTTCCAAGTTGGTTAAAATTTATAGTTAATTCTTATAACATTTTTATTTGGTTAATGACACAAACATGGCACTTGGATATTAGTTGGGTTGGAGGGGCTTCCCTTGCTCACGCAACTTCTTCCTGATCCACTCCCATAGTGCTCCTCTTTGGCTCCATGATGTCTACTCCTTTGAATCTTCAACTATTTGCACCACTTCATCGATCAAGCTAGTTCCATAGTTGTCACTAAGATTGGTTATCATTTGACTTATCATTTTCTTGCTTAAATTGTAAGGCTCAAGGTAGGTAGTAGGGTGATGGTTATTGGCGATTATTTTGGAAGAGTGTATGGTTGGGGAAAGAAAGGATCGTGATAGTAGTGATAGTTGAAGAATGATGGGGGTTGTGGGTAGAAGTGTGGGGAATGATAATGGTCAGAGTAAGTGGAAATAATTAGCTTTAGGTGAAATAGAGGCCCGAGGGATGATGATGAGAAATAAGGAGGGTGAACAAGAGGATAGATATTTCAAAATCCTTTGGCAAGGTGTTGATCGAAGAATTTGATGCTCATGTATGCTCGGGTGACTCCAAGAGGCCTTCTTCTTAGTCTTCTTTGCTCTCTCTCTCTCTCTCTCTAAACTCGAGAAGAGGGGTGAAGAAGGTAGTATCATGAGAGTTCTATGGCAATAGTACGGCACCCTCTTCTTGGCTCTCTCTCCTCTATAATCAATAGCAATACTCCTCCATTTTATAGCCTTACTACTCCTACATTCAACTATCATCAATTTGTGTTGTGGCTTGCTCTATGGCAAATTGCATGGTGCCTCTTTTTGTTCAGTGATTGGTGCCATTGGGTGATGAAGAGATGAAGATCTTGTGTTGAAGTATGTAAGGTTTATTAGCGTTCCTCTCCCCCTCTTTGTTCATGATGGTAACCTATTGTTTGGGCCTTTGCATGGTCATTATGGTTCAAATGTCTTCTTCTTCTCTCTCTCTCTCAATGTGGAGATTGGCTCCTTAGGCTAGTGCAAACTATGATTCTAGTCATCTCCCTTATTTGTTAGTGTTATTATCATCATCATCTCTTACTTTTTAACCTTTATAATTTCCCTTCTCAAGCCCTTATTTCAATGGGTTTGGCACCAATTGGTCTACATTCCTAATTCCGAGGTTCATTCTTTTGTTTTAACTCATTATTGGTTCAAGCTATTTAACATGAAACTATGAGACACTAATATATACTTTTATCTATAAAGTTATTGTCTTGGGAAGTCAATTCATTGGTCAAAGGTTCCTGAAAATTTTCAATTATAAGTTAGTATGGATTTGTACACATGCATGAGCATATATATCCTCAAGTGATATATGTTTAATGCCCATTTTTACACATATCTATGTACATATGCAACACATGTTCCTACATTAGTAGAATCCTAAAAATTTTATAAACATAATATGGTTATAGACATGTACACAAAGAAGAACAATTTCTACATGTATCGATCACTTGTATACGTATGTACCCACATCTAACTTATTGAGTAAATTACTATACCAAATACAATTGATAAAATATCAATAAATAATCCAATGATGAATATAGAAATAATACAACAATAGATAAATCCTAAACCTATTTTAAAAAGCACATTAGCATAGAGAAAATTCTAAAGGGCCTCAATGTAGGTTGTACTATTTAACATGTGACAAAAGCTTGTTCTATCTTCAATTAGATTAGTTTATTTTCAAAGTCTATCACAATTTAAGTTTTATTTTCACCTTTCTTAAAAACCTTTGGACTTGTCATTTACTAAGCCCTAATGTGGGTTGTATTATTTAACATTAGTGACAAAGAATCTTGTTCTCTCTTGAATTTGATTAGTTTATTTATCAAATTCTATCACAATTAAAGTTTTATCATAACTACTCTTGAAAGCCTTTGGACTTGGCATTCGCTAAGCCCTTGGACCTCTACACTTATCGTGGTAGGCCCTTGTAATTACATCATCTTGCTTAATTACTATGTTGTTCATACGATTCCACCCATGCTTCATTTGGTGTTTTGGTTTGAAAGGGTTGAAAGGATGACCAATTTTTTATAAAAGAGGTTATGTGCATCTCAGTGTTTGTTCTACCTAATGTATTGAGTGACATGCTTTTATGTTCTCAACTTACTACTTTTTCTTGTTATTTAGTATGATGACGTGTTATATGTTATGTATATGCTATGTAGCCCTTCAATATTTTTCCATTATCTTTCTATTATTGTTATGCACATAATGCCTTAGTGGATTAGTACGTTGTTTCTTAACATTTTAAAAGAAAAGATGGCTTATTCATGTAAAATGATTGTATTTAAGGTAATCAAATAATTTTTATATTTAAATTAATAAACTATAAATTATTACTATTGGAGATAAAGCAATTTTTCATTGTAGCTTAACAAAAGAGACTCAAAAATATGTTGAATGGTTAAATTTTTAATCCTTCATAGCACATATGCCTTTATATTTCCCCGAGATGAAGGCATATGTGTAACCTAATACAAATGTGAAGTTGTCTTAGTCTAAGGTTTGGTGAAAATGCCCTTAGTTTGATCTACTTGACTCATATTTTATTCTAGGTCAAACTCATTTGCTTATCATTTTTACTTATATTGTGACTTAGCAAACAAGATTGTTGTAACAATAAGCAAAGGCCATTCTTGTTGATGGAGGCCCCAATGTTATATAAAGGGTATGTGGTCGAGTAGTAGAGGGTCCTCTTCTTCTTCATTTCTACAGAGTCATCATCTTGCTTTCTAGTACACCACATTAATGGAGACAACGGGCAGGGAGCATACTGGACATCATTCTAACACATCATGTGCTTCATCCATTGTTAGCTTCAATGCCTTCTATTCAAACACTCTCATTTAACTCCTTTCATCATGTGCTTCATTGTTGTTAGCTTCTTTAGTGCCTTCTTTTCAAACACTCTCATTGACTCCTTTCAAGAACAATCCTACATAAATATAGAGTTCTCAACAACATTCAATGTCGACACTTCTCAAATCCACACAAAAAAACTCAGATAACTAGCTAATCCAGAAGAGCTAGGTTAGAGATAGAAAATACAATGCGTAGCACAACATCTCCACATGTTGACCCTTCTTCACAACATTATCAAGATGCAATGATGAATCGTGAATTGACCAAGAAACTCAACAAAATGCAATGGAACAAATGTTCCATGCTATGTCTTCATTAATGATGCAGATTAACCATACCAACCAAACTTTGGCAAACTTGTTAGCATACAACCAAAGCCAACAGGGTTACAAGACATACCCAAAGGTGTGCCTAAAGCCATTTAATGGGCTTTCAACACAAGATGTCTTAGGCTATATAGATCACTTAAAATGTATCTAGTTATCATGCATGAAGTGAAGAGAGAAAATCTTTAGAAATATGCACCTTGATTAAAGTCATCACCACGACCTGGTTCATGCAATAGTTTATCCAAACAAAAGCAAATTGGACAATGATAAAGGAATCCATTATCAAAATATTTTGCATAGCAGAGTGTGACACAAATAGCTATATAACAACTAGAAAATTTGAAGCAGAAACAAAATGAGCCTATAGCACAATGTGTTGTAAGACTCAACTAGCTCCTATTAAGAGTAGATCATCCCACAATGCTAGAGGAGATGAAATTGTTCTTCCTTTGGCCATGTCTACTACATGATATCTCATGAAGGGTTAGGGATCAAGGACCAGCCACATTCCATCACACAATCCAAGTCGAACAGAGAATTGAAGCCAATAGCCAAATAGACATCATCAGCCAACCATAGTTCCCAATGCACAAGTTCCAACATGAGGTAGCCACCCCCATGAAAATCAAAGTCCAAAATGCATAGATGACATAGTGGTGGCAACAACCATACATTCCCAACAACCAAACACAAAGCACCAATAGGATATTGCTACCTAGAAATGGCATGCAAGGGTAGCCTAAATGTTTTTATTACAACAAATATAGACACATCAAAAAATACTATTGCAAGCTTCAAAGGGCACAAACACAAAATCTACAAGTACTCACATTGAACCAGTAGAATTTGCAACTATCTAGGAAAACATTTAGGTGAATGGATGATGAAGGCCACACATTCGCAATGTATCCTACAATAACAACCTTTAACAAGAAGAGTATGCACATTACATGTCATACTCCAAGGCCAACTAGTCGAAGCACTCCTCCACACAAGAAATACCATCTCTTCAATGAGTCAAACACTAGTAGACAAGCTCAAAACACCCATCATATGACCACAACCCATCAAAATTTTATTTGGAAATAATCATAACTTATTTTGCACGAATAACATTGCACAACTCAACATGGAATTGGAAAACCTAAAGGACACACACAAATTTTACATACTTTCCTCACAAGTATTCAACATCATAATAGGACTAGATTAGTTATCAAATATACAAGTTCTCATTGATTTTAGAAACACACACTTAGGATATACAATCACACACCAATAGCACTCATTGCACTAGTAAATTAGGAAGTATTCACAAAACACTATTGATCCCCCAACAAAATGCACACAAGACATAAGGTACATGCTCCAACAATACAAAGACTTATTTAAGTCAAGAAGTATCACCGACAAAGTGAAATTACCGATATATCATGAAATCAGGACTAGAAACTCACCTCTAATCAAGATGGAAACACGAAGAAGTTCACCCAAAGAGAATCAGTGTATCAATGAGGCTATCAAAGACATGTTAGAGAAAGGCATCTTCATACCTTCATCAAGTGGTTGGACATTTGAACCACATTTGACCGAGAAATCAGGACTAGAAAGTGACCTCTAATCAAGATGGCAACATGAAGAAGTTCACCCAAAGACAATCAATGTATCAATGTATGAGGCTGTCAAAGACATGTTAGAGAAATGCATCATCATACCTTCTTCCAGTGGTTGGACATTTGAACCACATTTGGTCAAGAAAGATGATGGTACATATCATTTTTGCATTGACTTCACACCCCTAGACAAATAACACAACATGATTTATACCCATTACCAAGGCTAGATGATCTCTTGGACACTTTGGGAAGATCCAAGTATTTTACATCCTTGGACTTGGCATCCGAATATTGACAAATCCCATTGGCAGCAAATGATGCATATCAAATAGCCTTCCACAAAACGTTTGACTTATAGCAATTTACAAGAATGTCTTTTAGATTGAATAATGCTAGTAGCACTTTCCAATAGATGGGGAATAAAATATTCAAGGATCTAATAGAAAAAAAGGTGCTTGCAAGATGACATACTCATTCATATAGAAACATGGGATGAACATAAACAAATAATTCAAGAATTACTACACATAATCAAAAGTACAACCTACAATTTCAGCCACAAAAATGTAAATGGGGAGCAACATGCTTAAAATTCTTGGGGTTCGTCATTTTAGCTACAAGGATCAATATAGACCTAACAAAAATTAATGCAATGTAACACTTTCCAAGGCCTACAACCATTAAAAAACTACAAAGTTTCCTTAGGTTAGTAACTTTCTCAACAAGTTTCATTCCTAACTTAGCATCTAACACAAAATCCTTAAGAAATCTATTAAAAAAGGGCAAACAAATATATATGGACCATCCATTGTGAGCAAGCATTCCATTAGCTAAAGAAAGACATAAAGTCCACCACACAACTAAGTTATCCAAATTTTGACAAACAATTTAAACTACAAATTGATGCATCCAGTGAGGAGATAGGGGTAGTATAACTCCAACAAAATGAAGACGACACATGGAATCCAATATCATACATAAGTCGGTCATTAACAAAGGCAGAAGAAAATTACAACACTCTAAAGAAAGAGCTATTAGTTATCATATGGGCCAATTGTCAAGAATCGCGTGGTGGAGGGGATTGCTCAAGATGTTGCGCCGAACACACACAGAATGCACAAGGAGAAGCTCACTCAAGAGACAAGAAGAGAGATGGAGGCCAAAACGTTTTCTTGCTGATTTCTTCTTCTTCTTCCACACACTTCACAAAGTACATAAAGTATAGATAAGATACAAGATAAAAGGAAAGTGGCCTACTAAGTCAAACAATGCATAACCGACTACACTAGTCGACTGGCGCTATAACTATGCCAGTTATAAATAGGTGTAACAACCTGAATATAATAAGTAGTGAGTCAGTGGCCATGTGAGAGTCATAATGACCACCGACGTGCTAAGTGTAGACGTGTGGACCCATCTAACCAGACGGTCCATCATCAATGTCCACATGTGTTGAGCTTGTCATCTCAACACTCCCCCTCAAGCTCAACTGCATCTCTGCAACTCCAAGTAAGCTTCGAAACTTTTGAAGCTTCTCTGTACCCAATGCCTTCGTGAAGATGTCAGCTATCTGATCCTGTGTGCTGACATACACCAAGTCAATCTCACCTGCTAGTACCTTCTCTCTCACAAAGTGGTAGTGTACCTCAATATGTTTTGTCCTGGCATGGAACACAGGGTTCCTAGCCAACTGTATACTGCTCATGTTGTCACAATAAATGACAACTGGACCTTCCACCTGCACATCCAAATCAGCCAATAACTTTTGCAGCCATACTACCTCACATGCTGCAATAGCAGCACCTCTATACTCAGTCTCTGTACTTGACAAAGCAACTGTAGATTGCTTTTTGCTGCTCCAAGCAACTGCTACACTACCAAGAGAGAACATGTATCCGCTGGTAGATCTTCTATCCGACATACTACCAGCCCAATCTGCATCTGTGTATCCAAACACATGTAAGTCTGTATCTACCTCATAGAAAAGTCCATAATGTAATGTGGACTTGACATATCTCAATATGCGTCTCACTGCATCCAAGTGTGGTTTTCTAGGTACTTGCATAAATTGACTCACAAGACCAACAGCGTAGCTCAAGTCTGGCCTTGTAATAGTCATGTAAATCAAACTCCCCACTATCCTCCTGAACATAGTAGGGTCTTCTATCTCATCCCCAACATCAGCACTCAGCTTTACATTCTGCTCCAACGGGACTGAAAGTGGTTTGCATGCTGTCATACCATACTTGGACAACATATCCAAGCCATACTGTCTTTGGGACAGCCATATACCATCATCACATCTGACCACCTCAATGCCAAGGAAGTACCTTAGCTCACCTAGATCCTTCATCTCAAACTTCATCTTCAAACAACCCTCGACTTCAGCAATCCCACTATCACTATCACCTGTAATAATCAAGTCATCCACATAGATGACTATGATGACCAAACCTGCATCTCCTTTTCTCACATAAAGTGAGTGATCAGCATCAGAAACATAAAAATCAATATTGACAAGATACTCTCTAATCTTGTCAGACCATGCTCTAGGTGCTTGCTTGAGCCCATAGAGTGCCTTCTTCAATCTGCACACATACGTGGGATGCTCTAAATCTTCATAACCTGCTGGCTGATCCATATACACTTCTTCCTGCAAATCACCATGCAAGAAGGCATTCTTTACATCCATTTGCTGCAACCTCCAACCTTTGGCTGCTGCCAAAGCAATCACACATCTGACAGTTGCCATCCTAGCAACTGGACTGAAGGTTTCATCATAATCTATGCCATATGTCTGGGCATAGACTTTTGCAACCAACCTAGCTTTATACCTGCTAATAGAACCATCTGCATTGTGCTTAATCTTATAAGCCCACTTACATCCAATAGCTTTCTTTCCCTTTGGCAATGATACTAGATCCCAAGTCTTATTAGCCTCTAATGTAGCCATCTCCTCATCCATTGTTGCATCCCAATGAGCATGACCAACAGCCTCCTCAAAACATGTAGGCTCAACATCCTCAACTAGTTTCACCATATAAGCATAATGGTGAGCTGCATAACCTTCAAAACCAAATCTTTTAACAGGGTATCTCACCCTGCTAGACCTGCGTACCACTGGATCACTCAATGGAGTCTTTGCATCAGCCCGTGCTCTTTGCACACCTGGAGTTCTTACTGAAGGAATGCCAAGCTCATCATCTAAGCTCTCTGAGCCACTGGAGTCTCCATCAAGAACTGCATCAATGCCTTCTGTCACTTTATTCTTTCCTTTGTCTTTACCTGTAGTGCTACTAGATGCACCTGAAGATATAGAGGTACTCCTTAGTCTCCCAGACCAAGGACTACTAGATGATGTCTCTGGTCCACTAAGAGTCCGTGATTCTTGCTTTTCAGCCTGCACATGAGTGTCACGATCATCATCAACATCCAATGCATCACCACTAGATGCATACCAGCTGCTCATTTCATCAAAGATGACATCCCTGCTCACTCTGAACTTACATGTGACAGGGTTGTAACAGCGATACCCTTTCTGCTCTAAAGAGTATCCAATAAAGACACACTTTTCAGCCTTTGGATCCAGTTTCTTCCGCAACTCATCTGGCACATGAACATACGCAATGCAGCCAAATACTTTCAAGTGTGAAACATCAGGCTTCTTACCTGTAAAACATTCTTCGGGGGTCATACCATGAACTGCAGCTGTGGGAGTTATGTTCATAATATAAACAACAGTATGAACAGCCTCAGACCAAAAATGCTTAGGCATATTCTTTTCAGCCATCAAGGCGCGTGCAACTTCTGCAATATGCCTGTTTTTCCTTTCTGCAACCCCATTTTGCTGTGGGGTATACCTGCATGTGAACTGTCTCTTTATCCCATGAGACTTCGAAAAATCACTGAACTCATTTGAGAGGTACTCTCCCCCTCCATCTGACCTCAGGCACTTTACTTTCAAGCCTGTTTCTCTTTCAACTGCAGCCTTGAAAGTTCTAAAGTGCTCAAACGCTTCACTCTTTTCCTTCATAAAATATACCCACAGCTTTCTAGAACAATCATCAATGAATGTGACAAAGTATGAACTGACTCCAAGAGATACATTTTGTGTAGGCCCCCAAATGTCTGTATGTACAACATCAAGAATATTTCTGCTTACATCTCTATCATGTGAAAAAGGTTGCCTTGCTTGCTTACCAAACTGACATGCTTCACATACCTTCTGAAATTCTGCAACTCTAAATGTAGGCAAACCTGTAACCAACCCTTTGGACTGCATTAGTTTCAGCCTTTGTACATTTGCATGTCCAATGCGTTTGTGCCAAATTTTAATGTCTGCAACAACACCTTTTCCTTTGGCATACATAGCAGCATTCATAGTAGGAATTCCGGCATCTAGAGTGAACATACGTCCAACTTTACTTCCCTTTGCTACCAACTTGCACTTGTCATTGAAGTCTTCTACAAAGCAGCCCTTTGCATTAAATCTGACTTGCAGCCCTTGCTCTACCATTTGACCGACTGACACCAAATTCTTTGTAATAGATGGCACATGTAATACATCTGAAAGACTCTTTGTCTTACCATCATGCAAGGACAAGGGAACTTTTCCAATGTGTGAAATTGGGTGGCATGAGTCATCACCCGTCTGCACATAACCTGCATTCTGCAAATCCTGCATCTCTCCAAACCATTCTGCATGGCTGGTCATATGATTGGATGCACCTGAATCGACATACCAAACATCTTCATGTGTTCCCTTTCCTGTAACAGCATTCAGCATATGCTGCATAACAAACAAACGTTCATTTTTGTCTTCATTCTGTCTTGAAGATGATGCATAGTTTCCTTGTGGCAACTTACCACTCCGAATATCATCTTTCTTGGCATAACATTAGGCTGCAATATGACCTATTTTGCCACAGTAGTGGCACACAATACCAGAGTCGTTAGAACCTCTGTTCTGCCATCCACCTCTTCCTCTAAAGCTCCCCCTGCCTCTAAAGTTACCACGACCTCCTGAAACCTGCATATCGCCAAATTGCTGATTCAATCTATTTTGCTGGTTATCACTACCACGTCCTGTACCACGGCCTCTTGAAGAGAACCTACCACGTCCCCTTCCTGAACTGGAGTAGAAAGCCTGGACCTGTTCACCACTTCTTTCAGATGTCTCACTCTGCATGTTGATTTCTTCAGTGATCATTAGAGAGACCAACTCATCAAAATCCGGAAATGGCTTTCTGACATATACGGAAGTTACAAAAGACTTCCAAGCCTTTTCATTGTTAAGTCCACCCAAGGTAGACGACACCAAATCATCATCATCGGGCATTGCATCAATCGCTGCCACTGCATCTGCAATGCTCCTTACCTTCAATGCATACTCATTGATAGACATCTTCCCTTTCTTCAATGTATTCAACTCTTGCTTGAGTTGAATCTTTCGTGCCTTTGTATTTACAAAAAACATACTTTCAAGTATGGTCCAAGCTGCATATGCATTCTCTACATTTCTAATGTGTCCCAACGTATTATTGTCAATTACTGTAGACAACCAATACATGACCTTATTGTCTTTTGCATTCCATTCCTTTCGTGCCTTTATCTCTTCTGCAGTTGGAGGATCACTCATCTCCGGCTCCTTTTCTTCACCTGAAACGAACTCGTAGAGGCCTTTTCCAATAAGAAAGTTAGTGACACGGAACTTCCATGAAGGGTAGTTGTTATTGTCAAGCTTCTCAATGATGGGGCTTCCACTGTTCTCTGCCATTATCATAAGAATAATACCAAATAGCAAGCAAATCTTCTACAATCCTCGACCTGTAGTGCACATCAATACACTAGACAGCCTTTTTCACTGTCTGCTCAACAATACATGCAATCTGCAACCTCTTTGCAAATAAACCTCGTGTTTACTCACTGGTAAACACCTTTAATCTTACAGATCTGAAATCTGTAACCTGCGCACTCACTGTCGGTTGATACAGCTGAAGTCACAGCGTACCCTGAAACTGTTGTCCGCAACTTGCGGCTCTAAAACGGGCCCTGAAACGGCCTCAAATGCCCAAAATAACTGCGGAAAAAGCCCTAAAGGGCTTGTTTGCATAATATACAGTGCTCTTCGCGCACACCAAATCTCACTGCAATCTGAGATTTTTGCTCTGCCCTGCTTCCGGTGCCTCCATAGGCACTATCCAAGAGAAAGAGTGGAAGGATGGGAGAGCTTCTTACCCGTGGCTTGCTTGCTCGAACCTTGCTTCTTCCCCTTTGCTTCAACCTTCGAAATCAGCCTCTCTCAGTGGTGCGGCTCTGATACCATGTCAAGAATCGCGTGGTGAAGGGGATTGCTCAAGATGCTGCGCCAAACACACACAGAATGCACAAGGAGAAGCTCACTCAAGAGACAAGAAGAGAGATGGAGGCCAAAACGTTTTCTTGCTGATTTCTTCTTCTTCTTCCACACACTTCACAATGTACACAAAGTATAGATAAGATACAAGATAAAAGGAAAGTAGCCTACTAAGTCAAACAATGCATAACCGACTACACTAGTCGACTAGCGCTATAACTATGCCAGTTGTAAATAGGTGTAACAACCTGAATATAATAAGTAGTGAGTTAGTGGCCATGTGAGAGTCATAATGACCACCGACGTGCTAAGTGTAGACGTGTGGACCCATCTAACCAGACGGTCCATCATCAATGTCCACATGTGTTGAGCTTGTCATCTCAACACCAATCAGCAAATTACACCCATATCTAAATGGAAATACATTTACCATCGGAAGTAACCATCAATCAATAGTACCATTGATGCAAAAAGACCACCCACCCAAAAGCCTCAAGTGGTGGATACTAGCCCTATAAGAATACCAATGTATAATCAAGTATACAAAAGGACAAGCAAACATCATAGTCGATTGCCTATCCAGAAATCCAAAAGTGCAAAATACATAGGTACATAGTATTCCAACTAATCCCAACACATTACCAATAATGCAACAACAAGACAACAAGACAAAAGAAATCCTTTTTTCCATTGAACAAAATAGTCCACATGAAAACATCAAAATATTTCAAATCAATGACAATTTCCTAGCTACATTCAAGAAGACAAAGAGTCCTGCATTTATGCACCAGAAGCATTGAAAAGAACATATATGAACTACTATCATATGCACCCAATGTTGGAGCATCTAGGACTTCATAGAATGTTGGCATAGCTATGAGGTAGATATTATTGGCCACATATGTGAAATATAATCGCACAATATACATGGGAATGTCCAACATGTCAATCATTTAAAACTCCAACTAATTTCGAGAAGCTTCAACCAATAATCATTGCAACACCATTTGAAGTAGCGGGGCTAGGATTTGATAGGGCCACTCTTGGAAACCATGGTAGGAAACAAGCACATCATTATCTTGATAGATAATTTAACTAGGTGGTGTGAAACACATGCAGTACCAAATGGTTAAGCATCAACAATTGCACAATTCAAGGTATAGAAAGTAACACTACAACACTCATGTCCCAAAACAAAACTATCATATCCAAGGCAACAATTCAAAAGAGAGGTAATGGAAATCCTTTTTAAAAGCATGGGCATAGATCAAATATTCACATCCCCTTACCACCCTCAAGCCAAGAGCCTAACAAAGAGGCTAAACAAAATCATAAAATAGATGCTGGTAGTCTACATTGACCCATTGCATTAAAATTGGAATGAGAAGCTCCCTTATATAACTCATGCTTACTAAACATCGGTACAGGTGTCCACAAAAATTAGCCCTTTTAAAGCATTGTATGGATGGGATCCAATCCTCAAGATGTCCACCTATAAGATATCATCTATGTAACGTGTGTTCAAAGAATATTAAGAAATACCCTTTCTTTGCATGCTGTATGGAGCCCCAAGAGGAACACCAAGGAAAAGGGAATTCTCTTGCAAGAAAATCTATCTTGTAACATCAACAAGCTTGTTTATCATGTTTCATATGATCACAATAAAGAAAAGAACACCAGGCACAACAAATCTTCATACAGTATCATGTAGATCTGCCACGGATTTTAATAGAATCAACCATATTCTTCAACATCTTCACAAAATCCATCAATAGAACAAAGAAAGCAAAGGAATACACCATCTTTGAATGGAAATACATCACATAGTATTCATCTTCAATATCTTCATAGTCTTCTCTCTCAATCTCTCATATACAATCACTCTGTTTCAGTAGAATTGGCTATCTCTGACTCTCTCTCTCTCTCTCCATCAATAATACATCATATCCTCACTACAATCTCTCAAAATTACTCTCAATATTCCCTCTTAGGTCGTGGATACCCCTCCCAAGAGGTATGTCTGATATGGAGAGTCACCAGAGCCACTACAGTGTCCTTTCATAGCTCACTACTGTCACTTCACTCTAGTCTTCACTTGAGTCTTTAGCAGCTACTTCCTCCACTTCTTCCAGCTCTTTTGCACTTGTATTCACCTCTTTCCAAGGCTAGAAAACTTTCCCAAGCTACACTCTCATCCACCAGAACACATACAGAAGCATACAGAACAGTCTACAGAATAGTACCAGAATAGCTACAGTACAGAACAGAACAGAAGCAGAAGCTCTACAGAAGACCTACAGAAGGTTACAGAAGGTCATCAAAACCACATAACTCACTCTCAAATATTCCAAACTCTCACAAACCATTTAATAAACTTTCACAAGTTCTCAATCTTCATCAATCAATACTCCATCCCTCCTTACAGAAGACAATCAGAACAAAACAGAGCAAAACAGAGCAAAACAGAAGGTATACAGAACCTATCAGAACATCACAGAACCACCAACAAACATCATGAACTTCCAAAACACCATCATTATCATCCAAAACACTCTCAAACCACTCCCAAATCAATCAATCATCTCATAAAATCAACCATTCAGCTCTCAAAAACAACAAAAATCAGCCAAAAAACAAGTCATTTCAACACTCAACATATCCCCACACTTAATAAGGAAGCGTCCTCGCGACCCAGGAAAAAGGGAATACAAGTTCAGGGAAAAGCTCAACTTTGATCGTCAATATCTTCTAAAAAAGAATCCATCCACCACGACCCCAACTTATAACCCGGTTCTGATATAAAAATACAAAGAAAGGAAAACCCTTTATTCATTAACACCTCTTAGTAAACTAAAAATCACAACAAATTTGTAAAGGATATAAAAGTTTTCTTATTCTTCATCAGCATCTGCTTCAACTCTCCAACCACGACCCCAACACTACAATTCTCCAAAACGTAGCTCGTACACGAAATCCAATAGGAAACCACCATGTTCATTTGACATAAATGAACTCACAACACAAACACTAATACACAACACAACCATCTGAATGACTCCTTCAAAAAGAGAGATTTTCATTAGAAAGCTTCCACCATACATTGGAAAGGTATCAATGAAGATGATCCCTCTTAAAAGATTGATGTTGTCGGAAACGATCCATAGATAAGGATTCATCTACAAAGTTTTTAGGAGGATTTTGAAAAAATTGGAGACAGCACATCCTTTCCAACAGGACCAGGTATCCGCTAGGCAAACAGAGGGCATGAAAATACAATATATCCAGCTGCTGGGAATCAATGCTTACATTGATATTCATGCACAACTTTGGAATAGGCTTGGAATCATTATGAGAGTGCCTATGCATATACGCCAGGTACCAAGCAAAGTGAGCAGTTAATCTCACTGAAGGATCTCCAGACTGTGAATATTGCTGGGCAAAACGAACATAGTTCTGATAAGCTTGACTGGAAGCTGTCCATTCTCCTGGAATTACTGGCCAATTGATCTGAGGTCCTGTAAGGCAATCATCCGAACTCCATCCCCTTCTTCTGGAAATCTGATTATCAAACCCGTCACAGTCACTAACCAACTGAGGTGGTTGAGATATGGAAGTGTTAGGAGAGGGTAGTGGAATAAGGAAGAGTGGATGAAGTGAGGGATAGGAAAAATCATAAAAAGAAGAAAAGGTTAAAGAAGGAGTGGCAGAAATTTGTAAGGAATCACTAAGGAAGGGTGTTAACTGATAAATAGGAAATGTGGAGGGTACATTAATGGAGGGTGAAGGACAGGGTGGAGAAGTGGAAAATACCCTATCCTCAATAAAGGAACAATAAGTAAAAATAGGAATTTGAGGGAAAGATGAAGGTTGGAAAAGAAGGGGTAAAATAATGGTGGAATTAGATTGACAAAGGGAAAGATATATAGCATAGCGGTGAGCCATTTGTTGGTAATAGAGGAGGGTAGGAACAGAAGGTCCTAAGAGAGATCGTCTATGATAGGCATCAAAGAAGGGAGCATCAAATGGATTATGTTTTGAAAGATAGGTTAAGAGATCCATCCTCAGTTGATTAGTACTCTGGGCAAAGGTAGGAGTTGTGTTTTGTCTTTGAATTAGGACCACCGAATCAATCATGGGATGCCACGAATTATCATGACAATCAGCCACTTTGGAGGAATAACTTTGAAACATGTCAGCTATGCGCAACTCCAAATGATTGACATACAAAACAACCTGTAAGACCACATCCCCCACATACCATGCCATATCCACCTCATCTGGAATTAACAAGTCTCCTCGTAGATACATGTATGACATCAACATGGTGTCTGGCGTGACAGAATCTTCAAAGACCATCCTGACTACCTCTGTCAACAACTCAGCAGACCAAGCCCCACTCCATCCATCCTCTGGAAAAGGTAAATCCATCGTGGAAAGCTTCATGTAGAAGACTAACTTCTATAAGTGGTAGTGGACAAAGAAAGAATGGTCTGGTAAAACATATTCCTGAAACTGCTCAAAGGTAGACCATAATAAGTCCATTCTGGACTGTAATCTTTCCACTTTATCTTGGAATAGAGGGCACAAAGTAGCCTGTCTCTGAAGAGCAGCCAAGTCCTGCTATGAAAGAGAAGGAATCAATGGAACATTAGGGCTTGGAGGAACAGAGCGGGACTTTGCAAGTTGATCTTGCAACTGCTGGATTTGGGAGGCTTGGGATGTCACTGTGTCATTAGCAGTCTGTAAAGCTGAAAGTTTGTCATCTAAGATAGCTTGGAATTCCTGTGCTTCTCTGGACATCCTCTCCTTCTCTTCTAAAAGGCTAGTAACCTGGGATTGAGCCTCGAGTAACTGGATCTTTAAAGAAGAAATCTCATCGCTTTGGTTGGCAACCAGTTGGGTTTGTTGTTCCATTTGCTTAAATAAATCTGCTAGGGTATCCTTAACAGAAGCTAACTCAAATGTTGCCTTATGCAACTGGTCCTTAGACTGCATGAGCTCTTCATAAAAGGACGTGTACAGCTATTGAACACAGGCTGTCACTGACAACTCAATGGAACTTTGAATATCTTTACAGAGGAAAGGAATCGCATCTCCTGAGACTAGATTGTTTAGGGAGGGAACTGATATGTCCAAAGATCCTTCTCGATTTGCTCTGAACAGGTTAGTACAAGTGAGATACCCAGGAAGTTCACTGCCAGAAGTAGCAGGAATGGGCACTGAAGGAAGTACGGAAGGAGCTTTATCCGCTACCCTCTTCAAGCGTTTGCGCTGTATGACCAGGGGAGGCGGAGAATCATCATCCTCTATGTCAATGGGTTCTGACTCATCTGAAGGTGGAGGAGGAGGTACGGGATCTGATGGAGGAGGTGGAGGCATAGTCTTCTGTAAACCTGAATAGGTCAAGAAGGCAGACAAATATGATCCATATGTGACATTGGTAACATTACCCCTAATGACTTTAACAAAATGTTGATCCATTTTAGTGAGGAGGTAAGTGCTCCAATCAATAGCAACTCCTTTCAACACCATCCTGGAAGCTGTAAAAAGCTCTTTGGACAAATAGTGGGATGGCGTTTTGGCAGGCATAAACCTGTCCTGAAGAAACTGACAGATCGTCTTCCATACGGGATCAGTGATCATAGAAAAGGAAACGCCTGAAGAGTTTATCACCTTTTTAACATCCAGCATTTCCCTTGTCTGCTTTTGCAATAGCTTTAGAATCTCTTCATTAGAGAAAAGCTGACGAGTGGTCACAAAAGGTTCACCTTTGAAGGGAAGAGACAGAGCCTTTCCTAAGCCTCGAGGTGTCAAAGTCATAGAAATTCCCTGGACTAGTCCTATCTTCTTGCTGTAAGAGGCCAGGAACTCATCACATAACGACGGATCCTCTAGAAGTAGGGGAAAAGGAGTAGCCACAAAAGCAGCAAGGCCCGCCTTCGTGAGAGGCTCAAAAGTAAGTAGGGAAGAGTAATCCCTACTAACTAGTGGGACGTACTGGATAGGGGGAGGAGCATGAGAAGGCGCCATTCAGATGGTTACACACACACCACAAACACAGACAATCAAGGAGAATGCATGCAAAGCAACAGACAAAAAACCAAGGATAAGAGAATAACCAAACAAGAAAACGTGACACGACCAACTAACCCCAAGCAATCCACAACCTAGAAAAAATTCGACATGACCTTGAGACAAATGCGACCAAAAGCTTCATGCGATGCATTAGACAAACACCCTGAACCCCGTATCAGGCAAGAAAAGAAAAAAACTGCATATCGTACCCGTAACCGTAACAAAGACTGGAAACCAAAACAATACCACATCCGACACATATCAATACTACATCGGTGATAAACCAAGACTGGACCATGGAAATAACTCCAATGACTGCGCATACCCATCCCACGAAACAGTTCATTAAAAAGGGGAATTAAGTGCAGTGAGGGGGAATTAATTTAATGAAGGGTTGATTTTAATAAATTATTAAGAATGGGTGAATTTTTATTAGGTGATAAACCTTAGCAAGAAAATGGCGGTTCCTTATTATAAATTTAATTACCAATTATTAGGTTAAAACGGTGCTTTTATTCGAATCCCGGACTTCGATACCCAGACTGGGTCTCTAAATGCAAGTTCATTGATTACAAATTAAGGTGATGTGGAGCGCTTTTTTGCCAGCGCGTGCTCATGTGACGGCTGGTTTATTTTAATTAAAAATTAAAGTGCCTCTGTAGCGCACGTAGCGCGTGCTAAGTGAACGGCGGGTTTATTTTAATTAAAAAGTATGTGTGTTTAGCGCGAATGCGCGTGGAAACTGTGAGTGAATAAAGAGTTCATTTTAACAATTAATTTGTGATTAAGGGGCAAATGAAAATAAATAAAACACACAAAATAAATACCTGGAAGGGGTGTGTATGTAATGCAGAAATGCGCACTCCTCAATCCAAAAATATCTGGATTTGGATTTCGAGACGGTTAGTTGGGGTGTTGGATGAAAAAGGTTGTTTGTTATTTTATTGATTTGTGGTTTATTTGGAAGGAATTTAGGTGTGAAATTAAATATTGTAACAACTAAAAAAAAATATGCTAGAAATAAAGAAAAATGGTAAGGGAAGTGTGAGGAATTTTTTAGAAATTAATTTGGATTTGTGAAGCAATTGTAATGAATTTTAATCTTTTTTTTTTGAAAAAGATATGTGGAAAGATTTTGGAATTTTAAAATGGGCAAAAATAATTTTATCGGAAATGTACAAGTTGAGAAAAATATGGCCATGGGATTTTTTACAGAATGTAAAGTGGTTTGTAATGATTTATTTTGTATTGGTCAATGGTTGTGTGTGTGTGTGTTTTTTTTTTGGTTTTGTGGGTATTTTTGTAAAGTAATTAATTATTTGGAAATATGTGTTCCATGTGTAAAAATATTGTAAAGTGAAAAAGGAATGGAAAAAGGTCAAGGGGGGTGAGAGGAATTTTGTAGAATTTTTTAAGAAGGGTTTGGGGTATTTTTTACGAATTTAAAATGAGGTTGTGTTGGTTGTTTGTTTGGGGTTTTTTTTCTTTTTTTTTTCCTTTCGCGTTGTGTTTTGTAGGTAATTTGGAATAAATTTGAAAAATATGGATTTGTTTTATTTATTATTATTATTTTTGGAATTATGTAATAGGAAATTTTAAGCTATAAATAAATAAATATATAGATATATATTGAGGGAAAAAGGTGGCAGTAATTTTGAATAAAATGCCAAAATGTTTGTCAAATTCATTTATGATGATTGATTTTAAGTTGAAGTGTGTTTAATGGAGGTGTGGATGTTAAAAAAAAAAAAGATATGCGAGATAGCAAAAGGAATACCCGGACACGCGTGACAGCTGCGCATGCATGAACCAGCACGCACCACCTCAATCAGCAAAGTCAAACGCGCGTCCTGCGCGTGAACAGCAGCTTAAAAAAAATACTCCCGCGCGAACATCACACATACGCTGGTGCGCACACGAACAACTGTCGAGGGAGGGGAGGTGAAGCCAACGAGGATTTTGGGGAAAGCTGGTTAAGGGGAGTAGGGGGCGAATGGGTTTGAGGGATGGGTATGGGAGGAATAAGGGGTAGAAAGGGTGGGGGGTTAGTGGTGTGTGAAGGGGGGTTTGTGGGTGTGTGTGTATAGGTGCGGAAGGAAGGGGTGTGAGGTGGGAAAGGGGTTTTAGTGGGGGGTGAATGGGGTGAATTTACTGGGTGGGAAGGGGGGTTAGTGGGGGGTGAATGGGGTGAATTTACTGGGTGGGAAGGGGGGTTAGTGGGGCGACACGTGGCAGAGGGCGGGTGGGGGAACGTGGCGGGCAGACGGCGGCTCGGGTGTTGTGGAGGGGGGCCACGGCGGATGGCGACGGGCTGGCGAGGAGTACAACGGGGTGCTTGGCGAGGAGGGAGGCGGGGCGTCAGAGGGCACCACGGGAGAGGTGACGGGGACGTCCCGGGCAGGGGCGGCAAAGGCAACCAGGGCGGGCCACGAACGACGCGTCAGCGAGGGCGCCGTCGTGAGGAGGAGGAGCGGACGTCGATGAGGACAGACGGCAGGGCGCAGGTCACCACGACGGATGGCGAGGGGAAGGCCACAGCGAGGCCACAGGCGGACAGGGCGGCCCGCAGGCGTCGTCGAGGCGGGGCAGCAGGGTGCGCTCCACGGCAGCAGAGGTGCGACAGGACGGCAACAGCATGGTAAGGCGTCGAGGAGGAGGGCGGGCTGCAAAGGCGTGAGGGAGGAGAGAAGGAGAAGGGTAGGAGAGGGAGAAGAAGAAGAAGGGGAGGAGGATGGAGCAGAGGAGGAGGAGGGAAGGGTAGGAGCAGAAGGGAAAGGAGAGGAGGTGGAGATGGAGGGAGGGAAGGGACACGCAGAGGGAGAGGGAGGAGTAGGCAGTTAGGGGGGGTGGGGGGTGGAAAGGGTGGGAGGGCGGGGAGAAAAAAGGGTGGGGAGGGGTGGGTAGGGGTAGGAAGGGATGGGCAGGGGTGGGGAGGGGGAAAAATGGGCGGGTGGGAATGGATGGGGCCCAAGGGCGGTGGGGGGTGCCCAAGGAAAGGGTAGGGGTGGGAGAGGGTAGGGTAGGGTAGGGGTAGTGGGCGGTGTACCCCCGTCCCGTGCACATGCGCGGGGTGGGGTAAAAAAAAATTTGCCGTGACAGGATTGAAATGGCGCTGGGATGACGGTACGGGTCATGCGGACACGACCGGGGCGCGTGGAGATGCGTAACATCGAAAAAGGACGCGTTTACGCGCAAAACAGGCGCGCGAATACACGTAAAAATAAAGAAAAATTAATAACTCCCAATCCGGAAGTCAAAACGAAATAGCGTAAAAACAAAAAGTGGGCAGGACGACAGGCGGAAGAGAAAAAAAATATACGATGGAGATTCCGGGAGGGGTAAAGGGCGGTCACGTGCAAAAAACCCAAAAAACGAACCAAAAAACGCAATTAAAAATTAATATCGAAAAATCCGTGCATCGGAATGAGGTGCAGAAAAAAGGAAAACTGTGCAGAAAGATGTGTCCGACAATCCTATCATATCAAAACATGATGCCGACGGAGATAAGATGCGTTCACGTGGGAAAAACCCAAAAATAAACCCGAAAATGGGATCGGAAATTAATATCGGACAAACCGTTCACCGGAATGACATGCAATAAGAAGGGAAAATGTCCGCAGGAAGGAGTGGCACAGGGTTATCACGTTAAACCATAGTTCTGGTAGAAATAGGAGGGGTTCATATGCAAAAAACTCCAAAAATACGCCCAAAAACTCATTTAAAAATTAATAAGTAAAAATCCGGAAGTCGAAAGAGGGAGGAGAAAAAAGGAAAAAGGTAGGGGAAGGCACAGCGGACACGGCTAGCACATCAAATTGGAATTCTGATGCAAATAGGGTAGGTTCACATGGAAAAATGTCAAAAATACGCATGAAAAAGGTGTAAAAAACCGGAAAAGTAATAATGGACAAACAGTGTATCGGAATGATGCGGAGGAAAAAGGAAAAATGTCAGGGGAAAAATTCTTGGTAGGGCTATGATGGCAGATTACGGTTCCGAAGCAAGAAAAGCGCGTTCACATGGAAAATCGGCTTATTTGTGCAAAATGCTTCAAAAATTAATAACTCAAAAACTGTTCACCGGAACAGGGGTAGGTAAAAAGAAAAAATGGGCCGTTCAAAGGGAGGAACAGGGCTATAAGGGTGGATTTGGACTTCGGTGAACGTAGGGTGCATTCACATGGCAGGACCACAAAATCAGGGAATGAAGAAAAACTGCAAGGGAACAGCCCCAAGGGTGGGTGGAACATAACCGGGTGGGTGGGAAGGGACCCCATGAGGGTAAAAGCAAGTCATGGCATACATGCATGAGCAGGGTAAGGCATATGCAAAGGGGTATGCAACATAGACGCGCAGGGACGCGTCCCCACACTTAAGACCTTAACGGATAGGGTTAACCGAGCAATAGGGACCTAGGACCATGCCACAGACCATCCACTAATGTCCCCACACTTAAAACATGACCATCACTAAGAAACAAAAGTTGTAGGGTTAGAAAAACTTGGCCCATTTCGTCAAAAAGCAAGGTTGAGTGTCGATGGCACGTCCAGCGTGGTTGTCGGTGCTGGAGGGACCAAGGCATCTTCTCGGCACACGTTCGTCATGGCAGGGACCACGTGGCAGTACCCAGGGAGGTAGCTGAGGGAAGGAATCGCAGGAAATTCATCGATGATGATGAGGGATACTACACTCAACTCGCAGTCACTCAAATGAAATGAAAGAACAGTCACTCGCCCCATGACTAATATCACTCGAGGAATAAGGATTGAAACCCATATCGCATACCCGGTTTAGAAATCAACAAGGGGGAATGGTGCAGAAAGAGTATGACAAGGTGCATAGTTGATGGTGCATTAGTGCGTCCAACCCGTCTGGCATAAGTGCAAGGAGGAAGGCAAGGGAGCCTTACAGTGCAGTGGACAGAACAGGGTGACATGTCTTATGATGACGGCAAAGACCCATCCCGTGGGTGCATAGGGAAACGGGAACATACCTGACTCCAAGTGTCGTAACGTCCCTCAATCTCACCTCTCGGTAAGTGATTGAAGAAACTCCAGTCACACTCAACCCACCCTCTGTCTCACTCTCTGTTGATAGATACAGGAGGGCAGCCTTTTCCTGAAACCCATTGATGTCATCCTCACAATCACTTGTGCAAAGGTTGTATGCCTTGTGCGCATTTGATGGTGCAACTGTGCATCCCGCCTTGTGCCGGCATACGGTGCAAGAAGGAAGGCCAGGGAGCCTTATGGTGCAGTGCACAGAAACAAATTGTGCTTTGTGCATTGAGAGGCCCATCCCGTGCGTGCAACACTTCATTCACACTACTCACCTCTCATTTGATTTGAAGGGAAAAGACTGGTCTCTCGCCCCACCCTCTGTCTCACTCTCTGGTGATAGATATAAGAGGGCAGCCCATACTCACTTCCCCATCCGGTTAGGATGAAAGCTCACATCACTCGATTGTTTGTCGATGAAGATCGCGTCATCAGTTGTTGAAGAGGCGTACCCAGGGAGGTAGCCATCAAATCGAACGTTTTATTGGACAGGAACATGTCGTCTGCTAAAGGACAGTTAGACACTTTGCAGAGAGACCCATGACACAGCGTACCAAGGGAGGTAGCGTCGGAATGGGATCCTGGGAATATCAATTAATGAATCCACTTTCTGGACTGCTGGGTGTTACCACCTTTTCCATAGCCAGCTTCTCGCCCAAGGGTGTTTACCACCTTTTCTTGGAATGAGGCCTGCTATGACAGGGAATTGCTTCCTTTTCTCTCATAACAGATTTGTTTTTCTTTTGTTTTTTTTTTGTTTTTTTCTTTTTTCTTTTTCTTGTTTTCCCCTATTCCCGAGGGTGTTTCCACCTTTTCTCAAAGAATAGGTCGGCATGACAGGGACCTAAGTCCTTTTCTCCCATGACCGATATGTTTTGTTTTGTTTTTTTTTCTTTTTTTTAATTTCAAATTAAACAAGGGAATGGTAGAAAAACCATTTGTCAAAACCCACCTCGCCACTATCACTGGTGGAAAATAGAGGATAAGAGATCAAGGCTGGAAGGGGGGTTTGAGGGGACAGAGGGTTGCGTCCACTTCATCAGGAGTGACTGAAGAACGGCTATCAGAAGTAGCATCATAAGAAGTACAGTGCCGCGCCAACGAGGGAAAGGAGCAAGTGTCCATAATTGTCAAGATCCCCAAGGAAGGAAGTACTTCTTCAGGCGATATCCATTGATCAGAAAGGGATCATCAGAGGCATCAACGGTCTGCACTTGGACAGAGCCATTAGGGTTGACGGCAAGTACCTTATAGGGGCCCATCCACCGCTGTTGGAGCTTGCCAGGAAACTTGCCAAAGCGTGAATCATAGGCTAGGACCAAATCACCTTCTTTGAACTCCTTGTGCTTGATGAAGCTATCACGGTAAGTCTTGCGTCGAGCTTGCGTGGCTTCCATGCACTGTAGAGCCATCCTGCGAATTTCGTCCAAACATTCCAAGTGCAGGAGACGACGTTGCAGTGAATCATCGTCCCCCAAACGCTCTTTGATAGCCACTCTCAAAGAGGGTAGTTCCAGTTCAACAGGAAAAACAGCTTCTGTACCATACACCAGCTGGAAGGGTGTCTGTCCTGTTGCTGCTTTATGGGAGGTTCTATACGCCCAGAGAGCCTCTGTAAGTCGATCATCCCAATCAGATGATGTGCGGCAATTGTTCTTGTCAGAATCGAGCAGAGGATGCGATTCGTGACTTCGACTTGGCCGTTGGCTCTAGGGTAATAAGGAGTGGACTTGCGATGGTGGATCTTATACAACTCTGTCAACTCTTCCATGACTTTATTGAGGAAATGAGTGCCTTTGTCACTTACCAGCTCTAAGGGACTGCCAAAACGGGTGATGATATTCTCGTACATGAACAGGGCCACGCTGTTACCATCGTCCCGCTTTAAGGCTTTAGCTTCACACCACTTTGTGACATAATCCGTACATACGAGGATGTATCGGTTCTGTTTCCTTCTGGTGGGAGGATCGATTGGACCTACGAAGTCAATGCCCCACTTCTCAAACGGCTTCAACGGAAGGATAGGTTGCAGTGGCATGGCATTTGTCTTGGTGGGTTTCCCCATTCTTTGACAAGCATCACATCTTTTACAGTAATCATAGGCATCCTTGTGAATGGTAGGCCACCAATATCCTACTAGCAGAGCCTTCCTGGCTGTAGCTTCTCCTGCAAAGTGACCTCCACATGGCTCGTCATGGAAAGCCTTTAGAACAATCCCAATCTCATCTCCTGCAACACATCTTCTGAGCACTTCATCTTTGCCTTTCTTATATAGTGCACCGCCTAGCAGGGTGTAGGGGGCTGATTCCAGCATGAGCTTCTTCCTTTCCCAACTAGAGATACCAGGAGGATACTGTTGGGTTGCCAGCAGATTGGCAATGTTTGCATACCAGGGAGTTACAGTTTCTAACAAGAATAGGGAAGCATCAGGGAGGTCTGGATCATCTTGCTCCTCGTCTTCAGTTTGTGGGATCCGCGACAGATGATCAGCCAGAACATGGGAACGACTAGGCTTAGTAATCACCTCAAAGTCAAACTCCTGAAATAGAAGGAGCCATCTCATCATTCGTCCTTTCACATCTGCTTTGTTCATCAAGAAGGACAGGGCCTCATGATCCACATAAAATTTAAAGTGGGTAGATAGGAGGTAATGGCGAAACTTTTCCAAGGCAAACACCATTGCCAAGCACTCCAGCTCTGTCACTGTATAGTTCCGTTCCCTATCAGTGACTTTTCGGCTTGCGTAATAGATTGGTTGATCCAACTTCGAGGAGCCCTTTTGGCAGAGGACAGCTCCTAAACCTTCAATTGATGCATCAGTGTGTACATGGAACTCTTTCGTCCAATCAAGAGGTTGCAGAATGGGTGCCTCAATCAGACACTGCTTCAGAGTGTGGAAGGCTTTGTCTTATTCTTCCGTCCAAGTAAACTCTGCATCTTTCCTCAGAAGCTTGTGCAAGGAAGTTGCCTTTGTTGCAAAATGGGCTATAAACCTTCTGTAGTAACCCACATGGCCTAGGAATCCCCTCAACTGTTTGAGGTTGGTAGGTGCTGTCAGAACTGCGATCTTTTCAATCTTTGCAGGGTTTGTTGATATCCCTTGTGCAGAGACAATGTGGCCCAACAGAACTCTAGAAGAGACCCCAAAGATGCATTTGTCGGGGTTGAGGGAAATCCCATACTCCCGGCATCGGTCAAAACATTGTTCCAGGTGTTCCCAGTGTCCACGGATCAAACTATAGACACATAAGTCATCCAAATATACCTCAATGAAGTCGTGTAGATGATTTTGAAATGCGGCCATTATGACTCGCTGGAAAGTAGCAGGGGCATTGCAGAGTCCAAATGGCATCACTCGGTAAGCGTAGGTCCCCCATTCTGTGGTGAAGGTTGTTTTGGACTGGTCTTCCTCTGCGATTTGGACTTGGTTGTATCCGCTGAATCCATCCAGAAGAGAATAAAGCTCATGTCCTGCCAATGTGTCCAACAGTTGGTCTGTGAAAGGGATAGGAAAGTGATCATTCTTTGTTTTAGAATTAAGCCTTCGAAAATCCACACATATTCGCAATTTGCCATTCTTCTTGGGTACAACCACGATGGGTGAAACCCATTACTTTCTTCAAAAACTCAAGGATGAACTCAAACATACTCTAATGATTGCTACAAATGCATGTGTACTAATGTGTGCATCATGACTTAATTATAACTAAGCATGCATGTGAGACAAAATCAATGTTTTAGATTGAACAAGAGTAGGTTTGCCACTGGATAGATGAACTCGGCTTCCAGAAGCTTCAGCAGCTCCGCTTTCACCAATGTGGAATAATTCGGGTTCATTCGCCTCTGTCGTTGCTGTACTGGCTTGGCATCAGGCTCCAAGTCAATATGATGTTGACATATTGTGGGATCAATCCCCTTTAGGTCTTTGTAGGACCATGCAAACACATCCAAATTTTCTTTCAACAAGTTGTACAAGGTTGACAACTCCTCTTCTGGAAGGCTGCTACCCACCTTCAAGTGGCGTTCAGTGCCTTCTGCATCCACAAAAGTTAATTGCCTTTCACCTTCTACTTCACGGATGAAGGTTCCACGGACTGCTTCTGGATACAGATCCGACTCCTTCAAGGGAGTGGTGTCCTCTTCTGATGTTCCACTAGAACCAACTTCTTCTTTTGGTGGAGACTTAGGTTGCTCTTTAAGATGTTGGAATGGGATTAGAGCTGTTTCGGGTTTGGTTTCAAGAGTAATTACCTCTTGGCTTGAAGACTCCTCTTCTGATGACACATCCAGGAACGTCACATAACAGGGACCCTCTGATGCCTGTTGGGTTGGTGGGACTGGTGCTTGTTGGCACGGTGCATCATCATCATCTTTCTTCGGCAAGGATGGGTTAGGACGGCATGAGCCATTGCTGAAAGATGGCTTATTCTTCTTAACCCATTTCTTATAAAGATTTTGCATATGAGAAGATCCATTTACCAGACCAAATGGTACCATTGCCATTCTGTCCCATAGCATGAGCTCGTCGGCTTCTGATGCTTCTGAAACTTATTCCTCAAATGTATCCTCTTCAGGTGGGATGGATTCTTCTAGCTCACTTTCATCACCTTCTTCCTCCATATCATATTCATCCTCTTCTGTCTCTGTCTCTGTCTCTGCTTCTGCTTCTGTTTCTGTAGGAGCTCTGTAACAGAAGAACATATTCTTTGTTTCCTCTCCTGTCTCTGTCTCTGTTTCTGCTATGGCCATGTAACAGGGAGAGCAGTACATCCATGCTTCTATCTCACTATCGGAAGTGATTTCAGAAGTCATTCCCGGTTCAGGCACGAAGTATTCACCCATTGATAATGGCTTTGCATCTTTTGGAAGTCGGCTTACAGTATCCACTGTTAAGGAATGTGCCACTGTTTTCTTGGGAAGGATCTGTTTGACAGCATCTTCGTCTGTTGATGTTCAATCTGTAGCCTCATCAGAGGAGTCAGAAGATAATTCCAAGGAGGTGGATCCATGTCCTTTTTGAGAACCATACAATTTCAGCACCACTTTGTTGGGTCCTTTGCCCAAGGTCAAGGTTCCTTTGAACCAATCCGTCCTTGCTTGGGCTTCAAAAAGCCATGGTCTGCCCAGTAACAGAGGATAGGATGTACCATAAGAGTTTGGCTTCACCACCAGATAGGTTAGCCAATAATCTTTTCCAGCCACTGTAGTCTTTACATATGGGAGAATGCCCAAAGGCTTGATTCTACTCTGATCCGCCAGTCTGATGAGCCATTGGGTGGGTTGCACACCTTGTAGGCCTAGATCCTTCATTGTCACATCCGTCATAATGTTCACTGATGAACCACCATCAATCAGTGCATTTGAAATGAAGCAGCCTTCTATCCACACGCCAGTCTCTGGAGTACCCGGATCTAGGAAAGCATTAGCCACATCCACTTCTTTTACAGGCTCTGGAGCCTTGTTGGACTTTGTTGCTATTGAGGGAGCAATCCTTAAACCACGTCTTCTTGTCAGTATACTTTTGAACCGTTTCCGGCAACTGGGAGACAACATCAATAATTGTCGGAATGTGAGGTTGGGTCTAAAGGTATCTAGATCTCTAACTAGATCGTATTCCTTAATAGGATCCACTGGCTTCTCTAACCGGTTAGGGAATGGGGCAACACCCATTTTCATTTTCCCTCTTTCTTCCAACAGAGGCATCATGGGAACTTCTTCTGCCACTTGTGCCACTTGTGGCACTGCCTCCTCTTCTGTCTCCTGGACCTCTGGTCCTGTCTCTGTAACTCTCTGTGGCATTGTAGGGCTCTGTACGGCACTGTTAGGCTTTGTTCTGTTCTGTTCTTCTAGTGGAAGACTGAACTTCACTGCTTTGGCAGGGGAATTATTTTCTTTCCGGATAAGTGGTTCCTTCTGCTTTGCACGCGTGATGGCAGCAACTTCCAATGCCACCAAATTGGAGGTAGGCTCTTGGGCCTTGGACGGACTATCAGTAGCACTGTTTTTCACTGGGGATGGGCTTGGACAGTCTTTTGCAGTGTGGCCTTCTCCTTTGCATCGACTGCATAAGGGCTTGTAATCCATTGACATTCGAGGATTTGGACAATTTGGTGAGATGTGTCCCTTTTCTCCGCATCTGTAACATTCCACTTCTGATCTCTGACCACCGCCAGACTGTTTTCCTCTGTAACTTTGAGAGGGAAATCTTCTGGGTCCGAAATTAGGACCAAACTCTCTAGGCTTGGGTCCAATATCTTGTGTTGTCATTTTGGATTCCAGCAAGTTAAATCTTGCGTCTTCTTCCTTCCTTCTCCTATCATGCATCTCCTTCAGAGAGCAAATGTCCTCTGTATGGTTCTTTTGCAAACAGTAGGAATAGAAGGCTCCAGGGATGGTTGGTTTTCGTGTACATTCAGTGGCTAAATGGCCTGCTTGATGACACTTACCACACCAAGTGTTTGACCGCATCACATCTCTTCCTGCTCCTGCAACATTGGATATACTAGTGGTATTCACTTTCAATGTCTGTAGTTGCTCTGTAATCACATCCATCAACTCCTTTTTGATATTTGCAACCGAGTTAGATAAGTAATCCTTCAAGCTTTCTCCTCCTGAGGCACTGGCAGGAGGGTTTTGAGGAGTCTCGGTAATCACTGCATAAACGGGTTGGGCTGGTACAGAGGGGTCTCTGTTCTGGTTCTGATTCAGAGCTCCTATTTGAACTGTTGGCTGTTGGCTCCAGTTGGTAGGATTCCACTGTTGCTGCTGATTTGACATTGAGGACATTGGTTGGGACCATTGTTGTTGTGGTTGAACCACCATTTGAGGCATGGATTGTGGCCACTGTGGATTTGGTGCACTGTACTGTGATACCGAGGGCATCTGTTGGTAGGGATAGAGAATAGTCCCTGGAACTGCATTTGGTGGATACATCATTCCTGGCATCAGAGGAGGTAGGAATCCTCTTCCTGTATTCATCGCTAATCGAGCTTCCACTTCATCGTACAATCTTGCACCTTCCGTTGCAGCTTGTAGTGTGGCTAGTCTTTGCAACTCCACAAACTTACGGACTTTTGGTTGTAATTCTCTGAGAAACACCCCCTTTTGAATGCCATCATCTAGATTATGGTTAGTCCATCTCTTCAGGATGGATTCCATTCGTGAGACATAAGCTTCCACTCTTTCTCCAGAGGATTGACTTAGGTTCATAAATTCCTCCCGCATCCGCTCTTCAAAACCTTTACGCCTGAATTTAGTGAGGAAGGTCAACTTCAGGTCGTCCCATGTGCCAAAAGTTCCTACTGCTTGTCTCTCATACCACTGAAACGCCGCGCCCTTGAAAGTGGCAGGATAAATTGCTAGCCAATGCTCAGGGGTTCTGGCATTATTAGCCACACATGCTACCATAAACTCTGCTACATGAAGATCGGGGTCTTCATTGTACTCTCCCTTAAAAACTGGCAATGGGACTACATTCGCTGGCCTGTCATCAATATTTCCAGGATGGATCTAGCTTGGAAGTGGACCTCCAGCAGGAGGAAGGGCTTGATGTGCCATTGGGACTTCTGTAAAGAGTTCCGCAAGGGTGTCAAAGGCGGCTTCTGCTGCGAGCTCGCTCTCGGTTCTGATTTTTGCTTTCTCTCTTCTCACGTACCTCTGGACTCGTTCTAACGCTTGCCTCTTTATTGCGTCATTCATCAGGGGGTTGGCTCCACTAGGTTGTTAGTGCTTCACAGAGGGTTAACAGAAGGCTTCAGTCTCTGGAGGACTCTCTTGCCAACATTTCTTCTACTTCTTTCTTTTCAACGTCCCTGAATTCTGCTTTCATGCCACTGCACAGAGGAAGGTATTCGGTTCTGAAAGTGTCAAAATGCATACGTCTGAGCATTGTGGTGGTGCCATCATCATAGTAATGTCAGCTTCTGATAGTTTTAACAGTGTATGTTGTCAAAAACACTCTGTCTACCAACTTTCAGTGGGTTGCTAATTGAACA
The DNA here is from genome assembly GCF_053477565.2 of Lygodium microphyllum. Lineage (NCBI taxonomy): Eukaryota > Viridiplantae > Streptophyta > Polypodiopsida > Schizaeales > Lygodiaceae > Lygodium > Lygodium microphyllum. The sequence continues at coordinate 15,860,487 of NC_141147.1, read as the reverse complement.
AACAGAAGATTATCAGTACACCAAGCATCCCATGTATCTTGCTATTGAGCGTCCATGAACAAATTCCAACTCTTTTCCTTCTTGTCCCTGTGAACCTCTACAGACCAAGACTCCTGAAGCCTCTTCACAATCTCCCACTTGATGTTGTCTGGAAACTTCTCAATGAATGTCAAATCTTCCATGGATGGTCATTCTCTCTGTTTCTGCTCTTCAGTTTGTTCCCAAACAGTTTGCTACCAAGATGCAAGTTTCTGCTGCTTCAACAGGAAGAGGAAACTGTCCACCACATAGAGCATGCATCATGATGGTGATGTGTTTCCGCCATTGTGGGATGAAATTCTTGTGGAAAGTGGCTTTGATTATGAGGAATTCCAACTCTTCAGTGGAAGAAGGAACTTTACAAACATCCATTGAATTCTTCTCTTCTTGGCAATGCCATTTCCTTCATTTTCAGCCTCTTCTGGTGCTTGTTGATGGCAAGTTTCCCCGACTACGCACCAAAAACATGGAGCCCCAAGAGGAACACCAAGGAAAAGGGAATTCTCTTGCAAGAAAATCTATCTTGTAACATCAACAAGCTTGTTTATCATGTTTCATATGATCACAATAAAGAAAAGAACACCAGGCACAACAAATCTTCATGCAGCATCATGTAGATCTCCCACGGATTTTAATAGAATCAACCATATTCTTCAACATCTTCATAAAATCCATCAATAGAACAAAGAAAGCAAAGGAATACACCATCTTTGAATGGAAATACATCACATAGTATTCATCTTCAATATCTTCATAGTCTTCTCTCTCAATCTCTCATATACAATCACTCTGTTTCAGTAGAATTGGCTATCTCTAACTCTCTCTCTCTCTCTCCATCAATAATACATCATATCCTCACTACAATCTCTAAAAATTACTCTCAATAATCCCTCTTAGGTCATGGATACCCCTCCCAAGAGGTATGTCTCATATGAAGAGTCACCAGAGCCACTACAGTGTCCTTTCATAGCTCACTACTGTCACTTCACTCTAGTCTTCACTTGAGTCTTTAGCAGCTACTTCCTCCACTTCTTCCAGCTCTTTTGCACTTGTATTCACCTCTTTCCAAGGCTAGAAAACTTTCCCAAGCTGCACTCTCATCCACCAGAACACATACAGAAGCATACAGAATAGTCTACAGAATAGTACCAGAACAGCTACAGTACAGAACAGAACAGAAGCAGAAGCTCTACAAAAGACCTACAGAAGGTTACAGAAGGTCATCAAAACCACATAACTCACTCTCAAATCATTCCAAACTCTCACAAACCATTTAATAAACTTTCACAAGTTCTCAATCTTCATCAATCAATACTCCATCCCTCCTTACAGAAGACAATCGGAACAAAACAGAGCAAAACAGAAGGTATACAGAACCTATCAGAACATCACAGAACCACCAACAAACATCATGAACTTCCAAAACACCATCATTATCATCCAAAACACTCTCAAACTACTTCCAAATCAATCAATCATCTCATAAAATCAACCATTCAGCTCTCAAAAACAACAAAAATCAGCCAAAAAACAAGTCATTTCAACACTCAACACTGTAAGATCTTTAAATGTTTCTTTTACTTTACTAAACTTGCAAAAAAAAAGTAATAAAAAAACCCCTTTTGTAAATATAATCTTGTAAATTTTACTAAATGTAATACCCTTTTTTTGAACTCACGTGGTATCTTAAATACTCTATAAGGTGGACCCCCCGCGATCTAATCTTTCCCCTTGAAATGGTCGCCTCAATCCTATAGCCAAAGCATACATATAGAGTAGATTGGTACGCCATGCTTTCACAAAAGCGTCCAATGATCATATCTACCATCCATCACAATCTAAACTAGGCATAGCAAAAACAAAAGATAAATTGTGATCAAAATCATAGACATAAGGAATACAACAAAGGAGATTTGGTCAACATATACTTCCCCATTCGTAGGAAAGGCCTATCAAAATCCTTTATGCATCAATGGGCTAGGACCATACCAGATTACAGAGAAGATCTGAAAACATACCTATAGGGCACAACATTTACAAAGGGGCACGATAACATCGACTCATGTGCAAAGGATTAAACCTTACTTTCAACCCTTTCTAGCAAATATTCAAAAACCAAAGCATGAACAAAGTCAATAAACACCATATTAGAGAATTTGAGAATCTCCCAAGTCCCACTGGTAAAGATTTGGCCATGTGGCTAAATCTTAATCCATGCTTCAAAGTGGGACTTGGAAAAACAACCTATATAGTAATTAGGATAGACTCCACTTTTAAGTAAAGGGACAATATTTGATCATGTGGCCAAATATTAACTATGTTGGGAATTTTCAAATTATATGAGAATTTTCAAATTCCCTAATATAGTGTTAATAGAGAACCAACATTATCTCGCCACCCCATATACCAATAACAACATCCTTCAATAAAATCAACCAAGCCATTCAGCATAAAAAACACAAAGCTTATAGGCTGCCATGATAAAAATAAAGCACACTAGGAGCTATACATCATGCACAAAGACATGCAAAAAACAACAAAAACAGGCTACAAAAACCACATGCCATACCAAAACAAGGTGCCAGATCACAAGTGCCCAAGTCCAAACAATCAAGCACAATCAGTGATCTAGCCCCAAATTCAGCTATACAAACAGAGAACCCAAATGCATCACCACACACAAAGACTATCAAGCAAACAAAGATAATTAGAGAAGCCTCTTTAAAAGTGAGAGACCTACAACAAGCCTGGGAAAAGTGCGGCAAATTGCAACACAAGCAAGTTATGCTCATGACTGCTAAAAAAGGAATCCAATGTTCTCCCATAGATACCTTTTTTTTAAAGGGGGAACATGTGATGTGGCAAACAAGATGGTTGTAACCATAAAGAAATGTCCATTCTCGATAGAGGCCCCAATGTTGTATGTAGGGCATGTGGTCGATCAATAAAAGGTCCTCTTATTCTTCATTATTGTAGAGTCATCAACTTGATTTCTAATACACCACAATATTATTAAAAAGTTTTAGGGATGTCACGTGATAGGCACTCATCATCCACCAAAACTTTCTCTTATATCTTTTTTACTTATTGTAAAAAAAAAACTTTGGGGAGCAGGGCAAGGGGGTCAATCCCTCCCCCGCTCGCATATATTATATATATATATATATATATATATATATATATATATGTCTTTTCGACTTTCTTGCAAAAAAAAAAACTTTCTGTCTTTTTTACTTATTGCAAGAAAGTTGTTGGTGGATTGCCCTCTCAAAGCCTCTCTTTAATCTCTCTCTCTCTCTCTCTCTCTCTCTCTCTCTCTACCAAGGCAGTGGGCATGGGAGTAAGGCGTGTGCAACAGCAGACATAAGTAGGAGTAAGTGCATGGATGGACTAGCACCAAGGCAGGAAGTATGGGCATGGGTGGAGCAACAATGGGATGAGCAACATCCTACTCCTCTGTGTCAATCTCTACACCTATAGCCCCTCTAGTGGTCTGATGCTTATCCCTCGAATGATCCTTCTCTTTTCTTGGTACTACTACTAATGTGGAGATGCGAGGCGGGGAAGGTGGCCATTGGGATTCTTGGAGTGAGCGGCTTGCATGAGGAAGTTGTGATAGAGTGGGAGGCAAAAAAAAAAAAAGGCCGTGTCATCTTTTGCATGTAAAGGGAAATGGTGGAAGAAGAACCGAAAGTTGCATGGACTTACAAGTGATAAGGAGGTGTGAAGGCAAGGAAGCATCAGGGAGATGTGGTAACTGTATGTAAGAGCAATAGGGATGCGGTCACAGAATCAGGAGGCAAGAATGGAAACAACACGATAGGGCCGGGTAGGTGTAGACGTATCAGATAGGCAAATACATAATCAATGCATGGGTTGTGGCCATGCATGTGGTAGTAATGGATGAAGTAGGCACATAGAGAGAGAGAGAGAGAGAGAGAGAGAGAGAGAGAGAGAGAGAGAGAGAGAGAGAGAGAGAGAGAGAGAGAGAGAGAGAGAGAGAGAGAGAGAGAGAGAGAGAGAGAGAGAGAGAGAGAGGGCACAATGGAATCCTAAGAATATAGTAACTATACACCTATGTTTGCAGACTATTAAAACCACATGCTCATGCTATGTTTGCAGACTATTAAAACCACATGCTCTTGCTATATTTGTAGACTATTAAAACCACATGCTCATGCTATGGTTGGCTGGACATCAGGGCCACGTGCCCAGGGTGAGCTCCCTCTCTCTATCTCTCTCTCAATGAGCATTGACAAGAGGCTCAAGGTTGCGATGCCTTGAACCATCATTGAGTTATGGAGCATGTATCTATAAGATGCTAAACTTAATCACGTGACTTACATCTACATCCTAGATGCATGTGGCAATATTAAGGCTTTAAATGAGGGATAGGAAGTTCATCTTTTTGTCCTCTTTGTGGGTCTGAGCTCAACAAAAGTATGTGAATTGACTTTGAGAGTAATTATAGGACATTGTCATTAATGCATCTAAGAGTACAATTGCATAGCTTAATTGATACACTAGGCCAAAAGCCATGGATGTCCACAAATGCATATGCAAATGTAGACACAAGTACAAGAACTACATTGTAAACCAAGAGCCTAAAAGGAGGATGATCTAAATTTGGTCCTTCTCTTGTACTTTTAACATAATATTCTTGGGTCCAGTGATATGTGAAAACCCCAATATATTTCACCTAGAGATGCTCAATCAAGTATCCTACATAATATAGACTTTTTTTTTTTGAATCCACTACTTAGGAATAGACAATGAAGGCTAACTCTATTCTCTTAACTCATGTGTCCATCTTTAAGGAATATACCTTCATCTCATGTTTTTATATCAAAGCTTCTATATTCATGTTATTGGATTTGCGAGTCTTTGTCTTATGCAAGGTTTTGAAGCATATGTTGTGTGCTTACTTTTATGAGGCATAAAGTCATAGTGAAAGACATTGATTTGAATTATATGTTTTGTGTGTTTTTTGTATGAGGCATAGCATTGCAATGATAGACAACATACATAATATGGCTAATTATTTGCCATGTGTTTGGAGATCCAAGCTTTGTTCTTAGATCAATTTGCATATTCAACATTCTTACATAAAATGTATTTGGACAAAAGGAGCATAAGTTATTGAGGCTTTGTTCTTAGATCAACTTGCATGTTCAACATTCTTACATAACATGTGTTTGGACAAAAGGAGCATGAGTTATTGAGGCTTATTGGAATCATGCACATATGGTGCAAGAGAGGTAAGGTAGACTTGGGAACTATACAAGAAAAGAGAACATCAAGATGAAGGCAATGGCTCTCAGAAGGAGGGTTGAAGAAGTTACGACGAAAATTGGAGAGGTGGCAAAAGTAGAGCTTACACTGAAGCCCCTCCCTCCCTCCCTCCCTCCCTCTCTCTCTCTCTCTCTCTCTCTCTCATGTTAGTAGGTTAATGTAATGAATGATGAATGCACTCTCTTAAGTGTTCCAACAAGCAACATAGACTCTCTCTCTCTCTCTCTCTCTCTCTCTCTCTCTCTCTCTTTGTGTGTGTGGAAGGATGATAATTGTGGGGGGCATCCTCTCTCCATGGGGGAAGTGTTGGCAAAATGGCAGCGTGTGGGTGGGCAAACACATGTGCACATGTGTGTACATACATCCACACGCACATTCGCCCTCGATATGAAACATTGGTCTAGTGCAAAACACCAGTAAATATGCGGAGCACCTAGGCTTTTCTTTCTTGGGCACTACATTGTGAGTTGTGGAGAGAATCATTGCCTTCAACCTGTTTTCCTTTCATCACACTTGCTTCCGGTTGATGAGCGGCGATTACCATGGAAGTGACGCTCTTGGGGACGGGCTGCCCACAGGTCTCGACCCAGCGCTACGGCCCGTCCAATCTCGTGCGCTACAAGGACCGCTCCATCCTCATCGACTGCGGCTCTGGATGTACGCAGCGCCTGCTGGCGGCGGGCGTGCGGGGAGCCGACCTGGAGGCGGTCTTCCTCACGCATCTGCACTCGGACCATGCCGTTGACCTCTTCCAGCTCATCATCTCGGGCTGGCATCAGGGGCGGGCCAGGCCGCTCAGGCTGTTCGGACCGCCGGGAACGCAGCGCTTCGTGGACGCCCTGATGGCGGCGTGGGAGCCGGATCTGCGGCAGAGGGTGGCGTTCGAGCAGCGGGTGTCGACGGCGGGGCTGGAGGTGGAGGTGCGCGAGATAGATGGAGACGGGGGCCTGCTGTGGGCCGGGGGCCGCGGTGGTGACGATAATGATAATGATAATAACAATGGGGTCGGTGGTGGTGATGATGATAATAACGATGTGGTCGGTGGTGATGATGATGATAACAACGATGGCGGCGATAGTAGCGATGGCGATGATCTCCGTATCTGCGCATTTAGGGTTTCGCACCAGCCTGTCGAGCACGCCTTCGGATTCGTGCTGGAGGCCCAGGGACAGCGCCTCGCCTTCAGCGGCGACACGACGGCCCCCTGCCCGGCCCTCCTGCAGGCCGCCCGCGGCGCCCACGTGCTCGTCCACGAGTGTTTCATCCACCGAGAGATCCCGCCCGCCCCTGCCCGGATCACCGCCCAGGGCCAGCGCAACATCGCCTCCTACCACACGCTCTCGTCCCAGGTGGGCAAGGTTGCGGCCGGCGTCGGCGCCGGCTGCCTGGTGCTCAACCACTTCGTGCCCGTGGAGTTCGATCGGTCGGCGCTGGTGGCGGAGGTCCGGCGCGATTACGGCGGCCCCATCGTCGTGGGCGAGGATCTCATGCGCATCACGCTGGCCACCGGAGAGATCCAATTTGCAGGTGCTGTGTTCAGCCTCCCCCTCCTCCGCTCCCCAGCGCCCCCCCCTTAATACGCTCTCACCTTAGAATTATGAATGTACACATTTGGAGCAAACCTTTGGTTCAATTCTTGTGGCTTGCACTCAATGTTGTGCACACATTCAAGGCCTCCCATGCGTACAACATAACTCATCAATTCGCTATCTCCTTCGCACAAAGCAGCATTGTAGTGTGTTTGTAGCAATGATCATGCATTTCATGAGTACTTTAGTTGTAAAACCAACTTCTTTGGGAAGTTAGCTCTTATTTTGATTAGTTGGAAAAATGTTTCTCATGAGCACTAAATTGGGGAAATTTTAATTTGCTAAACACTATTTTGACACTCTCCATGTAGTAATCTCTCTCTCTCTCTCTCTCTCTCTAACCATACACATTTATATAAGCACTTGCATGAGGGGCATATTCTCAAAGGAGTTTTTCCACTACCAGAGCATGTCCATTTTTATATGTGCACAATATATGTATACACCCTCAAAGCGAGACAAAGCCATATAATTCCTTAAGAATTTATGGTAACAATCATGGCAACTGGAAAAAGAGAATGGCAACTAACAAGAAGAGGGCAAGCAAAGAGGGTAAAGGAAATGCGAAGCACAAGAGGGAAGCAAAATTTAATCAAGAAGGAGGTTCTCCTTCACCCATGCCAATCAATTAACACCAATGGAAACACTAATTTCACCAAGTGCACCAGTCATCAAACAAGTCACAAGAACAAGATTGTCATGGCATGAGTCTTAGGCTGGTTACACACCAAACGAGAGTCCCTACCTGCCAGCCTCAAAAAATACCTTTCACTATTGGGTCACTCGACAAACGAGTAAACTCATTAACTCTCCATCCGCTTTTGGATGGCAAGTTTGTCTCGCGCACTTCACTCCCATATCCATCCGCAAAGGCTTATTTGTGTGGTTAGTTAGGGCCAAAGCCGTTTATGCTAAGATGTCCAACACTTAAGTACCTCAAGAGACACAAAATGTTTACTTATAGATAAGCCCAAAGTCTAGTGTATGCTTATGTATCTAGTACTCAATTGCGCCAGGATACATATAGAAAGTTTACTTGTGGTTACTCTTATAAATGGGGGCATATATGCTTCATCTTGATTTGAAGTAATCAATCACCGATGGAGAGCTATTATGCTACCTTTCTCTCAATAGCCAACTTATGGGCATCTCAATTGCTTAAGCTTTAAATGCTACGAGTTCTATCTTGGAGTATTTGTTGAATCTAACCAAAATAAATATCTAACTTAGAACATCCCATCAAGGAGTTTATCTACATAGTTGGAAAATATTAGGTGTAGACATTAGTATTGCTACTAAGATCATTGGGTTGAATTTGAAGATCCAATTAGGATAAGCATTAGTTCATCAAAATTAAAGCTTGAGTCATTTGATAGATTGACCAAATTGTCATTGTTACACATCTATCTAAAGCTTCATGCTCGAGCTTTCCACATTATGGACCAAACAATTATGGTCATGAAAGTTACTTAGAGGTTTCCACAATTCACCACGTAAGAAACTACCAAAATATATTAAGTGAAGCCATGATAAGGTAACACTTTTCCAGTTTGAACAAAGTTTTATATAAATGAATGTAGTAAAAATCATGCAAGCCAAATGAGATGATACTATCATGAAAATAAGGATACTTACATGTACTAATTTAAATAATCATCTATTGTAAAAAGAAAAAAGATACTTTGGATTTTTAAGTTTTTTATTTTCATAATGTCTTGCAATCGATATTTCCAAGGAAGGAGCAAGTTGGGGAATATAGTGTCATGCTCTCATTGTCTCCTCGTGTCTCCATTTTCCTCTTTGCAAACATGATTGACTAATGAATAGTTGTTGTGTGGTTGGCAGCCAAAGAATGCTTCATGAGTCAATCTTTGATCAAGTAGCCTCTTATGGCATTTTATAGATGCCATGCAATAAATTATGGGGTTTTGGAGTACCATATTCTAGTACTTTAGCAATGATCCACTAGCGTTCCATGCGCACTAGGTCGCTTCACGGCAGCTTCGCTGCCTTGAAGCGACGAGTGAAGTTAACTTCAGTCAACAATCCATTTCTCATCTTTCGCCCTCCTCTTTTTCCTCTCTGTTTCTAATTTTTTAATTTACTCTCTCTCCCCCTCCAAATTCTCTCTCTCTCTCTCTCTCTCTCTCTCTCTCCCCTCTTTTTTCCTTTTTTTTCTTCTTCTCTCTTTAAAATTTTTTATTTTCTCTTTCTTTTAAATTTTATCTTTCCTCTCTCTAGAATTCTCTCTATGTTTAAATTCTCTCTTCTTTTCTTCTCTCTATCTCTCTCCCTCCTCTCTCCTCTCTTTTCCTTTTTCCTTTTCCTCTCTCTCTCTCTCACTCTCTCTCTATAATTCTCTTTCTCTCTGTTTCCCCTCTCCCTCCCTCCCTCTCCTCTTCTTTCTTTTTTGCTCTCTCTCTCTCTCTCTCTCTCTCTCTCTCTCTCTCTTATTTTAATTAAAAAGAAAGTTTAAATTAAAATTTTTAATCTAACTGAGAGAGAGAGAGAGAGAAAACCTAGGTCCTACACATGAGAGAGAGGAGGGAGGGGAAGAAAAACGTTCAATTTTAAAAAGACTATTCTCTTTCCTCTTTCCCCCCTCCTCTCTACATCATCTCCTCCTCCTCCTCCTCCTCCTCCTCCTCCTCCTCCTCTCTCTCTCTCTCTCAACTTTTAAAATGTTTAATTAAAAGAAAATTTAAAATGTTTAATTAAAAGAAAATTTTAAATTAAAAAGTTTATCTCAACTTTTAAAATGTTTAATTAAAAGAAAATTTAAAATGTTTAATTAAAAGAAAATTTTAAATTAAAAAGTTTATTCTAAGAGAGAGAGAGAGAGAGAGAGAGAGAGAGAGAGAGAGAGAGAGAGAGAGAGAGAGAGAGAGAGAGGGGGGGGGGGAGGGGGGAGTAATTTAATTAAAAAGGGGAGGGGGAAAAGAAAAAGAGAGATGATAAGTGAGAGAGAAGGAAGGGAGTTTTAATTTTAAAAAGGGAAGGGCGGGGGGGGGGGGGGGGGGGGGGTTTGGGGAGGGCTTTAATGAAAAAAGGGAGGGGGAAGAGAAAATGAGAGATTACACGTCAGAAAGAGGGGAGGGGAGGGTGTTTTGATTGAAAAAGAGAGGTTTGGAAAAGGAGGTAGGTTCGGGACGCCCTTTGAAGGTTTCGGGCTTTCCAAACCTATAGCGAAAATAATACAGTAGTAAGACTATATTGCTTGAACTATAGCTTATATGTGTCCAAGGTATTGTTCATGTGTACAAAAACTTTATGAGACAAGATCTGGTGCCAAGATGTGTAATGGTGCTTAAGAAAAACAAAATTATGACATGGGTTTAGGCATTAAACCACAATCAAACTATTGTGCTTCTTCTTAAGATTTGTGAATATGCTTACAAATCTAAATATTATCATTGGCTTTGCCACTAGTCCTCATCAAGCATCGATAAGCAACTAGCTATGAGTACATTTCCATTGAATGCAACTGGGATAGATGGCACTTTTCGAGAGTATGATAATCTTCGAGACATAGCCCACAACCTTAACATATGCTAGCAACATTCTCTTCATATAGGATAGTTTAGGTGATAGCGAATGAGAGAATAGAGTAAAATTGAAAGTATGGATAATGGAATTAGCATTTTAAGATACATAGAATTTAATTAATTTATTAAAGCTATGTTGATATCTATGTAGAGTGTTTCCTTCTGCAATTGTTGCATTTGCTCTTGGATAGAGTGACAAGGGATTTCTTGAAAGGGTGCATGCTAGAAAACACTTTTAACATCAAAATTTGGCACACTCAATGGAGGCATAAGCTACGATGGAGAGACTTTGCATTAACTTTCATTGGCATTACACATTATCTAGGGGTTTGTTATATGTGTACAAGAAGGATACATTGTACTTGTGTTTTGTCTTTTGGATAGCTCCAATCTCCAACATTAGATATATGTGGTCAATTCAAATATGAATCTTAATGTTGTGCCTCCAAAAAACTTCATTAGACTTCCCCAAGGTGGTGATAGCTTTGAATGTGTCCAAGTGAGCATCCTATCTATTGTGTGTGGTTTCATGACCACAATAAATATCATTTTACATGAGAAAAAAAAATCATAATGACTCACATACAAATAATACTATGTTTCACTTCGCTAAAACATCAAGAAAGGTGGCATTGGAGTCATTGATTAGGGCATGGTGATGGAGTTCAACATGCATAGCATTTATCCTTCTCAACTGACAAACTAGTGTTTTTTTGAAACTATGTGATTGTGCAATGTTCATAGCCATGTGACCCCTAAATGCTTCTTGACCCATCCCCCATCGTTATGTAAAGTAAGAATTTTTTTTGATTGGATATGCTTTCCATAAACTTTTTTCAATTAGACAAGCCATATGCCACTCTACATTAATAGACTTTTGTAGACCAATTGTACAAAATATGTAGTTTTGCCATGAATAGAGAAAATATGTGAAGGTCTCCATGCATTGTAGGTATATATATATATCAAATATCAAAACACACCAAATTCTTTCAACTCCATGAGTGTAGCGGTCTATACCCAAATAATGAACTCTCTATTAATGCAAATGAGAAGAGTTTGGACCTTTCATTTCTATTTTCTTGTTACTGGCAAGTTCTACATATTTGACTCTCACAAGTTTCTATGATTATGTTGTCATCAAATTTAAAATAAGTCCTTATGATTATTTTGCTATCAAATTCAATGTTCAATATATCTAGCATTAATTCCCATGATTCATTATAATCATGACTAGTCCAAAATAAATAATGATCAATCCTATACATAATCAAAATTACGAGCCAATCATGTGATCTTATGTGAACATTGTTTGTCATACTTTTCTAACAATACATCTTGCATACTGTAGTTGATTGCATGAAACTTAATTAATAAATTTTGATCAAATATTTTTATTCACTTTATTAAACCCAACAAGCTAAGTAGATTATGCAATCCCCACAAAGTCATTACCCACTACTGAGTTTGTTCTATGGTTAAATACTTGTATTGTCTTGTCAAATGCAATGAGTTCGAAGTGATCTTTGGAAATTCTTGATTATGATACCTCATTAGATAAGGATATAAGAAAACACAACAAAACAAAAGATAACAATGAGCACAAGTACAAGAGAGAATAGGAGAGAATAAATTTTTTTCTCTTATACCAAATGGGTAGAATTGGGTTTTGTCTAGGTTTATGTGCTCCTACAAGCTTTGATGGTGATCTAGATAGATGCTAGATGGAGGACAATGATTGTAGGAGATATAAGTGCTCAATAGCTCTATTATACAAGAGGATAGCATAGCCTATGTATATATAGCATTGGAGGTCAAGTAATAATAGATGCACTTGAGCAATTTACCTTGACTCATTGCCCATGTATACGACATATACGACATATGATAATTTAGGAAGTATTCTTTCTACTCTTGGTTCCCTTGACCTAATGGTCAAGTTCATTGTCTAGTCCTCCAGGTTATATCCCTTCCACTATCTGAATTGGGAGTTTTGCTGAATGCCAAATGCTCATCACGGATTCTCCTCACTTGGGAGCCTTACAAAATTTGACACTTAAAGCATATGTGATTAAATGAGAGGTGGATATATGACTAATCTCCAACAACCCCCCTTCCCCCTTAATGTTCATCCAAAAATGAACTACTTGTTCAATCCAAGACCAAGTCAATAAGATGTGGGCTTGTTGATCACTCCCAAGAGATTTAGTAAATATGTCAACACTTTGTGGAGCAATATGTCATCTCCACAACTACATCCTCAATGAGCTCTCCTACATAGTGATACTAAATTTCTACATATTTTGTGTGGGTATGAAACACATGGTTCTTTACAAATTTCCATACAACTCTAACTATTGCACTTCATGATTGTTTCCTCTCTATTTGGAACCTCAATGTCCTCCAAAACCCTCCTTAGTCAAAATGCTTCACAAGAAATGAAGCATGTTTCCTTATACTTAGTTGTCGTTGAAGATAATGCCACTATGGGTTGTTTCTTGCTAATACAAGAGAAAACTCCTCATCTAAGTGAGATCAATTTCTAGTCCCATTGATTTTCTAAATTCAATGTCTAATGCATAATCTAAATCACTATGTCCAACTAATTTCTTGCCATGTTTGTATAGGTGATGCCATGGTCTATCATACCCTTCAAGTACTTCAACGCCCACATCCCTACTCTCCAATGGTTCTCTTAGGGCTCATCTAAGGACTTGGCTAAGTCTCCAATCACATAACTAATATCTAGCCTAAAATTACATACAAATATAAGACTTTCCACAAGATTTTGAATTGGTGGTTGATATCCATAAGTGGTGATGTGTCCTCTAATGGGAGTTTTTCATTTACTTCCATTAGTGAACCCATTGTCTTACAATCAATCATTTTGAATGCCTTCAAAAATATCCCATGCATATGTTCACTAAAGAAATGAAGATTTGGTCAGATTCTTGAGGCACCTCAATACCCAAGCAAAAATTGATAAGCCCCAAGTGTATCATTTCAAATTCAAATTCAAATTTAAAGGTTAGCATCTCCATAGTCTTCTAATTATCACGAGGAGGCAGTCATAAATATATGTATGTATCACATGGGTTCAACATAAGGGATTTTTAAAATACCATTTTTACACATTTTTCACATATAGAAGGGTCCCATATAAAGGGGTTACTTAAAGATTGAATAGAAAAGGGTTATGTTTTATCAAGGGAAAATTTAGAGATAAGGATATTTATAAATCGTCCTTGAATGCACATGATATAGAGGGTATACATATAGTGAATTACTCAATGGGCTAATTATATGCTTACGATCGTATGTAATAATCAAGTCATCTACATACAAAATAACTATTTCATAATTGTCATCTTCCCTCAAAATGTATAAGTTAGCATTGAAAGCACTTTTAGTAAAATTACTACTTTTGAAAAATCCATCTATCCTTTGATAAAATGCCATTGGGGCCTATTTCAACCTATTTAATACATTTCTAAGCCTGAAAACCTTATTCTTGACCAAACACCTCAAACCCTACTGGCTAGGCCACATATAGCTTCTCCTTGTGGTATCCATTCCTTCTTTACAAAAAACTTTATCATTTGGTGTAGGCACAAGCTGTGGGTTACTTCTTCAGATGGTGATAATGTGAAGAGCCCTTTCTCTTCCACTACATATGACTACTCCACAAACACCACATCACAATTGGCAATTACCTCCTTAGTCCCACATTCACACATTTGGTAATATTTAGATTCTTGACGGTATCCAAGAAAGATATATTTCTCACTCTTAGCTTCTAGCTTTGATCTTGTCTTATCTTGAGCATAAATATAAAACTCCTATCAAATGTTCTAAAATGTGAAATAAAGATATTCTTACCAAAGTATGCCTCTTGAGGTGTCTTTCCCTTCAACATGTTAGTGTAGCTCTAGTTGAGGATGTATACTATTGTGGTGATTGTTTCACCACAAAAAGAGTTTGATAATACTTTCTTCTTCACCATACACCAACTTCCAAGACATCTCCATGAAGTATGGTTGCATTGCTCCACAATTCCATCTTATTGAGGTGTGTAGGATATTGCAAGTTGGCATTTGAATAGTTTCATTAGAAGTGAACAATCCTTCTCTATCATACGGAATTTCTTCACCTTCTTGTTGGTTTAATTCATTGAAAGATAGTTTCACTATTAGAAGCTTTAGCCTTGTCTTAAACAATATACATCCATATCTTTTTATTATAGCCATCAATAAGTAGCATAGCATTGACATATCCTCTCAAATCTTGAATAGTCAACTTACCATAAAGATGAGCATGCATCAACTTAGAGGAGACTTTGCTCTATTATTACTCTATTGTGGATATGAATTTCTTTGTTTCTTGTGTATCAAACAAGCTGGAGATGTGGATTCATACCTTGTCTCAAAGAATATACACCCATGTCTTTTTGTTATAGTTATCAGTAAGTAGCATAGCATAGAAAGATTCTCTCAAATATTGAATAGTGAACTTACCATAAAGATCAACATGCATCAACTTTAGAGGAGACTTTTCTCTATTATTACTCTATTGTGGAGATGAATTTCTTTGTTCCTTGTCTATCAAACAAGCTAGAGATGTGGGTTCATACCCAATTCATATAAGTTGTCTCACCTCACTCCATCTCCAACTACATTACAAGCATTATCAAGAATCTCTACTTGATATTGTCAAAGACAATTTTGAGGCCACGATCTACAATCAAGGCTATAGAAAATTTAATACATTTTAAAGCTTCTTAGACTCTCCATTCAATGTTAGAAATGCAAACATACTTGTTCTTGCAACTTGACATTTTGCATTATTCTTGACTATCATAGTGATGGCTTCTTTCAAAGGCCTTAGAGGTGTACCACTCTTTCTTGTTGGTCATGTGACAAGAAGCTCCATTATCTAGCAACCAAGGCCTTAGAGGATTGTACCACTCTTTCTTGTTGGTCATGTGACAAGAAGCTCCACTATCTAGCACCTAAGATTCATATGCTTTTGATGTCTGAGTTAATGAATAAACCTCCTCAGTCATCACTAAGAATAACTCCAACTCAACTTCAACAATATTCATGACATCTTTGCCTTTGGAAGAAGAACTCATAGTACCATTCTTCTCACCACTTTGTTTCTTTCTATATTCCTTCGCCATTGTGACCACTCTTTCAACAATAATGGACTTCCTATCATTCTTTTTCTCACCTTTAGCTTTGGTCTTTTTTGTGAATGTAGCACCTCCACCATTGATTCCATGATGGAGCTTTAGCTTCATCTCCTCCTCCAATAACATGGTAGTAAACTCAAATGTGAGAGCAAGAGTTCTAACCTATGTGTCCAATGTTGTGACCAAGCCATCATACGTGGGGCCACAACTCAAAAGCATCTCCTGGTAACTCCTTAGTTACCTTTGTTGTCTCAAATATTATCTTTTAATTACTTAAATCCTTGACTTGAGTAATGAATTTCTCTGTTGCTTCTCCATTATAACACTTTTCTATTATAAGTTGATTCTCTAGGTTTTGAATCCAAGTCTGTTAGATTTCATTGAAGCAGGAAGGAGAGCAACACGGAGTGAAGCAACATGCTTCCTCTCTCTATTCTTCTTCTTATTCATTTAGCACACCCATAGTGCATATACAACCTAAGGTCATAAAGACCATTCACACTAGAAGTAACATCGACTTATTTAATATACCTAACTGATCTAGCCAGACTAGCTGTGTCCAGCTCATGTCGGTCAAACATACATGTACGAGCTTGATATTCTAACACTCCCCCTCAAGCTCAAGACATCATATGTACTCCAAGCAGCTGTCTAAAACCATAGAACTTATCTTTACCCAAGGACTTGGTAAAGATATCCGCTACCTGTTCATCAGTCTTCACATGCATAAGATCAACTCGTCCTGCAAGAACCATCTCTCTGATGAAATGGTAGTGTACCTCTATGTGTTTCGTCCTGGCATGATAGACTGGATTCATAGCCAGGAGTACACTACTCAGATTGTCACATAGTACTTCACTGGAGCATCTACCTGTATGTCCAAATCAGCCATAAGCTTGAGCAGGCATGAAATCTTGCATGCTGCCAATGCAGCACCCCTGTACTCTGCCTCAGTACTCGACAAAGCAACCGTAGGCTCCTTCTTGCTGCTCCAGCTAATCATGCCGCTACCAAATCCAAATGCATATCCACTCGTAGATCTACGATCATATGAGCAACCTGCCCAATCTGCATCCGTGTATCTAGTCAATATCAAGGGCTTATCTCTGACATAGAACAGCCCATACTCTACAGTGGACTTAACATATCTCATAATGCGTCTAACTGCATCCAAGTGCGGCTTTCTAGGCTTTTGCATAAACTGGCTTATGAGCCCTACAACATAGCTCAAGTCAGGCCTAGTGATGGTCAAGTAAATCAAGCTGCCAACCATCTGTCTGTACATAGTCACATCCTCTACTTCAGCCCCAATGTTCATGTCTAGCTTGACATTCTGATCAAGAGGTGTATCCAGCGGTTTGCATTCAGCCATGCCATACTTCTTCAGCATCTCTATGGCATAGTGCTTCTGCATCAGCCACCCATAACCCATTGTCAGCTGGAATTACCTCAATGCCTAAGAAATATTTCAGTTCTCCCAGGTCTTTCATGTCAAATTCAGATTTCAGCATCTTCATTACATGCTGTATGCCCAAGTCATCATCACCAGTGATCAAATCATCAACGTATATGACCAGCACTACTAAACCACTGTCAGTCTTCTTTGTAAATAGGCTATGATCAGCCCTGCCAACAGCAAAACCCAATCTCTACAAGTAGTTACTGATCCTAGCATGCCAAGCTCTCGGAGCCTGTTTCAGCCCGTACAATGCCTTTTTCAGCCTACATACATAATGCTGAAAATCAGGGTGAACATACCCTTCCGGCTGAACCATATAGACATCCTCTGCTAGGTCACCATTAAGAAATGCATTCTTAACATCCATCTGCTGCAATTTCCAGCCTTTAGCAGCAGCCAAGGCAATCACAGTGCGTATAGTTGCCATCTTGGCAACAGGGCTGAATGTTTCCTCATAATCAAGTCTATAATGTTGGGCATACCCCTTTGCAACCAGCCTAGCTTTGTATCTCTCCACATTGCCATCTGACTTGCATTTGATTTTGTAGACCCATTTGCAGCCAATGGTCTTTTTCCCTTCAAGCAGTGGTACTAAATCCCATGTTTTATTTTCAGCCAAGGCATTCATTTCTTCATCCATGGCTACACACCAATTCTCATCTTTCACTGCTTCAGCATATGTACTTGGTTCTTTGACCTCAATCACTTTTGTCATGTATGCATAATGCTTTGCAGAGTAGCCACTGTATGTCAACCTGTCAACAGGGTATCTGACCCTCTGCGAGCGTCTAAGCTGTGGTGCACTACTCGATTTCCCTCTCTCATGAGGCGGAATATACTTGCTCTGCCTTGTGCCAGGCGTATAGACAGTCGGAATACCAAGTTCGCTGTCTAAAGTATCACCAGACTCATAGCCAGAAGTCATTCTGCCAGGTGTCATCATACCAGATGCATCCTCAATAACTTTCTCTTTTCCTTTGCTGTCCAAGACATCATGTCTCCCCCTCAATGACATACTGGTGTCAGTTGACGGCGAGCTCCTCAATCTCCCTGTCCATGGGGATACTGTCTGACTACGAGGTCCTATCATAATAGTGCTCTGCTGTAAATCAATTGTAGAAGCATGAGTGGAAGGCAAATCTGCTGGCACTGCAATTGGTGATACATACCAATAACTCATCTCATCAAAGATAACATCCCTGCTTACCAAAGTCTCCCTGGTAGAGGGATCATAACATTTGTATGCCTTCTTCTCCTGCGAATATCCAATGAAAACACACTTATGTGCTTTGGGATCCAACTTCTTCCTTTTCTCATCTGGAATATGTACATAAGCAAGTCATCCAAAGACTTTCAGGTGACTTACATCCAGCTTATAGCCCTACAACTTCTCAAACAGTGTCATCTCATGAATACCTACAGTGGGAGTCCTGTTCAAAATGTATACGGCTGTCATAACAGCCTCTACCCAATAGTAAAGTGGCATATGCTTTTCATTCATCATAGCCCTAGCAGCTTCCATCAGAATTCTATTCTTCCTTTTAGCTACTCCATTTTGCTGCGGAGTGTAGGTGCAAGTGAGCTGCCTACGAATGCCATTTTCAACCAAGAAATCATCAAATTCATTTGATACATACTCCCCACCACTATCAGATCTCAAGCAAGAGATGTAGCATTCAAACTCCTTCTCAACCTATGCTTTAAATTGCTGAAAAACAGCAAAGACTTCATCTTTTGTTTTCAATATGTAAAGCCAGGTATATCGACTGCAGTCGTCAATGAAGGATACATAATATCTGGAACATCCCATAGATACATTATGAGCTGCCCCCCAAACATCAGAATGCACTAACTGCAATGGACGTGTACTCTGTCGTACATGCCTGACAAATGGCAATTGTGACTGCTTACCGAACTGGCAAGCCTCGCATACATGACCAATATCTGAATATTGGAACTTCGGTAACCCTGTAACCAGCTATTTCTTTTGCATAATTTGTAGCCTTTGCAAATTGACATGCCCCACTCTCTTGTGCCATATTTCCAAATCCCTAATAGTGCCAGAACCATGGACAAACATAGCTGAATTCAGCTCTGGCAAAGAAGCATCAAGAGTAAACATTCTGCCATTCCTGTGACCACGAGCTATCAACTTGCAGCCATTGCCAAATTCTTCAATAAAGCAGCCATGCTTATTGAATCTAACCTGCAAGTTCTACTCCGTCATCTGACCAACAGATAACAAGTTCTTCGTAATTGAAGGGACATGCAATACATCATGCAAATTTTTCTTTCTGCCATTATGGACCACAAGAGGTGCCTTTATGCTCAATGCTATGCTGCGTGTCATCACCTGTGCATACATAGCCATGCTTTTCAGTCACCATATTCGTGAACCAATCACCGTGAGGGGTCATGTGATTCGACACCCTCGAGTCAATGTACCACACTGCATCATCAGATGATTTTTCAGCAGCCTTATCTTTGACATACTGCATGGCAAACAGTCTATCACCAGAGTCATCTGCCGGACTGGACGTAGCATAATGTCCATGCTACTTGCCCTTCTGGTTTCCTTGCTTCTTCCAGCAGTCCTTTGCAATATGCCCATACTTTCCGCAGTAGTGACAATCCTTATCTTTATTTGGATTGTCTGACTGACGCTGCTGCTTCCATGAGCCTCTGCCACGGGAGTTAGATCTCCCCCTACCTCGAAAGTTTCCACCACCGCTTGCATTTGATGACTGCTGATTGCTATTACTATAGGATGCATTCTGCTGGCCTCCTCTGCCAAATCCATAGCCTCTACCACGGCTACCACGACCACGCTGATTCGAGTAAAAAACTGCATCCTTATTCTTTGAGCTGCTTGACCCTGTAGCTAAGCCAAGCTTCACCTCTTCATGAATCAATAATGCAACCAGCTCATTAAAGTCAGGCATCTCAGCCCGCACAGATACTGAAGTGTCAAAAGACTTGTACTCCAGACCCAAGCCATTTAAGGTCACTGCAACCATATCCTCATCTTCTACCTGTGAGCCAACAGATGCCAGTTGATCTGCTATGGTCTTAACCTCTGTGACATAATCTTGTATGGATCTGTTCTTCCTCTCCATGTTATTGAATTTCTGCTTCAGTTGTATCTTCCTTGCACTTGTAGTTGTGCCATAGTATTTGACCAATATATTCCATGCATCTGTTGGGGATTTATAGTTCATGATCTGCATCACCATAGCATCCGAGATACATAATGACAACCAATGTAAAACTCTGCGAGCTCTTTCCGTCCAAGCTCGATGCGCTTGTCTTTGATCAGCTGTAGGATTCCTATCTGGAACTTCAGGTTCAGCCTCAACACCTGTCACTAAGTCCCAATATCCTTTGCCTATCAGAAAGTTCTCCATGCGGAACTTCCATATTGCATAATTGTTGCTATCAAGCTTTTCTCCCACAATCTGGGTTACATTATCAGTTCTATCATCATTTGCCATGTTGCAGACCTTGCCTGACTGCCTGCAAACCAAGATCTTCTTAACAGTTCAACTTCAACCCGGAACTGTTTATGACAGTTTTCTGCAATTAATTGGAGTAAAAAACCAGGGCATTTCAGCCCACTGACAGTCCAAAACAGCTCACACCAAGTGGCTTAACCTGTGAGTAAAGCAGTCAATGCAAATACTATGTATTCACTTTGGTTTGAACTCCTGCAACCTCAGTGCTAGGGTACATACATGCAGTCTGAAAACTGTAATTCTGTGAGTGACCAGCAGTGATTTCAAGCCCAAAACTGAATGATATATATGTCATACATGTCCCAAACCTTCATAGACATCTGCTAGTACATGTAGCAATCCGAGCATAACCAATGGGGCACAAATCAGTGCATAGATAGCAGGTATAAGTATCAAGCCTTCTACTTACAAATTGCAATTAGCAACTTCTCAGTAAACCAAAGTTAATCCAGCTCCAAAACAGCCTCAAATCATGTCAGACATTCACTTTGGAGTGTTAGGTTCAATACATGAGCATTCGGGTAACTGTAGGCATCTTGTCTTCATGAATCCAATTCATAGATTGCATTTACTGCTTGCAACCACTGAGACAATGTCACTGCAGTAATCACCAGCCTTAGACTTCAACTTCCATGATCCTTTGATGCTCAACCCAATCCATAAACCATCAGCATACATATCCCATGTCATACATATGATAAATCCCAGCCAAGTGTCATGTAATGCTTCAGTGAAAGCTAATGCTTGCTGCCCACTGTTCTGAAACAGGTTTCCAGCCTGTTTACACTTCCAGATTTGAGTACTTCCTTCAAGAAATTTCAGCTCAAAGGCATGAGAACGGATACATATGTCTTCCAAAGTGCTCCTTGGCTCCAATGAGGCCCATAAACCATATCAGAGAGCTTCAAGCTCCAATCTAGTTCAGATACAAGTTGCCCTATCACTGTTTATAGCTGAACTGCTGTTATTTCAGATCATCCAAGTGATAGCATGCCAAGACCTTCAACCACCTTCCAAGATGTATAGGAAGGCTGTAGATTACCTGAGGAGCTGCAAATGCCTTGTATTGCAGGTGAATATCCTTCAGCCACAGTAGGCGCAAACACGCAAACTGGCCAGATCTATGCTACTGCACATCTTGCTTATTACTATAATAATAATGCACTCACTGGTGCTCAATCAGTCCTTGGAAGACTCCTCACCAAGCCACAGCTCCTGCTTCAAGCAATGAGACTCCAATGCTTCACAATACATACCACTGTGTGACCATTGATGGAAATGGCAGTCAGCCCTCTTCTTTTTCCAGCCCTTCAAGTCATCTTCTTCAGTGCATTCCACTAGTGAGCCCATTCATGGCTTTGATACCATGTTAGATTTCATGGAAGCAGGAAGGAGAGCAACACGGAGTGAAGCAACATGCTTCCTCTCTCTATTCTTCTTCTTATTCATTTAGCACACCCATAGTGCATATACAACCTAAAGTCATAAAGACCATTCACACTAGAAGTAACACCGACTTATTTAATATACCTAACTGATCTAGCCAGACTAGCTGTGTCCAGCTCATGGTGGTCAAACACACATGTACGAGCTTGATATTCTAACAAAGTCTAGTTTCATGTCTCATACAAACATATCATTGAATACCAAGCTTGGCTAGCTCTAGATGTATATCGAATGAGAGTGAGAATAAACTCAAATGCATTAGTAACAATGGTGAAAATTAAATCCACATTTCTTTATTTTCGAGTAGGAAGAAGAGTTGGATTAGCTAGGATTTAATTACTAAGATTGCTTGGATCCAATGTTGCATTTGTTTAGCATCAATGCTCAAAACTATATCTAGGAGTTCATATGAGCCCAAGATAGCACTAATCTTAAACTTCCACAAGGTATAGTTTGTTCTATTAATTTTTTCACCCATGAAGGAAATCAAAAAAGAAAATTGCAAGATTTGCACTAATGCAACCACATTGTTGCTTCCTACACTAGTCACTACCACATTAGTTTAAATCACTTCTAGTCTTTTCTACTATGGAAGCTAATCTAGTACTAGGCTATTAGTTACAACACCCCACACATTGATATCATGTAAGAAAATACAACATAAAGGAAGATAATAGCAATTACAAGTATAAGAGGGAATATGAGGAGAGAACAAGAAATTTTATCTTTCACCACAATAATACGATCGATGATTGAGGGCTATGTTCACTTATACACTCCTACAAGTTTTGATGATGATCTAAATATATACTTCATGGAGGGTTGTGAAAGTAGGAGGTATGAGTGCTTGATAAGTATGTTATACAAGAGGATAGCATTGCATATGTATATACAATACCAAAGGTGACTAATCATAGATGCACATTTGCAATTTTCCTTGACTCACCATGCACATAGTCAAATTGATACACTTGCCATTGCCCATGTATGCAACATATGATAGCCTAGGAAATATTCCCTACACTATCAGGCTAGGGGCTCCCGACCTTAGACCCCCACTATAGGAGCTAGTGTTGGGGCTAACCCAAATCCCATAAATGAGGTGCATGTAATAAGTTGTTAATATATTTATACTAGTACCTTCATTAGCTCTTTCCTACTTGACCCAATGATCAAGTCCACATAGGCCATCTCATAACTAGGGATCTAAAATAGAAGCCCTACAAATGCCTAATGCCCTTATGGCTTCTCCTCATTTGGGGGTCTTACAATGTTTGGCACTTGGACAAGAGGCAGTTGATTGAGAGATAGGCATTTGAATGGCCTCCAACAAAGGAAACTAGAGTTTGTGAGGTCTCTAAGAGTGAGGTCAACTAAGATAGCTTTGTTAATTTAATCCATCTCAAGGAATTTCTATGATAAAAGCTAAAAATATTGCAACTAGGAATATTGTGATGGGTTAGCCAATATAATTATGGGATCTACGTCTTTTAAAGATAAGAATTGTGATTTCTTCCATAACACATTCCAAAAGAAGAATGCATCATATATTCAATGTAAATGTGCCAGATGAATTCCAAAATTTCTTGGCATTTACAAAGAATCACTTGGGCAAAAAGATTAATAGCTTAAGAAGTTATAATGCCAATGTGAGTACACTTCTCATGCCTTCTTATGCCTTTATGAACTTTTATACAAGATTTGGTATTAAAGGAGAATCGACAGCTCTTGAAAATCTTGCTCAAAATGACATGGTTGAAAATATGAGCATGACCATTCAAGAAAGTATCCTTGGTATGCATTCTAATCACAGTGAAGTTTCATTACTCTAGGTAGTCCAAGATCTACAAAAGGTAGTGTTCCAAGAGGATGGACAACCATCACATTAGTAGTATATATGTATCGCTTATTTCTCATGATGCAAAGTTTGGATAGCTAGCTAATGTTGAGATAAGAGTGCCACATGAAGGTGTATAGTCTCATGTTTTATAGGATAAATAGGAAAGACAACCAGAGGCTCCTATTGAGCCAATTTTACAATGCTCTATAAGGCTTTCTAGACCTCCAGATAGACACACTTTGTCTATAGACTATGTCATGGTTACAAATTGCAATGAATCTTCTTGTTATGTTGATGTTATGCTTAGGGATTATGGTCATATGTAGAAGATGTCTATGCAATTACAGGTGGACTCTTTGGTGAAAAATACTACTTATAGGAGTTAGTAGTTCTTTGCCTAAGGACAAACATGCACTACCATGCAAGTGGGTCTTTAAGTTGAATATATCTCCATTTGATGCATTATCTGAGTACAAGAAAAAATTAGTGTCCACCAAGAGATTAGAGCAAGAGAAGGGAATGTACTTTGACTAGATATTCTCAATAGTAGTCAAGTTGAGTACTCTTCATACAATACTTGCATTGGTTGCCAAGGAATACATGGAACTTGTTCAAATGGATGTAAAGATAACTTTGTTGCATGGGGATCTTTATGCATAGTAACATGAAGGGTTTGTTGTGGAAGGTGAAGAACAATCAGGGTATAAGCTTCATAAGAGCTTATATGGTTTGAAACAAAATCCCAAGGAATGATATTATAAATTTGATGCATGTATGCAGTCTCGAAAGTATACTAGAAGTGAGACTGATTACTACCTATACACTAGGAAGGCTATGGATGGTAGCATTATGATTTTGATTCTCTATGTGGGTGACATGCTAATTGGAGGTAAGTTAAACATGGATGTGGATGCACTAAAGAAAAGATTGTATAAGACCTTTGATTTGAAGGACTTAAGGGAATGCTAGTTACATTCTTGGCATCTATGTGGAATAGAGGCAAAAAGATACTCTATTTATCTCAAAAGAAATGCTTGTGAAGATCTTGAAGCATTTCAATATGGAGAGGAGGAAGGCAATTAGTGTTTCATTGCCTCCATGTATGAAACTTAGCCAAGAGGGCAACCCCAAGTTAAATAAACAGAAATATAAAATGGCCAATGTTCCTTATACATCCATAGTTGGTAGCTTGATGTACATCATGGTTGCTACATGTTCAAACATTGCCTATGCAATGGGACTAGTTAGTAGAAATATGGAAAACCTTGGCAAGAAGAATTGGAAGGTGATGAAGAATATCATGAGATACTTGAAGAGCACTAGAGCTAGTGATTTGCAAGGAAGGATGCATTTATTCTTGACTATGTAGATGCTAATTTTACAAGGACTGTAGACTCTAGGAGGTCTACAATAGGTTTTGTCTTTGCTTTTATAGGTAGTTTAGCCATGTTTATCTACCATTAAGCAGAGTATGTTATACCCACTAAGGCCTACAAGGAAGCTATATGGCTTATTCACCTAGTGCAAGACTTGGACATTGTAAGAGATGTGCTTATATTGCATTGTCGCAGTTGGAGTGCCATTTAGTTGGCATGCAAAGGCAAAGCACATCGAGGCAAAGTATCACTTCATCAGGGAGGTGCTTGAGGACAAGCATATTGAGCTAATCAAGGTCCATATGGATGACAACAATGCAGATCTTCTCACATGTTTACCTTTTGAATGCTAAGTACACTACATAATGCTGATGGGAGAGTATCTTCACTTTCTTCTTGCACTGCCATAAAGGCATATTAACCTTTAAATGGGAGTCATTGTGGTAAAGAACAATGGCCAATAGCTAGCATCTCTTGTACAAGTACACATTGTACAATGATACATAAGTGAAGACGATGAAGAACAAGGGTACTATTTGTTGGGGGTAAAGGCGCCTCTACCTAGCCGCCCATGTATTACTACATTGACAGTACCCGCCACTACACACTGTAGGTGGTGGGTGCCTGTCATCGTCACTTTATTCTTTATTCTTTTTGTGACAGTTTAAATAAAGGCCCGGTCACACATTGTGACTATTGGATTTCCCATTTGTCGCTCTCTCTCTTCTTGCTCTTGCTCTCCACCATAGCTCACTTCCAAGCAAGCTTCGATCCTTCTCACCTTTCAACTAGTATCAGAGCGAGGCTTCCCGACTTCCCAAGCTTGGTTCGTGGCATTCTTAGCTTCCATTCAAATACCTATAGCATTGGGTCTCCTTCCCGGCAGTCATAGCCGACCTTCCCAAGCACCTTCCCGACCTATTGAGGCACCCTCAAGGCATTTCTACAGAGGTATTGAAGTGTTCTTTTAGTGCTTTTATTCAGTTCTCAGGTTGCAATCATTCACGGCAGCCATAGCTCAAACCCTTGGATCTTGGATCTTGGCATCAAATTTGGGTCTGATCTGTACATTCTGAGGAATGTTTAGAGCAGTTCCACACTCATGTTATGCAGAAGTAACATTGGCATCTAATGCTATGCTTGTTTGGGCACTTCTACTTAACCAGTTTGGTACCTATTGATGCCCGATTGTTTGGGGGATGCAATGCACATATTATGCCATCATCTTGGACTGATTTTCTTGCTAAAAATACTCAGTTTTGAATAAGAAATCACTATTGTACCACAGTGGGCTGAAGCCTATTACCTCATGTTTAGTTATGCCTATTGGTTTCAGGCTATGTCTTTGGGATATACAATGAAGTATTGACCTTCGGGGTACGACATCGAGCTTGTCTTTGGTTCCAAATCTTTATTTGATCTTGAGCTCGCTTTGGAATGCATTTGATGCTCCGTCTTGGATGTACATATGGCATGTATGTTACCTATATCTAACTGGTCTTGACATGCTTGCCTATGCCACTACTACATGGTAGTTACATTGTTTGGAGCCGATTGCTACTAGTGCCATGTCTTGGCTTGCATCTGGCTTCCCGGAACTTACTTGGGATATTTTTTGGCTTGCCAGAGTTGTATTTGGGATACAGTTGATGTCTATGGATACTATGCGTGGAGGCTACAGAGCCTATATGCTAATGATGTCTTATTGATGTCTAGTCTTGGATCTTTTGTCACTGGTGCTCTCATATGCCTTTCTTGAGCTTCTTGGCTTGACCCATATGGCTTTTGTTCCAGTGGGAGCATCGTTGGATGTTTGACAGCAGACATTGAGCAAGTGGTTTATGCTATTGAACTTTGAGTCTTCTGAGACTAGGATCTTCTTCACTTGGATGTTGCATGGTCGATATGCCGTGGTCCGTATACATGTACTTGGGTTGATTTGGGCTTCACACTCCCTGAGCATACACCTCTTTGTGTCAGGTCTTGCCAGTGTTGTGCACACTTTGCCCTATTACACAAGGGGTGTGCCGGCTTCCTGACCGATTTGTTTGACATGCTTGGGTGTTTGCTCATTGTCCATATGACTATCATATGCTGATTTATGTCCGCTTGATGTTGGTTATGTCTTGACAGTCAGTGGTTGACGGTGCATTGATTTTGCCTATAGTTTGCTCTCATTGCACTTGGCTGTCATTTATTACAGCAAGTAGTTATGTATGGATTGATGTGGAATTTTCATGTTGAATCATCCTGATTTTATGTACTTTTGATGGTACTTGGTGGGCATCATCATTAGCTATCAATTCGTGGTCATTTTGCCTTGGTTTTGGTAGTATTTTGGCTGTTTACAGCAAAAAACAGCAAGAAATTTTGAACTGTCTACACTCTTTTGAACTACATTATGGGTTCTTCGTCCACTGACAGTGCTATCTTCAACATCACTAAGTGTTGGGGGTAAAAGCGCCTCTGCCTAGCCGCCCGTGTATTACTACACTGACAGTCACCGCCACTACACACTGCAGGTGGCGGGCACTCATCACCATCACTTTATTCTTTATTCTTTTAGTGACAGTTTGAATAAAGGAAGGCCCGGTCACACATTGTGACTGTTGGAGTTCCCATTTCTAGTCTCTCCCTTTCTTTCTCTTGCTCTTCCACCATAGCTCTCGATTCCAACCTTCAATCTATCGCTCCCTTTCAACTGATATCAGAGCTTTGCTTTTTGACTCTTGAGCTTGGTTCGTGGCATTCTCAGCATCCCATCGACTCCCTACTTGCATTGGGTCTCCTTCTCGTCAGCCATTCCCGACTCCTTCGAGCTCCCGTCACTCCTCGGCTTCCCGAGCACCTTCCCAGCATTGTTGGGCACCTTCAGAGCATTATATCAGAGGTATTTGATCATTTTCTTCAAGGTTTACTTCAGTTCTCAGGTCTCACAAGCTATAAACAAGTTGTGGGCAGCCATAGCTCACACCTCTTGGAGCTTCCTTCACCTGGATCTTGCTTCCAGCCTATCAAGGTTTGCTGAGGCTTAGTGTAGGCCTTCTTTGGCCCTCATTTGTGCCCCCTTTAGGCCCCATTGTTGACACGTGGGACAATAGACCCCCCCAGCCAATTCACGCTTTTTTTGCACGTGTTTCAAAATCTGGCCTAAAAATCACTCTTTTTGTTATATCTCAGGCATTCGGAACCCAATTCAGGCAAGGTAAGAGTCTGAGTTGGGGTTTTGGCATGCTCGGACACGATGGTGATGTCGGATTTGCCAAATTCTTATGACAGAATCTTCTGCAATAGATTTCAGGTCTGCGACAGCATGTATTTGTATGCCTATGCTTGTTTGGGCATGACTACATAACCGATTTGATGCCTATTGCATCCCATTTGATTGGGGGATCGAAGCTACATGTAATGCTATGATTTTGGCCTGATTTTGGCTTGATTTTGGGGCTGGAAATATATAGTTTATAACAGTAAATGCATGCTGAATACTCTTGGACTGAAGCTATCTTTCATGCTTTGACATATGCCTATTGGTTCTGGATGTATGTCTTGGGTTATACTATGATGTATTGATCATTGAGGGACGACTTTGAGCTTGTCATTGAATCCGGATGATTTTGGAAGCTTGAGCTTATTTCAGCCCGCACTTATTGACATTGGTATATGCTTTGACAGTGATGCTTCTTGGATTTATGCATACCCGTTGCCTACGACTTGATGCTCATGTCACGGTTGATTACCCTATGCATACGTTGAGCTTGAGTGCTCATTGAAGATCCACCTTGAATGCATTTTGGATTATCTGGAGTAGTCTTGGATGTTATTTGGCTTGTCAAAGTTTGAATGGATGTATTTGATATCTTACATACATGCTTACGGATGCTACATACAGATGCTCTACCGCCTACATGTTCGGGATGTACTATTGATGTATTGTCTTAGACTTATGTCATTGGCACTGTGTCTTGCCTTGGCTTGAGCTCTTGAGCTCGTACATACGACTTTTGTGCCAATGGGAGCATTCTTGAATGCTTATCAGACATTGAGCAGGCAGTACTTTTATGCATTGAGCCGTTACATTCCATTGAGCAGTTACAGACACTTGAGACTTTGGAACTTCTTACCTTTTGGGATGATACATCATATTTCTTGGTTCCCTGTATGCTTATGAGCTAAGTCTCAATTTTGGATCCGTATCTTTGTGAACTGACATCTACTTGTGTCAAGTTTTGGTATTGGCAGGAACACTTTGCCCCGTTGACTGGGGGGTGTGTCTACTCATTGGCAGATGTTTGTATGACATACTTGGGTGTTGGATTCATGCTTATCGACCGTCATATGCTTATGCTATGCTCGCATGATGCCAGCTTTGGTCTTGGCAATATCCGATTGCCTTGGGATCCGATTTTGGCACTGTTAGCTCTCTTTTACAGAAATCTGAAATTTATTATAGCAAGCATATATGTATGGAATGACATGGATTTTTCATGCTGAAACACTCTGAAATGATGTACTTTCACTAGTACTTGGTGGACAGCAGCTTTGGTTCCACTTTCCTTGCCTTTTTTCCTCAATTTTGGTGATTTTTTTGTCATTTTCTACAGTAAACAGCAAGCAGTTTTGAACTGTCTACAGTCTTCCAGTCTACAGTATGGCGAGTTCGTCCACTGATCATGCTATTTTCAACATCACTAAGCTTCATGGTACGAATTACTCTTATTGGAAGAGCCAGATTTGGCAGGTGTTGGTGTAGAAATCGCAAATCAAACCTTTGAGGTTAAGCGGGCATCCGCCTGCAACTATGCCAGATGAGGAATGGCTTGAGCCTGATGAGTAGTACTATTGTATATACTTATGTTATGTTAGTAGTCTATGAAAATATGGAATATGATGAACGACTTGAAGGTCATGTAGCAGCTCCATAACATTGTCTCTCCCTCTCTCTCTTCCAACATGCTATCAGAGCCATCATGGATGGGCTCTTGAAGGCATGAAGTTGTGAGAAAGACCTACAACCTGAAGACTCAGGGCAGAGGTTGAAGAGAAGCAGGCTGTCATTGTGCAGGCTGTCATTGTTTCTGCAGAGAGGTATGTGTTGAATGCATCTTCAGTATACTTGAAGGAGAGTGTGTCAGGGGTTGTCTGGAGCTTTGTAAAGGCTTGGTTGGTCATCATTGAGTGGATCTACAGTAAAGGCGTCATCAGTGTGAAGTAGGAGAAGCTTAGAACAGTCCACGCAAACTGCGCCAGTTTGTTGATCTGCATATACTGGTTGAATAAGCACATTTGAATGAAATGGAGCACTTAAATGCTTGCTGAATTATCACTGGAAGATGGTTTATTGTCCTGGAATGCTAACCCATGATGTAAAGCTCATTTATGAGCTGTGATAGTTGATTACAGATCTAAAAACAGTGAAGACCTGCTGTAAATGAATACTGTCCTGTTGCTACTGAAGACATAAATCACTACTTGAGTGATCCAAAGCTTGTATGCTTGCTTGTGAAGACATATTAATGATCTGACATGTCAATGCTTGGTCTGGAGCTGATGTATGAGCTAGAATACTGAAGTACATATCTAAAATTGATGACAGGCTACTGTAAACTGAAATAGGGTAGCATACACTGATCACTCTCTGAAGATTTGAAGCCATTTGATGATCATTTTGAGCTCTACTGAAGTGAGGGCTCATTCAGGAAGCATATGTACTGAGTTTGATGCATTTGGATTGCATTTCACTGATAAAATATTCAGATCTGGAATTCTATGACAGGCTAAAAACTGCCATAAAACTGTCATCATCATGTACTCATTGCCTTGAAGAAATACATGCTTTTTTTGTTACCTACAAGGAGTTGTATGGTATGGGATATGATTGTTGAATGCTATGAGCATTGAGATGAGCATTGAAAGCTCTCAAAAACTGAAATCTGAATCAGAGAACAAATGCTTCGACAGTGTATTGGCTGGTCATAAACAGTCCATGTACTTTTTGACATTACTTCTTGAAGACAGAGAGTCTGTGAATGCCCGTATGGTCATGTATTGACCTGTACACATAGTGGCATATGTATGAAGTGGCTTGAGGATCTCTTGGGCTGAAATACATCTTGATTTGACAGTTTATTGGCTGTATACAATCTGTGAGCAGATTTATGTCACTTGTACTTGCTGGATATGCATTGTTTTGTACCCGTATGACTATGTCTAGTTGCCTACATATACTAGTAGATGTCTGGGAAAGTTTGGAGCATGTATGACATGTTTTAAAGTGGTTTTTGACAGTAAATTCACTACTGGTTACTAAAAAATTGCAGGTTTTAGACTGTGTATTTTCTTTACTGCAATAAGCTTGCATGACACATAGATACAATACTTGCAAAGTCTATGTACTGACTGATGTACCTACGGGTTATACCACATGTTTGTGGATGTTTTTGAGGTTGTAAAGGGCTGAAATACCCTGGTTTTTTGCAGAGAATAGTTGTAGAAAACTGTCATAAACAGTCAGGACTGAGGTTGGTCAGAGTGACTTGTTGGCTTGCAAGAAGTCAGGCAGTGACTAAATAGTGTCTAGTACAACATGGCAAATGCAGAAAGGACTGACAACATAACCCAGATAGTGGGGAAAAATCTTGACAGTAACAATCATGCCATATGGAAGTTCCGCATGGAGAACTTCTTAATAGGGAAAGGCTATTGGGAGTTGGTGACTGGAGCGGAAGCTGAACTTGAGCTCCCAGATCGACCTACGGCTAATCAGAGACAATTACACCGAGCTTGGATAGAAAGAGCTCGTAGAGTCTTGCACTGGCTCTCTTTATGTATCTCAGATGCCATGGTAATGAGATAATAAACTGCAGCTCTCCTAAAGATGCATGGGACATTTTGGTCAAGTATTATGGCACAACCACAAGTCCCAGGAAGATCAAGTTGAAGCAGAAGTTCAACAACATGGAGAGGAAGAGCAGATCTATACAGGATTATGTCACGGAGGTTAAGACCATTGCGGATCAGTTGGCATCTGTTGGTTCACAGGTTGAAGATGAAGACATGGTTGCTGTGACCTTGAATGGCTTGGGGCCTGAGTATAAGTCTTTTGACACTTATGTGTCTGTGCGGGCTGAAATGCCTGATTTCAATGAGCTGGTTGCATTGCTTATCCATGAAGAGGTTAAGCTTGGTTTGGCTGCAGGATCTAGTAGTTCTAAAAACAAGGATGCAGTCTTCTATTCCAATCAATGCGGCCGTGGAAACCGTGGTAGAGGCTATGGATTTGGCAGAGGAGGCCAACAAAATGCATCCTATGGCAATAACAATCAGCAAATATCAAATGCAAGAAGTGGTGGAAACTTTAGAGCCAGGGGGAGATCTAGCCCTAGAGGTAGAGGCTCCTGGCAATAGCAACATCCATCTAACAATCCGAACAAGGATAAGGATTGTCATTACTGCAGAAAGTATGGGCATATTGCCAAGGACTGCTGGAAGAAGCAGGGCAATCAGAAAGGCAAACAGCATGGACATTTTGCTACATCTAGTCAGGCAGATGATACTTCAAGAGATAGATTGTTTGCCATGCAATATGTAAAAGATAGAGTTGCTGAAAAACCCACTAATGATGCAGTTTGGTATATTGATTCAGGGGTATCAAAGCACATGACTCCTAACGGTGACTAGTTTACAGATATGGTGCCTGAAAGGCATGGCTATGTATGCACAGGGGATGACACGCAGCATAGCATTGAGCATAAAGGCAAAATTCCTTTGGTAATTCATGATGGCAGGAAGAAGCACTTACATGATGTACTGCATATCCCGTCAGTTACTAAAAATCTATTGTTTGTGGGCCAGATGACTGAGCAAAACTTGCAGGTTAGATTCAACAAGCATGGTTGCTTTATTGAAGAGTTTGGTAATGGATGCAAATTGATTGCTCGCGGTCACAGGAATGGCACAATGTTTACTCTTGATGCTACCTTACCAGAGCTGAATTCAGCCATGTTTACTTATGGTTCTGGCACTATTAGAGACTTGGAAATTTGGCATAAGAGAGTGGGGCATGTAAATTTGCAAAGGCTACAAATTATGCAGAAAAAATAGCTTGTTACAGGTCTACCCAAGTTCCAATATTCAGATATTGGTCATGTATGTGATGCTTGCCAGTTTACTAAGCAGTCAAGGTTGCCATTTGTCAGGCATGTAAGGCAGAGTACACGTCCGTTGCAGTTAGTGCACTCTGATGTTTGGGGGCCAGCCCATAATGCATCTATGGGAGGCTCTAGATATTATGTTACATTCATTGATGATTACAGTCGTTATACTTGGGTTTACATTCTGAAGACAAAGGATGAGGTGTTTGCTGTTTTTTAGCAGTTTAAAAAGCAGGTTGAAAAGGAATTTGACTATTGTATCTCTTGCTTAAGGTCAAATAGCGGTGGGGAGTATGTGTCAAATGAGTTTGACAACTTTCTGGCTGAAAATGGCATATGTAGACAGCTAGCTGCAGCTACACACCTCAGCAAAATGGGGTAGCTAAAAGGAAGAACAGGGTCTTGATGGAAGCTGCTCGTGCCATGATGAATGAGAAGAAGATGCCACTCTATTATTGGGATGAGGCTATTATGACAGCCATGTATGTCTTGGATCGGACTCCCACTGTAGGTATTCATGAGATGACACCGTTTGAGAAGCTGTATGGCTATAAGCCGGATGTAAGTCACATGAAAGTCTTTGGCTGTCTTGCTTATGTGCATATTCCAGATGAAAAAAGAAAGAAGTTGGATCCAAAAGCGGATAAGTGTGTCTTCATTGGATATTCGCAGGAGAAGAAGGCATATAAATGTTATGATCCCTCTACCAGGGAGACCTTGGTGAGAGCAGGGATGTTATTTTTTATGAGATGGGTTCTTGGTATGTATCACCGGCAACAGTGCCATCGGATATGCCTTCCACTCATGTATCTACAGTTGATATGCAACAAAGCACTGTTATGACAGGACCTAGTAGTCAGACAGTATCTCCATGGACAGGGAGATTGAGGAGCTCACCGTCCACTGACACCAGTATGTCAGTGAGGGGGAGATATGATGTCACGGACAAAGGAAAAGAGAAATTTACTGAGGATGTATCTGGGATGTTGACACCTAGAAGGATGACTTCTGGATATGAGTCTATTGACACTTTAGACAATGAACTTGGTATTCCGACTGTCTATACACCTGGCGCAAGGCAGATCAAGTACATTCCGCCTCATGAGAGAGGGGAATCGAGCAGTGCACCACAGCTTAGACGCTCACAGAGGGTTAGATATCCTGTTGATAGGTTGACATATAGTGGCTACACTGCAAAGCATTATGCTTACATGACAAAAGTGATGGAGATCAAAGAACTATGTACATATGCTGAAGCAATGGAAAATGAGAACTGGTGTGCAGCTATGGATGAAGAAATGAATGCCTTGGCTAAAAATAAGACATGGGATCTTGTGCCACTACCTGAAGGAAAAAAGACCATTGGCTACAAATGGGTCTACAAAATCAAATGCAAGTCAGATGGCAGTGTGGAAAGGTATAAAGCCAGGCTGGTTGCTAAGGGGTATGCCCAACAGTATGGACTTGATTATGAGGAAACATTCAGCCCTGTTGCCAAGATGGCAACCATACGCACTGTGATTGCCTTGGCTGCTGCTAGAGGCTGGAAATTATAGCAGATGGACATTAAGAATGCATTTCTTAACGGTGACTTAGTAGAGGATGTCTATATGGTTCAGCTAGAAGGGTATGTTCACCCTGATTTTCAGCATTATGTATGCAAGCTAAAAAATGCACTGTATGGGCTGAAGCAGGCTCCGAGAGCTTGGCATGCTAGGATCAGTAACTACTTGCAGAGGTTGGGTTTTACTGTTGGTAGGGCTGATCACAGCCTATTTACAAAGAAGACCGACAGTGGCTTAGTAGTGCTGGTCATATATGTTGATGATTTGATAATCACTGGTGATGATGACTTGGGCATACAGCATGCAATGAAGATGCTGAAATCTGAATTTGACATGAAAGATCTAGGTGAATTGAAATACTTTTTGGGTATTGAGGTAATCAAGGCTGAAAATGGTTTATGGCTATATACATTTGCACATGCCACAACCAACCATAGGTACTAAAAGATTAGCAATTGTAGATATTGAGTTTGATCAGAAAGTGCCAAAGATGTCGAGAGTGGAAGGATGATTAGTTTACATGCCTATGACCACACTAATTTTGATGCAAGGATTTGAAGAGCTACCAAAGGAGTAGAAGAGCGCCAACCATAAAATCAACCATTCAACACAAAAATTAACCAAAATAGCCCAAAAAATAAGTAAGTTCAAGCCTCAATAGATGTGCAAGAAGAGTTTGTGGAGCAACTAGCAGGTTATAGGATTTAGAGCATCCCACATATGTGTATACATTGAAGGAGGCACTCTATGGGCTGAAGAAAGCACCTAGAGAATGATCTAACAAGATTAGAGAGTACCTTGTCAATATTGAATTTTATGTTTTTGATGTAGATCACTCACTCTATGTGTAGAAGGGTGATGTATGTTTGGTCATCATAGTCATCTATGTGGATCACTTGATTATTATAGGTGATAGTGATAATGGTATATTATATCCTATAGTTAAAGTCAAATTAGGTGCATCAAGAGTTGCATCAAGCTCCAAATTAGTTACATCAAGAGCCCTATCAAGCTCTTATGGAGTCACTATAAGATCTATAGCTCAAGCTCAAGTAGCTCAACTACTAAGCAAGAGGAAAAAGATGAACAAGTGCTAAGAACCATTGTGACTAGCCTTGTAGATTAGCTTGTCCATCATGTGGGTGGGGCCAGGACTGCATTTGAACACCGCCATACAGTGGAGGGGCTACATTTGGAACCAAAGGTAAACATTCCATTACCAGCCTTAAGATTGATCTTTATGGTTTAAAAATGGAAGATGGAGAATTCATTGCTACTCTAATCAACAAAATGAAGAGCTTGAAGACCCAGCTTTCCTATTTTGGAGAACCAATCAAAGATATAGATGATACTAACACTAAAGAGTATGCCATCCAACTTTGATCAAAGGATCAAAATCTTAAAGGAGAAAGAACTAGTTCCAAGCCTAGGGAGTGTGATAAACTCTCTCATGGAAGAAGAGAAGAGCATGGGACCGACACCCTATGAAGGAGAGCTAGCCTATATAGTTAAAAATGAGGAAGTTAGACCCATGCAAGCATTGCAAGAAGACCACTCACAAGTTAGAGTTGTGCTTCTTGAAGTATCCTTGCGAGAATTGTGAAAGACTGAGCCATGGAGCAAAGTATTATAGATTTTCAAAGGAGCCTACTACAACAAACTTGGAGGAGAAATCTTGAACTTGTTATTCAAGTTCTATATGTTTCTTTGCTTGTAATCCTAGACCTCCATATGTTTTGTGGTAATCTTGCTCTTCATGGGTACAAGATGTCTTTGAACCTTGTAATCTTGGATTTGTTATTTTGAGTTCTAGATGTTCCATCTTCTACCATTTTACAGTAAGTACCACCTAGCCCATTTATCCTATCTATTCTATCTAAGTATTCATCCTACTTATCCGATCTATCTCCCTTTGCTAGTTATTTGGGCTAGGGGGTGTTAGAAATAGGCCCTTCCAATAGGCTCATAAGGAACCCTCTCTCAGCTAGAGGGAGCTTAACTTTAATTTGAGAGTGGCAAGATAAAGAAAATGTAAAAATCAGGCAATTATTTTTCATTTGAATGCCATGGACAAACAAAAGGATGAAGGAACCTATGCTAGAAAAGAAGGCATGGACCTTGCTAAAGTCCTTGGTTCTAATTGATGCTGTGAAATCCCTACCATGGCTATGTAGTCACTAACACCAAAGGAGTAGAGAGCAATATAACAATCATGACCCAGGTGTGGTGAAGAGTATGATAGGGGCACATGGGGGTTACATATGAGGGTGTATAGATTGACACCCTATAAAAGTTAAAGACAAAAGACCAACCCAAAAAGATAATCAAGGACTTTCCATTGGATTAATCAAACAGAAACTTGAGAAGCATACATCTATCAATAGTCTCATGTGAAAGCAAGTTTATCAAGGGATCAATGAAGTCATCATGCACCACAACTATCAATTGAAAATGTAGCACTTTGAATTGAACTGCATACATTACAATGAAATACATACTAATCCATCAAGCACATATCAATCTCTTTACATTTACCCTTGTTGGTTGTAGAAGCTTTTGCTTGCCATTTGTAGTCCCCTCTCCTCTCTTAGGATCACCTAGAGAGAAAAGAGGTGAGAGAAGAGAGTGCAGAAGAGAGAGAAAATATAAGAGAGAAAGACTAGAAAGAAGGAGAGAAGAGAGAGAAGCCATGAAAGTGTGAACCAGGAGGTGAGATGAGAGATAGTAATTGTATTATTTGCAAAAGTGATCAAAATTACATGTCTCACACCTTTTATACTTATGATAGTGTGGCAAGGTATTATTAATAAACTCTCTCTCAAATAATATGTCTTCCTAGCTTCTTACAATGCTATGATAGCACTTGTCAAGAAGAGGATTGAGAGGTGAGAGAAGAAAGTGCAAAAGAGAGAGAATGACTGATGAGGATAGAGAAATACTAGAAAGATAGGAGAGAAGAGAGAGAAACCATGAAAGCTATGAACAAGGTGAGATGAGAGATTATAATTGTATTATTTGCAAATGTGATCAAAATCACATGTCTCATATCTTTAATACATGTGTCAGTGTGATAAGATATTATTAATAAACTCTCTCTAAAATAATATATCTTCCTAGCTTCTTACTTTGTGTGTGTGTGTATGGGGTGGTGGGGGTGTGGTGGGGGGGGGGGGGGGGGGGTTTGGGGAGATGTGTGTGAGTGAAAGGATTAGTCATTTATTCAATGCTAGAATGCATTAATACAAATACAAAAGTCACACATTAAAGGGACTATTATATAAATGGCCTCTAAATAAACGTGGTATAGTATGGGAAATATAATCAAATACTTGAATTATTGTACTGGATTAAAAAATTTCATAGACAAAAAGATTATTTATTCTATACCAAAGAATATCTCACTAGAAGTAAATATTTCATAGTAGGGGGGATGTGTGTGAGTGCAAGGATTAGTCATTTATTCAGTGGAAGATTACATTAATAGAAATATAAAATTCACACATTAAAGAAAATATGAAATTATTATACAATGGCCTCTAAATAAACGTGGTATAATATGGAAAACATCACCAATACTTGGATTACCATACTAGATTAAGAAATTTACTTGAGGGAAATATTGTTTATTCTATACAAAAGAATATCTCATTGGGTGTAAAAATATTTCATAAGAAAAAAAATTCTTTGGTAGAAAGCATATTCTCCTATATAAACTTTGAAAATTCTCATTGGCTTACCATGTTTGATCCTTCTCTTAGTTGAAAATTTAAAAAATGATATGTCATCTAGGTTATTTAAATTAAAGGGCTATCTAATAGTAATTTTAAATTACTAAAAACTTTAATAAATTTATATAAATTTAGTTAAAATATTGTGTTAAAAAAATAAAATTTTAAGTTCACATCTCTTGAATATTTAAATTTTAGATGAATAGATAATAGAAAAATAGTGTAGAAAAGAGAGCATAGTAATACCTCTATTTTGGTGAATTTATTATTCAATTGAACATCTTTAGGATGGGTAAACTTGGCACCTCTACTTGATGGATTTATTATTAAGTAAACATGCACAACTTTATGAACATGGGTGAAAAAGTTTTATTATTTATGCATGCTTGTAACCATGAACTTATGAATATAAAGATCCATATGGATATATCGAAACTCACTAAGGAGCTTAACATTGGCTTTTGAGTATACACTAATGAGATGTAAATTACATGACTGAAATATTAACTTGTATCCTTAAGGAGATATAAAAACTTAAAAAGTACAAGATTGAGCAATTAATTTAAAGTAATTGAGATAAAAGGCAATTGTGCAATTAACTCTCTTACATGATTGGACACAAAGTATGTAATTGAGCAATTAACTCATACATGCGCAAAATGCAAAATACACAATGGAGCAATGAATTTGCATATAGTTGAGACACAAAGTCCATGATTACTCAATTAACTAGTACACATTGATATGCAAAGTCGACGATGGAGCAATTTTGTACATATGTAAGACACAAAAGACATAATTGCACAATTAACTCATACATGATTGAGACACAAAATATATGATTTCACAATTAACTCATATACAATTGAGAAGCAAAGTACATGACAGAGCAATTAAATTGTATATGATTGAGATGCAATGTAATTGGTTGAGTACTTAACTTGTACATGATTGAAATAAAAATTACACAATGGAGCAATTACTTGATATACGATTGAGATGCAAAGCACACAATTGA
Source organism: Lygodium microphyllum (assembly GCF_053477565.2). Taxonomy (NCBI): domain Eukaryota; kingdom Viridiplantae; phylum Streptophyta; class Polypodiopsida; order Schizaeales; family Lygodiaceae; genus Lygodium; species Lygodium microphyllum. The sequence goes on along the minus strand of NC_141147.1, from coordinate 15,820,734 downwards.
GAAATTCACTCATATGCAATTGTTAGCTAATGATGAGGAAACTTTAAAGGATAGAATTTATGCAATTTTTTTCCAATGTAATTGACTTAGAGATTATAAAAATGTTTTGTTCACCAAAAATGTCTAATACCAACAATGCATTTACTTATTGCCATCAGTGTTTTTTTCCCCAAAGACCTCTCTTCGAAAATTGATCATCATTTGGTGACAAGGTCGTCAACTTAAGATATACCTTATCAGATAATGCTATATACTTTTGTATGTCTGTGGATATATATAAATTTTCTCTATAGAAATAGCCATTTTAGGCAAACAAAACTCAATTTTTATGAGAAAATTTTCAATAATAGGCAATCATTATGATTTTGGGGCCTAAAAAATGGCCCTACTTTTTGCATGATTTGTCAGGAACTCATATTTTTAGCCTAAAAATAAAAAATTTACCTAAAAGAAAAACATCGATTGCCATTTGACAATCTAGCCTTGTTAGCATTTGAAGGGTTGGTCTCTATATTCATAGGCTCTTGAGAGGGAAGTATTGGATGAGATTGCAAAAGAAGACTTTAATGGACTCCCACTCATTATTCCTTTGGCTCTTTATCAATTCACCTCAAGTAGCCTCAAGCTCTTTTAGTAATTGAGAAACATTTTATCTTGTCTTTTTCTTCGCGAGGCTTAGCAACTTGCTCTCTGATATCTTCCATAAGCTCTTTTAGTGAATCCATCTCATTTTGAAATTCCTCATTCTACTCTTGTATCATTGTGATCAACATAGTGTGTAAGGGTGCTCAAAATTTCCTTCATATACTAGCACTCACAATTGCTCTATAGTGCGTGCATTTTAGGGCTTATCCAATTTACTTTTCTCTTTAAAATATAATGTACATAGACATGTTATGTGCTACATACTAATAAATTTCTCTATTTGGCAGTGCCTTCTCAACATTGACAAATCATTTGAGTAGAGCTAAAGCCAATCCAATGTGTTGACAATCCAAAAAATTTAGAGGTATTATATCTTTGCAATTCTTTGACTTTTGAAATAGTTGTTATTTGACAAATTATTTTGGGCATACTCTTAAACCTTCTTTAGAGAGTATGGTGGTAGATCCTTATACACCCTATCATCAAGGGTGGCAATAAGATTGAATAGACTAGCATATTCAAGCTAGCACAAAACTATCTTCCATTACTCTTCATGACTCGATTAGGTTGATGCAATCATTTGGAATGCCATCCATCACTATGACTAGTCACATGCTAGTATTGCCTTATGCACTGAATCTAAACTAGATTAACGAGGTAGTCCAAAATGTAATATGTGCTACCTCATGTGATGAATTCACATGTCCCTTATGAAAATAAAACAATATGGATTTTCCAAACATTGCCTCATGTGAAAAATCTATCTATTCGGACTTAATGTATATGACCTTGAGTTGTACATGACTTTGAGTTGTATGTAGATATTAGACCTTCATAAATTGAGTAAGCAATGAATTTTGAATAAATTGAGATTTTTCAAAAGAATTCCATTTATACTTAACTAAATACTTATGATATCAAGTACTCATTTGGGTAGTGGTTTGATAATGGTCAAGGATAAGTTTGGATACAGGATTCCACTATCTTCCTTAACTAGAGAGAAGAGTCATCTACAATTGGTATAACAGGTGGCATTCTCGTAAAAGGCTTCAATAAACTAATATAAAATAAATTATCAACTTATCAATGAAGAGGAATGACCAATCTAAATGGATTTTCATTAATCTTGTATCCAACATGAGATGTGATAACTTGGGGCTAATATTATTTTCAAATGCCTTTCAATGGAATTTAATATCCTCTTTTCAATATAAAACTATATTAAATCATTTTCTTTGAATGTCATAGCCTTGCATTTATTATTGTTCTAAATATCCAACACTCAAGATATTGGAAAGGGGGATTTCCAAGACATAGATGAATTGACTAGTGAGAGTCTCAAGCATTGAGGCATCAACATTTGCATAACTAAAAATGCTAGGTCATACATACTGACAGGAGAGTAATGGGAGCTTGATATTCTAACACTCCCCCTCAAGCTCAAATCATCCGATGAACTCCAAGTAGCTGTCTAAAACTACTAAACTTATCTTTACCCAAAGACTTGGTAAAGATATCTGCAACCTGTTCATCAGTCTTCACATGCATAAGATCTACTCTCCCTGCAAGAACCATCTCTCTGATAAAATGGTAGTGTACCTCTATGTGTTTTGTCCTGGCATGGTATACTGGATTCGTTGCTAGGAGTACACTACTGAGATTGTCACATAATAAGGCCACTGGAGCATCCACCTGAATATCCAAATCAGCCATAAGTTTGAACAGCCATGAAATCTCAGATGCTGCCAATGCAGCACCCCTGTACTCTGCCTCAGTGCTAGACAATGCAACCGTTGGTTGCTTCTTGCTGCTCCAGCTGATCATGCCACTTCCAAGGACAAAACCATAACCACTCGTAGATCTGTGATCATATGAGCATCTTGCCCAATCTGCATCTGTGTATCCAACTAGTTTCAAGGGCTTATCTCTCATATAGAATAGCCCATAATCTACAGTGGACTTAACATATCTCATAATCCGCCTAACAGCATCCAAATGTGGCTTCTTGGGCTTCTGTATAAACTAACTTATGAGCCCAACTGCATAACTCAAATCTGGCCTTATGAGGGTCAAGTAGATCAGACTTCCAACCATCTGCCTGTACACAGTCACATCCTGAATTTCAGCTCCAGTGCTAATGTCCAACTTGACATTTTGATCAAGGGGTGTATCCAATGGTTTGCATTCGGCCATGCCATACTTCTTCAGCATTTCCATGGCATAATGTTTTTGCAATGATATTCTAATGATCTGTTATGGGTTAAGACAAGTTCCATTCTTGATGGTTCATATTGTGTTTAGGTATAAGGCTAATTGGCCTAGTATGGGCCACTTGAGCTTTAAGAAGTTATTTGAGGAGAATATCGCTATCCCCCTTAATAGGAGATGTATTGAAAGATGTTGAAGGCATCAATTGCATTGCTTTCATGGTTTAAGTTGTTGAGCCTTCATGCTCAACTGCTTATATGTATGTGTGTGTGGCCAACATTACCTATAGCTGTGTCCAATTGTACTCATATGTGGGACATTAATTAAGTCAGTGTTGACCTACATGGTTAGTGGTAACCTAGTTGTACTCTCTCTTTCATGTTAGTAGAGATTGAATAATGAAGATGAATGAGATGAGTTGACTGCTCACTCTTTGGCTCCACTTTGTATCTCTTATCTTTGAACATGGTATCAGAGACAACATGAATGGTCTCTCTTGAGCATGGCATTGACGGAGCTTAGATCTAGAGCTTGAAGATAAGAGTCTCTGCTGAAGAAGAAAGGGTATGATTGTTCGTGTCAATGTATGCATCAGGGTTAATGCTTTGTGATTGTGCAAGAGCTTGTTGTGGCTTGCTTGAGAGCTTCATAAGGCTTCATGGAGCACTTGTGAGTGGCCATTTGACATTAAAGACATCAGATCTGAAAAAAAGTCATCAAAGGAGGTTGTGCTTGCAACCCGTTCTTTTTGCAGAAACCATATCTTGCTACAAAAATGGATTTTGGAGAAATGTCTTAAGATTCTTGACCGTTTCAATGTGGTCTACAACTTTGCAAAAGATAGGTTTTTCAAATTCTTCACAGATTTTGAGATATTTAGCACACACCTATACAAACTAGTTGTTTACTGCAGCAAACAATAGGTGGTTCCAGGACACTAGTGGCTTTCATCCTAACAATGTATATCCCCTTATTCTCATTCATTTAACACAATTTTAGTGAATTTGGGAATCTTTCAAGTCCCATTCTTCATTATTTAGAATATTGGGACTTCAAAAAGACATATTTAAGTTTTCCAAAGCTATCATGTGACACATAATTGGAAACCTTATGAAAAATGGAATCTATTAAGCTATTGAACAATAAATTTGGAGCAATAGTATGAGAGTTACAGCAAAGAAAAAGTTTTGACCATGAGTCCTAAACTTGAGAAAATTTCCCAAATTCACTAATAGTGTGTTATTTGAGCATGGTTTTGGAGTGTCAAATGCTCAGCTTTTGAAGGTTTTAACAAGCTAGAAATCTGTTGTGAACTGTGGACACCAAGCATCTATTACTTCTTGAAGCAATCTATGACATTGGATAGTATCTATGGACCCTGATTATGGGCATATGTATATTGGATGTTCTATGAACTGAAAAGAGCATTGAATGCTAGCTTTTGGAGCTGAAAATCAACTGCATTGATATGATTATTGGTTGTACATGAGCAGTACAGGAGCTATATGATAGTGGTTCTTGAAGACAAGGCATGTATGAATGTCGGTATGATCATGTCTTGGTCTCTACATGTGTTGGCATATGTATGCTATGATTTGGGAAGCTTTTGAGCTTGGATTACCCTTGTTTGGATGTGTATTGGCCTGGATTTGTTGTACGTGTACTATAGTGTGCTCGAAAGGTCATGTATGGACTCTCGCATATGGTGGCAAATGTCTAGGATTTTTTGGGGCATGTTTGACACATAAATATCTCTATTTTGACTTAGAAATGATTGTTGGTCATTTATTGGTTGCTAATTGCAAACTGTATGTTTCTCTATTGTCAGTAAGATTGAATGTACATAGGGTATGCAACACTACATGCCTTATGAACTAGTTGATGTACCTACATGATGTGTCACTTGATTATGGATGTATCTGACATGTTTGTGGGCTGAAATACTATGATTTCATCAAGTATTTTGTTGCAAAAAACTATCATAAAAGTTGAAGGCTGAAATTGGTCAGTAAGACATCTTGGTTTGCGGGGAGTCAGGCATTGATTAAAAATTGTCTACTGCAATATGGAAAATGCTCAGGGCACTAATAGCATCACCCAAATTGTCGATGATAATCTTGATAACAAAAAATTTGCACTATGGAAGTTTAGGATACAGAATTTTCTAATTGGCAGAGGATACTAGGATTTATGCATGGGGACTGAAGCTGTGAACCCTAATTACCTAAACAGATCCAACATCGGATCGATGAAGAGCTCATCGATAGTGGTCGAAAAGAGCTAGCAAAGTATTACATTGTTTCTCTTTGTGTATTTTTTATTCAATGGCTATGCAAATTACCAATTGTTGTTTCCCAAAAGATGCTTAGGATACACTCATGAAAAATTATGGTAATGTCACACATGCAAGGAAGATACAACTTAAGAAGCAGTTTAATAATATGTCCAAAAATGGCAAGAGCATTCAAGCATACACGATGGAGATAAAGACCATAGTTGACCAGCTGGCTACTATTGGGTCTAGTGTTTCAAAGGATGATATGATTGCAGTGACATTGAATGGGCTTGGCAAGGAATACAAGACATTTGATACTTCTATTTTTGTAAGAGCAGAACCCCTTGATTGGGATGAACTACTTGCATTACTACTGCATGAAGAAGTAAAGCTTGGTCTTAACACAGGTTCTAGTTTATCTCAAGGCAAAGACATTGTTCTCTACTCTAGCCAACGTAGCAGAGGTGGCAAATGCCATGGTTCTTTTCGAGGTCAAGGAGACACTCAAAATACCTATGGACAGCAGCAGTAGAATGCATGGAATAGCTTGAATATGTAGGGCCAGCAAGGATTGGCGATTTGAGAGGCAAGCAGGGGGACATCACCTAGAGGTGGAGGTAGTGGATCCTGGCAATCAAATGGGCAGTCTAACACGGACAAAGACTATCATTATTGAGGCAAATATGGGCATATTTCCAAATATTGTCATAAGAAGCAAGCAGACATGAAAGTAAAAGGCAGATAACATGGAAATTATGCATCTTCCAATGGTGCTCACGATGATTAGGGAGACAGGTTGTTTGCTATGCAGCATGTATCAAAGAATGTGCCTAAGCAAGGTAGATATGAGAAATGGTACATAGATTCAAGGGCCTCTAATCATATGACACCCCATGGAGAATGGTTTGATGAGTTGGATGTAGGTTCTCATGGATATGTCTACACTAGGGATGATACCCAGCATGATATTCAGCATACAGGTGTGGTCCCATTGCTTATGCCTAACGGCAAGAAAAAGAGTCTACATGATGTGCTTCATGTACCATCGATCACTAAAAATATTTTGTTGGTTGGACAGATGGCAGAGTAGAATCCGCAACTCAGATTCAATAAGGATGGATTCTTTATCGAGGAATATGGTAATGGCTACAAATTGATTGCTAAAGGGTAGAAGAGATGGCAAAATGTTTACGTTGGATGCATCTATTCCATAATTGAAGGCAACCATGTTTGCCCATGATGATGGAGTTGTACAGGATGTTGAAATTTGGCATAAACATATTGGCCACACAAATGTTCAAAAGCTGAAATCTATGCAGCAAAAAGAGGTTGTACTTGGGTTACCTAAGTTCAAACACAATGATCTTGGACATGTATGCTTTGCTTGTCAGTTCGGGAAACAAGTAAGGTTTCCTTTTATGAGACATGTCAAAAACAATTCTTAGCCATTGCAGTTAGTACACTCAGATGTATGTGGTCCATCTCATAATGCTTCTTTCGGTGTGCTCGATATTATGTCTCTTTCATTGATGATTTCAATAGATACACATGGTTGTACATTATGAAACACAAAGATGAAGTGTTTGATGCTTTTAAATACTTCAAAAAGCATGATAAAAATGAACAAGGATGTTATATCTCATGTTTAAGATCAGATGGAGGTGGAGAATATGTATCCAAAGAGTTTGAAAGGTATCTTGCCAAATATGGTATAAAAAGACAACTTACTTGCAGTTATACACCACAGTAGAATGGTGTAGCAAAGAGGAAAAATCATGTGCTAATGGAATCGGCAAGGAAAATGCTTAATGAAAAGAATTTGCCAATGCTTATTGAGCTAAATCAATGGTTACTTCTATTTATGTGTTGAATAGAACTCCTACAATCGGGATTTGTGATGTAACTCCCTATGAGAAGTTGTATGGGCACAAGCCACCTGACATTAGGCATCTTAAGGTGTTTGGTGGCATTTCTTACATGCATGATCTAGATGAAAAGAGGAAGAAATTGAATCCAAAAGCTTTCAAGAGTGTTTTTCTAGGTTATGCACAAGATAGCAAGGCTTACAAATGTTATGTACCATCCACTCATGAGACCTTGATAAGATGTAGTTTTTGACGAGCTAGCTTCATGGTATGGTAATCCTATTGTAGTGGTTTATTATGGATCCCACCAGTACTACTAATGCTGAAAATTCTTCTTTAGTGAGTACTTCTATAAATGGTCCTACCAGTGATGCTTCATCTACAGTTAGTCGACGAGATGACTATGCAATCGTACTCCTACATCCACTGACATGGATATGTCAATGAGGGGGAGATTGGATAAAGGAACGGAAAAGAAAAGATGTTTGATGATGTGACGGGTCTGCTTACAGCAGGATATGAGTCACCTAGTAGTGACAGTTTGGACAGTGAGTTGGGAATACCTTCAATTATGATACCGATGTAAGGCATAGTAGGTATGTGCCGCCTCATGAGAGGCAAGCTCAGAGTGAACCGTAGTTAAGAAAGTTTGAAAGAGTCAAAAAACTAGTTGATAGGTTGACATATAGTGGATATTCATCCCATCATTATGCTTACATGACTAGAGTATTGGGTTTCAAATAACCTACAAAGTTTGATGATGCAATTGCAGATGAGAATTAGTGTACTGCCATGGATGAAGAATATGCAGCATTAGCTGAAAATGAAACATGGGATTTGGTCAAGTTGCCTAAAGGCAAAGTACCCATTGGCTACAAATGGTTCTATAAAGTAAAATGCAAGTCAGATGGTTCACTAGAACGGTATAAAGCCAGGTTGGTTGCAAAGGGATATGCACAGTAGTACGGCTTGGATTATGAAGAGACTTTCAGTCCAGTTGCCAAGATGGCAACAGTGAGAATGTTGGAAATTATGGCAGATGGATGTTAAAAATGCTTTTTCGAATGGTGAATTGTTTGAAGAGGTGTATATGAAGTAGTCTGAAGGCTACGTTCATCCTAATTTTCCAACATATGTGTGTAAGCTTAAAAAAGCTTTACATGGGCTGAAACAAGCACCAAGAACATGGAATGCTTAGATAAGCAATTATTTACAATAGCATGGATTTCAAATAGCTTATGCAGATCATAGTCTATTCACGAAGAAGACAGATCATGGTTATGTTTTTCTAGTGGTTTATGTAGATGATCTTATCATCACTGGAGATGATGATCAAGGGATTACTTAAATTAAATCATTGCTATAGGCTGAATTTAAAGTTAAAGATCTTGGAGAGCTAAAGTATTTTCTTGGTATTGAAGTTATACCTACACGGCAGGGTATATGGCTGTTGCAAAAACAAAATACTTATGATATGTTGCAAATGTTTGGCATGACGAAGTGTAAAGCTATGGAGACACCCTTGGATCAAAATGTCCAGTTGGCAATTGATGTTGGGATTGAAATAGAGAATGTAACTATGGGCAACTTGATCTACCTTACTATCACTCGTCCTGACTTGAGTTATGCAGTGGTGTTGATCGATCAATTCATGCAAAAACCACATCTAGATGCAGTCATGAGGATTATTCTGGTACGTGAAGAGTACTGCAGATTATGGTTTGTTTTATGAGTATGGGAAATCCCTTGACTTGATAGGTTACACTGATGCTTATTAGGCTGGTTGTGCCTATGACGACAGGAGGTCAACCAATGGTTATGCATTTGGTTTGGGCAATAGTATTATTAGTTGGAGTACTAAGAAATAGCCTAACGTTGCTTTGTCTAGCATGGAAACGAAATACAGGGGTGCAGCATTGGTGGCATGTGAAGTAGTTTGGTTGAGAAAACTGTTGAATAACTTGGGGATATAGTTGGACAGCAAAGTCAGATTGCATTGTGATAATCTCAGTAGTGTAATGTTAGCTAGCAATCCCATCTAATCATGCTAGATTCAAACATTGAGGTTCATTATCATTTCATCAAAGAAATGGTACTTGCAGGGTAGATTGACTTGTTGCATGTGAAGACCAAAGACCAGGTAGCAAATATCTTTACCAAATCACTTGGTAAAGAGAATTTTATCTACTTTAGACAGCTACTCGGAGTTCAACAATTAGTTTGAGCTTGAGGCTGAGTGTTGAGACTTCAAGCTCAACTACTCATATGTATGTGTGTGTGACCGACATTACCTACAGTTGTGCCTAGTTGTACTCATGTGAAGGACCTTAAATAAGTCGATGTTGACCTGACCAACTGTTAGTCATGGTTAGTGGTAACCTAGTTGTACTATCTCTTTCATGTTAGTAGAGATTGAATAATGAATATGAATGAGATGAGCTGACTGCTCACTCTTTGACTCCACTTTGTCTCTCTTATCTTTAAACATAAGTATGAGTGCACTTGCTAAAATTTGTAATAATCTTGACATTGAGTAGCTCCATGTGAATGTGTTGCATTTCAAAATCAACCATACACTTGGTTTGTTGTTTACATGGATGGCCCAACAGTACCTCATCTCCAACTACACCAATGTTAGGCAACACATAGAATACAATCAGTAGACTTTCAGTCTTGATGGTCAACATGATTTGAAATTTTCTGAACAATTCCTAAGGAGTTCCTCCATATGGATTCACTTTTGTAGTTGTCAAAATTAGGGGGGTTTCCCAATGCTTATCTAGCCATTATATGTAATAGGTTGATTCTGTGGATCTAGTCAACACATTCATCAATCAGGGCATTGATTGTGTGGGATTCATTTGCCATCAACTTGATCCTAAGATAGATAGTAGGTATCGTATCTTCATCTTCAAGGTCAAGCTCGGTTTTTATTCTAATATCCCTTATGGAAATAGGTGGTGGTGCCATTGGGGTTTCCTGTAGTGGGTGCACTAGTATGGATAGGATCTTTTGACATGGCTACTGTTGCAAAAAACCTATGCTTTCACTATCAAGCATCTCAAGTTCTATATTGATGGTTCTATTGATTGATCGCACTTAAAAAGGGTCTCATTTTTTAAAATGGTGCAAATTCATGGGGCCTCCTACGTGCCATCACCTAGTCAATCTGGATCAAGACATGCTCGATCAACCAATCACATTTATGCCCTTGAGCTCTTTATAATCACCCTTTCTTCTCCTCCTCTTCTCTTCTCTCTCTCTCTATAGCATAGAATCAACCCCTTTGGTTCTTTCACAAGCTGATCCCGAGCTTACGCAGTAAGCTTAGGCCTCTTAAGTTATCCCCTTGCTTGGCATTAGTACTTGATGACCAGAAGTGGAAATTCATAGAGACTAAAAGTAGCCCTCCAATGATTGTAAGCTTCAAATGGCTCAAGAATCCTTCAAATATGATAATGAACAAGTAAGAATGATATTTCTTTACATGTTTCTTGAGTAGAAACCTCAAGCTTTGAGCTTCTTTGGGCACCATCTTCTCCCTTATCTTGAGCTTCTCCAAGCACATGAAGCTATGGATGCCTCTCTACCCCAAAAGCCTCAAGGATGAGGCTCTTATACCAACTAAAGAAATTATGGAGGGTGTAAGAGAGAGCCATTCATAATAAGAATGTATGCAAGAAAGATTATTGAATTATACTTAAGCAAGTATATGAATTTATAGCTTTTTATCTTGCACACTCTCTCTTCTCTTTGCCATGGGGGGATACATTCAATATATTATAGGTAGCTTCTTTTGGACACCAACTCATCTATCCTTATCCATCCACATGTCTATCTATTCTCTTAGATGTAGTTATCACATCAAATACGAAAACATCCCATTGGTGACTAGAGATGGGATAAAGAATAAGCTTGGAGATGTTTTGTATGTATCTACAATCACTAAAACTTTCAATTCAATTGGTCAAATGGCTAATCAAGGGCTGCAAGTAAGGTTCAATTAATATGTTGCTTCATTGAGGATTTTAGAAATGGAAAACCTTGCAGGATGATTACTCATAGTCAAAAGAAAGGCAAGTTGTTTACATTGGATACAGAAATTCTTGTCATATAGAGTTTTATGTGTGTTCCGACTAGACAACATGGACAAGATAAGGATTTTGAGTTATGGCATAGAAGAATTGGGCATGATAACTTGCAAAGATTGAAACAAATGTAATCTAGATGGGTCGCTCATGGGCTTTGATAGTTTGGTTATGTCAATTATGAGTGTGCATGTGAGGCATATTAGTTTGGCAAGCAATCTAGACTTCCATTTTCCAGAGAGAGAGAGAGAGAGAGAGAGAGAGAGAGAGAGAGAGAGAGAGAGAGAGAGAGAGAGAGAGAGAGAGTTAGCACATATCATTTGGAAGTGGTACATTAAGATATTTGGGGTCCATGTTAGAATGTTTCTTGGAGCGGAAGATGCAAGTTTTACATTACTTTTATTAATGATTTCAAAGGGATGACATGCATTTATTTCTGGCAACATAAAAGTGAGGCTTTTGAAAAGTTTTTGGAGTTCAAAGCTATGGCAAAAAAGCAATTTGGGAGTTACATAAAGTGCATGAGATTGGATAATGGAGGTGAATATATGTCAAATGATTTCTCTGACTATTTGAGAGATCATGGGATTAAGGGACAAGTGACATGCAAATACACATCACAACAAAATGGTGTTAATGCAAGAAAGAACAAGATCATTAGAGAAGTTGCAAGGGCTATGATGAGCCAAATGCATATATCTTTAACTTATTGGGCTAAGGTAGTACATACTGCAATTCATATTATGAATACGACTCCCAAAGCATTGACTTATCACATGTCCCCATAGGAGAAGATGTATGGAAAAACATCTATAGTTGCATATTTCAAGGTATTTGTTGCATACACTATATTCATGTCCTTGATTATTTGAGGAAAAAGATAGAATCAAATGCATTTTCCTTGGTTATTCAAATGAGAAGAAGGGTTATAAATGCTATGATCCTATCACTACAGAGGTCTACATAAGCAAAGATATAAGGTTCACTGAATATAAGTCTTGGTACAAACCTAAACCTATAGTTGTGATGGATACTTATGGAGTGATGATGATTGTTATGGGAAGGAAATTGCAGCAAAAAATAGTCAAAGAATTCAACATTTTGAGGACATATCTAGACCTCAACACCATGAAGAAAGCAATGGGAGTTATAGCCCATGGAATGGCAACTTAAAGGGTGCACAAAAGGTAAAATTTGCACAAGGAAAGAAAGTATATGGGTGAGAGTTCAAAGGATAAGTCTTTGGATTATGAGTTTGGGATACCTCACGTTAGAACTCCAAGCATAAAAAGTATAGGGAAGTATGTACCATCACATGCAAGAATGGTTGAGACACCGTCTAATACACCTCCATTGAGGATATCAAAAAGAGTAGGGTTTCCAATTGATAAGTTGATATATAATAGCTTTATGAAGATGAATTATGCTTACATGGTATCTTATGTGCAACATATAGAGCCTACTTGCTTTGAAGAAGCAATTCAAGGCAAAGATTGGAAGGAAGCCATCAATAAGGAAATGGATGCATTGACTAAGAATAAGACATGGGATCTAGTTGAGTTGCCTTACAGCAAGAAAGCAATCAAGTGGGTTTGTAACAAGTCAGATAGCTCATTGCAAAGATACAAAGCAAGTTTGTTGCAAAGGGTTATGTGTTAACCCTCAAACAAACAAGGTTGAAATTTTGGAAAGTCTAAAGCAAAAGACAAGGCCAAGGCAAAAGTGAAACGGAAGATGAAGGCGTGCAAGAAAAATCTAGAAACATAAAAAGTGCAAAAAAGTCCTAAATCAAGGAGAGAGGCACACAAGAAAAAGCATGTCAATACTTTTGTAAACAAGGGCAAGGCGCACCATGGTTTATTTTGTAAAAGAGCATCCGGCTCTCACCCATGCAAATTATACATAGTTAGAGGCATGGGTTGAGGCCATGCCAATAGGGAAAGAGGAGGAGAAGGGTTGGAGGAATGGGCCAAGCTTGCCTGAACCAAAAACGGGATGACCACCCAAAGGAAATTAGGGTTAGGGTTTTTTTTTAAAGGCAAAAAGTAAATAAAGAAGCTCGATATTGTGTGTGGCCTAAATTATCTCTCCTCTTCTTCTTGTTCTTGCTTACTTGATCTTGTTCTTGAGAGAGGGAGTGTGAGAGTGTAAGGGAGTGAGTGTGTGAGGGTGAGGGACCTTGGTGGAGAAGCTCTCCATCTTCTCCTCTCTTCTTCTCTTCTTTTCTCTTGCTCATGACAATGGAGCTTGAGGATTGAGCTCTCTTGAATCTTTTACTTGGATCGTGGAGCTACCAGAGTGCTTGGGAGAGGAGGCAACTCGATTGGGCATGGAGGTAAGCTCACTACACTCTTAGAGAGAGATAGCGTGTCGGCTATGTGAGAGGTAGCCATTAGTGCTCGGCTTGAAACCCTTGAAAGAATAAGCAATCCGTGGGTCTTGGTGGTTGAGAGCATGAGCTTCCATAACATTTTGGTTCCGTTTTTGGGGGACCAATGGATTCAAGTCTTACGTGCTTATGTGCTCCAAATTGAGCATTGAAGTAGGGTTTTCCTCGCATCGGTGCTTGAGGTAGATAGGTAGGAAGCGAGAGAGTTTGAAGAGGTATTCGATCTCCTTTTAGCAAGTAAGTTTTTTGGTTTTTGGGATTTGGAAAAGCAGGTTGGAGTAGTGTAGGTGTTTGCTTTGTGATTTGGATGCATTAGGATAGGAAAAAACAAAGAAAATTTTGAAAACAAGCATTAGGGTTTCTGCTATCATAAGAGGGCAAGAGGATTTTGATTTGTTTGCCTATTTGTATTTTGGATTTTATTTGCTATTCAAGGTATATACAATCCTTCATTAGGGTCTATTCTTACATTCTGAAAGTTTGTGTGACCCCTCATAACCAAAATCATTAGAATCGAGTTGATTTTTGTCATTTCCTAGAAACTCATCCACAGGAATCGAACATTGTTACTAGAGTTCAATTCCTAGAATCAAACTCCCAAAGTCGAACTCCCAAAGTCACAGACTAGTCAAATAGTTCAAATGGTAGAACCAGACTGTCCGACTAGTCAGTCAGACCGGTGACCACCTTGTGTCCAGTCGGACAACCACCTTGTGTCCAGTCGAACAACCCCCAGTAGATGGATCACCTTGTGTCCAGTCAGATAGCCCCCAATAGGACCACCTTGGTCCTATTGGACATACCCAATCGGAGTTGGACCACACAATCGGACCGTCCGATTCTACTAATCATACCTCTAAGAATCGGACAGAAAACTATCAAAGTTGGAGAGGTGAACAAAATACAACTTTCACACATATAATCCCTGAAACCAACAACCCAGAGACCGTATAGAGCCGAAAGCACATCATAGATCTATCACTAGGCTGAAATCTAGAGCAGGTAGTTTAAAACTTGGCTATGAATGCAGTCCTTCAAATCACGTATGGTCTTTAGCATAATGGCCCCGCAGGCCGAGGGGGACTGCCCTCGGACCCCCGTAGTGGGGGCTCTGTCCCTTTGCACCTCCCCCAAGGAGGCTGGAGAGAAAATGCATGCCATGACAGGTCCTCCAAATTAGAACCTAGTGTAGTAATGGCTCTACACAAGCATAGATTCTCACTTGCAAAATAGCAACCAAAAGCCCATACCTGAACAAAGACAAATAGAGACCCTAGAACCTCAATGGGCCAATCTAGCCAACAAGAGCAAAATTCCACACCACAAAAATCTGTATATGTTGCATTCAGACTTTATCTAGTCAAAGCAAAATGCAACAACATCAAGCTACAACTGCGAGGATGACTGGACATGACAGTCCTAACGATAAATGCACCTTGAATGACACTACACAGACGACCCAAGACATCAGTAGAGAATCCACATTTGGTTGTGCAGTTGGGGACTCAAATGCATGTATCAGAAGGCTTGAACTTATAAGCCAAAACCCAAAAGATGAAGACATAATGTTACCTGCTTATCTTAGGGTCAAGCTCATCGCAAAAGAGAGCACAATGTCGATGCTCTCATCAATGAGGGAGCAAATTTTAATATCTTGACCTATGAAGCATGGACTCGACTAGGCCAATCAAAGCTCACACTGACTAATGCAACTCTTAATCCTTACAAGAGACACCCACAAGCACTTATAGGGAAGTGCAGAATCCTTGTAACTATTGAAATGCAAAGTTTGCCTATCCTATTCCATGTTCCTCCAAATAGTGCAAATTGTGGAAAAGAAAACCCTCCTAGAAAGACCCTTCAAAAGGGCAACAAAGTGTGAGGCTGATTACGTAGCTTAGAGGATACACTTGACATTACCAAGTGTGAGGATAATCACAACCTTTAGTAAGGGTGACCTCATCAAACCTCGATGAAAACAGAATGAATATTCTGACATGTCAGGCAAGCATAGTAACGAGAGCAAGGACTTGTTGAAAGAGTTGATACAAGCGCATGTTGAACAGAGAGAACCAGTGAACAAGGCCATGCTTGAAACAAGAAGGTTAGGAGAAAATGCCAAGGATAGGCTTTGGACTTACAAATACTGTAGAAGACCACAAAAAAAGCCCAAGTCTTATAGACGAAGGTATCGATGGAGAGCCAGCACAATGTCACGATGGATATTCAAATGGATATCCAAAGTGTTGCTACATGCTCAAGGGTATTACGCAAGTAACCAATGGATTTGGGTACCAAAACCCCCTGCTAAACCACATCTATCAACTAAAGGCCAGATCGTATCAAAAGCAAAGAAGCACAGGAGGAAATCTAAATGAAAATCCAAGTCTCGAGTCAACAACATTGGAGTGACTAAGCCCCTCACGATTGAAATCAAGAAACCAAACATGACTATTCAAAATGTAGAACCTTAGCCTAGTGTGCTCAACAAGTGGATATCAAATGTAATCGTCGAGCATGAACAAAGACCACTAGTACCCAAGGAGCCTTTGACTTCCCAAGAGGATCATGAGCACCACAGGCACAACACTGCTCACTCATGATAAGGTTGATTTCTCAACAAGGCAAATGGCAGAATTGTCTAACAGCCACGAGCAAATATTCCATCCAGTGCCAAGTCCACCTAGGAGTCCCAAATCTCCTACAGCCTCTTTCCCTAAACAGACACAGGAAGCACAACAACAGTTGTCAAGTGTAGTTGCTCAATCCCAATCTCTATCTCCATCTAAGCTTCCAAATGTCTAAGATGCAAGACATGACACCACCTCTAATTCTCATTCTAAGGATATGCCTATGCAATCCATCGTGTGACCAGCTCAATTGATGCTTGATCTACACAAGTGAATGCACAAAGGGAAACAAAAGACAAGACCACTTCTGATCCACCTAAGGACTTGACACCGTAGTCTACCAACAGTAGCCAATCCACTGAACTAGCAGCTACTACTTCCAATTAGGAATCACAGCAATCACAACCTTTGGCCATGACGACACCCCTTGCGGAATGTGTCCTTAGCAATTCACCTATGGAAGATATGTCAGAACCAACATCCTTGACACCTCCAGCACTTCCAAAGCACCTAAAGCTTAGGCTTGAGAAGAAATCTCCCAAATATTTGGCCAAAGAGATAGCGCATCTGACAAATGAACCAAAGATGAAGTGCCTGATGAAGCTTGATCACAAGTTGAGAGGCATCACATGTGTGTACGTCCATGTGGACATCGGAAGGCCAACACTAGAGCACAGAAATATCATAGCCAAGCCCCTGACTTGGGACAAGCAACAACATGTTTACTCCTACTATGTAGCTATCACTAAAGAAGTCATAAAGGACATCCCAAAAGCCACAACTAGAGAATTGCGCTTATACCCTCACCCTATACTGCTCAATGTGAGACAAACAAGAAAAAGCTATAAACAATCAAAAAAAGGGGAAAGGACAAGATAATTTTATGTAGAAACGGTACTCCAACCAGAATCTGGCAGCCAAAATTGGCCACCAACTAATGACACTCACTGAGCAAAGGAAAGCCCTTTGGACATCAATACATGATCCCACGTGCATTGCCCCAACCTCATTAAGAGTGTTAGCAATGGTCCATAAGGTCCAGACACTATCCAAAAACATCCCTTGTATGATAAACTGCTTCTAGAAGAAGATCTGCATGTGGCTAGTAGGCTAGGAATAGGGAGCATGGTACTTAATGTTAGCCCATATGTCTTCTGCCTCACTCAAGACCTTGCAATCCTAGATCTCTATGCTTCCCATCAATGCAACCCTGACTTCTTCAAGTGGTTTCATCCAAGCCTACATGACAAGAACCCTAAACCATCTCTTGGTTCTACACTAGAGTCACTTGAACCTCCAAAGCAAGAGAAAAATAGCTCTAAGCACAGCACCCGCTCTAATAAGAAGTAATGGAGGCATGTTCCAATGGGTAAGGACAAGAGTCTAGAGCAAACGTCCGACTAGGAGTAACTGCCAATGCAATCGAATGAGGGGCTAAATGGAGGGGGATTAGCTGAAGAGCTAGACTCTCTAAAAAGAGAGGCAGTTGTACCCTCATAACCTAGCAAGGTTGTTCAAAAATCCGTGGCTATGTCCCATGAGGACACACCAAAAAAAGAGAATGTTGAGGCCCAACCCAAGCACATCAACCACATGACCTAATTTAGAGTCAGTCTTTAAAGGGTACACCTCGATTGCCCAAGAAAAAGCAAAGAAAACAACGAAAACAACGGCAATTTTGCAAGTGGTTGTAGACGCCAAGAAGATTGAGACATGCTGAAGAGCTGAGGAATAAAGCATCAAGTCTACCCACAAATGAACCCATCGGCACTGAAACCTCAAACAGCTGACAAACTACACTTAACAGTGACATTCAACAAATTGTTTTGCCAACCAAATCTCTTAGGGATAGAGCAAATAAAGCGACAATCAGAGGGTCAAAGTCAATTTGAAAAATGTTGGTTTGAAAACGACACTACAATGGCTGAACTTGGAGCCCAAATTATGACAGCCTCAAAGGAGCGATTAGTCAAATGGCGGTCTCAAAGAGACCCGACCTATATGGCACCAACTTCCTTTCGAGTATTCACTACCATTCGGGGTATGGACTTAGCTAGAACTTGAAAGAGAACTCTCTATTTGATAAAATTCTCACTGAGAATGATCTATGTGTTGCTAGTAGACTCGGACAAGGTACCATCCTACTCGATGTTGTAAAATATTTGTTGTTATTGAGTAGACTACCACAATTACTGGATATGTATGCCACACTCCAATACAATTTTGAGTTCTACAATTGGTTTTTATCCTCACGAAGTGACATGGATTCATAAACGTGTATATAAATAAATAATGTGTTTTGTGGCTGTGTATAAATAATACCAAAAGAAGCAAAGCCAGCACACACACAAGCAATGATGATCAAGCAAAAGTAATATACATCGAAGTCAACACTATGGGATTCACATAAGTGATGTCTTTTTTAGTTACACCTATTCATTATTGTTGAAGCATATGACTTCTTGCATGTACTCTCACGAGTTGCCAAGTGAATACAAGACGACACAAGTCTCTGTATGAAAGCGTTCAATGTCCAAGTCACCACAAGACCACCAACCATACAAAGAACCATTATGGAGAAAGTGACAAAAATACCAAGAAATAAAGAGCCACGATGGAAGCCCCGCTAGAAGATAAAATCACCCCTAAAGAAAGCACATATTAATTTTGAGCATGACCCAAAGCATAGTCATTGGATACTCTCTCTTTCTTGGCCAAACTCTACATCCGGGTAGGAGCAACACTCTCAGCAAACGACAACCATTTCTTCATCAACTAGGATTCAATTCGTCATATGCTTTGTCCCTTGTCCATGCATAGCTCACTCTAGTTGCTATCTCAATTGTTCTAATGTCTCACATGTTACCAAGCGGTTTGCAAAATCTCAAGTGTATCTCTTCATCTCAACAATTGTTTCTCTAGCATCGAGGCTAGTAACACAATTATCTTTTTAATATCCATTTTTCATAGCCTTTGGATCTCGAAATTTCTCAATCTAAATGAAAGGCTGATAGCCTCAACATATTGCATTGATTGTATTCATTTTATCCACACAAAAAAAAAAGAGAAAAGAAAAAAAAGAGGGGCACCCACGATCACAACACAGCACCTAGGGGTCCTCAAATTAGGTACATCTAGTGACCTTGGTCGGCTGGCTCCATCCCTAGTCCCCTAGCCCTTTACACATCTCCCACAATTATTTAGAGCACATCAAGGACAGGACATACCTAGGGAGCTTGGCTAGACCTGTCACCTTGAACCATTTCCACGATTCTTTTTCGCACTCCATCTCAATACTATCGCAATCAATAGTGGTGAGCAAGGCATGAAAGACCATGGAAAGTAAACCCTACTCTTCAAACACTACAAGTAGCCTCCATCTCTACCAAAAGCTAAGGCGTCTAAGCTCAATTATGCTATATCGTGTTGTCAAAATCACAAATGATAGCTCAAGAAGCCTTCAAGTGTACTTCTCCTCAACATTGACAATTTTTTCCACCCCATTGAACCCTCATGTTATCCACACATTACTATGAAAAACCAGACCAACATTCTTCTAACTATGTAAAATCTAAATATGCATGTGCACTCACATAATATTTGCACTACAATCTCTACATAGTTTGGGTCTTCAACTACAGGAGGATAATACTCTCAGCTTGCTTAGAGTTTGACCTATCTCCCAAACTAATCAAACTACCTCTTGTGCATGATAAGAAGACTAGCACTTATCCCTAGGGAGAGACCATATGAGAGGTTTTCAATTGCAAGTATTGAAGACTCCAATGAAAGTACTGTCAGCTCTTCATCAACACTCAACTCTGAACTCTTGTCCTTTATCAGCATGGAAGCCCACCAAAGAATCGTCACCACACGCAGAATCCCCAAAACACTGACACCTATGCCAGCCATGAGTGCAACTCCCAACAAAGCATAGCCCTATCACCAACTATAACAGCCCTATCACCAGCCAATCAACAAGTGCCACCAACGACCTTCATCCACACCACCACCAAAACTCCTCCAAGGCAAACCACGCGAGTCCCTTCCACCCACATCTTCGTTGCATGCCAAAGCATGTTACCTATGACGATAGAGAGTGGCATGGGACTAGCACTTGTCTAGGAGGGGGGTAATGTTAACCCTCAAATGAACAAGGTGGAAAATCTGAAAAGTTTAAAGCAGAAGACAAGGCCAAGGAAAAAGTGAAACAGAAGAGGAAGGTGCGCCAAGAAAAATCTGGAAACGCAAGAAGTGCAAAAAAGTCATAAATCAAGAAGAGAGGCGCACAAGAAAAAGTGCAAGTCAATACTTTTGTAAAAGAGCACAAGGGGCACCATGATTTATTTTGTAAAAGAGTGTCCAGCTCTCACCTGTTCAAATTGTAAATAGTTAGGGGCACAGGTTGAGGCCATGCCAATAGGGAAAGAGGAGGAGAAGGGTTGGAGGAATGGGCCAAGCTCGAGGACCAAAAAGGGGATGACTGCCTAAAGGGAATTAGTGTTAGGGTTTTGTATAAAAAGCAACAAGTGAATGAAGAAGCTCATTCTTGTGTGTAGCCAAAGTTAGCTATCCTCTTCTTATTGTTCTTACTTACTTGAGCTTGTGCTTGAGAGAGGGAGTGTGAAAGTGTGAAGGTGAGGGACCATGGTGGAGAAGCTCTCCATCTTCTCTTCTCTTCTCTTCTCTTCTCTTCTCTTCTCTTCTCTTCTCTTCTCTTCTCTTCTCTTGCTCACGACAATGGAGCTTGGAGCGTGGAGCGTGGAGCTTGAGGATCAAGCTTGCTTGAAGGTTGCACTTGGATCATGGAGCTACCGAAGTGCTTGGGAGAGGAGGCAACTTGATCGGGCATGGAGGTAAGCTCACTACATTCATAGAGAGAGATAGTGCATAAGCTATGTGAGAGGTATCCATTAGTGCTCTACTTGAAACGCTTGAAAGAATAAGTGGTCCATGGGTCTTGGCAGTCGAGCATGAGCTCCCACAACATTATTCATTGACATATGAATTGGACTATGAGGAGACATTTAGTATAGTTGCAAAGATGACTACAATGAGATCGGTGGCTACCTTAACTTTGATTTATGGCTAGAATTTATATCAAATGGATCTTAAGAATGCTATGTTGAATGGATCCTTGGAAAATGAACTATATATGGAATAGCTGAAAGAATATATGCACCCTAAGTATCTGCATTAGTCTACTTATGTATTTTGAACAATTGGATGCTATTATGCTACTATATCTGTGAGGAAGTATTGATGTAGTAATACAATGTTTTAACTATATTCAAGTATTTTGCTCGTGAATATGGGAATTCACTATGGATAGGAAAGATGAGGCTTTGCCTTGTTTTTAAAAAGTTATCTCGCTTGTTGCAAAAAATCATCTAGAAAATACTTATTTTTCTTAAAACTGATAATGGTGGAGAATATGTATCTCACAAATTCAAAAGGTTTTGTGAAGCGGGTGGGATAAAAAGGGAACTCAATACACCTAGTAATCCTACCTAAAATGGTGTTGCAAAGTGTATGAATAAGACAATAAATGGATTTTGTGCTAAGGCTATGGTGACTATTGTATATTTAATAAATAAGTTGCCTAATACTACTTTGGATGATGATAGCATTCCTGAAGAGGTATGGTCAGACAAGAGGCCCTCTAATGATGATCACTAAGAGTATTTGGTTGTAAGGCTCATGTGCATGTACCAAAGAAAAAGCATAGGAAGTTAGAGTCAAAATCCACTCAATGCATCTCTTTGGACTATGGATAGAGTAGCAAGACGAGTTAATCACCTTTGGGCTCCCAAGGATCGAAAGATTGTTGATAGTAACAATATGATCTTCAATGAGAAGAAGATGCATAAGTAGTCTCTTGAGGAAGTGGAAACGAAAAATATCACTTCTTAGGATGTGTTGCCACTTATTATTTTTCCATGTAAGGCAAATGTTAATATGTCGTGCGAAAAGAGAGCACAAGTGATGCTTCATCTAGTGAGAAAGAAGTAGAGAGACTATTCAGTAGCAAGTTGAGAGCCCTATGGTACCTTAGAAAGAAAGAGTGGAGACTAAAATTTCCACTCCAATTTAGCCCATTGTGTTACATAAATCTACTCGTATCTCTTGTCCCCTTGAGATTTTTCAACCTAGGGTTGACCATGTGATGTTGACAAATTATGGGGAGCCATGCTATTATAAAGAGTCCATGACTCGTGATAATAAGCTTGAGTGGAAGCTAGCTATGCATTCTAAAATGGATTCCATTATGAAGAACCACTCTATAGAGTACTCATCCTTTAATCTTTCAATGGCTAGAGATTGTCTTTGGCCTCTTATTTTCCAATCCACAAGCTCAACAAAGTTTTGAACAATTTGTAAATGTATTGTATAACTTACATATGGCACTTTGCATGAAATGTATGTGCAAAGACATAAATATATGTGGTTTGAGGCTTATGCACTTTCATAATTGACTCCTTTGAAATTAGGTGTTGTGTGTGCATGCACACGTGTGTGTGCATGCACACGTGTGTGTGCATGCACACGTGTGTGTGCGTGTGCGTGTGCGTGTGCGTGTGCGCGTGCGCGTGCGCGTGCGCGTGTGCGTGGGCGTGTGCGTGGGCGTGTGCGTGTGCGTGTGCGTGTGCGTGTGCGTGTGGGTGTGTGTGTGTGGGTGTGGGTGTGTGTGTGTGTGTGTGTGTGTGTGTGTGTGTGTGTGTGTGTGTGTGTGTGTGATGCATACAATGTACATGAAATAAGAAAAATTAGCTTTCTAGTACTCTATGTGATGGAAATTGTAAAAATATCAAACAATGCATTTTCTTGGTATTTCTCTATGACATTTAACTAGTGTAGTTTAAACGGATCGGTAATTATGGCCTATGATCAATAGAATGCACATAATTTGATTTTACTTTTGCTTTTGGTTAAAAGAAGGCTGAAATGTCCATATACATATATGTAGGAGGAAAACAGTTGCATGTGACAACCTTAATATAGAGCAATGTTAGTTTACTAAAAGTACTTATGCGATAGTATGCTTTTTTTACCATTTTTCAAGAACAATACATTAAGTGTTTCATTTTTTAGCTTAGGATTAGAAGGTTCAAAGACATCTATGTAACGTGCCCACTCCTCAAATTGCGGGACACATCTTAGTAGTCCATCTAGAGATATATCTAGAAGACACCGCCCGGCACTCCCAAGGAATTGTCAAGATTGTGGGAGAGAAGGAAGGAGTCTCGCTTGAAGCTTTCTTGCTTGCACAATGGGGGAAGACACACAAGGGTGGAGGCTGAAAACAGTTTTCCTCTTCTTAGTTGTGTAAGCCAAAAGAACTCTAGTACAAAGAAATAGAAGAACCCTATATATGGGTCTCAAACCAAACTCAACTAACTAAGGTGGCATACTAACTAAGCCACGAACTAGAGTAGATAAGGATAGCTATCATGTAGCTATTATTCATGGGCGGTGTACCAACCACATCTGCAACTAACACGTCGGTGACATAAATGCACAACGATCACCCTGGCGTATCACGAGTGGAGCTCGATATCTCAACACTCCCCCTCGAGCTCAATCCCAATTCCTGCACACCAAGCAGGTCTCTGAACTTGCGCAACTTCTCTGCGCCCAATGCCTTCGTGAATATGTCAGCTACCTGATCCTCTGTGCTGACATAAACTAGATCAATAAGACCTAGTAAAACCCTCTCTCGCACATAGTGATAATGCACCTCAATGTGCTTTGTTCTAGCATGATAGACTGGGTTATTTGCCAAGTGTATACTACTCATGTTGTCACAATAAATGACAACTGGCCCATCTGTAGACTGATGCATATCATAAAGTAGCTTATGTAACCAAGCTACCTCACATACAGCCATTGCTGCACCCCTGTACTCAGCCTCTGTGCTCGACAAGGCAACTGTAGGCTGTTTCTTGCTGCTCCAAGTGACTGCAGCACTCCCAAAAGAGAACACATATCCACTGGTAGATCGTCTATCAGAAATACTACCAGCCCAATCAGCATCAGTGTATCCATGCAGCTGTATCTGAATCCCAGTCTCATAAAATAGTCCATACTGCAATGTGGACTTCACATACCTGAGTATGCGTCTAGCCGCATCCAAATGTGGTTTCCTTGGAGCCTGCATAAACTGACTTACCAATCCAACAGCATAGCTCAAATCTGGCCTGGTAATAGTCATATAAATCAAACTTCCTACTATGCGTCTGTACATAGTAGGGTCTTCTAGAAGCTCACCTGTATCTGTGCTCAGCTTCACATTCTGCTCCAAAGGAACTGAAATAGGCTTACAGCCTGTCATCCCATATTTGGACAGCATGTCCAATCCATACTGCCTCTGCAAGAGCTGTATCCCACTTGGTGATCTAATCACCTCAATGCCCAAGAAATAACGCAGCTCTCCCAAATCCTTCATCTCAAACTTCTGCTTCAATAGCATTTTCACATGAAGGATATCTTCATCACTGTCACCTGTCATAATCAAATCATCAACATAAATGACAAGTAGCATAATACCTTTCTCTGTTTTTCTCACATAAAGTGAGAAATCTGCCTTGGAAATCTGAAAGCCAATAGTGACAAGATACTGTCCTATCTTGTCAGACCATGCTCTAGGTGCTTGCTTCAAGCCATACAAGGCTTTCTTCAACCTGCAAACAAACTCAGGATGAACAGCATGCACATAACCTGGTGGTTGCTCCATATAGACCTCTTCTTGCAAATCACCATGCAAGAAGGCATTCTTTACATCCATCTGATGTAAAGACCATCCCTTTGATGCAGCCATAGCAATGACTGCTCTTACTGTTGCCATCCTTGCAACCAGACTGAATGTTTCTTCATAGTCAATGCCATATGTTTGTGCATACCCCTTGACTACTAATCTTGCCTTGTATCTATTCACAGAACCATCTGCATTGTGCTTCACCTTATAAACCCACTTACAGCCAATTGCATTCTTACCTTTAGGCAAAGGTACCAATTCCCATGTAGCATTTGCTTCCAAGGCATCCATTTCTTCATCCATGGCTTTCTCCCATTTTTCTTTTCCCATGGCTTGCTCAAAAGAAGTGGGTTCTGGTTCCTGTATCACCTTGACCATATATGCATAGTGAATGGCTGTAAATCCATCATATTTCAGCCTATCCACAGGATACCTAGCTCTCGTAGACCTGCGCAAAGTAGGTTCACTCCCAGGTGCTCTCAAAACATCCCTGGTCTTCCTTACTCCAGGTGTAATAATAGAAGGAATACCCAACTCATCATCAATGCTCTGCTCTGAGCCACTGGATTCACCATCCACATAAGAGTGACCTGCATTCACATCAAACATGGGCTGATCAACTTTCTCTTTTCCTTTTCGTGATACCTGCATACCACTATTTGCATTGCTTTGAGAAGAATCTCCTGATCTCAATCTGCCTGTCCATGGCGAAGAATGTGAACCACTGCTAGAGGACGCTCCAGGTCCACTAATATTTTGTGACTGCTGCTGTGAATTTTGTGCAGCATTACCATTTTGTGCATCTACATCATCAATCACATTTACTGGTTTATACCAGCTACTCATCTCATCAAAAACAACATCTCTGCTCACTGTAAACTTACGAGTAGAAGGGTTATAGCATCTATACCCTTTTTGCTGCAGAGAGTAACCAATAAAGATGCACTTCTCAGCTTTTGGATCCAACTTGGATCTCAGCTCATCTGGCACATGTACATAGGCAATGCAACCAAAAATTTTCAAATGAGAAATATCTGGTTTCCTACCAGTATACCTCTCCCCTGGAGTCATTCCATGTATTGCTGCAGTGGGAGTCCTGTTCATTATGTAGACTGCTGTAGCAACTGCTTCAGCCCAATAAAAATCTGGCAAGTCTTTTTCATTGAGCATGGCACGAGATACCTCTCCAATATGCCTGTTTTTCCTTTCTGCAATTCCATTTTGTTGTGGGGTATAACTGCATGAATATTGCTGCTTTATGCCATGCTCCTGCAAGAACTTTGCAAACTCATTTGAGAGGTACTCTCCCCCTCCATCTGACCTTAGGCATTTTATTTGCAGACCTGTTTCTTTTTCAGCCATAGCTTTAAGGATTTTGAAATGCCCAAAAACTTCATTTTTCTTTTTCATAAAATACACCCAAACTTTTCTACTATAGTCATCAATAAAAGTGACAAAATAATGACAGCCTCCAAGAGATGCAGCTTTAGTAGTCCACACATCAGAGTGGATTAATTCCAATGGCTTCTCACTCTCTTGAACATGTCTAGGAAATGGTTTCCTTGCCTTTTTCCAAACTGACAGGCTTCACATACCTTATGCATTTCTGCAACCTTGAATTTTGGCAATCCTGCAACAATATTTTGGGCCTGCATTGATTTAAGTCGCTGTACATTAACATGACCAATGCGTTTATGCCAGATATCAATATCTGCAACTACACCAGTCCCATGTGCAAACATTGCTGCACTCAATTCAGACATGTCTGCATCCAACGTAAACATTCTGCCCTTCTTCTTTCCTTTTGCTATCAAGCGACCTTTATTTTTCATATCCTCAACAAAGCATCCATGAGGATTAAATCTGACCTGCAAGCCCTGCTCAACCATTTGACCAACAGAAACTAGATTCTTGGTGATATTCGGGACATGAAATACATCGGACAGGTATTTCTTTTTCCCATCCTGCATAGACAAAGGAATTTTTCCAATCTGCACAATAGGATGTGCAGTATCATCACTAGTCTCCACAAATCCTGGTTTTTCCATTTTCCTTGCATCCTCCATCCATTCTGCATGACCTGTCATGTGGTTTGATGCACCTAAGTCAACATACCATACATCATTGCTTTCTTCAGCACTTGTCACAGAATTCTTCATGTGCTGCACCATAAACAAATGCTCATTTCTGTCATCACCCTGTCTACTAGAAGATGCATAGTTCCCTTGTTGCAGTTTTCCATTCATGATGTCATTCTGCTTTTTATAGCAGTCTTTAGCCATATGACCCATTTTACCACAGTAGTAGCATTCAACATTATTGTTTGCATTTTGGCCTCTTTGCCATCCACCACGACCTCTTTGGCTCCCCCTGCCTCTAGAGTTACCACGTCCTCCTCCATAGGACTGGTTTTCTTGAGTTTGCTGCATATTCTGATTTCTGCCACGGCCTCCAAATCGGCCTCCTCTACCTCTGCCTCTACCTCTTCCAGCATTTGAGTAGAAGACAGCTTCTTTTGAAGTTCCTCCTGAAGAAGATGCACCACCATTTCTCTGCTCCTCAGAAATTAGAAGAGCAATCAACTCCTCAAAATCAGGAAATCTTTCACGGACGGAAATGGATGTTCGGAACTGTGCATAATCCTTTCCTAGACCATTCAAGGTCACGGAAACTAAATCATCATCTTCCACTGACGACCCAATGGAAGCAAGTGCATCTGCAATCTTCTTCACCTTCATGTGGTAGTCGTTGATGCTCATACTTTCTCTTTGCACATTATGCAACTCTTGCTTGAGCTGCATTTTCCTGGCTTGCGTATTTGTGCTATACATTTTTGACAAAGTATCCCATGCCTCCTTTGGCGTACTTGCATCCTGAATATGCACAATCATAGAGTCTGAAATACTGATAGACAGCCAATACATAACTTTCCTGGCTCTCTCATGCCATGTTTTGAATGCCTGCATTTGCTGTTGATTGGGAACATCAGGAAGAACTGGTTCTTCTTCATTTCCTGCAACAAATTCCCAATATCCTTTTCCCATAAGGAAATTCGTCATTCTAAACTTCCATGCTTGGAAGTTGTTCTTGTCAAGCTTTTCAGTGACAATCTGTGAAAGAGAATCAGATGCCATTACAGAAGACTGCAAAAAATTCTGTCACTGCAAAAAACACAGCTTCAGCCTCACAAGGGCAAATCTGCAAAACTGGCGAAAGTGGTATTTGACCACACAGTCACTTCCTAGTGACGATTTTGCATAAACAGAAACCAAGGATGATTCTGTAACTCCCAATGTCTCTGCGCACAAGCATACGATGCAATTTCTGTGGTAACTTTTCACCGACCTGTAGAACAGTGGTCGCACAGCATAAAACAGGGCTTTTTCCTGAGTGCGTGCAGAAAACTTCCGCCTCCAAAACAGGCCCCGAAATGGCCTCAAATCAAAAAAACAGGGTCTCCTAGAGCTAAAGCTCTCTCTCGCAGCATATACTGCCCTCTTGCTTCAGCGCGAAGGGCGTCTCAACCTGAGACAATGCACTCCTGCAATTTCCGGCTGTGCTACCTGCAGAGATCTGCTCCCAAAACAGAAAATGAAAGCAACACTGCTCCTCTTACCAGAACACCGCGAGCTTGGCTTGCTTTCTTGAGCTCCTTACCACGAACAAGGCTCTGATACCATGTCAAGATTGTGGGAGAGAAGGAAGGAGTCTCGCTTGAAGCTTTCTTGCTTGCACAATGGGGGAAGACACACAAGGGTGGAGGCTGAAAACAGTTTTCCTCTTCTTAGTTGTGTAAGCCAAAAGAACTCTAGTACAAAGAAATAGAAGAACCCTATATATGGGTCTCAAACCAAACTCAACTAACTAAGGTGGCATACTAACTGAGCCACGAACTAGAGTAGATAAGGATAGCTATCATGTAGCTATTATTCATGGGCGGTGTACCAACCACATCTGCAACTAACACGTCGGTGACATAAATGCACAACGGCCACCCTGGCGTATCACGAGTGGAGCTCGATATCTCAACAGGAATGACACGGGGTTTGCCAACTAGGGTCTCTCGAGTCTGCCCCGCAATGGAACTTATCCGGTTGTTCCCACTAGGATCGACGTGAAGTCCAGGTTCCTTGTAATCGGGTCTTCCTAACAGCCTTCTAGCGTCAGTCTACAACTGCTCCACTTTGCGCAGACACAACTGCGCCAAAGCAGACTCATACCGCACTTGGTTCAAAGAGAATGGGAAATGAGGGGGATGCATCGCTTAACCAACATTGTCTAAGGTCATCGTCCGACCTTTCCTAACATTCCTCGTTAACATTTCCTTTGAGGAAAGCTCTCGGCTAACCAAGACCACCCTTCCGTAGGATAGACCCATTGGTCACATCCACCATGCTTTCCTCGGGGGTTGTTTTAGTTATCTAATTACCTACCACATTATGTCTGACACATAAAAGCACCTTCCTTAATTAATCCTGTTAATCACAGGTTCCTTTACGTAATTTAGGACACTGACACGAAAACAAGATCAAACAAGATCAAACACTTCCTTAACTTATCTTCATATTAATGTTTGTCTCCCGCCCATACAAGAGAATTAAGTGTTCCTTTCTGCCTCCGCAGAAAAATCCTTCCATACCCCGAAAATAAAAACCTGAAGGTTTATCCTACCAAGATTCTGCCTTGTAACTAGTATCAAGGCATCGAGATCCCATCTCGAGTCACACAGAACACTTGTGTAGGGTCTAGAGGCATTGGGATTTATGGCCAGAGCCCCCACTGGCACACAAGTCTCCTCCTACGCCAAGTAATTTCCACGGAGAGACCTCTCGCAGCAAGTTCGGTCCACATTCCTGGCACGAATTCATAACCCCCTTGGTTAGGGTTTGGCGGTTCGCGGGGGGTAGCTAGCGCCATCCTTCCTTAATTATCCCTTTAGGAAATCAACCAAAGCTAAAGCAACCAGCTTAATAACATTTCCTAGGGAAAACATCCCTTTTGTTTCCATGGCAATCAGTCATCTCAGAGCCGGCCATGCAATCATCAATCACAAACAACTTGGATTAGCATCCAAAACCACATCAAGCAATTTCCTTGCTTATGATCCACCTATCTGTAGTAAGATTCTCTCCTCTTACCAACACAACCAGTTGTTGACATTCACTTGGGGATACCCTTTTCAAACAACCAAGCATAACTTGGGTCAACAATCCATCTTTAACAAGATCAACCTTCATTAAAGCCATTTCAACAGTTCCAAGCAACATGCTTAGCATGAATCAACTACCAAAGGTCAATTTAACAAATTCCTTCCAGATCCTTTAATTGATCTAAGTGGTCTTCCCCTTGATCCTGATTTGATCAAGGCTAACATTGTCCTATTGTTTCAAACATAGACAAGTTTGGTGGTTTGTACAACATTCTTATTAAGTGAAGTTCGTTTCCTGAATACCCTCAACATTCTTCCTTAGGTCAATTGCAACCCGCAAGATCCGATACCTTAGGAATTGAGGTTTTCCCTAAGTTCGTCTTTGCTTGTAAGGAACAAGAATCTACATAATCAAATGCCAATTCAACTCGTGCTTTTCGAGTTATGGACTGGTACTCCGCCCTTTCCAACGACCTTAGCATCGACTAGGTCTTCATATGAATTTTTCCCTAGATAGTTTACCTATCTATCTCCTAAATGTTGTTGTGCATTGAGTCCACTAGGACATCCTTGCCCTAGTATGTAAGTCTCCCCTTCCTGGAAGAACAGGAGAATTTTTCTGTCCCAAGTTCTAATGCATTTAAACTATCTTTTTGAACTTATAATTTACCATAAATCTCGGATCTTAGAAAAACCTGATTTTGATTCACAAGAGTTGAGACATTAACAATTCCACTTGATTTAGTCAGCTTCTTTTCCCCTTTTGCAGCTCCCACTTTCGTACTTCGACCGCGTCGAACGAGCTCTTGTCCTCCTTCCTCAAAGAGCGAACCTTACAAGGAACTCACTAGCTTTGCTAGGAATTCGGTAGCCCTCAATTTGAAGGGAATAGTGGCAATGATCCCGTAGTTTAAGTGAGGGGGAAGGATGAATAGGAACAAGGCTTAAGGAGGGGGGACCTTAGAAGGTTCTAGAACCTTCTCTTTCTCTCTCATTCTCTCTCTTCTTCTCCTTCTTCTTCTCCTACTCTCTCCCTCTTCTTCTCCTTCTTCTTCTCCTCTCTTCTCCCTCTTCTTCTCCTTCTTCTTCTCTCTCTCCTCTTTTCTTCTCCGACTCTTCTCTCCTTCTTCCTCTTCTTCTTTCTCTCCCTTCTTCTCTTCTTCTCTCTCTCTCTTCTTCTCCTTCCCTCTCTCCCTTCTTCTTTCCCTTCTTCTTCTTCTTCTCCTTCTCTCTCTCCCTCTTCTTCTTCTTCTTCTTCTCTCTCTCCCTCTTCTTCTTCTCCTTCTTCTCTTCTTCTTCTCCTTCTCTCTCTCTCCCTCTCCTTCTCTTCTCTATCTCCCTCTTCTTCTTCTCCTTCTTCTTCTCTTCTTTTTCTCCTTCTCTCTCTCCCTCTCCTTCTCTTCTTCTCTCTCTCCTTCTTCTTCTTCTCCTTCTCTCTCTCCCTCTTCTTCTTCTTCTCCTTCTCTCTCTCCCTCTCCTTCTCTTCTTCTCTCTCTCCTCTTCACTTCTCCTCCTCTCTTCTCTCCTTCTTCCTCTTCCTCTTTCTCTCCCTTCTTCTCTTCTTCACGATGATCCACGGGGGGGTGGGGGGGGGGAGGGAGGGGGACTTTACAATCTAGTACTCATGAAGACCAAGATTACTACAAAACTTCTACATGTCTAGGATTGCAATTGAAGAAACATCTAGAACTTTAAAATAATAGTTCTACCATTAAAATAAATAGTGAGGAGATACCATGAACAAAAAACCTAGCCATTGCAATGATGTAAATCAAAATACATAATCAAGAAAGGTTTAAGCATATGCGACAGTTTCTTCTTTGTCTTCTTTTTTGTTCTCCACCAAGTTTGTTGTAGTAGGCTCCTTTGAGAATCTGTAGTACTTTGCTCCATGACCTAGTCTTCCACAATTCTAGCAAGGATACTTCACAAGAAGCACAACCCTAACTTGTGAATGGTCTTCTTTCATTGTTTCCATGGGTCAACATTTCTCAATTTAACTACATAGGCTCGTCTCCTTCATAGGGTGTTAGTCCCATGCTCTTCTCTTCTTCCAAAAGAGAGTTTATCACACTTTCTAGGCTTGGAATTGGTTCTTTATCCTTTAATATTTTAACCTTTTGATCAAATTTGGATTGCATACTTTTAGTATCAATGCCATAGCATCTATATTTGTGACTAGTTCTCTAACATTGGAAAGTTGGGTCTTCAAGCTCTTCATTTTGTTGACTACAATAGCTATAGATTCTCCATCTTCCAATGTTTAACCATAAAGTTTAATATTAAGGTTGGTAATGGAATGTTTACCTTTGGTTTCAAATTTAGTCTCCAACGTATATCAAGCTTCAAATGCAATCTTGGTCCCATCCACATGATGGACAAGTTCATCTTCAAGGCTAGTCACAATGATTCCTAGCACTTTTTCATCTTTCTCCTTTTGTTCAAATCTACTTGAGCTTGAGTTGTAGACCTTATACTAACTCTAGAAGAGCATGATGTAGCTCCTAATGTAGTTGATTATTTACTTTGAGCAAATGATATAATATTCCATAGCTTCTTATTCATGATGTGTACCCTTCATCTTTTCTTGCCAAGTATGAAAGGATGTTCCATCAAATTTAATGTCTTTGAATCCATGATGAGGCTTTCTTGTTCAAAAGCAATGACAATGTAAAATAATTGGAAAATGCTTTTGTAGAAGTTCTTATGCATTGAAAAGCATCAATAAGTGAGAAAAATAATAGAAAGTAAGCTTTTGTGAAGCTTAGCTATAGCTACCTCTAGATAGGGTCTAATTGGACTATTTATACCTCATAACAGGATTGAAATTTTTCAAATCCCTCATAAGTAAGGTCAAGGGACTATTTGGGTCACAAAATCCCATAGATAGAACTAGAGATTGTGCACTCTATGAGTAACAAGATGGGGATGAATCTGATCTAGCAAAATCTACGCCTATTTTGGAAAAACTCCAATGTTTCCCTTCAAGTAGGTTAATACCACCCATTATTGTGACAAAGAGGGGCTTTGTGATTTTTGTGAGGTGTGTTTAAAGTCTTGCTACAAATAGCTCTCTAGTTGGAGAAAATCAAGGCCTCCAAGTGGGGGTGGTAGTTGGCTGCCTATTCTTGGATGGATCTTCTCTAATACCATGTTGGAAGCATAGATCCTCATTGCATTAAGCCACACTAACACAATACAATTATGGAGGAAAAAAATTAACATGGTCATAACTAACAAGACATGCATTTGAAATGAACTATAGAGATGTGCTAAATAAAAACATGTTAAATAACTCAAAAAGATACAATGGATGAGCTCTTGTCAAGCTAGAAGTAGTGAGATCCATGCACTAGCTAGCTCTCAAAGCAAGGTTTCTAGGTGACACCATAGATGACTACATATACTATTGTCCCCTAACTAAGAGTTGGTTCTTATGAGTCTATTGGAAGGGCTTGTTTCCAACACCAACTAGGCTGGTATGATTGTATAATGGAAGAGTGGACATTTGAATAAGGTGATCTTTCAGCTATCAAGTGGACCTAAAACTACAAAGAGTCTATTGTTGCTGGCATTGTAAG
The DNA here is from genome assembly GCF_053477565.2 of Lygodium microphyllum. Taxonomy (NCBI): domain Eukaryota; kingdom Viridiplantae; phylum Streptophyta; class Polypodiopsida; order Schizaeales; family Lygodiaceae; genus Lygodium; species Lygodium microphyllum. Next base: position 15,787,149 of record NC_141147.1, on the reverse strand, counting down.
AGCAATGTGTCATGAGTCACCTTCTATCAATCATAGCTATGATTTGATTTTTATTTGTTGAATTTAATGTTTCATTGATCTTAAACTCCATCACTACTTTTAATGGATGATAACTTGGCTTGTTCTCTTATAGCATGATTTTATTAGCTCCTCAAGGACCAAAGCATCTCGAATTTTATGATTCCAAAATGTAACAGTGATGCATCTAGCACGCCTTTTATTCAAAACTATTTTAGTTGCCTTGAAAATAGTTATGAAATTGAAGTTCTATCATGAATGTCCACGCTACTGCAACTGTGTTCCCTCAAATTACCTTTGCATTATTAGGGGGTCCCCCTCCTTTCAGGGCCAGTACTAATGTTAGACCCCTTATCTCATGTTTGCCTTTCACAGACATCAATCTCAACATGGACCCATAAGAGGAGGTGTGGTGGTGTTTGATAGCTCTACTACTCGTCATTGTCCATGGATGTTCCCACATACCTTGGTGATCTAATGCGATCCCATGTTCCATTCATGAGTGAACTCGATGGCTATTTATCTAGAGGAGACATGGAAGTGATCGAGCCTAAGTGGGGTGTGTAAGCAGGGTTAGGGGTGCACATGGAAATGAACGTGGACAAGCAGGAGTATCACTTGGCAAGAATCATAGAAAGATGAGTCAAGAAGAATTATTCAATCTTTTTTAGCATCACTTGATGGGCGATGACAAGGGTGGGCACTTACTTGGATGATGCCCCTTGATTTGATTAGAACGGTGCCATCAAGAGAGGGTGTTCATGTGACTTCATTGAGTTGGATGTATGCCTATAGTCATATGTCTTCATTTGTGATTGCTACTCTGATAGACAAAAAGAGAATGAACCACTAATAGGAGATATGAAGAAAATGAAAAAATCAAGTTAACCCACATAAGTTAACACTTGAGTGTCAAGCTTGAGTCTTATTTGAGTTGATGCTTGTGTGACTTATGCTAAGTCACTCAAGTCGAGTCTAGAAGAAGTCAAGTAGATATTGATTGAGGGATAAGTGATGCAATGAAGGTGAAGAGGGTTTAAGCAAATGAAATCACTTGAGTTTCACTGGTAATCAATTTGGATTATCCGAGCACAAATGGAGTCAAGTTGAGTGCTTGATGGGTTGAGTGGGAGAGGCAACACTCCAAGGTATGACTCAAGTGTTGCCCATTTGAGTGTCACAAGGTGGGAAATTGGACTTGAGTATACTTGATTTTTTAGCACTTGAGTCAGGTTGGATGGTTGATTTAATGGGATAGTTGATTGCTTTTACACTTGCATCGACAATTAGATCAAGCATGCATGTGCCTATCACTCAAGATGAGTTGTGATGAGTAGTGTTGAGCAAGGTGAGCACGTCAACAACTATGCTTACCTCAAACATTTCTTCATGACTCAAATGTGTGGTTTCAATGCCAATTAAAAGTGTATCCTTCAATAAATTATTCTAACGTGGTTGAATCCTTTAGCCCATTGAGGCTATCAAGGATGCTAAGAGGTGGTTGTTCTTTTGGCAATCATCTACATAACAATTATTCATTTCCCATCTGTGTGATTTAATGCTCATCTTGCTTGAAATTTATGCTTACTCCTCTCCACTCTCTATTCATACACATGCACATTTAATGCTTCTATGCTCCTCTTATCTACTCTATTCTCTCTCCTTCTACTCCTTCAAGTGTGCCATGAAAATATGATCATGGCTACTATAAATGGTACTTGAACAAGGGGGGGCACTCAAGTGGTGACCTCAAGTGGAGGGCTACACCCTCCAATGAAGTTTTGTATGCACTCGAGTTTCAACTAATAAGCCTCCAAAACTACACTTTCTTTCTCATACAAGTCACCAAGCTTCTTTCATACACCGAATGCACCACCTTCCATCTCTATTACATTAAAATACATAGACTTTGAGAATGAACATGATAGTTGAACATGCCAACTCATCTATTTCTTTCCATACAACAACATCCATGTCCTCAAGCTTAACATCCCTACATTTAATCGGCTCTACCTACTTCCTCTAAGTCAATATATTATATTGGGGATAAAGGCACATGTGCCTAACTGCCTGTGTATTCATTATACTTAACGACATCCATACACATGTACAGTGTAGGTGGCAAGTATCCACCACTATCACTTTATTCTTTATTCTTTCAGTGACATTTGAATAAGGAAGCTTGGTCAAACATTGTGACTATTGGAGTTTCCACATACAGTGTCTCTCTCTCTTGCTCTCTTGCTCCATCTGCCATAGCTCTTGCTTTCACTTGTGTACTTTAACTCCGGATCTACCTTTCAACTAGTATCAAAGTCAACCATTCAAGGAGCTTCTTCATGCTTTTCTTCAGCCTAGATTCAAAGCTTCAACTTAAGGTTTCATGGCAACCATTGTTTATCCATCCAAGGTATGCATTGAGTCTTTCCTTTCTTCTGCCTTGTTCCAACTTGCTTTACGCTTATTAAGGAGCTTCCCAAGGCTTAGTTGAGCCTTGTTGAGTACTTATTGAACTGAGGAGTAACCATTTTATTTGGTGTATACAAAGTATCATGTAGAAGCCATGGAAAGCTATGGCACCTTGATAGTACTATTGTATTTTGGTCATAACCTTTGTATAGAGTATCGGATTTAGGCATTCTATAGCTAGAAACAAAGAGCCTGGAGAGAGCTATATATCTAGGCAATCATAGAGTTAATTTTTTGCAATTTTCCATTCTTTTTTTCACACAAAGTAGAACAATTTTAGTTTGGACAACAAATAGTAAATTCCATAATGCATGTTTGATACTTTAGGGATGTTATTTTGGTGCTCAGATGGTTTGGTTATGCTTTTGGGATTGATTTGAGCTTAAAATATCTTAGATTTCATTGTTATTTCAGTGCTATAATAACACAACAACAAGCATAAATTTTTCAATGAAAATCTTATGCCTAATTCTCATTGATGCTTTACGAGATACTTGATGAATGTACTAGTACTTTGGTCTTTATGTACACTTCCCTATATGCTATGGCATGCTTTTGAGTCAAGATTTGGGCTCCAATCTTGGCTGTGATTACATGTCTTGGTTAATTCAGTGGCTTACATAGTCACGGTCTTGATTAATCTTTTAGATTTTATGCTCCTGGCTTATGCTTCATGTATCTTAAATACTCAAATGTCACATGTTGATGTTTTGAGTTTGCATTGCTCATTGGGCATTCAATTTTATTACTATTGGAGTTACTTGCACTACTTGGGATGTTACATACATCTTTGGATTGATACAGTTTAGCTTAACCTTACCTTCACCAAGACCATGGGAGACTTACTTTATGTACATGCTCTCTTGATATGGATTGGATGCAGATATCCTATAGTGGGCTGATTTGATCACTTTTTGGACCTCGCACTTATCTCTATCAATGTCTTGTTAATTATATCTATATGCTTCTAGACTACGTATTGAGCTTTGGTCAATGGATTATGCATTTGGAAGCTCTCCTCTCTTTACCCTAAAACCTCCTATGTGCATGATGTCTATGCCTACTGCATGTACAGTTATTGACACACTGTAGTTGTGACATCCTTAAGTGGCGGTTGTCCCTGGTTTTTCTTTCTTGGTTGCTCACACCTGGTTATTTTGGCATATTGTTATTGTTTATTACAATAGCATGTAATTTCCATTTTATGCATTCTATCACAGGGCACCCACTTGGATTTGACAATTACTTGATTATAGTTAGTGGACATCTCATCCTTCTAGTAGTTTCTCTTACTCAAGCCTTGATTCGGATGTGATTTTGGGGCTTTTTTATTATCCTTTATAGCATCTTGTTTATCTTTGATTAAGCTTTCATCTAATGCCTTTTGGTTAGTGGATTGAATGATAGTGCTATCTTCAACATTGAGAAATTGGATGGCACAAATTATAGCTATTGAAAGGCACAAATCTAGTAGGTTCTAGTGAAAAAATTGCAAATTAAGCCATTGAGACATGAGGGTGTAAAGCCCGAATGCTTTGATGCAGAGGATTGGGCTAAATTAGATGAGTTATCTAAGTCTACAATCATTTTGTCACTCCCTAAGCATATCTACTATAATGTTGTCTTTGAGTGGTAGACCCAGTTATGGGATAAGATTCGCAATATCTATGACACACAAAGCCTTACCTCTCATGTGTATTGGCTGAAGTAACTCATGGACCTTCGTATGAAGGAGGGGACCTTCATGTCCACCCACTTGAATGAGTTTCATTCTATTTTCAATAACTTGTCTCACGGGGAATTGAATTTAAGGACAATCTTCCTCCATTGTTCTTGTTGGTTGAATTGCCTAAATCATAGGACACATTTCATACTGCTATGCATGCAAATATGCCTACAGATGGGTTCAAATTTCAAGATGTAGAGGGTGGGCTCTTGAATGAAGAGCTTAACAGAAATAATATCAATGCTTTCTGCACCTCTCATGATTTGATAGGGTAGGAGTAGTAATGATTGCCATGGAAAAGACTCTCATAAGTCTCATTCTCAGTCACGTGGACAATCTCGCAATAAGTCCCATGGCCATAAGTCCACATTGACTTGTCACTATTATGGGAAGCAAGGTCATATTTGGCCACAATGTCATAAAATGCATGATTAAAAGCATGAAGAAAAGAAAAAGAACAAAGTGTATGAAAAGAATGATGACCATAGCATTATCCCTTGCAAATCTAGTGTCAAAATTGAGGAGATTAATGTCGTGCAAGCTAATTGTGATAATGACTTCATACTTGCATCTTCTTCTCTTGATGCTTTGTAGTTAAGTGATTTCTTGTCTACCTATGCTCAATGTTGGTTGATTGATTCGGGTGCTTCATTTCATATCACCCCTCGTTGAGAGTGATTCTAGTCCTATTGTAGCATGACAAGATTTTTCAGACTGGTAATGACCTGCCCTTGGATGTTATTGGTGTTGGAGATGTCCAGTTGCAATTTCCTTCATACTGTATGTTTACTTTACATGATGTACACCATGTTCCAACTTTGACCACCAAGAGTCTGCTTTCAACTAGACAATTGGATGATATAAATTATGCTATCTTTTTTGGTGATTCCTCATGGAATCTTACCCATGGGAATCTTGTCTTGGCATGAGGTACCAAGTCTAGCATGTTGAGATGACAAGCTCAACACATGCGAACATTAATGATGGACCGCCTGGTTAGATGGGTCCACACATCTACACTTAGCACGTCGATGGTCATTATGACTCTCACATGGCCCCACTGACTCATTACTTATTATATTCACGTTGTTACACCTATTTACAGCAGCTAGCATAGTTATAGCGCCAGTCGACTAGTATAGTCGATTATGCATTGTTTGACTTAGTTGGCCACTTTCCTTTATGTTGTATCTTATCTATACTTTGTGTACATTGAAAAGAGTGTGGTAGAAGAAGAAGAAATCAGCAAGAAAACGTTTTGGCCTCCATCTCTCTTCTTGTCTCTTGAGTGAGCTTCTCCTTGTGCATTCTGTGTGTGTTCGGCGCAGCATCTTGAACAAGTCCCCCCACCACGCAATTCTTGATATGGTATCAGATCCGCGCCACTGAGAGAGGCTAATTTTGAAGGCTGAAGTGAAGGAGAAGAAGCAAGGTTCAAGCAAGCAAGCCACGGGTATTAAGCTCTCCCATTCTTCCACTCTTTCTCTTGGACAGTGCTTGTGGAGGCACCAGAAGCAGGGTAGAGCAAAAATCTCAGATTGCAGTGAAATTTTGTGTGCACGAAGAGCGCTGTGTATTCTGCAGATAAGCCCTTTAGGGCTTGCTGCAGTTATTTTGGATATCTGAGGCCGTTTCAGGCCCCATTTTAGAGCCACAAGGTTGCGAACAGTAGTTCGAGATACCCTGCAATTTCAGTTGTGTCTACCGTATACAGGTGCACAGGTTACAGATTTCAGATCTATAAGTTCAAAGGTGTTTACCAGCAAATAAACACAAGGTTTATCTGCAAATTGGTTTAACTGCAGAAGAGACAAAAGCACGGAAGGAATGGAATGCTAAAGGCAAAAAGGTCATGTATTGGCTGTCTGCAGTAATTGATAATAATATGCTGGGACATATTAGAAATGCAGAGAATTCATATGCAGCTTGGACCATACTTGAAAGTATGTTTTCCATAAATACAAAAGCACGAAAGATTCAACTCAAGCAAGAGTTGAATATATTGAAGAAAGGGAAGATGTCTATCAATGAGTATACACTGAAGGTAAGGAGCATTGCAGATGCCTTGGCAGCGATTGATGCAATGCCCGATAATGATGATTTGCTGTCGTCTACCTTGGGTGGACTTAACAATGAAAAGGCTTGGAAGTCTTTTGTAACTTTCGTATATGTCAGAAAGCCATTTTCAGATTTCGATAAGTTAGTCTCCCTTATGATCACTGAAGAGATCAACATGCAGAGTGAGACATCTAAAAAAGGTGGTGAACAGTTCCAAGCTTTCTACTCTAGTTCAGGAAGGGGACGTGGCAGGTTCTCTTCAAGAGGTCGTGGTACAGGACGTGGTAGTGACAACCAGCAAAACAGATTGAATCAGCAATTTGGCGATATGCAGGTTTCAGGAGGTCGAGGTAACTTTAGAGGGAGGGGGAGCTTTAGAGGAAGAGGTGGATGGCAGAATAGAGGTTCTAACAACCCTGGCATTATGTGTCACTACTGTGGCAAAACAGGTCATATTGCAGCCCAATGTCATGCTAAGAAAGATGATATTCGCAGTGGTAAGTTGCAGCAAGGAAACTATGCATCGTCTTCACGACAAAATGAAGACAAAGTCTATTTGTTATGCAGCATATGCTGAATGCTGTTACAGGCATGATGATGTTTGGTATGTTGATTCAGGTGCATCCAATCATATGACCAGCCATGCAGAATGGTTTGGAGAGATGTAGAATTTACAAAATACAGGTTATGTGCAGACGGGTGATGATTTATGCCACCCAATTTCACACATTGAAAAAGTTCCCTTGTCCTTGCATGATGGTAAGACAAAGAGTCTTTCAGATATATTACATGTGCCATCTATTACAAAGAACTTGGTGTCAGTCGTCAAATGGTGGAGCAAGGACTGCAAGTCAGATTTAATGCAAAGGGCTGCTTTGTAGAAGACTTCAATGACAAGTACAGGTTGGTAGCAAAGGGAAGTGGAGTTGGACGTATGTTTACTCTGGATGCTGGAATTCCTACTATGAATGCTGCTATGTATTCTAAAGGAAAAGGTGTTGTTGCAGATATTGAAATCTGGCACAAACGCATTGAACATGCAAATGTACAAAGGCTAAAATTAATGCAGTCCAAAGGGTTGGTTATAGGTTTGCCTACATTTAGAGTTGCAGAATTTCATAAGGTATGTGAAGCATGTCAGTTTGGTAAGCAGACAAGACAACCCTTTTCACATGACAGAGATGTAAGCAGAAATATCCTTGATGTTGTGCATACAGACATTTGGGGGCCAACACAAAATGTATCTCTTGGAGGCAGTTTATACTTTGTCACATTCATTGATGATTGTTCTAGAAAGCTATGGGTATATTTTATGAAGGAAAAGAGTGAAGCATTTGAGCATTTTAGAACTTTCAAGGCTGCAGTTGAAAGAGAAACATGCTTGAAAGTAAAGTGCTTGAGGTCAAATGGAGGGGGAGAGTACCTCTTGAATGAGTTCAGTGATTTTCTGAGGTCTCATGGGATAAAGAGACAGTTCACATGCAGGTATACCCCACAGCAAAATGGGGTTGCAGAAAGCAAAAGCAGGCATATTGCAGAAGTTGCATGTGCCTTGATGGCTGAAAAGAATATGCCTAAGCATTTTTTGTCTGAGGCTGTTCATACTACTATTTATATTATGAACAGAACTCCCATAGCTGCAGTTCATGGTATGACTCCTGAATAATGCTTTACTGGTAAGAAGCCTGATGTATTGCACTTGAAGATATTTGGCTATGTTGCATATGTTCATGTGCCAAATGAGTTGCGGAAGAAACTGGATCCAAAGGCTGAAAAGTGTGTCTTTATTGGATACTCTTTAGAGCAAAAAGGGTATCGTTGTTATAACCCTGTCACATGTAAGTTTAGAGTGAGCAGGGATGTCATCTTTGATGAAATGAGCAGTTGCTATGCATCTAGTGGTGATGCATTGGATGATGATGATGATCATGACACTCATGTGCAGGCTAAAAAGCAAGAATCACGGACTCTTAGTGGACCAGAGACATCATCTGGTAGTCCATGGTCTGGGAGACTAAGGAGTAGCTCTACATCTTCAGGTGCATCTAGTAGCACTACAGGTAAAGACAAAGGAAAGAATAAAGTGTCAGATGGCATTGATGCAGTTCTTGATGGAGAGTCCAGTGGCTCAGAGAGCTTGGATGATGAGCTTGGCATTCCTTCTGTTAGGACACTAGGTGTACAGAGAGCTCATAGTAATGTAAAGGCTCCATTGAGTGATCCGGTGGTACGAAGATCTAGCAGGGTCAGATACCATGTTAGAAGATTTGGTTTTGAAGGTTATGCAGCTCACCATTATGCTTATATGGTGAAACTAGTTGAGGATGTTGAGCCCACTTTTTTTGAGGATGCTGTTGGTCATACTCATTGGGATGCAGCAATGGATAAGCAGATGGCTGCATTAGAAGCCAATAAGACTTGGGATCTAGTATCATTGCCGAAGGGCAAGAAAGCTATTGGATGTAAGTGGGTTTATAAGATTAAGCACAATGCAAATGGTTCTATTAGTAGGTACAAAGCTAGGCTATTTGCAAAAGGCTATGCCCAGACATATGGCATAGATTATGATGAAACCTTCAGTCCAGTTGCTAGGATGGCAAGTGTCAAATGTGTGATTGCTCTGGCAGCAGTCGAATGTTGGAGGTTGCAGCAAATGGATGTGAAGAATGCCTTCTTGCATAGTAATTTGCAAGAAGAAGTGTATATGGATCAGCCAGCAGGTTATGAAGATTTAGAGCATCCCACGCATGTGTGCAGGTTGAAGAAGGCGCTCTATGGGCTCAAGGAAGCACCTAGAGCATGGTCTGACAAGATCGGAGAGTATCTTGTCAATATTGGCTTTTATGTTTCTGATGATGATCACTCACTTTATGTGAGAAAGGGAGATGCAGGTTTGGTCATCATAGTCATCTATGTGGATGACTTGATTATTACAGGTGATAGTGATAGTGGGATTGCTGAAGTCAAGGACTTTTTGAAGAAGAAGTTTGAGATGAAGGATTTAGGTGAGCTAAGATACTTCCTTGGCATTGAGGTGATCAGATGTGATGATGGTATATGGCTGTCCCAAAGACAGTATGGCTTGGATATGTTGTCCAAGTATGGTATGACAGCATGCAAACCACTTTCAGTCCCGTTGGAGCAGAATGTAAAGTTGAGTGCTGATGTTGGGAATGAGATAGAAGACCCTACTATGTTCAGGAGGATAGTGGGGAGTTTAATCTACATGACCATTACAAGGCCAAACTTGAGCTACGTTGTTGGTCTTGTGAGTCAGTTTATGCAAGTACCTAGAAAGCTACATTTGAATGCAGTCAAACGCATATTGAGATATGTGAAGTCCACATTACATTATGAAATTTTCTATGAGACAGGTACAGATGTACAGGTGTTTGGATACACAGATGCAGATTGGACTGGTAGTATGTCTAATAGAAGATCTACCAGCGGATACATGTTCTCTCTTGGTAGTGCAGCAGTTACTTGGAGCAGCAAAAAGCAATCTACAGTTGCTTTGTCGAGTACAGAGGCTGAGTATAGAGGTGCTGCTGTTGCAGCGTGTGAGATAGTATGGCTGAAAAAGTTATTGGCTGATTTAGATGTTCAGGTGGAAGGTCCAGTTGTCATTTATTGTGACAACATGAGCAGTATACAGTTGGCTAGGAACCCTGTGTTCCATGCCAGGACAAAACATATTGAGGTACACTACCACTTTGTGAGAGAAAATATACTAGCAGGTGAGATTGACTTGGTGTATGTCAGCACACAGGATCAAATAGATAACATCTTCACGAAAGCATTGGGTACAGAGAAGCTTCAAAAGTTTCGAAGCTTACTTGGAGTTGCAGAGATGCAGTTGAGCTTGAGGGGGAGTGTTGAGATGACAAGCTCAACACATGCGGACATTAATGATGGACCGCCTGGTTAGATGGTCCACACGTCTACACTTAGCACGTCGATGGTCATTATGACTCTCACATGGCCACTAACTCATTACTTATTATATTCAATTTGTTACACCTATTTATAGCTAGCACAGTTATAGTGCCAGTCGACTAGTATAGTCGGTTATGCATTGTTTGACTTAGTTGGCCACTTTCCTTTATGTTGTATCTTATCTATACTTTGTGAACATTGAAAAGAGTGTGGTAGAAGAAGAAGAAATTAGCAAGAAAACGTTTTGGCCTCCATCTCTCTTCTTGTCTCTTGAGTAAGCTTCTCCTTGTGCATTCTGTGTGTGTTCGGTGCAGCATCTTGAGCAAGTCCCCCCACCACGCGATTCTTGACATAGCACTCTCTACCCCTTCCTTGTATATGGGTCTATCGACTATGTTTTGGCAATGGCTACATTACCCATTTGTAGTATCTTCTGCCCCTTAACTATAAGTGTTTTGATTCATGTGATCATTTTCTTTATGGCTGGGAGACTCATAATTCATATAAGAAGTCTAGCATTACATGCATGGGTGAGCCTCTAACTCTTATTCATTCTGGTGTTCATGGACCTACCTACGCCGCCTGCAAGTCATTAGGTGGTGCAAAGTATTTTGCTACTTTCATTGATGATTATTCGCATAATGTCTAGGCATACCTCATAAAGTAGAAATCAAAAGTCTTAGCTACATTTCAGCATTAGCTTGCTTTTGTTGAAAGCCAATCTCGATATATGTTGAAATGCCTACTATCTAACAATGGGGCGAGTATGTATCTAAAGCCTTTGAGAAGTTTTATTGATGAGAGGGGTATTTAGCATTAATTGACTACCCCATACGCCCCACACCAAAATGATATGGCTAAGCGCATGAATATGAAAATTTAGGAGGAGCGAATCCATAGTAATCTTAGCCATGCAGACTTACCACAATAATTTTAGGCTAAGGCAATTATCTATTGGCATACATTTGATTAATCAATCCCTATGCACTGCTCTCTTGACTATCAAGTTGTAGAGGAGACATGGTTTGGAAAACCTCCATCATATGCTCATTTGCGTGTCTTTGGTTGTGAGACTTTCTACCATGTTCCCAAGGACAAGGGCAATAAGCTAGATCCTACATCCGTGAAATGCATATTTCTTGGTTATGGGGATGCATGTGAGATGGGTTATTGCCTATGGGATCCATAGGCTTGAAATTTCATCCATAGCCATAATATTGTTTTCCATGAGGAGAAAATGCATAAGTAGCTTGAGCAGGTCGTTAAGGTACACATGGTGCTATTTTAAGAGGAGCTTCCTATTACTGTACAACCAACTAGACATCCTATAGGGCAGTTAATGCTCCAATGGCCCAGGACCATGATTTTAGACAAAAGGTACAAGCCCTGTAACCTATTTTGCAATGGTCTACTAGAGATAGATATCAACTGATTCATTTGCACCCTCTATGGATTATATTATGGTGATACATGCTGGTGAGCCTCTTACCTATGTTGAGGCCATATGCAGAGGTGATAGTCACTCTTAGGAGAGGACCATGCAGTCAAAGTATACCTCATTGCAGAAAAATTGTACATGGGATTTGGTTCCTTTGTCTAGTGAAAAATGTGCCTTGCCATGCAAGTGGGTGTACAAGTTAAGAGTATCCCTGGATGCCCCAAGCGAGCAAAGGCTAGATTGGTTGTTAAGGGTTTTAAGCATGAGCATAGTGTTGACTTCAATAAAGTCTTCTCTATTGTTGTCAAGATGACTACCCTACACTTGGTTTAGCTTTGGTTGCACAACTTGGTCTAGACCCATATTAGATGGATGTTAAGATAGCTTTCTTACATGGAGACTTGCATGATGAGATTTATATGTAGTGGCCTAAGGGCTTTCAGGAAAAAGATAGGGAACACCTAATGTATAAGTTGAGAAAGAGTCTTTATGCCTTTAAGCAAGTACCTAGGTAATGGTACCACAAGTTTAATGCTTTCATTCATTCCCAAGGATACACTCATAGTGATATAATTCCGTATTTATACATAAAGAAGGCTTACGATGGCACCCTTATGATTTTGGTACTCTATGTTGATTATATATTGATTCCTGGGAGTGCCCATGATGAGCTGGATGCCTTCAAAATTAGCTCAAAGAGAGCTTTGAAATTAAGGATATGGGATAGGCGTCACATATTCTTGGGATATGCATCATGCGTGATCACTCTAAGGGGCTACTTTACTTGTCACAGGAGTATATCTAGAAGGTCCTTAAGCAATTTTATATGCAGGATGTTAAACATATTGTCTATCCTTTACCTTTTCATGTGAAGGTTAGTTAGGCCAATTTTTTGCATTCGATGAGAAGAAGACTGAGATGGCGAAGATCCCTTGTGCATCCATAGTGGGCAGTTTGATGTATGCCATGATAGTGGCTCGTCCTAATATAGAATTTATAGTGGGAGTTGTGGCACACTATATGGCTACACTTGGCAGTTGGCATTGGGATGCCATGAAAGATATCATGAGGTATCTTAAGGGCACTATAGATATGTGCATATGTTATGGTGGCCATGATGTAGGAGTCATGGGGTAATTGACTTTAACTATGTAGGCATACAGACAGTAGGAAGTCCACCTCTCACTATGTCTTCACCTTTGCTAGAGACATTGTTTCTTGGATGTCCAAGGTGCAATAATGCATGGCCCTATCTACTACTACAAATGCACAATATATTACAACCCCACTGAGGCTTGCAAGGAGGCTATGTCTTCACCTTTGCTAGAAGCATTGTTTCTTGGATGTCCAAGGTGCAAAAATGCATGGCTCTATCTTTTATAGAAACACAGTATATTACAGCCACTAAGGCTTGCAAGGAGGCTCTTTGGTTAGGCCATCCGATCATGGACCTTCCACATACAGTGTCTCTCTCTCTTGCTCTCTTGCTCCATTCGCCATATCTCTTGCTTTGCTCTTACTTCCACTTGTGTGCTTCCATTCAAGCTCTACTTTTCATATTATAGATTTTCTCTTTTCGATAAGAAAAATTAGTCCCATCAAATTTTTTCAATATTAATAAATAATGCATTTTTAGAAAGTGATGAAGAAACCATAACAGCTGCAATATGGCCTACACACAAAAATACCCAAAGTATGCTCAACCACAAGTCAAAAGAGACCAATTAACTATAATATGAGTCCCCCCCCAAAGTCAAACTATGGCTAAATCAACATCAAAACATTCCAAAACTAATGCAAATCTAATGTTTCTGCACTTGAAAAAAATATAAAATTCTTGCAATTTTTCAATAATTTTTTTGCTATTTTCTAGGCATCAAATAGCCACTCGAGATCAAAAGCATATAAACTATCTTTGCATATCCAATGTGGCTAGCATAATCAGTACAAACTAAGCATAATACATTATAAATATTTTACAAAATATCATATTTATTTATGAAAATGTGGACCTAAAGTTGGGAAGTGGTTTTGGAGTCATCCACTGTGAACAAATAGTCACTTTACGAGGGTTTAAAATCTTAATATAGTGGTCAAAGGCTTAAAAGAGCCTCAAAATCGTCAAAAACGGTCACAAAATGAGTAGGGTGGTGTGATTTTAGTGAGAACATGAATGTGGCCGCCTTCAAGTTGATCCAATCCACAACCTGTCTGAATACTGCTCGCCCAAGATCTATATCCATAAAGGCTTTGAATCATATTACAATGAGCCAAAATCTATCTCTTTATCTCTCTATTTCTCTTCATGAAGTCCCCTACTGCAAACTCCCTACTTGACCCCTTTCCTTAAACCCCCCCCCCCCCCCCCCCCAACTTATACCAAGCAAAACCCTTGCTTCTAAATGACAAGCTTCCCCCTACTTAAGTAGGCCTCATGTTTGCATACATCGAATCATTAAAACCCTACATAGGCTAAAAATTTGCTTCATTTGGCATGACGTTTGATTGCCCACCATTGACAAAAACAAATAAAGTGTCATATATGTCTCATGAGTATACATTTGTCTCCTTGGTATATGAAAGTAAAGGTTGCATGCAATCTTCCACAAACCAATACTACAATCAATGAAAATATGTATAGTTTGTGGATGATATAGTGTGTAGCTTTTACTTCTAAAATTGTGGCCAAGAAAGATACATTTCAGAGCATGCCATTCAATTTTTGCAATGTTTCACAAATAGTGATGCATAAGCCTAATTCCAAATATATACAAGTAAGCAATATATGGCTTTTTATCATGCCAAGCCTTCGAAGAGTGACAAACTATAATTCTTTGGTAAGATACTTATTTTAGTATATAAGCTATGCACATAATAGCCTCAAACCAGAAACCATGTTGCAAAGCTTGGCTTTTCAAAATCCATCCATCATCTCAGTGAGAGATCAATTCTACCAATTTTTTTGAAGTGCATATGGAACTATACATTGGTGTTTTGTCCTATATGTTACCAAAAAATGCATTAATCTCTTTAAACATATAATCCCCCCTCAATAAGAACAAACAATGTCCACTTTAAATCTCGACAAATTTTTTGCCACATATACAAACTGTTTGAAGCATATGAACACTCCAAGCTTGGATTTCAAAGGATGCATCCATGCATGCCTCGAGTAATTGTCAATAAAAGTTACAAAATATAGGTAATTTTCAAAAGATGTAGTTTGGAATGGACCATCAACATCATTACAAGTTTTTGTTCATCTGTAATCCACAAATTTGATAATCAAACTAATCTTGGTAAGTGCAAAAATGAAAGCAAATTCTTTTTTATCTATGGCATATATATTACTAGCAACTCTTTTAAAATGATAAGAGCCGTTATTGGTACACATGACAATTGTCAAACTCAAAATAAGTAAACAAACTATGTTGCAAAGTAATATGCTCAGTGGCACTACTAACAAAAAAGTATTTACAATAGACATGCAAAAAGAATCATAGAGCAAACAAAGGGTTATAACTGCATTGTGCACTAAATGCCCATTCAAATTAGAAGGAAAGGCATCTCAACAACCATACTAGCCTCTTTTACATCCAATTTAGGAAAATTCTTAATGGCAGTATCTCTTACCTAATACCTATAAAAGATTTTTCTCTCATTTTTCTTGTCAGCCTTGTTATTTTAATAATATTTGCATATTTGTGCTTACTAGAAGAAAATATAACGTTTCATTTATCATTTGGACTAGTCATAAAAGTTGAATCTATAATGCACATAATGGAACTATTGTATCTAGATTGGTCTTCTTGCAACAAAAGATAAAACCAACTTCTCAAATGACAGCATTGGGATTGCCTTTCATTGTCCTCTAGAGTAGACACAAAACTCTAATAAGAATCAAAAAGACCATTGAGAATAATTTGCACAAGTAAACAACCTTGCAAAATCTCATATGCAACAATTAATTATTGATTATAATCTTTGATCTTTGAAAACAAGCCCTATAGAGTCACCTTAATCCATGTATTCACTCTCTAATTGCTTACGCAAATAAAGTAACACAAGCCTTATTTCTTTCTTGCTACAAACGCACAAGTGTAACCCAAGTCTCTTTAGCTATCTTGTATAAGCAAATATATGGGATCGCTTTAGGTTTAATAGATAATGTAATCAATGCATAAGCCTTCCCATCTCTATCATCCCAACAAGTCTACTTAGTCATTGAAAGTGATACTCTAGTATTAATTACAATGAAACTAGAACTTGCAACATCGTCAACAACACATGTTTCTATTGCACTTGTAGCCTTCACAACCACAACAAGACATACATCAATCTCTTACACAATGTTCCATAAGCCTTTTGTAACCAATACATGATGCATCATAGAAGCCCACAATACATAGTTTGTCAATATATGTACATCATTGTTGCTTGCCATGGCCATTGACTCCATACAGAGGACATTCTACACAAAAGCAACATGCCCTATATAACACAACACAAAGCAAAACTATAAAAGACCTTACCTGCAAAAATGAACATTGTCGAAATTTCTATACAAAAGGACAAAGCTTATGCAATACATTTAGTGGTTTAGTGGTGAAAATGGAACCCAAAATCAACCCGAATCAAAAATCTAACCAATTCCAATCCTATGAGTTTTCTTGCAAAGTTAGTCAACTTTTGAATGCTCATCAAATATCATCCCAATCAAAGAAGATGAACCAAACGATACTAACAACTTTACCCAAGAGATCAAAGATTACAAAAGTATATTGAGAAGTATCAATGTAGAGGATTTATAAGACTCTTAAGTTTGCCTTAGAATGACTTGGCATATATACAAATTTGAGGGAAAAAACCTCCTATTGAGAAGAAAAATTTTGCATTGGCAATCCTAGGTACATGTTCACATACAACACGGCCAAGATATGGTAACAACAAAACAACCAAATGCTCCATAAAAGGTTGCGATACACTTTACTTTCTTAAAATCCTCAAACCATAAAAAAACCAAGGAAAAAATATAAGCAAACCTCAAATCAATGCTATGCTAAGCCAAATAAAGATTCCTTCAAAGCAAATCCCCTTCAAGTAAAGGGGTCATAATAGACTAATGTTGACTTAATTGTCAAGGGTATTGCTCAACCCTAAGTGACAAGTCCTTGATATAAACCACAGCTATTTCAATAGAGCTATCTATTCATGTGTAAGATCTTCCCTCCATCTAGCCCATCCAATTCCAAGAGAGAGAAGTAGAATCACAAAAAGGTAAAATCACTAGTCAACACTATGATCATGAGGTGTGAAGTTTGGTTAGATTCTCATCTTCATTTAACTATAACATTGTAGCAACCCTCATGTTCGTGCTTGAACAGGGAAAAGTGGAGGAATAGGAAAAACATATGGATGATGTTTCATGTCCTTGGTGGGTTTGATGTGACATTGAGTTCACATATTATTGTGGTCCATGAGGAAATTGACATGCTAATGCTCTTGTGGACGAATCTTTGTATCACAACAAACTACTTGTGAAGCTTGTGTGCATGAGACCATGACTTCACAGATGGGTCTTGGCATTGGATTGCAATATGCTTTTTTATGAGGCGCACCCAACAATGTCTACTATTGGAGTATCCACAATCTACTATGTTCTTGCTCTTTGCATGTTCCCATGTGCTCTAAGAAGTGGTATTGAAAGCCATCATTCCCTACATTTATGGTCACTTGTACCTTAATTCATTGTAACTTCCCTCAAGTCTTAACCTATTGATCTTCATCCCACCTATCTATGAAAAGGGTTGTATGATTGCACTCATTACACTTGCATATCTTTTGGAGAGAGGAAGCATGTGAAGTATTTGTGTGAGCCATGCTCAACTATTGTACTTGATTCTATCAATTTCCCATTTTGTCTTTCATATTTACAATTTTGTACACAATCTCATCTCTTAAAGCAAGCAAATGGCCACATTTACATCAGCTATATAGAGATCATCTTCCACTTACATAATACATATTGGGCTCCCCATTTGTGGAGATCATGTCTAAACTCAACAAGGTTATCATTCAATAACTGGCAAGGATACATAGATCGTCAATCTCTCTCCCAATAATTCTGTTTCAAACACCTCTTTAAGAATATAGTATGCCATTGGCTAGCTTCACACCTTTTCACACCAATTAGAGATGCATCTTGGTTCCTCTGAAGTAAAAACCCCTTTTCCTTGGACCAAAAATGCTATCTCTAGCCAACTTGAACCAACACTTAAGAAGCACTACATAATTAGGTGATCAATGTGCTATCACATGAAAGCACTTTCACTACCAACTTTTGAGGGGGAATTTGGACTATCATCACAATTGTTGGTTTCTCAAAATCATCACTACCTTGTTAAACTATCATCTCAATTGGTGGTTTCTCAAAATCATCACTACCTTGTTGGGCTAACATAAACAGCACTTTTAATACTCTAAAGTAACCTTCGGGATGTAAGCCAGATCCCTCTTACAATTCTTTTCCAAAACTACAACTGCATCAAAGCACAACATAGACCACTATGGAGAGTCACCTTCAATAGAGCCATTCGCAAATGAAAAGCATTGCCTGCATTTTGGTTTCACCTCATTGCTTGGGGTACCACCAAAGGACTCAAATGATACTAGCATGCAGTCGAGCAACCCAACCCCAAGGTTTTAATCTGTCTGTGTTGGACAGGCTCATGAGGTGTATATTGATCCTCTTATCCCCTTGCAGCTTGTCATATCGAGCCTGTAGTTTGCATTTGTTCTAACTAAATGTTGTTCAATCACTTTCTCCTAATCTAGATATACAAAGCCCATGAGTTTTAAATATATTCTTTTGTCATAGGTCAATTTGGCCTCTTGAAGAAATTAATACAGCTCTCCCCAAAACCAAAGAACAAGCCCAAAAAAAGATTTATGAGGTACTGCCTCTACCTGTCAACAGGCATTTCATTTTAAGCTGGTTTTTTATTTCTTTTTAATCATTAGTCATATGTTTCACAAGCTTCTTTCACTTTGGCCATCTATTAAATCGTCTTGCCAGCTTTTTAACACCTTCACCTAGTTTTATACCATTCTGAAGACAAAAAAGGACCTATACATGATACCATGCTTCATGCAGTTCAGAATAGAATCCAGCTTGCTCTTTATTTCCAAATCTCGTTTCTCAATGTGTTAATGGTAAAAAGTTGATCAACTAGTGTACACATTTATGGGTTAAAAACACTGAACTGCACAGATCTATCCTAAATATGAGACCATCTTACAGCTCCGGACTGGAAGGTTGATCGAATTTGAAGAATAGGAATAGGACATGAAAGTTACATATATTCAATCGAATGACTAAGAGCAATCAGCAATGTAAGGCTTAAACATGTTGATAAACTCTTGGGTATCAATGCCAAGCTTTAAATCAACTTCCCCGCCGCCAAGCCAGAAAAATTGGGGTTGAAGCTTAGGAATAGCATCTGACAATATTATCTGACAAGCCCAAGAAGAATAACCAGTTACCTTATGATCCAATTCAACTACGGCAATTAGGAATCAACAAACTACATTTTGACAACAGAAAGGCAAGAAACCAATTACCAAGCTGTTGTATGATATGAACTTACAGGCATTTGGCTCTTCATACCAACTGGAGTCACCGCATTGTGGGAAAAACCTGTCAACCTGTAAGCTTCATCCTCAGGTGCAAGTCTCACTGCATTCACAAGCATGTCATGACAATGTTTGTTTGACAGACCAAAACTGGATTTACATGATACCTTTATCTTAAGAAGCACGCAGCCAAACTTATCCTGCATCTCTCTAAAAGATCAAAAGCACAGAAAGATACCAGAATTGTCAAGTTTCACCATCCCCCACTAACATAAATATGAAGTACTTGCATCAAACAAGATTCCCTAAACCAAAACCTCAGGTTCATAAACATAAAAAGTTAGAAGTCAAGGAGAGTATTACAAGTGCAAATAGCAATGCAAGTTTCAAATAAACACTACCTCTTTGAACGGTGAACACAAGAAGATGAGAGGGCAGGGCAGAAAATAGATACTATGGTATGTGAAATGAGGGTACAATGGCAATCAGCCAAAGAATGAAAAAAGACAACCAAGAGGATGGAATAATCCCCATGCCCACACTCAGGCATCAAGACCTGAAAACCAAAGCCTCATGTTTGTAAACATGAGTGTGTTAGAAGTCGACTTGGAGAAACCATACTTCGTGAATCGTGAACATGCGATGAAATAATGGGAAACTGATTCCATGATAATCTGCAACGAGTACTACAGTAATCAGGGAGAGAATGAATTAGATAAGACCAGGGATGGAACGATCTCCACATCCCCCAACTCAGGCACCAGGATCTGCAACATGAGTACTACTGTAATCGACGAAAGAATGAATTAGGTAAAACCGAGGATGGAATGATCTCCACATCCTCCCAACTCAAGCACCAAAACTTATAGATCAACATGTGGCTGGATGTTGGATGCCATGAAAAACCATTATACTGCTGATTCAAACTTTGCAAACATTTATGATCAGCTTTGCAATGGCCAAAGGCATGAGCATTATGTGCTTCAAGATGGCTTTCTTATGATGCATAGGTGGTTGTGTGTCACAAAGCAATAGAGGCCTAAAGTCATTATTGAACTTCATGCATCACCTTATGCATGACATTAAGCAATGATGTTACAGTCAAGGCAATGAAGCATTTCTTGTATGGCCAGCTTTGAGACACAACGTAGGGTAGTTTACGCATACATGCATTGTACGCTGGCCAGAAAGTAATTAAGTTCAACACAATTCAATACAAGATGTAGACAAGTTCAACGTGATGCAAATAGTTTGATGTAGTATGATTTAGTTCAAGTCTAAGTACAAGCAATAAATCATAAGTACTCAAACCTTGCCATTTATGAAACTAATGATCTCACAAGCATCATTGGCAATCCTCTTCACCTACTCTAACATACGTATATCTTCCACAAGAAGATCTAAGTAGTGACTGGCGCATGGTATCCATACTATGGATGAAAACTCAGCCTCGAATTTTTGTCCCATAGAGACACGATGGGAGACATTGTTTGTGACAACTTGGATCACGATTTGTGGGCTAACCTATAATTACATGCATGTCATAGAAATAAGAATAAATTTAATAAGTAAATAAATCTATTTAGGATTTATGTACATACGGATTGTAAGATAATAGATTTAAACACAGTACCTCAAGAATGACTTGCCTTATCTATAGATACATAAAGGAGCCATTGGTTCTTCTTTCTCTTATATCAAAATCCATTGCCCATAGAAAATAAATACCAACCAAGTAAGAAATGAGGATGTTGATAATCCCCACTTTCTTGCTTCTTCCATTTGGTAGAATGGAGGACCCATATTTCACCCAACTGGCATGTAAGAGCTCAAAGGATTTGTCAAACCTCTCTCTTCTCATCAAGTTTCTTTATGTGCATATCATGATATGTGACTCCATACCATTCCTTGCATGGGCTAGTGGCGGCAATGGCTTTCACCATCCCCTTTCATCGATGCACCATATTATTATAGGCAAACTCAACCAACAGCAAGAATTGTTCTCACTATGACTTATGCATTTATACATAGCACCTCAAAAGATTCCACAATATCAAGCTTACCTCCACTACCCATCAATTTGTGGATGGAAGGACGACAAAAATATCAATGTGGTACCCATATTCTTAAACAATCCCTTCCAAAAAAAACTACTCATCCAAGAATCTCAATCACAGCAAAGATGTGCTACATAAATATATGTGCCATATGATCACCCTTGATCTTCTTTTAAATAGGTTAAAAGTGAGCATGTTTGTTGAACCTACAAATAATAGTCAATATCCCATCATTTTTAGTAAGTGTCCTCAAAAGATCAAATACAAAATCCATTTACATGCTTTACCAAGGCTTATCAAGAATAGACAAAGGGTGCAACAGCCCAAGACTCTTTTACCTATCATACTATCTATGGTATATGCTTTTTCTTCAACAACTTGGACACTTCTTTTGCAGCTACTTCTCTAGCCTTCTCCTATTCTTTCTAGCTTCTGCTCTAGTTACAGCTAAGACTCCCATATCATCCAGAAAGTCCTCTACAACAAAATAGTTGGAGTCACAACCAACATGCTCCTCTAATCCTTGCTGATCTTTACTTGAGTCTCTATCAACTGACACCTCTTTCTCCACAATTTGTTTACTATTTTGCTTCAGCTATGTTGGCCGATCACCTAGCTCTTTGTAATCTTTGCAAGGATCTCTACTAAGACTATGGTATCACAATTATTTCCCATGTAACAACAATCAAGCTAAACACTTGGCATTAATAGAGAGTCCAATTGTCATGCATTGAGTCAATAAGAAGCAAAGGTTCTTCAACAGATTTGCTTGAAGAAGGAGTTTTGGTTTGAAGTGAGGGCCCTTGTCATCGCGGTTACTCCTCTATATAAAGTGCTTCACAATATGGAGAGGTTTACTATTGGCCTCCTCTATCATCCAATGGTAGAGACAATGTCGGAGATTAAAGTATGTATCATCTTGGATAGGGAGGCTTCAACATCATGGTAATCACTCTTATTTCTCATTTATCATGCTTATCTCAAAATTCACATTATCTCCAAAGTTTAGACTCTCTCTCTCTCTCTCTTTTTCATAATAGGTAATTGTATTAATTACAAAAAAAACACAAATTACATGATTACAAGATGCAAGATAACTCTAGGCCATCATGCATAAACTCACTTTACTCAAAATCAAATAACATACACACACACACACACACACACACACACTCTCTCTCTCTCTCTCTCTCTCTCTCTCTCTCTCTCTTTGTGTGTGTGTGTGTGTTCTTGCACCACTTGCATTTATGACTAGTCGATATATGCCATTAGAAAGAACTCAGAGAGATAGAGAAAGAAACTAAACTACCGAATTCACTTGAAAGAAATTAGACTTTTCTTTTAGTTGGATACCAAATATCTTCTTTTTGTGCCACATAGGCTTGGGAGCTTTCTCATTGGTTTGGGATCTCCGAACCAAATCTAAATAATATATAGAATAGATATACCATGAACTATCATTTTTCCATACAAGGAGTACATGTGAGCAAAAGGGTGATGAATTGAACTGAATTAGAACTTTTTCTAACAAACCTTTTGTATATCAATTGTTACCAAGACATATTGGCTCAATGATTCCAAATTAACTTGATGCTCAT
This sequence comes from Lygodium microphyllum, assembly GCF_053477565.2. Lineage (NCBI taxonomy): Eukaryota > Viridiplantae > Streptophyta > Polypodiopsida > Schizaeales > Lygodiaceae > Lygodium > Lygodium microphyllum. The sequence continues at coordinate 15,764,217 of NC_141147.1, read as the reverse complement.
GCACTTTGAAAGACGATTTGTATTATTTAAGTCTTTCAAGATATGACTAAATGTTCATCTTTCTATTCAAGGGTACCCAATGGCCAAAACGCCCTATAATTATACTTCAATCATCATTGACGAGATGTCCAAGAGAAATTAAAAGTTTAGTCGAGCGATCAGATTGATTAAAAAGCTCAGATAACTAAGACTTTTACACTCAAATAGTCACATCGAAGCCCATATAATGAGTGGTTTTAAAAAGTGAAACCAAATACTCATGATCAAAGAAACAAACCATAAACCGATAAATCTATATAATGAAGCTCTCCAAAAGCTAAATTTGGTGACTCCTAAAATTTAAAAGGTCACTATTTTTTAAAGTTGCTCAAATGGAAATTCTGTTCACGTCAAAGACTCCAAAATTTTGCAAGGAACAATTTTGCCTTCGGTAGCTATCTCAAATTCTTAACCACTTGAGAGATTTTTAGAGTATAAGATTTCGAAGCTTCTTTTTTTAAAAAGTAACATAATATTTAGAAGAGGAAATGTGTCATTTTGAAAAGACAAGTGTTCCTACACTTATCATTTTCAACAAACACTTATCATTTGTAACCTTTAATTTTCACTTTTGAGTACCCAAGCCCCACACCTATATATTAGAGGTCACTCTCTTCATTTAGAATAAGCTCTCATGCTAAAATTTCAACCACATGCTTGTATTCTCCTATTTATCTCTCATCCAAGAAGCAATTTTTACTTAGTTTTAATCTAATCCAAGCACTAACAAAGAAAATCAGCTTGTTGGCAAGAGTTTGCAAAAATTAGGGTTTCAAAACTCTAATTTTCAAAATTGCAACTAATCAGCATATTTTCTATATGGTTCAAACACTCAATATCTGTGGTTTGTTTCAATAAATTCATGTATAAAGGGGAAGGGACCGATTCCCCTCTCAACATGTTGTCAACACCTCTCTCTCTCTCTCTCTTTTTTTTTTCGTAAAACCTCTCTCTCTCTCTCTCTCTCTCTCTCTCTCACATACACACATTTTCATGGTGATAAGTGATCAAGTTGATTAAATTCAGAGTATTATCACTCTCACATTCTTTTCCGCACTTACATTGATATCAGAGCAAGAACTTCTTTGCAAGAATTTTTTTGGGTGACAAGATCTTTGGGCCTAACTTTCCTATCATGTCAAGATGCAAAGAGGAGAATTTTGATGAGCAATCGGAAGGCTCCCGACACTCTGTATTTGTATACTTCTTAGATAACAAAGATACAAGGAGTTAAAAGGCAATACAAAAATTCAAGCTTTGATAAAGAGAAGGGCTAAAGCACAGGTTCAAGCGAAAGTCTTTAAAGATTATTTTGCAAACACTTTTACTTGACGAGTTACCACCAAAGAGGCCAAAAGATCATCACATTGATCTCATTCTTGGAAGCTCACCTCCAAATAAAACACTCTATTCTGTGAGCCCAACACAACAAGAGAAGATTATGGGGCAAGTGAATGAGCTCTTGAAAAAGAGTCTAATAAGACCTAGTTCCTCATTTTTTTGCTCTCCAATCCTCTTGGTGCAAAAAAAAAAAAAAGAATCTTGGTACATGTGTGTGGACTACAAGGCTCTCAACAAAATTACAATTCAAAATTGATTTTCCATTCTAAAAATTGATGATAGCTTGAATAGATCTGATGGATCCAAAGTATTCAATCGGATAGACTTGAAGAGCCGCTACCATCAAATAAAGATTGCTCCTCAAGATATTCATAAAACAGTGTTTAGGACAACTTTTGATTTGCATGAGTTTCTTGTGCTACCATTTAGTCTCACCAATGCTCTTGTAACTTTTAATAGAATGATGGAGAGAATCTTTACAGTACATCGAAAGTTTATAAGTACTTTCATTGATGATATTTTGATTCATTCAAAAGATGAAAAAGAACATAAGTAACACTTGAAAATGGTATTGCAAAAACTCACCAAATACAAATTTTATGTAAATGGCAAAAAGAGTAAATTTTTCCTAAAAGAGATTCACTACTTAGGCCATATTATATTCAAAGATGGGATTTGGATGTAGCCAGAAAAAGTCAAGAATGTTAAGAATTGCTAGAATTGACTAGTGATCATGAAGTTTCAAGTTTCTTGGGATTATACTCTGATTACAAGAGATTCATTAAATGGTTTACAGTGGTTGCTAGACCATTATATGATTTAACCAAGACAGCAATGGAATTCTAATAAACTAAACTAAAGAAGGAAGCTTTTGAAGCTCTAAAGTTCTATATTAACAAAAGAGTTGTTTTAATTACACCTAATTTGTCGAAACCTTTCTTTGTGAAATATGATGCTTTAGAAGACTGCATTAGTATAGTCTTAAACCAAGAAGAGCATGCAATTGCTTATACACGCAGAAGGTTGCAAAATGCAAAAAAAGTATACTACTACCTATGAAAAGGAGCTAATTGCCATCATTCAAGCTTTAAAAGATTAGACACTACTTTTAGGTGGAGAATTTCTTGTCAAGATGGACCATTACAATTTGGGATATTTTCTCAACCACTCAAAGATTTTTGAAAAACATATTTGATAATGGGCCAATTATTTAGCTCAATTTAACTTTCAAATACTACATATTCCTAGAAAGCAAAACAAGATAACTGATACCCTATAAAAAAGGCCTCAGATTCATGCAATGTCCATAATTAATCATACAAATTTCACTAGTATGAGAGACATATATACTTCTGATAAAGATTTTAAAATCATCTGAGAGAATTTACAACTTGATAAAATGATAAACTCTTATGTTATCAAAGATGGATTTCTTTTGAAGGAGAATAAGTTATATGTTACTAAAAATTTCAAGCCTAAAGTAATGAAAGAATATCATGCGGCTCTTTACATTGCTCATCATGATATTTTGGCCACAACCAAGGCACTTGAAATGTATTTCTTTTAGCCAAGTCTTTGACGAGATATTGAACAATTGATCAAAGAATGTCTTGTGTACAAAAAAATTAAGTTTCATTGTCAAAAGCTTGCACAACTTTTGCAACCATTACGAATTTCAAGCCAACCTTAAAAAAGCATTACTATGGATTTTATTTTTGGCTTGTCAAAATCAACAAATGGCAATAATGGCATATAGACTGTTATTGACAAATTTAGCAAATACGCTCATTTCATGCCAATCAAAAAGACTATCAAGTCTCAACATATGGATAGAGTATTCATTCAACAAATCTTAGTATCATGGATTACCACAATCCATCGCGGGTGATAGAGATTCACAGACCACTAGTCTCTTTTAACAAGCTCTTTTTCAAAATTTGGATACAAAGTTTGTATTTTTTTCTTCTTATTATCTCTATCACGGACCACTAACCTCTTTTGGCAAGCTCTTTTTGAAAATTTAGATATAAAGCTTATATTTTCTTCTTATTATTATCCTCAAACAAATTGTCAAAGTGAGATAGTTAATCTCACAATATTAGATATGCTGAAGTAGTATTGCCATGAGACCAACCAACAAGGGAAAAGTATTTACCTTTGATAGAATATGCCTATAACAACACAGTTCATATTTCTATAGGTAAAAAATCATTTAAGATCATATATGAAAAACCACTCTCATTACCTATTCTCAAAACAAAGAAGGAGATATTTCATGCTAATGAGTTTGTGTGTGATATGGATACAGCTTTTGCCCAAGTTAGATGAGCTATCCAAAGATCTTAAGAAAAACAAAAGAAAGTAACATATAAGCATCGACGGCAATTGATTTTACAAGAAGGATATTGGATATGGCTGAAATTTGGCAAAGCTCGTCTAAGAAGTTCTAACAAGCCTTCATTCCAATTCTCTAAGCTCACAACAAGAAATTATGAATCATTCCAAGTCATTGAAAAGATTAATAATATCTACTATGGATTACAACTTCTAGAGCATTGAAAAATTTACAATACTTTTCATATCTTTCTTATAAAGCCTTATGAAGAGCCTTTCCATTTAAGCTTGTAATAGAATATCCATTTGAAGTAGATAAACAAGAGAAGATACTTCAACCAAAGCAAATACTCTTTCATATGATCAAGAAACGAGAAAAAAACATTTATAAAAAATTCATTTTAAAATTGAAAAACTACTCTCATCTAGATTCTAAATGAATGTCAAAAGAGTATTTTAAAGACTATTCAAAAAAATTTACAACCTATGAAAAAACCGTAGAATCAAAAATATATCAAGCAACGTCTTGAAAACAAGACCGATTTCAAAAAAAAAAGATATAATAAACCTTTTGAATATTAATTGTTACCAAGATATTGACTCGATGATTCTAAAATAATTTGATACTCACGTACTTTAAAATGCGATTTGTATTATTTAAGTTTTTAAAGATATGATTAAATGTTCATCTTTCTATTTAAGGGTGTCCAATAACCAAAACGCCCTATATTTATACTAAGGTCGTCATTGACAAGATGCCCAAGAGAAATTAAAAGTTTAGTCAAGCGATCAGCTTGACTAGAAAGCTCAAATAACTAAGACTTTTACAATTAGATAGTCGCATTGACTACAAGCGCATATGATGAGTGATTTCAAAAAGTAAAATCAAATACTCATGATCGAAGAAACAAACCATGAACCGGTAAAACTATATAATAGCGACTCCTAAAATTTAAGAGGTTATAATTTTTGAAAGTTACTCAAATGGAAATTCTGTTTGTGTAAAAGGCTTCGAGATTTTGCAAGAAACAATTTTGTCTTCAATAACTATCTTAAATTTTTAACCATTTGAGAGATTTTTAGAGTATAAGATTTGAAAGTTTCTTTCTTTAAATAAGTGACGTGTAACATCTAAAAGAGAACATATGTACCTCATACTTGTGTAGTTACATATGATTGAGCTACATGCTCATCCATGACATTTGTTGCTTGTTGTTCTTAAGCATTTTCAAAATTCAACGGCTCAAAACCATGTACTTAGTATCTTCCAAGAAGAAATTTTGGTTTCTCACTCTTATTGTGTAATATCTTTTGGTATTCACCCCTTGCTATACATTGTTTTCAGCGAGTATAGACCTTGTTATAACTAAACTGCAACAAGTCAAAATGCATATGTTTGCGCTTCAAGATCACCATAATTTTACCTCCTTCAAAAAGATGGTGATGTCTAGCAAAACCCAAAAGGCAATACACCATAATTAAGCAAACACGTAATTCAGCATAACAATAAATTCAGCTAGACAAATTCACACACAATGAAGCTAGAGTGCTCATATACTACACATGACACTTGTTCATTCCAAAGCTTGACACCCCTTTCATATTTCTTTAGATTAATGATGTGTGCTCGAAATTGATTACAAATGATTGTATTTCAACAATTTCTCACAACACACCTAATCCAACCGTACACAATGTTTGTCACCTTCAATGTTAACCTCCAACCAACTATAGATATTCAAATTAATCTAAATATCAAAAAAACATGTTATTATAGTACAATCCTCTCGTCTCCACTAAGATCTAAGCCTAGTATACTTTCTCCACAACTTTGTTGCGAAGAAAGTGAATTTATCAAAGCTTTGTCGAAAGAAAACCCCTCTATTTATAAAAAGAATGGTATTGGATTAATGAAACTATGCAAGATAGTTGTCAAGGCAAATGCTCCATGAAATTGGATTCAAATACTTACCAAGAGAAGGAGATTGGCTATTATTCTACGTTCAATCCATGATGTCAGCTCGAGTTCCATGGCTGAAATATACAAAATCTACAGCAAAGCACGAAAGATTGTCTGCAACCTTAGGCTGCTCAAATGAGAAAAAAGGAAACTCCAAATAGTCATCTGTTTCTTCATCAAATCTCGTTTTTATTAATGACTATTGGATCATACTTAAACACAAGGTTTACATTATAGCTTAAGTGAAGCTCAACAAAACTTTTAATTCTAAGGAGCAAACTTTTAATTTAATAAAAGTCTCACATTACAGCTTGATTCTTTTGTCTTATTTGTGTAGCATGTATCCCGAACACTTGTCCAATGCATGCCTAGTGTTAAATCTTTCACCACATGTGCCATGCTCACCATGCCAAGAACTAGGGATACTAAAACTAAAGTCCATTTTATTTGAAAATCTTGGTGAAGTTTAATTAAATAAATAAGTCCATTTTTTCATTTTGGTGACAAAATGACAAAAAGTCTCTAATCAACTAGTCTCTTATAGGCGTATTTAGATATCCTACAATAAATTATAGGATTTCATAATTTGGCATAAAAGTATATCAATGACAAACATGACATCTAAATCTATCTATGATTATGTATCAAAGAATTTTAAATCTATGAGCTATCATGTGTATACATTCAACATTCCAAAGTCACATCGAGGCAAATAATCCGATGCCATGGACACTTGACAATGCCTAAGAAAAATTGAATTACAATCCACGTTTTGGGCTTAAACCACGATTTCACAATCATACTTCTTCTTGAGATTTGTAATACATCCAAATCCCAATATGTTGTTTGCTTTGCTGATCATAGTTGGTTAGAGTGGGCAATAGCAACAAGTACAAGTTGCAGCTCCATTGAATGCATATGAAATGGTGCTATAAGAGATGGTACTCTAAAATGCAACCAATTGCCAAAAGCCAACTAAAATACAAAGAACTGCTCATCTGTAAATAAAGAACTAGCACAGCACTTTGAGATTGTTTCCAAAAAATCAAGAACAAATTACAGTTTTTTAGCAAAAATATATGGCTCCAAAACATAGTGAAGAATAGCCAAGCATAACACATGAACTTACTATTGAACCTCTTCTTGGGTATTTTTCCATCATTCAGTGAATACACAAATTGTTTTACTTTTTCTGCATTCAAACGGGCTGTGTACTGCCAAAAAAAAAAAGTAACAAGTCATGTCAGCCACACTGTTGGCATTCAACCCAATTATAGTTCTCACCTTTCAAAAGAGAGAGCATCAACTAACCTGCACAATCAACATATAAAACTTTGAGTTTTTGAAATCACTGCAGTCTGTGATGCTCTCATGAGCCTGGGTATTCACCTGCAGCAATAAATCAGTGTTGGAAAAAGCAAGCCATTTCGAGTGTATTCGACTGTTGATTGACAGAAGACAAACTTTGAAGCTCTTATGATCATCTTCTTGATGAGGTGGCAATTGTTAGATACAGGTACAATCACAAAACATTTACAATTTATTACCCTACCTGACAGAGAATCCTGCTGAAAACCCAACTGCCCAGTGGCAGCTGTTAGACAGACACAACTATCTAATTTAATACCACAGCGGGGAAAGAAGATTGATGAAAAAAAAAAACAGCTCCAAATATCAGTGACGAACAAAAAGAAAGGATTCACTACCTATGCTGCTTCCCAAGTGACAAATCCCATGGTGAACCCACGTACATGTACAAGAAAGAGCAACAAAAAAAGATACTTTAGACAATGCCAATCATGTTCTCGAACTCTTGACAAACTCCCACTTGGGCAGCAGGTTACAGTTTGTATCAGAGTGTTTCTCAACCTCAAATCAGTCCAATTTTCTGTGTATTCCAGCCCTGCAGCCTCGCTTGAAGATTCGAAAGTAAGTCACTGCAAAGGCGTATTTGACAGCAGCTGTGATTGATCGGACTTGAGCTGCATTTTCAGCATCTCAGCCCCAACACAGATGCATCTTAGTTTTACCAGTCTTACCACCAAAGATACACCACTGCAAGTATGGTACCTTCAGATCAGTCCCACAATCACCAGCCTTCTGACCAAAGATGCAACACTGCAAGTGTGGTACCTTCAGATGAGTCCCGCAATGGCCATGTTTTCACAAGTCAGAGCTTCTCCAAGCAAGGAAACAATAGTACCGAGATTGTGCAATGGAAGCAGAAGCATAAGACATTAAGACATGAATACTGAACAAAGAACAGCGGAACCCATCACATAAAGCACAAGAACAATGCCCACTGATACACAGCTCTCATGTGAGCAGCAGTGCTCAGGCTATCCCCCTCAATCTCCACGAAAATAAATATAAAAATGAGAGGAGGCAGGCTACATATAGACAAGGAAAAGCCACTCATGAAGGCAGGTCCATCAGAAATGGTCCGACCAGAAAACCAAGGCAGCCAGACAAAAAAGGTGCCACCAATGAGGTTAATGCACCACCAAAGAAGATCAACGTGCCACCCAGCAGCCAGCCATATAAATGAGTCGCCCAACCTGCCAGCCAACCACAAGACCAGACACCCAAGCCGTGGCCACCATAAAGACCCACAATATGTACCAGCTAACACCCTCGCTCAAATCATGGGTGATCAACAGTTAACTCTAGTTGAGTTAGAGCTAGGTCTATCTTAGACCTATCTTGTACCTTTCATTCTAATTCTTTCAATTCAGCAAGTACACTCTACTCTTTTGCTTCGACACACTCTCATTGTCTCTCTTTTCTCTTCTCCATAGCTGTCTATAATTTTCCAACATTTGGTATCAAAGCAAGAGGTTCTATGCACAAATTCAGTTCAGCCACAATTAGCCAGTGCTGCCCCACATAAGGTCCTACTGCTGTCAGCCAACTCTCTAACCAAGGAAGAGAAGGACAAGCTGCTGCTGTTTTCAGCCTGAGCGCAGTCCTATGCACAGTCCCATACACAGTCCGCACACAGCCCGAGGAGCTGCTGTTTTGGAGGAGTTGCTACTGTTTTCAACTCTGCCCCTTATTTTCTCACCTTTGCCCACCACATTCTCAACCTTACCTGCAATTTTCTGCAAACCCTAAAAAATAGTGAAACCCTAATTTTCAGATTTGGGGTTTTTTTTCAAAATTTGTGCAATTTCCCATCCATTTCAGCTATCTCTTTCCGAATCTCAACTCGTGCTGCCCAAAATTTGGGGCTTTGGTCAATTTTTTCTCCAGAGTTCAAATTAACAACCAATTCAAAGAAATTTCACAATTTCTTTGACATTCCTGCCAAAAATTGAGACTTTTGCCCGATTTACAATCCCATGTGTGAATCTTTATTGAAAGCCAACAAAGGGTTCAAAAACAATCCAACTACTCCCACTCTATGCGTTAAGAATGAAGAGGGGGACTTGCTGATTATCATTCTTTATGTAGATCGCATGCCGCTCACTGGACCTTCAAAAGTAAAAATTGCAAATTTCAAGGCTGAATTAAAACATGTATTTGCTATGTTAGATATGGGCTATCTATATTATTATTTAGGGATTCAGTTCACCCAAAATCAACATGGTATCATCATGTCATAGTTACAATATGTGAATAAGTTGTTACATAGGTTTAATATGCAAGATTGCAAACCTATGTGCACTCCTATGGAGCCAGGCTTAAAGCTATCTATACATAATGATGAAGAGATATCTGATGTTGCGATTTACAACCAAGCTATTGACTATCTTATTTATCTTTGCAACACACGCCCTGACATTCGGTATGTAATATCTCAAGTGAGCAAGTATATGCATAACCCACAGAATATACATTGGCAAGCTCTTAAGCAAATCTTCAAATACTTGCAAGGTACTCAATCACATGCATTATTATTTCCCAAGGGGAAAGCCTTGCAATTACAGGCTTATAATGATTCAAATTGGCTTGGTGATGCAAATACTAGGCAATCTACTAGTAGACACTGTTTCTTGCTAGGTCATTCATGCATTTCATGGCTAAGCAAGAAACAACCTACAGTGGCTACCTCGTCCTATGAGGCCGAGTACAAGACAACCTTCACGGCAACAATGGAAAGTGTATAGTTGCACAAATTGTTGCCTGATCTACATTTACCATTGGAGGGTCCTACATCCATTCTTTCTGATCGTCAGAATGCTATTGCAGTGGCACGAAATATTGTGTTTCATGCTTACACAAAACATATTGAGATACATTACCATTATATCAAAGAGAGATGCCATGCAAGAGAGATCAGCTTGATGTACATTCCTACACAAGAAAATGTTATAAGCATTTTCACCAAAACACTACCTCATGAGAAGTTTGTGTAGGGAAAGGTTAGGCGCAGAGATCAAGGCAGACAGTCGTTACGCGCAGTGAAAAAGACACAAAGTGCGAGAGAGCAGAGTAGAGAGTGAGCATGTTTTTTGATACAATGACGAGTGTACCACTTTAGGTTTTTAGATAGATATATGTATGAAAGTACAATGTGCTAAGGGTGTGTTCACACCCGTGCACATATGAAAGGCACGATAGCCCTTTATTCCCAACAACCTCCCACCTAAAGGCAATGTGCCTAAAGAGGAGAAAAGAATCAGCTAAGTCTAAGTATGTACAAAGCTTAAATAAATATATCTATCCAACTTCCATCATTTGTTAGCAATGAGCAAACCGCTCTGCTGGAAGACCCTTCGTGAGAAGGTCTGTAAGGTTATCATCTGTATGCACTTTGATAAGCTCAATGCTCTTGCTGTCAAGTACATCTCTAATGAAGTGATATTTCACATGTATGTGCTTTGTCTTTGCATGAAAGATAGGATTCCGTGCTAGCATGATAGCACTCTGACTATCACAATGGAGAACAGGTAACTCTGAGATGCCAAGTTCTCCCACCAGGCGTGAAAGCCATAAAGCCTCCTTGCATGCCTCAGTGGCAGCCACATACTCTACCTCTGTAGTAGACAATGCAACACACTTTTGTAGCCTGGAGATCCAAGAGACTGCTCCTCCTGTGAAAGTAAACACATACCCAGAAGTGGACTTCCTGCAGTCCGCATGACCAGCATAGTCTGCATCCGTAAAGCCAACAATAGATGCCTTCTTCTTTCCAAAGCAGATACACAACTCCTTTGTGCCTTTGAGATATCTCATAATACCTTTCACTACATCCCAATGCTTCTTGCCAGGAGTTGCCATGTATCTGCTAACCACTCTCACTGCAAAAGCAATGTCAGGACGTGTAGCAACCATACCATACGTCAAATTGCCAACAGCTGAAGCATATGGTATCTTGGTCATTTCAACCTTCTCATCATCACATGTAGGGCTGTCCTCTGCACTGAGTTTCACATATGGAGGCAATGGAACCCCAATTGTTTTCCCCCTCTCCATATTGAAACGTTGCAAAACTTTGGAGATATACCCCTGCTAAGATAGATAGAGTAAGCCTTTCAATCTATCTCTAAGTATTCGCATGCCAAACATGTGATTTGTATCACCAAGATCCTTCATGTCAAAGCTGCCATGAAGACTTTGCTTCAGTAAATCCAAGGCATGAGTATCCCTGCCAGCAATCAACATATCATCTATATACAAAACCAAGATAATCATGCTGTCATCTGCTGCCTTCTTGGTGTACAAGCAGTGATCCACTTGACTTCTATGAAAGCCTTGGGACTACATGAATGTATCAAACTTATAATACCATTCTCTTGGTGCTTGTTTCAACCCACACAAACTCCTTTTGAGTTTACATACCATTTTTTCCTTCCCTTGTTCAACAAACCCTTTAGGCTGTTGCATATATATGTCTTCATGTAGATCACCATGTAAAAACGCAATCTTTACATCCATCTGTATAAGCTCCATATCCTCAACTACAACCAAGTCCAAAATGGTTCTCAATGTAGTCATCTTGACTACAGGAGAGAAAATCTCATCAAAGTCAATTCCATGCTCATACTTGTACCCCTTTGCAACCAATCTTGCTTTTACTTTGGTGAGGAACCAAAAGTGACCTTCATTTTGTAAACCCATTTGCATGGAAGGATTTTCTGCCCTTTAGGCAACTGCACCAAGTCCCAAGTGCCATTTTCTTCAAGAGATTCCATCTCTAATAGCATGGCTTTATACCATTTATTGTTGTCCTGTTTGTCCATTGCTTCCTTGAAGCAAGACGGTTCACCACAGTCTATCAACATGACATAATCAGCCACATTAATTGCACCAAGAACAAACCTGTCAAGTTGTCTAGTAGCCCTAGACGATCTCCTAACCCAATGGTCATTGTTTGCTGGCTGTTCCTGCAAATTTCCATTTTCAGCATGCTGTCTTGGCATTTCAGCCCGCAAATCAGCATTAACAGTTTGCTATCCTGGCTATTCCTGCACATGTAATGGCTCATTTTCATGGGCAATAGCTGGCTGATCATTTCCTGCATTTACAGGTTTATTTACAGCAGGTATTTGCTGCTGTACAACGGACACATTTTGCTGTCCAAAAGGTATTTCTTCCCGGAATACAACCCTACGGACCTCCTCAGTCTTTTCGGGCTGTTTGTGCATGCAATCTTCCCGGAAGATAACGTCATTGCTGCATACTACTTTCCTTTTCTCGAGATCCCACAATTTATACCCCATTTCACCCTCGTCACCATATCCTAGAAAAATGCATTTACAGGACTTTGGCTCAAGTTTGCTGTGTTTTTCTTTACGAATGTGCACAAAAGCCTCGCAGCCAAACACTTTCAAATGAGCATATGAAGGTGGCTTGCTTGACCACGCTTCTTGGGGAACTCCCCCCCCCCCCCTCCCCAAAGACCTGTTTGGTGATCGATTAATCAAGTAAACGATGTCATAACAACCTTTGCCCAAAAACCATGGGATAAAGCACCATGAGACAGCATCGTACGGACCTTATCCTATATGGTCCGATTCATACGCTCTGTAACTCCATTTTGGGGTGAGTTATGAGGGGCAGTGAGCTCCCTCTTTATCCCTTTGCTATCACAAAATGCCTGAAAGGCTTTGGACACATATTCCCCACCATTGTCAAAGCGAAGACACTTAAGTGTCTTATCTATCTGATTTTCAATCAATACCAAGAATTTTTTAAACTTGTCAAGCACTTCATCCTTGCTACGAACAGGGTAAACCCATACTTTCCGTGTAGCATCATCGACAAAGGTGACAAAATATTTCTTTCCCCCTAAAGATAATCCTAGCATTTGACATACATCCGAATGTACTAACTCTAGAGGAGAAGATTTCAAAGAAAGAGACTTTTTGTGAGACGTTTGTGCATGTTTGCCATAAATGCAATGATCACAATGCTCAAAATCAGCATAACAAAGACAAGGCAAGTAATCCGAACGAGAAAGCACTTTCATTCCTATTTGACTCATGTGTCCCAACCGGCCATACCACAAAGAAACACTTGCCTGCTCGGTCACGGCAACAACATGGTCACGCACACTAGATACATGAAGTGGATACAACGTATCACTCTTACAACCTCTGGCAATAACCCTAGATCCCTTACAGATCTTTCATTTTCCATCACCAAAGGTGGTATGAAAACCATCATCATCTAGCTGCCATGTGCTAATCAAGCTCTTCTTGAGCTGAGGTACATGCCGTACATGCTAAAATGTAAAGATAGAGCCATACTGAAACTGTAACTGCACATGCCAATACCTGCAATCTCACATGCATAGTTGTCCCCAAGATGGACAACACCATGTCGACCCCTTGTATAGGCGAAAAACCACTCACGATGAGGGGTGACATGAAGGGAAGCACTTGAATCAAGAATCCAGATATGCATGTCATCATTGTATATGCAAGTAAAGCATGTGCACCAAAATGTGAAGACACAAAGAGTACATCACTTCCATTGTCACTGTCATGAGTGACTACATTCACCTCTTCAATTTTCACACTACTCTTCTTAGGTTGATTGTCCTTCTTCTCTTCCTTGCAATCATCTGTCTTCTTGCCTTTTCCTTTCTCTTTCTTCCATTTGTAGCAGTCACGTTTAAAGTAACCCTTCTTGCCACAATGATGGCATTCAACATCTTTGCCACGTGATTTACTACATCCCTTGCCATCATATTTGCCCTTTTGCTGTGATCTGCCCCTAGTATGCAAAGCACTGGAAGACTTACTAGATGCATTGTTCTACCGATTCATCTCTTCCATAAGTAGAGCACTCTCTACATCAGCATATAAAAGGATCACATTAGAATTGCTCATAGCAGTCCTGAATGTATCCCAACTCTCTGATAGAGTGCAAAGCAAAAAAGCAGCCTTAAATTCCTCATCAATCATGAGCTTTAAGGCAACCAGCTGACTGAAAATGGAGTTAAACTCACTCAAATGAGTAGACATTGCTATACCTTCTTTCATACGCAAATCCATAAGCTTTTTCAACCAATACACTTTGCTCGCAGCACTCTTCTGTGCATACAATTCTTCCAATCTAGTCCATATAGCATATGCAGAATCCAAACCTTCAATGAAGAGCAAGGCATCAAAAATTGATAGCTCTATGGTTCAGCATGCAAGCTCATTCAACTCATCCCAATCGTCCTGATCCATGTCCACAAGCTTTGCCCCTTTAGTTTTGATCGGCTTTGCTTGCTTCTTTTATAACAACATATTGTAGCACTGTTTTGGCTACACTGCAAAATTATGTGCGTCTTCAAGCTTCTTTATATGCATCAAATTACTGCTGTCATTGCTGCCAGCCATGGTTTTCAGCCCAAATGTGACCAAAAAACCAACAAATGCAGGCCCAAACTGTCACCCAAGTGACCAAGGTACAAACAATTACCAATCAGCAATAAATGACCACGCAGAAGTACAGATTTCAGATCTGTAATTAAGTTTTCAAAAGCACCAAACCAAGTGCTACAGCATTATCCAACTGATTACAGCTGTTCCAAAGGGCATGTGCATCACATTACATGAGAAATCCCAAAATTTCAGCTGCAATTTCTGTTGTACATGTACCCACGGGCATAAAATTTGACACGAACGGTCAAAAGCCCCAAAATTTTGTGCTCAAAGCGTCAAACACACATCTGCATTTCCTTTGTCATGCATAGGACTGTCCAATTTTGCCAAAATAAAGCAATTTCAGCAAAACCCCCGAATTTTACCAAGTGATGATGTCCAAATTGCGCGGAATTCAACCTGCATGTACATAAAATGACCAAATGTTGCACAAATTTTGCCCAAACTGCAAAAGCCCCAAATTGCAAGGGGTCCAATGTGCCTCAATGTCAAGAAATTGGGTTAATTTATGCATGTACATGAAAAGCCCCAAATGGTGGGGACAAAATGTCATAAATTCATGCAATTTCTGAGACATATCACTGTTGCGTCTTGCTCACACCAAATCTGGACAAATCCCCAAATTTTTCAAGTCCTGCGTGCATTAATTTTAGTGAAATTGAAAGAATTTCACTGAAATGTGAAAAGCCCCAAAATTCCCAGGCAAATGTGCACCGACTTTGCAATTTCTGAGTCAGATTGTCCAATTCTGTGTTGAGATCCCCAGATTCAAGAAAAGCCCCAAATTTCCGAGCTGATTTTGCACAAATCTGAGATTTTGTGCTTACGCGTGCGAAACCTTGGTTAGAGGGGGAAATTTCAAAGGATTTTGAAGAAAAAAAAATTTGATGACGCGTCCGTTCACCCATCAATTGTGCGTTGTGACACTGACACCGCCTGTTTGTCGTTCACATTGATTGCCCCGCTAGACACGGCGCCTGTCGCAGGTCCCTCACGCCGCGTCAACTGGTCACCCCCGTCGCCCATTCGCAAGTCAATCGTGGAGCCCCGTCGTGCAGGCCCCTGTCGTTCTGCAGGTCGACAATTCATATGGAGCCCCCGTCGTGCAGCCCGTCACCTGTCCTACAGCTTGACTGGTCACGCAGCTGTCGCCCGCTCCTCAACAATCCACAAGACTATTACACGAGACTCTACGTGTCGCCTGCACCTCTCAACAGTCCACAAGACTGTTACACCTATTGATTTACCCCTCAACAGCTTGAGTGAGCCATTGGCTCTGATACCACTTTGTAGGGAAAGATTAGGCACGAAGATCGAGGCAGATAGTTACGCGTGGTGAGAGAGACAGAGAGTGCAAGAGAGCAGAGTAGAGAGTGAACACGTTTTTTGGTACAATGATGAGTGTACCACTTTAGGTTTTTAGATAGATATATGTATGAAAGTACAATGTCCTAAGGGTGTGTCCACACCCGTGCACATATAAAAGACACGATGGCCCTTTATTCCCAACAGTTTGAGGCTTTTCGCAAATCTTTAAACTTGCTATTCTTTGGTGATTGATCATTTCTGTACTTTACCACATTCGCACTACAAGGCGCTGTTAGAATTTCCTAATTCTATGGACACTGCCCAATGTTTTAGTCTTTAGTTCTTTTTCAGTTCTTAGTGTGAATACAACTAATGTTGTAAGTTGTGTCACCACTCTTAGAGTTGAGTTAGAGTCAATTGACTCTAGTTGAATTAGAGCTAGGTCTATCTTAGACCTATCTTGTACCTTTTTCATTCTAATTCTTTCAGTTCAACAAGTACACTCTACTCTTTTGCTTCAGCACACTCTCATTGTCTCTATTTTCTCTCCTCCACAACTGGCTATCATCTTCCAACCTTCACTTAACACCATGCCTAATTGGTTGTTGTCTTCACTCCATATGCCAAACCTAAAAATGATAGCTAATATTTAAACCTAATTTCATGGAGCATTTGCCTTGAAGATTGTCCTACATAGTTTCTGTGCAATCCCACATTGTTGCTCTCACAACTAAGGGATTTCTTACAACAATGAAACTATGAGAAATTCACTTTTTGCATAACAAAGCTGTTAGAAAGTGCACAAAGCTTGAGCCTTAAGAACCCAAAGGAGAAGAGAGGATCTCAAACCATTGTGCTATAATAACCTATCCACTTCTCCCTTCTAATAGAGAGACCTCAAATTTTGCCAACTTAAACCTCCAACTCTTCACTTAACATCGTGCTTAATTAGTTGTTGTCCTCACTCCATATGTGCTATTTAACTCCTGTTCTATGGCTCAAACCTTCAATTTCTACAGGCAAAGAAAAGAAAAATGGTTGCTTAAATGGAAGAGGAGGCGGCTCCAAATAGGCAAGATCAACTTTCTAAATGAGTAACCAATCGCTCCTTAATCAAATCTTGCTTTTTATTATGGGCTAATTAATGCTTGGGTCATTAATCATAAGTGAGTTGCTCACTAAACCAAACTTCAGCACATGGCTTGCTCATTAGCTTAATTTCTCATTCTAGTAATATACCCCCCTCTTGAAACATCGCAACTAACCCCAATTGTATGCACGGTAGAGACGAAGCACTAACAATCTACAAATCAATATGGGTTGAGTAGTGGATAGCATGTCCATTTTTGGATGAGTGGATTCTCCCAAAGTAGAATTTGGCTTCTGGCATACAAATACTCTCTAGAAATGCATTTCCTTTTAATAAAAGTTTGATAATAATTGAGTTTTAGGGTTGTAATAAACAGCTAATTAATCTATAATGTAAGTTTTAGCTCAACAATGGCCTTACAAGACTTCATACAATATTTTCTTCACCAAGCGAGACATCTTTGTTGATGACTCTTCTTCAAGTGTCATTCTTACAACAAGTTGGCAAAAGAGGGCATTGTACAAGCTCCATTCCCCTTTCATTGTAAAGGGCCCTTTCAGGTGAATTTCCATTGCTACACTTATTCACGTTTATTATCCACCACCCATCCCACAGGTTCTATCCCATCTCTTCTAGCGGTTCCATCATACCTCCAATCTCTTTCAAAGAGAAATTCCTAAGACCTTGAGGAGCTTCTTCAAGGATTGTAGTCATCTTCAAATCTTTCCTTCATTGCTTGTTGCTACTGCAAGCATTTCATTTTTCTATTTTGTGACAGTTGGACTGAGGCAATAGACTATCTATGCTAAAGTGATACTCACAATGGGGTTTATTGGCTTCACAAATGTTTATATGTTGATTCAAACTATTATTTCAATCATAAACCTACTATACATGCTCGAAATTGGATGTTCTCGCAACGTCCAACCACCACTGAATATGGGGGAGACATTGCCATTTCTTTGCTGATCCCCTCAAAGACTTGCTAAAAATTGGAATCCCCCTTATTTTAGCAACATTCTAAAATATATCCTTGTTGGTTGCTCCTCTGCGGCTCCTTAGCTATGCTATAGGGAGATAATCTAATAGCCAACTTCCTAGGATCATGCGGCATCCTCTTTCCTTCATTGGCGAGCCACCATCCCCTACCAATTGCATACCCTTTTCATGGCCCTTGGTCCACTGTGATTCTTCTTTGATGGATTATGATGGCTTCTATAGCTCCTCGCTCTTGTCTCACTATTGGATTAAATGCTTGGCTCACCCATTCACAACTAGAGTTTTCTAGAGTGATCCATTTAAAGCATCTCCATTTCCATTGGCCTATGGTGGCCTCCCATTGGACAAAGCTTTCATTTGGAAAGAAAGTCTTGCTCCTTGGTCGGCATTCTTCATTGATCGACTTTATCGATAGTGATACACCTCTTGCCACCCATAAGTTCATTCCATCTTATTTGGCCTTCAACCACATTCAAGATTTGAAAGGAGGTATTAGCAAACATATGTGTCATGTATAATCATCTCCTACCTGCAAGTCTCAGTCTGAGTAGTAGATGATGCTCAATCTGAGTCAAATGAGAATACTAGAAGCTCTAGCATTGTGTTTATCATTTTGTGTTTGAACTACCTTCAATAAAGGTGGCATTAGTGCATTTCGATTTTAACAATATGACCATTTTAGTCAGTTGGACAAGTAAATCCTAAGAACCCATATTTTGGGCCTAGCCAATTACATATCAATTGTGGTTCCATTTTGTCTATTTATAAGCAACACGTCCCCCTCATTCGTTCATCCGTTTGCGATCATCATTTACCAATCCTTCTCATTCTTTTCTCATCCCCTTGCTATTGCCCTAGCGCCCACACTGACGCTCAGTGTTGTGTGTTAGGGCTGACAATTGCAACCTTGTAATCTCTTAACCATCAATCAGTTTGTTCCTTCTCTCTCCTAAGTTTCATTCAATCTTCTTCTCTATTTGCTCCATGTTCACTTTCTTTTCCATTGTGCACTCTCACATTCTCTTGAAAATCCTCTTCTTCATAATTAGTACAAAGGGGTTTTGGTTGTTGGGGTTACGGAGTTGAATCAAAGACCATATATCATACTCTCTTCTACACAAACGAAGTTTTCGTAACACCATTTCAATTGTAACAACCAAGACCTTAGAGCTTAACCTCTTTGTTAGTACATGGAATGCCATTAGGAAGAGAAGTATTGAAGATAGAAATGAGAAAATAAAGCAATATCTAGAGCCACTAAGCAATCACAAACCCTAGAAACAACACAAAGATTTAACATTATTGATTCCTGATTCAAGAATCATGACTGCGCACATGAACCCAAAAGGATGCAACAATGAATACAGTTTACTAGACGAATACTGATTGAATACAAAAGAACACTCTCTTAAGCAAAATTAGCCACACAGAAAACATACACCACAACAACAAAATGCAACACTACGTCATCTCAAGGCAAGCACAAATGCAAGAGGACACGTTGAAAGGTGACATTTCTACTATCAAAGCACCCACAAAACCATGTTGGACAAGGACAGCCCAAGGGAGGCTCATAGAAAATTACTCAATCAAAACCTATAAACACAACTAACATGCACCAAGATCTAGCAAGCTAGACATTTGATACCATATGAGAGTACACAATGAAAGCAAAAGCGCAAAGTATTATATTCCTCAATCTCCTCGAAGATGAATATAAAAATAAGGGGAGGGTAGGCCATATATAGCCAAAGGAAAAGCCACTCATGCGGACAAGTCCACCAAAAATGATCCAACCAGCAAACCAAGTCAGCCAACAAAAAAGGTGAGGCCATGTAGTAAATGCACCACCCATGAACACTGATATGTCACACATTTGTGGCCCAACCATAAAAATGATGCACCTAGCCATAAAAATGAGACACTCAGTCTGCCATCCAACAGCCATCCAGCCAAAACCACTATAAAAACCCATAATATGTATGTGTTAACACCTACATACCTTCCAATTGCGTGTTTTGCATCAAATCAGCCCAAAAAAACTCCACTTTGGCCCACTCTACTATGCTTTTTCTCCAAAAGAAATCTTATTGTATCTTATAGTGTATTCAAATAAAGTTATATGAAGCTATGTACACAAGAACACCCAAAAATTGGCCTTGCTAATTCAATGTGAACATAAATAGTGAAGCCACCCTTCCCTTTGGGAAAAGGGTGGTAATGATCTGATTAAACGCTAATTACAACAAGCATAAAATTCACATAAACTGAAAATACAAATGTTACCACTTAATCTTAGACACTAGAAACCTAATTGGCCCCAAAATGTGGGACCACTTAGAGTATTTCTTTACCTTGTATCACAATTGAAAGAAGCACACTGAGATGGTTCCAATCTCCTTCACTTTCCAATGCCTCTTGCTATCACGAATGACCAGCAAACCTTCTTATCAATTTGCCCCTTGATTCACTCAAGGACTGGCATTCAATCGACCCTTGGCTGGTTAAACTTAGCTCAAAACTCAATTTGGAATGGGATGACTTCTTAGACATGCTGAAATCACATAATTTTCAGCAACCTTTCCAAGTCTTAGGCCTTCAATCTTTGAGCGTGGGACCCAAGGTGGCTGTATAACCCTAATTACTAATGTAAATTAGGGTTTACAGCAATAAAAATACTCCCAGTGTCCACCAAACATGGCTGACCTCAGTTGCAAATGGTTGAGATTTGCTAGGATAACTTGAGAGATGGCTAAAGGATGAGAGAGAATGCTAAGAGAGAAATTCAAACTTTGATCACCAAAGAGTAATTGAGCTGACAACCAGCAGTCCCCCGATTCAGCCAAAATGCAATCACCTGCTGGCCAAAGGCCTCAAACTACTATTGTTTGTCTATTCTAGGCCTCCACAAGCTGTCACCTACTGTCTTGGCTGCAATGGCTGCTCATACCTCGTGATTGCTAGCAATGGCTGCTACAACCTCTCCTCCTACGGATTGACCTCTAGAATGGCTCTCTCTCCTCTCCCACCTCCAACCAGCCTCCTATCACTTGCATGGGCAAGTTTTGCAACTTGGAAACTTATTTTCAGCCATTTTACTAATTTTCAGAATTAATAATTCTGAAAATTGATTTCAGCCCTTGTCCCTACCCAGAAAATTAGTTATGTCTATCCATAATTAAAGTGACTAGGACATTTTGACCGCCAAGTGGTCCTATGCATTAAATGAACCTTGAACTAGCATTGATTAGTTCATTAATGCCTAGTTTCCAATGTCACCAATGGCACTTATTGGTCAAATAAATGCTCTGTCCCCAAACTAACACCATGCACTACCTAGTACCTGTCCACTATACCTTATTACAACTTTTACCTTTGACACCTACTAACTTCTCAAGGTCCTAGGACTATCATTGTAGAATAACTTGCATATCATGTGCACCTCACATTTGCACATTTGATTGACAACTTAATCGAGTGCTAAGCAAAGCATCAAAATTTCGCATCTCTATGACAAACCTCTCCCTTGAAATCCTTGCAGTTGTCTTCAATCGCATTGCCATCTGGCAAAAGCAAAATATATTGCACTCAAATTTCCAGAAGGCATCATAGTAAAATAGCATTGACTCTTATTCCTTAATCATGCTACTATCAAACGTTCGCTGAAAATTTCCAACCAACATACTCAAAACATGATACCAAAAAGGTCCAAAACTACTACTAGAAACCCATAGATGGATGCATCCATCACTAATCCATCTCAATTGTTCTAGCCAACAACAACCATAGTAAAGTATAAATCATGATTGAACTATCGATGTCATTCATAAAACATGTTGTTGTTCGTTGTTGTTCATAAAACCAACTGAATACCACAAAAAACTAATGATCATCCACTATACACTCGCAAATGGTAATGAACGCGTGATGATCATAAACTAATGCAGATGTATAGTTTCAAAGTTACTGATGAAAAACCATACCATATGCATACCAGTTGCAATGACTAGTACATTGAATAGTGATCCCACGATAGACATATCGTCAACAAGCAGTACCTTGGATGCATACTAAATGCATCCGAGATCCACTACATACAGGAGATATCCATCACAAGAGAAGTGGAGATGCTAGCTTCCTCTTGAGCATTAAACAATCCCTTGGACCTTGCTTTTTTGAACCTAATTGAGCTTCTTTTGCATCTCTTGCGATCTCTAAAGTGCATATTTGACCTTCCATAGGCTGCATCCATGTACTCCACATAAAAATCAGCCTTAAAGGTCTTATCCTTAGTGTACAAATTAGGAGGCATTTTCTCGCCACCCTCCACAATCTCAAATGGAGCCTTATTAGTGGATCTGTGCTAGGAATCTAGTCAGCTCATGTGTGAGTTTAGACTATGCCTAATATAATTGAGGTATATGAGCATTTTTTAGTGGTCATTATGATGACTATTTTGGCATTTTATGCTGGCCAACCTGATGTATTATTTGCATTATTTTCTACCTATTTATTTAGGCTTCTCCTCCACAGTCAATTATTCCACCATTTGTAGATCCGATGTATGCCCTGTGGAGAGAGGGAGCCGATGCCAAAGCCCACATAGTCAGTGACTCATTGTTGTACTCAACTATCTCGTGTTTGGTATACATGGATTCCATTTCGCAACCACATCTTTGAGTCTCTTCTTTTGCAGTGTTCTTGTGTTTTCTCTATTCTCTCTCTTCTATCTTGTGTTTAGCAAGCTATTTCAACATTCTTTCATGCTTCCATTGTTACATCCACTTCTGACATGGTATCAAATTTCAAGATCTATGCCCTTGCTGTTATTTTCTACTAATTATTGATCTTCTACTGCTGATCACTAATATCCCTTGCCTCTTGCCATTTTCTTTCAACCTAGCAATAGCTGTTTGCTGCAAATTGCCTTGTTTCCAGCCTTTGCAATCTATGTTTATTGCACTAATTACTCCTACTGCCTACATTTTGACTCCAAAAGTCTATGTTTTCAATTTCTGCATTATTTTTGTGTGCTACTGCTACATTGAATGCTTGTTTTGTTTGCATTTTGACTCCTACAAGCTAGGCGACTACCTTTTCAAATTCCATTGACTATAACTTTCATCTTGGTTGTGTTTGATCAAATTTTGTCCTTTTGCAACAATTGCTTTGTGATCAGCTTGTCTACACTACATGTAAACTCCAATGAGTGCAACCTATCTTATGCTTTGATTGTACTCTCTCTCCTCTTCTTTTCCTTTATTTTCTCTTCCTATCCTCTCCAGATGGCTCCCCTTGCTATTCTACTTATAACAAATTTCATGACCCTAATTACCTAGCATGGAGTATTGTTATAAAAGCATGGTTTGTGTAGAAGCCGGTACATTGTTTTTAGAGCTTTTGAGCGTCTTGAGTATCCTATTTCTCTTCTAGCTATTGCTCACATGGGATAATGCTAATGCATATGCTTATCCTACTTTTCTTCGCTACATCTCTAAAGAAGTCCTTCCAACGGTCACCGCTTGCAAGGCCTCAACCATGATATGAACAAGGCTTCAAATTTTCAAAGCTTCTTTGCACACAATGCCTTTGTGAAAATGTCAACTATCCGGTCCTATATGCTAACATATTCCAAGTTTCTCTCTCTTCCAAGTACCTTCTCTCTCACAAAATGGTAATGCACCTCAATGTATTTTGTCCTAGCTGAAGTGAGCAATGCACAGTGGCAATGCAATGTCCTGCAATGAAAATGTCAGGTAGAGAGCAAAACGTGAGCAAGAGTAGAGAGTCAGAGTCAGAGAGAGATGCACGATGTTCTTGGGTACAATCTTTTTATGTGTGTGTACCTCTTTAGGTTTTAGATAGATATCTATGAAAATACAAATGTGCTAAGGGTGTGTTCACACGTGCACATATAAAAGGCACGATGGCCCTTTATTCCCAACAACCTCCCATCTAAAGACAATGTGCCTCAAGAGGAGAAAAGAATCAGCTAAGTCTAGTTATGTACAAAGCTGAAATGCATATACCTATCCAATTCCATATGTCGGTAATGAGCAAACTGCTCTGCTGGAAGACCCTTCGTAAAAAGATCTGCAGGATTATCATCTGTATGCACTTTCGCAAGCTCAATGCTCTTGCTGTCAAGTACATCTCTAATGAAGTGATACTTCACCTATATGTGCTTCGTCTTTGCATGAAAGATGGAATTCCGTGCTAGCATGATAGCACTCTGACTATCACAATGGAGAACAGGTAACTCTGTAATGCCAAGCTCTCCCACCATACGTGAAAGCCATAAAGCCTCCTTGCATGCCTCAATGGCAGCCACATACTCTGACTCTGTAGTAGACAATGCAACACACTTTTATAGCCTAGAGATCCAAGAGACTGCTCCTCTTGTGAAGGTAAACACATACCCAGAAGTGGACTTTCTGCAATCCACACGACCAGTATAGTTTGCATCCGTAAAGCCAACGATAAATCCCTTCTGCTTTCCAAGGCAGATACACAATTCCTTTGTGTCTTTGAGGTATCCCATAACACCTTTTACTGCTTCCCAATGCTTTTTAGCAAGGTTTGCCATGTATCTGTCAACCACTCTCACTACAAAGGCAATGTCAGGACGTGTAGCAACCATAGCATACATCAAACTGCCAACAGCTAAAGCATATAGTATCTTGGCCATTTCAGCCTCCTCATCATCAAATGTAAGGCTATCCTCTGCGTTGAGTTTCCCCCCCTCCATATTGAAACACTGCAAAACCTTGGAGATATACTCTTGCTGAGATAGATAGAGTAATCCTTTTGACCTATCTCTGAGTATTCGCATGCCAAGAATGTAATTTGCATCACCAAGATCCTTCATGTCAAAGCTGCCATGAAGACTTTGCTTCAATGAGTCCAAGGCATGAGTATCCCTGCCAGTATCGACATGTCATCAACATATAGAACCAAAATAATCAGGTTGCCATCTGCTGCCTTCTTAGTGTACAAGCAGTGATCCACTTGACTTCTATGAAAACCTTGAGACTGCATAAATGTATCAAGCTTATGATATCATTCTCTTGGTACTTGTTTCAATCCATACAAACTCCTTTTGAGTTTACATACCATCTTCTCTTTCCTTTTTGCCACAAACCCTTTGGGCTGATGCATATATATGTCTTCATGCAGATCACCATGTAAGAATGCAATCTTTAAATCCATCTATATGAGCTCCATATCTTCAACTGCAACCAAACCCAAAATGGATCTCAATGTAGTTATCTTGACTACAAGAGAGAATATCTCATCAAAGTCAACTCCATGTTCTTGCTTGTACCCCTTTGCAACCAATCTTGCTTTGTACTTTGGCGAGAAACCAAAAGTGACCATCTTGTAAACCCATTTGCATGGAAGGATTTTCTGCCCTTTAGGCAATTGCACCAAGTCCCAAGTGTCATTTTTCTTAAGAGATTCCATCTCTGACAACATGGCTTTATACCATTTCTTACTGTCCTGTCTATCCATTGCTTCCTTAAAGCAAGACGGTTCACCACAGTCTGTCAACATGACATAATCAGCCACATTGTTTGCATCAAGAACAAATCTATCAGGTTGTCTAGTAGCCCTAGACGATCTCCTAACACAACGAACATTGTTTGCTCGCTGTTGAGCCTAAAATTTTCATTTTCAGCTTGTTGTCCTGGAATTTCAGCCTGCAAATCAACATTAACAGCTTGCTGTCCTGGCTGTTCCTACACATCCAGTGGCTCATCATTATGGACAATGGTTGACTGATCATTTCAAGCTTTTTTTTTTTGGCATTTGCAGGTTCATTTACAGCAGGTATTTGCTGCTGTACAACAAGCACATTTTGCTGTCCAAAAGGAATTTCTTCCTGGAATACAACCCTACGAACCTCCTCAGTCTTTTCGGACTCTTTATGCATGCAATTTTCCAGGAAGATAACATCATTGCTGCGTACTATTTTCCTTTTCTCAAGATCCCATAATCTATATCCCATTTCACCCTCGTCACCATATCCTAGGAAAATGCATTTACAGAATGTCCACAAAGCCTCGCAGCCAAACACTTTTAGGTGAGCATATGAAGGTGGCTTCCCGACCACGCTTTCTAAGGGATCCCCCCCCCCAAAAGACTTGTTTGGTAACCAATTAATCAAGTGAACAGCTGTCATAACAGCCTCTGTCTAAAAGCCATGGGGTAATGTAGCATGAGACAGCATACTACAAATTTTATCCTATATGGTCCAATTCATACGCTTTGCAACTTCATTTTGGGGTGGATTATGAGGGGCATTGAGCTCCCCCTTTATCCCTTTGCTATCACAAAATGCCTGAAAGGCCTTGGACACATATTTCCCACCATTGTCAAAGTGAATCACTTAAGTGTCTTATCAATCTGATTTTCAACCAATGCCAAGAATTTTAGAAACTTGTCAAGCACTTCGTTCTTGCTACGAATAGGGTAAACCCATACCTTCCGTGTAGCATCATCGACAAAGGTGACAAAGTATTTCTTTCCCCCTAAAGATAACCCTGGTAACTCTAGAGGGGAAGATTTCAACGAAAGAGACTTCTTATGAGACATCTGTGCATGTTTACCATAAACACAATGATCACAATGCTCAAAATCAGCATAACGAAGGCAAGGCAAGTAACCCAAACAAGAAAGCACTTTCATTCCATTTTGACTCATGTGTCCCAACCGGCCATGCCACAAAGAAACACTTGGCTGCTCAGTCACAGCAACAACATGGTCACGCACACTAGATACATGGAGAGGATACAAGGTATCACTTTTACAACCTCTGATAATCACTCTAGATCCCTTACAGATCTTCCATTTCCCATCACCAAAGGTGGTATGAAATCCATTGTCATCTAGCTGCCCTGTGCTAATCTTAAGCTGAGGTACATGTCGTACATGCTGAAGTGTGAAGACAGAACCATCCTGAAACTGCAACAACACATTGTCAATACCTACAATGTCACATGCATTGTTATCCCCAAGATGGACAACACCATGTTGACCCCCTGTATAGTCAAAAAACCACTCACGATGAGAGGTGACGTGAAAGGAAGCACCTGAATCTAAAATCCAAGTGTGCATGTCATCATCCGTATCTGCAAGTAAAGCATGTGCACTAAAGTGTGAAGAGACAAAGAGTACAACATTCCCACTCTCACTATCACGAGTGACTACATTCACCTCTTCAATTTTAACACTGCTCTTCTTAGGCTGACTCTCTTTCTTCTCTTCCTTGCTATCATCTGTCTTCTTGCCCTTTCCTTTCTCTTTCTTCCACTTGTAGCAGTCACGTTTAAAGTAACCCTTCTTGCCACAATGATGGCATTCAACATCCTTACCACGTGATTTACTGCGTTCCTTGCTATCAAATTTGCCTTGCTGTTGTGATCTACCCCTAGTATGTAAAGCATTGGAAGACTTATTGGATGCATTATTCTGCCGATTCATTTCTTCCATGAGTACAGCACTCTCTACATCAGCATACAAAAGTATCGTATTAGATTTGCTCATAGCAGTCTTGAATGTATCCCAACTCTCTGGCAAAGTGCAAAGCAAGAACATAGCCTTAATTCTTCATCAATCATGAACTTCTTGGCAACCAACTGGCTGAAAATGGAGTTAAACTCGCTCAGGTGAGTAGACATTGTTGTACCCTCTTTCATATCCAAATCCATAAGTTTTTTCAGCCAGTAAACTTTGCTTGCAGCAGTCTTCTAGGCATATACTTCTTCCAGTCGAGTCCAAATAGCATAGGCAGAATCTAAACCTTCAATGTTAAACAGCAAGGCATCAGAAATTGATAGCTCGATGGTTGAGCGTGTAAGCTCATTTAACTCATCCCAGTCTTCATGTTCCATATCTGCAGGCTTTGCCCCTTTGGTCTTAATCGGCCTTGCCTACTTCTTCTGCAACAGGATATTATTGCATTGTTTCTGCCAAACTGCAAAGTTATGTGCTCCTTCAAGCTTCTTAATGTGCATGAGATGACTGATGTCACTACTGCCAGTCATGACTTTCAGCCCAAATGTGACAAAAAAATTCAGCAAATGCAGACCCAAACTGTCACACAAGTGACCAAGGTACAAAAAAGTACCAACCAATAATAAATAACCACGTAAAAGCAGAAATTGCAGATCTGCAAATAAATTTTCAGAAGCACTAAACCTTGTGCTATAGCACTCCACAACTGATTACAGTCGTTCCAAGGACAAATACATCACCCCAAATATTTTTGTGCTCAAAGCATCAACCATACATCTGCATTGTCTCTGACATGCATAAAATAGGCCAATTTTGCCGAAATAGAGCAATTTCAGCAAAACCCCCAAATTTTTCCAAGTGCTAGATGTCCAAATTGCATGGAATTAAACCCGCATGTACATAAAATGACCAAATGGCGCACAAATTTCGCCCAAACAGCAAAAGCCCCAAATTGCACGGGGTCCAATGTGCATCAATGTCGAGAAATTGGGTAAATTTCAGCCCAATTCTTGCATGTACATGAAAAGCCCCAAATATCGGAGGCAAAATGTCACAAATTCCCGCAATTTAAGAGACAAATATCATTGTTGTGTCTTGCTTGCATCAAATCTGAACAAATCCCCAAATTTTTGGCACAAATCTGCCCAAAATTCAGAACTGTGCTTACACGCACGAACGCCCTGTCAGTGAGCAAAGGGCTTGCTTGCAAGGAACCTTTGAAAAATTTAAAAATTTGCAAAAGAAAAGTGATGAATCTGCCCCGTTTACAGCCACCAGTCCGTCGCCTAATCGCGTGACCTGCTCGTGACCTGAAAAACGTCGTTTTGACCTGCGCCTGAAGTGTGAGACCTACGCGTGACTTCGTCTGACCAAGAAATGACGATTTTGACTTGCATGCAACTTGGAACTGTTGCCTGACTGAAAACGTGGCCTATTGACCTGCGCCTGACTGCGCAAGCTGTCGCCTGTCTGTCCAGTGAAAGAACAATGACGAGCTGACCTACACGGACTTCGAGAAGCACGAACACCTTAGCCACAGCTCTGATACCAGTTTGAAGTGAGCGATGCGCAATGGCAATGCAATGTCCTACAATGAAAATGTCGAGTAGAGAGCAAAATGTGAGTAAGAGTAGAGAGTAAGAGTCAAAGAGAGATGCACTAGCATGGAATAGTGGGTTTCTAGCTAACCCTATACTATTCATATTGTCATAGTGAATGACAACTAGACCATCTCCCTGCACATTCAAATCACCCAATAAGTTTCGCAGCTATACCATCTCACATGTTGCCATAGCAACACCTCTATACTCAACCTCTGTACTCAATAAAGCAATTGTTGGTTACTTTTTAGTGCTCCAAGTAACTATTGTACTCCCAAGGAAAAACATGAATCTGCTAGTAGATGTTTTATCGATCTTGCTACCAACTCAATCTACATCTGTATACCCCAAACACCTACACATCCTTACTTGCCCCATTAAAAAATCTATAATGCAAGGTGGAGTTCACATATCTCAATGTACATCTAATTGCATCCAAATGAGGCTTCCTAGGTACTTGCATAAACTGACTCAAAAGTCCAACAGCATAGCTTAAGTCTGCTCATGTGATGGTCATATAGATCAAACTCCCTACTATCTTCCTGAATATAGTAGGGTCCTCTATCTCATCTCCAACATCAATTCTCAACTTTATATTTTGCTCCAAGGGCACTGAAAGAGGCTTACATACTATCATACCATATCTAGATAACATATCCAAGCCATGCTGCCTTTGGGACGGCCATATACCATCTGCACATCTAATCACCTCAATATCAGGAAGATACCTCAACTCACCCAAATTCTTCATCTAAAACTTTTGCTTCAAAAGTCCCTTGACATTAGCAATCCCATTGTTACTATCACCTGTAATAATCAAGTCATCCACATAGATAACTATAACGACCAAACTTATATCACTCTTTCTCACTACATCTAAAACATAAATACCAATATCGACAAGATACTCTTCAATCTTGTTAGACCATGCTCTAGGTGCTTGTATCAGCCCATAGAGCCTCTTCTTTAACATGCACACATATGTGGAATGCTTTAAATCCTCACGACCTACTAGTTGCTCCAGATATACCTCTTTTTGCAAATCACCATGCAAGAAGCCATTCTTCATATCCATTTTCTATAAACCCCCATCTTTCGCTACTGCCAAAGCAATCATACATCTAACAGTTGTCATCCTAGCAACTAGACTGAATTTCTCTTCACAATCTATACCATATGTCTGTACACAGCCTGTTTGGCCTCTAATGCAACTATCTACATTGTTCATCCCGATGAGCATGACCAATAGCCTCCACAAAACAAGTGGACTCAACATCCTCAATTACCTTTACCATATCAACATAATGGTAAACTACATAACCCTCAAAACCAAATCTTTTAACAAAATATCTCACCCTGTTAAACCTGCATATCATTGGATCACTCAATAAAGTCTTTACGTTACCAGGTGCCCTTTATACACTTCGTGTCCTAACTGAAGAATTATCAAGCTCATCATCCAAGCTCTCTAAGCTAGTAAAGTCTCCATCAAGAATTGCATGACTAGTAGATGCATTATTTTCATCTAGCATTTTTTTCTTTTCTTTATCATTACCTACAATACTAGTAGATACACCTAAATATGTGGAGTTGCTCCTTAGTCTCCCAAACCAAGGACTAACTATAGATCTACTACCAAATGATATCTCTAGTCCACTAAGAGTGTGATTTCTTCTTTTCTGTCTACATCTAACTATCATGATCATCAACATCATTTAATGTTTATCTCATCAAAAATAACATTCTAGCTCACTTGAAACTCACCACTAACAAGATTAAAACAACGATATTCTTTCTGCTCAATAAAGCATCCAATGAAAATACTTTTTCAGTCTTTGGGTCCAATTTGCTCATTAATTCATTAAGCACATGAACATATGCAATACGACCAAACACTTTCAAGTGTAATAGATCAGGTTTCTTGCTTATAAAGCATTCTTCCATTGTCATATCATGAACTATAATTATTGGAGACCTATTCAAAATATTGACAACAATATAAACAACCTCAAGCCAAAAATGCTTGGGCATATTTTTTTCAACCCCCATCAATGCCCGTGCAACTTTTACAATATATCTAGTTTTCATTTATACAACTGCATTTTGCTGTGGAATATATTTGTAAATAAACCGCCACTTTATCCCATGAGACCTTAAAAAATTCACTAAACTCCTTAGAGAGGTATTCTCCCCCTCCATCTGATCTCAGGTACTTAACTTTCAAATATGTTATCAAGTATATTCTTGCTTACATCTCTGTCGTGCGAAAATGGTTGTCTTGTTTGCTTTTCAAATTAATATACTTCACAAACTTCACGTAATTCTGCAACTTTGAATATAGGTCAACATAAAACCAACCCTTTCGATTGCAATAATTTCAACTTTTGCAAATTTACATATCCAATGCATTTGTGCCATACTTCAATATTCGTAACCACACATTTATCTTTAGCACACATAGCAACATTTATAGCAAAAATTTCAAAATCCAAAGTAAACATGCAGCCAACTCTACTTCCTTTTATAACCAACTTACACTTAACTAGCTAATACTCCTAGCTATCAAAAGAACCACTACCACTAGTGAATGAAATAGCTCGACCCATCTCATCTGAGAACTCTAATAATGGCAACATCTCCTACTCTATATATGAAACAACATGGCCACGGCCACATCAAGCTTGCCTCTACCGGTAGTGCTAGTAAAGGCTAGCGTATCATCTGCTACACAAGGAAAGAGAGCTCGATAGAATGTCCGCTAGGTGTACTCCTTTGTCATGGCAACCATGGTACGAACCACACATTAAAAGTGTAGCTCATCCTCTTAAAGAAAATCATTGACAATATCCTCATCAATGCGCCTTTAGATGAAAGCAAGATCAACTGCCTCTCCAATCCACCGTCCGGCTTAGCAATGACCCAGCTATCAACCTCTTTCACCTTTCACCGAAGCACTCCTCCCTCAAGATCCTGACCTTTTAGTGTCTCCAATAAGCGCAAATTCACATTCACATAGACCAACTTCTCTAGTTTGCATATACTTAACCTATAAGAGAGGATTTGACATTTATGTGATTTTAGAAATAATTATCTAGACGACTAAAACACAATGCATTTGAATTTACTAATACACATATTTGAGATTTTTTATAAATTACTTTTTTTCCTTAATATAAATATCTACACATATACTCCAAATATGCTCTACTGAACCACTAATGCACTCTAAGAAGAGCACACGAAGAGCAAAGGACTATACCTTGAATATAATACGACAATTTATTTCCCACCAAGATAGTACAAGGCATCTATCATTTCAATGATTCGCATACTTAGGATGGAGGAGATATAAGACAATACAAATTGGCATATCATACCAATCCTCTCTCTCATTTTATACACAGGTGACATCAACTCTACAAGTTGCATGATAACTCTCATTAGTAGTTTTTATTAGCAATTTCACAAAATAAATGTGAAAATTAACGTTTAGTATTTACCTCTCCAAAACAAAGCACAGCAAGATGACATGGCCTCATAAAGCTCATGCACATAATAATAAAGTAAGCTTATAGTATATCCCTTATAATCAAAGAGCCATAAGATAAAATAGAAAGATACAATGGTTTCTTTAATAACCTTCATCTCATCCCAAAACCCATTACTCAATATATAAGTTGTTATTTTTTATGCTTTGACTATTTAACTCTCATTCCATACATTCCACTCCTCACTATATATACGGGTCAACAAATAATATTTTATTTGTACCATTCTTAATACGTAAATCAAACACAAGACTCAAAACACTTAAAAAGTTGAAACATATGTTTTATGTCAAATTTCAATGTATATATAGCATAATTATAATTTATAATAAAAATTATAAATGATTACTTACCAATAAAGACAAAGAATAAATAGCCAAAACGAGTCTGACTTCACAAGGCCGTAGTGACAAACACTTCTGAATAGAGCCAAAGCCAAGGATTTACGAGTGAAAATTTTGATTATGCAAAAGGCTTTTTCCAACATTGGCTCTACCAGAGAAAATACTAGCATATCCTCCACTATGAGATCAATAGTATGAGACACATGGTGTCCATCCAATAGTAAGATAGTCTCTCTTGATATACACATCCATCTTGATACAATTTAAGCTATTATTTGTTATAACTCGAACCACATATTGTGTCTCAATCTCATCTATGACTCTTATTGTAAAAGTTATCCACTCCCTAATAATGCTTAGACCAAGGGCTGAAGCATCGACCACAGGCAACAATGTACTATCGACACAACATGATACCAAGTTATTAATCATGTGTCGGCATACCTACGAATATTAAAAGTAAATAATTATCATAAGTAACTACTAATTGATAAATATCAAATTTGTGCATTTAAAAATTCAAAATAAAAAATATGTATTATATATATTATATATATTTTTTTAAAACATCAAGTAAATATAATTTTCAACTTACTCTATCACTCCATCCATGAGATACAATGCTATAACCATACAAATAATGACATAACTTTAATCCAGTCAACTCATTTTAAATGCAAGTCTCTTGAGCATCTAAGTAAACGATCCTTGATTGAAGACTCTAATCATATGTCGACATATCTACAAGTATTAAGAGTAAATAATTATCATTAGTAACTACTAATTGATAAATATCAAATTTATATACTTAAAAATTAAAAATAAAAAAGTAACATGTATAATAAATATTATGTGGATTATTTTAAAAAAGACATCAAGTAAATATAATTTTCAACTTGCTTTATCACTCCATCCGTAAAATACAATGCTACAGTCATACTAACACCAACATGACTTTAATCCAGTCAACTCATTTTAAATATAAGTCACTTGAGCATCTAAGTGAACGATCCTTAAAGACTCTGAGCTAACCAAATATAAATCAGTAGCTACCACTATAATTACATCAACCAATGCATTGTACAACTTGATATAAACAAATACTCCAGCAATTTTAAATGCACGGTTGTATTGATAGAAAAATCAATACTCTATTACTTAAGCCTATTTCTTGAATCTTGAAATAAAGCGCACTTGCAACATACTTTCTTTGCCTTCTCTCTCTTTTTTTCTTGATTTGCGTACCAAGCCTTACGAGGGTGTAGTGAGTAGAGATATATCCTCACCAACAAAAGAAGTGTTCTTACCAACAAAAAAAGAACTAATACCATATATACATATTACCTCATGATCTATCTCGATAAAATCTACACACCAACCGCACTATCCGATAGCCATGATACTTATGTACTTATTGGCACATTGAAAGCACTTAGAGCATCCTCCTCATCATTTCACCTCACTCGACTTGAGTTTCCACCTCTACTCATATGATTGCTCTTTGCTTGTTTCCATTTTTTTTTAATGAGATTAGTAGCATTCTTAAGAATAACCGCACCTTGGCTAATTTCACCATATGCCAAGAAAATACCCTCGAATACTCCCCTGCAACAATATCCACCCTTGCTCATAGTCCATGTAAGATGCACTCATCCAGGTGGAATTCTCACGCATGTATCTCCACAAAACTTACAAACTACAATTTTGATTCTAGATATTCCATAGCGATAGACAAACAAGGTATCTTCTCAAATATCTCGAGCAAAATCTTTGTGAGGAACCATGATAATCCCAAGTCCACGGCTCAAGCCTTAAGACGGATGAAAAAGGAGAGAGAAAATGAACAAGCCAAAAAAAAAAGATAAAGGAGAGAAAAGATAAGAGAAATAGTAGATAGAAGTAGAAAGAAATGTAGGAGTAAAAAACGATGAAGGAGAGAGAAAGTGATGGAGAAGAAAACAGCTACACTTCGCATAGCCTAGCGATTTGCGTGAGATAAAACAGAGTAGAGAAACTCACGAGTTTGAACAAAAAGTGTTTTTTAAAAAATTGTTTCAACGTTTTCTATAACCCCAAGATGTTTTGTTATAACATTATAGCTTTTTTCCAATTAAAATTTTGTAGCTCAAAAGTTTTGTTTTGCGACTATATTTTGCAAAATGAAACAAAACATTTCAAGGATTTGAGGATTTCACGTTTCATAGGGACAAAACGCATTTTTTAATGACTACAATTCAAAGTTTTGCACTTCTTTTGTTGATAAGGACACATTAGTTACTAATGACATTTATTTACTCTTAACACTCACAGAGACGCCGACACATGATTAATATATTGATATCATATTGTACTGATACTATATGGTTACGTATAGCGGAAGTTTCAATACTTAGCTTAAGCATTATTCGAGAGTGAATTTACTTCCATATCAAAAGGGCCATTAAAAGAAACTATTCCACTATTATATGAACTCCATATGTCTCATATTTGATTGATCTTATGATAGAGAATGTGATAGCACTTCCTTGGATAGAGTCAATCTTGAAAAAAACCTTGTGCATAATCAATTTCTTCAATCTCACAAATCATTGGCTTTGGCTCTATTCAAAAGTGTTAGTCACTATGATATTGTAAAGTCAATAAAAATACGTTTGGACTACTTTTTTGTACCTCATCAGTAAGTAATCTTTTATGATTTTCATTATAAGTTATAATTATGTTACATACACATTGAAAATTCATATAAAACAAATGTTTCAACTTTCCAAGTGTTGTCTTATGTTTCAATTTATTTGTTTAAGATGGCACAAACAAATAATTCTCTTCATCGACTCGTATATAGTCAAGAGTGAAATGCATGAAGTGTAAGTTAAATAATCAAAGCATGAAAAATAACAACTTATATTTTGCGCAATGGGCTTTAGAATGAGATAAAAGCTAAAAAAGAAACATTGTACCCCTCTATTTTATCATGAGATATACACGAGCTTTGTAAGGCCATGTCATCTTGTTGTGTTTTGTCCTAGAGAGATAAATACTACACGTTAACTTATATATTTATTTTATAAAATTTCTAATAAAAACTACTGATAAAATTTATCATGCAACTTTATAGAGTTAATATTATTCATGTATAAAATGAGAGATGAAATTTGTGTTATAAATAAAACTCCATTGTTTCATACTTCCTTTATCCTAAAGATAAGAATCATTGGAGTGATAAAAAGTTTATATCAAGACGAACTCAATACCTTGATTGAGTTTTTAAGTTGGAGAAAAGATATCAATAAGCTCTCTCTCTAGCTTATGATTTATAATTTATTATTGTGTAACTTTGATCATTGATCAATGCCTAATGGTGATTGTCAATATATACTATATTATATATAAACTAATTTTTTATTACTATTGAAATATAAATAAGATTACATAATATGATTCTTTTCATGCATGCTTGTCTCTTTGTGTGCTCTTCCTAGAGTATGCCAGTGATACAATAGAGCAAATTTAGAGCATATATATAGATATTCATACTAAGAAATGAAATAGATCATTTTTTTTCAATCTCATATATGTATATTGATAAATTCAAATCCATTGTGTTTCAGCCATGTAAATATTTATTTCTAAAATCTCACAAATGGCAAACCCTCTCTTACAAGTTAAGCACAAACCAACTAGAGAATATCTATATAAATGTTAATTTGTGCTTATTAAAGAAGCTACGAGACCAAGATCTAGAAAAAGAAAGAGTGTTTTAATAGAAGGTGAAAGAGATTGATACCAAGGTCATTGCCAAGGCTTATAATGAGGAGAAACAATTAATCTTGCTTTTATCCAAAGATATATTGATAAGGATATTCTTTATGATTTTCTTCGAGAAAATAAGCTACACTTTTAACATATAATCCATGCCCAAACACATGCCATGGCTGCCATGACAAAGAAGTCACATCTATAGAACATTCAACAAAGCTCTTATCCTTGTGGAGCACATGATACACAAGCCTCCACTAGCATTGCCCATAGAGACAAGGAAGCTCCTAGACGTCGTGACAGTGATAAGATAAGTTAAGCTACTTTATTCACTAACAACAATAACAATAACACTGATTCTTTTAATAGTCAGAAGTAGTAGCTAATTACTACATACATGATACTTATGACTTTATAATTGATATATTTTATAATTAGTTACTAGATTTTTGCTATAGTTTGTACTAGGATTCAACCAAGAGCTTTAACTCTTTAGTCTTAACTCTTTAGAAGTCGTGATAGTGATAAGATGAGTTAAGCTGCTTCACTCACTAACAGCAGTAATAATAACACTGGTTCTTTTAATAGTCAGAAGTAGTAGCTAATTACTACATACATGATACTTATGACTTTATAATGATATATTTTATAATTAGTTACTTGATTTTTGTTGTAGTTTGTACTAGGATTCAACCATGAGCTTTAACTCTTTAGTCTTAACTCTTGAGTTTTTTCTCATATGTTCTATATTTAAAATTTATGTTATGTTCTACTAACTATCATCTATGCCAAAATATAATGAGTTCTTAATATTAGTTTAATATTTTAACTTTATTTTAAAGTTTATACTATGTTAAATGGATTGTACATATGTATATATAAATTATAATGATTTATTTTCAAAGGATATATTGTTTGTAATTTGTGAATCATGAATGTTAATCTTTAAATAAGTATAATCTAAAATCTTGATAAAAGTTGAAATGAATATTCATATTCTAGCCTTTGAGCTTTTAACTCTAGAGTCTAGGATATATAACTTAAGTTATAAGTACTAATAGTTTCTCTATATAATTTTATTATTATTATTATTATTATTATTATTATTATTCAAAACCTTAAAACCTCAAGATGGCCAACCAAACGAAACATAAAACAAAATCTTGAAATAAGAAACAAAATGAAACGTTCTTTATAACTAAGCTTTGAAAGTGTAAACGAAGCTTTCTAATAAGAGGTATGACAAGCTTTGCATGGCCCTTACATGCCACACCAATCTCTTCCATCGCTTCCATCTCATTTTCTCTAATGCTTAGACGATGTCTATAGAGATAAAGTTAACTCTTGCTCCATTGTGAAAGAAAATCAATGTATTCTGATCTTTGATTTTTCTCCATGCTCTACAAAGGTCAATAACATCTTCATGGGCTTATCACTAACTATATTAAGTAACAAACTAGCTGATCTTTTGAATCTCTAACCCTTTGCATCCTCTTTATTTTAACATTTTATACTTGCTATATATTTATAAAACTAATCTTCCTCCTCGAATAAGATAGTAATGACTTCATTAATTAACAGTTGCAATAAGAATAAAATTCACATAAACTAAAAATACACACGAAAATTCTCTTATCTCCTTTTCTAATCCAAGTGTCTCTTGCTATCAAAGTTAACCAACAAGTCTCCAAACCAATTTGCCCCTTGATTTGCTTGGGAATTGGCTTCACATATCTTTGAAAGACAAATTAAGCCCCTAATCTGATATGGATTGCCTGCCTCTTACTCTTCAATGCTGCTTCACTTTTGACATGGTATCAAATTTTAGGTTCTATGCTCTTCATATGTTTTCTTTGCTGATTTTAGGATTATTTTGACCATTACTGATTAGGCGACTATTGTTCCAACCAAGCGACTTGTCTTTCCTGCATTTTTGTTAGCGTCGACATCCGTACAACCTACATCAGCCCCTCTCATGCCTGCCTACGTGTCAATTCTAGCTTGTGTTTTGCTCTCTCCATCTCCTCCTGACTGGGAGACTGCATTATTAGGCTGATCTTGCTATTTCAGGCAGTTTCTAGCTTATTTTTTTGCCTTTTCGCAACAAACTTCTAGTTTTGGTTAGATATTGGTGAATACTGTATGTGAACTCTTATTTTCTGCAATCTATGCTTGTGGTTTGGCTGTGTTCCCTCTCCAAATCCCTTCTTTTCTCTACTTCTCTTCTAAATTCTCTCCAAATGGCTCATCTGTGCACATCCACTGATGATAAGTTCCATGGAGATTCTAGTGAGGCTCTTGCAGCTTCAAAGAGGGATTCGAAGAAGTCGTCGAAGACCCAATGTTACCACTATGGAAAGAAAGGTCATTTATGAAAGGACATGCAAAGAGTAAGCAACTTCCAAGAAGAAGAAAAAGAAGACAATAAGAGATGTGGACTCCTCTGCCAAGTCATCATTAGCTCCCAACTCGAACTCTGATCCTCCAACCAAGGAGCAATCCAAGGTGTGAAAAGGATCAGCTTCTTTGAATCGTGAGAAGGGCTTGATGGCCCCTTCCTCAACTACTTTCTAGTGGTGGTGACGACGGCATACCTCAAGACTCTCCAGTCCTAGAGAGGGAGTGTAAGAGGGTGGTGAGATAGGACAATCGTACCCCATCTATACATCTACACAGATGCATAGGATCCAAAGAGGAACTTCCCTGACATATTGATTGAAGTCTGGCAAGTTTAAATCCTGAAGCTAGGATTAGCATCTAAGTTCATGATGGGCTATTTATTTGACAAAGAGGATGGTCATGTATGCTACTGAAAGACATTGGAACAAACACAGAGTTATATTATGATCTTCTCTATTTTCAGGAGCTCATATGATCGACCTTGACATCAGGTTCTCTTCGAGGCATCTTGATGGTGGCTTAATCACCCACTGTTTGGGTACCCATGGTTCTACTTGGTGGTTCTATATTGAATGGTTTATAATTCATTCTCATTGTACCATTGTATTAAATCAGATCACCAATGATCTGAGAAAGCGTGTTAACAGATATGTCAATTCATGTGTGTGTCGGTGCATGCAAAGCCTAGACACATTTTTTAGGATATTTTAAGCATTATATGATCTTCATTTTGGTCATATTTAGATTTTATTGCTAGCCAACCTGATCATATTGAGGATATATTTTTGTCCTATATATTCAAGCTCCTTCTCCTCACTCAATCACTCATCTGACATCACACATGTGGAGACTCCATGGAGAGAGGAGCCAATGTCGATGCCTACACAGCCAGTGACTCACTATTATATGCGACTTTCTTGTGTTGGATATATGGATTTCATTTCCCGAGCATACATCTGAGTTCTCATCTGTAATGTGTTCTTCAGTGTTTTTTCTTTCTCTTTCTCTTTTGTCTTGTGTTTCAACAATTTATTACAACATATGTTTAAGCTCCCATTGTTACTCCACTACTAATATTTCCCACTTGCATGGGCAAGTTTTGCCAAGTAGCAACCTTCTAATCCCAGTTTTTAGCATTATTTAGCTTATTAAATTAATTAAATATTAATTTTAAATTTTAATTTAAAAATCATTCTAGTGCTCAAAATTTTATTTTCATCGACCAATTTGTCTTCTAAGTATCCATGAGTAATTATTAGCCCTTAGACCGATATTAACTAATTAATTAATGCCTAGTCTCTAATGTCACCACTGACAGTAATGGCCAATAAATTAGTCTAGGCCAAAATTTGGCACCACATACCACCTTGTACTTATTAAACATAACTTATTACAACTTTTTCTTTTGGTATCAATTGATATTTCAAGATCTTGTGTCCCACATTGTCAAATAATTAACTTGCACCTCACATGTGCAAGTCAGGTTTGCACATTTAATTAACTTTTAATCAAATACCAAGCAAAGCACCAAAATTTCATGTCCTTATGACAATTTGAACAACTTCTTGTGCCAAATACCACTCCTACTCACAAACAAAGCATTTATTTGAAACCATTAATCCCTTACACTAGGGGCAAAGCTTTTCCATATCCTTCCTCGTTATTATGTTTTGGATTTCTAACCCTTTGCATCTTCTTTATCTCAACCTTTTCTCCTTGTTGTCTGTTTGGACATTTCCTTGCCAAATGCCTCTCCTACTCGCAAATAAAGCATCTATTTGCAACCATTAATTGCTTACACTAGGAGCAAAGCTTTTCCATATCCTTTCTTGTTGTTTTTATCTCTCGTCAAGCCTATTTAGAAACCTACCCTTCTTGCAAATCTTGAAATTCTACTTGAGTGACTTTTTTTCATTACCCTTGACTAGAGGATGACTTCCTCTTCTAGCCCTTACTGCCCTTCCTTGAAGAGTTCAAAATTTAAGCAAATTGAGAAGCCTTTGCCGATTGAGCACAAATATATGCTATTGTCCTCAATCAATCTTTGAACTAATCATCATATTTTTCATT
This sequence comes from Lygodium microphyllum, assembly GCF_053477565.2. Lineage (NCBI taxonomy): Eukaryota > Viridiplantae > Streptophyta > Polypodiopsida > Schizaeales > Lygodiaceae > Lygodium > Lygodium microphyllum. Next base: position 15,723,089 of record NC_141147.1, on the reverse strand, counting down.
TTTTTGTTGATCATCCACATCTAAAGGCCTTGAAGGACCCACATTTTGATCTACACCTACATTTATAGCTTGTTACCCATGCATAATGCCTTATCCAAGATCAAGCATTGCATTTTCAAACTAAGAGACATCATCACTACTTGATCCCATCTCATGATATAAAGACTCCCTTGCTATAATACTTAACTGAATACAATCTCAATACTAGAGTAACACTTCCAACTTCCAATCAAGTGCCACAAGCCCACCAATTCAAGGGAGTTGATGGTGTCACAACAAAAAAAACCATGAATCGAACCTCTCTCTAGGAAAAGGCTAGTAATGACTTGATTAAGCACTAATTACAACAAGCATAAAATTTAGATAAATTGAAAATGCAAATGTTACCACTTAATCTTGGATATTCGACACCTGATTAGCCCCAAAACCTAGTGCCCCTTACGCTATTTCTTTATCATGCATTGCAATTGGAAGAAGTGCATTAAGATTATTCCAATCTCCTTCACTTTCCAATGCCTCTTGTGCTGTCATAAATGACCAAAAAGCCTTTTTATCAATTTGTCCCTTGAGTCGCACGAAGATTGACCTTCAATTGGCCCCTGGCTAATCAAAACTTGGCCCCAAATCAATTTGGAGTGGCCTAGCGTCTTGGAAACACTAAAATTACACAATTTTCAACAATTGTTCCAAGTGCCATGGCTTCAAACTTTGAGCAAAAGATCCGAGGTGGTTGCTAAATCCTAATTAGTATTATAAATTATGATTTATAACAATAAATACTCCTACTATCCACTAAATATGACTAATCTTTGTTGCAAATAGTAGAGATTTGCTAAGGTAACATCAGAGATAGCTAAAGGTTAAAAGAGAATGCCGAGGATATAGAAAGTTCAAACTTTTGTCCCCAGAGAGTGACTGAGGTAATAGTCAACATCCCCCCAATTCAACCAAAATGCAATCGTCTGCTACCCATAGGCCTCAATCTACTCTCGCCTACCTACTTTTGGCCTCCATGAGCTATTGCTTTCTATCGTGGTTGCGATGGTTGCTCAATTTCACCTCCTAATTTCTAGCAATGACTAGTATAGTCTCTCCTCCTATGGGTTGACCTTCAAAATGACTCTCTCTCCTCTCCCACCTCCAATCAACCGCCTCTCACTTATATGGGCAAGTTTTGTCACTTGGCAGGTTTTCGAATGGATTTTCCAACCATTTTTTATCTTTCGATTAATCTTTAAATTTAACAATTCTAAAAATTGATTTTAACCCTTGTCCCTATCTTGAAAATTAACCACCTCTCACTTACATGGGCAAGTTTTATCGCTTGGCAAGTTTCCAAGTGGATTTTCAAACCATTTTCAACCATTTAATTAATTTTCAAAATTAACCTTTTTGAAAATTAATTTCAACCCTTATCCCTTCCTAGAAAATTAGTTGTGTCCATCCACAATTGAATTGACTAGGACATTTTGACCCCCAAGTGGACATATGCATTAATTTACCCCTGAACTAGTATTGATTAATTAATTAGTATCTAAATTCTAGCGTCACTATTGACACTTATTGGTCAAATAAATACCCCAGACACAAACTAAAGCCAAGGACTATCGAGAAAAACGGCGTACCAGAGAGACAATAGGGTTTGCAGGGTGAAACACAGAGTGTGTACAGCAAACAATGAGAAAGAAAAGAAACTCAAAAGAACACAATGATGATATCAGATGCATTGAATCATGCTATAAGGAGAAAAGTTGATACAGTGGAGCCGAAGCTGAAAAGATAATTACATTGTCCTGTCTGAATCAAGCGACAGCATATGTAGGGAATCTGCACAGTGAAGGGAGCAAAACGCAATCCTACGCAATAGGAATATCAAAGATGTATACTGAAGGTGAAGGCCAGCTATCGAGGGAGAGAAGTGTAGTCCTCTGATGCCGTCTGAGTGGAGACGAGTGATCACCAGCTATCGAGGGAGTACAGCGCAATCCTCTGAGGCCAATAGAAGAGCCTGGACTGCAAAACGCAAATGCCAAATAATAGAAGTGGGGGCTAGGATACCAAATGCAGACTCCAGCAGCCTCAAATGATGACGCCAACTATAGAGGAGGTCGCCAATCAAAGCAGAAGCCACCAAAATGATCAAACGCAATGTGCAAAGCTTTGCGAAAGATTGACGTCAACTATGGATGATGACACCAGATGGTTGGAGACCCAAAACGCATGTTGTAGGGCTTGCTGGGAAGACACCAACTGTGGTGAAGTAACGCCTAACTAGGAGAAGGCCTTGGTGAAGTAACGCCTAACTGGGAGAAGGCCTCCAAAAGCTAAAACGCAAGCAAGGAGTGCCCAAATGATGGAGGAAAACTGACGCCAACTGATAAGGATGGTCACCAAGGTGTGTGAGCTATCACCAAGATGTGTGGATAACGCCAGCAGATGATGAGGAAGAAGCCACCAACCACGAACCTTGATGTCCTCCTACAAGGGGTGTGGGGACAATGGAGAGTATGGAGAGAGAGAGTGAAGGGGTGTTTGATGAGACAGAAGGAGAGTGAAAAATGAACAGTGAGTGTTGAATGTGTTAAGAGGTGGCCTATAAATAGGCATGCACAATCTAGAGTGGCACACCCATGATGTGGGCGCCCACTAATAAAGTGCCCAGAATAAGGGCGCCAGCCCTTTTTGGGGCTGCTAATGCGAAACCCTAATTGAAGGAGATGAACTGAAGAAATGTTTTCTCAACAAGCACTACCTAGTACCTATCCACTATAACTTATTACAACTTTTGCCTTTCACACCCACTAATGGCCCTATCATTGTAGCACAACTAACTTACACATGACATACATTTGCACATTTAATTAACAACCTAATCAATGCTAAGCAAAGCATCAAAATTTCATATCCTTGTGACAAATAATGTAAAAATGGATATATTGAAGATTGCTATCAATCTAACTCAATGCATCTGTTTGACAAATATACATAAGCCATATCCAAAACTCGTGGATATCGTATATCATCCTATCATGCCTACTCAACAATTGATGGTAGATTATGAAATTCCCACAATTCAAGTTGAGTATATGGGAAAGTTTAATGAAGTTCTTTGGACAGTGGATCCTCAATTAATATTCTTCCGGAAGTAGTTTATCCATCTAGTACATGTTCAAAGTTAGCTCCAACTCCATTTCAGGCGAAGATGGCAAATCAGCAAATATTAAAACCATTAGGTATCCTAAAGCATCAGTTAATCAAGGTTTCTGGTCTAAAATTCAAGGTGAGTTTTGTAGTTTTGTGCAGGGATGATTTTGAATATTCTTATCAAATGTTGCTTGGAAGACCTTCATTTAAGTTGACCACATGGTAGAATTAAGTTGTTCCTAAGACAAAAAACAAAAATCTCAACCTACAAAGGGATGTACACAAAAATGGTGTACATTGACAATGTTGAGCTGGCAAAAACAAGAGCCCACTTAAAATGGAACATAACAAAAACTGTTAGACTAATGGCTAGAACAGAAAGGTAAAAAACATTGGAACTTAAATGCTGTTCAGGCTATAGCAACTTGTGCTGAGGCCAAAACTCGGAAAGCTTGTATACCATGCTTTTTATGTAAGGATAGCCTTATGGCTACAAAGTGGAGATGCCTTCGTTGCCATGATTCATCTCTTCCAGTTTCAGTGTATGGCAGCACTTCCATTAGTACAATGTCTTTTTCCATTTAACAGCCATATTCTCTGCCCCAGTCAGTAGGCAAACCAATCTCCAAATACCTCTTCATAGCATCACATGGATGGCCATCTGCTTCAACTTTATGCAACATCCTAAAGCTAGAGAGTTGAACATTGGTAGAGTGAGGCAGCTGGCTGCCCCAAAGCAGATCAATGTACAAACTACCCTTGACCTTGGCATTGCTAATAAGGAGCAAATGGAAATCATGCCAAGCTGGTGCTTTGATTTGGCTAATTCACATCATTCTGGGGATCTCACTTTCCATCTCTTCATATCTGACTTAGCCTTGCAGTTTCTTGCACAGGTAGCACAAGACACACTGATACGACGCATTTATGCTTAACAAATTTCAATAAACGGGATGCAGTCATTAGTTCCTGAATAATTAACGAACCTGGACCAAGGGAGATATGATGTGAGGCGGTCAGAGACGAACCATAACAATGCTCTTGCAAAGGTGATCGATGGACGCAGCACCCAGCAAGTCACGTCGCTCCTCGAAGGACCTGCTGTAGTAATCATGCGGCACCTTCTGGAACCGAAAGGAAACCACTCCTGCCCGCCTTAACAGAAGACCTAACTTCTCTTCCATGCTGGGAAGTACATTCTGGTTTTCTTTCGCTTCTGTGTCAGGGGCAAAGGTGTCCGTTGCTGCTCCGTTAGAAGAGGACAGATGATGAGAGCAGCTCTCCAGGCGTGCAATCCTTTCCAAGATGCGAAGTTGACGGGATTCGAGCTCCTGCCCCATTTGGGTCCCTAAGCTGGTTGCATGTCTGGACTTCTGTACCGTCGATCTAATTTAGCTGGACTGGCCGGCAACAGTAAAAAGGAAGGAACCTTCCACCCTCCCCTCCCTTCTCCCGCCGGCCCAACGACCTAATAAAGGGAGAGAGCTGGTTTAAGCTCGCTAACTGTATGCGTGTGTGTGTGTGTGTGTGTGTGTGTGTGTCCCAGAGGGAACCAATGAACCATCCTTTAGGCCCAAGGGGGGGGTTTCAAACCCCTCCCCCCCATAAAATTTCTTTTTTGCTAACAAAATTTTTCCCTTACAGAGTTTTCAATTTCCCTTCCCCCCAAAATATTTAAAAAATAAATAAAATTTTCCAGTCAACCCAAAAGAGTACCCTTCTGCCTTTTGCGTGCCTTCTCTATTGTTTAGGATCAGCTGCAAACCACATGATCCCTATGCCTCCTTTGTAGACCCAAAACGATGCAATCATTCCGCGATTGTTAGCCATGCCATGCACTGTGTGTGAAAATCCAGTAAGTTTTTGTTTCAATAGGCCTCATGCACTATTGTGTGGAATGTGAACCCAAATTTGCAATGGTGTTGTGCATGAGATGGATATCACTAGCCAAGAATAGTTATGCCCCCTACACTGTTATGGGCACAATAGGCTGTCACATGAAATGCTAAAATTACAATGAACACCCAATACATTATTGCTGTGCGGAATGTGAGTAGTAGTTGGATATCAGTGGCATATTTCAGTTCGTCCGCCCCATGCTCTGCGTTGACTGGGGACCTATGACCCATAGTGAATGTTAGATTGCATTTTATGTCTTCTTCTATGTGCATTTGTTGGATGTCATTATTCTTGCAAAATGAATCGTGCTGTGAATTTGCATGTTACATTGCTTGGCTATGCAAAATCATTTCTTGAAATACAAAAGGTTATACTATTATGTGAATGGCAAGCATGCATTTACATGTAGCGTCATACATGCCAATGTGTTCAATAAACAGATGATATGGAGTATGCATTCCCAATGCCCTAATTTGTGAAACATACTATGAGGGTGCTAATATCTTATAGTTGATCTCACATTTGAAAATGATTTTCACAGCATTGAACTAAGGGAACAATGTCATTACACTTCTATGCTCCTAGAAAAAAAAAATGGCACTGTGAGTATTGTTTGAACAAAACCATTGCTATGTTGATCAATTGACAACAATGCAAACTCTCATAAAGTCATGTAAAATGTAGCACTTTCAAACTCATCGTGCTTAATGCCAAGCAATTGAACTAAATTATGCAATTTTCTCTTCAACCACATGCTTTTGAGTACGTTGCCATTTGTCCTTTGTTGTTCAAATGTGCATCACAATCTTGCATTTCAATGATGGAAAACTTTGCTGGTTAATTGAAATATACCAAATCAATATACCATGGCACCATGTGAAATTTGTAACAATCACGGATGTTTTGTCTTCAACTACACATTTGCATCGAAAACAAACATCCAAATGAACTAGACCCTACCATGAAATGCCTCTACAAGGTCTAACATAAAGGTACCCTATGCCTCCCCCCCCCCCCCCAAAAAAAAAAAAAACAAGGCACCATGTAAAATTACTGTGAATCTAAGACATGAAATGCTTTTGTTGCTCATTTGTATCTAGAATAAACATGTACATGAAATGATGCACTTTTTTATGTGATTAATTTACTATTTGAATGCTACCATCATGCTTGCATTTTATATAAGAAAGATATTAGATGCAATGAACCCTAAAAAATGGTTTACTATGATTGGTATGCCTCAATATTTGCAACAACACAATGACCTACACATATACTTCATCTAATATTGAATAGCTACCATTCAACATGTTTACTATCAGTTATGAAATAGATATTCACAAATGACAATATGAGAATATATTGACTATTCATGCGTGGGATATCTAGCAACCTTTTGTTTCCAATAGAGACACACCAACATTGTTATCTTTCTTCTTGCATGGCTAGCCCCTCTCAGAACATTGGTAATACTTAAACATACTCTTACATTGTCACTTGTCGTGCTTAGCATTCATTAGAAGAACATGATGTCCATCCACAAAGAGGATGATGACAAAAATAACCAAGAGATAGAAATGGATGCTCTATCCAAGACCTTCCCTTTAATTAAGACACATGGACTATACTCATTTGTATGTATGCATGATGTTGATCATGCAGCCAATGCAAAGAGTGATTGTGGAAAGACGAGACAAGTTTCCCCTCTTTGATTTTTATGTGAAACCTTGCTCTATTGATTGGTGGAATTTCTATGGTCATGCCACGAGAGGAGACAATGTGTAATTCAAAGAGGCTTTTTGCTTTTCAATCCCATTGTTTATGTGTCTCTCAAATATGATGCACAGTCACAAAAGAAAGGGGATATTATGCTACCTTTTAGGACTATTAGTGGCAGAGTTCTTTCTATCGAGAAAATGTTGGTTATTGCTATACTTTGCCTTGCAACTGGAACACGATACAAAGAGATTGGTGAGCACTTTGGGATTGGGAAATCCACTATCTCGAATATTATGTGCAAGTTTGTGGGTGTGATCTTGTTACTCAGATCTTGCTTTATACAATGGCCACATGATGCTAAGAGCATGGGCAAAATCAAGGTTGGATTAATGCTGCATAGGGGGTTTGCCCCATTATTGTGGGGCTCTAGATGTCACCGATGTGAACATGGACAAGTCCAGAGATATCAGTGCATCTAATTTGTTTGATAGGAATAAGAACTACTCCATATCGGTCTAGTGCATTGTGTACGTGGACTTGCACTTCCTAGATGTTTATGCAAGATGGCCAAGTGCAATGCACGACAGTCACATTTTACACAACTCACGATTTTGCGCAGTTAGTGGTCACTATTTGGATTGCATTTCTCTAACAAAGTGTTCCCCGTAAAAGGGTATATAATAGCCAATGGTGGATTTGCTCTAAATGATTGCTCACAACTCCCTGCAAATTGCCATTGATGGACCTGGAGAGGGAGTACAACTACATCATCACCTCCACAATAAGTGTTATTGAGCATGCTTTTGGTCACCTAAAACAACGATGTCATTATTTGAATGGAAAAATTTAATGTCCTTACCCTAAGTTCCTTGCCAAGTGCATTGTTGCATGCTATGCATTGAACAATATTTGCATTGATGGGGGCGAGGATGCATGTGGCATTTTTGTGTATAAGGGTAGACCAATGCTTGCATTGGCACAAGCCCACAATGTAGAGATACAAACAGATTGTCTAGGTTGCTATCTCATGGAATGACATGTTTGATATATCTCATGTTTCTTTGTTTAATGACCTTTTTAACATTCCATGTTTCATCTCTATTCAAAGTTGTGGTTTAGCACCTGCTGTGTTGTCCAATCCTTGCCGATGATGATGACTAATTTTCAACCTGTCTCTACTATTGTCCCGACATACTATCACAACATATGCAATTTTCTAAGCAACTTTATGTACCACTCTATATTCTCGAAGTGTAGTAGGAATGTCATAACTAGAAACTTTATGCCACTTCTAGCATCCCATAAATAATATGACTTGCCATGTAGTATTCAATTAACGATCCAAACCCATGGAAGTACAGAGATCAAGCATATGGCACAATGTTGAAATGTCTTAGAACCATAACATGCTGAGTTGAAAACAAGAGAAGATCAGAGACTCTAATGCATAATGTAGACATGTCATTTGTAAAGATCAGACTTTCAATTGATGATTTAGACCAGTCATTGCACATGCTTGACTTGAGATGATCATCGATGCAGATATGTTGGTGAAGGCAATGGTTAGAGAGAGAGAGAGAGAGAGAGAGAGAGAGAGAGAGAGAGAGAGAGAGAGAGAGAGAGAGAGAGAGAGAGAGAGAGAGAGAGAGAGAGAGAGAGAGAGAGAGAGAGAGAGAGAGAGAGAGAGAGATGGCTTGGCTTGGCTTGGAGTTGATAGGACCACAAAGGTGTGTGTTGATCAACTTGCAGCAAATGAACCCTTCATCCTCCAATCAATTGCTACCACCTATAACTTGATGACTTGCAACCACATGCACAAAGAACTCTATGTTCAGTGGAGCAATAAACAATGCATGCCAAAGGAGGGATGTACATACTATGGAAGGGCCAATTACAAGGAAATCATTACTTGTAAACAACAAAGGTCTTCTGTTTAGTGTTTGGCATGAAAAGTAGGTGATTTAAAGGGGTGCCACATGTTAGAATCAATGGAGGTGAGTGAGGAGGAGTGGAAAGTAGACAATGTGCTAAGCATAGACATTTAAACAACCCAAATTTGGGGAGTTTAGGAGGTGTTCTTGTACCTTTTCCCCAAAAAGGAACGGGTTTTACAATGAATAACCCTTAGAAGGGGTTTGTTATTGCCTAGGGGTTTTTCTTGGAAAATTGAAATTCCAAGAGCACCCCCCCAGCCCTTTGAGAATTTCTCCTTAGTCTTCATTTGCCTCACTTGCATGGGGGTCTTACGCACCTAAAAACTTTATTGCATTTAAAATACTTATTTTAATAATGTTAAATTTTATTCAATAAAGAAGAAATGGATACATCACCCAAAGATATGGTAAGGTCTTAGACCATTGAGGCTAGCTTCTTAGCAAAAACATAAATATCCAGTGCTTTCTCTTCAAGAATATAAGAACAACAAGAAGATCACCATACAAAGTTCTAACACATTCCATGGGCAATTTCCTGTCAGTTCTTCTAGTAGGGAAGCAACCCTTTGCTCACAAAAGATAAAACAAACAATGTGCATTATGCACAATGAATAGCACATTTCATACTTAATTATGTACTATTTTTTATTAATGAAAGTATGGCACAAATTCTTGGATACCAAATTTAGATTTTGTATGACTCAAAAAATTCGATCATATTTTCTATCTCTCCATTGACATAAAACCTTCAAAAAATGCATGCTTTAGTGTCATTATGCTAGCCCCTCATTGTCAATTAAGCACTTTGTGACGTGCATCATTGGGAAGCTCACAATGTTAGACTTCAAGCTCGACTTCTCTATCTTTGGTATGAGTGTACCCGACACTTAGCATGTCAATTGTACACATGTTGACATTGAATAAGTCGGTGTTTAGCTTAGATGTCTTTGGTGTGAATGGACCTGTTGTGACCTTAGGTTGTAAGTACTCTCTTTAGTTATGTGTTATGAAAAAATGAAGAAACGTGTGTGAGCTCTCTACTTTGCACTATTGGCTCCAACTCTTCTCTCACTTTCATCACACAAGACCATCTCACTAGCTCCATGTCTTCTAGTTAGGCATGATTATTCCCTTTTGCTCACAAAACATGAAGGGGGGTTGCACATCACATCAAACTTTACATAGGTGAAATATTTAAAGATTTAGTAATCTGAGTTTAGATTTAGTTTATTTATTGATATACCATATGTGCATAGAGATGTAAGTGAACATATAAATGACTACACACACACGCATGTGCGCACGCACGCACGCACGCACGCACACACACACACACACACACACACACACACACACACACACACACACACACACACACACACACACACACACACACACGCACACACACACACACACACACACACACGCGCGCGCACACGCACACGCGCACACACACACACACACACACACACACACACACACACACACACACACACACACACTTGGGGTATCGTTATATATAGATCTTAGTCCAAAAAGAACATCAATGGTTGACTTTTGTTGCACAAAGAAATGGATCATGGATACATTGCAATCTCTCTCTCTCTCTCTCTCTCTCTCTCTCTCTCTCTCTCTCTCTCTCTCTCTCTCTCTCTCTCTCTCTCTCTCAGGTAAGGTTTTAAATATGGATTTTGTCACATATAAAACATCTACATAAATTCTAGTCTCAAATTTATGAGTCTATCATCGTGATTAAACTTTTGAGAATATAACTCATGGCCAAAGAGTACAGCATTATTGGGTGCTCAAGATCAAGGATTAGCTCTCAATGCACTAGTTATGTGTTGCCTTTATCCAATGCACTTATTTGTGCACATCTACTTAGGAAAAAACTCACACACACATGACATATTTCTAAACCCTTTCATCACATAAGTATGCATTTGCAATCACCTATATTCATTTTCATGCTTATTTGTATATGAAAAGGAAAATGTTAAGTATTTTATTGTTTCAATATGGTTTACTTCGTCTAGTTTAGCACCAAAATTTAGTTGTATGAATATTGATTGTGGCACATGTGAAGATCTCATTATATCCAAGCACATGAAGATTGAGAGTTATCAAGGAGCAACCTTGTCAATATATACCCAATTATTTCCATTCTTACACAAACTTCATGATCTTTTACAATTTTGTGTATATAAAATGGAAATTAGTGCACTTACAACACAAGTGCAACATCACATGCAAGAAAATCGTGCCTTTTTTTTTTGGCTTGAAAGAGTTTTTGGAGTAGCTTGCTTTTACTTGCTTGTAGATGCTTGTTCAATCTCTCAAGTGCTTTTTAAATACTATCCTTTGCATACATGTTGCTTTAGTATTCTTGCACAAATTTGAGTTTGTTAGTCTTAAAACATTTACATTGTTAGCTTGCATACATACTGCTTTAGTATTCTTGTACAAATTTGAGTTAGTCAGTCTTAAGAACATTTACATTGTTAGCTTGGGTGCAAAGCTAATGTCTTTAGGAGAAAATATCATTACAAGTTAGTTAAAACACATACAATTGTAGTTCTTTTCATGCATTAACTCAAGTCTCACTCTCTTTGGGTGATAATAGGAGGCTCCAATGCTCATGCTCCCATTGAAAATTTCACCTATAACATTGCACATACATAAATTGGAGTAAACATAATATGTAGTGCATGCTCGAGTTCATTTAATAATTATTTCTTGGATCTTAGGCACTCCAAACTATTCCTTCGAATGGATGGTTTGTGTCTATTAAACGATAATTGCTCAAACTATTCTATTCAGAATATATACCTTAAAATTGTATTTCCTTTTAATATTTGTGTGCACCATGAAGAGTATGAGTTAAGGCCCACTAACTAAGTGTGTGAGTGAAAGGCCTTAAAGTTCATTAAGGCCCTTAAGTATCCAATACATATGGCTAGTACCCCAGTGGAACTTATGGCATGGGAACTAGCAAGGAAGGTGCTTCATTGAGCAAATCATGGAGAAGAAGATGTACATATGTCTAATAATAGCATCAACAAAGAAATAGAGTCACTTGAAGGAAGGAAACTCTAAAAAACTCACAAGCAAAAGAGAGAAGATCAAGATGTGGAGGATGAGGAGAGTGGTGCCGTTATTGAGCCATTGTGTCACAAGCAAGTTGTGGAAGACTCATTGCCTTTTTTTGAAGAAGATTTTTGGCTTTAAATCAAAGTTAACCCTCACTTTGTCTCACTAATTTACTAGTTGACTTCATCAATAAAAACTAGAAGGTGTCTCTAAGAGAATCACTTTGTCTACTACTAACAAAGTATGTACCAATGTCCTTCGCTTTAACTCCAAGGCTATGTTAGTATTCTTTATAGGGAAGCCAACAAAGCCAATAAACAGTACTACATGATTCAATGCCATTCTCAAAGGCATTGGCTCTGTTGATCAAATCTACTAAAGAGGTTAAGGGTTTTTTGAGGTGGTCTTTGACAAGAAAGAAGTAATTCAAAAGGTACCCTCACAAAGCATCTATTTTTGGGGCATGGATCTGTTGGACGTCATCTATTGGAAATAGGTTGAGTTGGTGGGCTGTAATTTAATCAAGAAAGAGTGTCTGATATAACTAGTGATATAAGAGCTCCTTGTGTACATGGGAATCTACTTCTAGATATTGCCAAAGGGCTTGGAAAGTCACTCTATGTCCCTCCCCTATTGATCCCATTTCGATATATGTTTTGCATGCTAGGGGACATTGAAATGGAAAAGCTTGATGCTTTGGTGGTTAGACATCCCATATGTTGGTGAGCTTAAATTGAAGCTCACTTGGAGCAAATTTGTTGGTGCTTGTTTTAGTTGTGGCCTTTAGGGTCATTACTATAAATAATGCATGAACAATAGGGTAGAGCAAAGACAAAGGAAACATGCATCAAGCAAGGGACATTGGTTTGATGTGGTTAAAAATTCTAACCCTCTAGATGTTAATGTAGTAAAAAATGAAGGTGGTAAGAGCCAAGATACTAATAGTTGGCAGATGGTTAACTACAAGGAGCAAGGTTGTAGCTACAAAGCAAATGATGGAGATTGTGGCAAGAATATCACACAAGCCTCCACATATATGTAACTTTTGTAACAAAGCTTTAATACCCAATAATAGTAGCCAATGCTTTCATAAACATTAACAAAGGTCACTTTTCCAACTCAACAAGGATACGCTAGGATTAATGCTAAGTTCCAAGTGGCATTGGCACAAGACAATTTGGGATGTAGGATGTTAACTTCTTTTTATAAAGGCAAACAAAAATTCAAAATTTCAAGAAATCAAGCAAACAAAGGCAAAATCACTAGAAGCAGTGGAAATAGGGGCATACTAATTGTTGAGTCACATTTTAAAAAATTTGGGTCAAGAATTGTAAGATTTTTATTTCTGGATACTTGTCAATTTTTGAAGGACACTATGTTCTAATTATATTTTTAAAGAGAGCTAAGCTCACTCTCATGCAAATAGTAAAATATTTTTCAAATTAGGGCAAGCAATCATAATAGGCATGAGGTGTTGCAGCCATGGAGCTTCAATCCACTAAGATTAAAGTTAAGAATGCAAGCATAAATCAAAGGAGGCCTAGCTTTGGGCCAAAATAAAGGGTAAGGTGTCCAACCCAAGTCCATGTATTTAAACAAGAAAATGAATGGATAAGCTCATTCTTTTGGTGTGCAATCTTGAGAGAGCTCTCTTCTTGCTTCTTGCTTCTTGCTTCTTGCTCGTGGAGAGAGAGAGGGGGGGGGGGGGGGGGGGCGATTGATGTGTGAAGCTCTTCACATCATCATCATCATTATTATTTGCAAAGCAAGCTTGGAGAAATCGAAGCTATGGAGATGGAGCATGCATGAGGAGCATTGCTTAAATTGTAGAGCCATTGAGGAACCTTCATCGATAGGCTATGACAATAAGGTAAATTGCTATCTTCAATATGGTATTCATGAGAATATGCAATGGTTCTGTGAGAGGTAGCCATAGTTGAGTCACTGAAAGCACTTAAATCAATGAGAATTTTGTTAGATCTGGCATTGATCTTGGAAGGGCACCAACATTTGGTTCCATTGCTATGATTTATGAAATCAATTGAGTAGGGGCATGTTCTCTAATTCGAGTGGTGGAATAGGAGGTTGTACTCCAAAATGCATCATATACTAGTCCACAATGATAATAAATCAAGAGGAGATTGATTCGTAGTGCCTATTGAACTTGTTTTATTTTTGCTTCCATGATTAGCATTAGCTTGTAGAAATGGTAGAAATGCTAACGATTAAGGTCTATAGGAAAGCATTACAAAAAAAAGGTTTTGAGCTATGTTAAACCCTAGGGAAATAAAATGAAAGCAGGGGGCTTGAGCAACTAAGGCCTTGAACTTCGGCCCTCATTGCCTCGCCTCAAACCATAGGCACTCAAGGCCCTAAGCCCTTGACCATAATTGCACAAAGGCCTTAGTGTTGCTTTGAGCGATAGACCTTGTCCCTCCATTGTGACTTGGCCACACAAGCCCCTTGAGAGGTTTGACCTTACCTCTCGATCCTCAAATGGATCCAACATAAGTACTATAGGCCTTCATGGCCTCCCATTGACCCTTGGCTAGAATAGCCCTACTCAGATGGGAACCTACCTACCTAAGGCCTTAGCCTTGGTCTACTTTGGCTTGCCTTCATTGCCCACCTTTGGTGCTCCCAATAGAAGACTACCCACTTGGCAATAGTCACTATTGTGAGAGACAATGACAACTCGGTTACCCTCCCCCCCTCTTAATTCAAACTACCTACATGGCAGCCTAGTGTGGAGTGCCACCTACATACATATAGGCCTTAAACATATCAATCTAATGTGTCCAAGCTAGCCTTAGCCAATTTGATCCAATGGCTTGGATAGGTTGGTGCCATTATTAGGCCCCCCTTTACAGTAATGAGCATAAATTGTGCTTAAGATAAAATCCTCCAAAAGCAACTCAGATGGGCTACATGGCCATCATGACACCATGGATTTATGACTTCTGATGATCCATGGACAACCATACTTGGCCCTCAATTCACATTGGGCACCCCATGGCCATATCAAGCCTTAGACATAATCTCAATTGGGCATGTTGTTATCATGGCCTTGGTAATAAAGGCTTTGTTTACTATTGGGTGTCCTACCACAAAAAGCTTTTAACCTACTACTCAAGCAACTGTTGCACGTCATCCACACTCAGACTAACACTCAAGGGTATGACCATTATCTTAGGCATCGTGCTTGTCACCTATGGCTATTGTACTAGCCACATTAACTCATAACCATAAAGCACATTCTCTTCCACCATAAAGTTGAGCTATCATGCTCATAGACACCCATGAAATTCTTGCTAACCTTGACCCTTGAGTTGGCCTCCTAAGGCCTCAACCCTCTCCCTTGGACCATCAATCATTGGCCATTTACTTGCATGCCACTCTTGGCCTCTCAAACTTGAGCATCCATGTGTAGGACTCAACCCTCGACCCCATGTAGTAGGACTCAACCTACAGCCACATACACCACCCTCAACCTTCCCTTTTAGGTTCTACCCTCACACTTGACCACCTTTGGCTTGTACGAAGTTAGCCCTTGCCCATTGCATAGCCACCCCACAATGTTGGTGCTTGGCCACATGATCTCACCCACACTAACCAACCACTATGCTATATTAGCCTTAATCCAATCCATAATACTGCAACCATTCTTTGTGAGCTCAACCAT
Organism: Lygodium microphyllum; assembly: GCF_053477565.2. Classification (NCBI taxonomy): domain Eukaryota; kingdom Viridiplantae; phylum Streptophyta; class Polypodiopsida; order Schizaeales; family Lygodiaceae; genus Lygodium; species Lygodium microphyllum. The sequence goes on along the minus strand of NC_141147.1, from coordinate 15,707,621 downwards.
AAAGTGGTGAGAGTGACCAAGTGCACATCCTAACTTCCTAGTGGATGTTTGATCTAGAGCTTTAGACCCACATCCATTGAGCATTCATCATCTTATCAATCGAGTTTGTTATAGCCCCATGGGGACATGCCTCAAGCAATTAGAATGGAACTTGCTAGTCAATGAACGTACTTGGTGAATGGCACACCTTTTTGGGGCATCACAAGGATGCTTAGTGGAGGACAATGCAACTCAATTAGAACATCAACAACACATCCACTTCCTTGGGCATAAGATTGGACCTTAAGTACATAAAGGACTTAAACCAACTTGATTGTAACTCGTGTTCATGGGGCACATTCTTTGTCACACCACCCTCCCATAGGTCACTCATAGATACTCATAGTTAGGATAGGGTAAGCGTCCACTCACATTCATCTTCACCCAAGTGATCACCCATTCTTAGGCAGTTGAGACTATGACTCGTAAATCACATGGTCATGCAATGCATTGGACCTGTAGATGCATTAATTGGTCATGGCACTCTTGTATATAGATCATGCATAGGCAAACTGATGCATACACACACTAGGAGCATCATAAGCATTTAGGGCACACTCTTAGGAATCGCATGCGTAGACATTAGCACTCTTGACATGGAACCTTTAAGAAACATGCTCTTAAGCTATACAGTCATATGCCTCATGCTTGAGTAGAGTGCAAGTCCTTTTGACTACACATTCAAACAAACCCCATACCTTTAGGAACATTACCAACCCCTAGATCCCATCACTACTCGGTCATTCAACTAGGAACTTGGTTTAGGCCTCATGTCTCCATCCTATTATAGTAGGTGACAATCATTTAACCAAGCCTTGAAACAATAGAATTACCCACAAGAACCATACCATTGCATGTAGGAAAAGCATAAAGAATGTATCCACATCACATGTGCCCTCAAGCACACATTTCAATGCCTGTATGCTCACAAGATAATGCATGTTAAGTCAAGCATACATCCTAGAATGTCACATAATTCTCTGGCACTCCCTTGCACTTTGTTGACACTTGACTTATGCACTTAGGCATACAACGTTGGTCACATATTCTAGGAATGTGTAAGTCCAACTCGCATTGGTAGTGCATTGGTTGCACCACACACACTGCACCTTGACACTGCATCCAACCTTAGGTGCATCTACTTGAAGTTGTGGGAACTACAAGGCCCAATAATCTGGAACAAGCTCAAAGGTGCACCCTTAAAGCCTCGCATTGTAAAGCTCCTCATTTCTAATCCCATTAATGAACATCATGATAACATTTTTCATGGGTCACTTAGATGTTAGGATTCTCTTATAGAGACTCCAAATATGAGTAATAGAGTCATGGATTTCTTGCTCTTTTGACTCAAATTCATGAGATTGACTAATCAAATTATTCACATACCTAGCTTCCAACAATCTGTTGACAAAGAGATCCCTGATTAAGTCAAGACTAGTGTGCTCAATATCACCCATGCTGGTGAACCAAGTTTTCCCCTTTTTACCAAAACATTTATTTTTCCATAGTCAGTGTGACTCAATGCTATGCAATTATTTTTGTGATAGTGGTGCTCAAACATGCCATTTACTTATTGATTCAATTATGACGTGCAAACAAGCATTCAATCATAATTCTTACAATCACACAATAGGCAATCTAGGTACTCTTTCTCTTGTGATCCAACTACTTTGGGAGTGTCTTTGCAAGTTAGTGCAAGATTACAGTCTTCTTAGGGTTGGTTGTCTCTCTAGATGTAGTCAGTCTTGTTGGGTCTAATCATGTCACATCCTAAGGTTTAACTGTTATCGCAAGTTAGCATCTCCACTCAGGTTATTTCCATGCTTTGCACTTCTTATCAACCTCTTTGGTCACACTTGGGTGAGTCCTAAGGCAATGGAAGTTTTCTAAGGCCTAATGTAGTTGCTCAAGTAAATGAGGTGTAGTCGAGTGCAATGTTGGGGATGTGATTATGGCCTAAGGTATTAAGATTGTACATTGGCATTCAACTAGCTATTAGGCTCACAACAAAGTTGTCCAAGGCAATATGACTCCCAATGGAACTCCTTGACAAAGGCATAGGATCTGAGTTTGGACATGAGCTTCCTTATGCAAGCTAAAATGCAAGAGGACTCTAGTATTGCTAAAGTTCCTTATGCAAATGAGAGTATGATTCCAATAGGGCCCTATGAGATGGTGTTTCAATGCAACCATGGAGTGCACAAGTAGATGATACTATGCTTGTAAGGGTAAGTGTGTCTCTTAATCATGAAATTTGAATTGATGCTCCGTAAATCTCAACATTGACTTGCCCTTATTGGGCAATGAGTCTCGTTGTGAGTACATGGAAAGAACAGGTTGCATCAACATTTTTCCTGTTTACTTTCTTAGTAAGCAAAGCACTCTCTACATGCTTGAGCTGAAAGTCACCTTCATGAGGGTTTGTACTCATAGCAGTGTGAAATGTATTCTAAGACTCAAGCAATGTGACAAGCAAGAAAAGAGACTTGACATTCTCCTCAAACTTAAGACCTTGTGAAGTAAGCTAACTGAAAATTGCATGAAACTCATATAAATGAGAAGATATAGGCATCCCTTCCTTCATGCAAAGGTCCATGATTTCCTTAAGATGATACAACTAAGTTGTAGCACTTTGCTTATCATAGAGATCATAAATCTTTTTCCATAATGCATAAGCACCACCCTCATTCTTAATAACATTGAAATATACTTGTGTTGACAATGACAAGATGATGGTAAACTTGCATAGCTCATCAAGATCTTCCCATTCCTATACATCATAAAGTTTTGGCTTTATGCCATTTAATTTCAAAGGCTTGACTTGCTTCTTTTGCACCAATACCTACAAAATATAAGTCTTCCAATATTGGAAGTTACCATCCAACTTCTCTATGTTGAATATAGCACTATCATTGGAAGCATTTGAAGTACTTGCCACTATGTGTGCCAAACAAAGAGAGTGCAAGCTACTGTAATAACAAAAAATCAACCCCAAAACAAAGCCAAAAAGCATGCAACAAGAAGAAGACAGAGCCAATATATTATTCTCCACAAGAAAAAGCATTGAATATGAATACAAGTGTTTACTCTCAAAGCAATTACTCAAAAACAATTTTTCAGTATGGTTATTCGTAAAACTACAACAAATCAATATGTAAGTATAGGTAAACATGCAAAACAATAAGCTCCCATTGCCAGGAACATTTGGCTAGCAACTTGAATGCACAATGAAACTAGTAGTGTAGCATAAACCATCGAGTACCAAATACTTTCAAAACATCCAAGGTGTTAGGTACATAGATGCATACTGCAATGCATGCCAAGCATGTATCCACCATTGACAACCAAATGACAATATGTTATAGAACGTGCCCAAATCAAAGGTAAATTAGGCCATAGTAATAAACCTCTATAGTGATAGTCTATGCATAAGCTAACAAAACATAAGAGAGTCTCTACTGACTCAAATGAACCAAGATCTACATAGAAAATACCAAGTACTCCCATTGGACCAAGATCCATGTAGAAAGATACTCCCATTGGAGCAAATCGAGAGTATCCAAAGAAGCAAAAAAAGCTCAATGCATAGTACTCATAGCATCCATGTGCCCAAAGTACATCATGTATACATTCAAAAGCACAAATATTCAATATGTCATCAAGCCCTCAAGTGGAAATCACTAGAGAAATTATCCATTGTCCAAATGAAACCAAGTGAACTCAAATCCAATACATAAATCTCAATATAAGCACATTCAGGCATAAAAAACAATGTTAAGCATCAACATAACCATGTAGCATACCCAAATAGTATGTAGGCATTCAATACATAGATATTAATTGTGAATGATTACTATCCAAACTAGATCTATTCTATTTTGTGTAAAATAGACAACTAAAAATTGCACACAATCAACTCTATGGGTACTCAAATATGTACTTCTCATTGTAGTATTTGTTTCTAGCCATAGAACGGCTTGATTCGATATCATATACAAAAGTTATGTCCAAAATATGAAAGTGATATCAAGCTACCATAACAGTCTACGACTTCTAAAACATGCTCTATATCCACTCAAAATGGATAGAATGGCTGCTTCTTAGCTCAATAAGTACTCAACAAGGCTCATTGAGCCTTGGGAAACTCCTCAACTAGCCTAGAACAAGTATTGAAGGTAGGGAAGCCAATGTATATCTAAAATGGACTAAAATGTGAAAGCTATAAGTCAAGCTCACTTCCAGGACTGAATGCAATGTTAGTGAAGCTCCTCGAATGCCCACTTTGATACCAGTTGAAAGGTGGAGCAAGAGTGGAAGCACAAGTAGAAGCAAGAGCTATAGAGGTTCAAGTAAGAGAGATCAAGATGGTATGTGGAAACTCCAATGATCACAATGTGTGACTTGTCTTCTCCTATTCTATTGTCATGTAAAGAATAAAGAATGAAGCAATAGTAATGAGCAACTACGATCTATAGTGTATAGGTGTGCAAACGATAAGTACAAGTAGATGCAAGTAGCTAGGCACAAGTGACCTTTAATCCCCCAATATCTAGAATGCTAGTAGTTTGATTTGGTGGTGACATATATATCATGAACATATATATCTATGACATTTCTTTGTATGCACTCCCAAACTCTTTGACAACACTATCAAAGAAAATGATGAATATAACTTTTATATTATTGGCTCAATCTTAAAATTGAGCCTCTAGCTTCCTTTAGGAGATTCTCTATCTTGAAATTGAAGGTCAGTCTTAAAATTGAGGCTCTACCTTTCTCCATTAAGATGTAGTATCTATAATTCTTATAGATTGCATTTGTGTCTTTGCTATTTCAAAAATTCTCATTTAAGAGAAAAACTAATGAAAATTTAAATGAGTTATGCATTGTTGTTCCATGTATTTAGAATATGGATATTGTTTATTGTAGAGAGTAGATAAAGTAGAAAAAGAGGCATCAAGAGGAAAAACTCAAGGTGGAAAGTAGATAAAGTAGAAAAAGAGGCATCAAGAGGAAAAACTCAAGGTGGAAAAAGGAAAAAGACGCCTCACAAAGGAATGGCCTCGAAAAAATCCCAAAAGCATGGGAACAACTAGGTGGAGTCTAAGGTGCAACCATGGAAGCTGCAAAAGAGCCAAAAGTGAGAAGGCGCACCTCTAAATATAAAGGCGCAGCCAAAATCTTTGTAAAAGAGTGCGAAGCTTCCTCCTGTGCAATTTGTAACCATGGATGGGTGGTAGGACTAAGCTAGGAAGTTAGGGCAAAGGGAAAAAGGGCCTAAGGTCACGGCCGGCCATGTAAAAAGGGGATGACCACCCAAGGGAAAGAGGGCATGTATATAAGCCAAAAAGTTAATGGAAACTCTCATTCTTGGTGTGTGGCAAAAAGCTTATTCTTCTTCTTCTCTTCTTATTGCCTTATTGTGTGTGCTTGAGTGAGGGAGTGTGAGAGAGTGAGGGAGTGAGTGTGTGAGAGTGAGGGATTGAGGAGAAGAAGCTCCCCATCTCCTCTCTCCATCTTCTTCTCTTCTCTTCCCTTCTCGTGTCTCGTGTAGCTATGGAGAGTGGAGCTTGACAGAGAGGAATTGAGGTTGCTCGATCTTACATCAAGGATCGTGAAGTTATCGACATGTAGCACAGGAGACGAGGGTACTCGATGAGGCATCAAGGTAAGCTCACTATACCCCATAGGTAGGGAGAGTGCGTCGGCTATGTGAGAGGTAGCCATGGCCGCTCGGCTTGAAACACTTGACCAATAAGCCGTTTGTAGGTCTCAGGGGTTGAGCGAGAGAGCTCCCTTCATTTTGGTTCCATTGCCAGGACTGACCGATTCGAGCCTTGAGCGTCATGCGCTTCGAATCAAGCATGGAAGTAGGGTTTCATCCCCGAATCGGTGTTTGAGGTAGATAGGAGATTTAGGAGTGTTAATAGTTGAAAAAAAGTAAGTATTTTTGGGTTTGGATGTGTAGATGGGTAGGATAAAGAATCATGAACATTATCTTGTGATTTTTGTTTGCATTTAGGTAGGATAGGACCAAAGTATGGTGAGCGAACACGGTAGGGTATGGTTGCTGTAAAGAGGGTACAACCAAGGAAAATTTGAAGGAAAAGGGGGTTTGGAAGCCTAAGGATTAAGGGGAGTGAACTTGGAGGCAAGGATTGAGTGGGGTAGGACCCTAAAAACCCCAAGGGTGGGGGAAGTGACCTCATTTGACCATTTGTGATTATGAGAGAGCTTGAGAGAGAGAGAGAGAGAGAGAGAGAGAGAGAGAGAGAGAGAGAGAGAGAGAGAGAGAGAGAGAGAGAGAGAGAGAGAGAGAGAGAGAGAGAGAGAGAGAGAGAGAGAGAGAGAGAGAGAGAGAGAGAGAGAGAGAGAGATGCTAATCACAAAGGAGATCACATGCTTTGATTATGGTGTTTTCTATTGATCCAGGTACGTAAGAATCTTCTTTATATGCCATTGATGTGATTTGGAAGGTATGACAGGGGGTTGTGATGAGTGCTAGGAGAAATCAAGAAAAACCGTGTTGTCGCACCTGCGCACTATCCAGTTGGCAGACCAGGTTGCAGCTGTCTAACTCTCAAAGTAGGACAGTTGGGTTGTCCGACTGTGGTAGTCGACAGTCGCGAGTTGTTTGCCGACTGTGGTAGTCGGACCATCCGATGGGTCCAGTCGGACCAACCTCATCTGATTAGACTCCCCATCAACCAATCGAACAACTTGTCCAATCGGACTCACCTCGATCAGATCGCCTGATCTGATCGAACCACACAAAAAATCAAACCAAACTTTGAATATGACTAGCCATGACCAATTGGACCATCCGATCAGACGCTAGACTCGGACTGTTCAACTCCTATAATTAGACCGATAGTCTGAATTTGGAAATCGGACCACTAGGGTAGAACACAAAATCACTAAACCAGGACCACTTGCCCAGCTCAAAACTAGTACATCCCAATGCACCTCTAGAAACCTGACTCGGCTTGTTGAAGCCAAAAATCAGAGAAAACCACAATTGTACAGTCTAGAAGTGACCTCTAGCAACCTTGGCCAAGAGACCAACTTGACTTAGAGCAAAAAATCAACCTTAATATGGTAAACTAGCCTTGACGGAGTGTATAGAGAGTAGCATAGACCCACACAATCCAGAGACCCCATGCTTAGAGCCATACTAGGCCGTAGACAAGCCAAGGGGGTAGCCATACCTGTATGATTATTTTGTTTTGTTTGCACTCCCCACAATGATTTATTTTACACGTGTACCAAAAAAACGGAAAGCTTGATTTTGCACCTACACAACAGAGCACCTAGCAACTGAGTGTACATAAGTTGAGGACTGTTTTCAATAACAAGGAACACACTTAGACATAATAACTCGAAGGAACCTACCAGTAGGTGGAGACCCCAAAACATAGTTGGGTGCCTTAGAGCCCCCTTGATAGGACCTTCAGAGATGGCTCCAGGATTGAAAGGATAGTAAGATTGAGGGCAAAGCCCTACTAGAGCTTCTCGGACTGATTGACAACCTCATGGAGCGGGAAGCAGGAATGATTTCATGAGCAAACACAGACCAAAGAAACGATCAGCTAGACTTGGGTGAATCCCCAATCGCAGTTCAGGACATGGTCAAGGAGTACAACCTACTAACTAGGATGGTAATACATAATAGGCTAGTAGACGAGGTAGTGGGAAGCCTAGAGGAAGAGAGGAAAGTAATTAGGAAAGCGTTGCAAGGCATAATCACCTACAACCGTGAGCAGAGAGCTAGGAAGTTGTATCAAGACATAGATGTGCATGAAGCTTGATGTGTGCTAGCATTAGCCGGTAGAAGCAAGGCAGGACCAAACACGGAGAGAGAGAGAGAGAGAGAGAGAGAGAGAGAGAGAGAGAGAGAGAGAGAGAGAGAGAGAGAGAGAGAGAGAGAGAGAGAGAGAGAGAGAGAGAGAGAGAGAGAGAGAGAGAGAGAGAGAGAGAGCACTAGAGGCAGACCTTGCACTGAGCAAGCTTGTGACTAAGTGGCTCATGGACAACATGGCTATCGAATAGAGTGCAGTAGTGCTAGTGACCTCGCTACTCTCATGCCTAGGAATTACTCAGGGGGCGAAGATCCAATAAAAAATCCCATGTAGTAGCTAAGTAGCTGGACAAGTACTAGCCTAGTAGCAATCGGTACAACTTCATGGAGCAGTTTGAGCAAGTTTGCGAGGCAAACAGTCTCACGGACCTTGCTCAACTCTCCTAGGCTTTTGGGCTTTGCTTAGGTGATAAAGGTAAGATGTGGTACACTAGCTTAGACGGGTGGCACAGCGAGAAAACTTTGCCTGACTAAAAGATCTCTTCATAAAGAGATTCTTGGAAGCAGGGTACTTTGACAACCTCATAGTCCGACTGATGAACATTAGTCAAAGGGACAAGGAAGACATAAGAGACTATGTCACTCATGTGCGCACCCTCTTTAAGAGAATCCCTGCGAATGAGTGATCCAATGAAAGAGTTGTCTCCACCGTTTTCATAAACAGAATCCGCAATGACGAGGAATTGTAGAAAGCCTTAGCAAGAAACTCTAGCTTGCAGTGAAACATGCTAGCTAGGGTCTTTGACGAAGCAATTAGGGTGGATGACCAGCTGTGAGAGAGGAGCTCTCGAAGCTTGAATGGCGAGAACTCTAGTCAGAGGACCTCGGAGAGGACCACAACCTCTAGCGAGAGATCGACCCCTAACACAAAGGACAAGGGGAAGAGTATATATTAAGACCAGGAGCTAGCCGAGGTAAGGATGGAGCTAGCACGACTGCAGGAATTGGTGAGGAAATTAGCGTGACTGCATGTCCAATGTGTGTACTATAGTGGCAAGCACCTCCCTGTCGAGTGCCAAGATCCTAGATCTAGGCCTTGTGTGCGAATTGCAGTAGCTTCGACCATGACGGCCTACACTGTAGATTGCTTAGGATATTTTTCTACACGCAATAGTACAATCAGTCAACCTAGGAAACATGTCACCAAATTGTTGAGATATCGAGCTCTACTCATGATACGCCAGGGTGACCGTTGTGTATTTATGTCACCGACTTGTCAGTTGCAGACGCGGTTGGTACACCGCCCATGAATAATAGCTACATGATAGCTATCCTTATCTACTCTAGTTCGTGGCTCAGTTAGTATGCCACCGTAGTTAGTTGAGTTTGGTTTTGAGACCCATATAGAGGGTTCTTCTATTTCTTTGTACTTGAGTTCTTTTGGCTTACACAACTAAGAAGAGGAAAACTGTTTTCAGCCTCCACCCTTGTGTGTCTTCCCCCATTGTGCAAGCAAGAAAGCTTCAAGCGAGACTCCTTCCTTCTCTCCCACAATCTTGACATGGTATCAGAGCCTTGTTCGTGGTAAGGAGCTCAAGAAAGCAAGCCAAGCTCACGGTGGTCTGGTAAGAGGAGCAGTGTTGCTTTCATTTTCTGTTTTGGGAGCAGATCTCTGTAGGTAGCACAGCCGGAAATTGCAGGAGTGCATTGTCTCAGGTTGAGACGCCCTTCGCGGTGAAGCAAGAGGGCAGTATATGCTGCGGGAAAGGGCTTTAGCCCTTGGCGACCTTGTTTTTTTGATTTGAGGCCATTTCGGGGCCTGTTTTGCAGACGGAAGTTTTCTGCACGCACTCAGAAAAAGGCCCTGTTTTATGCTGTGCGACCACTGTTCTACAGGTCGGTGAAAAATTACCACAGAGATTGCATCGTATGCTTGTGTGCAGAGACATTGGGAGTTACTGAATCATCCCTTTTGCCTGTTGATGCAAAATCGTCACTAGGAAGTGACTGTGTGGTCAAATACCACTTTCGCCAGTTTTGCAGATTTGCCCTTGTGAGGGTGAAGCTGTGTTTTTTGCAGTGACAGAATTTCTTGCAGTATTCTGTAATGGCGTCTGATTCTCTTTCACAGATTGTCACTGAAAAGCTTGACAAGAACAACTTCCAGGCATGGAAGTTTAGAATGACGAATTTCCTTATGGGAAAAGGATATTGGGAATTTGTTGCAGGAAATGAAGAAGAACCAGTTCTTCCTGATGTTCCCAATCAACAACAAATGCAGGCATTTAAAACATGGCATGAGAGAGCCAGGAAAGTTATGTATTGGCTGTCTATCAGTATTTCAGACTCTATGATTGTGCATATTCAGGATGCAAGTACGCCAAAGGAGGCATGGGATACTTTGTCAAAAATGTTTAGCACAAATACGCAAGCCAGGAAAATGCAGCTCAAGCAAGAGTTGCATAATGTGCAAAGAGAAAGTATGAGCATCAACGACTACCACATGAAGGTGAAGAAGATTGCAGATGCACTTGCTTCCATTGGGTCGCCAGTGGAAGATGATGATTTAGTTTCCGTGACCTTGAATGGTCTAGGAAAGGATTATGCACAGTTTCGGACATCCATTTCAGTTCGTGAAAGATTTCCTGATTTTGAGGAGTTGATTGCTCTTCTAATTTCTAAGGAACAGAGAAATGGTGGTGCATCTTCTTCAGGAGGAACTTCAAAAGAAGCTGTCTTCTACTCAAATGCTGGAAGAGGTAGAGGCAGAGGTAGAGGAGGCCGATTTGGAGGCCGTGGCAGAAATCAGAATATGCAGCAAACTCAAGAAAACCAGTCCTATGGAGGAGGACGTGGTAACTCTAGAGGCAGGGGGAGCCAAAGAGGTCGTGGTGGATGGCAAAGAGGCCAAAATGCAAACAGTAATGTTGAATGCTACTATTGTGGTAAAATGGGACATATGGCTAAAGACTGCTACAAAAAGCAGAATGACATCATGAATGGAAAACTGCAACAAGGAAATTATGCATCTTCTAGCAGACAGGGTGATGACAGAAATGAGCATTTGTTCATGGTGCAGCACATGAACAATTCTATGACAAGTGCAGAAGAAAGCAATGATGTATGGTATGTTGACTCAGGTGCATCAAACCACATGACAGGTCATGCAGAATGGATGGAGGATGTAAGGAAAATGGAAAAACCAGGATTTGTGGAGACTGGTGATGATACTGCACATCCGATTGTGCAGATTGGAAAAATTCCTTTGTCTATGCAGGATGGGAAAAAGAAATACCTGTCCGATGTATTTCATGTCCCGAATATTACCAAGAATCTGGTTTCAGTTGGTCAAATGGTTGAACAGGGCTTGCAGGTCAGATTTAATCCTCATGGATGCTTTGTTGAGGATATGAAAAATAAAGGTCGCTTGATAGCAAAAGGAAAGAAGAAGGGCAGAATGTTTACATTGGATGCAGACATGTCTGAATTGAGTGCAGCAATGTTTGCACATGGGACCAGTGTAGTTGCAGATATTGATATCTGGCATAAACGCATTGGTCATGTTAATGTACAGCGACTTAAATCAATGCAGGCCCAAAATATTGTTGCAGGATTGCCCAAATTCAAGGTTGCAGAAATGCATAAGGTATGTGAAGCCTGTCAGTTTGGAAAACAGGCAAGGAAACCATTTCCTAGACATGTTCAAGAGAGTGAGAAGCCATTGGAATTAATTCACTCTGATGTGTGGACAACTAAAGCTGCATCTCTTGGAGGCTGTCATTATTTTGTCAGTTTTATTGATGACTATAGCAGAAAAGTTTGGGTGTATTTTATGAAAAAGAAAAGTGAAGTTTTTGGGCATTTCAAAACTCTTAAAGCTATGGTTGAAAAAGAAACAGGCTTGCAGATAAAATGCCTAAGGTCAGATGGAGGGGGAGAGTACCTCTCAAATGAGTTTGCAAAGTTCTTGCAGGAGCATGGCATAAAGCAGCAATATTCATGCAGTTATACCCCACAACAAAATGGAATTGCAGAAAGGAAAAACAGGCATATTGGAGAGGTATCTCGTGCCATGCTCAATGAAAAAGACTTGCCAGATTTTTATTGGGCTGAAGCAGTTGCTACAGCAGTCTACATAATGAACAGGACTCCCACTGCAGCAATACATGGAATGACTCCAGAGGAGAGGTATACTGGTAGGAAACCAGATATTTCTCATTTGAAAATTTTTGGTTGCATTGCCTATGTACATGTGCCAGATGAGCTGAGATCCAAGTTGGATCCAAAAGCTGAGAAGTGCATCTTTATTGGTTACTCTCTGCAGCAAAAAGGGTATAGATGCTATAACCCTTCTACTCGTAAGTTTACAGTGAGCAGAGATATTGTTTTTGATGAGATGAGTAGCTGGTATAAACCAGTAAATGTGATTGATGATGAAGATGCACAAAATGGTAATGCTACACAGAATTCACAGCAGCAGTCACAAAATATTAGTGGACCTGGAGCGTCCTCTAGCAGTGGTTCACATTCTTCGCCATGGACAGGCAGATTGAGATCAGGAGAATCTTCTCAAAGCAATGCAGATAGTGGTATGCAGGTATCACGAAAAGGAAAAGAGAAGGTTGATCAGCCCATGTTTGATGTGAATGCAGGTCACTCTTATGTGGATGGTGAATCCAGTGGCTCAGAACAGAGCATTGATGATGAGTTGGGTATTCCTTCTATTGTTACACCTGGAGTAAGGAAGACCAGGGATGTTTTGAGAGCACCTGGGAGTGAACCTACTTTGCGCAGGTCTACAAGAGCTAGGTATCCTGTGGATAGGCTGAAATATGATGGATTTACAGCCATTCACTATGCATATATGGTCAAAGTGATACATGAACCAGAACCCACATCTTTTGAGCAAGCCATGGGAAAAGAAAAATGGGAGAAAGCCATGGATGAAGAAATGGATGCCTTGGAAGCAAACGCTACATGGGAATTGGTACCTTTGCCTAAAGGTAAGAATGCAATTGGCTGTAAGTGGGTTTATAAGGTGAAGCACAATGCTGATGGTTCTGTGAACAGATACAAGGCAAGATTAGTAGTCAAGGGGTATGCACAAACATATGGCATTGACTATGAAGAAACATTCAGTCCGGTTGCAAGGATGGCAACCGTAAGAGCAGTCATTGCTATGGCTGCATCAAAGGGATGGTCTTTACATCAGATGGATGTAAAGAATGCCTTCTTGCATGGTGATTTGCAAGAAGAGGTCTATATGGAGCAGCCACCAGGTTATGTGCATGCTGTTCATCCTGAGTTTGTTTGCAGGTTGAAGAAAGCCTTGTATGGCTTGAAGCAAGCACCTAGAGCATGGTCTGACAAGATAGGACAGTATCTTGTCACTATTGGCTTTCAGATTTCCAAGGCAGATTTCTCACTTTATGTGAGAAAAACAGAGAAAGGTATTATGCTGCTTGTCATTTATGTTGATGATTTGATTATGACAGGTGACAGTGATGAAGATATCCTTCATGTGAAAATGCTATTGAAGCAGAAGTTTGAGATGAAGGATTTGGGAGAGCTGCGTTATTTCTTGGGCATTGAGGTGATTAGATCACCAAGTGGGATACAGCTCTTGCAGAGGCAATATGGATTGGACATGCTGTCCAAATATGGGATGACAGGCTGTAAGCCTATTTCAGTTCCTTTGGAGCAGAATGTGAAGCTGAGCACAGATGCAGGTGAGCTTCTAGAAGACCCTACTATGTACAGACGCATAGTAGGAAGTTTGATTTATATGACTATTACCAGGCCAGATTTGAGCTATGTTGTTGGATTGGTAAGTCAGTTTATGCAGGCTCCAAGGAAACCACATTTGGATGCGGCTAGACGCATACTCAGGTATGTGAAGTCCACATTGCAGTATGGACTATTTTATGAGACTGGGGTTCAGATACAGTTGCATGGATACACTGATGCTGATTGGGCTGGTAGTATTTCTGATAGACGATCTACCAGTGGATATGTGTTCTCTTTTGGGAGTGCTGCAGTCACTTGGAGCAGCAAGAAACAGCCTACAGTTGCCTTGTCGAGCACAGAGGCTGAGTACAGGGGTGCAGCAATGGCTGCATGTGAGGTAGCTTGGTTGCATAAGCTACTTTATGATATGCATCAGTCTACAGATGGGCCAGTTGTCATTTATTGTGACAACATGAGTAGTATACACTTGGCAAATAACCCAGTCTATCATGCTAGAACAAAGCACATTGAGGTGCATTATCACTATGTGGGAGAGAGGGTTTTACTAGGTCTTATTGATCTAGTTTATGTCAGCACAGAGGATCAGGTAGCTGACATATTCACGAAGGCATTGGGCGCAGAGAAGCTGCGCAAGTTCAGAGACCTGCTTGGTGTGCAGGAATTGGGATTGAGCTCGAGGGGGAGTGTTGAGATATCGAGCTCTACTCGTGATACGCCAGGGTGACCGTTGTGTATTTATGTCACCGACTTGTCAGTTGCAGACGCGGTTGGTACACCGCCCATGAATAATAGCTACATGATAGCTATCCTTATCTACTCTAGTTCGTGGCTCAGTTAGTATGCCACCGTAGTTAGTTGAGTTTGGTTTTGAGACCCATATAGAGGGTTCTTCTATTTCTTTGTACTTGAGTTCTTTTGGCTTACACAACTAAGAAGAGGAAAACTGTTTTCAGCCTCCACCCTTGTGTGTCTTCCCCCATTGTGCAAGCAAGAAAGCTTCAAGCGAGACTCCTTCCTTCTCTCCCACAATCTTGGCACAAATTTCTTTGGAAGAGGAGCCCAACTAGCGCTTTCAGCACCAAACGATGCAAAATCAGCCATCCCTAGGGTGTAGATCAACCCAATAGGCATACCTAGGCCACCAAGTCCCTACGTAACCCATCTACCAAGCAATGCTCCAGTCCACTATGTGGAGGAGCCTAACGAAGATGAAGCCTATGTGAAACCTTATGTCTCGTATGATGAAGAGGACAATCTAGTCCTGATGAGTACTTGGGATGGCGTTAGGTAGAGGATTCACAGGGCCAACCCAAGATCCAATCTTGTGTTGGACTTGTGGTCACCTAGGCCATATCTCATCATGATGTCCAAAGAGAGAAGAAGCAAACAGGAAAAAATTCGACCTCAGATGTGTTGAGTGCGACATCACTCATCTCTTCGCCAATTTCCCTAGATGAAAGCCATCCTCTAGCTCGAAAATCATGTCATTAGTGCCTTTGGGGTTGTTCGGAGTTGAGACATTCGACAACGAGGACACACCCATCCCAATGCATGTCATGACCAGAGCACAAATGAAGCAAGCATGCATATCATTTCCTGGGCCTAGAAACTTAGACACAGCCTCAATAGGAAAGAAGAGCCGAAGGAGAAGGAAGAAAAGACTAACGCAAAGGTCACACTTAAGATTGAGGATGCGACAACACTATTGATTGGCAAGAAGGTCATGAATGTAGGGGTAGAGACCACCACCCCAATGACGATAGAGAAAGGGAGTGCCAAGGTAAGGGAAGTATCCTCACCCCAGGTGCCAGCTTGAGGCAATAGCCAAAGTCAAGGAGTGGGGAAAGGAAGCCCAAGAGCACCTCAAGGACGTTGAGCCTATCTTAGAGGACAAGATCGAGGATCTCTCTAACGTGAGCACGCTAGTCTCACTTGCACGACCAAGGTTAAGGGACACACCCATGCCATAGGCGATGCTATCTAGGCCAAGTTTAGATGCTACAGGCCAATCGGTCAGTCAAGAGACCAATGGTCAAGAAGCACAAACCTAGGAGAGAGGCAAGCAACCAACAACCTCCTCACGACGTTAGTGACCACCCTAGTGACTTTGAGTTTAGGAGACCTACTCAGGCAGCACCCCACTCTATGGCAAGAGTTGAAACACTGGGTGGAAGAACCGATGGAGCATGTTGTCGCTGACTTGCAAGATCATGATGTAGTCACACAGATGTTGAGATATCGAGCTCCACTGGTGATATGCCAGGGTGACCGTTGTGCATTTATGTCACCGAATTGTTAGTTGCAGATGCGGTTGGTACACCGCCCATGAATAATAGCTAGATGACAGCTATCCTTATCTACTCTAGTTCGTGGTTCAATTAGTATGTCACCTTAGTTAGTTGAGTTTGGTATGAGATCCATATATAGGGTTCTTCTATTTCTTTGTATGAGAGTTCTTTTGGCTTACACAACTAAGAAGAGGAAAACTATTTTTAGCCTCCACCTTTGTGTGTATTCCCCCATTGTGTAAGTGAGAAAGCTACAAGTGAGACTCCTTCCTTCTCTCCCATAATCTTGACAGCAGATACCTAGGTTGACGATGTAGTCAGTGCCAAAGTTATTACACGTTAACAACTTATTGGGAAGGTACTTAGATTCACGTCTTCTTGCCTATCCTAGCCCTAGGAGACGTAACACGGAACAGAATCGTAGATACGAGGGCAGGAGTGAGTGTGTTGAGCCATGCTATGCTCCAAGCTTGGGGAAACCAGCCTGTTGAAACTGCCAGGTTCCAACATCATTCTAGCTAACGGAATGAAAGTTAGGCCATTTGGAGTCTTGAAGAATTGGCCAGTGAAGATTGTGGGTGTCCAGTTCTCTATGAACTTCATCATCATGAAGGAAGTGGACTACGACATTTTGCTAGGCCGACCTTGGATGAGGAATACTCGAGTTGTTGAAGACTGGGGCAATGGTCTAATCTTCTTAGGAAACCAAATGAAAGCATTGAGGGTCGAGATGGACACTTGGAAGACGACCCCCGTCGACCTAGATGCCTTCTCTACCATGCTCAAGGGTGATGTGCCAGTAAAGAAATTGTACAGTCCATTAACCAAGTACATTCCTTGCCTTGAGGATGAGTGAGATTGGATGCAGGTCCTAGTGGCCATCGATCTCCCATTCTTAGACGAAGAGAAGACGTAAGAACATGCTGCAAAAACTATGAGTGTGTCAAAGAAGGATCCCACATTGCCACTCTGCATGATGGCCAGGAGCTCAAGCAACCAACCAAGGTCTATCTCTTTTTATATCCCTAGCAATAGGCTAGAACTTCACAAGATCCTAGAATACCTAACATGCAGATTGGCCAGCAACCCTGTTGCTAATCTCAAGCCCCTCAAAGATCTGTTGGACGAGCCTAAGTGGAAATGGACTAAGGTGTATGATTTGAACTTACTGTACAATTGGGCCTTAGTCATTGATGAAGGACAAGCTAGAGACGAGAGTCTAGGGGATGACGAGGAATCATGAGGAGTCGATTCCAATGATGAGTGTCAAAGGACTAAAGTTCTTGCACGAAAGGATAAGATGGAGTTAATCCCTATCATTGCATGACAACCCTTTGAGAAATGGGAAATCGACTTCATTGGACCCATTATTCCCACATCATAATACTCACATGCTAGATACATCATCATAGCAAACTAACTATCTTACAAAATGGGGCAAGGCACGAGCCACCAGGAAGAACGACTCTAGGACCACAATGAAGTTCTTATGGGAGTATGTTATCTCACGATTTGGTTGCCCTATCGAAATAGTAAGTGACCAAGGCACTCACTTCGTCAATGAGGTGATTGCCCACTTGCTCTCAACCTTCTTAATCATCCACAGGAAATCCTCACCCTACTACCCTCAAGCCAATGGCCAAGCGGAATCCACGAACAAGATCTTAGTCAATGTTCTTACGAAGGTAGTTTCTACCTCGCGAAGTGACTGGGACAACAAACTTATGGCAGCATTATGGGCTTATCAAACATCCTATAAAACAGATGAAGGACAGACACCCTTTAGGTTGACCTATGGGAGTGAGGCAATCTTGCCATTAGAATCCTTTGTCCCTAGCTTGAGGATAGTAGTACAGGAGAGATGGGAAGGAAAGGAATCTTGGACTAACCGTCTCATGGAATTGGAACGACTCTTTGAGAATCGGCTCATAGCCACCCACGCCCTAATTTGCGAGAAAGCACGATGGAAGATGTAGTTCGACAAGCATGTCAAACAACACGACTTTGAGTAGGAAGACCTTGTTTTTCTCTACTTGGTAAAGGGTCATAAGCAGAAAATAAAATTATGAGGATTAGGACCTTTTCGAGTGTGCACCATTAGTAGGATGGGCAACATAGAACTTGGAACCCTTGAAGGTGAGGGTATAGGCTTCTTTAATGGCAGTCACATGAAGAAGTACTACCCTCTCACACATCCACTGCATGAGCCCCCTATGCTAGAAGCCCCTGTCAATGTCCACATAGCCACCATCACTGAATTAGAGGATGAGGATGAGGAGGTAGTAGCACCAGCAAACCTTGGCATCATGACCCCACTTAGTGCACACACACATTTGATGCCTTGATTGACAAGGGAGCTGACTTCAATGTATTGACTCATGCTCATTAGACCCTCATTGGTCAATCACAGTTGCAACCCATTAACGCTAAACTCAACCCATTTAGGGGCAAGTCATATGCACTCCTAGGGAGGTGCAATATCGTAGTCTCTATCAAGTTTGAGAGCCTACAAGTCATCTTTTATGTATTGCCAAATAGGAAGGATGCATGCTAGAATCATTGTTAGGATGCACTTTCAAGAAGCAAGAAAATTGCAACGCAGATTATGATTTGTAGCATATTCACCTTTTCATTGGCAACCTTTGAATCGTGACAGCTTTCAATAAGGGCAGCAAGGCTCCACCAAAGCCTACTATGCCACCGATAGAGATACCTAGGACCAAGCCATCTAGATTACAAAACCCACCCAGACTACAAAACCACCGCCAACTAAGGCCATCCCCAAAGCCACAGTTCCCATGCTTAAATGGGTACCAAGGCACCAAAACTAACCTACTCATACCAAGCAAACACAGCCCCGCAAGGCTAACAACTATCATTCGAAACCTAAGAGACTGACCCGACGCTGTCGATGTAGGCACACAATCAAGCTGCAATGGATCCCCAAAGATTTGTTGTGAACCCAAGGATACTACAAAGGCAACAGCTGGATATGGGTACCCAACAAGGGAAATCCTAGAAGCATAGCCCACCACGACCATCGCTTGCCACCCCACCCCAGGCATCCCCACTCCTGCTAAGGCAGTGAATACCTAGGAAACTTGAGCTGCAAAGCCTACAGAACCTGTGATGATTGAAGTAAAAAAACCCCAACTAATCTATCAAACAACGCAACAACCTGATACCCCAAAATCATCTAAGTCCAGAGAGTTTGGGATCCTAGTGGTTGTGCAAGAAGAAGGCAATGCACCATCTATGCCACTGGAGCCACCCTTAGTCCCCCAAAGCAACACTAGATACACGGATCAGACTACGTAGTTACCCTTAGATACATCACTGTCTAGTCCACTATCCCTCGAACCATCATTGTCTAGGTCAATTCCACCCCAGGCCCACTAGCAGATCTTAGGCCTTTCTACGAGCGACGTTCATTTCTATCGATCGCCAAGGACCTATTTGAGAATACGGGAGATGACTTGGTGGCTTACATCAAGCTCTTGGACAACACTTTCACCACGTTTGCTAGGAGCTATGAAAGACTTGTTGACCTCAGCTTGCTTGATGAACCCCTTGCCTCTAATGTTCATTCCTTATCCTGCATTGAAAGGGAGCTATGGATCGAAGGTTGGACTCGAGAGCTATGGTGGGAGAGCAAGAGCAAGAAAGGGAGAGACTAGAAACGGGAACTCCAACAGTCACAATGTGTGACCGGGCCTTCCTTTATTTAAACTGTCACTAAAAGAATAAAGAATAAATTGACGGTGATGGGCGCCCGCCACCTGCAGTGTACAGTGGCGGTGACTGTCAGTGTAGTAATACACGCGCAACTAGGCAGAGGCGCCTTTACCCCCAACAACCTCCCACTTAAAGGCGAATCAGCCCGAGTGAGGAGTGAAAAGAAAAAGAAAAAAGACAGTATAACAAAATGAGGAAAGACGTCATCTCATCCCACGCCCATCAACCTCCTGAGGAAGGCAAAGTGCTCTGTAGAGAGGCTTTTCGTGAGCAGATCTACAGGATTCTGGTCAGTCGAGATCTTGACAAGATCAACAGACTTGTCCTCGAAGACCCCACGTATGAAGTGATACCTTACCTCAATGTGTTTCGTCTTTGCATGGAAGACCGGATTCTTGGCTAACTGAATAGCACTCATAGAATCCGAATGCAGTGTAGGGATAGCATCAATACCAAGGTCAACAACTAAACGACCCAACCAAATGGCCTCCTTGCAAGCCTCAGTGGTGGCTGCAACATACTTGGTCTCTGTAGTAGAAAGTTCTGTGCATTTCTGCACCCTGGACATCCAAGAAATAGCACCTCCAGCATAGGTGAATACATAGCCGGAAGTGGACTTCCTACTATCTGCATGTCCTGCATAATCAAAGTCAGTGTACCCCACGACTCTTGTATCCTGGCTACCATAGCATATGCACATATCTGCAATGCCCTTCAGGTACCTCATGATACCCTTCACGGCATCCCAATGCTTCTTGCCAGGTGTAGCCATATAGCGTGCTACAACACCAACTGCAAAGGCCTTATCTGGACGAGTGGCTATCATGGCATACATAAGACTGCCCACTACGGATGCATAGGGAATCTTGGCCATCTCGGCCCTCTGCTCATCTGTCTGCAGACAATCAGCCTGTGATACCTTCACATAAGAAGGCAATGGATAGCCAATAGGCTTTACGTCCTGCATGCGGAAGCGCTCAAGGACTTTATGAATGCACTCCCTTTGTGACAAGTAGAGGAGTCCCTGATCCTTGTTGCGTCTAATGCGCATACCAAGTATGTGAGCGGCCTGTCCCAGATCTTTCATCTCAAAGCTCTTCTTGAGCTGAGCCTTAAGAGCATCTAGCTCATCATGAGCTTTCCTTGCTATCAGCATATCATCCACATAGAGTACCAAAATCAATAAAGAACCATCACGGGCTTTCTTCGTGTAAAGACACAGATCCATAGCACTCCGGTTATAGCCCTGTGATGACTGCATAAAGGCATCAAACTTATGATACCACTCCCTAGGTGCCTGTTTCAAGCCATAAAGACTTTTCTTTAATTTACACACTAGGTGCTGCTTGCTAGGTTCTACAAAGCCCTTAGGCTGCTCCATATAAATCTCATCATGCAAGTCCCCATGTAAGAAAGCCGTCTTGACATCCATCTGGTATAAATCCAAGTCAAGTTGAGCAACCAAAGCCAAGACTAAGTGCAGGGTGGTCATCTTAACCACAGGAGAAAAGATATCGTCAAAGTCCACACATGCTCTTGCTTAAAACCCTTTGCTACCAATCTAGCCTTGTATGCCGGCTTGGGGTGTCCAGGGGTACTTTTTAGCTTGTACACCCATTTGCATGGCAAAGCCTTCTTGCCCATAGGCAAGGAAACCAAATCCCAAGTGTCATTCTTATGCAGGGAGTCTATCTCAGACTGCATAGCCCTCTCCCAAGAGTGACTGTCACCCCTGCACATAGCCTCATCATAGGTGAAAGGCTCTCCTGCATCTGTAACCAAGACATAATGCATCGAGGGTTGAAATCTATCAGGTGGACGTCTGTCTCTAGTAGATCGTCTCACGGCAGGCTCTACTGCCTGCCCAGTTGCCTGTCCAACACCCTGACCACGAGCATCTGCTACTGCAGCTGTAGGCTGTCCAACTAGCTATGCGGGAGCTCTCGGCTCCTCCTGAAATATGACCCTGCGGATCTCAACAACTGTCTTAGGCTGCCTATGCATCTTGTCTTCATGGAAGACTACATCATGATTGCGGATGACTTTCCGCGCCTACGGATCGCAAAGACGGTAAACCATCTCGCATGCATCCCCATAACCAAGGAAAATGCATTTCACACTCTTGGGATCCATCTTACTTCTATTGTCCCTGGGCACATGGCAAAATCCTCACATCCAAAGACACGGAGATGCGCATAAGAGGGGGGTTTTCCAGTCTATACCTTCTCTACAACCTGGAAATCCAAACCACTAGAAGGTGATCTGTTTATGACATTCACAACTGTACTAACTGCCTCAGCCCAAAAGCTCTGTGGTAGGCCTGCATGGCTAAGCATATTGTGTGCATTCTCCTGGATGGTTCTATTCATCCACTCAATCAAACCATTCTGGGGGGGGTGTAGGGGACCGTCAACTGATGCTTAATACCCCTCTCATCACATAACTGCTCAAAAGCACATGAGACATACTCACCCCCATTAACTGTCCTTAGGCATTTTAGCCTATACCCAGACTGGTTCTCAACCAATGCAAGCCATCTCTGAAACACAACCAAGACATCGGATTTCAGTTTAATGGGATAAGCCCAAACTTTCCGTGAAAAATCATCTATGAACGTAATAAAATACTTTGCACCACCCATAGACTGACAAGGCATGGGCCCACAGACATCCGAATGTACCAATGCCAAGGGCTCACTCATGCGTGGCCTACCAGACTTCTTATGCACCCAGTACTCTTCAACATGTGGATTTCTTCTAAGGTCAAATTAGTGCCTCGTGCCACTAGCCATACTTGTGGAACCTTGGGCAGTGCGTGTTGAATGGAAGAACAAATGTTCCATGTATGGTCCACATTATCATTACAAAACCAAATGAACTGACGCCGCATTCCATGTTGATTGCTAGCTTTTCCTCTTGAGCTAGACCACTCCATGATGCCCCAAAATGAAGATGCAGGCACCCCATGTGATGTATTTTTTATAGGTTTTTTGCATTTTCCCTCTCTAGCTTCCAACCATCCTTGACATTGAGGGGGGGATGAAAAGAGAGGAAAAAGATAACAAAATTGGAGAGAGAGAGAGAGCATTGAGATCAAAGAGAAAAAATTAGAAGAGAGAGGAGAGAGAGAATTAGGAGAAGAAAGGGAGAGAGAGAGAGAGGGGGAGGTGAGAGAAGAGAAAAAAGATCAAATTTTTGGAGGGAGAGAGAGAAGGGGAGGTGAGATGAAAGAGAAAAGAAATTTAAAATTAGAAGAGAGAGAGAATTGAGAGAAGAAAGAAGAGAGAGAGAGAGAGAAAATGTGAGAAGAGAGAGAAAAGAAACTATTTGAAGGGAGAGAGAGAAAATAGAAAAAATTGAGAGAGAGATAGCTTAGGAGAGAGAGAAAAGAAAACAAACTTGAAGGAGAGAGAGATGAAAAGAGAAAGAAAAGAAAGAAAACTTTTTGAAAGGGGGGAGAGAGAGAGAGAGAAGGAAAGAAAAAAATTGAAGGGAGTGAGAGAGGTGAGAAGAGAGAGAAAAGAAAAAATTGAAGGGAGAGAGGAGAGGAGAAAAATTAAAAAATTGAAGAGAGAGAGAGAGAGAGAGAGGGGGGGGGAGGTGAAAAGAGAGGAAAATGATAAAAAATTTCGACAAAGAGAGAGAGAGCTAAGATCAAAGAGAAAAAATTAGAAGGGAGAGGAGAGAGAGATTTGAGAGAAGAAAGAAGAGTGAGAAAATAGATTTTTTTTTGAAGGGGGAGAGGAAAGAGAAAAAATGAGAGAGCGAGATAGGTGAGAAGAGAGAGAAAAGAAAAAACTTGAAGGAGAGAGAGGTGAGAAGAGAGAGAAAAGAAAGAGATATTTTTGAAAGGAGAGAGAGATAGAGAAAGAAAGAAAAAAATTTGAAGGGATAGAGAAAGAGGTGAGAAGGGAGAGAAAAGAAAAAATGAAGGCATAGAGATCAGAGAGGAGAGAAGAGAGAAGAGAGGGAAGGAAAAGGAAGAGGTGAGAAGAGAGAGAGTGGAAGAGGGAAAAAATCAAGCGAGAGATGTGAGAAGAAAGAGAGAGAGAGAATTTAGAGAAGTATATATATATATATATATATATATATATATATATATATATATATATATATATATATATATATATATAGATATGAAAAAGTGTGAACAGAGAGAAAATAAAATTTGAAGGGGGAGACAGATAGAGAGAGTTGAGAAGAGAGGAAAATGATAAAGAATTTGAAGGGGAGAGAGAGAGGGAGGGAGGGAGGGAGGGAGAGAGAGAGAGAGAGAGAGAGAGAGAGAGAGAGAGAGAGAGAGAGAGAGAGAGAGAGAGAGAGAGAGAGAGAGAGAGAGAGAGAAGAGAGAGAGGAAAAATGTGAGAAGAGAGAAAAAAGGGAAGAAATTGAAAGGCAAGAGAGAAAAGGGAAAAAATTGAGAGAGAGAGAGAGAGAGAGAGGTGAGAAGAGAGAAAAGAAAAAACTTGAGAGAGAGAAAATAAATTAAAAGATTGAAGGGGGGGAGAGAGAAGTGAGGAGAGAAGAGAAAGAAAAATAATTTGAAGAGAGAGATAGAGAGAGAGAGAGAGAGAGAGAGAGAGAGAGAGAGAGAGATGAAAAAGTGTGAACAGAGAGAAAAGAAAATTTGAAGGGGGAGACAGATAGAGAGAGTTGAGAAGAGAGGAAAATGATAAAGAATTTGAAGGGGAGAGAGAGAGAGAGGGAGGGAGGGAGGGAGGGAGGGAGGGAGGGAGGGAGAGAGAGAGAGAGAGAGAGAGAGAGAGAGAGAGAGAGAGAGAGAGAGAGAGAGAGATGAAAAAGTGTGAACAGAGAGAAAATAAAATTTGAAGGGGGAGACAGATAGAGAGAGTTGAGAAGAGAGGAAAATGATAAAGAATTTGAAGGGGGGAGAGAGAGAGAGAGAGAGAGAGAGAGAGAGAGAGAGAGAGAGAGAGAGAGAGAGAGAGAGAGAGAGAAGAGAGAGAGGAAAAATGTGAGAAGAGAGAAAAAAGGGAAGAAATTGAAAGGCAAGAGAGAAAAGGGAAAAAATTGAGAGAGAGAGAGAGAGAGAGAGAGAGAGAGAGAGAGAGAGAGAGAGAGAGAGAGAGAGAGAGAGAGAGAGAGGTGAGAAGAGAGAAAAGAAAAAACTTGAGGGAGAGAAAATAAATTAAAAGATTGAAGGGGGGGAGAGAGAAGTGAGGAGAGAAGAGAAAGAAAAATAATTTGAAGAGAGAGAGAGAGAGAGAGAGAGAGAGAGAGAGAGAGAGAGAGAGAGAGAGATGAAAAAGTGTGAACAGAGAGAAAAGAAAATTTGAAGGGGGAGACAGATAGAGAGAGTTGAGAAGAGAGGAAAATGATAAAGAATTTGAAGGGGGGGAGAGAGAGAGAGAGAGAGAGAGAGAGAGAGAGAGAGAGAGAGAGAGAGAGAGAGAGAGAGAGAGAGAAGAGAGAGAGGAAAAATGTGAGAAGAGAGAAAAAAGGAAAGAAATTGAAAGGCAAGAGAGAAAAGGGAAAAAATTGAGAGAGAGAGAGAGAGAGAGAGAGAGAGAGAGAGAGAGAGAGAGAGAGAGAGAGAGAGAGAGAGAGAGAGAGAGGTGAGAAGAGAGAAAAGAAAAAACTTGAGAGAGAGAAAATAAATTAAAAGATTGAAGGGGGGAGAGAGAAGTGAGGAGAGAAGAGAAAGAAAAATAATTTGAAGAGAGAGATAGAGAGAGAGAGAGAGAGAGAGAGAGAGAGAGAGAGAGAGAGAGGGGGGGAAGGAAGGAGAGAATGAAAATTTAAAGAGAGAGAGAGGTGAGAAGAGACAAAAAGAAAGATTTTTTTTTGAAGGAAATAGGGAGAGGAGAGAGGAAAACATCAAGAGGAAGAGGTGAGGAGAGAGTAAGAGAAAAAACTTGAGAGAGATAAACAAGCGAGGAGTGAGAAAATAAAAAACTGAAGAGAGAGAGAGAAGAAATAAAAAATAGAGAGAGAGAGAGAGAGAAGAAAGAAACACAAATTGAAGGGAGAGAGGGAAGAATTAAGAGAAGAAAAAAGAGAGAGAGAGAGGTGAGAAGAGAGAGAAAAGGATGAAACAAAAAATGATAAAAATTAGAAAGAGAAAAAAATTACGTAAGAGAGAGAGAGAGAGGTGAGAAGAGAGAGAAAATAGAGAATGAGAAAAAAACTTGAGAGAGAGAGGAAAGAAAAAAAGAAATTCAAAGGAGAGAGGAAAGAGAAAATATTGAGAGCGAGAGGTGAGAAGAGAGAGAAATTAAAAATTTGAGAGAGAGAAAACGAGGTAAAAATTTAAAGGGAGAGAGAATGAAGAGGGAAAACAATATTTGAATATGGAGGGGAACTTCAAGCTCTACCACGAGTCCTACGGACCACTTATTGCTCAAGTGTTTCAAACCGAGCGACCATGGCTACCTCTCACATAGCCGACGCGCAATGCCTACCTCACGGGTGTAGTGAGCTTACCTTGATGCTCGATCGAGTACCCTCCTCTTTCTTGCACACCGGTAGCTCCACGATCCTTGAGGCAAGGTCAAGCAACCTCAATCCCTCTCCCATGAGCTTCATCCTCCATAGCCACGCGTGAGACAAGAGAAGAGAAGAGAGGAGGAGAAGATGAAGAGAGAAGATGGAGAGCTTCTTCTCCAAGATCCCTCACTCTTACACAATCACTCCCTCACTCCCTCACACTCTCTCAATCCCTCTCTCAAGCACAAGCAAGAAGGCAAGAAACAAGAGAAGAAGAAGAAGAAGCTTTGGCCACACACAAGAATGAGCTTCCCATTCACTTTTCAACTTTATATACATGCCCTATTTTTCATGGGCGGTCATCCCCCTTTTTTACATGGCCGGCCATTAGCCTAGGCCCATTTCTCATTTCCCATCGTTCTAGTCTACTATCCTATCCCCAACTAATGTATATTATTTGCACAGGAGTGAGCCTGGTGCTCTCTTACAAGGTTTTGGAAGTGTTTTTGCACTTAATGGTGCGCTTTTCATTCTTTTACTCTCCTTGGGCGACTCTAAAACTTCTTGAGGGTCGTGCCTGCGCATTTAATTTTTTCCAGGGTCTAGTTGCTAGTTAAGGCGCCTTTTCCTTCTTTTATTTTCTTTTTTTCATTTCCCACTCCTTTGTGCTGCGGTAAACAGAATAAAGAGAGAATAAAAATTTGAGAGAGAGGGAAAATTTGAGTGAGAGAGAGAAAAGGAGGAGAAATGGATTGTCAAGCAAAGTTGACATCCAACTTCACTTGCCACTTCATGGCAGCTTCGTGCGGAGCGGCATTCACTAGTGAACACAAAGCATATCATAATCATTAGTCCTATTAGAATCCAAAAAAGCATGTAAATTTTGTGGGAATGATCTCCTTGGGATAAAATAGTCCAAGGTGCCAAGCACCGCTCAAATAATGAAATATACAAATTTTTATCTACTAACAATGTTCAGTGTATAAGCTATCCACAAACATGCTTATCTGTGAGACTTCAAATTGAATGTCAAGCCACATAATGCATACATAAATCTGTTGGGGGTAAAGGCGCCTCTACCTAGCCACCCGTGTATTACTACACTGATAGTCACCACCACTGCACATTGCAGGTGGCGGACGCTCATCACCGTCACTTTATTCTTTATTCTTTTAGTGACAGTTTGAATAAAGGAAGGCTCGGTCACACATTGTGACCATTGGAGTTCCCATTTCTAGTCTCTCCCTTTCTTGCTCTTGCTCTCCCGCCATAGCTCTCGAGTCCAACCTTCGATCCGTCGCTCCCTTTCAACTGGTATCAGAGCTTTGCTTTTCGAATCTTGAGCTTAGTTCATGGCATTCTTAGCATCCCATAGACTCCCTACTTGAATTGGGTCTCCTTCTCGGCAGCCATATCCGACTCCTTCGAGCTCCCATCACTCCCCGGCTTCCCGAGCACCTTCCCGGCATTGTTGGGCACCTTTAGGCATTACATCAAAGGTATTTGACCATTTTCTTCAGGGTTTACTTCAGTTCTCAGGTCTCACAGGCTGTAAACAAGATTGGGGCAGCCACCATCGAAGCTCCCTTGCTTCATATCTCACTTGCCTTTGAACAAGACTTGCTGGAGCTTGTTTGAGGCCTTCCTTGGCTTTAACCGGACCCCTCCAAAGCTTGGCCACCATTTTTTGCAGTCCCAGGACTAGAATTTATAGTTGGCAGAGTCATGCAGCCCTCCCATATGTGTCTTCAGCATTGACAGTCACAACAGCAGCTCTCCCCCTCCATTGGCACTTGGAAAGGCTCCATTTCGGGCATATGAATATGCTTTGATGCTTGGTTTTGATGGTTGATGTGTTGGCATAGCATTTGGACTAATTTAACACTGTTTTGGGACTGTCATAACAGTCCATAGGTAGTTTATGACAGTGTTACACTGACATTTGATGCTACAATTTGTTTGGCATTGTCATTTGATGCTCGATTGGTCCCGTTTGATGCTCGGATGTTAGGGGAATGCATGCCTATTATTTGGAAACCTTTTGGAGCTGATTTTGGTGCTGAAATTTTCAGTTTTGAACAGTAAATCACTGCTACACACAGTTGGGCTGAAGTCATTTTACTCATGTATACTTATACCTATGCTTTTCGGGCTATGTTTTGGACATATATGGTGATGTATTGACACTTGGGGCTCGACATAGAGCTTGGTTTTGATTCGGGATCATTGATTGAGCTTGATTTCGCTTTGCAAAGCATTTGGATGCTCCGTCTTGGATGTACTTATGGCATGTATGTTGCAGTCTGACTGGTCTTGACATGCTTAGCCTATGCCATTACTACATGCTAGTTACATTGTTTGGAGCCTATTGCTATTGGAGCTCGGTCTTGGCTTGACCTTGGATTCTCGGAGCTTACTTGAGCTATTTATTGGCTTGCCAGAGTTGTATCTTGGGATGTACTTGATGTCTTACATGCTTATGGATGCTACATACGGATGCTCTACCGCCTACATGTTCGGGATATACTATTGATGTATTATCTTAAACTTATGTCATTGGCACTGTGTCTTGCCTTGGCTTGAGCTCTTGGCCTCGTACATACGGCTTTTGTGCTAGTGGGAGCATTCTTGAATGCTTATCAAACATTAAGCAGGTGGTACTTTTATGCATTGAGCCGTTACATGCTATTGAGCAGTTACAGACACTTGAGACTTTGGGACTTCTTACCTTTTGGGATGATACATCATATGTCTTGGTTCATTGTATGCTTGTGAGCTAAGTCTCAGTTTTGGATCCGTATCTTTGTGAACTGACACCTACTTGTGTCAAGTTTTGGTAGTGGCAGGAACACTTTTCCCCGTTGCCTGGGGGGTGTGCCTACTCACTGGTAGATGTTTGTATGACATACTTGGGCATTGGATTCATGCTTGTCGACCGTCATATGCTTATGCTATGCCCGCATGATGCTGGCTTTGGTCTTGGTAGTATCTGATTGCCTTGGGATTCGATTTTTGGCATTGTTAGCTTTCTTTTACTAAAATCTAAAATTTATTACAGCAAGCATATATGTATAGACTGTTTTTCATGCTGAAACACTCTGAAACTTTCACTAGTACTTGGTGGGCAGCAGCTTTGGTTCCACTTTTTTTGCCATTTTTTCTCGATTTTGGTGATTTTTTGGTCATTTTCTGCAGTAAACAGCAAGCAGTTTTGAACTGTCTACAGTCTTCCAACCTGCATTATGGCGAGTTCGTCCACTGATCATGCTATTTTCAACATCACTAAGCTTGATGGTACGAATTACTCTTATTGAAAGAACCAGATTTGGTAGGTGTTGGTGCAAAAATCGTAGATCAAACCTTTGAGGTTAAGCGGGTATCGGCCTGCAACTATGCCAGATGAGGAATGGCTTGAGCTTGACGAGTTATGCAAGTCCACTCACAGAACAGGTTCACTATAATGTCTTTGAGGAAGAACAAAGTGCATGGCAGTTGTGGGAAAAGATAAAAAATCTCTATGACAAGAAAAGTCCAGCGAGTCAGATGTATTGGCTGAAGCAGCTTATGGATCTGCGCATGAAGGAGAATGTGACTATGTCTGCTCTCTTGAGCCAGTTCTATGCTATACTCAGGAACTTGACTTCGTAGGACATCACTTTTGCAGAGGATGTCACTCCTCTTTTCTTGCTTGGTACTCTTAATGAGTCATGGGATGTATTCCACACTGCATTATGTGCCTCTACTGCTACCTTGAAATTATATGATGTTGAGAGTACTCTTCTGTAGGAACAGGTTAATCGTAAGAATTTGGATGCCTCTCGTGTGTCTCATGCTATGACAGTTAGAAGCAGGAATGATGGATATGAAACGCATGGCAGTGGTAGTGGCTATGGACGGGATTCTCAAAAATCTCGGTTCAAGTCTCGTGGGAAGTCACGTAGCAAATCCCCTGGCAGGAATGCAGATGTTATTTGTCACCATTGTGGGAAAAAGGGCCATATTAGGCCACAATGCCATGAATTGCGCAATGAAAGGCGCAAAGATAAGGGGAAAGACAAAGTGCAGGATAAGTCTTCTGATCGCAGCATAGTACCTACAAAGTCCAGTGTTAAAATTGAAGAGATCAATGTTATGCATCTTGAGAATGTTGATGATGATGATTATATCCTAGTAGCTTTTTCTAGTGCTTCGCAGATGATAGAGATACACTCTATGTATGCACAGTGTTGGCTCTTGGACTCAGGTGCGTCCTTTCATGTGACACCTTGCCGAGAGTGGTTTCATTCATATCGTACTGTTTCGGGTTCTGTGTACTTGGGTGATGATAGCTCTCTTGATATTGTAGGCATTGGTGATGTTAGACTGCAGTTTCCTTCTGGCAGCAGTTTTGTTATGCAGGATGTACGTCATGTACCTACTTTGACACGCAGTCTCATGTCAGCTGGACAGCTTGATGATGCAGGATATCATATATGTTTTGGAGACTCTGCATGGAAGATCACTCGTGGCAGACTTGTGATTGTGAGAGATGCCAAGGCTGGCAATCTCTACCCCTTGATTGTATCATCTTCTTCCATTGATAATGTTTTGTCTGTGGGTTCTATTCCACATGTATCTCTTTGGTATGCCGGTTTGGGCCATATGTCTTTGAAGGGAATGAAAATGCTTTTTGGTTTGCAGTACTTACCGCCCCTTGATTATGCATGTTTTGATTCATGTGAGCATTGTCTTTATGGCAGGCAAACTAGGTCTACGCATAAGAAGTCTGGTAGGCCATGCATGAGTGAGCCCTTAGCATTGGTACATTCGGATGTTTGTGGGCCTATGCCTTGTCAGTCTATGGGTGGTGCAAGGTATTTTGTTACGTTCATAGATGATTTTTCACGGAAAGTTTGGGCTTATCCCATTAAGCTGAAATCCGATGTCTTGGCTGTGTTTCAGAGATGGCTTGTATTGGTTGAGAACCAGTCTGGGTGTAGGCTAAAATGCCTAAGGACAGATAATGGGGATGAGTATATCTCATGTGCTTTTGAGTAGTTTTGTGATGAGAGGGGTATTAAGCATCAGTTGATCGGCCCCCACACCCCCCCAAGAATGGTTTGGCTGAGCGGATGAATAGAACCATCCAGGAGCGTGTACGCAGTATGCTTAGCCATGCAGGCCTACCACAGAGCTTTTGGGCTGAGGCAGTTAGTACAACTGTGCATGTCATAAACAGATTACCCTCTAGTGGTTTGGATTTCCAGGTTGCAAAGGAGGTATGGACTGGAAAACCTCCCTCTTATGCGCATCTTCGTGTCTTTGGATGTGAGGCATTTTGCCATGTGCCCAGGGATAAGAGAAGTAAGCTAGATCCCAAGAGTGTGAAATGCATTTTCCTTGGTTATGGGGATGCAGGCGAGATGGGTTATCGTCTCTAGGATCCGTAGGCACGGAAAGTCATATGCAATCATGAGGTAGTCTTCCATGAAGACAAAATGCATAGGCAACCTGAGAGAGTTGTTGAGATCCGCACGGTCATATTTTAGGAGGAGCCGAGAGCTCCCGCACAGCTAGTTGGACAGCCTACAGCTGCAGTAGATGCTCATGGTCAGGGTGTTGGACAGGCAGTTGGGTAGGCAACAGAGCCTACCGTGAGAGGGTCTACTAGAGACAGACGTCCACCTGATAGATTTTAGCCCTCGATGCATTATGTCTTGGTTATAGATGTAGAAGAGCCTTTCACCTATGATGAGGCTATGTGCAAGGGTGACAGTCACTCCTTGGAGAGGGCTATGCAGTCCGAGATAGACTCCCTGCATAAGAATGACACTTGGGATTTGGTTTCCTTGCCTATGGGCAAGAAGGCTTTGCCATGCAAGTGGGTGTACAACCTAAAAAGTACCCCTGGACACCCCAAGCCGGCATACAAGGCTAGATTGGTAGCAAAGGGTTTTAAGCAGGAGCATGGTGTGGACTTTGACAAGGTCTTAGGTCTTTTCTCCTGTGGTTAAGATGACCACCCTGTGCTTAGTCTTGTCTTTGGTTGCTCAGCTTGACTTGGATTTATACTAGATGGATGTCAAGACGGCTTTCTTACATGGGGACTTGCATGATGAGACTTATATGGAGCAGCCTAAGGGCTTTGTAGAACCTGGCAGGTAGCATCTAGTGTGCAAATTGAAGAAAAGTCTTTATCGCTTGAAATAGGGGACTTGCATGATGAGACTTATATGGAGCAGTCTAAGGGCTTTGTAGAACCTAGCAGGCAACACCTAGTGTGCAAATTGAAGAAAAGTTTTTATGGCTTGAAACATGCACCTAGGGAATGGTATCATAAGTTTGATGCCTTTATGCAGTCATAGGGCTACAGCGGAGTGCTATGGATCCATGTCTTTACACGAAGAAAGCCCATGATGGTTCTTTATTGATTTTGGTACTCTATGTGGATGATATGCTGATAGAGCAGAGAAAGCTCATGATGAGTTAGATGCTCTTAAGGCTCATCTCAAGAAGAGCTTTGAGATGAAAGATCTGGGACATGCCACTCACATACTTGGTATGCGCATTACATGCGACAGGCATCAGGGACTCCTCTACTTGTCACAGAGGGAGTGCATTCATAAAGTCCTTGAGCGCTTCCACATGCAAGACGTAAAGCCTATTGGCTATCCATTGCCTTCTTATGTGAAGGTATCACAGGCTGATTGCCCGCAGACAGATGAGCAGAGGGCCGAGATGGCCAAGATTCCCTATGCATCCGTAGTGGGCAGTCTTATGTATGCCATGATAGCCACTCGTCCAGATATTACCTTTGCAGTTGGTGTTGTGGCACGCTACATGGCTACACCTGGCAAGAAGCATTGGGATGCCGTGAAGGGTATCATGAGGTACCTGAAGGGCATTGCAGATATGTGCATATGCTATGGCAGCCAGGATACAAGAGTCATGGGGTACACTGACTTTGATTATGTATATGCAGATAGTAGGAAGTCCACTTCCGGTTATGTATTCACCTATGTTAGAGGTGTTGTTTCTTGGATGTCCAGGGTGCAGAAATGCACAGCCCTTTCTACTACAGAGGCTGAGTATGTTGCAGCCAAACTGAGGCTTGCAAGGAGGCCATTTGGTTAGGTCGTTTAGTTTTGCTGACCTTGGTATTGATGCTATCCCTACACTGCATTCGGATTCTATGAGTGCTATTCAGTTAGCCAAGAATTCGATATTCCATGCGAAGACAAAACACATTGAGGTGAGGTATCACTTCATACGTGGGGTTGTTGAGGACAAGTCTGTTAATCTTGTCAAGATCTCAATTGACCAGAATCTTGCAGATCTGCTCACAAAAAGCCTCTCCACAGAGCACTTTGCCTTCCTCAGGAGGTTGATGGGTGTGGGGTGAGATGACGTCTTTCCTCATCCTGTTGTACATGTGTACATGTTGTACTGTCTTTTTTCTTTTTCTTTTCACTCCTCACTAGGGCAGATTCGCCTGTAAGTGGGAGGTTGTTGGGGGTAAAGGCGCTTCTGCCTAGGCGCCCGTGTATTACTACACTGACAGTCCATCGCCACTGCACACTACAAGTGGCGGGTGCCCATCACCGTCACTTTATTCTTTATTCTTTTAGTGACAGTTTGAATAAAGAAAGGCCCGGTCACACATTGTGACTGTTGGAGTTCCCATTTCTAGTCTCTCCCTTTCTTGCTCTTGCTCTCCCGCCATAGCTCTCGAGTCCAACCTTCAATCCGTCGCTCCCTTTCAAAATCAAGCATCCAATAGCGTGTTGATAGAGATATACATTAAAGGAGTCTTCATCATCAACTTCAAATCTATCTTCATAGGAATAGCAATAGTCTTATGAATCATTATGACTAATTCTCTATAACAATGTCCCAATATACCATATTTGGTAGAAAGTAATTCTTCTTTTAGATTTCTTAAAATGAATGCCTAAATAATGATGGAACAAGCACAAATTTGACATGTCAAACAATGAATTCAAATCAACTTTAAAGCTACTTTGATATTTCTCATTAAGACTATTGAGCAGCATTGCATCAACATAAATCACAATGACTAGAGGTACATCACCCTCATATACATGCAACATGTTATTAGTTTTGGACTATTCTGAAAACCATGTGTAATTGAGTATGCATGTATTTTCTCATATCAAGCCTTAGTTGCTTACTATAGACCATAAAATTCCTTCTTTACTCCACACACTTTATTTCCTACCCATTTTGAATAAAACCTCAAGACTAAAAAGAGCATTGGTATTTAATCCATTTGGTTACCATCTTTTCCTAGATTTGCTTCTCAAACTAGTTTCATTCCAGTTACTCAAGGATAGAGTGTCAGCTTAGATTTGGACATGTGTAGAGACCAATGCGACCAAGAACATCCTAGTTAGAGCTAAATGGAGCACATGGAGACCAAGTTGGAGGCATCATGGACAAAGTGGTAGGTTGTTTCTTTCAAGCTTTTGGGAGAAGCTTCCATGGTGGATAGCAAGAATCATCCCTTCTACATCAATAATTACTTTATCTTCTTCTCTAACCATAGGGTAGAGATTCTAAACTTTCAGAGCAACAAGTAGAATACCAGTTTGAAGGTATTGATCTCTCCTTTGCTGATTATTTTCTCTCCTTTATTGCGTCTAATATCTATTGTATTGACTAAGCAATCTTTGAGTACTCATCGAAAAGTAATCCTAGCAAGCCTTTATGAGCTTTAATCTTTGATCTTCATCCTTCTTCTTGAAAACCCTAGAAACCAACAAGGCAACCATAGCCATAGGTTTAAAGGATTCAATTTCTTCAAGATTTGGCAACTCTTGATCTGTAAGCTTCCCTACTACCATTACCAAGTAAGATTGGCTTCAAGATTGAAGACATTGAAGAGATTTTAGCTTGTCAAGCTTCTTGGAGTGCATAATGGATTTTATTTTGGGGCTTTTCATCAGAGAGCATGAATCTCTTGTATTTGAGCATTCAAGAAGGTTCAAGGCACTTCATCTTTTAAGGATTTAATAATCTTGAAGCAAGTATGTGCTAAATTCAATAGATTCATTGGAGCATGAAGCTTTTGGATTGATTTGGAGGAGCAATTTTGTCAACCAATGGATTGAGGCTTGATTCTAATTGAATCAATCATTTTCTTCAAGTCAATAAGAGGTATTTCATTTTCTTAACATGTAAAAATCTCTCTACATCCACTTATTCAAGCTTTTTCCACTTGTTGATGGGAGATTTATGGTCAACTGAGCCTCTAAATTGATCAATAGCTTAGAGATTAGTGTTTTTGAAAATAAAGTAGAGCCTTTAAATTAAACTTCAGCATTCATTTCAGTTCAATCTCATCATGATTACCATTTTCAATGTCTTGATATATAGCAATGAGTCAGTTTTGTGATTTTTTTATACCTAAGGAAAATATTGTAAAGGGTAAGTATTGCAATAAGTGAGTCACTAATTTGTAGTGGTAAGATCCTCAGCGAATCTCAATTTCTTGATTCCATTTTCATCGATCAATCATTGCATATCCTTGAAGGTTGAAATAATTATTTTAGTAATGTATTTTATCCTTATTTGCTTAAAATAGAATGCTTTTGCCATTGGAAATTTTCACAAAGACAAAAGGTGGATGCCAGGGGAGATAGTGGGACAATAGAGAGATGACCCTTCTCCATTATTAAATATCTTGAAGGACTGTAACCAATTGACTAAGGGGAAACTTAAACTTTGCCACCTCTTAGTGATTCGGAGCTTGTGTAGGGAGCATGTCATATCACTTTATCCCTTACATAGGTACCACAAGTGGTGACATTGAAGACCCATCAATTGAAGAATAAGTATAAGAAGCACCCTCATACATTTTTTCTACACCTGAATAAAGAGGTTGAGGATTAGTCTAAGGATTCAGTTGAGCATCCAACTTTAAAATCTCTACTTGAGGTGCACATAGATTTGTTTGAGCTGCCTACTTCATTACCTCCCAAGAGAGCAATAGATCACCCTATAGATTTGGAGCCACATTGAAAGCCAGTTAATAATCCACCCTACAGATTGTCTAAGTGTGAGCATGAAGAAGTAGCCAAGAAAATGAAGGAGCTTCTAAAGATGGGGTTCATTGAGCCTAGTTTTTCACCATATGATTCACCAATCTTGCTGGTATAGAAGAAAGATGGAGCCTTCATGATGTGTATTGATTACATGGATTTAAACAAGATAATAGTGAAGAACATGTATTTAATTCCTAGAGTAAATTGTTTGCTTGATGAGCTCAAGGGGGCTAAGTTCTTTAGCAATATTGACTTGAGATCAATATATCATCAAATCCGCATGCGAGAGGGTGAAGATGTTAAAACAATCTTTAGGAATGATAATGGGTTATACCATTTCTTGGTGATACCATTCGGGCTTACCGGTGCTCCAATTACCTTCCAAATTCTAATGAATAAGATTTTGAAGTATTTTTTCTTTTAGTTTGTCCTTGTTTTCTTCGATAACATACTAATTTATAACTCATTTATAACAAGACATTACAAGTTCACTTGTCACATATAAGGACAGTTTTTTATGTCTTAGGGTACCACAAACTATTTACCAAGGAGAAAAAGTGCTCTTTCATGCAAATAGATATGGAGTACTTAGACCATATTGTTAGTAAGAAAGGGATACATGCTGATCCTAAGAAGGTGCAGTGTGTCAAAGATAGTGTGTCAAAGATTCAGCAATACCTACCCCTACTACTTTACTCAAACACCATATTAGAGAATTTGGGAATAACCCAAGTCCCACTTTCAAATAAGGGGTAAAGATTTGGCTATGTGGCTAAATCTTAATCCATGCTCCAAAGTGAGACTTGAAAAGACAAGCTATATAGTAATTTTAGGGTAGACTCCACTCTCAAGTAAGGGGACAAGATTTAATTATGTGGCCAAAGGTTAACTATATTAGGAATTCCCAAACTATATGAGAATTTCCAAATTCCCTAATATAGTGTTCTTAGAGGATTTCTTGGTATATCATCATTCTATTGCAAGTTTATTAAGCACTATGTGGCTGCAGTAGCTCCTTTGATCGATAGGTTCCCAAATTTCTCTAGAGAGTTTGCCATACTGTGTGATGCTAGTGGTCATCGCATAAGGGATGTATTTCTATAGGAGCGTGGGGCTATTGCCTTTGAGAGTGATAAGCTCATAGATAAGGAGATGGTTATGAATGTCTATGACCAATAAATGTTGGCTATTCTTCATGCAATAGAGAATTGGCACATTATTTGTACAGTAGCCAATTTAGAGTTCAACGTGATCATAGAGTCCTAAAGTATTTTCTTGCCCACTCCCGTCTCACTTCTAAGAAGTGCAGGGATAACTACCTTACAAATTTATGATTTTGATATCACTTATACATGGGGCAAGGATAATGTAGTAGCTGATTCTCTTTCTAGGACGTGGGCATGCAAGGTTTTAGCTATATGATTGAGCTACATGGTGATTAGATTGAGGAGCTACATGAGGGCCTCCTTTTGGATGATGAGCTTAGCTATATATTTTAGAAATTATAGCAAGTCTTCATGAAGGAAAACTTGTATTTTAAGCTTAAAAATGGCATAATCTCACTTAATGGTAGTACTATTATTCCATGCATTTCTTCTTTTAAGCTAAAAATCATAGAGGAGTTGCATTATTTACCTATAGTTGGACATTTTGGAGTGTTTAATACCTATAATAAAATTAGCAAAAGCTTTCACTGGAAGGATTGTGGAGAGATGTAAAGTATTATGTCATGAAGTGTATGCCTTGTCAGTAGAATAAGGACAACACTCATAAGCAAGGTGGTTTATTGCAGCTATTACCTATCCATGAAGGCAAATGGATGCATATTATCATAAATTTCATTACTGGCTTACCTACTATCAAAAAAGGATGGAATAGCATTTATGTGGTGGTGAATAGACTCACCAAAATAGCCCATTTCATTCCCATAAAGACATAGTTTAATGCCTCAGAGGTGGCTAGTCAATTCATAGAGCAGGTCTTTAGATTACATAGATTACATGGGCTATTTTGGTGGATAGACTCACCAAAATAGCCCATTTCCTTCCCACAAAGACATAGTTTAATTCCTTAGAGGTGGCTATTCAATTCGTAGAGCAGGTCTTTAGATTACATGGATTACCACAGGTGATTGTGCATGATAGGGATACAAAGTTCATGATGAGTAACTTTTGGCTGACGATATTTAGCTCCACAAGTACTAAGTTGGGTCATTTAATAGCCTATCATCCACAAATTGATGGAGTCAGACAGAAAGGATAGATAAGTGGTAGGAGAATCTTTACCATTTCCGTCATGATGTGCAGTTATATGCGAGATTCATGGTTGCATTTGGCCGAGTTTGCTTATAATAAATCCACTCATGCTAGTATTGGAGTTTCATCCTTCAATGCTATGTATGGCTATAAGATGCCCTTACCCACAGTCATTTTTAGTGAGAAGATTAACTCTCATGGGAAAGAAGAATTGGAAAGAATGCAAACACTTATTCAGTAGTACAAGATGAATATTAGAAAGGCCCAAAATCAAATGAAGATGTATACTAATGAGAAGGGTCGTCCTTTAGAGTGCCATGAAGCAGAGTTAGTTTTGCCAAAAGTATCCAAGTCTCATTACTCTAGATTGAAGGATGGTTCCGGTAATAAACTTGCTCATATGTTTTATGGACCTTATAGGATCTTAAAGCATATTGAAGACTTGACATATAAATTGGAACTTCCCTCTTCCATTGAGATTCATAATGTGTTTCATGTCAACCAACTCAAACCCTTTTATGGTACTTAGGTGGAAACAATTGATGAGCTACCTCCTATGGATAAAGAAGGTCTCATGCAATACATCCGCGAGAAGATCATAGGCTAGCATGTAAGAAGCTTTGCTCTTATTCCATCATTGAGTATTTGATCAAATGGAGAGGTTTTCCACTTGAGGAATCTTCATAGAGGTAAGATTCTATATTGGATGAGTTTTCTTATGTACGGGATGCATTAGTAGTAGCTGAGGTGTAGTCAATAGTTGAGCCACTTATGGTGCAAATAGGGCCTAGATAGCATTCTATCTAAGAACAGTCTTTATTCTATCTAATTTTTAAAAATATGCCACCTACATAAAGTCAAAGTACTCTTTGATAACTACATATTGACATTTGACACGCTTTATTTGGATACTTTTGTTAGAAGTTATGGTAGTTTTTGTTCAGTGCTGTCTCTTCTTCCAACATTGCTATCTATTCACTACATGGACCTTTTCTTGAAGATCTAAAGGCTCAAATTTCTTTTTGAAGACATGTGAATTGTGTATATGGTAGAGGCTTTCCTTTATATCTTCATCTTAGTCAATCTCATTTTTTTCATTCATTTTCTATCATTTGTATAGTTGAAATAAGAGTAGTACTATGTTTTCTCCATCCTTTTCAACCATTGTAAATTTGTTTTTGTGGGCAAAAACCTTTGGGCGCATTGATGGATTGTAAGAAGTTGAGAACACTTATATTTTAGTGAGAGATTATTGATAATACCTTGTCACATTGGCATAGGCATGAAATATGTGAGACGTGTTATTTTTTACCACGATTGGAATAATACAATTATCATCTCTCATTGCACCTTCTTGTTCATAGCTTCCATGGCTTCTCTCTCTCTCTCTTCTCTCATATTTTTCTAGCATTTCTCTCTCCTCCACTCATTCTCTCTTCTCTTTTCTCTTTCTTTTGCTCTTCTTTCTCTCAGCTCTTAGCCTCTTCTTAACAATTTTATGCTTTCCAAGAGTGGATAATCTTAGGTGGAGCAAAGCAAGGGTATAGTTGGGTTTCTAGTCCTTATGCTAAGCTCCACAAATTTTATGTGAAACTCTTAGAATGATAGTCACCTTACTTGGCCCTTGGTATGGTAGTCATGGTTGTGGGATTGTATAGCTCTCTTGATGTAGCTATCCATGGAGCTTGTGTGGCAACGAGAGGTATAGGGTGGCTAGCTTGACTGCTTCACCTTTAGAGAGAGTTTATGGGAGTTAGACTTATTCTTCAAGGTGCTTTTCTCTTGAAGCACATCCAATGAAGTATACCTTGCACAGTCAGAAGTGATCGTTTCATAGGTTATACTAGCCCCAAAGTGCTAATTTATGGGTAGGCTCTTATTGCATTTTTGATTATTGACCAACCTATTGTTTTGGTAGGACAACTCTTTTTGGTCTATAAAGGGAGGGAGAGAGCGAATTGATACATCTTTTATATATTATTTATAACTTTTCATTGGGGATTTCACAAGTCTATGTGGCGCAAGGAGAAGATGTAAGGCATTCAAGAAGTAGATAGGGGTTTTCTTGAAGGGTGGTGGAAGTTGTATTTATTTTCTATTGAACATATGCAGGCACACATATACACTCTCTCTTTTACTTTAAAGAACATACTCTCTCTCTTTCTCTTTTTAATTGAATATCTATTCTATATACTATTTAGAGGTTTGCTTTAGGGGTTTGGAACTAACCAAAAGGCTTCCAAGCTTATGTGCCACAAGGAGGACAAGTTTGGTATTAAAGAGATTATGATTGCTTTTTCTTTAAGGGTCAATGGGGGTTATATCTACACACACACACACACACACACACACACACACACACACACACACACACACACACACACACACACACACACACACACACACACACACACACACACACACACACACACACACACACACACACACACACACACACACACACACACTCTCTCTCTCTCTCTCTCTCTCTCTCTCTCTCTCTCTCTCTCTCTCTCTCTCTCTCTCTCAATTACACGCCATTTAAAAAAAAAAATTGAACATACAATTTGATCATGGAAAGTGAAAAGGCGAGTCTTTGAAAAATTGAATATAGCTCTTTCTTTCGCTCCCCCTTGCCTAGAAAGAGAGAAAAAAATTTATTTTAATTAGACATATGATATGATATAATATTTTAATGGTTGAACATGTGCATGGAATGTATACATACTTTAAAAGCATCTAAAATGCACATATATTGTTAAAAAAGAGTTGAAATTATTTTAAATTGAAGATATAAAATGAGATAATGATTTTAATGGTTAAACATGTTCATGCAAAGTATACATATTCGAAAACCACATACAAATGTACATAGTCTATAAAAATACATGAACAATATATGCATCTATGTGTGTACACATATGTGCAAACACATACACACACATATGTATATATACACACATGGATGCATATATACATACATACTCATACACACAAACATATATGAGAGAGAGAGAGAGAGAGAGAGAGAGAGAGAGAGAGAGAGAGAGAGAGAGAGAGAGAGAGAGAGAGAGAGAGAGAGAGAGAGAGAGAGAGAGAGAGAGAGAGAGGACACCTTTATGAGACCATAAAAATAGATACACATATATTAAACACACATATATACACATACACATACATATCAATATATGTGCGTGCATGTACATACACACATTGAGCATATAGAAGAGATAAAAAAGAAAAAAATTATATGTGTGTATTATACATACATACATACATACATACATACATACATACATACATACATATATATATATATATATATATATATATATATATATATATATTATATGTATATATATATATGTATATATATATATATATATATAGATAGAGAGAGAGAGAGAGAGAGAGAGAGAGAGAGAGAGAGAGAGAGAGAGAGAGAGAGAGAGAGAGAGAGAGAGAGAGAGAGAGAGAGAGAGAGAGAGAGAGAGAGAGAGAGAGAGAAGAAGAAGAAGAAGAAGAAGAAGAAGAAGAAGAAGAAGAAGAAGAAGAAGAAGAAGAAGAAGAACGATAGGAGAGGAAAAAGAAAGGAGAGACAAGAGAGAGAGAAAAAGAGAGGAGAGAAAATAGTAAAAGGAATATGCATGCTTATGAGACCACACAAATGGACACACATGTATAAAGCATATATATACTCATATATGTTTAAACATGTATATGAGAGAGAAAAAGAGTCAAGGAGAGAGAATGGATGTACATTTATAAAATATACACTTATAAACATGCATACATCCACATATGTAGACACACATATCCATACACAAATATATACATGTACATATACATGCAATGTATACACATATATGCAAACATACATACATATATGTGTACATTGGGAAATTCACTATATGTATACCTTCTATATCATGTGCGTTCAAGGCCTATTTATAAATATCCTTATATCTATGAGTTTTTTCTTAATAAAACATAACCCTTTTCTATTCAATCTATAAGTAACCCCTTTATATGAGACCCTTGTATGCTTAAAAATAGTATTTTAAAAATCCCTTATGTTGAACCCATATGATACAAACATATATCTATGACTGACCTTCCCGGGTGCATACACAACATGCACACATATGGAATGAAGGCATATGGGAGACATGAGTAAAAAAAGAAAGGAGAGAAAATGAAAATGATGGAGGGGACACACATTTATGATACTACACAAATAGATTGCACACACACACACACACACACACACACACACACACACACACATGCTTATAAACACACAGAGAGAGAGAGAGAGAGAGAGAGAGAGAGAGAGAGAGAGAGAGAGAGAGAGAGAGAGAGAGAGTGTGTGTGTGTGTGTGTGTGTGAGTGAGCATTAAAAAAAAAGAATATAGAAAAGAAAAAATATGTGTATGTGTGTATGTATCATTCATTTATACATACACATATACACATATGAACGTGTATATATTATTCATAAATACATATACACATACATATTATTAATTATACATATTATGAGAAAAAAAGAAATAATTCTCAATATAGTTGATGGGTTATCACATTTTTGTAATGTTGTAAGCTTCATGTGTGATGATAATATGCATGCCATAATAGGGTCAATGTGAATAGAAATCACTATTAAATATGTTTATCTTTTAGAAACTTTGAGAAATGATCATAAAGGTTCTTTGGAGGTATAGTTTAGGCTTGATTCTATTAATGTTGGTCTTCTGTTCCCTATATATCAATTGGGTGCTATATCTCCATGTATTGAGCTTATGTGTATTCAATATTGTATTAGTCTAATTTACCAAAGCTTTTGAAGTTTGGATTATGTTTCTTATATCAACACTCCATGAACTATCTTGCCACATGGAACATGCTTTTGGACCTCAATGCAAAGCACGAGAGAATATCAGTGTGAAGTTCTAGGGGAATCTAAGCGTGGAGCACCTGGGAGAATATGATAATGAATAGAAAAATTTT
The DNA here is from genome assembly GCF_053477565.2 of Lygodium microphyllum. Taxonomy (NCBI): domain Eukaryota; kingdom Viridiplantae; phylum Streptophyta; class Polypodiopsida; order Schizaeales; family Lygodiaceae; genus Lygodium; species Lygodium microphyllum. Next base: position 15,664,259 of record NC_141147.1, on the reverse strand, counting down.
AGGTATCTGAAATTTGTGTGTGTATGTGTGTGTGTGTGTGTGTGTGTTCCCTTTTCCTAGAGAGAGGGATCAATTTATTTTTAAAATAAATATAAAATAATATGATATTTTAATGGTTAAACATATGCATATAATGTGTTACATACTCTAAAAAAGCTACAAATGCACATCTATTATAAAGAGGATTTAATTTTGAATAAATATATGGGATGAAATAATAATTTTAATGATTGAATCTACACACACACACACACTCTCTCTCTAAAATCACACACAAATGTAGATACACTATAAAAATACATAAATAATACATGCACACATATACATGTGAGTGTGTATACATATGTGCAAACACACATACATGTTTTCATATATGTGTACACACATATACACAAACGTATATACATATACATACATACATACACACATAATAGAGAAAACAATAAGAGGTAAAAAGAAAAAATTCTATGCGTGTATCATTTACACACACGTGATATATAAATATGTAAAGATAAAGATAAATTTAAAAAATATAGGAGAGAAAATTAATGAGAGGAGAGTATGTATACTTATGAGACCTCACAAAATGGACATGTATAAAACACATACACACTTTCACACATCTAAACATATATATGAGTAAGAAAAAGAATGGGGGGAGAGAGAGAGCGTGCAAAGGAGAGAGAATGAATCCACACTTATAAAATATGCACTTACAAACATGCACACCCATATACATAGACATATACATCCACACACGAAATATATACATATATGCAATGCATACACACATGTGCATACACACATGTGCATACACATGCATACAAATGTGTACACAACACACACATGAGATGAAGAAAGATGAGAAACAAGAGGGGAAAAAAGAAAGAAGAGAAATAAAAAATGATGAGAGAGAGAGAGGACACACATATTTGAGATCACACAAATAGATGCAGGTATTGAACAGATGTATACACATTCACACACATACACACACGTATACATATACATACATACATACATACATACATACATACATATATATATATATATATGCACAAATGCATGGGCATGCATGCATGCTCGCACGCACTCATGCACACACACACGCACACGCACACGCACACGCACATGCATGCACGCACGCACGCACGCACACGCACATGCACGCACGCACGCACGCACGCACGCACACACACACACACACACACACACACACACACACACACACACACACAGAGCATAGAAAAAAATAAGAAGTGAAAAAAAGAAAAAAATGTGCGTATGTGTCATTCATCCACACACACACACACACACACACACACACACACACACACACACACACACACACACACACACACACACACACACACACACACACACACACACACACACACACACACACACACACACACACATGAATATGTGTGTATTATTTACACACACATATATACATATACTATTCTATACTTATATTAGAAGGTTTTGGGAGTGCCACATGGAAATCTCTCATTAATCCCCAAACCCTTATCTTTTTCTCTCCATTTTTAACAAATTTTTTATTTTTTTTCCATTTTTCCTCAATAATTAATGAGGGTCTCTCTCTCTCTCTCTCTCTCTCTCTCTCTCTCTCTCTCTCTCTCTCTCTCTCTCTCTCTCTCTCTCTCATTATCATTGTAATTGAGTAATTTTTACATATATTATATATTATCACATATATTATTTACAATTAATACTTATATGATATATTAATACTTAATTAGTATATATAATAATTATTAATATATTAATTATAATTATAATTTAAAAATTATAATTATTAATATATAATATGTATACATAGAACTATAAATATATCTATTATTGCATTGCATACACACATGTAATATTTATGATATAATTATGTATTAATTTAATAATATATATTAATTATAGTTATTAATTATCCTTATGATATAATTGTACCCTAATTCAGTAATGTATATTAACTATAGTTATTAATATATTAATATAATTGATTATGTATTAATCATTAACTACTATATATTAATTAATTGATAATAAAAAATATATAATGTATATGTATATAATAATAAATAGGCGAATGTATGATGAATGTATATACATATTATCTATTATGTATACATGTTAAGATGCAACTAAAATATATAACATTATTTAATATATTATTTATTAAAATAATTATATATATATATATATATATAAATAATTTTTGTATTATTTAGATTAATGATAATTATAATGTACATATCAAAATTACTATTACTTTAATATAATTTTGATTATCTATATAATAATTAATATGTATAATAATATGTTAATTAATTGATTAGGTATAAGTAACTAATTATTAATCTATTAGTTAATTATAGAATATTTTTAATTGTATTTCAATCAACATATTATACATATATAATTATGAATATATATTATTAATTATTAATTGAGAGAGAGAGAGAGAGAGAGAGAGAGAGAGAGAGAGAGAGAGAGAGAGAGAGAGAGAGAGAGAGAGAGAGAGAGAGAGAGAGAGAGAGAGAGAGAGAGAGAGAGAGAGAGAGAGAGAGAGAGAGAGAGAGAGAGAGAGAGAGAGAGAGAAGAAGAAGAAGAAGAAGAAGAAGAAGAAGAAGAAGAAGAAATTCTCAATGCAGTTTATGGATGGTTAAATTTATGTAATCTTGTAGGCTTAGTGTGTGAGGATAACATGCATTCCATGATAGGCTCAATCTGAATAGAAATGACCATTGAATATACGTCCTTGACAAACTTTAGAAATGGTCACAAGGGTTCTTTGGGGATATAGTTTAGGCTTGATCGTGTTAATGTTCATTTTTTACTCCGTGTATATCAATAAGTGCCACATCCCCATATATTGCATTTTCATGCATCCAACATTGTATTAGTTTGACTTGCCAAAGCTTTTGAAGCTAGGATTACATTCATTATATCAACCTTCCATCAACCCTTTCTTCCAAAAATCAATTCGAATACTTTGATTTTGACTTTTTCCTTGCCTTCTACTTTATCATTCTTGACTTTGCCTTTTCCATGTGCAAGTATTCTTAATTTTGCCTTCCCCATTTGCAATTATAGAATCATAGACACCTTTTGGTTCATTTGGATATTGAACAACCATCTATCACCACAATCTTCACTGACAGTCAAAGCACATGACCAGTTTGCAAGAAATCGAATATTCCTTGCTCAAACTAAGCACATTGAGGTGCATTATCATTATTTTAGGGAAAGACTCTCTACATGACAGATTAGCTTGGCATATATATTAACCAAAGACAACCTTGCAAATCTTATATAAGGGCTTTGTCTCATGACAAAGTTAAAAGCTTTTCTTTGCAAGGCTTTGGGCTTACTTCCCTTTGTGGATTTATCATAGTCTACTAGGCATGGCACATCCCTATATGAATGAGTATCATCTCTTGTTTTAACACCATTTCCAAGGGGATTTGTTACCATATTTGAATAGTGATGTATGTGAACACACTTAGGACTATCAAGGCACTTTGTCTCCTCACTAAGAGGATTTTGCACTTGGCTTTGTATATATGCCCATTCGCTTTAGAGAACACTCAATCTTGTAAATATTCTACATTGATGCTTCTCAAAACAACTTGTCTTATATGCCTCTAGCTCCTTCTTCTCTAAACTATGTATGCTTGACGTCCCCCCTCTGCCCCCCCCGAAAATAGTCTTTAGATCACCCTCTGATTTTTTTTTTTGGGCCAAAAACTCATTGCATAAATTTGTCAATCCTTGTGGAGAAAATCTCTAGTTATGTTAAAACTCTTCAAACTTCACTTATTGAAGCTATCTCAATTAATATTTGGCAAATTGGAAGGATTTTCCATTTCTAAAGGGCCAAAATTTTGGATCTTTGAAATGATCCATTCATTCTCCTTGATTGTTGTGTATTGTGTAATGGACTCCAACCAATCCAATTGAATTTAATCATCTATTTATAACAGTCGAGTATGGATAAGTAAAATTAATGATTTTGGTAACAAACACTCATAAAAACTTATGAATGCCTTGCCATTCTTGTATGTTTATAAAATCATGTGAATGTGACGATCCGTACCCATTGGAAGCATATTAGAAAGGAAAACTCATTTGAAGCAATTCTTAGGTATCTCCTTCTCATCGTATCCTAATCACAGATTATCCCATTATTGCTACTCAAATGCCTTTGTATTCCTCGATATTTAATTTAAATACTATGAATCTCTCAAGTCTATAATAGCTATTAAATCATTGCATTTTCATCTTCTTGGCCTTTTTTTCTCAAATATAAAGGTTTTGTAGAAAGTACCAATATGTCCCATATGGGAGGGGAGGTTAGGTTTATAAATAGGTGTGAACCAATGAGTATCTTTACTCATGCACTCAAAAAGCTTAACAATATTCCCTACACTTGATATGTTGTTCATCTTTACATTCTTGTTTTGCTACCTCAGCTTTATATTCATAGTCTATGTGTTCTTACCACTCTTCCTCTTCTTATCTCTCTCATTCCTAACAGTTCATGAAAGGAAAACATTGGTGGGATGTGAGATTAAAGCTATGGGGGGAGAGAGAGAGAGAGAGAGAGAGAGAGAGAGAGAGAGAGAGAGAGAGAGAGAGAGAGAGAGAGAGAGAGAGAGAGAGAGAGAGAGAGAGAGAGAGAGAGAGAGAGAGAGAGAGAGAGAGAGAGAGAGAGAGAGAGAGAGAGAGAGAGAGAGAGAGAGAGAGAGAGAGAGAGAGAGAGAGAGATATATATATATATATATATATATATATATATATATATATATATATATATATAAGAGTGTTTAGTGGGTAAAAATGAATAGTGAAAGGTGAGAAGGATCGAAGCTTGCTTGGAAGTGAGCTGTGGCGGAGAGCAAGAGCAAGAAGAGAGAGGGACAAATGGGAACTGCAACAGTTACAATGTGTGACTGGGCCTTCCTTTATTCAAACTCTCACAAAAAGAATAAAGAATAAAGTGACGATGATGGGCACCTGCCACTTGCAGTGTACAGTGGTGGGTATTGTCAGTGTAATAATACATGGACGGCTAGGCAGATGCGCCTTTACCCCCAACAACCTCCCACTTAAAGGCAAATTTGCCCCATTGAGGAGGGAAAAGAAAAAAGAAAAGACAGTACAATGTACACGTACAACAAGATGAGGGAAGACACCATCTCATCCAATGCCCCTATCATTCTCCTGAGGAAGGCAAAGCTCTCAATAGCGAGGCTTTTCGTGAGCAGACCTATAGGATTTTCGTCAGTGGAGATCTTGACAAGATCAACAGACTTGTCCTGTATGAAGTGATACCTCACCTCAATGTGTTTCATCTTCACATGGAAGATCAGATTCTTGGCTAGCTGAATAGCACTCATAGAATCCGAATGCAATATAAGGATAGTACCAATCCCAAGGTCATGAACCAAACGGCCCAACCATATGGCCTCCTTGCAAGCCTCAATGGCTGCAACATACTCGGCCTCAGTGGTAGAGAGAGCCGTACATTTCTGAACCCTGGACATCTATAAAACAGCGCCTCCAGCATGGGTAAAGACATACATGGAAGTGGACTTCCTACTATCTGCATGTCCTGCATAATCGGAGTCTGTGTAGCCTACAACTCCTCTATCTTGGCTACCATAGCAAATACACATATTTGTTGTGCTCTTCAGGTATCTCATGATATCCTTTACGACATCCCAATGCTTTTTTTCAGGTGTATCCATATAGTGTGCCACAACACCAACTGCAAAGGCAATATTTGGACGAGTGGCTATCACGGCATACATCAAACTACCTGTTGGAAGAGAGAGGGGGAGAGACAATGTTATGGAGCTGCTGCCTGATCTTCAGGTCGTTCATCATATTCCATATTTTCATAGACTACTAACATAACGTAATTGTATACAATAGTACTAAGGTCCATAGGACCATTCACACTGGGTCTAAGACCACCGACTTATTTAATGTCCCACACTTGCTGATACAGCTGAACACAATTAATCCCATGTGTGTGGTTTTGAAATGGTGTAAGCACACAAAAGATCTAAAATAGTACTGTTAGTAGCTTCTGTTTGACCGTTTGTTTCAAGATGAAATGCAGATGAAAAATCAATCTTTGTTCCTAAGTTAGCAAACAAAGTAATCCAAAAATTATTACAGAATCTAGAATCACGATCAGAAATAATAACTTGTGGTAAACCTTGATTAGTGAAAACAAATTTCAAAAACAATTGAGCAGCTTGAGATGCAGTTAAAGTCGATAGTTAGAAGAGTCATGTATAGTACCCAGATGGTCATGGTTGTGACGCAGACTAGGGCTATCTGGTGCATTTAGGAGCCTGTCGGCTAGAGCCGATAGAGTTAGTGCCAGGCTCATTTTTGGTCCTAATAGGTGGTGTGTTTGTTAGGAGCTGCTAATAAGTGATAGTTTTTGAACCTTGGCTAATAGGAACCTAGTTGGTTAGTGTATGCCAAAGAGTCTTGAGATAGATCTAATATATCTTGATAGAAACCGTCAAGGTAAGATTCAATGTCAAGAAAGAGCCAGAAGGGCTAGATGGAGAGTAGAGATTGTCAGGAGGTATTCTCCTAAGCAATATTCTTGAGAGGGAGAGGGCTTGTTGACCCTACTATCCCAATCAAGTTCGTTGTTACGAGGAAGAGGAAGCTCTAGTGTCCCTCTTTCCTCGAAAAGCCAGTCTATTTTGAGTGGGAGTGTAGTCTCACCTTTACATACCCCTAGAGAAAACCCAATTGTTACTATGGTGCAACCAATTACAATACTTATAAGAACACTGGATTTGCCAATCCTTGGTTTTTCTCTATCCATTTTTAATGGGTTAGCAGAAGAGGATGCAGAGCTCCATTTTTAGTGAGTTCTAAAAGCTAACATTTGATTGCCAAATTCAGGACGAATGACATCTTATGATATTCTTTAATATGACTTTGAAAGGAAGAGTTGTGGTATAGTGTCATGGCTTGAAAGTCGGAACCATAACTATGATAGATCTATTTTATGTGGCCTTCCAAAGAGAGTTTACCCTTGAGAAAGGTTGTCAATATTGGCAGCGTGTTTTGAATGTAACAGGTCAAGAGCCTCACGAGAATGCTTGATGTATGCTAAGAAATTAAAGGAGGTGTTTTGTAAATTGCAAGCCTCTATTTCCATTCCACTTGTTGCCCAATGGTAGTACTTCCTATATGGATTAGATTTTAACATCCAAGTGCAATTGAATAGTGTTACTTTTGCTAATATAGATATTGCTATTACACGAGTAGAGAAGATAGAGTTGTGATTACAGGCACTCTATGCATCTCGGGAAAACCTCTATTCAAGTTTGGGTTCTAGCAACAATTTGGCATTGATTATAGCTAGTGAAGGTCAAGGGGCGATACGTACATACACCCATGACCAATCCTAATATAAGAGGAAGAGTGATGCAAAATATACCTATGTTGTTGGCTCCTCCTAATGTTGCCATGCCAATGGATGGCCAAATGGCTCCATTAACTAGTAGAAACCAAACGACTAATCTCAATGTAATGCCAAGTAATCAACTATCAATGCCTAACTAGGTGATTAGGCCATCAAAATGCCAATCAAATGATTACAATTATGAGTCTAGTGTGTCAAATGTTCTTGGGGAAAAGTAATGACATGATGAAGCATTATATTGACATGATATCTAAATAATATAGATAAATAGCCATAGATGTGAACTTCTTGAAGAAGCAATGAAACTTAATAAGAAATCAACACCTTGAAGAAGGTGGTTTGTTGAGGTTTAGCTCTAAATGGTGTGGTGGTCAACACTTCCCTTGAAACTACCCCAATGTTAAATGTGATATATGTAGGAAGTACAACCACTTAGCTAGCACCTATTGGAGAAAAATTAATTCCCTTCAACAAGGAAGTAGATAGCCAAGTCCTATTAATAATCAAGGATAAGAACATAATCTTCAGCAAGATAAGGGACCAAAGCAGATTTTGCAGGGAGGAAAGGTTGTTGTGGAAGAATTGCCTAGTGGCAATGGCGTAAGTTTGATTGAAGTAGTGTGTATTAATGCTCCTGACGTTTCTAATTCACAAGAAATTATGAGAGGTCAGAAGGCGAAAGGGGGAGATAAAGATAATACAAAACTTGTTGAGGGAACCCCTAAACAGGATGATATTAAGGGCAAGCAAATCCTTAGCCTTGATGTACAAGGTGTAAAATATTACACGGCGTAGCGAACAGAATTTGAGAAAGAGATAGAGAGTACACAAGAGATAAGAGGAGAATCAGTAAATTCTTTAACTCCAAATAACTGATACAAAGATGGCTCTGTCCACTCGTGCGCTTCCACTGTGTGAATCTTAGATGGCGATCTAGACAGAAGATAGGTGAAGAGCTTAAGGCTAGCTGGAATAACAACTCTGACTGGGTGAAAGATGAGTGATCGATGGATGTGAAGGGGTTTAGCTTTTATAGCCTGCGAAGGCCTGAGGTTGGCTTGACTGACCTACCATATAAGCCTTCACTAGTCGGCCAGCGAATATTACAGGGAATATTCCCTTTACCATCGGGCTGGGGGCGCTGCCCTCGGACCCCCGCCAGGGGGGCCGCTGGCCCCCCTGGGACCCCCCCAGCCAAGGGCCGCTTCCGCAGCCCCCGGACCCCACAATAGGGGCCCCTTTTAACTCCCTTACCCCGCAACTCGATGCAATGCGCCTCGAGTTGCTACTAGCTTAACCACTCCGTCTATCCCAAAGATTAGACCCACAACAGTCACCTTTTTGCCATCCGGTCACATAGACCTCATCTGATATACAAGTCAGGACTCAACCAATGTCCGGGCTCACATTTGGCTTCTCCTCATAATGGGGGCCTTACAACTTTGAGCACCATGGATCATTGGTAGCACCTAATGAGGGTGGGGCATTGATCATATCTAACACCCCCCCTCAATGTCCACCCATAGGTGAACTATCTCCTCGGCCCAATGCCGAGTCTCTGAAGATGAACTTGAAGCAGATCCTTCGTAAGTGCTTTGGTGAAGATATCTGCTCCATTCTCCTCTGTTGGGCAGTAGACCGTTTCCACTATCCCTTCCTCCATCAAATCACGCACATAGTGATATTGGATCTCTATATGTTTGGTGCGTACATGAAACACTAGATTTTTGGCAATGGCGATGTAACTCTGATTGTCACATCTCAGCACAGTTGGTTCTTCATCCTGCACTCCCATATGCCATAGAATCCTTCTCAACCATACTGCTTCACATGCAGCAAAACAAGCTGCCTTGTACTCTGCTTCGGTAGAAGATAATGCCACTATTGGTTGCTTCTTACTAATCCAAGAGAAAATTCCTGAACCCAAAGAGAAACAATAACCAGAAACTGACTTCCTGGAATCACTGTCTCCTGCCCAATCTGAATCACAGTTCCCCACAAGAGAAGTTCCGAAACTGTATGTGATACCATAGTCAAGAGTTTTCTTCAAGTATTTGAGCACCTGCATCCTAGCCTTCCAATGACTCTCATGAGGTTTGTTTGAGAACCTGCTCAAGACACCAACAACAAAACTGATATCTGGTCTGGTGTTACACAAGTAGATCAGACTGCCGACCAACCTCCTATACCTCCCAATGTTTGCTAGTGCTGATGTATCCTCGACGGATAACTTTGCATTCACCTCCATAGGTGTAGCTATCTCCTTGCACTCGGTCATGCCAAATGCCTTCAAGATCTCCCATGCATACTTCTTTTGAGAGATGAAGATCTTTCCTGGCTCTTGCGAGACTTCAATCCCCAAACAATAGTGCAGCAAGCCCAAGTCTGTCATTTCAAACTCAGAACTCAAAGCCTTTTGAGTTTGGTTGATCATATCTTCATAGTCACCTGTAATAAGAAGGTCGTCCACATATAGGACAATCACTACAGACTTTTTACCATCCTTGTAAACATACAAGTTAGCATCTGAGGCACATCTTTTGAAGTTTAGGTTTAAAAAGAACTTATCTATCCGCTGGTACCATGCTCTGGGGGCTTGTTTTAGCCCATATAATGCCTTCTTCAGCTTACACACTTTGTTCTCAGAATGGGGGGCCTCAAACCCTGGTGGGGCTGAGCCATGTACACCTCCTCCTTGAGGTCACCATTTAAGAACGCTGACTTAACATCCATTTGGTACACTGGCCACTTCTTGTGGGCAGCCACTGCAAGTACTGTGCGAATAGTGGTCATTTTGGCAGTTGGGACAAATGACTCTTGAAAATCAAACCCTTCAACTTGTGAAAATACTTGGGCAACCAGTCTAGCTTTGTACTTTTCTACGATACCATCAGCCTTGTACTTTACCTTCCAGATCCACTTGGTGCCAATAACCTTCCGCTTTGCTGGTCAATCCACTAGCTCCCAAGTGTCATTCTTCATTATGCTGTCATACTCCGCCTGCATAGCAGCCTTCCATGATGGATCTGCAAGTGCTTCTTCTAAGTCAGAAATAGTTGGCTCCTTTACTTCTCTCATAATCTCAACCATCAAGGCCATTTTGACTATGTGAGCAGAAGCCCTCCTTTGCTCCTCTATTCTCTGAGACCTCCTTGGTCCGTCTGCCTTCTCCTCAACAGATGTAGGCATAGGATTATTGTGGTCATAGAGCTGCTTCACCCAGCGCGGCAATGGCTTTTCCGGTGGGGTGATGTCAGGTTGGTGAACTTTTTCCTCATCATTTGAAGATGATGCTTCCTCCTCCTTAAGGATAGGGATAGCTCTTGGGACAGGTTCATAGTGGACTACTTCTTTGCTTGATGATAAAGTGGAAGAACTTGCCTTCTCCTCCTCCACTGTATGCGGCTCCTCCTTGAACACCACATCACGGCTTGCAATGATATTCTTTGCCTCTTGGTCATATAATTTGTAAGCCTTCTGCTCATCACTATAATCCAAGAAGATACATTTTCTGCTTTTTGGTTTTAACTTGTTTCTCTTCTCATCTGGAACATGTGCATAACATTCACATCCAAAAATTCTGAAATGTGAGACAGATGGTTTCTTACCAGTGTAAGCCTCATGAGGTGTTTTTCCCTTGAGAGCCTTTGTGTTAAGCCTCATGAGGTGTTTTTCCCTGCAGTATTAACAACTTTAGCCCAAAAATGGTAAGGCAATCCCTTGCCCTTTAGCATGCATCTTGCCATCTCCACAATGGTGCGATTCCTACGTTCCACAACACCGTTCTGCTGAGGTGTGTGAGGCGTCGTCAATTGACGCTTGATCCCTTTGCTCTTGCAAAAGCCTTCAAACTCCTTTGAGTTGAACTCACCACCACCATCTGTTCTAAATTTCTTCACACTTTTTCGTGTTTCATTCTCAACAAGTTTTAGCCATTCTTTAAACTTACCAAAAGCTTGAGCCTTATCACGAAGGAAGTACACCCACATCTTCCTACTGTAGTCGTTGACAATCAACATAAAATAAGAAGATCCCCCCAAGGCCTGTGTAGGCATCTTACCACACAAGTCAGCATGCACCAACTCTAGAGGAGCCTGTGCTCTATTCTTGCTTTCTTGTGGAAATGCCTTTCTCTGTTGCTTGCCCATCATACAAGCTTCACATGGTTCCTTCAATTCAGTTATTGTAGGTAGGTGAGCAACCATACCTTGCTTTTGCATCTCCTTTAACACTGCAAATCCGATGTGTCCAAATCTTTCATGCCAAAGCTTACTTGTGCCCACTCCAGCGGTGGCTGTAAGAGCACTTAGCTTATACATGTTGTTCCTTCTTTCTCCTTTGCCAACAATTGTGCCAGCACTATCAAGAATTTCTGCACCTGTCTTCTTGAACCTCACTTCATGACCAAGATTAGTTATGGCAGCAACTGATAAGAGATTTCTCCTGATTTCGGAAACATACAACACATTTGAAAGCTTTTTGACTTCACCATTTGCAGCAACAAAAGAAATAGTACCTGTGCCCGCAGCAGGGCATTTAGCATCATTTTCAACCGTCATCGTGATGGATTCTTGTAGAGGTTGCATAGAACTGTATAGACCTTTCTTGTTGGTCATGTGACGGGAGGCCCCACTATCCAACCACCCATGAGTCAGTGGTAGATTCTTCTTGCGCCGAGGAGCACACTTCCTCAATGGTCACCATGAATAATTCTAGCTCTGCGTCAGCCATATTGGCTGTCTCTTTCCCTTTACTTTTAAGGGTACCATTCTTTTCATCTGCCTTCTTGACACGACAATCTGCAATTGCATGTCCTTTCTTCTTGCAGTAGAAGCACTCTCCTTGAAACTTCTTCTTTCCGCCCTTCTTCTTTTTGTCACCATCATTTTTGGTGGAGGAACCACCTTTGCCTTTTACATTGGCAGAGAATGCAGCACCTCCATTGTTGCTTCCTTCTCGGGCTTTCAGCCTCAACTCCTCCTCCATTAATAATGCACAAAACTCCTCAAAAGTCAAAGCTTGAGGTCTCACCTGAGTATCAAGGGTAGTTACTAGTCCATCAAACTTTTGTGGACAAATCCGAAGACACCTACAAGCTAGCTCTTCACTAGTCTTTTGTATCCCAGCGCCAGCCATCTGGTCGCACAGATTCTTAATCCGAGTGATGAATGCTTCAACTGTCTCTCCTTCAGCAAACTTCTCCGCTGCTAGTTGATTCTCCAAGTTTTGAATCCTTGTTTGGTTTCGTGTTTCATACTGACTCCTTAGTACATTCCAAGCCTTTGATGCTTTGGTTGTATGCTGAATCAAAGTCAGAACACTGTCAGAACAGCTTGTAACTAAGGCACACAATGCGTCTGCATTCCTTTGTTTCCAACCTCGTAGAAGATCTGCATTCGGAGGAATCATCACACTAGGATTTGATGGGTCGGGGGTAGGCTGTGGTTCTGCGTCAGTCCCCAGCACAGTCTCCAAAAGCTCATAAGAATCAAGGATAGTTGTAATTTTGAACTTCCACAAGGTATAGTTTGTACCATCTAACTTGCCTTCGCTGAAGGTTGGTGGACGAATCCTCAGTGTTTGAATAGCCGGTACAGCAACACCACCTCTTGCACCGCTTCCTGATGTGCCAGAACCGCTTCCGGAAGTCGACATAGTTTCTCTTTGCTGTTGAAGCCTTTGCCTCTTGCACACTCTCCGATCTCTAGAGCCCCCTAGGCTCTGATACAATGTAAAATATTACACGGCGCAGTGAACAGAATCTGAGAAAGAGATAGAGAGTACACAACATATAAGAGGAGAATCAGTAAATTCTTTAACTCCAAACAATTGATACAAAGATGGCTCTGTCCACCCATGCGCTTTCACTGTGTGAAGCTTAGATGGCAATCTAGACAGAAGATAGGTGAAGAGCTTAAGGCTAGCTGGAACAACAACTCTGACTGGGTGAAAGATGAGTGATCGATGGTTGTGAAGGGGTTTAGCTTTTATAGCCTGCGAAGGCCGTGAGGTTGGCCTGACCGACCTACCATATAAGCCTTCACTAGTCGGCCAAGGAATATTACAGGGAATATTCCCTTTACCATCGGACTGGGGGCACTGCCCCTGGACCCCCGCCAGGGGGGCCGCTGGCCCCCCTGAGATCCCCCAGCCAGGGGTCGCTTTTGCGGCCCTCGGACCCCACAATAGGGGCCCCTTTTAACTCCCTTACCCCGCAACTCGATGCAATGCGCCTCGAGTTGCTACTAGCTTAACCACTCTGTCTAACCCAAAGATTAGACCCACAACAGTCACCTTTTTGCCATCCGGTCACATAGACCTCATCTGATATACAAGTGAGGACTCAACCAATGTCCGGGCTCACATTTGGCTTCTCCTCATAATGGAGGCCTTACAACTTTGAGCACCATGGATCATTGGTAGCACCTAATGAGGGTGGGGCATTGATCATATCTAACACAAGGGTGGTCATTTAAAGGTTGCTAACGACAAAGTAAACCTAAATAAGGAGCCAATGAAGAAGAAAGTGAGGTCCAAGAAAGAGGCACCTAAGCCTTTGAAGCGGCCAAGAGAGTGGATGGTTTGGTGGGAGAAGAGGACTATTGCTAACTTTCATGAGTTTGGTCTAGCAAGTTCTCTTTGTGAGATCAAGCCTAATGTTAACCTCTTGCAAGTAATTAAACTATCCCCACGAGTATATAAGGAGTTCAAGAGAGTGGATGGTTTGGTGGGAGAAAGGACTATTGCTAACTTTCATGAATTTGATCTAGCAAGTTCTCTTTGTGAGATCAAGCCTAATGTTAACCTCTTGCAAGTAATTAAACTATCCCCACGAGTATGTAAGGAGTTCAAGAAGATTGTTCACACTAGATATATTATTGAACCCTTGGGTATAGCCCGTGTTTGTGATGATTGGTTTGAGTATGTTGAAAAACATTGCCCAAGGGTGCCAACTTATGTCGATGGTATATTGGTGGACCATGTCATTGTGGATATAGGATCCTCTGTTAATGTTATGAGCTCAAAATTGATAGAAGAGAGGCTAGGATTAGAGATCCAAAAAGATGTCTCCACAGTTCTAAGGATGGCTGATGATAGTTTGAGACAGTGGGAAGGTTGTATTACCAAAGTCCATATAACTATTGATAACACCGAATGTATCTTAGACTTTAGGGTCATGAGGTTTGTAGGGTGGCCAAAGTTGCCAAGTGATATTAGGAAGGCAATGGATCTTGCAATCCCTGACTATCAAGTTGACATATTGACTGGTCATTTGATCTTTGGTAGAGGTGCTAGATGAGTTATAATTGATGCTTACCTATAATTACCTCAAAGTGAGAGGGCATCCATATCCTCAATGGAATTGGATGTGCTAAAGGGGCATCCTAGACTTCATGAGTGATGAATTAAGAGAGGAGGATACTACAAAAGATCGTTTACTAGGTAACTCTAAATGAGCCTAAAGAAGCTCACCATAGAATCAGAGATGTAAATGTGATAGAGGTAGACCTTGGTTCATCGAATGATTTCACGATTGATCAAATTAGGGTCTATAATCAACATGGAAGAAAGTTAGGATTATGTGTCCTTAATCCAAGAATTTCACAATATATTCGCTCGGAGTTATGATGAATTGAGGGGTATTCCCTCTAGTTTAGCCATGCATACTATTCCCTTGAAAGAAGGAAGTTGATGTGTCCAACAAAATGTGAGGCACATGCCTTTTGAGTTAAGGGAAGGGCTATTTAAAGAGTTACAAAAATTATATAAGGTTGACTTGGTATTTTCCATGCAACACATGGAGTGGCATTCACTAGTGGTTATCGGAAAGAAAAATAATCAAATCCAGCTTTGTGTTGATTTTAGAGAGCTCAATCAACAAACATATAAGGTTTGTTATTTGTTGCCATTCATTGATCAAATCTTAGATCAACTAGCAGCAGGTAGGGATATATACTCCTTTACAGACTATTTTGTTAGCTACAATCAAATTGCCATTGTAGAGGAAGACAAACTAAAGACCACATTCATAACAGTGTTTGGAACCTTTGCATATCATATCATGACCTTTGAAATATGTAATGCACTAGTTTCTTGGTAATACACAGCCAACAAAACCTTTGGTGACATTTCCCTAGAATAGCAAAATTTTTTCATTGATGATCTAGGGGCAACCACTTATAAGAAATCATTTTTATAACATGCTATAAGGCATTAAAATGACACCTTTTACTTTACTAAACATATGATTTTTTTTCAAATTGTAATAAAAAATCAATTTTGTAAATATAATCCTGTAAAGTTTACAAAATGTAATATCCCATGTTTTGAACTCACGTGGTATCTTACATTGGACTCCTCAAGCAACTACCACAAGGAAAAGACAGCTAATAATTTTGACAAAATGCTTCGAGCGTTGCAGGTTTTGCATTGCTCTAAATCCGAGGAACTATGTCTTTGGAATGCCCTATGGATTACTATTGTGCTATGTAGTTAGTTTAGTTGGAATTGTGATTGATCCAGAAATGATTAAAGTCATCATTGCTATGAGTCTACCATGAAACTCCAACGAAGTGCATAGTTTCCTATCACCAGTAGAGTTGAATATTACTAATGATTCATTAATGCATTGGTTGAAAGGACATTGCCATCGACAAATTTATTATCCTTCAACTGCTCATTTATTTGTAGTGATCCTTGCAAAGTATCCTTCGAGAATGTGAAGTAGGCATTCACTAAAGCACCAATCTTGAAAGCACCTAAAAGAGGTGAGATTTTCTATGTGTTTTTGGAGCTATGATGTATAGTATCAGCTATTTTTTAGCTTAGATATGGAATGAAAAATGGTACCACTTTAATGCATTTGCTAGTTGCAAATCGGGTATATTTAAAATTAAATATATGCATATGAATTTTTTTTCCTTGGGATTATCTTTGCTACGAAGAAATTTAGGCACTACATTTTGTACGAGAAGGTAGTATTTTATACAAAGGCAGAGAGGATTGAGGTTATTGCTAAACAAGTTGTAGCCTTCTGATAGTCTAGCAAAGCAATTAATCACTTTGCAAGATTTTGATTACGAGATTAAAAGTAAGCACTGAGATTACAAGGTATTGTGAAGTGTATTGTAGAGTTTGGGGAGTTGAAAGAAGTATTGGTTGAAGTTAGTGACCTTGTGGAAGCTTCTTGCTCAACCGCCAAGACCCATGGACTGCTTATTGCTTTTAGCATTTCAAGCCAAGTGCAATGAATACCTCTCACATAGTAGTGCACACTCTCACACCCATAAGTTTAGTGAGCTTACCTCCATACTTGATTGAGTTTCCTCCTCCCTCAAGCACTCTGCTAGCTCCACAATCCAAGGTGCAAGCCCAAGAATCTTGATCCTTAAGCTCCAAGCTCCATTGCCATTCACGAGACAAGAGAAGAGAAGAGAAGAAGAAGAAGAGAGGAGAAGATGGAGAGCATCTTCACCATGGTCCCTCACCCTCATACACTCACTCCCTCACTCCCTCACTCTCCCTCACTTAAGCACAAGCACAATCAAGAATAAGAAGAAGAAGAGAAGAAGAGAGCTAGTTTTTTCCACACACAAGAATGAGCTTCTTCATTCACTAATTGCCTTTTATACAAGCCCTAATCTCTTTTGAACACCATCCCCTTTTTTACATGACCACCAATCATTTTAGCCTAGGTCTTCTTTTTCTATTCCCTTTCTATTTACATTGTGCCTTCACCCATGCATGTCTCTATTTACAAATTTCATAGGAGGGAGCCTGGCGCTCTTTTACAATTCAAGGTGCGCCTTTGTATTTAAAATGCGCCTTTCCTCTTTAGCACTTGCCTTGAACTTTTAAGATTGTCCTTGCAATTTTGGAATTTTTTCCTCCTATTTATTCAATCAAGCTACCTTTTTCCACTTGCCTTGCATATTTTTAATTTTTCTTTTTTCTTTCCTTGTACTGTGGTTAATATCGCCCCTTTTAGATGAGTGCCGGTCCCATGGCACTTGCTAGCACTTGTTGATGAGGGCTTGGGTGGTTGCTATGTGGGTCGAGGATGGGCCCTCGTGGGTAGTTGGATGTGGCAAAGATGCATTACAAAATGGATGTGGGTGTCAAGATTGTGGGAGAGAAGGAAGGAGTCTCACTTGTAGCTTTCTTGCTTGCACAATGGGGGAATACACACAAAGGTGGAGGCTGAAAGCAGTTTTCCTCTTCTTAGTTGTGTAAGCAAAAAAGAACTCTTGTACATAGAAATAGAAGAACCCTATATATGGGTCTCAAACCAAACTCAACTAACTAAGGTGGCATACTAACTGAGCCACAAACTAGAGTAGATAAGAATAGCTATCATCTATCTACTATTCATGGGTGGTGTATCAACCGCATCTGCAGCTAACAAGTCGGTGACATAAATGCACAACGATCACCCTGGCATATCACGAGTGGAGCTCGATATCTCAACACTCCCCCTCGAGCTAAATCCCAATTCCTCCATACCAAGCAGGTCTCTGAACTTGCACAGCTTCTCTGCGCCCTATGCCTTTGTAAATATGTCAGCTACCTGATCCTCTGTGTTGACATAAACTAGATCAATAAGACCTAGTAAAACCCTCTCCCACACATAGTGATAATGCACCTTAATGTGCTTTGTTCTAGCATGATAGATTGGGTTATTTGCCAAGTGTATACTACTCATGTTGTCACAATAAATGACAACTGGCCCATCTGTAGGCTGATGCATATCATAAAGTAGTTTATGCAACCAAGCTACCTTACATGCAGCCATTGCTGCACCCTGTACTCAGCCTCTGTGCTTGACAAGGCAACTGTAGGCTGTTTCTTGCTGCTCCAAGTGACTGCAGCACTCTCAAAAGAGAACACATATCCACTGGTAGATCGTCTATAAAAAATATTACCAGCCCAATTAGCATCAGTGTATCCATGCAACTGTATCTGAACCCCAGTCTCATAAAATAGTCCATACTGCAATGTGGACTTCACATACCTGAGTATGCGTCTAGCCGCATCCAAATGCGGTTTCCTTGGAGCCTGCATAAACTAACTTACCAATCCAACAGCATAGCTCAAATCTGGCCTGGTAATAGTCATATAAATCAAACTTCCTACTATGCGTCTGTATATAGTAGGGTCTTCCAGAAGCTCACCTGCATCTGCGCTCAGCTTCACATTTTGCTCC
This sequence comes from Lygodium microphyllum, assembly GCF_053477565.2. Taxonomy (NCBI): domain Eukaryota; kingdom Viridiplantae; phylum Streptophyta; class Polypodiopsida; order Schizaeales; family Lygodiaceae; genus Lygodium; species Lygodium microphyllum. Next base: position 15,645,576 of record NC_141147.1, on the reverse strand, counting down.
AAAGAAACTGAAATAGGCTTACAGCCTGTCATCCCATATTTGGACAGCATGTTCAATCCATACTGCCTTTGCGAGAGCCGTATCCCACTTGGTGATCTAATCACCTCAATGCCCAAGAAATAACGCAGCTCTCCCAAATCCTTCATCTCAAACTTCTGCTTCAATAGCATTTTCACATGAATGATATCTTTATCACTATCACCTGTGATAATCAAATCATCAACATAAATGACAAGCAGCATAATATCTTTCTCTGTTTTTCTCACATAAAGTGAGAAATCTGCCTTGGAAATCTGAAAGCCAATAGTGACAAGATACTATCCTATCTTGTCAGACCATGCTCTAGGTGCTTGCTTCAAGCCATACAACGCTTTCTTCAACCTGTAAACAAACTCAGGATGAACAACATGCACATAACCTGGTGGCTGCTCCATATAGACCTCTTCTTGCAAATCACCATGCAAGAAGGCATTCTTTACATCCATCTGATGTAAAGACCATCCCTTTGATGCAGCCATAGCAATGACCGCTCTTACGATTGACATCCTTGCAACCGGACTGAATGTTTCTTCATAATCAATGGCATATGTTTGTGCATACCCCTTGACTACTAATCTTGCCTTGTATCTCTTCACAGAACCATCTGCATTGTGCTTCACCTTATAAACCCATTTACAACCAATTGCATTCTTATCTTTAGGCAAAGGTACCAATTTCCATGTAGCATTTGCTTCCAAAGCATCCATTTCTTCATCCATGGCTTTCTCCTATTTTTCTTTTCCCATGGCTTGCTCAAAAGAAGTGGGTTCTGGTTCCTGTATCACTTTGACTATATAGGCATAGTGAATGGCTGTAAATCCATCATATTTCAGCCTATCCACAGGATACCTAGCTCTGGTAGACATGCGCAAAGTAGGCTCACTTCCAGGTGCTCTCAAAATATCCCTAGTCTTCCTTACTCCAGGTGTAACAATAGAAGAAATACCCAGCTCATCAATGCTCTGTTCTGAGCCACTGGATTCACCATCCACATAAGAGTGACCTGCATTCACATCAAACATGAGCTGATCTACCTTCTCTTTTCCTTTTTGTGAAGCTTGCATACCACTATCTACATTGTTTTGAGGAGATTCTCCTGATCTCAATCTGCCTATCCATGGTGAAGAATGTGAACCACTACTAGAGGACACTCCAGGTCCACTAATATTTTGTGACTGCTGCTGTGAAATCTGTGCAGCATTACCATTTTGTGCATTTACATCATCATACACATTTACTGGTTTATACCAGCTACTCATCTCATAAAAAACAACAACTCTGCTCACTGTAAACTTATGAATAGAAGGGTTATAGCATCTATACCCTTTTTGCTCTGTAGAGAGTAACCAATAAAGATGCACTTCTCAGCTTTTGGATCCAACTTGGATCTCAACTCATTTGGCACATGAACATAGGCAATGCAACAAAAAATTTTCAAATGAGAAATATCTGGTTTCCTACCAGTATACCTCTCCTCTGGAGTCATGCCATGTATTGCTGTAGTGGGAGTCCTGTTTATTATGTAGACTGCTGTAGCAACTGCTTCAGCCTAGTAAAAATCTGGCAAGTCTTTTCCATTGAGCATGGCACGAGATACCTCTCCAATATGCCTGTTTTTTCTTTCTGCAATTCCATTTTGCTGTGGGGTATGACTACATGAATATTGCTGCTTTATGCCATGCTCCTGCAAGAACCTTGTAAACTCATTTGAGAGGTACTCTCCCCCTCCATCTGACCTTAGGCATTTTATTTGCAAGCCTGTTTCGTTTTCAACCATAGCTTTAAGAGTTTTGAAATGCCCAAAAACTTCACTTTTCTTTTTCATAAAATACACCCAAACTTTTCTACTATAGTCATCAATAAAAGTGACAAAATAATGACAGCCTCCAATAGATGTAGCTTTAGTAGTCCACACATCAGAGTGGATTAATTCCAATGGTTTCTTACTCTCTTGAACATGTCTAGGAAATGGTTTCCTTGCCTGTTTTCCAAATTGACAGGCTTCACATATCTTATGCATTTCTGCAACCTTGAATTTAGGCAATCCTGCAACAATATTTTGGGCTTGCATTGATTTAAATCGCTGTACATTAACATGACCAATGCGTTTATGCCAGATATCAATATCTGCAACTACATCGGTCCCATCTGTAAACATTGCTGCACTCAATTCAGACATGTCTGCATCCAATGTAAACATTCTACCATTCTTCTTTCCTTTTGCTATCAAGCGACCTTTATTTTTCATACCCTTAACAAAGCATCCATGAGGATTAAATCTGACCTGCAAGCCCTGCTCAACCATTTGACCAACAGAATCCAGGTTCTTGGTGATATTCGGGACATGAAATACATCCGATAGGTATTTCTTTTTCCCATCCTGCATAGACAAAGGAAATTTTCCAATTTGCATAATAGGATGTGCAGTATCATCACCAGTCTCCACAAATCCTGGTTTTTCCATTTTCCTTGCATCCTGCATCCATTCTGCATGACCTCTCATGTGGTTTGATGCACCTGAGTCAACATACCACACATCTCGCTTTCTTCTGCACTTGTCACAGAATTGGTCATGTGCTGCACCATAAACAAATGCTCATTTCTGTCATCACCCTGTCTACTAGAAGATGCATAATTCCCTTGTTGCAATTTTCCATTCATGATGTCATTCTGCTTTTTATAGCAGTCTTTAGCCATATGACCCATTTTACCACAGTAGTAGCATTCAACATTGCTGTTTGCATTTTGCCCTCTTTGCCATCCACCACGTCCTCTTTGGCTCTCCCTGCCTCTAGAGTTACCATGTCCTCCTCCATAAGATTGGTTTTCTTGAGTTTGCTGCATATTCTAATTTCTACCACGGCCTCCAGATCGGCCTCCTCTACCTCTGCCTCTACCTCTTCCAACATTTGAGTAGAAGAAAGTTTCTTTTGAAGTTCCTCCTGAAGAAGATGCACCACCATTTCTTTGCTCCTCAGAAATTAGAAGAGCAATCAACTCCTCAAAAACATGAAATCTTTCACGGACGGAAATGGATGTTCGGAACTGTGCATAATCCTTTCCTAGACCATTCAAGGTCATGGAAACTAAATCATCATCTTCCACTGGTGACCCAATGGAAGCAAGTGCATCTGCAATCTTCTTCACCTTCATGTGGTAGTCATTGATGCTCATACTTTCTCTTTGCACATTGTGCAACTCTTGCTTGAGCTGCATTTTCCTGGCTTGCGTATTTGTGCTATACATTTTTGACAAAGTATCCCATGCCTCCTTTGGCGTACTTGCATCCTAAATATGCACAATCATAGAGTCTGAAATACTGATAGACAGCCAATACATAACTTTTCTGGCTCTCTCATGCCATTCTTTAAATGCCTGCATTTACTGTTGATTGGGAACATTAGGAAGAATTGGTTCTTCTTCATTTCCTGCAACAAATTTCCAATATCCTTTTCCCATAAGGAAATTCGTCATTCTAAACTTCCATGCTCGGAAGTTGTTCTTGTCAAGCTTTTCAGTGACAATCGGTGAAAGAGAATCAGACGCCATTAAGACCACTGCAAAAAATTCTCACTGTAAAAAACACAGCTTTAGCCTCACAAGGGCAAATCTGCAAAATTGACGAAAGTGGTATTTGACCACACAGTCACTTCCTAGTGACGATTTTGCATCAACAGGCAATAAGGATGATTCTGTAACTCCCAATGTCTCTGCACACAGGCATACGATGCAATTTCTACGGTAACTTTTCACTGACCTGTAGAACAGTGGTCATACATCATAAAATAGGGCCTTTTCCTGAGTGTGTTGCGAAAACTTTCGCCTCCAAAACAGGCCCTGAAATGGCCTCAAATAAAAAAAACAGAGCAACCAAGGGCTAAAGCCCTTGTCCGCAGCATATACTACTCTCTTGCTACACCGCGAAGGGTGTCTCAATCTGAGACAATGCACTCTTGCACTTTCCGGCTGTGCTACCTGCAGAGACTTGCTCCCAAAACAGAAGAATGAAAGCAACACTGGTCCTCTTACCAGAACACCACGAACTTGGTTTGCTTTCTTGAGCTTCTTACCACGAACAAGGCTCTGATACTATGTGAAGATTGTGAGAGAGAAGGAAGGAGTCTCACTTGTAGCTTTCTTGCTTGCACAATGGGGGAATACACACAAAGGTGGAGGCTGAAAACAATTTTCCTCTTCTTAGTTGTGTAAGCCAAAAAGAACTCTTGTACATAGAAATAGAAGAATCCTATATATGGGTCTCAAACCAAACTCAACTAACTAAGGCGGCATACTAACTGAGCCATGAACTAGAGTAGATAAGAATAGCTGTCATCTAGCTATTATTCATGGGCGGTGTATCAACCGCATCTGCAGCTAACAAGTTGGTGAAATAAATGCACAACGGTCACCCTGGCATATCCCGAGTGGAGCTCGATATCTCAACAGTGGGGTTGTGGAGGCTGAGAGTAGATTGAGTGAAAAATGGGGGTCTCCAAAGTCGATGGTTGGTCATGGATTGTCGAACGTAGTTGAAAACGAAGAGGAAGTGCACCACCTGGGGGTGTGTCTACCTCATTGTGCAATGTTGAGATGGCAAGCTCAACACATGCGGACATTGATGACAGATCGCCTGGCTAGATGGGTCCGCACGTCTACACTTAGCACGTTGGTGGTCATTATGATACTCACATGGTCACTAACTTATCACTTATTATATTTAGTTTGTTACACCTACCTACAATTGGCAAAGACATAGTGCCAGTCGATTAGTGTAGTCAGTTATGCACTGTTTGACTTAGTAGGCCACTTTCCTTTATGTTGTATCTTATCTATACGTTGTGTACATTGTATAGTGGGTGAAAAGAAGAAGAAAAAAGCAGCAAGAAAACGTTTTGGCCTCCATCTCTCTTCTTGTGTTCTTGAGTGAGCTTCCTCTTGTGTATACAGTGTGTGTTTCGCGCCGCAGCTCAAGCAAGTCTCCCAGCACGCGATTCTTGACATGGTATCAGAGCCGTGCCACTGAGAGAGGCTAATTTCGAAGGCTGAAGTGAAGGAAAAAAAGCAAGGTTTGAGCAAGTAAGCCACAGGTAAGAAGCTCTCCCATTCTTCCACTCTCTCTCTTGGATAGCGCCTGTGGAGGCACTAGAAGCAAGGTCGAGCAAAAATCTCAAATTGCTGTGAGATTTGGTCTGAGGCCGTTTGAAGCCCCGTTTTAGGGCCGCAAGGTTGCAGACAACAGTTTCAGGGTATACTGTGATTTCGATTGTATTGATCGAAAGTGGATGCACAGGTTACAGATTGTGAATCTGTAATTTTTGAGGTGTTTGCAAGAAGCAAACATAAGGTTTATCTGTAAACAGGTTGCAGATTACATGTACTATTGAGCAATCAGTGAAAAAGGTTGCTTGGTGTAGTGCTGTGCATGTGTTGTGAAAGATTGCAGAAGACTAGCTTGCTGTGTTGTATCCTTGTTTGTGATAATGGCAGAGAAAATGGAAATCCCATTATTGAGAAGCTTGACAAGAACAACTACCCTTCATGAAAGTTTCATGTGACGAACTTCCTTATTGGAAAGGGTCTCTCAGGTAAAGAAAAGGAGCCAGAGTTGGGTATCCCTCTGACTACAGATGAGTTAAAAGCATGGAAAGAGTGAAATGCGAAAGACAAAAATGTGATGTACTGGCTATCTGCAGTTATTGATAATACCATGCTGGGACATATCAGGAATGTAGAAAATTCACATGCAGCTTGGACAATTTTTGAGAGCATGTTTTCAGTAAATACAAAGGCACGAAAGATTCAAATCAAGCAAGAGTTGAATGCCTTGAAGAAAGGAAAAATGTCTGTCAATGAGTATGTGTTGAAGGTGAGGTGCATTGCTGATGCTTTAGCAGCGATTGATGCAATGCCGGATGATGATGATTTGGTTTCATCCACTCTAAGTGGCCTTAACAATGAGAAGGCATGGAAATAATTTGTTACTTCAGTATATGTACAGAAGCCATTTCCAGATTTTGATGAGCTGATCTCTCTCATGATTACTGAAGAGATCAATCTGCAGGGTGATTTGTCTGAAAGAAATCGTGAACATGTCCAAGCATTTTACTCGAGTTCAGGAAGCGGATGTGGTAGATCCTCTTCGAGAGACCGTGGTATGGGAGGTGGTGGCGATGACCAGCAAAACATGTTCAATCAACAGTTTGGTGAAATGCAGGTTTCTGGAGGTAGAGGAAACTTTAGAGGCAGGGGGAGCTCTAGAGGAAGAGGTGGATGGCAGAATAGAGGTTCTGGAAATTCTGCTATTGTTTGCCATTATTATGGCAAAACAGGCCATATTGCAGCCCATTGCTATGCAAAGAAGGATGATATTCGTAGTGGTAAATTGCAACAAGGAAACTATGCATCATCTTCATGATAGAATGAAGACAAAAATGAGCATCTATTTGTTATGCAACATATGATGAATGCAATTATAGGAAAGGGGACACATGATGATATATGGTATGTCGATTCAGGTGCATCTAATCATATGACCAGTCATGTTGAATGGTTTGGAGAGATGCAGGACTTACAAAATCCAGGTTATGTGCAAATGGGTGATGATTCATGCCACCCAATTTCACACATTGGAAAGGTTCCCTTGTCCTTGTATGATGGCCAGACAAAGAGTCTGATAGATATATTACATGTGCCATCAATTACAAAGAATCTAGTATCACTTGGCCAAATGGTAGAGCAGGGGTTGCAGGTCCGATTCAATGCAAAAGGTTGTTTTGTAGAAGACTTTAACGATAAGTGTAGGTTGGTCGCAAAAGGAAGTAGAGTTGGCCGAATGTTCACTTTAGATGCTGGAATTCGTGGAATGGATGCTGCTATGTATGCTAAAGGAAAAGGAGTAGTTGCAAATATTGAAATATGGCATAAATGTATTGGACATGCAAATGTGCAAAGGCTAAATTAATGCAGTCTAGAGGATTGGTTACATGGTTGCTTTCTTTTAGAGTTACAGAATTGCATAAAGCTTGTGAAGCATGCCAGTTTGGTAAGCAAGCGAGAAAACCCTTCTCGCATGATAGAGAAGTGAGCAGAAATATACTTGATGTAGTACATACAGATGTTTGGGGGCCTACACAGAATATATCTCTTGGTGGGAGCAAATACTTTGTCACATTTATTGATGACTGTTCAAGGAAGTTATGGGTATACTTCATGAAGGAAAAAAGTGATGTGTTTGAGCACTTCAAATCTTTTAAGGTAGATGTTGAAATAGAAACATGCTTAAAAGTAAAGTGCTTGAGATCAGATGGAGGGGGAGAGTACCTCTCTAATGAGTTTAGTGGTTTCTTGAGGACTCATGGGATGAAGAGACAATTTACTTGCAGGTATATCCCACAACAAAATGGTGTTGCAGAAAGAAAAAACAGGCATATTGCAGAAGTTGCACGGGCATTAATGGCTGAAAAGAATATGCCCAAATATTTTTGGTCTGAGGTTGTCCATACTGTTGTTTACATTATGAACAGAACTCCCACAGCTGCAGTTCATGGGATGACTCCTGAAGAATGCTTTACTGGCAAGAAGCCTGGTGTATCGCACTTGAAGGTATTTGGTTGTGTTGCATATGTTCATGTGCCAGATGAGCTATAGAAGAAGCTTGATCCAAAGGCAGAGAAATGTGTTTTTATTGGATACTCTTAAGAGCAGGAAGGGTATCGCTGTTATAACCCTGTCATAGGTGAGTTCAGAGTAGGGATGTTATCTTTGATGAGATGGGAAGTTGGTTTACACTTGCTAGTGATGTTTTGGATGATGATAATGATCAGGACAGCTATGTGTAGAAAGATAAACAAGAATCATGGAGTCTTAGTGGACCAGAAATATCATCTGGTACTACACCTACAGTGAGCCCTTGGTCTAGGAGACTAAAGAGTAGCCCCACATCTTCAGGTGGATCTATAAGTGTTGCAGGAAAGGACAAAGAAAAGAAGAAAGTGCTAGATGGTAATGATGCATCGACCAGTCATTTGGGATTGGATGGAGATTCTAGTGCTTCGGAGAGCTTGGATGATGAGCTTGGTATTCCTTCAGTTAGGACACCAGGTGTACAGAGAGCTCATAGTAATGTAAAGGCTCCATTGAGTGATTCGGTGGTACGCAGATTTAGTAGGGTCAGATGTCCTGTTAAAAGATTTGGTTGTGAAGGTTATGTAGCTCACCATTATGCTTATATGGTGAAACTAGTTGAGGATGTTGAGCCCACTTGTTTTGAGGACGTTGTTGGTCATGCACATTGGGATGCAGCAGTGGATGAGGAGATGGCTACATTAGAAGCCAATAAGACTTGGGATTTGGTAGCCTTACCTAAGGGTAAGAAAGCTATTGGCTGTAAGTGGGTTTACAAAGTCAAGCATTGTTGAGATATCGAGCTCCACTCGTGATACGCCAGGGTGACCGTTGTATATTTATGTCACCGACTTGTCAGTTGCAGACGCGGTTGGTACACCGCCCATGAATAATAGCTACATGATAGCTATCCTTATCTACTCTAGTTCGTGGCTTAGTTAGTATGCCACCTTAGTTAGTTGAGTTTGGTTTGAGACCCATATATAGGGTTCTTCTATTTCTTTGTACTTGAGTTCTTTTGGCTTACACAACTAAGAAGAGGAAAACTGTTTTTCAGCCTCCACCCTTGTGTGTCTTCCCCCATTGTGCAAGCAAGAAAGCTTCAAGCGAGACTCCTTCCTTCTCTCCCACAATCTTGACATGGTATCAGAGCCTTGTTCGTGGTAAGGAGCTCAAGAAAGCAAGCCAAGCTCGCGGTGGTCTGGTAAGAGGAGCAGTGTTGCTTTCATTTCCTGTTTTGGGAGCAGATCTCTGCAGGTAGCACAGCCGGAAATTGCAGGAGTGCATTGTCTCAGGTTGAGACGCCCTTCGCGGTGAAGCAAGAGGGCAGTATATGCTGCGGGAAAGGGCTTTAGCCCTTGGCGACCTTGTTTTTTTGATTTGAGGCCATTTCGGGGCCTGTTTTGCAGACGGAAGTTTTCTGCACGCACTCAAGAAAAGGCTCAGTTTTATGCTGTGCGACCACTGTTCTACAGGTCGGTGAAAAGTTACTGTAGAAATTGCATCGTATGCTTGTGCGTAGAGACATTGGGAGTTTCAGAATCATCCTTGGTTCCTGTTTATGAAAAATCGTAACTAGGAAGTGACTGTGTGGTCAAATACCACTTTCGCCAGTTTTGCAGATTTGCCCTTGTGAGGGTGAAGCTGTGTTTTTTGCAGTGACAGAATTTCTTGCAGTATTCTGTAATGGCGTCTGATTCTCTTTCACAGATTGTCACTGAAAAGCTTGACAAGAACAACTTCCAGGCATGGAAGTTTAGAATGACGAATTTCCTTATGGGAAAAGGATATTGGGAATTTGTTGCAGGAAATGAAGAAGAACCAGTTCTTCCTGATGTTCCCAATCAACAACAAATGCAGGCATTTAAAACATGGCATGAGAGAGCCAGGAAAGTTATGTATTGGCTGTCTATCAGTATTTCAGACTCTATGATTGTGCATATTCAGGATGCAAGTACGCCAAAGGAGGCATGGGATACTTTGTCAAAAATGTATAGCACAAATACGCAAGCCAGGAAAATGCAGCTCAAGCAAGAGTTGCATAATGTGCAAAGAGAAAGTATGAGCATCAACGACTACCACATGAAGGTGAATAAGATTGCAGATGCACTTGCTTCCATTGGGTCGCCAGTGGAAGATGATGATTTAGTTTCCGTGACCTTGAATGGTCTAGGAAAGGATTATGCACAGTTTCGGACATCCATTTCAGTTCGTGAAAGATTTCCTGATTTTGAGGAGTTGATTGCTCTTCTAATTTCTGAGGAACAGAGAAATGGTGGTGCATCTTCTTCAGGAGGAACTTCAAAAGAAGCTGTCTTCTACTCAAATGCTGGAAGAGGTAGAGGCAGAGGTAGAGGAGGCCGATTTGGAGGCCGTGGCAGAAATCAGAATATGCAGCAAACTCAAGAAAACCAGTCCTATGGAGGAGGACGTGGTAACTCTAGAGGCAGGGGGAGCCAAAGAGGTCGTGGTGGATGGCAAAGAGGCCAAAATGCAAACAGTAATGTTGAATGCTACTATTGTGGTAAAATGGGTCATATGGCTAAAGACTGCTATAAAAAGCAGAATGACATCATGAATGGAAAACTGCAACAAGGGAATTATGCATCTTCTAGTAGACAGGGTGATGACAGAAATGAGCATTTGTTCATGGTGCAGCACATGAACAATTCTATGACAAGTGCAGAAGAAAGCAATGATGTATGGTATGTTGACTCAGGTGCATCAAACCACATGACAGGTCATGCAGAATGGATGGAGGATGCAAGGAAAATGGAAAAACCAGGATTTGTGGAGACTGGTGATGATACTGCACATCCTATTGTGCAGATTGGAAAAATTCCCTTGTCTATGCAGGGTGGGAAAAAGAAATACCTGTCCGATGTATTTCATGTCCCGAATATTACCAAGAATCTGGTTTCAGTTGGTCAAATGGTTGAACAGGGCTTGCAGGTCAGATTTAATCCTCATGGATGCTTTGTTGAGGATATGAAAAATAAAGGTCGCTTGATAGCAAAAGGAAAGAAGAAGGGCAGAATGTTTACATTGGATGCAGACATGTCTGAATTGAGTGCAGCAATGTTTGCACATGGGACCGGTGTAGTTGCAGATATTGATATCTGGCATAAACACATTGGTCATGTTAATGTACAACGACTTAAATCAATGCAGGCCCAAAATATTGTTGCAGGATTGCCCAAATTCAAGGTTGCAGAAATGCATAAGGTATGTGAAGCCTGTCAGTTTGGAAAACAGGCAAGGAAACCATTTCCTAGACATGTTCAAGAGAGTGAGAAGCCATTGGAATTAATTCACTCTGATGTGTGGACAACTAAAGCTGCATCTCTTGGAGGCTGTCATTATTTTGTCAGTTTTATTGATGACTATAGCAGAAAAGTTTGGGTGTATTTTATGAAAAAGAAAAGTGAAGTTTTTGGGCATTTCAAAACTCTTAAAGCTATGGTTGAAAAAGAAACAGGCTTGCAGATAAAATGCCTAAGGTCAGATGGAGGGGGAGAGTACCTCTCAAATGAGTTTGCAAAGTTCTTGCAGGAGCATGGCATAAAGCAGCAATATTCATGCAGTTATACCCCACAACAAAATGGAATTGCAGAAAGGAAAAACATGCATATTGGAGAGGTATCTCGTGCCATGCTCAATGAAAAAGACTTGCCAGATTTTTATTGGGCTGAAGCAGTTGCTACAGCAGTCTACATAATGAACAGGACTCCCACTGCAGCAATACATGGAATGACTCCAGAGGAGAGGTATACTGGTAGGAAACCAGATATTTCTCATTTGAAAATTTTTGGTTGCATTGCCTATGTACATGTGCCAGATGAGCTGAGATCCAAGTTGGATCCAAAAGCTGAGAAGTGCATCTTTATTGGTTACTCTCTGCAGCAAAAAGGGTATAGATGCTATAACCCTTCTACTCGTAAGTTTACAGTGAGCAGAGATGTTGTTTTTGATGAGATGAGTAGCTGGTATAGACCAGTAAATGTGATTGATGATGAAGATGCACAAAATGGTAATGCTACACAGAATTCACAGCAGCAGTCACAAAATATTAGTGGACCTGGAGCGTCCTCTAGCAGTGGTTCACATTCTTCGCCATGGACAGGCAGATTGAGATCAGGAGAATCTTCTCAAAGCAATGCAGATAGTGGTATGCAGGTATCACGAAAAGGAAAAGAGAAGGTTGATCAGCCCATGTTTGATGTGAATGCAGGTCACTCTTATGTGGATGGTGAATCCAGTGGCTCAGAACAGAGCATTGATGATGAGTTGGGTATTCCTTCTATTGTTACACCTGGAGTAAGGAAGACCAGGGATGTTTTGAGAGCACCTGGGAGTGAACCTACTTTGCGCAGGTCTACAAGAGCTAGGTATCCTGTGGATAGGCTGAAATATGATGGATTTACAGCCATTCACTATGCATATATGGTCAAAGTGATACAGGAACCAGAACCCACATCTTTTGAGCAAGCCATGGGAAAAGAAAAATGGGAGAAAGCCATGGATGAAGAAATGGATGCCTTGGAAGCAAATGCTACATGGGAGTTAGTACCTTTGCCTAAAGGTAAGAATGCAATTGGCTGTAAGTGGGTTTATAAGGTGAAGCACAATGCTGATGGTTCTGTGAACAGATACAAGGCAAGATTAGTAGTCAAGGGGTATGCACAAACATATGGCATTGACTATGAAGAAACATTCAGTCCGGTTGCAAGGATGGCAACCGTAAGAGCAGTCATTGCTATGGCTGCATCAAAGGGATGGTCTTTACATCAGATGGATGTAAAGAATGCCTTCTTGCATGGTGATTTGCAAGAAGAGGTCTATATGGAGCAGCCACTAGGTTATGTGCATGCTGTTCATCCTGAGTTTGTTTGCAGGTTGAAGAAAGCCTTGTATGGCTTGAAGCAAGCACCTAGAGCATGGTCTGACAAGATAGGATAGTATCTTGTCACTATTGGCTTTCAGATTTCCAAGGCAGATTTCTCACTTTATGTGAGAAAAACAGAGAAAGGTATTATGCTACTTGTCATTTATGTTGATGATTTGATTATGACAGGTGACAGTGATGAAGATATCCTTCATGTGAAAATGCTATTGAAGCAGAAGTTTGAGATGAAGGATTTGGGAGAGCTGCGTTATTTCTTGGGCATTGAGGTGATTAGGTCACCAAGTGGGATACAGCTCTTGCAGAGGCAGTATGGATTGGACATGCTGTCCAAATATGGGATGACAGGCTGTAAGCCTATTTCAGTTCCTTTGGAGCAGAATGTGAAGCTGAGCGCAGATGCAGGTGAGCTTCTAGAAGACCCTACTATGTACAGACGCATAGTAGGAAGCTTGATTTATATGACTATTACCAGGCCAGATTTGAGCTATGCTGTTGGATTGGTAAGTCAGTTTATGCAGGCTCCAAGGAAACCACATTTGGATGCGGCTAGACGCATACTCAGGTATGTGAAGTCCACATTGCAGTATGGACTATTTTATGAGACTGGGGTTCAGATACAGTTGCATGGATACACTGATGCTGATTGGGCTGGTAGTATTTCTGATAGACGATCTACCAGTGGATATGTATTCTCTTTTGGGAGTGCTGCAGTCACTTGGAGCAGCAAGAAACAGCCTACAGTTGCCTTGTCGAGCACAGAGGCTGAGTACAGGGGTGCAGCAATGGCTGCATGTGAGGTAGCTTGGTTGCATAAGCTACTTTATGATATGCATCAGTCTACAGATGGGCCAGTTGTCATTTATTGTGACAACATGAGTAGTATACACTTGGCAAATAACCCAGTCTATCATGCTAGAACAAAGCACATTGAGGTGCATTATCACTATGTGCGAGAGAGGGTTTTACTAGGTCTTATTGATCTAGTTTATGTCAGCACAGAGGATCAGGTAGCTGACATATTCACGAAGGCATTGGGCGCAGAGAAGCTGCGCAAGTTCAGAGACCTGCTTGGTGTGCAGGAATTGGGATTGAGCTCGAGGGGGAGTGTTGAGATATCGAGCTCCACTCGTGATACGCCAGGGTGACCGTTGTATATTTATGTCACCGACTTGTCAGTTGCAGACGCGGTTGGTACACCGCCCATGAATAATAGCTACATGATAGCTATCCTTATCTACTCTAGTTCGTGGCTTAGTTAGTATGCCACCTTAGTTAGTTGAGTTTGGTTTGAGACCCATATATAGGGTTCTTCTATTTCTTTGTACTTGAGTTCTTTTGGCTTACACAACTAAGAAGAGGAAAACTGTTTTTCAGCCTCCACCCTTGTGTGTCTTCCCCCATTGTGCAAGCAAGAAAGCTTCAAGCGAGACTCCTTCCTTCTCTCCCACAATCTTGACAAGCATAATGCAGATGGTTCAGTTAGCAGGCATAAGGCTAGGTTGGTTGCAAAAGGCTATGCTCAAACATATGGCATAGATTATGATGAGACATTCAGTCCACTTGCTAGGATGGCAACTGTTAGGTGTGTGATTGCCTTGGCTGCAGCCAAATGTTGGAGTTTGCAACAAATGGATGTTAAGAATGCCTTCTTGCATGGTGAATTGCAAGAAGAAGTGTATATGGAGCAGCCAACAGGTTATGAGGATTTAGAGCATCCCACATATGTGTGCATGTTAAAGAAGGCGCTCTATGGGCTGAAGCAAGCACCTAGAGCACGGTCTGACAAGATTGGAGATTATCTTGTCAATATTGGATTTTATATTTCTGATGCTGATCACTCACTTTATGTGAGAAAGGGAAATGCAGGTTTGGTAATCATAGTCATCTATGTGGATGACTTGATTATTACAGGTGACAATGACACTGGGATTGCTGAAGTTAAGGAATTCTTGAAGAAGAAGTTTGAGATGAAAGATTTGGGTGAGCTGAGGTACTTTCTTGGTATTGAGGTGATCAGATGTGATGATGGTATATGGCTATCCCAAAGGCAGTATGGCTTGGATATGTTATCCAAGTATGGTATGACAGCATGTAAGCCTCTTTTAGTACTATTGGAGCAAAATGTGAAGTTGAGTGCTGATGTTGGGGATGAGATAGAAGACCCTAGTATGTTCAGGAGGATAGTAGGGAGTTTGATTTATATGACTATCACAAGGCCAGACTTGAGCTATATTGTTGGCCTTGTCAGTCAGTTTATGCAAATGCCTAGAAAGCCTCATTTGGATGTAGTTAGACGTATATTGAGGTATGTGAAGTCCACTTTACATTATGGAATTTTTTATGAGACAGGTAAGGACGTACAAGTATTTAGATACACAGATGCAGATTAGGCTGGTAGCATGTCAGACAGAAGATCTATGAGTGGATTCATGTTTTCCCTTGGTAGTTATTAACCCTCAAACAAACGAAGGTGGAAAATCCGGAAAAGCTAAAGCAAAAGACAAAGACAAAGGCCAAGGCAAAGAGAAACGGAAGACAAAGACGCACAAGGAGAAGAGTCCTAAATAAGGGAGAAAGGCGCACAAGGAAAAGCGCAAGTCAAAACTTTTGTAAAAGAGCGCAAGTGAATCATGGTTTAATTCAAGGAGTGCCAGGCTCTCACCCGTGTAATTTGTAAATGTAGACGTGCGATGGAAAGGAAGCTAGGAAGATAGAAGGACAATGGGAAAAAGGGGCCTAGGCTATGATCGGCCATGTAAAGAAAGGGGATGACTGCCCAAAAGGGATTTAGGGTTTTGTATATAAAGTTGAAAAGTGAATGAAAAGCTCATTCTTGTGTGTGGCAAAAAGTGGCTCTCCTCTTCTTCTTCTTCTTCTTCTTGTTCTTGCTTTCTTGAGCTTGTGCTTGAGAGAGGGAGTGTGAGAGTGTGAGGGAGTGAGTTTATGAGGGTGAGGGACCAAGGAGGAGAAGCTCTCCATCTTCTCCTCTCCTCTCCTCTTCCCTTCTCTTGTCTTGTCTTGCTCGCGGCAATGGAGCTTGGAGCGTGGAGCTTGAGGATGGAGCTTGCTTGAAGCTTGCACTTGGATCATGGAGCTATCGGAGTGTGTGTGAGAGGAGGTAACTCGATCGGCATGGAGGCAAGCTCACTACACCCATAGATGTGGATGGCGCGTCGGATATGTGAGAGGTAGCCATTAGTGCTTGGCTTGGAACACTTGAAACAATAAGCGGTTCGTGGGTCTTGGTGGTTGAGTGAAAGCTCCCACATTTTGGTTCCGTTGCCAGGACCAATGGATTCAAGCCTTGAGCGCTTGCGCGCTTCGAATCGAGCATTGGAGTAGGGTTTTCCCCGAACCAGTGCTTGAGGTAGATAGGTAGGAAGCGAGGGAGTTTGAAGAGGTATTCGATCTCCTTAGCAAGGTAAGTTTTTGGTTTTTTGGATTTGGAAAAGCATGTTGGAGTAGTGTAGGTGATTGCTTTGTGATTTGTATGCATTTAGGATAGGAAAAAACAAAGAAATAAAGGCAAACAGTAGGATTTTCTGTTGCTGTATAATAGGCTAAAACAGGAAAATAGGGGCACAGATCCTTGGAGTGTTGTTTGATTCGAGCACCATAGTGATTCTAGGCATGTCAGGCATTTCCTTGTAGTGTTTTGTACCTATTTGGAAGGCGCTAGATGATTCGGTGGAGTAGATGTTCACCTAGAGACATCACGCACAACTCGTGGGCCGCCGTCCGCGCCCTCGGACCAGGCTGTCCGAGTCCCAGAATCGGACCAGGGCATCCTAGTCCTAGAATCGGACCCGTCCATAATCAGACCACCCAGAATCGGACCATGCCGTCCGAGTCGGACCACCCAGAATCGGACCAGTTCAGAATTGGACTAGTTCAAAATCAGACCATTGGGCCGATTGGACCACTCTGAAAATCAGATCACTTTTTCGATCCAATTCTCAGATTCAGACGTGACCAAACTCGGACCACTAGGCCGATCGGACCACCCCAAAATCGGACATCCAATTTTGATAATCGGACTCCTAAAAATCGGACATCTGATAATCGGACAAAAAATTATCAAAATCAGACATGTATCTAGAACACAAATTTTGACGCATCTAAACCCCGAAATCGACCCCAAAGGCTATGTAGAGCTAAAGGCACATCACAGATCCGTCACTGGGCTGAAACTTAGAGCAAGTAGTTCAAAATTTGGCTATAAACAGTCCTCCAAATTGTGCATGGTGTTTACTGTAATGGCCCTGCGGGCCGGGGGGGACTGCCCCCCTCAGACCCCCGCAGAGGGGGCTCTGCCCCCTCCGCACCTCCCTCAAGTAGGTTGGAGGGAAAATGCGCGTCATGACAGGTCCTCCAAATTAGACCCTAGTGAAGTAATGGCTCTATACGAGCATGGATTCTCACTTGCAAAAGAGCAGCCAAAAGCCCATACCCGAACAGAGAGAAACAGAGACCCTAGAACATCAATGGGCCAATCTAGCCTGGCAAGGGCAAAAAGGCCACACCACGAGAACACAAAGACATTGTGTCCATACCATGTCTAGTCAGAGCGAAATGCAACATCAGCAAGCTACAAATGCCAAGATCACTAGACATGACACTCTTGACGAGAGATGTACCTTGAGCAACACTGCACAGACAACCCAAGACATTGGTGGAGAATCCACGTCTGTGTTAGAAATCAAGCTCACCGTCAGTGTGTCTTCATCTATGATCGACATCTATGACAGCTAGTGTGTACAACTGTCTACTTGTGACTACATTAAATAAGTCGGGTTAGTAGTCCTGACTAGAGTTAGTCAGTCTAGTCTACATTTACACTAGGTCACTTTATCTTGTAGTGTGCGTGTGCTTTTCAGTTTAGTGTGTGGAAATGAAGGAATGAGCTTGAGAGCTTGAAGGCTCATGGATATGGAGTCTTTCCCTTTCTCTCTCTCTACTCTTTGAACATGGTATCAGAGCCTCATCCATGAGGCTGTGGGAGAATGGGCATGACAACTTGTAGTGCAAAGGAGATGGAAGTAAGGAATAAGGAAGAAGCTGGACACTTGCAAATGAAGCCATAGTCAAAGGAAGGAATCAGTGTGGACTGCCTTTTGAAAATCGTGGACTGCCTCCTGAAAATCAGCAACCTGTGTCTGAAAATCGTAGACTGCCTCTGAAAATTAGCAACCTGTATCTAAAAATCTGCGCTTGCTGATCTGAATGGACAGCAACCTGTATCTGAAAATCTGTGCCTACTGATCTGAATGGACAGCAACCTGTATCTGAAAATCTGTGCCTATTGATTTGAGTGGACAACAACCTGTCAATCTTCAGTGGGGCACCTGGACAAGGTTCATAGAGTATGTATGCTCACTATTGAAGGTATGAAGTATGCAAGGAGTAAATGCTTGTGTGGGAGCTCTATTATGAGCTGGAGTGATAGACACAGACCTGTAATCATTTCTGAACTGCTGTAAACATGAATGGACAGCGTGCATTCAGTCATTATTGACACATAAGAGCCTTGTACTACACTCAGAAAGCATCTTTGGAGCACAAGAATGTGTCAAAGCATGTATACATTGGATCAAATGTCTTGGAGCTGAGATTTTTTGCTCAGAATACTCAAATTTGAAAATCAATGACAGGCTGAAAACTGTCATACACAGTCAATGATAGAATACTCAGATCTGAAAATCAATGACAAGCTGAAAACTGTCATACACAGTCAATGACAGAATACTCAGATCTAAAAATCAATGACAGGCTAAAAACTGTCATACACAGTCAATGACAAGTACTGTGCATTACTGAAGCAATACAGGTCATCTTGGGGGTTCCATCATCTATATGAACTGGCCTATACATGCTGAATGCATGGAGAATTGAAGCAAGCAATGAGCATCCTTGAAACTGAATTTTGAAGCTGAAATAAATGTAGTTACACTATCCTGGTTAATTACAAACAGCTCATGAGGTTTATGCCATTGGTCAATGAAGACAGGTTATGTATGCCTACTCAGATGCTCATGTATTGAACTTGCCACTACAAAGTAAATGTATGACATGGTCAAAAGACATTTTGGAGCTGCTTGGAGCTTGGTATGCTGAATTCTGGTTGACTGCAACTTGAAACTGAATTTGTTGACACACTCAGTTTTGGACTTGAAATTGCTGCTGGTTACTCACAGTTTACAGTTTTTAGACTGCATGTATGTACCCTGGCAGTGAGGCTACATAAGCTTAAGCTGAAGCAAACACATAGCTTATGTATTGACAGTTATATCTACAGTTGAGATCACTTGTTTGAGGGTTGTTTTGGGTTGTCAGTGGGCTGAAATACCCTGGTTTTGGGTTGTTTTGGGTTGTCAGTGGGTTTTCATAAACTGTTACGGACTGAACTTAGTCAGTCATACTTATTGGACTGCAGGGAGTCAGGCACTTGATAGACAGTCTATTGCATCATGGCTAATGCACATGGGACTGACAATATCACTCAGATAGTTGGAGAGAAGTTGGATAATAAGAACTTTACATTATGGAAATTCAGAATGAAAAACTTTCTGGTTGGTAGAGGTTATTGGGATTTATGTATAGGAGATGAAGTTGCTCCTGAGTTGCCTGCACACAATCCAACAAATGAATAGAAAAGAGCCTACAGGCTATGGAATGAAAGAGCATGCAAGGTGCTGCATTGGTTTTCCTTATGTATATCTGATGCTATGGTAATTCAAATCACTAGATGTGAGACTCCAAAGGATGCTTGGGACATACTGATGAAAAATTATGGAACCATGACACATGCAAGAAAGATCCACTTGAAACAACAGTTCAATAACATGTCTAGGAATGGCAAGAGCATCCAGACGTATACCACGGAGATTAAGACCATAGCTAATCAACTTGCTACTATTGGCTCAAGTGTATCAGAAGATGATATGATTGCTGTTGCTTTGAATGGCTTAGGCAAAGAGTACAAAGCTTTTGACACTTCCATTTCTGTCAGAGAAGAGCCCCCTAGCTGGGAAGAGCTAGTTGCTTTGTTGCTGCATGAGGAAGTCAAACTTGGTTTGAATACAGGTTCTAGTGTATCTCAGAATAGAGACACTGTGTTGTACTCTAGCCAGCGTGGCAGAGGATCTAGAGGTCGTGGTTCATTTCGAGGTCGTGGTGACACTCGTAATACTTATGGACAGCAACAGCAGCAGAGTAATTGGCATGGTGCAAATACACAAGGCCAGCGTGGATCTGGTGGGTTTCGAGGCAGGGGGAGATCACCCCGAGATAGAGGTGGTGATTCTGGTTCATGGCAATCGTCTGATCAGTCCAACAGGGACAAGGACTGCCATTATTGTGGCCAGTATGGGCATATTGCAAAGGATTGTTACAAGAAGCAAGGAGATATGAAGGCAAAGGGCAAACAGAATGGGCACTATGCATCTTCTAGTGGTGCTCATGATGAGTCAGTTGATAGACTCTTTGCCATGCAGCATGTATCTAAAAATGCATCGATACATGATAGAGATGACAGATGGTACATTGACTATGGAGCGTCAAACCACATTACCCCGCATGGAGAGTGGTTTGATGAGATGGTTGCAGGTACACATGGTCATGTATGTACTGGGGATGATACCCAACATGACATAAAGCATAAAGGGATTGTTCCATTGATGATGCCTGATGGCAAGAAGAAAGGCCTGCATGATGTCTTACATGTATCGACCATAACAAAGAATTTGTTGTCTGTGGGTCAAATGGTAGAACAGAATCTGCAAGTGAGGTTTAACAAGGATGGATGTTTCATTGAGGAGTATGGAAATGGCTGCAAGCTAATTGCCAAGGGCAGAAGGGATGGCAGGATGTTTACTTTGGAAGCAACCATTCCTGAACTTAAAGCAGCTATGTTTGCTCATGATGAGAGTGCCATCAGAGATGTAGAGATCTGGCACAAGAGAATTACACATGTCAATGTACAAAAGCTGGAATCTATGCAGTAGAAAGAAGTAGTGCTTGGATTACCTAAATTCAAGTATAATGATTTTGGTCATGTATGCCCTGCATGTCAGTTTGGGAAGCAGGCACGGTTTCCTTTCATGAGACATGTAAAAAACATCACTAGGCCTTTACAGTTGGTACACTCTGATGTCTGGGGTCCTTCACATAATGCTTCTTTTGGCGGTGCACGGTATTATGTCTCATTTATTGATGATTTCAGCAGGTACACTTGGCTTTATATCTTGAAACATAAGGATGATGTGTTTGATGCATTCAAAGACTTCAAGAAACATGTTGAAAATGAATTGGGCTATTACATATCATGTTTGAGATCAGATGGAGGAGGTGAATATGTCTCAAACTACTTTGACAGGTATCTTGCTAAACATGGGATCAGAAGACAGCTCACATGCAGTTATACACCGCAACAAAACGGTGTTGCAGAGAGGAAAAACAGGATTTGATGGAGTCAGCTAGAGCTATGCTGAATGAAAAATGTCTGCCAAATGGTTATTGGGCTGAAGTAGTGGTGACTGCTGTATATGTGCTGAATCGAACCCCTACAGCAGGGATTCATGAGGTCACTCCGTATGAACGGCTGTATGGTCATAAACCTGATATTTCACACTAGAAGGTATTTGACAGCATTGCATATGTGCATATACCAGATGAGAAGAGGAAGAAATTGGATCCTAAGGTAGTGAAAAGTGTGTTTATTGGATATGCACAGGAACGGAAAGCTTATAAGTGTTATGTACCTTCTACGCATGAGGCACTCATAAGCAGAGATGTGGTATTTGATGAGTTAGCATCTTGGTATGGGAATCCTGTTGCAGTGCCTACTGATGGCTCACCCAGTATGAGTCATGCTGAAAATAATCCTGCAGAGAGTACTTCCATGACTGGTCAGATAGGTGATGTATCATCTACAGTGAGTCCTTGGACAGGACGATTACGGAGTCGCACTACTGCATCCACTGACACGGATATGTCAGTGAGGGGGAGAACAGATAAGGGAAAAGAAAAGGTTTTTGAAGATGTAACAGGTCCACTCACTGCAGGTTATGATTCATCTAGCAGTGACAGCTTAGATAGTGAATTGGGAATTCCGTCTGTTATGACGCCAGGTGCTAGACAGAGCCGTTATGTACCGCCTCATGAGAGGTAAGCTCACAGTGAGCCACAACTCAGGAGATCAGAGAGGGTCAGACGACCTGTTGACAGGTATACTTACACTGGATATTCAGCCCATCATTATGCTTATATGACGAAAGTAACAGGTTTTAGAGAACCAAGTAAGTTTGATGAGGCAGTTTCAGATGAGAATTGGCGTGCTGCTATGGATGAGGAATATTCAGCTTTGGCTGAAAATTGTACATGGGATTTGGTACAGTTGCCTGAGGGCAAAACACCTATTGGATGCAAGTGGGTGTATAAGGTAAAATGTAAATGAGATGGATCATTGGAAAGATATAAGGCCAGGCTAGTTGCAAAAGGGTATGCGCAGCAGTATGGTCTTGATTATGAGGAGACTTTCAGCCCTGTAGCAAAGATGGCTACAGTTAGAACTGTGATTGCTTTGGCAGCAGCTAGAGGCTGGAAACTATGGCAGATGGATGTAAAGAATGCATTTCTCAATGGAGAATTACAGGAAGAGGTTTACATGGAACAGCCTGAAGGCTATGTACATCTAGAATTTCCAGCACATGTATGTCGGCTGAAAAAGGCATTATATGGGTTGAAACAGGCACCCAGAGCATGGAATGCTCACATCATCAGTTATTTACGGCAACATGGTTTTCGATTGGGAGATACTGATCATAGTCTGTTTGCGAAGAAGACAGATAGTGGCTATGTTTTTCTAGTTGTCTATGTTGATGACTTAATCATTACAGGAGATGATGAAAATGGGATTGCAGAAATAAAGACATGTTTACAGGCTGAGTTTAAGGTCAAGGATCTTGGAGAGCTGAAATATTTTTTGGGGATTGAGGTTGTCTCTACACCTCGAGGCATATGGCTGCTACAGAAGCAATATGCTCATGACATGTTACAGAAATATGGTATGGCTGATTGCAAGTCTATGGATACGCCTTTGGAGCAGAATGTCAAGCTGCAGATTGATGTTGGGACAGAGATTGAGAATGTTACTATGTACAGACAGATGGTAGGCAGCTTGATCTATCTCACGATCACTAGACCTGACTTGAGTTACGCTGTGGGGCTGATCAGTCAGTTCATGCAGAAGCCTCACAAACCACACTTGGATGCAGTCAGAGAATTCTGAGATATGTAAAGGGTACCACAGATCATGGGCTGTTTTATGCATATGGGAAAACCCTTGACTTGATGGGGTGCACTGATGCTGACTGGGCTGGTTGCACATATGACAAGAGGTCAACCAGTGGCTATGCATTTGGATTGGGTAGTAGCATGATCAGTTGGCAGAGTAAGAAACAACCTACAGTTGCATTGTCCAGTACGGAAGCAGAGTATCGTGGTGCAGCCTTAGCGGCCTGTGAAGCTAAGTGGTTACAGAAGTTACTGAATGACTTGGGAGTACACTTGGACATCAAAGTCAAGCTGTACTGTGACAATTTGAGCAGTGTTATGTTAGCAAGCAATCTTGTTTATCATGCAAGATCAAAACACATTGAGGTTCACTACCATTTCATCAGGAAAATGGTTTTAGCAGATTAGATTGACTTGGAGCATGTGAAGATTGAAGACCAGGTAGCAGACATCTTTACCAAATCACTTGGTAAAGATAAGTTCATTCACTTTAGACAGCTACTTGGAGTGATGCAGATGATTTGAGTTTTGTTTTTGAGCTTGAGGGGGAGTGTTAGAAATCAAGCTCACCATCAGTGTGTCTTCATCTATGACCGACATCTATGACAGCTAGTGTGTACAACTGTCTACATGTGACTACATTAAATAAGTCAGGTTAGTAGTCAGTCAGTGACTTGACTAGAGTTAGTCAGTCTAGTCTACATTTACACTAGGTCACTTTATCTTGTAGTGTGCGTGTGCTTTTCAGTTTAGTGTGTGGAAATGAATGAATGAGCTTGAGAGCCTGAAGGCTCATGGATATGGAGTCTTTCCCTTTCTCTCTCTCTACTCTTTGAACAGTCTGGTCATGCAAGTGGGGACTCAAGGGCATCTGTCAGAAGGCTTAAATTTACAAGCCATGACCCAGAAGATGAAGACATAGTACCACTTGCTTATCTTAGGGTCAAACTCACTGTGAAAAGAGAGCATACTATTGATGCTCTGATTGATGAAGGAGCAGATTTTAACATCTTGACCTATGAATCATGGACCCTACTAGGCTAACCAGAGCTCACACCGACTAGTGCAACTCTTAGCCCTTATGGGGGACGCCCACAAACACTCATGGGGAAGTGCAAGATCCTTGCGAAAATTGAAACGGAAAGCTTGCCTATCCTATTTCATGTTCCTCCAAATAGTGCTAGCTGCGGGAAAGAAACCCTCCTAGGAAGACCCTTCAAAAGAGTGACCAAGTGTGAGGTTGACTATGTAGCACAGAGGATACACCTGACACTACCGAGTGTGAGGATAGTCACGACCTTTAGCAAGGGTGACCTCATCGAACCTCGAGGGAAAGGCAAGCAAGGTGCTGACATAACAGTCAAGCCTGCTGACGAGAGCGAGGACTTGTTGGAAGAGTTAATACAAGCACAGGTCGAACAACGAGAACCAGTGAGTGAGGCCATGCCGAAAACAAGAAGGTCAGGAGACAATGCCAAGGACGGCCTTTGGACTTACAAATATCGTAGAAGACCCCAAAAGAAGCCCAAGCCTTATAGACGAAGGCATCGATGGAGAGTCAGCACAATGCCACGATGGATATCCAAAGCATTGCTACGTGCTCAAGGGTATTATGCAGGCAAACGATGGATTTGGGTACCAAAACCCCTGTTAAACCTCCTTTGTCCGACTGAAGGCCAGGACGTATCAAGAGAAAAGAAGTGTAGGAGGAGATATAAACGAAAAACCAAGTCCCAAGTCAAAAACAGTGGAGTGACCGAGCCCCTCATGGTCGAAATCAAGAAACCCAACGGGACCAATTGGATGGTAGATCCTCAGCCTAGTGTGCTTGACAAGCAGACATCAGATGTAATCATTGAGGATATGCAAAAGCCACTAGTGTCCAAGGAGCCTTTGATTCCCCAAGAGGATAGCAGGCATCATAGGCACAACATTGCTCATGACAAGGTTAAATGCTCAATAAAGCAAATAGCAAAATCATCTAAAAGCCACAAGCAAATCTCCCAACCAGTGTCAAAGCCACTTAGGAGTCCCAAGTCTCCTACACCCTCTTCCCCTAAACGAACATGGGAAGCACAACACTCGTCAAGTGCGGCTACTCGATCCCAATCTCTACCTACATCAGAGCTTCCAAATGCCCAAGAGGTGGGACACGACACCCCCCTTAGCTCTCAACCTAAGGATATGCCTGTGCAATCCATCGTGGCTAGCTCAACTGATACTCGATCTACACAAGTGAATGCTTTAAGAGTAGCGATCACTTCCAATTTCCCTAAGGAATTGACGCCGCAATCCACCAATAGTAGCAAGTCCACTGAACTAGTTGCTACTACTGTAAATCAAGGATCACAGCAGTCACAGCCCTTGGCCGTGACAAGGCCCCTTGCGGAATGTGTCCTTAGTGGTTTACCTGTGAAGGAGGTGTCACGACCTTCCTCCTTAACAACTCCAGCACTTCCAAAGCGCCTAAAACCTGGGCTAGAGGAGTTAAGCATAGGGGAACGGGCGGAAGAGCTAGACTCCCCCAAAAGGGAGACATTTGTATCCATGCAACCTGGCAAGGCTACTTCGCAGGCCACGACTAGGTCCCATGAGGACCCTCTAGAGAAGGGAAATGCTGAGGCCTGACCAAGCACATCAATGGTCGATATAGCCCAGGGTCCTGAGATGTTAGATACACTTGCGCCGACCAAGAAAAAGAGGAAATAGCAAAAACAACAACAGTTGCAGGTGGTTGCAGACCCCAAGGACATTGGGACGAAGAGTGCTGGAGAGCTGATGAATAAAGCATCGAGTCCATCCACCAATGAGCCCACTGATGCCTCTCCTAATAGTGGTGAAACCTCAGACATATCTGTGTGCTCCGACAAATCAAAGCAGTCGTTACCATCAATGGCTGTTTGCAATACTCTATCCACTGACAATAGACCTTGCATTGACAAATCAAGAGTGGATACAGCACTATCACGACGGGGTGACGAATTCACACCAGTCACACCCAAGGAGAATCATGACGCAATAACGAAGCCTCAAGAGAAACATGGAAACCCCAAGAGCATGAGCAATCCTAGCGTTAACCGATCTTCTCATATAGGCCTGAACCCCCAGCTATGCTAGAGCCTAGGAAAACTCCTAGAACCTTGCATGAGATAGCAACCGAGCAAGCCCTCGTCGAACATAGAAGTGTCACAGAATGCTTAATTGAGTTGGATGCTAAGCTCAAGGTATTCGCTCGTGTCTATGTCCTGGCAGACATGCGCGTATTCCCTAAAGAGTAGCTTGGAGATTACTTGCCCTTCCCTTTATCTTGGGAAGAGCAGGAACATCTTGACGAGCACTATAACAAGCTCTTACATGAACGCATGTGACTCATCTCTGACGAGGAGGCTGACGAACTATGCTTAACCATGACATTTAATGAAATGCTCTGCCAACTGAATCTCGTAAACATTGAGCAACAAAAGCTATTGTCAGCAGGTCGGATTCGATTTGAACAGCGTTGGTGTGAAAACCGCGTTGCAATGGCCGAACTAGGAGCTTAGATCATGACAGTATCTGGGGAGCGATTGGCCAAACGGCGGTCTCAAAGAGACCCAACCTATGTAGCAGCAACTTCCCTTCGAGTGTTGACTGCCATTCGGGGTATGGACTTGGCTGAACCTAGCCAAGAAAACTCTCTGTTTGATAAGGTTCTCACTGAAGAAGAGTTACATGTTGCCAGTAGACTCGGACAAGGGTCCATGCTGCTCGATGTGGCAAAATATCTATCGGTACTAAGTAAGCTGCCACGAGTGCTGGATGTGTGTGCCATGCTCCAATACAACCCCGAGTTCTACAATTGGTTCTTATCCTCGTGAAGTGACATGGATTCATAAATATGTATATAAATAAACACTAATTTTTGTGTCACCGTGTATAAACAATATCAACACACACAAGCAATGATAGTCAAGCGCAGGGAGAAGAGTTGGGTCTGACAGGCTAAGCTCCTCAAGTCCTCCTCTCATCACGCATTTAAAAGCCGTGTGACCATCCCCACCTCCAAGTGAAGGACACGCAACCCACATTACCGCCATAGGAAGCCTTGACCAACAACTCTGATGGTGTAGATAGGGTGCAGCCTCTTTTCTATACACCTTCTTCCCTTTCCGATCTATCCTTCCAAGGTTGAGCCCTGCCTAAATTCATGACCACCAGTCGACATAACTCGACATGAGCCAAGATCTGCTAATGGCAGGAGGCTAAATATACATCACAGGGGCCATCCCTCTACAACAAGCATTGCATGCCGCACCCCTCCCCTTCTTGTCCTATGCGCTTGATAACCTGCACTATAATCCCTTACATATGAATGGTCTTATCATGTAACAAATCCTAATCCTTGATTCGCATCTTATAGGCCCCCCGTAAGGAAAACATGGAGAACCAAGGGCAACTAGCTTGCAAGGACGCTCTCTGCAGCCAATGGGAACATGCAGCACACACCCCTCCGCCGGTGTGCTACGTGCCCACTCTTAAAAGGTACGCCAAGAAACACGGCCCCAAGCGACACCGTCCCGGACGAAGACCGAAGAATCCTCGGGCCAGGGGAGCAGACGCTCAAGGAGGCACACACAATGTGGCAACACTAGTGGCACAAACCCCCAATGTACGCTCGGGCACCAGATGCTCAAGTGCAGAAAGGGCAGCTCGGGACAGGGAAGAATTCAATGAACTATTTAAAGGCATTTTGGAAACGGTGGTGGCCCGGGACTACACCATTCATGTCCCGACCGACATGTTCCCTGCCCAACCCCACGGGAGCCCTGCACTGGCAGAGCCCCAGTCACCCGACCACCTAGAATCGCCCCATCTCGTACAAATGGAGTAGCCCCATGTTGAATAAAGCCTTATCAAATGCTACCTGGCCAAGACTTTTTGCCTTTAAATGGTTCAGTGTTGACATGTTCCCGAATTTTACGAACTTTTCATATCTGCATTTAATATATTTCACGTCTTTAGCAAAAGAAAAAGCTAATCAAGCGCAGGTGATAAATATCTAAGTCAACACCATAGAATTCAGATAAGTGATGCCTCCTTGCGTTACACTAGTTTATTATAGTTGCGGCATATACCATGCATGTACTCTCATGAAGTGACAAGTGGATATAGGATGATACAGGTCTTTGTGCGAAAGTGTTCAATGCCCGGTCCCCGCAAGACCATCGACCCCACAAAGAGCCGCGACAAAGCCATGCTGCTGAAAGCAAAAATCACCCTTGCCGACCGCCCACATCGCATAGCCCAAAGCATATTCATGGGCTACGCTCTCTTTCTGGGTTAAGCTCTATAGTTGGCTCACGACAGTCGTTACCTCAATTGTACCAATGTCGCGTGTGTCGCAAGGAGGTTTGCAATATCTCAAATGTATCTCCCCATCTCAATAACTGCTTCTCTAACAACGAGCCTGAGGCACAATCATCACTGTAATATCCATTTCTTGAGCCTTCGAAGCTTGACATTTTCCAACCCACTGAAAGGCTGATAGCCTCAACATATTGCAATGGTTGTACTCAGGCAAGTCAAAAAAAAAAAGAGAAGAGAAAGAAAGAAAGAAAGTAAGAAAAAAACACAAGAAAAAGAAAGAAAAAAGAAAACAAAAAACAAAAAGAAAAAAAAGAGAAAAAAGAGAGAAAAAAAGAAAAAAAAAAGAAGAAAATAAATGAACAAAAAGAAGCACCCACAATCACAGCACAGCACCTAGGGGTCCTCAAATTAGGTACATCCAATGACCTTGATCGACTAGCTCCGTCCCTAGTCCCCTAGCCCTTTAGCATCACCCACAATTGTTCAGGGCACATCAAGGGCAGGACATACCTAGGGAGCTTGTCTCGCCTATGGTTAGACCTGTCACCCTGACCCACTTGCACAATTCCCTCTTGCACTCTCCCTTAATACCATTGCAATCAATTGTGGTAAGCACCGCACGATTGGCCATGAAATGTACACCGTCCTCATCAAGCAAGCCCAATAGCTTCCAGCTCTGCAGAAAGTGCAGTGTCCCTGTATTCAATTATGCTACATCATGCAGTCACAATGCAAAGGATGTCTCATATACCTTCACGTGTACTTCTTCTCAACATGGACAACTTTGCTTCATCAACACATTATTACGAGAAACTAGCCTGCGGTCTTCTAACTACGTAATATCTAAGTATGCACGAGCACTCACATAATATCTGCATCGAAGTATATACACAGTTTGAGTCCTCAAGTGCAGGACAATACTCTCAGCCGACCTATCTCCCAAACTAATCAAAATATGTCTTGTGCACGATAAAAAGACTAGTACTACCCCTTAGGGAGAGACCACATGAGAGGTTTTTAATTGTAGGTATCGAAGACTCCAATGAAGGTGTCATTCGCTCTTCATCAACACTCAACTCTGAATTCCTATCCTTATCACCCTGTAAGCCTGCCAAGAATCAGCATGTACAGAATCCCCAACAAACCGCCACTTGTACTCAATCAGTGTAACCCCCCCAAAGAACAGCCCTACCACCAACTCCCATTGCTCTACCACCTACCACTCAACCCACCAATGTGCCCCCAATGACCTTCCTCCCTACCACTATCAACACTCCGCCATAGCAACCACATACGTCCTTGCCACCCACGTCTTCGGTGTATGCTAAACGCTTGCTACCTACGACGGTGAGTGCCATGGGACTAGCACTTGTCTAGGAGGGGGGTAACGTTAACCCTCAAATGAACGAAGGTGGAAAATCCGGAAAAGCTAAAGCAGAAGACAAAGACAAAGGCCAAGGCAAAGAGAAATGGAAGACAAAGACACACAAGGAGAAGAGTCCTAAATAAGGGAGAAAGGCGCACAAGGAAAAGCACAAGTCAAAACTTTTGTAAAAGAGTGCAAGTGCATCATGGTTTAATTCAAGGAGCATCAGGCTCTCAGCCGTGCAATTTGTAAATGTAAACGGGTGGTGAAAAGGAAGCTAGAAAGATAGAAGGACAATGGGAAAAAGGGGCTACGGCCGGCCATGTAAAGAAAGGGGAAAAGGGGATGACCGCCCAAAAGGGATTTAGGGTTTTGTATATAAAGTTGAAAAGTGAATGAAAAACTCATTCTTGTGTGTGGCAAAAAGTGGCTCTCCTCTTCTTCTTCTTCTTCTTCTTCTTGCTTTCTTGAGCTTGTGCTTGAGAGAGGGAGTGTGAGAGTGTGAGGGAGTGAGTGTGTGAGGGTGAGGGACCGAGGAGGAGAAGCTCTCCATCTTCTCCTCTCTTCTTCTCTTCCCTTCTCTTCTCTTGTCTTGCTCATGGCAATGGAGCTTGGAGCGTGAAGCTTGAGGATGGAGCTTGCTTGAAGCTTGCACTTAGATCGTGGAGCGACCGGAGTGCACGGGAGAGGAGGTAACTCGATCGGCATGGAGGTAAGCTCACTACACCCATAGATGTGGATGGCGCGTCGGCTATGTGAGAGGTAGCTATTAGTGCTCGGCTTGAAACGCTTGAAACAATAAGCGGTCCGTGGGTCTTGGTGGTTGAGTGAAAGCTCCCACAGTAGTGCAGCAATTACATGGAGCAGCAAAAAGCAACCTACAGTTGCTTTATCGAGTACAGAGGCTGAGTATAGAGGTGCTACTATGGCAGCATGTGAGGTGGTATGGCTGCAAAAGTTATTAGGTGATTTGGACGTGCAGGGAGATGGTCCAGTTGTCATTCATTGTGACAACATGAGCAGCATACAGCTAGCTAGGAATCTAGTGTTCCATGTTAGGACAAAACACATTGAGGTGCACTATCACTTTGTGAGAGAGAAGGTACTTGTAGGAGAGATTGACTTGGTATATGTCAGCACATAGGATCAGATAGCTGACATTTTCACAAAGGCATTGGGTGCAGAGAAGCTTCGAAAGTTCTGAAGCTTACTTGGAGTTGCAGAGATAGAGTTGAGCTTGAGGGAGTGTTGAGATGGCAAGCTCAACACGTGTGGACATTGATGGCGGACCACCTGGCTAGCCGCATGTCTACACTTAGCACATTGGTGGTCATTATGATACTCACATGGCCACTGACTTATCACTTATTATATTTAGTTTGTTATACCTACCTACAGTTGGCAAAGACATAGTGCTTGTCGATTAGTGTAGTCGGTTTGACTTAGTAGGCCACTTTCCTTTATGTTGTATCTGATCTATACTTTGTGTACATTGTATAGTGGGTGAAAAGAAGAGGAAAAAAGCAGCAAGAAAACGTTTCGGCCTCCATCTCTCTTCTTGTGTTCTTGAGTGAGCTTCCTCTTGTGTATACAGTATGTGTTTGGCACCGCAACTCAAGCAAGTCCCCCCACCACGCGATTCTTGATATGTAGTACATGGTGTCCATGCCATAATGAAACTGGGAGTTGGGTCACACCTTAGCCCACAGTGTTGTCCCATACTCAAGGACCTAATTTGTATACAAAGAGAGGTGTTGTGGGTGTGACTTAGGGAGATAGTTCTAACCATAGGCGACTAACCATAAGTGAGGGCAAACTCCCTAGGTGCATCCTACCCTTGATATGCCCTAAGTGTGATGTGGGGGGATGGGGAGAGCCAAGGGGTTACATAGCCAGCCAACTGAGGCCTTCGTATGTATCTAACTTGAGAACCCCTAGGTATAGTGTTTGTGGAACGCTTATGTTACATGAGAAAGATCTTTTTTCCTTTTCTTTTGCTTCGGGTGGGTCTTTTCTTCATTTTCTATTTACTTTTTCTTTTTTTTTCTCTTTTTTTGGGATACATTGGGGGGAGTACACTAAACCTCATCTTGATGTTTTTCAGTAGTAGTTACATTTTGAGGGGGCTTAAGAGATTTGCTAAGGAATGCAAGGATTTACATAACATTAGGCGGGTCATTGCACAATTGTATATCCTTACATTGATATCAAAATAGAGAGGTGGCGGGCACTCTTCTTGGGCTACTAGTTTTTGTTTTAGTAAAAGTCACAAGAGGCAGATGTAATTATAAGTGGTCCAAAAAGTGAGTAATGGAGAGTCACAGATCTTGTGCTCCAAATTTCAGGCATTCTTCAGGAGTGGCAGGATTGACGTTGTAGATGAAAGAAAAGTGGTACTTGCTATGCTTCCCCTAGTCAACATCCACATCATGGCACCTTAGATAAGTGGTACTTGCCATGCGTCCCCTAGTCAACATCCACATCATGGTGCCTCAGATAAGCCATGTAGGTAGGGTCATCCCTTTCATATGGTAGCATATTGCAAAAAGCTATCCATGCCTCAAAATTAGTGTCCCAAACCTTTCAATGCCATTTAGGTTGGGCTTCATAGCCTTTGACCTTTCTTGGTTCTTCCCTGACCTTATCTTCCCAATACTTCATAGGCTCTCTTCTCCATAATGTGGGATTTCCAGCCCTCTTGTGTAGGCACCACTTTACTAGTCTCTTCATGACTTGGATGGCTCCTTCAACCACTTGAGGGGGTAGAACTCAAGTTAGGGCAAGAGGGTAGAAAATTAAAATTCAAATGGACTACATCCCTTCTCCCACTGCTCCCAATGGTTCAGTTCTAGTGCCCAATTGATAGGTAGTTGTTCCTCGGTTTGCAGCATCTAAAAATTGAGTATCTTTTGTGGTCTGGTGCTAAAATTTCCCTAGGGTACAAGTGCATGATCCCACACTCAGGGCATCTCAGGTTGGCCTTGTCTTGATTGACTTGCTCCCTTTTGAGACATCGAGATGAGACATGTCCTGGGTGACCGCAAGTCTAGCATGCAATGGGTTTCTAGTTTTGTTGTCCTAGTCCTTCGCCTCTTCCCTTACCCAACACCATCACCAGTAGCAGTGGCCTAAAATCCATCAAGATGGGATTACCTGCTTTGTTGTATGAGATGTAAGGGTTCACGTAGGCTTTGTTTGTCCTCATTTGGTTCCTCTACATAATATTGGAGTGTTGCTTGGTGGATAGGTCATGATGGGTCCAGGTGGTCTAGGTATCCCTATGGGGTTGATGTCCATCCTAAGGATAGCTGGTTTTGAATCATTGGGTGCTGAGAGAGCTAGTGAAGCTCCTCTTCCAAAATATGGTGGTCTACTCCCTAGGTAGTAAGTTTGATTTATGTATGTGAGTATGACAATCGCCTCAGTAATTGTCAATGCATTGCATCATGGACAAACCTACCACAATTGGCACAGGGTCTGGATCTAGGATCCATGCACTCGATTAAAAGGTGGTTTCCTCCACAATGCATGCATTGCACATGAGGTCATGTGGGCCTTCTCATAATCTCTTGAAGCCTAGCCAACTATAGCTTCACAGCTGTCGATTCCCCTGGCTTTGGTCGACTCTCTTTCCCTTGTCTTGGGTGCTTTGGCTAGATCTTTCACTAGAGGTCATAGCTCTCTTTGAGGTTCTAGAGGCAGTGCTGTCTTGGTTTGTGGGTCTTGAGCTTCTCTCCTTGAGTAGGTCATCCAGTCAAATGGCTTCTTTGAAGACCCTAGCTAGTATGTCTCTTTGTAGGTTTGAGTTGCTCACCAAAGCCTTGTAAAGCTCTTCATTTCAGATTCTATTTATGAACACAGTGGAGACCGCTCATTTGTTAGGTTGCTTTTTGTTTGCAGATGGGATTCTCTTAAAGAGACTCCACACATAGGTGACATAGTCTTGGATATGCTCCTTATCCTTTTGATTGATGTTCATCAACCTAATGATGAGGTTGTGAGAGTATATTGCCTCAGAGAATCTCTTGACGAAAAGACTCTTGAGGTTATTGAAGTCATTGCATTTGGCATTGTCTAGACTAGTGTACCACGTCTGTCTTTGTCTCCTAGGCAAAGTTCGAAAGCTTGTGCACATTGAGCAAGGTCCATGAGGCTATTCTCCTCGCATACTTGCTCAAACAGCTCCAAAAAGCTATACGGGTTGTTATGGAGCTGATACTTGTTGAGTTACTTAGCAACCATAGGTATCTTGGTCTTGGCTCTTAGAATTCGATGTGATTCCTAGTCCTGCAGTAGGAAAGTTGCCAGGGTTGCTCCACTCTATTCTGCAGTCGTATTGTCTAAGAGTCACTTTGTGAGAAGCTCACTCAACGTAAGATGGGGGCTTCTAGTGCCCTCTCCCTCTCAACATTTGGTCCTATCCTATTCTAGTTGGTGAGAGCTAAAATACATTGGACCTTTCAGATGTCTATGACTTGCCTCAACTTTTGAGCTCGTTGCTCGTGGTTATAGGTAGCTATACCCTACAGTGCTTTCCTTGCCAATTTCTGCTCTTCCTCAAGATTGGCTATGATGTCTTTGGCTAGTCTACCATGATGCTCCATTTTAGTTTGCAGGTCATACTAGGTTATCATTTGCTGAATGTCGATTGGGAATTCTCCCAAATCAAGCTCATCATTTTTCGGGTTGGCGCTGGCTTCTAACATATTGTTGACTTCTTGAGTAGCTAGGGTGTTGATTAGATTGATCAAGTCTGAATGTCAACAGGGAATTCTCCCAAATCAAGCTCATCATTTTTCGGGTTGGTGTTGGCTCCTGACATATTGTTGACTTCTTGAGCAACTAGGGTGTTGATTAGATTGATCAAGTCTGAATGTTGACTGGGAATTCCCCCAAATCAAGCTCGTCATTTTTGGGTTGGCATTGGCTCCTGACATATTTTTGACTTCTTGCGCAACTAGGGTGTTGATTAGATTGATCAAGTCGGGTAGGGTTGTGTCCCTAATTGTGCCTGTCACTATTGCTCCCTAAGTGGCTCAATGAATCAAGTCTCTCAGTACTCAATGATTGAGGGCCTTGCCCACTGTTTGATATCTGGGGTCTCCTCCTACTAAGTGGGTTCATTCAGTTGATCTTATCTTGTGTGAATTCCTTGTTATTTAAAACAATCCTCAATGTTATGAGCACTCAGATGCAAGTAGTGCGCTCCTCAAAGTACATTGTGCAAAATCAGGCTTTCAAATTTTTTGGTGCAAGTCAAATATTTAATTGATGTAGTGTGTGAATCCAATGAAAACAATATAGTATAGCATACATGTTTTCTAATCATTTTGTACAGTTTTGTGATAGCTACTCTAGTTGGTTTGTTTTGGTCTCTATGGAATCCTAGACATGTGGTCTAAGGGGTAACATGTTTGATTAGTTAGTCAAGGTCTTTATCAGGATAAGTGACTAATGGTCGGTGACTTCAATTGTTCTTGGACCGTTAGGTCACGATTCGTGAGTTTGGTGGCCCTATGAGGCATTCTATGTGTTTGGAGGCCTAGGGGGTGTTGTCTAGTCTGGGGGTCCAATTTTCCAGAATCTCGGTTGTGTATATTCTATCCGAGTGATAGTGTATGAGTGACACTGTTCAAGTGACGGTGTCCAAATGCCTGACTTAGACTATCCAACCAGTCCGAATGAATGGGTGCTTGACCGTTTGAGGCCGAATATGCAAGCGTTCGAGTGGACAATTTTGGGGTGCTCGAATTTGGCCGGTCGAGGTTAGCTATTGGAGGCCAAGATCAACTGTTCAAATTTGGTTGTTCGAGGCCGAGGTTAGGTGTCTAAGGTGGCCAAGTGGCCGTGTCTAAGACCAAGTAATGTTGTCCGAGTTCCAAGTCTATGACTTGGATTGGTATGGTCTGTTCAAGTAGACTAGGGACTCTTATTGTCCGAGCTGTGGCAGGACTTGAATGATTGTGGATCCGTTCAAGCATGGCGCTATGAGTTCTAGAATGACAAAAATCTTGCTTGATCTCACACGTGTCTTGATCAATCTTCCATCTATGTTCCTGGGAGAAATCATCCAACATGAGGGCACACTTAGAGCTTACTTGTGGGGCTTGAAGACACAATGGTGAAGATTGCCAAGCATGAGAAGGTTTCTAGCCTTGTACCTTTCTTTCTCTCTCTCAAGCTCTCTCCCTCATTTGACTGCACACAAATGAGCTCTCTCTTTGCCCTCTTGGCTTCTTAAACCCCTCTTTGCCCTCTTTGCCCTCTTGGCTTCTTAAAACCCTCTTTGCTTAGTCTTTTACGTCCCCCTTCTTTCTCTTTGCCATCTTAATGCCTTGAAGCTCTCTTTTTCCTAAATTTTCTCCTTGTTTTGGGCTTGCTATTACAACAAAAACCCTACTGTGTGTTTCTCTTTTTTTCTTATTTTTCCATATCTAGATGCATCCAAAAAATAAGCAATCACTCACACTACTCCAACCTACTTATCTAAATCAAAAAAAAAAAAACTTGCAAAGGATATCAAATACCACTTCAACTCCCTCGCTTCCTACCTATCTCAAGCATTGATTCAGGGTAAATCCTACTTCAATGCTCGATTCACAGTGCTCAAGCACTTAAAGCTTGAATCCGTGTCATGAAAACAGTGGAACTAGAATGTGGGAGTCTCTTGCTTAACCACCAAGACCCACATAAGGATTGCTTATTGCTTCAAGCATTGCTACCTCTCACATAGCCGTGTGCACTCTCATACCCACAAGTGTAGTGAGCTTACCTCCATACTCGATCGAGTTGCCTTCTCTCTCAGGCACTCCTGTAGCTCCATGATCCAAGGTGCAAGCCCAAGAAAGCTTGATCCTCAAGCTTCAAGCTCCATTGTTGTGCATGAGATAAGAGAAAAGGAGAGAAGAAGAAGAAGAGAGGAGAAGATGGAGAGCTTCTCCACCATGGTCCCTCACCCTCACACACTTAGTCCCTTAGTCCTCACTCTCCCTCACTCAAGTACAAGCACAAGAGTAAGAAGAAGAAGAAGAAGAGAATAAGAGAGCTAGTTTTGGCCACACACAAGAATGAGCTCCTTCATTTACTTTTTACCTTTCATACAAGTCGTAATTCCTTTTGGGCCCCCATTCCTTTTTTTACATGACCGACCATTTTAGCCTCGGTTTTCTTTTCTTATTCCCTTCCTATTTACATTGTGCCTTCACCCATGCCCATCTACATTTACAAATTGCACAAGAGAGAGCTTGGCACTCTCTTACAAAAATTTAGGGTGCACCTTTGCATTTAAAATGCACTTTTCCTCTTTTGCACTTGCCTTGAACTTTTAAGGTTGTCCTTGTGCTTTTGGCTGCCACAAATGAAGAAGCATTATGAACACCGAGTAGACACTAAATAGCAAAATATGCAGGCTACTTGCAACTAAGGTCAAGACAAACCTAACATATCTTATGCCAATCATGGGATTTCAGCCTTGATACTAGTTGTCTTTAGAGAAATCAGACCTAAGGGAATGCATCATACCGGTCGAGGTGTGGATAGAAAAATACTCTTCTCCTCCAACACAAAGGGACGCAGACACAGAGTTTGAAAGATCAAGCAAAGATATTCCTCCAAAAGATCGGTGGTCTTCTACTAACTCAGAAATTAAAACAAGGTTACATGATGTTGATAATGGAGCATGGAAATACACCTATCCACAACCCAACATCAAAATCTCAAAGCCTAAGGCTAGAAGACTATGTGCCCACGGATGAAGATTATGCCATAACTATTTTAGAGTTCCTCCACAAAGATGAATTAATATTTGCAGATAAAATTGAAAGAAATATAAAAAAGGAAAATCACAATGCCATATCAAAACATGAGAGTCTATCCCATCCCTACTACAATCCCTAGCAAGGAAGGCAAGGTAGTCACAAACTTTAGTAGGGGCAATGGCGAGGCCAAGCCATCGTAATTGACAACATTCTCAATGCTAGAGGGCTTGTTTGACTGGTTTGCAGAGGCCCAAATCATCTACATAGAGACATTTGAGAATGCAAGTCTCATCCACATTTGTGAGTTGCCTCTTGATGAGGTAATTGGAGAGGCCAACTCATCACACCTATTTCCTTAGTTCAAGCCACCTTTTTAAGCTTGCCATGTTGGCCTTGAGGACCTATTTAAAATAGACACGGTCTGCATTCCATCCTAGTATGCTAAATAATGCATTATCTATCTATAGGAGAGATTGAAGCCTCTTTGTCTAAGGTGGAGAAAAGGAAAATAAAAAAAAAAGCTTTAAAGTTTGCTTAAATGGTTAGAACTCTATATTGTCAGGGTAGATGATGTTTATTGCCAATGTGTTTTGCGTGATGAGATTCCATTTATCTTGGAAGAGTGTCACGACTCTACTTGTGGAGGACACTTTTTTGGCCCTAGTTGATTGTGCAAAAAGCCTTAAGAGCTAGATATTAGTGGCCATCCATCTTCGAGGATGCATTTGTATATGTAAAGAGATATGATATCTATCAGAGACATGAAAGTAAAGAGAGTCAAAAGTACCCTTTGACTCATATTTATTACCACTGGAGAAGTGGGGTATTGACTTTGTAGGTACAATTACCTTATCACTCTCTATACAAAAGAGGTATATCATAGCGACTGACTATTTTATGAAATGGTCGAAAGAAAGAGCGACAAGGAAGGATGATGCAAATGAGACTACTAGCTTCCCTCTTGAATAGACAATTTGTCAGTTTGGTCTACCAAAAGAGATGGCGTTAGATTGTCAAACTCATTTCTTGAACAAGGTGAATTGATTGAGGGATGATAGGTTAATATAATAAAATGATACCTTATAATTCACAGGAAAATGTGTAAGTTGAAAGAACCAATAAGCAACTTTGTGGGAATATTGTTAAAGATGGTTTTAGAAAAGAAATGAGATTGGGACAAGAAATTATATGTGGTTGTATGGGCATACAACATGACCTTTAAACGAGCTACTAGCCATACTAAGTTCAAAGTAGTCTATGGGGAGGAGTGTGTATTACCTCGTGAGATTGACTTACCTACAATAAGATTAGCGATCAACCATTCTTTGGGGAATGAAGGTGCATCTTGATGAGCTTAAACTTTAGAGTTTATTACATCAAGAGATGGCTAAGCATCGCATGAAACAACTTCATGATGTTAAAGTGAAGAAGTATACCTTTAAAAAATGACAACTAGTCCTATACTATGATGCACATAGGGAGCTTTTTCTTGGAAAATTAGAGCCTTCATGGGATGGTCCCTACAAAATAGTTAGAATAGGTAAAAATAAGTCCACCACATTATTAGCAGATTTACAAGAAGGGGTAGAATTTAAGAACAAGGTTAATCTTAACAAGACTAAGCTTATTATCTGTAAGCATACTAATGAGATAAATGCACTTGCAGATCTATGTCGCATTGATTTGAAACCTGCAAGATAGGTCAAAACTGGTTGATGGGGCAGCTAATTCCCTATTTGGAGCACCCGTACTTGGAACAAATATACTATCACTAAAGGTAGATTGGTGGAGCAAAGGGTATAAGGTGATTGAGCAAGAAGACTGGATGTTTGTTTGGAAAAGTAAGGCCATTTTCCATCACTATACGAGTCTTTTGACAAATATCCCTGTAGGTTTCAACAAAGAAAATGGGATGAAGCCTTTGGTTCACCTTCTAAATATGCTGAACTTTGATAATCATAGTTACGAGCAGAGGCATTGATGATGGCTGGTTGTGTAAACCCTTTATGGATATATACATAGTATTTTGATGGAGTGTCCAGGGGTCCTAACAAGAAAGGGAGCATTGGGCTAGTCATTAGAGATCCTTGGTATAGGGCCATGATGAGATTAGTTGCCTACCTTAGGGTAGGATTTACTAATGATATGGCAGAATATAAAGCCTTGATAATGGGACTGAAGTTGCTAAGAGAAGCAATATTCATCCCATAGGTGATAGCCCATCTCAACTACATCACTAGGACCAAGAAAGATACATTTTCTAGACTTAGGATCCAACTTATTGCACTTGTCCTTAGGAACATGGAAAAAATCCTCATAGCCAAAGATATGCAAATGAGCATATGAGGGAGGTTTTCCAAACCATATCTCCTTTGCAACCTAATAGTCAAGAGGGACCAATTTATCAAGTGGATGGTAGTAGTAACTATCTCAACTGAAAAATGATGTGGTAAGCCTGCTTGGCTAAGCATACTACAAACTCACTCTCCTGAATTGTCGTATTCAGGTGCTCAACCATACCATTCTGGGATGGGATGTACGAGGCGGTCAATTGATGCTTAACACCCCTCTCGTCACAAAACTACTCAAAGGATTTGGAGACATACTCACCCCTATTATCTAACCTTAGGCATGTTAGTCTATACCCAGACTGGTTCTCAACTAAAGTAAGTCAATGTTGAAAAGTAGCCAATACTTCCAATTTCTACTTAATAGGATATGCCCAAACCTTATGCATATAGACATCAATGAAAGTAACAAAATACTTCGCACCACCTAATGACTTGCAAGACATGGAACCACATACATCCAAATGAACAAGAGCCAAAGGCTCACCCATACGTGTCATACCAGAATTTTAATGCATATTGTATGTCTACCTACCATATAAACAATGATCACAAGACTCAAAACATTTATAGTCAAGGGGCAGAAGATACTGCAAACATGTAAGCATTTTCATTCATTTCAAGGTCATGTGCCCAAGGTGACGATGCCTTAGAGATACATGTGAAACTATATCCACTATCAAAATATGGTCAATTGACCCAAATACAAGCAGGGGGTAGAGAGAGTATCGGACTTGACACCATGTGTAATGACAAGATTTCCACGGGTAAACTTCCATGAGGAATTACCAAAAGGAACTACATAACCTGAATCATCCAAAGTGCCAGTTGAGATAAGGCTCTTTGTGAGAGTTGGCACATGACATACATCATGAAGAGTAAACGTACAATCGGAACCAAACTTCACATCACTAATACCAACTACCACCAATGCCAGGTCATTACCAAAACGGACATATCCAATGATACTGTGGAGAGAAACCACTTTGTGTGAAGGGTCACATGGAAGGAAGCCCCTAAATCTATTAACCAACATTGAGTATACCTTGACAAAGCATCAGTTAGCTCTATGAAGGATAAAATGAAGAAGTTGCAAGTATGAAATCATCATCAAAATCAGTATGTACAACATTACTATCTTCAATCTTAACACTTGACTTGCTAGGGGCAATGTTGCAATTATCATTTTTGTCATATACTTTACCCTTGCCATTTTTCTTGTGCTTATCTTCAAGCATTTTATGGAACTATGGCCGAATATGTCTTGCTCTCCCATAGTAATGACAAGTTAATGAGGACTGATGGCCATGAGACTTATTGCAAGACTGTCCACATGACTAAAAGTGAGACCGTCGAGAATCTCTCCCACGGCGGGCATTACCACTCCTACCATTATAACTTCTAACTCTCAAAGTATGAGAGGTGCAGGAAGCATTGAAGTTTTTATGTTAACCTCTTCAGTCAAGAGTGCACCCTCTATATCCTATAATTATACCCCATATCGGTAGGCATGTTGACACACATAGTAGTACGAAATGTATCCCATGGTTCAAGTAGTGTAACTAAGAGGAACAACGGAAGAAGAGTGCCCTTAAATTCAATCCCTTGCAAAGACAAATGA
The DNA here is from genome assembly GCF_053477565.2 of Lygodium microphyllum. Taxonomy (NCBI): domain Eukaryota; kingdom Viridiplantae; phylum Streptophyta; class Polypodiopsida; order Schizaeales; family Lygodiaceae; genus Lygodium; species Lygodium microphyllum. The sequence continues at coordinate 15,604,277 of NC_141147.1, read as the reverse complement.
TTGATAATGGAATGAAACTCATTTAAGTGAGCTTACATAGAAGTGCCCTCCTTCATGCAAATGTCCATGAGTTGCTTCAGCCTCACCAATACAATTGTGAAGTAGGGCTTTGCTATTCATAGACATTGCAAATCTTTTCCCATAATTCCCATGCAGATTGCTCATCAGAGACAACATTATAGAACACTTGCGTAGAGAGGGACAATGTGATGGTGGACTTACATAGCTCATTTAATTTAGCCCAATCCTTTGCATCAATAAGTGGGCTTGACACCCTTACATTTCAAATTCCTAGCCTGCATTTTGTGCACTAAAACTTGCCAAATTTGGGCCTTCTAGTAGCTATAGTTGGTGCCATCCATCTTGTCAATATTAAAGATAGCACTATCACTTGAGCCACCAACCATAATGAAGGAAAGCGCACAAATTGTCAAAGCAGGCTAGTATAACTACTAGAAACGACCCTAAAACGTATTGAGATATGCAACTTTAGTCTACTTGCTACCTACCAATTTGATAGCTGGGTGTGTGTAGCTCTTTATCATGTGTGCATCTTTAATAAGTTGGTAGCTATCTTAACTAGAGTTAGTCACTAGTTAGTTACTAGCCACTAAGACCTAAGTTAGATGTACTTCATTCTTTGGTGTGATAAATAATGAAGAACATCTCTAAGAGTTGTCTACTTTTTGTTTCCCCTATCTCTCTCTCATCTTTTTAACATGGTATCAGAGCCATGACCCCATGAACTTGTGAAGCCTAGAAGCTTGGAAGCCTGCCATTGGGGAAGAGCACGGCACTGGAGTTGCGAGAGCTAGAGCTTGAAGAGGAAAGAATCAAGTGGTTTTGCAGTTTATAGGGAAGCCATAGCCTACACTCATTGGTATGTATCTTGTGTTTGAGTTGAATAGATCCTATTGAGGCTTTCTAGGGGGGTTTCTGCCATGTGAATGAGCTCATATTGATGAGCATTGACATAAAAAAGGGCAGCGCGTCAAAAAAACGTGAAGATGGTAAAATGCACTTGTTTTTGGGTTGTCACACTTTGGGAGAATGCAACCATGTTTGACTTGAGTATTCATGAACTATATACTTGAGGTCATGAAGCTTATAGAGCTCAATTGGAAGCTATACCAAGCAAGCATCATTTGTAGCTTTGCGAATAGCAGTAGTAGCCCTCCATTTTTATGTTGGACCATCAAGTCACACAAAAATTTGTGTTTGACGTCTGGTGTTGAAATTTGGAGTATTTAGCCCATCAAATGGCAGCCTTGGCACACAAAATCATCAATGGATGATTGGAAAATGGTATGGCATTGCTTCATGTATTTAGGCATGGCTATGGAGAGGTTAATTCTCAGATTTGAAAAGTGAGAGTAGGTTGAAAATTGGTCTGAATGTATTCAGCCCACAATTGAAGTCCTGGAGCATGTATGGTCCACAAAAATATTTGCAAATTGCTACTTGAACATGAGGTGGTTTGGGATATGCTTTGGCAATGCATATGCCTACAATTGTGTACACTTGGCATGATAAAAAGTGGACGAAAATACACCATTCAAAAGGCATTTACAGATCTGAAAATTGCAAGCTAAAATTTTTCCTAAATGTATGATAGTGAATGCTTGGAAACTTGAAGCTTGTCATAGCTTGGTTGTTCTCTACTGATACTTGGAACTTGCTATATGAATCTCACATGGTTTATGAGCTACAATGAGTATTCAATGCTCAAATTTGGATTGATTTTATTGCTGGTTATACAGTGGGATGGATGTCTACAACTTGTGAAGAGCTTATTCGGCATTGTTATTGGTCATATAAACCATTGTTGATGCTTATATGTACCTACATTGAATCTTAGGGGTTATGGTACATGTCAAAGATGTTTTGAGGCTACTTTGAGCTGAAAATACTTCAATTTGCATAGAGAATTTGATGTTGGTTACTCACAAATTGCTATCTATGATAAGGTTTTGGAAGACACCTACATGAACTATATGTATTAAATGAACTCTGATTGGAATGCTTTCCCCCATGAATGGTGTGATATCTATTAGGGCATTTTTTTGACATACTTGTAAATTGAAAATACTATGATTACTATAGAGATTTACTATCACAAATCTATGGACTAAAATTGTGGTACATAAGTAGTGTCTAGCAATGAGACTAATTGACCTAGTTTGCAGGGAGTTAGGCACTATTGTCTGGTCACTCATTAACTATTGAAAGCTGCATTGAATACACAAAGTTGCAGAGATGGCAAATGTTGACAAGATTGATAACATAACTCAAATGGTGGGTGAGAAACGTGATAATAATAATTGTGCTATTTGGAAGTTTAGGATGAAGAACTTTCTCATTGGCAAGGGTTACTAGGACTTGGTCACGGGTGCTAAGCCTGAGTCCAAACTCCCTAAAAGGAATGAAACACCTGACTAGATTAGGGCACATCAAGCATGGACTAAGAGAGCTCGAAGGGTGCTACATTGGCTATCCCTATGTATTTCTGATGCTATGGTTATGTAAATAATGAATTGTAGCTCACTGAAGGATGCTTGGAATATTTTGATATGATAATATGGTACTACCACTAGGGCCAGAAAAATACACTTGAAGCAAAAGTTTAACACAATGGATAGGAAAGGATGGTCCATTCAAGACTATGTGATTGAAATAAAGACTACTGTAAATTAGTTAGTGTCTATTGGGACGACTGAGGTAGATGATGGATGAGAATATGGTGGTTGTGACCCTAAATGATTTAGAGATTGAATATAAATATTTTGATACGTCAATTTTAGTAAGGGCTGAAATGTTTGACTTTAATGAATTGGTGTCCTTGCTTATCCATGAAGAAGGGAAACTGGGGTTTGACTGACTATGAGCTCGAGTAGCTCTAACAACAAAGATGCAACTTTCTAGTCTAATTAGAGAGGTCATGGTCATCGTGGCAAAGGTTCTAGTCATGGTAGAGGAACCCAACAATATACATCTCATCATGGAAAAAATTAGCATGTATTTGATAGTAGAGGTGGTGGATACTCCCATGCAAGGGGGAGATCTCAATCTAGGGGTGGAGGATCCTGGCATACTCAGTCTACTCATGAAAATGCTAACAAGGATTGTTCCTTTGATTATGCCTAATGGCAGAAAAAAGCACTTGAATTATGTTTCGTATGCTCCATCAATCACCAAGAATCTCTTATCTATCGGTTAGATGGTTGAGCAAAACCTACATGTACCATTTAATAGAGATGGCTGCTTCTTCATAGAGGAGCATGGTAGAGGATGTAAGTTGGTTGTTAAAGGCCAAAGACATGGTAGGATGTTTGCATTGGATGCAAACATCCCTAAATTAAATGCTGCTATGTTTGCTCACAATGGGGCAAGTATTCGAGACATTGATACATGGCATAAATGAATTGGACATATAAATGTTCAAAGGCCGAAAACTATGCAACACAAGGACCTTGTTACAGAGCTACTGTGTCAAAGGAGCTTGATAGATACTTAGCAAAGCATGGGATTAGGAGGAAGTTGACTTGTAGCTACACTCCTCGATAGAATGGAGTGGCTAAAAGAAAGAATAGGGTGATTATGGAGGCAACTAGGGCCATGTTGAATGAGAAGAACATGCTTTTGTCTTATTGGGCTGAAGCCGCACTTACAATTTTCTACGTGATGAATAGAACGCCTTTAGCAAGAATACATGAAAGGACACCTTATGAGTAGCTCTATGGCTACAAGCTTGACATTCGACATTTGAAAGTATTTGGTAGTATTACTTGTGTTCATGTTCGTGATGACAAACGAAAGAAACTTGACCCTAAAGTAGGGAAGTGTATTTTTCTTGGATATTCACAGGAAAGAAAGGCATACAAGTGCATTATTCTAACTACACGCAAGATATTTCTCAATTGTAATGTCATGTTTGATGAGTTAGCATCTTGGTATGGTGTTAAGAAGGTTTTAGTATATGATGTATGTAGTTCACAAGGCATGTATGTTGAAAATGAACAACAAGACACTGGTCTATGAGCGGGACCTACTTAGGATGCATATGGCAATGTATGTCCTTGGACAGGCAGGCTACGAAGCCATGGGTCTCCATCCACTAACATGGATATGTCAATGAGGGGGAGAGATAAAGGAAAAGAGAAAGTTTTTAATGATGCTACACATCCATTGACTTGATAATATGACTCTCGTGAGACTCTAGATAGCAAGTTTGGCATACCTACAATGGTTACACCTAGAGTTAAGCAGAGATATATACCGCCTCATGAGAGAGCGAAATCTAGTTCACCTCTATTGCAAAGATCATAGAGAGAAAGGAAGTCTATGGATAGGCTTACCTACAGTGGCTACTTTGTGAAACATTATCCATACATGACAAAAGTGTAGAAATACAAAGAACCTACATCTTTTACACAAGTAGTTAAGGATGAGAATTGGTGCAAGGCTATGGATGTTGAATATGACACTTTGTTGAAAAATAGAACATGGGATTTGGTTGAGTTTCTTGAGGAGGGAAAAATCCCTATTGGATGTAAGTGGGTCTATAAGATAAAATGTAACTTTGATGGCTCACTAGAGAGGTACAAAGTTAGATTGGTCATGAAAGGACATGCCCAATAGTATGGGTTGGATTATGAGGAAATCTTTAGTCCAATTGCTAAGATGGCAACTGTACATGCTACTATTGCATTGGCCGCATCCAAAGGCTAGAATTTTTATCAGATGGACGTTAGCAATGCTTTCCTAAATGGTGATTTGGTGGAAGAGGTTTATATGGATTAACCGGAGGGCTATATGCATCCCGAATCATATGTATGCAGATATGAAAAAAGTCTCATATGGCTTGAAGAAAGCCCCACATGCATGGAATGCTAGGATTCCTTCCTACTTACAAACACTTGGATTTTAGCAAGGCAAAGCTTATCACAATTTATTTACTAGGAAAATAGAGACAGGATATGTGATTTTGGTGCTCTATGTAGATGATTTGGTGATTATAGGTGATGACATATAGGGCATTGATGACATAAAATCTATGTTGCAGAAAGAATTTTATATTACAAACTTGGGAGAGCTAAAATTTTTATTAGGGATTGAAGTTATGTGTACACCTCATGGGATATGGATGATACAAAAACAATATGCACATAATATGTTGGGAGAAGTATGGCATGTTGGAATGCAAACCCATAGATACACCACTGGAGCAAAATGTAAAGTTGGTTATTGATGTAGGAAATGTGATAGAGAATGTGACTATCTATAGACAGATGGTGGATAGTCTGATCTATCTGACTATCATTAGACTGGACTTAAGTTATACAATTGGTTCGATTAGCCAGTTTATGCAGTAGCCAAGGAAACCTCACCTAGATGCTATGAGATGGATTTTGAGATATGTGAAGGGTACATTGTCTTTTGGGTTGTTCTATGAGCATGGTAAGCCTGTTAAGCTTACAGGTTGTTATAATGATGTAGATTGGGTTGGCTTTATGTGTGATAGGAGGTCAACTGGTGTATGTGCATTTTCTCTTGGAAGTAGCATGGTTAGGTGGAGTACTAAGAAACAACCTACTATGGCTCTCTCAAGTATAGAAGTAGAATACAGGGGTGCAACATTAGCTGCATGTGAGGTTGTTTGGCTGGTTAAGTTGATGGAGGACTTGGAGATTTGTGTGGATAAACCAGTCAAGCTATATTGTGATAACATGAGTAGTGTGCTTGTGGCAAGCAATCTAGTCTATCCTACCAAGTCAAGCACATAGAGGTACATTACCATTTCATCAAGAAAATGGTGGATAAACCTCATACATGTGAAGATTGAAGACCAAGTGGCAAACATCTTTACCAAATCACTTGGTAGAGATAAGTTCACTCATTTTAGATCGCTGCTTAGGATACATGAAGTGACTTGAGCTTAAGGGCTCATTAAGGGGGAGTGTTGAGATATGAAAGCTCAGTCTTTCTACCTACTACCTACTGAAATGATAGCTAGGTATGTGTAGCTATCTATTGTGTTATCTTTAATAAGGCGGTAGCTGACTTAACCAGAGTTAGTCACAGTAGTTAGTCACTCATCATCACTAAGACCTAAGTTAGACGTACTTTGTTCTTTGGTGTGATGAATAATGAGGAACATCTCTGAGAGCTGTCTACTCTCTATTGCCCCTATCTCTCTCACATATTTTTAACAAAACCATTGCTAAATCAAGCTAAAAATCAGAGGAACAACTGAACCAAAATGATGTCCACAAGTTATGACCAAAATAGAGTCAAACAAAACTGACTGCCCTCATTAAATGATGCACAGTCTGTAATTACTTCTTGTTGTAAATAAAGTATAACAATAAGAAAGCCAAGCCAAAACTGAGCTATCACTTATACATGGAAAATTGGAACTGCCAAATGATAGCCTGCATCATGTGGGGTATGCAAGAAACTCTAGCAACCAACATACATTAGACAAGAATCGAAAGTTTTCAACACTGCAGTTTGTCAGTATGAGAGTACATCAACTAGCATAACCAACCATGCATGTAGCAAGTCCCAAGGTAACTGAGAGGGCTTGACAAAGGCATAGCTAACTAAACGGGGTAGCAAAAGCTTAATAAGAAGCCAAGTTATGTTTATGCATACCTGACAAGACCTGACAGAGGCCTGTGCAAGTCCAAGATAGAGTTGAATCAAATCAGCGCTCATGGCATAAAAAAACTGCAAACAAATAGCATGTAAAGAAAGCATGTACATGTGAATATCCCAATGTGTCAAAAGTCAAGCTCAACTACATAACCAATAAGCTCTATGTAACATCAAAATTAATGAAGCAACTCCCACTAGAACAAAATCAGATGCAGAATGAGCAATCAAAACTCAAATACATCATGTACATAGCATTCAACATCCAATATCTAATGACATACATCTAGAGTATCCGAGTCAAGATAGTCAGCAACGCATCCACTGTAGCGTCTGAAGCAATGACTACAGACCGATGTCACTGCCAAAGCTCCAAAATAATTTAATGCAAGTCAAGACAAATCCCAAATGTTTGTTATACATAGCCAAGACATATAGCATTCATAGCAAACATCTAACATCTAAGCAGATATCCCGAGTATTATCCAAGGATAATAGACAGAAACTATCTCAAGTGGATTCCTGCTATAGCAAGTTACAAACAATGTCAATCAAAATGAGCTTCAATTAAGGAACCTGGGAGCAAAAGGCACATGCTTTCACTAATAAAATAAGCTTCAACCATGTTACAAACATCAACAAATTTCTATCTAGACTAAGCAAATGAAGTGCTCTAATCAACCCAAAATGATCTCAAAGCATAGGCATATCATCCCTGAACATGGTAGCATCATACATAGCCATTCGGGCATCAAATGAGCATGCCATTGATCAAACGAGCTTCAGCCCTGGTTATTACATCAACCAAATCACTGTCAAACTAAGCAAGAAGAGTGCTCAGATTAGCTCCAAAATGATATATAATCAATAGACAAGCTTCCCCAAATGTATGGGCATCAACCAAGCATGAATGGGTATCATTTATGCATCACCACTAAGCAAGAGGCATCAATGCAAGGGGGCTACCCTGCCTAGAGACTTTATATTGTGGAGTATCCTAGATTAGTTTTACTGAGGTCTAGTAGTGTTGGTCTTGCACACGAGTAAGCAAAGTCTTTGTCATGGATATTTGGAAGGAGAGTAGCGTAGCATTTCTTTGCTTCGAGAGGTTTTTTGTTTCTTAGTAGCTCTTATGGTTATCTTTTTGGTTGGATTCTTGCTTGGAAATTGCAATATCATGCACATCAGTGGACAGAGTATAGACTATATGCTGAATACATAGCTAATGAGTTGAATACCAGCTGCCAAACCTCAATGCCAAGGGTTAAAGACAATGCCAAAGCCAATGTTGAGCATCCAAGAGCAGTTGTAAGTGCTCAGTGAGCAACCCAATGGGGAGAAAATGTTGGAGGAGTGTTGTCATCCCAAACAACCTTGTAAACAAGCACAAACTGGCATGGAGTTGTTGCTACCTTTGTTGTCGACAATAGGGCTTATAATTGTGATGAATGACCTTTACCAAGGTCCTAGATTAGGCTTGAAGAGGTTTTGATGAGTGCTGGAGCAATAGATGACCGATATGAACCTCAAGAGATGAAGCAATGGTTGCTAGCGGTGAATCCCTATTGTAGGTAGCTCGAATGGAAGCTGAAGACCAAGCTCAAGCTCACATGAAGATGGCTCTGATACCAATTGAAGGGAGGTGAGCCATGAAGTGGAAGCACGGAGCGAAGCTATGGTGGAAGGAGTAAGAGCAAGAGAGAGACACACACAATGTGGGAACTCCAACATTCATAATGTGTGACCGGCCTTCCCTTTATTCAAATGTCACTGAAAGAATAAATAATGAAGTGACAGTGATGGGCATCCGCCATCTACAGTGTATAAGTGTGCAAGTAAGTGGGTATTGTCACTGTAACTAATACATAGGTGGCTAGACACAAGCACCTTTAGCCCTAACATAAATAATAGAAGCAAGATCTCTCAACATCCATGGAAACTATCAAGCAGCCAAGTACGTATATACAAAAATTCAATGCATACACTACTGTGGAGATCATTTACCATTAGAATGTGCCAAATTAAGTGTAGTGTGCACAAATTGTGATCACCTTGGATATGAAGAAGCTTATTGTGGAGCCCAAGAATACAATACTATTGCATATCTCTAGTAAAATAGAAGACCTTTTTATCAAAGATCTCAATAGTTGTCTTTATCTATCCCACCTGACCAAAGGCCAATTGCACTAAGAGCAAAGATCAATCCCTCAAGAATACCACGATGTCCAAGTTTACCGATCATAACTAAGAGTAGAGATCAATCATTCAAGAGTACCAAGATGTCTAAGTCCAATCATAAATCATCCACCCAACCAAGCAATGCTCCAATGTATATGTAAAAGACCCACTAGAAGAAGAACAATACATGAATCCTTATGTCGCATATGATGAGGGAGGGAAATAGGATCCTCATGGATTATGCCCTATTCTATCGATGATGTTAGGATGTCTACTTTGAGAGCAAGTGCCCTAACTTTAGCCATTGTACAAGCTACTACCTAGAATTATTACGCATTGTGTTCTACAATCGTTCAAATTCTAGGCTTCATAAATCATAGATACAAATTAGATACATGATCCAAATGATACCAACCTTTAAACATGGCTTCATAAGGTACCAAAGATCACTCAAATATTGTCCAACACGCCCAAATTTAGTAGCATTAATACCAACAACCAATTTTTGATTCATGTTTACTAGACCATTATCATTGAGATAATGCCAAGTCAGATAATCAATGCAAACTCTCTTCTAGTAACCCCAACATTATGAGAACAAATTACAAGATTTAGAGCATGAACATGCACAATAGATACCTTGTTAATTGATCAAAAGCATATAAACAATCAACATTCATCACATATCATACATCCAATAAGTACAAGATGACAAATACTTTGATTGCTTTGACACGGCTTCTAAAGGATCAACTAGTAGTACTAGTAGCCTTCATCATGAACAAGAGTCTTTTAATCACCAAACACAAATCATCACAGCTCTTTTGTTGTTCTTAGCACCTTGGCCAGCATAGCAATTTCCACCACCTTTTTGGTAATCAGCCATAAAATAGACACTGCGTGATGATGCCCAATTAGCTAAGCTTTAATTGGAGCACACAACCACCCTTTTATCCTTGCTCTCTCAAACTCCTTGGCCTGTACTTTGAGACCTATAATATTTATCTCCTCATGAATCCTTTATGACAGCCCTTATCGTGCTGACCTTTTATCTCAAAATTTCAATAGCTCCAATGTTGCCTCATGCATGGAGCCAACTTCTTCAAGGAACAACTGCTATTATCGATGTTCTATACTTCATTAGATGAGATGAGAGGAGAAGAAGAGGAATTGGCCATGTATGATGTTGGCAAAGTCTCAGAATTAGTTTGATGTCTACAGCTTGCTCATTAAGTGGCCTATTACATTGTTCACATAGTTTGGAAACATCTAAGTTAACTCTTATAGATTTCCCACTAGGTTTCGTAAACCTAATACCTTTCAAATTAGGTCCCATTCCTTGTGTTCTTAAACGAATTGTGTACATTAGAATTCATCGTGGTCACATGTTTTGTCAATCTTATTAGCATCCTTGATTTCTTTTGCCTCACCACAATGATCAAGCAAAATATGGAATCCATGTTGGGGTTTTTTAAGCTTGGTTATTTTGGTTACAATCAATGAGTTGATCATACATGTGGTTGTAGTACGTTTAATCATACATCAATTGTCACAACATATATGTGGATAAAGGGTAAATGAAGAAGGCATTTTCACCCCTACCAACAAAAAAACCCTATGGTTAAAAAAAAAAACACGCATGGTCATTGTTGAGAGCGGTTGCTTCAAAGGAACACCTGCATGGACTCGTGCGCGCACAGACACACACAAACAAATATTGTAAAAAGTTACTACAGCAAGCAAAGAGAGATCAAAGAGAACAGAGAAAGTGTCCTAATAGGCTTTACTCGGAGTAATGCGCTTGCTCAAACCAAAAGCACCACATCAACCATGACAGAAGCAAGCATACCCTTACTGGCACTGCTAGAGAAAAACTGATTGAGGAGCTAGAGCTAAAGCATTCTCGCAGAATGGTGGAATGATCAGGTTCTACAACTCGGCTGATCAGCAGGAGCATGACTCTGTAGCTCCGCCCATTTTTCCTTGTAACGGTTATATTGCACTGGTGTCTAAATACAACATTGGGCAGCGGAGCTGAAGAGGAATCCGTAGAGGAGGAAGCATGGATACCACCCGGAAGTGACTATACTCCAGACGCAGGATTCGATGGGAGGGCTATCTCAGAGGAGGTTAGGGTGTCGACGATGGTGAAGGGGCAGCTGATTTTCAGCGCTCCCTTGCGATATTCAGGCTGATCATAATTCTATTGATGAGGAGAGACGTTCAGCAGGGACGCGCCCTGCAGATCATCTTTAACGTGTTGAGGGTAGTTGGTTGATGGTGGACGCAGAAAAACGTCATGATGAGGTTGAGCGGGAGCGGCGGGAGGCTGCGTGAGATCAGAGATGAGAGCGTATCTGAGGTAGGAGAGGGGACGGGGGAGGGAGGAGTTGCTGCTGCTGATGCGCATGAGCTGATTGATGAGCAGAGAGAAGAGGGGGAAGAGGGTGAAGGCAAACCAAAGGAGGGTGAGAAGGGAGGAAGCTAGCTGCGCAGCGTCAATGCTTAAGTTGTAAGCACACTCGTCCTCCACAAAGATGCCCGGAGCGTCGCGCCACGCCATGTCTCTCTCTCTCTCTCTCTCTCTCTATATATATATATATATAGATGGATGAGTACTCTTGATATATATGTATATATTGCGCCTGTGGTGGGATGAATAATACACCCAGTACTCAGCTGTGTTGGGTGTCTGAGGAAGTCGGAGAAGAAGGAAGAGGAAGGAGAAGCTTGCAGTTGCGTCTAGCCTCGCTCTACTAACCCTCTCTCTGAGTCTCTCTGCTCTCACATCAGAGCGTCTGCTACAGACAAACTCCATCTCATCTTATACACGCTTCACTGGCGACCGGTCCACTTTGACGGGTCTTCCAATACCCCCATACATTTCCTTTCCTCGTCCTCTTGTCTCTCACGTCTCGGGCTCTGGCCGCGAGAGGAAGTCGCCCACAACCCCATCTCCACCATTAAAGAATATCAAATCATATTTTTACTCATTCACCGAAGCGCTTATCATCTTCTCCCTATACACGTGAAGGTATCGTTATCTTTCTTAGGTTGTAGGGGCCTTTCCCCATTGCTTGCAAGCTGTAGGATTTTGTGGATTGCATTGACTCTATGGGTAAAGCACTCCTCACCATGTGGCCTTGCATCGTGTAGGCAAAGCAAGGTCAGATTCTGCCTTGTTTTAAGGCCTAGTGATCCCATCATTCAAGGCCATCCAATGCTTAACTATAATGCATGACCTTTGTGCTCAACACGTGGCCTATTAGTTCAAGAAACAAGCTTTGCATCTGGGATTTGTTAGTTCAAACATGATTGTGAACACACAAAGGATCTCTCAAGAACATGCATTGTCGTTTTTAGACTAGAATCTTTATCCTTTGGACATCGTTTAAGGCCATTGGGGCCTTCAGGCTCCCACATCATTTCTTCTTTCTTTACATCTGTCACACATTACACTACATATTTAAATTACATGGAGCTTGAAACCTCACCCCATCCTAAAGCAATTAAATTACCAGTAGTCACACTTTGTCCATCTTAAACAACTACACTTCCATTGAGGCAAACGCACCAAAACATAGCTTTGAAAAAGAAGAAAAATGACAAGAAAGAAATAAGATACCAAGCTACAAGTTGTCCACCAATATAACGAGTAAAAAATAATGATTGTTTGTCCCTTATTCAACTCGATTCAATGGATGACCTCACCTTTTGGATCCATAGAAATCCTAGGCATGTGCTTCCAAAAAATCACAAGTAGTAGAACAACGTGAAAAGCAAGGAATAGTTCTTTTTTCTTCATCATGACTTCACCCCACAATCTCATCGTCATGACACTTCAAAAGCACATATAATATAATGTGAAGGATACGTTTTACTCATTTTTCATTAATTATTTCAATAATCTAAACCCACTCCTCCACATGTTCATTCCAAACGTGTGCATCATAGGCTTGATAAACTCCATACTTGAAAATATATTTCCATTTCTCCCATACAATGATAGATTGAAGCACTCTAATATGTACCAAGAGACATTATTGAAGCACCACTACACCAAGAACTTCAATCTATACCTAGAGGCATTATTAAAGCACACTGCACCAAGAACTTAAATCTATACTAAGAGGCATTTTGCATATGACCCATCAAGTGCACTAATTATTTGATCACCCAAGACTTCCCTAGTCCCAACCTATGCCTAGCTTGGACCACTCATGCCATTACACATCCAACAATCAATTGTTTGCATAACTATATGGTCACATATATCATGTGTAAATTATATTCGCATGCATATGGTATGCACAACTAAGGTATGAGAAAATGCTTTTATGTCAACATAACTCGACACAATTGTGAACTCATAAGAGTACATTAGGCACTTTGTTCCTAGATTCTCCTAACACTTTGTGCCAATGTTCTCTCACTACTTCAAAATGGCATTCAAATACGCATTTCATCTAGCAAGAGGGTTCGTGGGAGATTGATACAAGGAACATAACTCGAACTTTGAAAGCAATGGAAACGTAGGCTAATACAATGTTGAATGCATAAAAATGCAATATATGGGGATGTGGCACTCACTGATATATAGGGAGCGAAAGACCAACGCTAATAGGATCATGCCGCTATATGTCCAAAGAACCCTTATAACTATTTCTCAAAGTTTCTCAAAGATAAACATGTTTATCTTAGTCATTTCTATTCACATTGAACCTATCATGTTATGCATATTATCCTCACACATTGAGCCTATAAGTTTTAATGGTGATTTCTATTCACATTGAGCCCATCATGCCATGCATATTATCTTAAGCACTTAGCCGATAATATTACACAATTTGATGACTATTTTCTAGGGTCCTCTACACAACAACAATCAGATGTGAGTCAAACTTGCAATCCATGTTTCACCATTTGACCAATAGAAACTAGGTTCTTAGTTATGTTTGATTTATGCAACATATCAGCCAAGTACTTTATTTTACCATCATCATCAACTGCTACACTAATATATCCAAGAGCTTTCACAATGCTCTCGACCTTTACTCTTGATCTTTAATTCATAGTCATTGATGGATAGATTCCCTCTTTTAACTTGACTTAGCTCTAACTTTAGTTGTAACTTTTTGGCCTTTGAGTTTACCTCAAATAGCCTTGCTAAATTCTTTCATGCAATAGATAGGGTTCCAGATTCTTGCAAATATCCCATCATTCCATCCATGATACTCCTAGATAGCAAATACATCACTTTACTGTATTCTAGTCCCAATCCTTCTTAATCTTTATCTATTCTATAGTAGCATTCCACAAAGAGCCTTCATGTGTTTTGCAGTAGCATTTCTCAAGGGGACTTTACATGCCACCCGCACGTCTCCTTCAATATAATTCCAAACGATTTTGCCCTTCAAAAAATTTATCATCCTAAACTTCCATGCAATATAATTATTCTTATCAAGCTTATGACTAACAATTTGATTGAAATTATTGGATATTTTGGCAAGACATGTAATATTACAAAACTTGGAGTCTAAGGCCAAGCCAATACCAAGTGCACTACAATCAAAACACATAATCTTTTTAGACTACACAATAATAACTACAATATGCAATCTATATATAGATGCTCTCTATGTACACAACACCTAAAGCCTTACACCTTTAGAATATGTACCTTTTAAACTTATAAAAGGCAAACATGATCAAGTCTACACTATGTCCAAAAAAAAGACTAACTTGCAAGGCCAAAACAACCCCGGATGTCAAAATTCACTACTTTTCATACTCATTCCAATGGGAGATGGCAATTTTGCCAACTTTAGGAGAATATCTAACAAGATGAAAGACCTTTTTACATATTACATACTTTCTTGCTTTTTCACTTCATCATCTTCACCTTAGCCTTTGATCATGCTCTATGTAGCTATGGACATCTTTGATACCATGTAATAGAGAAGAGGAGAGAGGGATGAAGCAATCAAGAGGACACACACATTAATGGGACCTTTACATAGAGAAGTAGGCCTGAAAACTTCTTCTTCTTCCATATAAAAAGATAGTCATAATGTATTAATTAATGTCTTTTCATCATCATTGTGTGTATGTGTATGCATGTGTATATATCTAATTAAAAAGACATTAATCCACATCAGCATGAGAGAGACATTAATTTTCTTCTTGTATTATAAATATATTAATTAATGTCTTTTCATCATCATTGTGTGTATGTGTATGCATGTGTATATATCTAATTAAAACATGTGCGAGTGTGTATGTATGTGTATATATATTATATATAAAATTAATGTATTTATAATACATACACACACAAAGACATACATATACATATGATTAAGGTAACATATATTATACATATACTTAGTGTATTTATAATATATTAAGTGTGTCATTTACTTTAATTGCATCCATTTTGACATCCATAGCATTATCTAAACACTCATTACTCATTGCATCCTCCAAACTAGTGGGGTCTACATCTTGCATAACCTTAGCCATGTATGCATGATTTAAATACTCATTACTCATTGCATCCTCAAAACTAGTGGGCTCCATATCTTGCATAACCTTAGCCATGTCTACATGGTGATGAGCTACATAGCTATCATATATCAATCTTGCATTAGTTTTTTTTTAACTCTAGTTGACCTATGTGGACTTGGATTATAGTGCCTTAGCATTCTCTTATGCCTTTCTCACATGTGTTTTAATAAAGAAAATTCCAAAATCTTCATCCAAGCTCTACTCATAACCATTTGAATCCAGATCAGCATGAGAGAAACATGATGATTCATCAGTCATAATAGGTGAGTTCCCAACCTTCTCCTTGTCTTTTCTTGACATCTATGATATACTTGTTGGAGTGACTTGTGATCATAATAAACCACTCTAAGGTCTACCAATAGGCCCATGCCTCTTGTGGCCCATTCAATGTCTATGACTATTGAATTATTTTCTGCATAGTCACACTATCATGTATATCATTCCCAATTGTATCGTACACATAACTATACCAGCTGCACATTTCATCAAAGAAAACATACCTACTAACTCTCAACTCATATGTAACAGGGTTATAACATCTATATTCCTTATACTTGAGAGAATGTCTCACAAATACATAGTCTTTTGCTTTGGATTCCAAGTTATTTTGCAAGTAATCAGCCATGTGCACATGAGCAATACATCCAAACATGTTCAAATGGGATAGATTTGGTGTTTTACCTGTATAGTTCTCTTAGGTGTCATACCATGTACAACAACCATGGGCACCTTTTTCATAATATATACAACAATAGCACATTACTTAAGTCTAATAATAGTAATGAGCAAGTCTATTTCAAACATCAATGCCGGAGACACCTTTAGAATATGCCCACTTTTTTGCTCAATAATTTTATTTTACAACAAAGCATACTTGCATAATGTAAACTCTTTGAATACTCTTCTTTTAGAAAAAATAAAAAAACTCATTAGAGAAGTATTCTTCTTCTCTATTTAACCTTAGATATTTAACATGAACCATATTTTCTTCTCAATCGAAGCTTTAACACTAGTCTTGTAGGAGAAAAGCCACTTTTATGACAATTTGAATCATCTATTAAAAAAATCAATTTCTCATAAACAAGAAAGATTAAGAATATATGGTTTTAGGGAAACATGACCAACATAAGATTTTAGTTGAAAAAAATGGAAAGGGTCAAACCAAGCCCAGGAAGTGTATATTTCTATGTCCAACTTTAAGATCATTTTCATAGAAAATTGAAAAATGTTAGTACTCCTAATCACAGCCATCTCAAAAAAAAATTATCAGCGTAAATCTTTCATGAAAAATACTTTCATATGTATAGCATGCATCCCATTAAGAGAATTATGATTAGATAAAAACTATTTACTTTTTTAAGGGCTCCAAATATCATTGCTAAGTGTCGATCCATTTTCATGCACTTTTGAAAAGATCCGAACTTTAGTAAGCTATCCACAATCATCCACAATCTATTTTGATTGTATATTATTTGAACACTACACATTTACATGACCAATATGCTTATGCCAAATTTCAATGCTAGCTACAATACTTGAACTTTATGCAAACATAGAAATATCTATTTCATGTAGATCTATAACCCATGCTATCATTCCTCTTCAAACTTACATTAATCGCAACCTATATACCATATAATGCAAAGAAATTTGAAATCATTCCAATTGTATCAATTTCCAACCCTTTTCTCCCCTCTTTCATTTAGGTTGTACTTTCATGTAGGTTTTCCATCTATTTTTCCATTAAATCTTGGGTTAAGGATTTTTGGTGTTATTATTTTGTATACGACTGATTGAGAATGACTGAGTTTTCCATTATTTTAGACATTTGTAACCATTTCTCAAATATTTGAATCATGTTTTCACAATAAAAACAAAAATGTAGCATGCTACACAAGAAACCCATACTTACACTGTAACTCACACATGTGACCTATTGGTTTTCAATAAATCGAAGCCGTCGATGCCTCTAAATTCATCCATCAACATGTCATCATGCCCGGAATCATTACCCTTACTCGTTCCATCGAATTGTCCTTCCCCTTCCCCCCCTTTTCCCCCCCCGCCCGCTCAAACATAGGTATAGAAACAAGGGATAGGGGAGGAGAGAGCAAGACTAGATTTGGATCTCTTCGAAGAATGCATCATATTCAATGATTTTTGAGGTGATAGGAAGCATAGGAAATTTGAAGTACATGGTCTTGGTTGGTTGCTCTCTACTACAAGTCCAATCCCAAGAATCATGGATTTAAGGGGGAGTGTTGAAAAAATGCATCTCCCCCTCTCATTGAAAATTTGAGCTTTAAGATCTTTTAATCTACATTAGCCACTTAATTATTGACTTATCTAGTTTATGCCTTGCGTTTGCACTACCGCGACAAGTGGTTCAACTAAAATCAAAGGGGCAAATGGCCTTGGATTTAAGATTTGAAGGTACATCCACGTTCGTGGCATCATTTTCTACTAACTTGGCCTCTTTGATACTTTTTTTGGCTTCCGATCAAGTAGGTACTTTGTTTAAATGTGAAAGTTGTGTGTTGTTAAATGGGACATATAAAAAATTTGATTGAAGAATAGGCACTTTTTGGACCACCCACTTTTTCTTGAAAAACTTCTCACCACTTTATTTTTACTACAAATACTTTATATTTTCCTCCAATTTTGTGCCTAAATACACCTCTCATTGGTGATTACGGGATAGACTAAGTCAGTTCAACGAACTTACAAATGGATTTTCACACAAATAAAACATAGAGAGCATCAAGCTGCTTCAAATAAAATACACAACATAACACAAAAAATAAATCTCACCCTACCCCCTGTTGACAAAGATCAAGACATGAATTCCATGAGGGATATGCCAATAAAAATCTAACAAAGAGATAAAAAATTAGTTGCTAACTCATTACTCCAACATAGATCACCTAAAAAGCTAATCAAGAGGCCATCCTAAGTGGTGGTCCAATCCACGTACTTGACCTAGGGCAACTGTACTAGGAACTTCTACTAGGCGAGGACTCCTAGCCTAGTCCACTTGAATTTATATATTGTTACATTTTTCTTATTTTTTATTCTTTAAGACTTGATACTCGAACATGTAAAAAGGAGAAAGCTGAGCGTATTGTGACCTAAGGAGAATAGGACATTAGTCTCTCAATACCCAAGAACCTACCAAGCTCTCATGAGGTGACACTAAATCCTTTTTTTTTGCTCACTTTTATTTTCACTCCAAAAATCCTTATTTTCTTTTGGCTAGATGTTATCCCTAGGAAGGCAAGGCATCGGGCCCTCTACATGACTCATCTCCCTAAGAACCTACCAAACTTTTGCAAGGTGATAAACATCTGCACTTCTGATTCTTCTCTTTATATTTTTACTTTAGGGCTTATAACCCCTTTTTACACATCTCCATATTGTATATATTTCAGACACATTTATTATTTTCTTCTTTTAGTCAGTAGGCTTTCCTCCCTATCTCACAACTGGCAAAAATTCCTAGAATCAACTTCCTAGTAGGCTAAGAGGATAGGGTAACTAAGGCTACTTGTAAGACATATATTTGCATGCTCGACAATATCATCACATGAGGTGGACAACTGCTTAAACCTCTCTAGACATACCTAACCTAATCTTGGGGCTTCATGCCTTGACTACCGGTCCCCAACAAAGAAAGAAGCATCCCCAAATACACATACATAATATTCTTAAGGAGAAAAAATTCAGAAAGGAATGATACCACCTAGACTGGCCACAAGAATTTGCAATTGACTCTCTCCAAGTACTTCAAACCTATCTAGTGCAATACTAAAACAAAAACCATCAAGTGCACATGCACCAAACAAACACATGGCCCTCTTGGCCTAATGAAGTAAATCATCTCACTGCAAATGAAGTGGTCCTCTTGGATGAACAAAATATAACATTTATGTCCAAAACAATTGGTCCTCTTGGCCTAAAGTGATGAATCAAAATAACTTATATCACATCGTCCCGTAGAAGGCTACTGGACATGCAATAAGATACTCCATTCCATGGAGAAAATAGAGCTCCTAGCCCTAAACTAGGTGCATTAAATTATGACCCATACCTCTTGTATATACATCAAGAGGTATATGCATAATATGTTGTCTAACCACTCTATGGATCCAAGATAATAATGGCAGATAGGTCTCGACTACTTTTTCAATTACCCAAAGTAGCCACCATATGCCATATAAATCATGTTCAGATAAAAGTCTCCATAGTTGACTAGGTTAAATCCCATCATCAAGAGATATATTAGAGCTAGGACCACAATTGAAAAAGAGGTATTCTTCTTAAGCATAATTCTCTAATGACTCGAAAAACCGGTTCTAGTGCTGTGGAACCAGCTGAAGAGACACTCTTTCAGACTCGCCAATCAGGTCTATAGCAGCATAATAATACATACAAAGGATGGGGTTACTTACTGTGTACATTTCATTTAGTTGGTTCAATATCAATTGGGAATCCCCCTTTACTAATAAATGGTGAATATTGCTTCTCTTAGCAACTTCAATCCCATTATTAAGGATTTATATTCTGCCATATCGTTAGTCAATCCTACCCTAAGGTAGGCAACTAATCTCATCATGACCCTATACCGAGGATCTCTAATGACTAGCCCAATGCTCCCTTTCTTGTTAGGACCCCTAGCCACTCCATCAAAATATAATGTATATATCCATTAAGGGTTTACACAACTGACCATCGTCAATGCCTCTACTTGTTAACTATGATAATCAAAGTTCAGCATACTCAGAAGGTGAACCAAAGGCTCCATCCCATTTTCTTCATTGAAACCTACAAGGATACTTGTATAGTGATGGCAAATGGCCTTACTTTTCTAGACAAACATCCAGTCTTCTTGCTCAATCACCTTATACCCTTTGCTCCACCAACTTACCTTTAGTGATAGTATCTTTGTTCCAAGTATGGGTGCTCCAAATAGGGAATTAGCCAACCCATCAACTAGTTTTAACATGTTTTGCAGGTTTCAAATCAACACGACATAGACTTGCAAGGGCATTTATCCCATTAGTATGCTTATAGAAAATAATTCTTAGTCTTGTTAAGATTAACCTTGTTCTTAAATTCTACCCCTTGTAAATCTGCTAATAATGTGGTGGACTTATTTTACCTATTCTAACTATTTTGTAGGGACCATCCCATGAAGGCTATAATTTTCCAAGAAAAAGCTCCCTATGTACATCATAGTATAAGACCAATTGTCATTTTTTAAAGGTATACTTCTTTGCTTTAACATTATGAAGTTGCTTCATGTGATGCTTAGCCATCTCTTGATGTAATAGACTCTAAAGTTTAAGCTCATAAAGATGCATCTTCATTCCCCAAAGAATGGTTGATCGCTAATCCTATTGTAGGTAACTCAATCTCAAGGGGCAATACTGGTGCGCAAATCGGATGTTGGATGCATACGTAGTGAGCACCGGAAGGTCCCCAAGAACAAAGAACTCAACTTAAGCTCAAAAAGCAAAAAAGAAGATTTATACGGCAAAAAGACATGTATCTCCCCCCATGCCTTGTGTGAGCGCTTCACAAGGCATGTAGTTATAAATTTATTCATCTCCAAGCTAAAAAATAGCCAAATTTTACAATTAGCATGCTTTAGCTTTTGTGTTTGCTTTTGTCCAAATAAAGAATAAAGTGGTTGGGCATCGCAAAAGTCAGGCTGTGCCCAAATACAATGTCCTGTAATGAAATATTTAAACCGTGCATCCATGCGTATACAAAATAATAAATATTTATCAAGCACTTTAATAAATAAGTGCACCTAAATAAATATTAACGCCACACCTTTAATGATAAGATGCGTGCCCATCAGAAATGATAATTTCTTCTAGGTAATTTGAATACGCACTATCGCCCAATGCTTTCCAATGCCACCGCTGCCTACTCTACACATCAACTGAAGCATTCACAATTGTTAGAAAATAATAAAATTACACCGAAAAAAGTGAATACTTGGCAGTCTTCAGCTACAAAATAAATAAATAGGTTGGAACATTGTGTCTTAGCCTTAATTTAATACAAGTGCACTCTAAACTCATAAACATCTATTAATTTAAATATATATTTTACAAAATCACCTGATATGGAATCACCCACATGCACATTAAATTAATATGACGTCCAAAAAGGACAGGCATCCTCGTCAACTTCTCGCACAAGAATACACATTGTGTACGAGCCTCGGCAAATAAATATAGTTTTACGGAATCCACTACAAAACCTCACAGAATCCACTATGGTCTCACGAAATCCGCAGTGGAATATGCCTCCTAGCATCATACCCCCAGGATGGGATAGCAATTGTCCTCAATTGCTATTAGCTCAATGTGGAGCGAAGAGTGAGGGGTAAGCACTTTGGTAACGACAGTGCATCCATTGGGCCTCTTCAACAGGATGATTTTTAAACTTAGCCAAATATCTAGAGTATTGATGGCCAGTTCTAGTGGTCATAAAATCAGTGTCTAGAATAGTTTCATATTCAAGGATTTCAGTTTCATCTTCTAACAAAGGAGGGTTTTCATAGACAGGGTGAATATGTAATTGGCCTCTAAAAGGTCGTAACAAACTGATATGAAAAGTATTGTGGATTTTCCAGTGTTGGGGTAGTTCTAATTTAAATACATTGTCATTGATTTTGTGAATGATCTTGAAAGGTCCATAAAATCTAGGGGCCAACTTAACAATAGGGTATTTCTCAACACTTTGCAATCTTCTCTTTTCAATGCGTAACCAAACATAATCATCAACTTTGAAACTCATATATTTTCTTTCCTTGTTAGCTTGTTTAGTGTATGATTGCTGGGCTTTCGCAATCATGTCTTTGACCTTAGCAAAAATAATAGCATGCATATTAGCAATATCATCAGTAGATTTAACTTTGTTTGACAATGATGTAACAGGTGTAGGCAATCTATGTCCATAAATGATTTCAAAAGGTGCTTTCTGTGTAGCTATGTGCAGTGTATTATTATATGCAAATTGAAGTAAATGCAAACATGTATCCCATGCTTGTGGTTTTGAAATTGTGTATGCACGCAAAAGATCTAAATTTGTACTGTTAGTAGCTTCTGTTTGGCCATTAGTTTCAGGATGAAATGCAGATAAGAAATCAATCTTTGTACCTAAATTAGCAAAAAAAGTGGTCAAAAAAATATTGCAAAATCTAGAATCACGATCTGAGATAAAAACTTTTGGTAAACCATGGTTAGTGAAAACAGTTCTAAAAAAACAATTGTGCAGCTTGAGATGCAGTTAATGTTTTCTTGCATGAAATAAAATATACTTGTTTGCTAAATCGATCTACAATAGTCCAAATCATATCATGATTAGCTTGGGTGTTAGGCAAACCAGTTATAAAATCTATTGAAATATGTTCCCATGGTCGTTCAAGAATGGGTAAAGGCATTAATAACCATATTGCTTACCATGGTGTCGCTTAACTCTTTGACAAATTAAACACTCAAATACAAAGTTAGAAACATCAGATTCCATCTATGGCCAATAAAAATCTTGACCCAATGTACGTAAAGTAGAAATAATATCTCTATGGCCTTGATATGGGGAACAATGAATTTCGTGCATCACAAATGATCTAAATGGAACAATTACACGCAACCTTTTCTTATAAAACATAAATCCATCAAAATAAGACAATGAATCTATTGGAATCTAGCTATTTGCAACTAATTTAGTCCAATTAGCTTGAAAAATGGGGTCTTGGTCATAGGTATCTTTCATAGGAATAAGGAAATCAAAAGATATAACGGAGATATTATGGATACTTGGTCTTCTACTTAAGGCATCGACAACAACATTCTCTTTTCCGCGTTTATATTAGATAAGTGGATGAAAAATTTGAATAAAAGCAGCCCATTTAATATGACAGTCAAAGATTTGTGGCTGACTAAGGAGATGTTTGATACTTTGTTGGTCAGTTTTGATCATGAATTTAGATCCCATTAAATGGTGTTTCCATTGACGTAAAGCTTGTTTCAATAAGTCAAAAGATCTTTATTGAGTATCAGACCAATGATATACAATACATTTCTTTAACAATTTTGTCAAACACTACAACATATAGACCCAATAACGACGTTTAAAGTGACGGAATTATTCATGGAAAAAATTATCCCCGTCATCGCTATTTGCATTGCTATTAGCGACGCGATCAATTCGTCGCTATATGCGTCGCTATATGCATCGCTATTAGTGACGCAAATAGAGATAGCGACGCTAATAGCGATGCATATAGCGATGCGAATAGCGACGCTAATAGCGACGGTTGCAGAGTAAATTTGCGACGCAAATAGCGACAGTTATAGAGGGGGGAAAAAAAAGGTGGCAGGGCATACAGCCCTGCCACCCTTCTAGCTATATGCACTAAATATTCTTGCATAATTCATTTGCCAATGTCAGCTACGTCTAATGTCTAAAAATTGTGTATCAGATTATTTTAAAAAAACTGAATCCTTTGATTGCAAAAGCAAGATATAATTAATTCGAAAAGATATTTTGCGAGGAGCTTTTTCATCACTTGCTTAGGCCCGAGAAGAAAAAGAGATTGTGATTACAAAAGCTAGATATAATCAATTCAAAAAAGTATTAATCAAGGAGCTTTTTTATCACT
This sequence comes from Lygodium microphyllum, assembly GCF_053477565.2. Lineage (NCBI taxonomy): Eukaryota > Viridiplantae > Streptophyta > Polypodiopsida > Schizaeales > Lygodiaceae > Lygodium > Lygodium microphyllum. The sequence continues at coordinate 15,580,201 of NC_141147.1, read as the reverse complement.
TGTTAGGCCCAAGAAGAAGAGCTTCACTTCAAGCTTTCATTATAGTCAGAACCCTGAGGTATGAATAAGTCCCATTGATCTTCTGCTTACTCCAGCTTATTCTCCCCCTTCTCAAACTCCATTTCTTGAGCTCAGATTAGTTACTGTACTCCAAGTAGATCCATGAAACAAACAAATTTCTCTTTACCAAGTGATTTGGTAAAGATATCGGCTGCCTGGTCTTGTGTCTTCACATGAAGTAGATCAATCTGTCCTACAAGTACCATTTCTATGATGAAATCGTAATGAATCTCTATGTGTTTGGATCTAGCATGATAGACGGGGTTGCTAGTTAGTATCCATATACACCTTAGGTTGTATACATAAACCTCATGCTACTCCATATATACCTCTTCAAGCAAGTCACCATTCATGAATGCATTTTTGAAATCCACTTTTCATAATTTTCAGCCCTTAGAAGCCATTAATGCAATTACTATTCTCACCATTTCCATCTTAGCAACCGAGCTGAAAGTCTTCTCATAATCTAGGCTGTATTGATGTGCATATCCGTTTGTAACGAGCTGGGCTTTATACATTTCCAATGAACCATCTGACTTGCATTTCTCTTTATAAACCCATTTGCTTAAAGACATCGAGTACCTCATCCTTATACTTCCGAATGTACAGCCATGTGTATCAGTTGAAATCATCTATCCAACCGACACTAGATTCTTGCAAATTTCATTCTGCCATCTGTCCAATCGACAATAGATTCTTGGTAATAGAAGGTACATGTAGTACATCATGTAGGCAGTGACCTCTCTCTCTCTCTCTCTCTCTCTCTCTCTCCCTTGCGCACGTTGATCTCTCTCACTTTTTCTCTCTATACACTCTTCATCAACAAAAAGTAAGAGAGAAGTAAAAAAAAGAGAAAAACAAAGAGATAATAGATAATGTACTTACCTCAAAGCTTGAAGAAGAACCCCTTCGCGCTACTCTCCTTTTTCTTCTTCTCCTTCACGGGTTCCCTCCTTCTTCTTTGCAGTTGTCTCCTCTCTTTTTGTGGTGGATTGGTGGTGGCAGCAACCTCTCTCTCTCTCTCTCAATCTCCCTTGCGCATGTTGATCTCTCTAACTTCTTCTCTCTATACACTCTTCATCAACATAAAGAAAGAGAGAAGTAAAGAAAAGAGAAAAATAAAGAGAGAATAGATAATGCACTTACCTCAAAGCTTGAAGAAGAATCCCTTCGCGCTACTCTTCTTCTTCTTCTTCTCCTTCACGGGTTCCCTCCTTCTTCTTTGTAATTGTCCCATCTCTTTTTGTGGTGGATTGGTGGTGGCAGCGACCTCTCTCTCTCTCTCCCTTGCGCACGTTGATCTCTCTCACTTCTTCTCTCTATACACTCTTCATCAACAAAAAGAAAGAGAGAAGTAAAGAAAAGAGAGAATAGATAATGCACTTACCTCAAAGCTTGAAGAACAAAGAGAAAAACAAAGAGAGAATAGATAATGCACTTACCTCAAAGAGAAAAACAAAGAGAGAATAGATAATGCACTTACCTCAAAGCTTGAAGAAGAATCCCTTCGGGCTACTCTCCTTCTTCTTCTTCTTCTTCACGGACTCCCTCCTTCTTCTTTGCAATTGTCCCCTCTCTTTTTGTGGTGGATTGGCGGTGGCAGTGACCTCTCTCTCTCTCTCTCTCAATCTCCCTTGTACATGTTGATCTCTCTCACTTCTTCTCTCAATACACTCATCAATAAAAAGAAAGAGAGAAGTAAAGAAAAGAGAAAAACAAAGAGAGAATAGATAATGCACTTACCTCAAAGCTTGAAGAAGAATCCCTTCGTACTTCTCTCATTTTTTTCTCATTCGGGAGTTCCTTCCTTCTCCTTTACACTTGTCTCCTCCCTCTTCATGGATGGTGGCAGTGGCAACGGCCTCTCTCTCTCTCTCTCTTGCTTAATTACAAACCTGTAAAATGCCATGCTCGGGTTTTAACAAAATTTTATGAAGCCCCTCTCTCTCCTATTTTTTATTTCTCTCCATCTCTCTCTTCCTTCCCCTCCCTTCTTCTCTCTATTTCTCTCCCTCCTTCCCTCCCCACTCTCACTCAACTCATCTCATTGCAAAGAGAATTAAAGATAGAAAATAAAAAGCTTAAGAAACAAAGATATTGAAAGAAATGTCACCCCACCTCTCTTTATCTCTCTCTCCCCCCTCTCCCTTTACTTTTCTTTATTAACCTTCTTTCTCATTCTCTCATTGATTTCTTATTTCTCTCTCCCTCTCTCTCCCTCTCTCTCGCTCTCTATTTTTTCTCTCTATCTCTCTTTCTCACTCACTCACTCACTCTCTCTCTTCTTTTCACTCTTCTTCCTCTCTTTACCTCACCCTTCTTTTCTACGTCCTCCTCCTCTCTTCCTTCCCTCTCCCTCTCTCTATTTCTCTCCCCCTCCCCTCTCCCTCTCTCTATTTCTCTCCCCCTCTCTTTATCTCTCTATTTCCCTTTCTTTGTTTCCTCTCTCTTTGTTTTTTCCCCCTCTCTCTCTCTCTCGTTGTTTCTCTCACTCATCCTCTATCCCTCCCTTCATCTCTCATTTCTCTCTTCCTCTTTCTCTTTATTTCATTTCTCTACCTTTTTCTCTCTTTCTCTCCCTTCATTCTTCTCCCTTCTTTCCTCCCTCCCTCTCTTTCCATGTATCTCTTTGCAAAGAAAAACAAAAAAAGATAACACAAAAATAAAGCAAGAAGAGGCAATGTACCTACCTCAAAGGCCTGAAGATGAAACCCTTTGTACCTTCTCTTTGCACCTTCCCTCCCTTCTCCATTGCACACTTCTCTTTCTTCTTCATATATAGTGGCGGCAGCATGGTGATGAGCTCTCTCTGTCTCTCTCTCTCCCTCTCTCTCTCTCTCGCAAAGCTTTAAGCTCTCTCGCTCTCTCTTTCATTCTTTCTCGCAAATGTTCTCTCGGCGAATGTTACGCTCGGGTTTTCGAAATTTTCCCCCCAGACCGGCGTCGCTATATGCGTCTCTATATGCGTCGCTATTAGCGTCGCTAATATAGCGACACCGCCTTTTTGCGTCGCAAATGGCCGTCGCTGTTGCCCCATTCCCTTGTAGTGAAAGGCAATGTAAGCAATGAAAAATTTCTCACAAATTTTTTGTAAAAGCTAGCAAGACCTAAGAAAGAACGTAATTCATGCACATTTTTAGGAATCGGCCAATTCAAAATTGCTTCTATCTTTTTAGGATCAACTTGAATACTATCAGAAGAAACAATATGTTCTAAGTATTCAATGTGGGTTTGAAAAAATTCACTCTTTTTAGGGTTAGCATATAATTGATTCTCTTTCAATAATTTGAAAACCAAAGTTAAATGTTCATAATGCTCATTCTCATTCTTACTGAAAACCAATATGTCATCAAAGAAAACAATTACACAATGCTTATGCTTCAAAAATATGTGTTTCATCATACGATTGAATGTGGATGGTGCATTAGTCAAAGAAAAAGGCATAACAAGGAATTCATAATGAACAAATTGAGTTCTAAATGCAAATTTGAAAATATAAGGTGTATCTAGTCGTACTTGATGATATCCAGATTCGAGATCTATCTTGCTAAATATTGTGGCCCCTTGTAGTTTATCCATGAGGTCGTCTATCCTAGGGATCATATATCTATTCTTAACAATGATTTTGTTCAGGGAACGATAATCAATGAACATCCTATAGGTATTATTTTTCTTCTTAACTAATGGGACAAGTTCACCAAAATGAGAACTACTAGGCCTAATGAGTCCTCAGGTTAACAATTCTTCAACTTGGACTTGGATTTCTTTCTGTTCAATTTGATTGTGTCTATAAGTGCTTTACATGGTCGTTGAGAACCAGGAATTAAGTCTATTTTATGATCTTCAGGACGTGTAGGTGGTAAACCATATGGTAAGTCAGTAACATCAAAACAATCTTTAAATTGTGAAAGAAATTGTGCGTGCCTAGGATGCATATGATTTTCCTTAGCTTCAATTTCATTCACCCATACTAAGTATGATTTGGTATCTTTTCTTAATGCACATTTAGCCTGTGTGTGACTAAGTAATGAAAAATTATCTAAAGTGTGCATACCGTGTAATGTGATTTGTTTCCCATTAGAATGAATCTTCATTGAATGTGTGGAATAATTTGTACTGAGATTATATTTATGATGCCAAGGCATTTCTAAAATAATGTAACTAGATTGCAAAGGTACAACCAAGAAATTTCTACGCTCAACATAATCACCAATTTTAATATCTAAATCTTGAACTTCTTGTGTATCATTGTATCTAGTGCCTAAGAATGCAGCCTTTATGCAATAATGAGTTGGAACAATATGTAAATTCAATTCTTTGACTAATTTCACAGAAATAAAATCGTGTGTGCTCCCATCATCATGCAAAACAATCTTTTCATGACTATGCACAAAACATTTCATCGTTAATAAAGAATGAGGATTTGGTGTACCTAGTAAAGTATTTGAAGTGGTACTGATATCGTCATCATCTTCCGTGAAATCTGGCATTTCTTCATGGTCTTCATCTTCAGTCGCTTCTAAGTAGTTGATGTGAATAGTTGGCTTTTTGGAGTGACAATTCACCGCTAGATGTCCAGGTTAGTGGCACTTGTAACAGACTATAGGCTTGGCTTTGGAAACATTATTGGTAATGGTTGGGAGTTTAGGTATGTTGGGATTTGGTTGGAAAGATGGCTTAGGATTTGAATTTGTGTTTGATGGTAAAGTAGGGGGTTGTGTCTAGGATTTACGGAAATAAGATGGAACAAAACGATTTTGATTCAATCTTCGAAAGTTAGAATTGAATTGCTTTGTATCAAAGTTACTGTTAGTTGGAAATTATTATGCTCGCTTCTCTTGTCCACTAATTTTGTCTTCAGCATCATGGGCCAAAGAAATCGCACCCTCCAGAGTTGTTGGCTTAAACATGTTCACCTCCGCATAGAAATGACCAAGCAAACCAAACATAAACTTGTGCTTGTGGATCGCCTTAGGTACATCTTCAAGCATTCCAAGTTACAATAAGGCATTCTAGAAACACTCAGTGTATTGCAAAATAGGCTCACGATCTCTTTATTGTAGAAGATCCCACTGTTTGATTGCTTTTTCATGGAATTGAGGTGGAAAATTTTTTTGCAAAAATTTCTTTTGAAAAGCCTCCTAAGTAGTAGGACAATCAATACTTTTGCGGACAACAGTCTACCATAAGGATGCTCTGTCCACTAAATGGTTAGTGACACACTTGAGTTTGTCTTTTCCAACATACTATTCTTCATGGAAATAATCATCAAATTGATTGATAAAAGCGAGAATAGTTTTTCCATCATGTAGCCCATTAAAAGTGTGGAATTTAAAATTTCTTTTACTTATCTTGGCTTCTTTCCTAGTAGATTGTGCTTCGAGTGTTGCACTGATCGTACATCGTATAACATCTTTGGGTTGTGGTCCATCTTGATTGATAATAGATCATTGAAGAGTAGTCAATTGAGCTTGCAAAGTTTGACGTGCTCTTCGTTCCTTTTGAAGCTACATCATAATTAGGTCCAATTTTTGCTCCACCGTTGGTTTCAGTAAATTACTTTTGGCCATAAAATCTTCAGTATTTTGATGGGACATCTAGCAAAATTTCAAACTCTCTCACACACTCGAAATCTTGTTAGCGGGATGAGTGTGGCTCAAGGTTGGGTTTACAAGGCTTACTTTTTTTAAAAATAATGGCTTTTTGCGATCTTCCCTCTTTCATGGGTACAGAAATTGATGAAGGTTTTCTTTCAAGCGGGAAATAGACTGTGCGTGTCAGTTTGCTTGCTGAAAACTGTCTCTGTCGTCAGAGTGCAGGTATGAACAGGGGCTTGCTGGATTTGTAAAACCGGTTCAAGGTTGATTTGGAGAATAACTTAGTGTGAACGCCCGCTAGGAAGGGAATTTAAAGGTTGAATTGTGACTTTAGGAAAGCTTAGCTCTAAGCTTTGGATAAAGAAAGCTTTACTTAATTGTGTGAACAGTGTGAGGACATTGGTAACTTTTTCACGAGCGACGATGACGATCAATACATATTGCTGCCGTCGATTATCAAGCTTTGGAGGGCTTAAGCTTTTCTTTAAGCTTATTCCATAGATGTGAAGCTAGAGTTGGCTAGGCTTCAAGAGATTATGAGAAGGACAGCATGACCTCATGTGCAATGCATGCATTGTGGAGGAAACCAACTTTTGGTCGAGTGCATGGATCCTAGATCAAGACCATCTACCAATTGTGGTAGGTTTGGCCATGATGCAATGCATTGCCGATTACCAAGGCTATTGTCATACTCACAGACATAAAATCCAACTTACTACCTAGGGAGTAGACCACCATCTTTTGGAAGGGGAGTTTCACTAGCTCTCCCAGCACCCAATGATTCAAAGCCATCTGTCCCTGGGATGGACATCAACCCCACATGGATACCTAGACCCATCCACCAAGCAATGCTCCAATACATTACGTAGAGGAACTGAACGAGGATAAAGCCCTTGTAAACCCTTATATCTCATACGAAAAAGCGAGTAATCCCATCTTGATGGATTTTAGACCAATACTATTGGTGATGGTGTTGGGTAGGGGAAGAAGCAAAGGACTAGGATGATAGAACCAGAAACCCATTGCATGCTGGACTTCCGGTCACCCAAGACATGTCTCATCTCAATGTCCCGAAAGGGAGAAAGTCAATCAAGAGAAGGCCAACTTGAAATGCCCTGAGTGTGGGATCATGCACTTGTACGCCGAGTGCCCTAGGGAAAGTTTAGCACCAAACCACAAAAGATACTTGATGTTTAGATGCACTCTCAATTGTGGAGATTTTTGATTCAAATCAAAGAGGACAAAGTCCTCTTCAAGATGAGCTATGAAGTTTTGTGACAAAAAATGATCAAAGAACTATATAATTGAATCTCTGTGCCTGTGTCTTAGAGCGGTCTACACCCTATCCATAGTGACCTCAATGCTCATAAAAATGGCCACATCTTTTAGATTGTAACTTCGATTGGGGAGATTTTTTATTTAAATAGAAGGAAAAAATACCATCTTTGTGATGAGATTTATGGTTTACTCCCAAATGCAATGCATCTCCATAACCAAGAAAGATGCATTTCTTAGACTTACATTAGGAGAAATATAAAGGCTCTTTTATGCCCCTTAAGGAGTGAATTAAAAAAAAAAATGGCTAACCAATGAGAGAGCTAGGATTCCAGATTCATGTAACATGAATCTTTTAGCCATATCTTTACCTGAATCTTTTCTCAATAATAAAATAATGAATAATGTGGGGAATACAAGGCTATCACTTCTTGAAAATTAGTGACTTGAATTTTTCTTTTCTCATTTTTTATTGTTTGACTTTTCATATCCCCCTTTTCAATTTTCTCCTCTTTCCCTTCTTTCTTAGGCAAAACTCAAATTTATCATTTCTCTTTCTCCACTTCTTATTTTATAATGATATTTTAGAGCCTCATTGTTGCTTGCTATCCCTATAACCTTGTGGAATTTCATTGCCTCTACACAAATATAGAGTGAGTTTCACATGTTTTATGAGAGCTAGCTTATTCTACAATAGGCCTAGATTTTCTTAACAAAATTTTATAGGTTTATTGTTATTTTCTATGGATGTTCAATGGTAAAGTTTTATCTTGTTTGAAAAAAATGGTGTAAGTTATGTGCACGCTTTGACATAAACTTTCTTTTGTTTTGCTACTCTAGGAGTCTCTCACAGTCAAGAACAATGATATTTTAAACACTCAACTTCTTCTTCAACATCTTTGGTTTTCTCTATAAACAAAGTTATAAGTATGTTGTCTTGGTTTTTTGTTGCTCCATAGTTAAAATTCGTCTCGTTTGGACAAACTCTATGGAAGTTATATGCATACTAAGCTTTCCTTTGTTTTTGTACTCTAAGAATCGTCCATAGTGAAGAACAATAATTTTCTAAAAACTCAACTTCTTCAACATCTTTGGGCTTTTCTACAAAGAGAGCCACATGTATATTATCATTTTTAAAAGTTGCTTCATGGTTGAATTTCAACTCATTTGGACAAAGCCTATGTAAGTTATATGCATGCTTTGACCTGAGATTTCTTTTGTTTTTATACTCTAGGAATCTCAGTGGAGGAACAATGATCTTGTAATAACTCAACTTCTTGTTCAAGATCTCTAGGCTTCTTTGTGAAAAGAATTATATGTATAGTGTCATTTCTTAAAAATTGTTCCATGGTTAAATTTCATTGCATTTGGAGAAAAAAATTGTAAATTATGCACATTCTGAGTTAGATTATCTTTTGCTATTATATCCTAGATCTCCATCTTAGCGAGATACATATATTATCCAAAAATTTACTTCTTTTCTAACAACCTTGGGGTTGAGGGCTACAAATTTCCTCAAGCACATTGCTCTCTATAGTGATTAAATGTAAATTTTTTTCAGCTGTAAGTATTTTTTATGAATCATCATTGTTGACATCTAGTTAGGATCAATGGAAAGAAATATCTAGTATAAATTTGATCATTAAGTTTGCAACATTAATAATATTTGTATTTAGAAATCCACAATTAAAATGCTATGAATAAGAAAATATTTTGTTTTTTTTAAATCTCGTTAGGATAATTTTATTTAGATTCTAAAACCATGGAATATCATGAGATAGCATTAGTGTTGCAGTCTCATAGCATTGCATAATATTAGAATTGCATATGTGAAATGACAAAGGGATGCTTGTACATGAAAATATTGTTATATTAATGATTCTATATATGGATAAATTCACTTACATGTAATAATAAAAGCACATAAAAACTTTTTGATAGGTAACTTTTGTATTTGGTTAATATAGATGTCTTCACACGGAGAAAAAACATAAGCAATATACTTGCAATGGAGGTCTTCAATAGGAAAGATAGTAGCGGTAATTGGATTTGTGATAAATACTATAAGTTGGATTGGATTTTGATGCATCCAAGTACTCAAGGGAGTTTCAAGGTCAAGCATAAGGATGTTATAGACCCAAGCAAAAATTGAAAAGGTAGAATTTTACAGTTTAGAAAAGTGTTTAATGGGACATGTACATTAATAATAGAAGTGTCGATCCAACATGTTTATATGCATAAACAAATTTGTGTGCATGACGAGAACTACATTATGAAATATAAACAAAATAGTAACTTTCTAAATGTTATCATTGTTTATTCTTTTACATTAGAGTTGTTTTTTATAATCTTTGTAATGTTCTAATTCAAGTTTGTTTTACTAGCAGCTATATATCCATCGTCTTTGCATTGCATGAATGGTAGCTCAAGTTTGTTTTGCTGGCAGCTCTATATCCATCGACTTTGCATTGCATGAATGGTAAAATGTGGAATGTTTGAGTGGCAAGATACATATTTGGCATGAAGACATAGATTCTTTGATCTATGATAATAACTATGCAAGTCAACTTGCACGGGGGGTTCACTCATAGTAAAGAAGACATGCCAGATGCATGCAATTGACTTCTAAAAAAACTCCTATTTATGAATCTTGTAAGACTAATATATCTCCCTATTTAAGCTTATAAGATATATATGTATGAATTTTTATGTATCCCCTTTCTTAAATGTAAGTCTTCATAGAACATATACTAACTTTCTTTTTAAAAGTTGGCATTATTCTAAGCAATTAAAAGTATCAAAATGGTCCCATCGAAGTATGTGTTGCAATGTTTTTGAGTGCATGTGGCCCCTTACCACATGAGGAGAGAGAGTAGGTGAATCACACCCCTTTATACTTAAAGTGACTACACCAAGTGGGCACCAAGCTTGCTTTGAAGAAGGGGAGTTGAACCTCTCTACCAAAACCATGGGAGAGTGCCAACTCTCCCCCTCCCACACTATGATTAATTCAATAACCCTACCATGTGAGGGTTTAGGGTTTTAACCTTACTTATCAAGGTCTCTTGTATGCCATGGAGAAACCAATCTATGGAGAGAGGTGATCAAATGCATCCCCCCTTTTTTTTTCCCTCTATCCCCTCCTTAAATTTAAGTTCAACATAGGAAATTAAGAGGGGTCTACCTCTAATGTATATGCTTAAGTGCCCCCTTCCAAAAACCCCCTCCCTTATACTCACGTGATACCATACAACATCTATAGTGAACCCCCCGGGTCAACTTGTAACTCAAATTTTTTTAAATAATTCATTGTATGTAGTAGAAAGCCATAGATTGTAGCATGTCCCATTGCCACCATTATCTAGTTGTGAATGGTTGATTTGGTGGCTTGGAGTTGTCAAGAGCATGTAATTTCAAGACAAAATCTGACACAATAGTGCTATGAAACCTACCACATGCTTGAATTTAGTTGATTTATTCAATTTTCATTGTTTACATATTTGTTTGATTCATGTGAGGTTATGAAAAAAACGAAGATTACTTATCAATACAAGTATCCATCCAAGAAATGGATGAGTCAACTATTGGGCAAAGTCATGGCAGGTCAAAAGATCATATTTTGATGAGACGATCTAGTGTGGAGTCAACCAATCAAATCTTACATTCAGATAAATCTTTTTTACTGATTTGTATGGATTGATTTAATTGATATAGGAGTTGCTTAGATGAATTTTTATGTTAGTCACTTTTACAAGTTACCATATTTTTTATTTTAATTATAGGTATTTCATCTCTAAACAAACTCTATGCATTCACTTTCGATATAGAAGATGTCAACTTTTACAAGGGGAGTGGATTTTCTTGGATCAAGATACTCGAGATGAGATACTTACACCTCTCATAGATGTGGTTATCTTGTGAAATGGTTGTAATCCTTTTATAGTTAGTGTAGAGAGTCATTGGCAAATTTCTTTTCTGAGACAAGAAATCCAATTAATGTCCAATGAGCCCTTGTGTAACTTCTATTTCAAGTTAGAAAGGTTTAGACTTGTAGTGAACAATCCTTGACATGTAAGCCATGTGCTTCTCCATATATCCTCAATAGAATATCACATATAAGATATAGCACTACGAAACCACAAAATACACGATAGATAGTACATCGCACTAAGTACAACTAGAGCTAAGGCAAAAGATAGCTCCATTTTGAAGGCCACTGCTATTAAATACTTGAAGGTCTACTGGAAGGATACCTAGAAACTAAGCTCCATAAAATCTACAGCCAGACTTGAGCTAAATATAGATCCATTTACAAGCTAGCTTCTCGAAGCATGTTATTGACATTAAGATTAAATACATCCTTGTTGTTTTGCAAATCCTATGAATGGGAATCAAATCTATGGGCTTAATATTGAAACATTGGGCATGAATGGCTACAAGCTGACCACACTCATGAGATCAATCAAGTAGCTTTCAATGTGGCTCTTGGAAAGTAAGCAAGGCTTCGCTTTAACCATCGCCACACATTCCTTGCCTGGTTCCTTGAAAAGAACTTGTGATGATGCCTTGATTTCAGATCTTATAGTATTTCTCACACCAACCTAGAGAAGTGTGCCTTAGGAATAATTAAGTTGGTAGTCTTCTAGATTTTCTTATCTCATGTAGAGTAATTGTGCTTGGTCTCCATCTTCGCTTCTTATGTGTTGGAGGATGTGTATTACCAACTGGAGTAGTAGTGAGGATTGAAGTAACTGGAGCATGTGGACCACCATTTTTGAAAAATGGTGGACCATTATTCTCGATAGACATGCCATCATTATTGACCACACTAGCGCTACCATTGTTGGCCATAGTAGTACCACCACTATTTGTTGTAGTAGTAGGGCCATTGTTGTCGGCCACTAGGGGGACATTATCATGCATAGTACACTCATTAGATTCAGAACTTAAGTGTTGAGCTCTTGCTCTTACATGCACCTTCTTGATAGGAAGCTTAGAACGTGCCATGGTTGTGATGACGTAGGATTGAAAAGTGGAGGGGAGTAAAGAGTAATGGGAAAAAAATGAAAGGAGAGACTTGAATTAAATACAAAGCTTTTAAACTTACTGTGGTATAAATAAAATTTAAAATTACTTTAGTATAAATGGAATTTAAAACTTAGTATAAATGATCTTATATCTCTCTCTCTCTTTACCCCATCACTCCCTCTCTTTGTCTCTTGCTACCCCCCTCATGCCCCCTCTCTCCCTAGGTTAGTGAATGTTCCAAGGTTTGAAATTTTCAAATCTTTATCTTAGGATTTTGAAATTTAATTTTTATTATTTAAATTTAATTTTTTAAATTTTCTAACAATATCTTGTATATCTAAAGTCAAATAAAAGACTCAAGTAGTGATAACCTTAAACTTCACTCTCTAAGATAGGCATTACTACATTGTCCCTTTTTCCACGAAGTGTGGTTTAAGATTAATAGACCTAAAAGATAGAGCAATCGATATCAAAACTTTGAAAAACATAGTTCGAACCTTTGAAATTGTAAAAAAAATTTACAAAATGCTATTTTAGCCAAATTCAAAGAAACAAACTATCTAAAGCTTAAGATAAGATTGTCAAAGACATCTCATGTTTAAGATAGGAGTATTAATGATGATTCATATCCTTTACATGTACTCTCTCTTGGATTCTAAATGCATAAAAATTATACTCTTTATCTAGGTCTCCATTTCATGCCATCTCTCTCTTGGGTTACTGGCCATTCTGCATGGCCTTGTCTAGCTGTGCTATTTTCATATCTTGCTTTTCTCACTTCATATATTGCCCTACTTATAGATTTTGCTTTTGAGAGGTTTTAAACTTCTTTTTTTTAAATCGTATCTCAAATATCTTATACCACTATTGAAATAACTACCTCATAGAATTTGAATAATTGATGACACCTCCATGATCATTTGCCTTTTAAAAAGCATAATGAGCTTACCAATGAGATCATTCCACACCTTGAGTTGACCATATTGCTAAAATCTCTTGAATTGCAAAGTATGGACCATATTAATTTGCAACGATGATATATTTTTGTAATACAATACTAACCTTGTAGTGTGTTAGGTTGTTTGAAGTCCATGCATCCACCATAGATTAGCAACTATCTCTTTAAATGTATTTTTGTAATAGTGACAATACTGACCTTGTAGTGTGTTACATTGTTTGAAGTCCATGCCTCCACCATAAATTAGCAACTTTCTCTTTAAATGTATTGGCATCACCATCCTTAAACCACAACTTTTGTAAGAGAGTTGCTAATCTATCTAGGTGTATCCATACTTATTCCCTTGCAATCCTTGTTCATCCCCCATTGCTCCAATCTAGAACATCAATGTGCAATGTTTTCCATGCTTCATACTTCTTTGATTGTTTCACAAGTATATTTCCTTCCTCATCTGGAGGTGGGGATAAAAATTTCCTAGCCTTGGGTCTACCAAAGCATAGTTTACAAGGGATACTTCCATGCTTGTTTAATTTTTTTTTGTCCTTTTCTATTTCTCCTTGGCCCTTGTGCAATCCAACTTCAGAGAGGAATTATTCTACCTTCCCGTGTGTAGCGACAGCTTTTGACATAGGCTGCATCTTGTATGCAAAGCATACATATTCATATATTAGCTTCTCAATTATTCTAACCAAACAATGCAATGTGCAAAAGTGAATCCTTGTCAATGGTATTTCCAAAATAGGGTGCCAGTTTGGATCCATTGGGACTAGCACTCCATTTCTCATGACTTTTTGATCATGTGTTGGAGCACCTTGTTGTCATGTCTTGGCAAGCCATTCTGTCTTTCCATCTTTCCCTTTCTTCTTAGTTTGCATACAATATATGCATGTAAATTTTGTGTTTGCTACATTTGATAAACCAAGCATAGACTCCATTGTTTTTAAATCACTTGCAAGATGCCCCGCAACTTGATAGTCCCCAAATCCTTCAACATGTAAAGTTGCTCCATTATTTTGCTATTGAACAACACTAGATATACTAGTGAGGTTTAAGAAAACTTTAAGTACTTCATGGTCCTCCTTTGGTACTCCAAATGATGTAGGCCACCATATTTCATTCTCTGATTGCATACTAAAATATAAAGGATGGTTCTCATTGATGCTAGGATCCAATGCTCGATTCATAAGTGTTATACTCACATGTTCAAGTTTTTTCCCTTTGGTAATCTCACAGTTGTCAAGTTTGAGGACAAAATCTTGTTGCTACATTCTTCCAAAGAAATACTATAGAACTTAACCATAGCCACCTGCACCCTACATTAAATTGATACAAAGTTGTTGGATGCATTCAATATAAAGGTAACTTCATTGGGACCATACTGTAATGTGTGTGTGTGTTTTAGATGTGTAGGCTCACTAATTAGTTCTAAAACTTACTCACTTAGTTTTGAAGACTTACTTAAAACCTATATCCAATTGTTGATGGAGCATATTGTATGATTCAGAACTCATTCCCACCTTGCCACATAATCCCTGAGCATCTGTAGTAGTAAACAAGTTGCTTACATTCCTAAGATGTTCACTTGTTGTGACACCATTCACAATATATATGAGTTTACAATTTTCTAATGCATTTTGGACCATATCCTTACTAAGGACTTTAGCAATAGTGTCATTCTTTGTATGAGAAAATATATTTCTCATTGTAGTAGATTGATCATATATTCATCTATGATATCGCCCACTCTCTTTGGTTCTTTGGTGAATTGGTTTAACATATTGGATGTGCTGACACGCTTCTTTGGTCTTTAAAATGGACACAATCTCCAAAGTTTTTATGAGCTTCCTCTTTAATTTAAATTCTCCTTCTCTAACTCCATAATTTTAGAATATAACTCAATATTCTGTATCTGAGGAAACTACATAACTTGCACTATCCAAAGTGCCAGTAGAGATAAGGCTCTTTGTGAGAGCTAGTACATGACGTACATCATAAAGAGTCAACATGCAACTTGAACCAAACTATAACTGGACATCACCAATACCAATTATCTCCAAGATTCACTCATACTACGTTAGGAGTGAAACCACTCTCTATGAGGGTTACATGAAAGGAAGCCTGTGAATCTATGAGCCAACACTAAGTATGCCCTGGCAAAGCATCAATCACTTGTGAAGTATCAAGAGGAGAAGTTGCAAGTATGAAATCATCATCAGAATCAATTTGCATAACATTAATCTCTTTAATCCTAACACTAGACTTGCTAGGGACAAGGCTGCAATAATCATTTTTGTCATGTACTTTACCCTTGCCCTTTTCTTTGCACTTGTCCTCGCACATCTTATGGCAATGTGGGTGAATATGCCATGCTTTCCGACATCAATGAAAAGTCAATGAGAACTTATGACCACATGACTTACTACGATACTATCTATGTGACTGAGAGCGAGACTGTCGAAATGGCCAAAGGAATTGCCCAATAAACAACTATGGAAGGGGCTATCCAAACCATGGTGTCGACATGGCCAATGCCATAGGGAACAGTAGAACCAATGCAATCATCCACCAAGGACCAAATGGGATAGGAAACAAAGAATGCTACCAGTGTGGAAGGATTGGACAGCTAAGGGAAAATTTTCCTAACCACCCTCAAAATCCTAACCCAAACCAGGTTGGTGGAAGAGGTCGAGGGAACGATAACAACAACCCAGGCCGTGGACATGGAAGAGTAGCTAGTACCTGGGTGGTAAATACCATGATTGGAAAGCTCTACGAATGCACATTAGGTGAAGAAATTGAAAGGGGATCCATTCATGCTGCCATGGAAAGGAAAGGAGCGGACCACCAATGTTTAGTAATTCAATCTCCAACTACTATCAAGGGTACATCGTTTATAATCTTGATTGATTGTGGTAGCAATCATTCCTTTCTTGCACCCAAAATAGTTAAAAGATTGCATCTAGGATCCAGGGGGACAAGGAAAATGATAGTAGAATTGGGTAGTAGGAAGGAAATCGCCTCAACTAAAACTATAAGGAAAATTCAATTTGAGTTAGACAGCCATACAGGTGAAGCAAAATTCTGAATCCTACCACTAGGATGCTACGATCACATTTTGGGAATGGGTTGGCTTAAGAAGAACAAAGCCTAGATTCTATGTGCTAAAGAGAAAATAAATTTCAAAACTTGGAAGGAGAAACCATAAAGGCATATCGGAAAGTCGAAAGAACCAGAGTTCGAACTAGAGTCCAACTAGCCAAGGCAAGCCGACTCAGGAAAGGATTGAAGAAAGCTCAACCAATCTACATGATCTGATTGAATAAGGTTGAAAAGACTAATGAGGGAACTCTATCTTCTTGGATCAATGACTTTGAGGATGTCTTTCTAGAAGAACTGACTCAATTGGCTCCAAATCGTGAGGTTGATCATGAAATAGAATTGGTTTCTGGAGCCATAACCAGTATCAAAACGACCGTACAAAATGTCTATTCCTAAAGCTATTGAGCTCAAGGAGAAACTGAGGCAACTCATAGATCAAGGATTTATCTGCCCAAGTAATTCATCTTGGTGGGGAGCGTCTGTCCTCTTCTAGAAAAAGAAGGATGGAACACTTAGACTCTGCATTGACTTTAGAGGACTAAACCAGGTTACGGTCAAGAACAAGTACCCTATACCGATGATAGATGAAGTTTTAGATCACCTACACAAAGCCAAGGTTTTTTTCAAGGTTGATCTAAGGTCCAGATATTATCAAATCCAAATCAAGGAACAAGATGTCCCAAAGACTACCTTCAGCACTAGGTATGGTCATTATGAATTTTTGGTCATGCCATTCTGATTGACTAATGCCGCAGCCACATTCAACCGTCTAATGCAAGACATCTTTCAATCATATCTAGATGATTTTGTGCTAGTATTCTTTGATGATAAACTAATGTACTCTAAATCAATAGAGGAATATGAAGGTCACTTAAAGATCGCCCCAGTAACACTCCATGAAAATTAGCTCTATGCCAAGATGAGTAAATGCATAATTTTCACTGACATGATTGAATATATTGGATACATTGTTTCAACTAATGGAATCTCAGTAGATCCTACCAAAGTAAAAGATGTCCTAGAATGGCCAATACCTAAGACAGTAAAAGAATTCCAAGGATTTTTCGGATCTTCATCAAAGATTATTCCCTCATTGTTGCACCCTTGACAATTGAAGAAAAATATAGTAATCATTTGGATCATTGAGCATTAAGAAAGCTTTGATAAGCTTCAAAAAAGCTGTAACCATTTCATCTATACTAAAACTCCCTGATTTCAGTCAACCATTTGAGGTGATCCATTGATGCAAGTGGACTTGTAATCGGTGGGGTGCTAATACAAGAAGGAAGACCAGTGGCCTATAATTCTAGAAAATTGCCTACGAGTCTAGCTATGCCACTCATGACCTTGATTTACTTGTAGTAATCCATGCCTTGAAACTATGGAGACACTATCTATTGGGAATGAAATTCACTTTAGTGATAGATAATAAAAGTCTTAAGTGGATCTTCACCCAAGCTGACCTAAACATGAGGCAAAGAATATGGATAGAGATACTGTGAGAGTTTGATTTTGAAATCAAATATCGTCCAGGAAAGGATAACACTATTGCAGATGCCTTAAGCTGGAAAGCCTTTCTTAACATCATTGTTGAAGTTCGAAGCTTAAGAACCATATCCATACCTAATAACCATGTACTTGAGATTGTACACCAAGATATTTCTCAAGATAAGGAATATCAAAGAGTCATGGCTAAGGTACTTCAAGGAGGAAGCTCTGAAAGGTCTAAGATTAAGGATTACAGTGCTAGCAATGGTTGTCTATATTACCATGATCGCCTTTGTGTCCCAAAAGGGTTAGAAGAGAAGGCCAATATCTTATGGTAGGAAGCACCTGATAGCCCCATTGCATGACATCCCGGGTATGCCAAGACACTCAATGTAGTTCGTAAGAGCTATCACTAGCCAGGATTGAAAAGGGATGTATTAAAGTATGTAACTCAGTGCTTGACTTATCAAAGAGTCAAGGTAGAAAGGATCAAGATGCCTGGAGAGTTATAACCCTTGGACATTCTACAGATGAAATGGGATTGAGTGAATAAGTATGGAATTTATTGTTGGATTACCTATTGCTGGTGGTGGTGGTGGATATGATTTCATCATGGTAGTGGTTGATAGATTGACAAAAGTTGCACACTTGATCCTAGTCAAAACAACCTATAAGTCATTTGACATTGCTCGAGTCTTTATCAAAGAAGTATTTAGGTTACATGGATTGCCAAGGAGTGACCGAGGCTCTAGGTTCACCTCTAAGTTTTGGACTTGCCAATTCCAAGCAATTGGAACATAGCTATGCTTCAGTACTGCTTATCATCCTCAAATGGATGGCCAAATTGAGAGGTGAACCAGTCCATTGAAGATATTCTAAGGTCTTATTGTGGCAAAGAACCGAGACAGTGGATTGAACATCTACCTTTGGTGGAGTTTTCTTATAACACTACCTTTCAACAAACAATCAAGATGTCACCATTTCAAGCCTTGTATGGGCAAGAATGTCATACACCTCAAAACTTCTCAAATCCCACTCTCAACGTAGAGGCTTCTACGACTATGATTGAAGAGATGGACCAGCAAATCCAATTGATCTGACATGTCATTCAAGCTGCTCAAGATCGGCAAGAGTCCTATGCAGATCTTGAAAGATCCATAAGTACATTCAAGGAAGGTGACATCCTATTTCTAAGGGTAAGGCTCGAAAAGAGCTCATTATCCTTGGGAAAATAAAGAAAGCTTAGTCCAAGGTACAGGTGGACCATATTGAGTAATCAAAGTAATGGGAAGGCAAGCCTACAAGCTTGAATTGCCACCCCATCTCAAGATTCACAATGTATTTCATGTAAGCCTATTGAAACCTTATGTACCAAACCTTGATCATGTGCTTAATGATAAACAAATGGTCATGCCCACCCAAGAAGTTTTGGAAATATAACCCAAGGATATTCTAGATATAATAGAGAAACCTCTAAGAAGCCAAATCCTAAGAGAAAGCCTAGTACAATGGAAAGATTATCTTGAAGAGGATGCCACTTAGATCGATGAGGCAACCCTTATGAAAGAGTACCTCCAGTTTCTCTCGAGATGAGGACATCTCGATTTCTCTAAGGAGGGAAGAATGTAATGTCCCCATTACTTAGTTTACTTTAATAAAAAATGTGTATATACATTCCAAAAATTGATTTATGTTGAAAATAAAATGATAAAGATTACACATTTTCAAAACTAGCTCTAACTATGAAGATAATTGATGGGGTATTGTATGCCAATTCATGAAAGGAAGGCTTGGAAAACCCTCCCAAGACAAACTTATTAAAACTATGTTTGTAGTATAGAACAACAAAAAGAACTAGCCTAGTGGATAGTCACTTGGCAATTAAGTGCACTTGGGTGACGATATTGCCGGGATGGGTGACCTCCCAGGAAGCTTTTTCTACAAGTTAGTGGAAGCTTCTCGAGCATAGCCAACGACGCCAATGAAGTCTTCATAGCTCATTGCCAAGCATGCTAAGGCCAAGATGCCAAGGTCTATGCCTTGGTTTCCACCTTAGTCATGAGCCTTGGAGTGATGCTATCCGATGACGTGATGCGCAGTGCTCAGCGCATATTCGTAAATTCTTTATCTCCACGCTATGTTTTGAAAATGGAGCCCCTCTTTGACATCATCGATGGTGTCATTGAAAATGCTAAAAGCAAGCATTCTCTCTTTACTCCCTCTCCCCTCTCCCTCCCCGATTACTATATAAACAGGGATAGAGTGTCGTGTCAGAAAAAAAAAACAACCCATGCAAAAGTCTCTTTGCTATTGACGTGACGATGCTTTATTGCAATCAACCGAGCCTCTCTTTCTCCACACCTATGCAAAAGTGTTGCTTAAATCCATCAAGCTTCTTCCATGGCTTCCTAGGAGATATTGAGATACTGAGCAAGGTCATGCTCGGAGAGCTCCCCAACATGAGAAAGTAGTCGTTTGCTGAAGTGCGAGCAGAAGTTACCACCGAATCCATTCAACCTAAAGGACCGGTTATTTCACAACAAACCGAGGTTGCAGTCATAACCCATAATCATAATGGATGATCGAATGGAGATAATCAAGTTTAGTACATAAGAAAATGATTACGTTTAATCTATTAACTCTACAACTTCCTAATTTTTCTACTTCATGTTATTGCTTTTTTTCATCGTACGATAAAATGAGAGATAAGTTAGTAATGTCAGGAAAGCCCATAGGATAAGTCTAGTACATAGATTATGATTAATTAGAACGAACTTAAACTTACAAAAACATGTTAATATTATCAATTACTTTTTAGGAAAGAACACGGGAATTGATAATGGGGATAGATTCCATGAATCGCATACATTGACAAGTGCATTAAAAATGTTTTATGGTTATGTCTGCTTTTGGATTTGTGAATGATGGATTATGTCTCTTATGATTCCATGCTTGTAATAGTTGGACGAGTTGTAGATTGTGGTGGTTTAGGATGTTGGGGTCCCCAATCCAATGCTCTCTAACACTCTGTGGAGTGTGGAAAAACTCACATGTGGGGTGTAGGGGGTCCTATGCTCCTGAGGGAGGTAGGTGTTTTTGGTTTTTGTTCACTCGAGCACTTGAGAGGGCAAAGGGTCGAGTGATAAGTGCCCCTACTATGTAGGAAAAACCTTGAGGCTCAGGGAAGCTTAGAGAGGCTTAGAGCTAGTAAATTCCATGTTGACCACAGACGGAGTGCGATCACATACAACCCAATCCTATGAGATTGGAAGGTCCTATCCTAGGCTGGACAATGCCTTTTTGCGGAAAGACAGCTTTGTACCACTTTACGGAGTGATGGTTTTGCTTGTTATTATGAAATAAATTATTTGATTTTTGAATTGTTTGTTATGTGCTAAATATTGAGTTTAACAAACTCAGTTTAATTGAGTAATAAAATGAAGCTATTTTTTTAAACATGCCCAAATAGCATGGTAGTATGCTTTGCTAATTAGAAAACTAAAGTAAATCCATTCGAGGAAAGTGGGAAGCTTAGATCCTGACAATCGAATTCCTATGGCTGGGTGGAACAGATAAGTCGGCGGGTAACTTTCCAACACTAGATAGAGCTGATTAAATTGTGACCCTTCCAATATTGGTAGGATTAGTTACTAAGTTTAACACTATTTTAGGGGACCAGAGCTGAGATTTTACCTTATGGGTAGGGGGATCGAGTTACACTCTCCCCCATCTCTCAATCTCTTTGAATCAAGTGAACTGTTAACCTCACTCTTGCCTTTGATTGATTACAAAGTGGTCTTTCTTAGGTGGGCGTCAGATTGTTGTTAAGGGTGACTTGTCCATGCTTCCCCTATGAAGTAGAACTGAGATTCACATATTCAACTAAGTCCTAGGTTTCCAATGGGGAGACTGGATGGTGATGTGCATGGATATGAATTTCGTTCGAATACTAAGAGGACTCCTCTAGGTTTGTTGGAGGAGGCACCTCACACAAATAACTTGCAAAGCTCTTATTGGAGCATCAGATAGCCATACATAATAGTGAATGATAACCAATGTCAAGATTCAAAGTTCCAATCTTAGCTCAAAATCAATTTGGGAGCATAACCAAGCATGTAGTAACATGAACCATAAGCATTGGTACATCACCTCGAATTAGCAATAAGCACTCGTAAGAAATAGGCACATGCTTTTATTGATAAAATAGCATTCAATCCTACTTATTATAGCAATAACAAGCCTCCATAACATTGAGCAAAACAATGCTCAAATTAGTCCCATAGCATTCCAATACATTGGCATAACATCCCTAAATGATCCGTCATCAAATAAACATTTTGAAAAGTATAAGTGACCTCCAAACAATGAGCGAAGGGCTATCTAGAACTATAATACAATAAATTTTCATAAATTGTGAGCTAATGGTTCAACCTAAGAGCCCAACTAATGCCTAAACTCATGCCAAAGGTATTGGATACAATGCCAATGATTGCACCAAGGCCATGAGCAATGCCAGGAGATAGAGATGAGGTAGGATGAAGTAGATTGGGACAACAAACATGTGCAATTCATGCTGAATTGTTGGCAACTCCTATTTCCTTTGCTTGGTGGAATGGGGCATTGAGGGAAGCTCAGTAGGTCATGGGAAAGCCTTGAGAAAAGCCTCACGTGATAGAAAGAAATTAGGGAGAATGTAGAGCTCATTGTATACATCGGAGTGAAGAATCTATGGCTGCCATTGAAACTATGAGGCAAAGCTTTTCTCCAAAAGCTAAAGTGATGTCCGGTTGAGCTCCTCAATGCCAGTGCCATGGCTCTGATACCAGTTTGTTGAGAGTGGAAAAAGACTGAAATTTTCATTGATTTTTGTTGTTTTTGAGATCTGAATGGTTGATTTTTGATGGATTTAGAGTGATGTATGGTTGTTAATGGGAGTGTTTGAGAGTGTTTTGGATGATATTGATTATTTTTTGAAAATTCATGATGATTCTTAGTAGAAATACGAGGCTCTGTGATGTTCTGATAGGTTCTGTTGAGGTTCTGATGCGTTCTGATACATTCTGTATAGCTTCTGTTTTGTTCTGATTTTCTTCTGTATGAAGCATGGATTGATGATTGAAGAATTATGAGGTTTTTTGAAAGTTTATTGAATAGTTTTTGATAGTTTGGAATGGTTTTAGTATGAGTTATGAGGTTCTGATGTTCTCTGATGACCTTCTGTAACCCTGTGTAAACCTTTTGTAGAGCTTTTGTCTCTGCTTTGTTCTGTTCTGTAGATCTTCTGTTAAGTGTTCTGTAGAATGTATATGTGACTTTGGAAAAGTTTTCTAACTTTTTGAAAGGATGAATCTAAGTTCAAAAGAGCTGAAACAAATGGAAGAAGCAGCTGTTGAAGACTAAAGAGAAGGCTGAAGTGATAGTGACAGTAGTGAGTTATGAAGAGACACTGTAGTAGCTCTGGTGCCCTTTCATACCTCCCATACCTCTTGGGAGGTGCATCCACTACCTAAGAGGGATTATTAAGTGTCATTATTGAGTATTATAGTGAGGAGATGATGTGTTATTGAGAGAGAGAGAGAGAGCCAGAGATAGCCATAGGAAAAAAAAACACAAAAACAAAACAGACAAAATTGTTATGGGAGAAAAGGAAGAAATTCCCTGTCATAACAGGCCTCATTTCAAGAAAAGGTGGAAACGCCCTTGGGCGAGAAGCTGACTGTGGAAAAGGTGGTAACACCCCGCAGTTCAGGATAGCTGACTCACCAACAGAACCTTTCCAGCAAGTAATTTGAAGCCACCTCCCTTGGTGCGCTGTCTCTGTAATATCAGTCCGTCTACCCTTCTTAACAGACGACCTTTCTTACAAATCATTGAAGTACCAGAATTGTTGGCTGCCTCTCTGGGTATGCCTCGTCTTCAATATCCTAATGACAACAACAACCGATACGATCTTCATCACCAACCCCTTTAGTGATGTGAGCCTTCATCCTAACAGGATGGGGATGTGAGTAGGGGCTACCCTCTATATCTATTAGTGAGCATGAGACACAGAGGGTGGGCTGAGTGACCAGTCTTTCCCTTCAAATCAAATGAGAGGTGAGATGTGTGACTTGAGTGTTGCACGCATCGGATGGGCCTCTCAATGCACAATGCACGATATGTTCCTGTGCATTGTACCATAAGGCTCCCTGGCCTTCCTTCTTGCACTGTATGCCGGCACAAGACGGGATGCACTTTTGCACCATCAAATGCGCAAAAGGCATACAACTTTTGCACAAGTGACAATGAGAATTACATCAATGGGTTTCACAACGGGTTGCCCTCCTGTATCTTTTAACAGAGAGTGAGACAGAGGGTGGGTTGAGTGTGACTGGTGTTTCTTCAATCAAATATTGAGCGGTGAGGATTGAGGGACGTTATGACAATTGGAGTCAGGTACGTTCTCATTTCCCTATGCATACACGGGATGGGTCTCTGCCATCAGCACATGACACATCACTCTGTTTTGTATACTACACTGCAAGGCTCCCTAGCCTTCCTACTTGCACATATGCCAGACGGGGTTGGATCCATTGATGTACCATCAACTATGTACCCTGGCATACTTCCTCTACACCATTTCTCTTGTCGATTTCTAAACCGGGTGTGAGATCTTGGTTACCATCAATACTATCTCGAGTGATGTCAGTTATGGGGTGAGTGATTATTCTCTCATCCCATTTGAGTGCCCGTGAGTTGAGTGACTATCCTTCATCAACGACACCTCCCTCGATGGGCTTCATCAACCAGATACCTCCTTAGGTGTTGCTACATGGTCCCTGATATGCTGGCTAAACGCTGTGAGCGAGCCATGGTACCTCCTGCAGCCGACTCAAATCCTTCTGTAGCAGTGACGATTCCTTCGACCATACGCAAACCGGGCCAAGTCTTTCTAACCTTATCCTTATGATTGCAAGTGTACGTTATGTTTTAAGTGTGGGGACACCAGAGTCCAGTCAGTTGACGAGTCCTAGGTTGTGTTCCTGCATTTAACCCTATCCGTTAAGGTTTTAAGTGTGAGGACGAGTCCCTGCACATCTATGATGCATACCCCCTGCATATGCCTCAGTTTAATCCTACATGTATGCCCTGACCTAATTTTATCCTGATGAGGTCCCTTCCCCACCCACTCGTCCATGTTTAACCCACCCTTGGGGCCGTTCTTTCTCTTTTTTCCTTTATCTCTTATTGTAACGATTTTTCATGAGAACGTATCCTACGTTCACTGAAACCCATAGCCCACCTTACCTCCCTATTTATCCCTTTGACATGACCATTTTTCCTTTTTACCAACCCTTGTTCCGATCAACGATTCTTGAGTTATTAATTTTTGAAACATTTCCCGTAAATTGGACGGTTTTCCATGTGAACGCACCTTAAATGTTTTCGAACAACAATTCGACATGACAGCCCTATCCTCCATCTTTCTCCAGATAATTTTCAGTTTTGCTCCCTGTCCTTTCGATGCACAGTTCATCCTATATTATTTTTTGTGTATTTTTGAGCTATTTTTGTGTATATTTTTCCATGTGAGCATGCCCTTATTTCACCGAAATTCTAGTTTCATTTGACTGTTGTGTCCTGCCAGCCTTTTCCTACCTTTTTCCTTTTTTCTCTGCCCTATTTCGACTGCTGTATTTTTCGTTATAAAATTTTCAATATATTTTTTGTTCTTTTTTTGGTGTTTTTCGCATGTGAACCCCTTCTAACTCCACCGAAAAGTGTGTTTTGATGTGCCAACCCAGTGAATCCTCTTCCTGCAAACATTTTTCCTCTTTACTGGCCTTTGTTTCGGTGCCCCGTTCTTTTTATATTAATTTTTGTATCCCGTATCAAGGTTGATTTTTTGGGTTTTTTCCATGTGAACGGGTCTTATCTTTGTCAGACCTGTGTTCTAACATGCTAGGCCTGCTCAATATAACTTTTCTCACCAATTTTCTTTTTCTTGTGTTTCATTTCGGTGTATGGATTCTTTGATATTCATTGTCGTATGGGTTTTCGGGCTTGTTTTTTGCCTTTTTTCCATGGGAATGCCCTGATTTGATCCCTGACACCCTGTTGTACTTTTTGATAATCTCCCCCTTACCTTTCAGCTCAGTTTTCCTTTTTACATCATTTTGTTTCGATGCCCAATTTGTGCGTTATTAAATTTTCATTGTTTTGCCCAAGTTCCCATGTGCTTTGCCTCGCACGTGAATGTGCGCATTTTTGAATTTACGTGCCTCACAATGCCCCGTTGCCTTTGCACTTTTTGTCTCGATGTCCCGGTCATGTTCAATCCCATCACTGCAAAATTTTTTTAGCCCTGCTGTGCACACGCACGCGAGATGGGAACGGCCTCCATCCCTTTTTTCTTTCTTTTCTTTTTCTTTATTTTCAGTTTAAAAAAAACCAAACCAAACAAAACAAAAACAAAAACAAAACCAACAAAAAAGCAACATTTATTTTTTAAAAAATTCTCATTCTCCCCATCCGAAGGTTTTTTCCCTCTCTCTCTCTCTTCTTCCTTCTCTCTTCTTCTCTTTCTCTCTCCCTATCTTCTTCTTTCCCACCTCCTCCTCCCTTGCTCTTCTCCCTCCTTTCTCTCCTTCTTCTCCCTCTCTCCCTCTTCTTCCCATCTCCTCCTCCTCTTCTTTCTTCTTCCTGCCTCCCTGCTTTTCTCCCTTGTGGGAGCTTTCACTCAACTGCCAAGACCCACGGACCGCTTATTGTTTCAAGCATTCCAAGCCGAGCACTAATGGCTACCTCTCACATAACCGACGCGCCATCCATATCTACGGGTGTAGTGAGCTTACCTTAGTGCCGTTTGAGTTACCTCATCTCCCGCGCACTTCGGTAGCTCCACGATCCAAGTGCAAGCTTCAAGCAAGCTCCATCCTCCCACTCCAAGCTCCAAGCTCCATTGCCACGAGTAAGAGAAGAGAAGAGAAGAGAAGAGAAGAGAAGAAGAGATGAGAAGATAGAGAGCTTCTCCTCCTTGGTCCCTCACCCTCACACGCTCACTCCCTCACACTCACACTCCCTCTCTCAAGCACAAGCTCAAGCAAATAAGAACAAGAAGAAGAAGAAGAAGAGGAGAGCTACTTTTGGCCACACACAAGAATGAGCTTCTCATTCACTTTTCAACTTTATATACAAAACCCTAAATCCCTTTTGGGCGGTCATCCCCTTTTCCCCTTTTTACATGGCCGGCCATAGCCTAGGCCCTTTTTCCCATTGTCCTTCTATCTTCCTAGATTCCTTTCCACCGCCCGTCTATATTTACAAATTGCACAGGTGAGAGCTCGGCGCTCCTTGAATTAAATCATGATGCGCTTGCGCTCTTTTACAAAAGTTTTGACTTGCGCTTTTCCTTGTGCGCCTTTCTCCCTTATTTAAGACTCTTCTCCTTGTGCGTCTTTGTCTTCCATTTCTCTTTGCCTTGGCCTTTGTCTTTGTCTTCTGCTTTAGCTTTTCCAGATTTACCACCGTTGTTCGTTTGAGGGTTAACATTACCCCCCTTCTAGACGAGTGCTAGTCCCATGGCACTCACCGTCATAGGTAGCAAGCTGTAGCATGCACCGAAGACGTGGGTGACAAGGACGCTTGTGGTTTCCGTGAAGGAGTGTTGGTGGTGTTGTGGCAGAAGGTCCTGGGGGACCTGTTTGTGGCCAAGGTGGCTGGTGGAAGGTTGTTGGAGTTGGTGTTAGGTCTATTCTGTGTTAGGGATTGCATTGATGGCTAGCACAAGTGTTGGTTCATTGGGGATTCTGCACATGACGATTCTTTGCGAGCTTGTTGGATGGTAAGGGATAAGCATTCAGAGTTGGGTGTTGATGAAGAGCGAAGACACTTTCGTTGGAGTCTTCAACACCTGCAATTGAAAACCGCTCATGTGGTCTCTCCCTAAGGATAGTGGTAGTCTTCTGTATTGTGCACAAGACATAGTGCAATTAGTTTGGGAGATAGGTCAAAATCTAAGCAAGTTGAGAGTATTGTCCTGCACTTGAGGACCCAAACTGCGTATATACTTCGGTGCAGGTATTATGTGAGTACTTGTGCATACTTAGATATTACTTAGTTAGAAGACTGTCGGCCTGGCTCCTTGTATAGCAATGGGTCAGTGAAGCAAGGGGTTAAGTTGATGGAAAATTTTATCGATGAAGACAGGGAGTACACTTGAAGATTGCTTGAGACATCATTATGGTCTTGTCAAGGCCAGTAGCATAATTGAGCTCCTTGATGTCTAGCTCTTGGTAGCTAGTAACTACTTGTAGTGCTTGAAAAGTATGGTATACTTTTCCATTGTCTTTCATGCCTTGCTTACCATTGTTGATTGTAATGGCATTGAGATGAGTGCAAAAGAATTGTGCAATTGGTTCATGTGACAGGTCAGGCGATCTCCCGAGGTATGTCCTGCCCTTGAGGTGCCCTGAACAATTGTGGGGGATGTACAAAGGGCTAGGGGATTAGGGATGGAGCTAGCCGACCAAGGTCACTGGACGTACCTAATTTGAGGACCCCTAGGTGCGGTGCTGTGATGGTGTGTGTGTGTGTTTGTTTGTTTGTTGTTTTCCTTTCTTTCTTTCTTTCTTTCTTTCTCTTTTTTTTTCCTCTTTCTTTCTTTTTCTTCTCTTTTTTCTTTGTTTCTTTTTTTTTTCTTTTTCCCCTTTTTTTGTGGTGGAAAAAATGAATACAATCAATGCCATACTTTGAGGCTGTTAGCCTTTCATTTGGATTTGAGAAATGTTGGGATCCAAAGGCTATGAAGAATGGATATTACAGAGATGATTGTGTTACTAGCCTTGATGCTAGAGAAACTGTTGTTGAGATGAAGAGATACACTTGAGATTTCGCAAACCTCTTTGTTGTTAACATGTGAGACATCGAACAATTGAGGTAGCACTTGGAGTGAGCTGTGCATGGACAAGGGCAGAGCATCTTGCGAATTGAATCTTGGATGATGAAGAGACATTCGCCCTTGTTGAGAGCATGGCTCCTGCTCGAACATAGAGTTTGGCCAAGAAGGAGGAGGTAATCGATGATTATGCTTTGGCCATGCTTAGTTGCAATATGTGATTTTCTGCAAAGGTGTCCTTGGGTTCTCATCCAGTGGCGTTTCCGTCATGGCTTTTGTTTCTTGGTATCCTGTCACTTCCTCCATGATGGTTATTTGTGGGGTTGGTGGTCTTGTGGTGACTTGGATATTAAACGCTTCTAGCCCTTGACCTGTGTCATTCTGCATCCACTTGTCACTTTGTGAGAGTATATGCTCACTTACGTTAAGTACATCGGACCAATGAAATCATGTTAAGACATAATTTTTCAGAATGCTATGATGCCTATCCCATTACTTGTTAATGTCTCATACATTAACGGTAGGTGAAGGAAGTGTGTACAAGTGGGGATCTTGCCCCTTTACTCATAAAAAACAAAAAGCTCTGGCATGATGACTTGCCAAGCTACTTGTACATCATAGGGCTTAGTCGATAGTTACTAGGCGGGGTGAGTCCGGTTGGCTTGGCGACCGGGGCAGTGCTGGTGCGGGGCTCTCGTGAGGTTGGGCAGGAAACATGTCGGCTGGGACATGAATGGTGTAGTCCCGGACCATGACCGTTTTCAAAATGTTCGTAAACAACTCATTAAATTCTTCCCTATCCTGGGCCGCCTTTTCTGCCCTTGAGCATCTGGTGCCCGAGCGTACGTTGGGGGTTTGTGCCACTGGCGTTGCCACATGCTGCGTGTTTCTTCGAGTCTCGACTTTCTTGGCCCGGGGGTTCTTGGGCCTTCGTCTGGGATGGTGTTGCTTAGGGCCTTGCTTCTTGGCATATTTCTTGAGGGTGGGCACATAGCGCTCCGATGGAGGGGTATGTGCCACATGCTCCTATCATCTGTGAAGAGCGTCTTTGCATGCCAGATGTCCATGGTTCTCCGTGTGTTCCATCTGGAAGCCTGCAAGATGCAATCCAAGGGTTAGACCTTGATACAGGATACAACTGTTCGCATGGAAGGGATTTTAGTGTGGTTTATCAAGCGCATATGACAAGAAGGGGAGGGGTGAGGCATGCAGTGTTTGTCGTAAAGGGATGGCCCCCATGATGATCTTTCTTTTGCCTCCAGTCATTAGCAGATATTGGCTCATGCTAAGTTGTGTGGACTGGTTGTCATGGAGTGGGACAGGGCACATCCTCGAAAGGATATACCAAAAAGGGAAGAAGGTGTATAGAAAGGGACTACGCCTCGTCTACACCATCAGAGTTGTTGGTCAAGGCTTCCTATGGCGGAAATTTGGGTTGCATGCCCTTCACTTGGAGGTGGGGATGGTCACATGGCTTTTAAATGCGTGATGAGAGGAGGACTTGAGGAGCTTAGTTTATCTGACCCAACTCTTCTCCCTGCACTTGACGATCATTGCTTGTGTGTGTTGACATTGTTTATACACGGTGACACAAAAATCAATGTTTATTTATATATATATTTATGAATCCATGTCACTTCACGAGGATAAGAACCAAGTGTAGAACTCGGGGTTGTACTGGAGCGTGGCACACGCATCTAGTATTCATGGCAGCTTACTTAATATCGATAGATATTTTGCCACATCGAGCAGCATGGAACCTTGTCCGAGTCTACTGCCAACCTGTAACTCCTCCTCAGTGAGAACCTTATCAATCAAAGGGCTCTCTAGGCTAGTTCCAGCTAAGTCCGTACCCCGAATGGCAGTCAGCACTTGAAGGGAAGTTGGTGCCATATATGTTGGGTCCCTTTGGGATCGCCATTTGGCCAATCGCTCCTCAGAGATTTTCATGATCTGAGCCCCTAGTTTGGCCATTGCAACGAGGTGTTCACACCAACGCTGTTCAAATTGACTTCGGCCCTTTGTTAGTCGCTTTAATTGCTCTATGTCTATGAGATTCGGTCGGCAGAGCACTTCATTGAACATGACGGTCAAGCGCACTTTGTTAGCCTCCTCGTCAGAGATGAGTTGCATGCGTTCATGTAAGAGCTTGTTATAGTGCTCGTCAAGATGTTCTTGCTCTTCCCAAGATAAGGGGAATGGCAAGTATTCTTCAAGATGCTCCTTAGGGCATGCGCCCATGTCCGCAAGGATGTAGATACGTGCGAACACTTTGAGCTTAGCATCCAACTCAATTAAGCATTTTGCGACACTTCTATGTTTAGCGAGGGCTTGCTCGGTTGCGATCTCATGCAAGGTTCTAGGAGTTTGCTTGGGCTTCAGCATAGTTGGGGGCTCAGGCCTAGATGAGTAAGATTGGTCAACGTTGGGATTTCTTACTCTCTCGGAGTTTCCCTGATTCTCCTGAGGCTTTGTCATTGCGTCATGGTTCTCCTTGGATGTGACTCGTGCAAATTTGTCACCCTATTGTGACAGTGGTGTATCCACTCTTAATTGGTCAATGTGAGTTCTATCATTGGTGGATTGAGTGTTGGAAGCAACCATTGATGGTAACGGCTGCGTTGTTTTTTTTAGAGCACACGGATGTGTTTGAGGTTTCACCGCTATTAGAGGAGACATCTATGGGTTCATTGGTGGATGGACTTGATGCTTTATTCATCAAATCTCCCTCACTCTTGGGGTCCACAACCACCTCTGATTGTTGTTGTCTTCGTTGTTTTCTCCTCTTTTTCTTGGTCAGTGAAGGTGCATCTCTCAATGACTCAAGACCCTGGACTAGGTCAACCGTTGATGTGGTTGGTTGGGCCTCAGCATTCTCTTTCTGTAGTGTGTCCTTATGGGACATGGCCGTGGCCTGCTGAATAGCCTCGCTAGGTTGTGAGAGCACAACTACCTCCCTTTTCGGAGAGTCTAGCTATTCAGCCAACTCCCTTGACTTTAACTCCTCCAGCCTAGGCTTTAGGCACTTTGAAAGTGCTGGAGTTGTCGAGGAACTTGGCTGCGACACCTCCTCCACATGTAAACTACTAAGGACACGTTCCGCAAGGGGTCTTGTAACGGCCAAGGGTTGTGACTGCTATGATCCTTGATTTGAAGTAGTAGCAGCTAGTTCAATGGACTTGCTACTATTGGTGGATTGCGGTGTCAAGTCCTTAGAGCAATTGGAAGTGGTTGTGTCTTTTGTTTCCCTTAGAGCATTCACTTGTGTAGATCGAGTATCCGTTGATCTAGCCACGGTGGATTGCACAGGCACATCTTTAGGTTGAGAGCTAAGGGTGATGTCGTATCATGTCTCTTGGACATTTGGAAGCTTTGATGTAGGTTGAGATTGGGATTGAGTAGTCGCACTTGACGAGGGTTGTGCTTCCTGTGTCCGTTTAGGGGAAGAGGGTGTAGGGGGCTTGGAATTCCTAAGTGGCTTTGACATTGGCTGGGAGATTTGCTCGTGGTTGTTAGATGGTTGTGCTATTTGCTTTGGTGAGCATTTAACTTTGCCCCAACCAATGCTGTGCCTATGATGCTTGCTATCCTCTTGGGGAATCAAAAGCTCCTTGGGCACTAGCGGCTTCTGTGTATCCTCAATGATTACATCTGGTATCTGCTTGTCAAGCATGCTAGGCCGATGATCTACTTTTTGATAGGTCATGTTTGGTTTCTTGACTTCCATCGTGTGGGGCTCAATCACTCCCATATTTTTGGTTTGAGACTTGGATTTTCGTTTAGGTTTCCTCCTACGCCTCTTTGCTTTTGACATAATTTAGGCATCTGACAGAGGTGGTTTAGCAAGGGGTTTTGGTACCCAAACCCATCGGTTGCCTGCATAATACCCTTGAGCACGAAGCAACGCCTTGGACATCCATCATGGCGTTGTGCTACCTCTCCATTGATGCCTTCGCCTATAAGGCTTGGGCTTCTTTCGTGGTCTTCTACGATATTTGTGAGTCCAAACCCTATCCTTGGCCTTGTCTCCTAACTTTTTGTCTCAAGTATGGCCTCACTCACTGGTTCTCTCTGTTCAACCTGCACTTGTATCAACTCTTTCAACAACTCCTTGCTCTCATTACTAGGCTTGCTTGGCATGTCAGAATGCTCCTTTCCCTTCCCTCGAGGTTTGGTGCGGTCACCCTTGCTAAAAGTTGTGATTATCCTCACACCTGGTAGTGTTAGGTGTATCCTCTGTGCTACATAGTCGGCTTCACACTTTGTTGCCTTTTTAAAGGGCCTTCCTAGGAGGATTTCCTTTCCACAATTCTCGCTATTTGGAGGAACATAGAACAGGACTGGCAAGCTTTCTGTTTCAATAGTTACAAGGATTCTGCACTTCCCTAGAAGTGCTTGTGGGTGTTCCCCGTAAGGGTTAAGAGTTGCATCAATCAGTTTGAGCTCTGGTTGACCTAGTAGAGTCCATGTTTCGTAAGTCAAGATATTGAAATCTGCTCGCTCCTTCATCAATGAGAGCATCAATACTATGCTCTCTTTCTACAGTGAGTTTGACCCTAAGATAAGCAAGTGGTACTATGTCTTCATCTTCGGGGTCTTGGCTTGTAAATTTAAGCCTTTTGACAAATGCCCTTGAGTCTCCAACTGTATGACCAGATGTGGATTCTCCACTGATGCCTTGGATCGTCAGTGTAGTGCTATTCAAGGAGCATCTATCGTCAGGACTGTCATATCTAGTCATTCTCTCTATTGTAGCTTGATGTTGTTGCTTTCCGCTTTGACTAGATGTAGTCCGAATGCAACACATATGTGTTTTTGCAGTGTGGCCTTTTTGCCCTTGTTGGCTAGATGGGCCCATTGAGGTTCTAGGGTCTCTGTTTGTCTCCATTCGGGTATGGGCTTTTGGTTGTTCTTTTGCAAGTGAGAATCCATGCTCGTGTAGAGCCATTACTTCACTAGGGTCCAATTTGGAGGAACTGTCACGGCGCGCATATTCCCTCCAACCTACTTGGGGGAGGTGCGGAGAGGGTAGAGCCCCCTCTGCGGGGGTCTGGGGGGGCAGTCCCCACCGGCCTGCAGGGCCGTTACGGTAAACACCATTCGCAATTTGGAGGACCGTTTATAGCTAAATTTTGAACTACTTGCTCTAAGTTTCAGCCCAGTGATGGATATGTGATGCGCCTTTAGCACTACTGGTCTTTGGGGTCAATTTCGGGGTGTAGATGCGTCAAAATTTGTGTTCTAGATACCTGTCCGATTTTGACAGTTTTTTGTCCGATTCTCAGATGTCCGATTTTCAAGAGTCTGATTATCATAATCGGACGTTCGATTTTGGGTTGGTTCGATCGGACCAGTGGTCCGATTTTAGTTACGTCCGATTCTGGGAGTCAGATAAAAAAAGTGGTCCGATTTTCAAAGTGGTCCGATTTTGGGAATCGGATCGGACAGGGTGGTCTGATTCTAGTAGTCGGACGGTCCGACTCTAGGTGGTTCGATTCTGGGTGGTCCCCGATTCTAGTTGGTCCGAGTGCCACGTGGCACGTCCGATCGAACTGTTTGATTCTGGGACTGGTCCGATTCTGGGACTCGGATGGCCTGGTCTGACGACGCGGCCGATGGCCTGCGAGTTGCATGCGATGCCTCTAGACTAACGTCTACTACACCGAATCGGCCAGTGCCTTCCAGATAGGTACAAAACACTACCAGAAAGTGCTAGACATGCCTGGAATCACTATGGTGCTCGAATCGAGCGGCACTCCAAGGTTCTGTGCCCCTATTTTCCTGTTCAGCCTGTTATACAGCAACAGAAAACCCTACTGTTTGCTTCTTTTTCTTTGTTTTTTTCCTACCTTAAATGCACACAAATCACAAAGTAAATACCTACACTACTTCATTCCACAACATAAATCTCAAGAAAGCAAAAAACCTACTTGCCAAGGAGATAAAATACCCTCTTCAACCCCCTCGCTTCCTACCTATCTACCTTAAGCACAAGTTCGGGGAAAACCCTACTCCAATGCTCGATTCGAAGCGTGCAAGCGCTCAAGGCTTGAATCCGTTTGTCCTGGCAACGGAACCAAAATGTTGGAGCTTTCACTCAACCGCCAAGACCCACGGGCCGCTTATTGTTTCAAGCGTTCCAAGCCGAGCACTAATGGCTACCTCTCACATAACCGGTGCGCCATCCATATCTATGGGTGTAGTGAGCTTACCTTAGTGCCGTTCGAGTTACCTCCTCTCTCGCGCACTCCGGTAGCTCCATGATCCAAGTGCAAGCTTCAAGCAAGCGATCCTCCCGCTCCAAGCTCCAAGCTCCATTGCCACGAGCAAGAGAAGAGAAGAGAAGAGAAGAGAAGAGAAGAAGAGAGGAGAAGATGGAGAGCTTCTCCTCCTCGGTCCCTCACCCTCACACACTCACTCCCTCACACTCTCACACTCCCTCTCTCAAGCACAAGCTCAAGCAAGTAAGAAGAAGAAGAAGAAGAAGAATAGGAGAGCTACTTTTGGCCACACACAAGAATGAGCTTCTCATTCACTTTTCAACTTTATATACAAAACCCTAAATCCCTTTTGGGCGGTCATCCCCTTTTCCCCTTTTTACATGGCCGGCCATAGCCTAGGCCCTTTTTCCCATTGTCATTCTATCTTCCTAGATTCCTTTCCACCGCCCGTCTATATTTACAAATTGCACGGGTGAGAGCCCGGCACTCCTTGAATTAAACCATGATGCGCTTGCGCTCTTTTACAAAAGTTTTGACTTGCGCTTTTCCTTGTGCGCCTTTCTCCCTTATTTAGGACTCTTCTCCTTGCGCGTCTTTGCCTTCCATTTCTCTTTGCCTTGGCCTTTGTCTTTGTCTTCTGCTTTACCTTTTCCGGATTTACCACCATTGTTCGTTTGAGGGTTAACATCCCTCCCTTCTCTCCTTCTTCTCCCTCCCTCCTTCTTCCCTCCTCCTTCTCCCCTTTTCCTTCCCCCTCCCTCTTCTTCTCCCGCCTCCCTCCCCTCCTCTTCCTTCTCTTCTTCTTCTTTTTCCCCTTCCTCTCCCTCCCGCCATTCACGCCGCCGCTACTGCCCTCTCCCTCCCCTCCTTCCAGTTCCTCCTCCTCCTCCTCCTCTTCCTCCACCCTCCTCCTCCCATGCCCTTTCTTTCCTCCCCACCACCCCCCAATTTACCTACTCACCACCCCCCAATTTACTTCCCCCCCCCCCCCCCCCCCCAATTTATTCTCCCCACCCCCCCAATTTACCACTCCCTACCACCCCCCCAATTTATCCTCCCCACCCCCAAGTTATCCCCCCCACCCCTAATTTATCCCCACCCCCCTAATTTCACCCTACCCCTCCTCCCCTAATTTACCCCCCCCCTCCCCCCCACCCCATTTGGCACCCTTCCCTACATTTCTCCATGCCCCCACCAATTTACCCCCCCTCCTCCCATCCCTATTTTTATCCCTCTCTTTACCCCCTCTTTTTTCTACATTTACCTCACCCCCACCTAAGCCCCCTATCCCATCCCCCTATCTCAGCCCTTTAACCCTAAACCCTTGTTCTCCCCCCTTCGCGCACAGCGGTCAAATTTTTGGTGTGGCTTGCGGGTCTTCATTGTGATCGGTCACACGTCGTTGTGCATGGTCGTGGTGTTCATGTTGTTTGCGTGCATTCATGTGCGGGGACGCGCATCCACCTTGTTCGTGCGGTAGGGTGTTGTAGCCATTCATACGTAGTCACAGTCATTAGCAGCCGTTCATATGTAGTCACAGGTACTTCAAATCTCGAAATCTCTAAAAACACATACAAAATCCAAAAATTCATTAAAATCCAAAAAAATTGCAAAAAATTATTCAAAAATCTCCAATATTTCTGTAAAAATTTGAAATATTTTTCAAACTCGAAATCTTAGAAAAAAGTTATAGAAAGTTTGAAACTTCAATATTCTTTTTAAAAACATGCAAAAATGTATAAAATTCATTAACAATGGATAACAATGCCGATATAATTTATAAAAAACAAAAAATTCCATAAAATCCCTTATACATTTTGAAAATATTTTTCCAATTGAAAATACTTCCCTAATTGGCCAAAGTATTATTTGAAGACAAAACCCTAATTTTTTGCCCAAAATTCATTTTCAATCTCAACAATGAGCTGAAAAATGTGAATTAAATTTGATTACCTTATTGACACTAGATGATCATGTTTGATTTGTTGAAATATCATTTTTACATTATGTAAAAAAAAAAACACACTATAAAAACAAAAAGCAAAATAAAACAAAACCATAAACTTTCTGCACATTGATATTTAAATTGCGACATGTTTTCTCATTTGGTTTGTTGTTTTGATACACATCAACATGAACCACCATATTGCCATTCATTTTATTTTTTTATTTTTTTCTTTAAATATTTTTTTTTAAAAAAAGAAAAAAACAAACAAACACCAAAACCATAACAATAAAGCCCAATCAAAACATTATTCTTTGTGGTCAATATGTTAGTTGTTTTTTTATTTTTCTGTACTACAGGATGACTAGTTTTAGTCGACATTTTGTCTGTTGTGTGGAAGATTTGTGGATTGCATCTTTCCTTTTTTTAAAAGGACGTGGTATCAAACTTTGTAGACAGCCCCACCCATTGCTAGGTTTTTTCTCTTTTTTTTCTCTCTCACGTTGCACCGTAACACATATGTAATTGTAATAAAATCAACCAACCGTTGTACCCACCAAATAAATAGAATGCACTTAATTAATTTTTAATTTAAAAGGAACCCGATCGTTAATTGTAAAAGGAACCCCGGCGTTGCATGAGCACATGGCACAATAACCCACATAATTTTCTAAAATAAATCCACAGTACACGCGCACACGCGCTACAGATATAATTTATTTGTAATTAAAATGAACCCCCACCGTCTTTCTGGATCAAGTATAATCAACAACGTTTTGCCTTGTATATCTCTTTGAGCAATGTGGATTTAGAACCTCCAGAGAATGGGTGGCAGAATTTGTGGTCTGCCGATTTGCTGAAGTCTGTGTTTGACAGATTTGTTGATGAGCTGATTTCACATGAAGTATAATTGTTGTCCTTCATGTATCTTACGGGGCATTTGCAGATTCCTGATGAGGAGGAGGATTTGAATGTTTATGTGGGAGATGTGATTTTACAAGCAATGATGTATGTGCACTCAGTTGAGCTCCTGCTCTAGCAGATAGTTTGAAGCATTATCATGAGCAGACGTCTTGGTGTAAGGGACATGATTGGCATCTATCTTTGGAGGATGTTGCTTTGGAACCACATCATCTCAGGGGTGCATTCCACAAATCTGATATCCAGCCTTTGCAAACTCAACTGTTGCGTCATATTGTTAATCATCCATTATTTACTGATTCTTTTTTCCAAGATCTTGCTTATCGTTGTTCTTTTTATCCATTAGATCCCACAGATCTTTTGTCTTATTCTCTTATGTCCTATCATTTTCCGTTGTATATTTCCCTCCTCACTTCTAACCTTGACACTATTTCTCTGCTGTCTTTTACTCCTTCTAATTCCCCTCACATTCATGTTTTTCCTTTTTCTCTTTTCATTGCCGATCCGACATCATCGCCTACCCCTTTTCAACATCCTCCTGTAGTTCCTCTTGTTCCTTCTGTTTTCTCAGCAGATTTCCTTCATAAGTTTTTGCTGAATTTTCCATCTCTTCCATCTTCCTTATCTCTTCATTTCCCTTCTTTTTATGATCTATCTTATCCTCCTTTACAATGCTCTCCTCTTATTCCATTCCCCTCTC
Organism: Lygodium microphyllum; assembly: GCF_053477565.2. Lineage (NCBI taxonomy): Eukaryota > Viridiplantae > Streptophyta > Polypodiopsida > Schizaeales > Lygodiaceae > Lygodium > Lygodium microphyllum. The sequence continues at coordinate 15,542,033 of NC_141147.1, read as the reverse complement.
CTTCCGATGACATTAACCTTCCTCCTTACTCAGTGCTGGATACACCAGGGTATGATAGTGACATACTTCGTCGACGACAATGGACACTGCATGATTCTGTGATAAGACTGGTGTTTAATTGGCCTTTCATTCCAGGGTCTTGGGATACCTCTGCAGCATGTTCGAACTCTTACCTTCATTTTTCTCAGGTGAATGCTCATTCTGAGGATACCTCTGTATATCTTGCGGCTCATTTATTTGGTACCTTTCTTTTATGCATCAACAGTCTAATCTGAACACTCACAAGTGTATCCCCTGTTTGATCATTAATCCGAATGTGGATGTGACTGCTGCTCAGATGGATATTCTGTATTACTTCGTACAAGCTTTCCCTACCAGGTTTCTTATTTTGCTAGAAAGGATGTGTTGTATACAGTTTCTCCAAAATGTGCCTTTGCATTTTTTAGATGAGAGTAAAACTTTGGAGCGTCTCAAATCTAGCATGAAGTTTAAGAAGAAGTGTATGCATCCTACTTAGCAGTGGAGTTCTTTTTGGATGTATTAGTTCTTTTTCTTTAATGGAAATCTTTTTCTGTGCTCTCCATTTTTTGGGGGCATGTGCTATTCAGATTACCTAGTGTTGTGCCTATGTGAGTTGTATATGTGGTATGTATATATTGTTTATCTTTGTTGGATGGAGCTGAAGTTGAACCTGGATTGATGAAGAAGATGTTGAACTACAAGCTAGCAGAAGATGATGCTGATTCAAAGAAAACTCTTATATCCTTTATGACTTTGTGTTACTAACCTTTTTTTTAAAAAAATGGAGATAATATCCAAATGGTGTTTTCCTTTCGTTGTAGTATTATCAGATATACAAGTGATAAGTTGGGGTCATGGTGGAGTGATTGTTGAAGATACTACAGAAGATCAAATTGAGCTCTTTACTGAACTTACATTCTTCTTTTCCTTAGGTCATGAGGACGCTTCCTTTCTAAGTGTGGGGATATGTTGAGAGTGGAAAAAGACTGAATTTTGTTGTTTTTGAGGTCTGAAAAGTTGGTTTTTGATGGATTTAGAGTGATGTATGGTTGTTAATGGGAGTGTTTGAGAGTGTTTTGGATGATATTGATTATGTTTTGGAAACTCATGATGATTCTTAGTAAAAATATGAGGCTCTGTGATGTTTTGATAGGTTCTATTGAGGTTCTAATACCTTCTGTATAGCTTTTGTTTTGTTTTGATTTTCTTCTGTACGAAGCATGAATTGATGATTGAAGATGGATGAGGTCTTTTGAAAGCTTATTGAATATTTTTTGATAGTTTGGAATGGTTTTAGTATGAGTTATGAGGTTCTGATGTTCTTTGATGACCTTCTGTAACCCTCTATAAACCTTCTGTAGAGCTTCTGTCTTTGTTCTGTTCTGTTCTGTAGATCTTCTGTAAGTGTTCTGTAGAATGTATGTGTGACTTTGGAAAAGTTTTCTAACTTTTGGAAAGGATGAATCTGAGTTCAAAAGAGCTAAAACAAATGGAAGAAGCAGCTACTGAAGACTGAAGTGACAGTGACAGTAGTGAGTTATGAAGAGACATTGTAGTGGCTCTGGTGCCCTTTCATACCTCCCATACCTCATGGGAGGTGTATCCATGTATGTGTGACTTTGGAAAAGTTTTCTAACTTTTGGAAAGGATGAATCTGAGTTCAAAAGAGCTAAAACAAATGGAAGAAGCAGCTACTGAAGACTGAAGTGACAGTGACAGTAGTGAGTTATGAAGAGACATTGTAGTGGCTCTGGTGCCCTTTCATACCTCCCATACCTCATGGGAGGTGTATCCATGATCTAAGAGGGATTATTAAGTATTGTAGTGAGGAGATGATGTATTGTTGAGAGAGAGAGAGAGAGAGAGAGAGAGAGAGAGAGAGAGAGAGAGAGAGAGAGAGAGAGAGAGAGAGAGAGAGAGAGAGATAGCCAATTCTATAAAAATAGTGTATCTATATATGAGAGATTGAGAGAGAAAACTATGAAGACATCGAAGATGAATACTATGTGATTGATTTCCATGCACAAATGGTGTATTCTTTTATGTTCCTTGTTATATTGATGGATTCTATGAAGATGTTGAAGATTATGGTTGATTCTATCAAATCCGTGGGTGATATCTACTATGATGCTACGTGAAGATTTGTTGTTTTCTTTGTTTTGGTCATCAAAAGAATGAAATAAAAGCTTGTTGATGTTACAAGATAGATTTTATTGTAGTAGAATCTCTTTTTCCTTGGTGTCTCTCTTGGGGCTCCACAGTTAAAGGAAAGTGAGCCTTGAAGTGGAAGCACATAGTGGAAGCAAGAGCTATGGTGGAAGGAGCAAGAGCAAGAAAGAGAGAGAGACACACAAGATGTGGAAATTCCAACAGTTACAATGTGTGATCGGCCTTCCCTTTATTCAAATATCATTACAAGCTGAATAAAGAATGAAGTGACAGTGATGGATGCCTACCATCTATAGTGTATAGGTGTGCAGACATGTCGGTAATGTGTGTGTAACTAATACATGGGTGACTAGGCATAGGCATCTTTACCCCCAACATAATTTTCCCCATAAACCTACCTTGCCCCCATCTTATTGGTTTGTCTTTGGTAGATCTCTAGGTTCATGAGCTTTATGGTCCTATCCATAAACAATGGGATGGGAATGTTTTTGAATTTTGGTATTTGTAATGTGCAATTAGGACTAGGAGATTTGATTTCTATGGTAGTTGGGATCTCTAGCTTATTACATAATTGTACACTAGTTTTCTTGACTCTTAGCTTGATGGATTAAAGTCATTCTCCTACAAGGTTGAGTCTTTGTAGATTGGGCCTTTCTAATTTTCATGTAGGTTATCAAAGCTTCTTTGAGAGCTTGGTTGAGGTTTTTGGTTGGTTGTTTATTAGTATATGTTTTTGACCCTCTATATGTGATAGCTTTGATTAAGTTCATATGCTTTCTTATATGTAAGAGTTTTTAGTGTTGTTTCTAAGGTCATTGGGTCTTCTCACAATTTTGCCCAATTTTTTGGTTTTATTTGGTGTATCCCACTTAAATTCTTGCTTATTGGTTTCTTGAGTATCATATATCCTTGGTTAACCCATATGTATTGGTCTTAATCTTACAATTCTTAGTGCAACCATGTTCCTAGGCCATCTTTTGTTACTCTTGTTTTGTTTAGGTTAACCATTCCTTGATTTAGCTTGATTTCAAAATGTATATGGTTTGACCCCCTCTATTAATGCACAATCATTCCTTTAACTTTCTATGCTCAACCAATGCCAATCTCAATCAATGTAAGTTGGTGCAATGGTTGCATTGATTGTAATCAATGTAAGCTTAGAAGCGCTATTGCTATTCAACTCTTTTAGTGGCAATTGAACCTACTTTCCATTCAAGTGCTAATTCAAATGCATAAGGCATATGAATAGAGATTAATTCATCATCGTTCCATCCCTCTCTAAAGTGCACAAGGCCTCCTATTTTGTCACATGGTAAGAATAGAAGAACCTTAGGTAATTTGATACTATCCGCATTCTGCTATTATTCCAACAATAGAACCAAGATGGCTAGACTCTATGAGAGCTCAATAATGGGATATTGGATGGATATACTTATTTCTTGAAGAGCTTGAGTCTTGACTCACCCTTGTGGCTCAACTATCTCTTGCCAGAGCTCTCATCTAGTTGGCTAGACTTAGTCTTGCTTTGAGCAATCTAAGATTTCTCTCTCACTCCTTATGAAGGTGAGAGAGAAATAGATCTAAAGGGTATAGTACATTCACCCACTTACCTTCTCCATGTTGTAGTTTGAGATTCATGAGGGGATTGTTAGTGGTCTTATGGTCCAATTGTGGCTACTCAAGCTGCTACCTCACCTTCTTTGAATCCACACTGCACACCTCCAATGTTAAGAGAAGAATATATATAAGAAGAAGGAGAAGAAAAGGATGGAGAAGAGCTTCTCTTGCTTGGTCCCTCACTCACACATACACACACACTCTCTCCCTCACACATCACATCTCACTCAATCTCTCACCCTTCAAATCATGGAAGCAAGGGGAGAAGAAGAGATAGAAACAAGGAATAAAGATTGAGCTTCACCTTTACTACTCACTCACTCACTCTTAAGTAATGAAGGCAAGCAAGTAGATAAGAAGATGGAATAAGGGAAACTCAAAAGTTACACACACAAGAATGAGCTCTCTCAATGCTTTTGCACATTATATATGATAGGATTAGGGTCATCACTTTAGGGTTGGGCACCCTCTATCTCTGTTATCTGACTAGTTATTCTCCTTTCTACATGCACTTTGGCTTCTTGGACATAAACTGTAGTTTAGGCAAACATAAATAGATATTATCAATAACACTCACATCCATTGTATGTCTTCTATTGTAACCTTAAGAAAATATTACAATTTGCATTCACTTAAATTTTCCAATGATAAAATATATGTAACACACATAATGGATAAGTGGTGCCTAAAGTATTACATTATGCTCTTCTAATTTTACATAACTTGGAAAGAATAAACTTTAGCACATTTGATTGGTCTTCTTGCACTTCAATTTCGGATTCTAGCTTGCCTTTGGTAGGTAGTTTTTTTTTTTTTTGGCAAAGGATTAACATTCTCCAACCAAACCCTCACTAGACTCCCTCTCTCTCTTTCTCACACAATCTCTCATACTAAACCTTTTACTCTATCAAGCTATGGAGGAAAGGATGGATGAAGAGAAGGAATCAAGAATAGAAGAAAGAGCTTCCCTCTCACTAGTTTCTCACTCTTACTTATTCTCACTTACTTACTCTCTCCCTTACTCTCAAGGTTATTGAGGTGCAAGCAAGTAGAAGGGAAGATAGAGAAGAACAGCTCAATGCTAACAAAATCCTCAAAATGAAAGGATTGCAATGTTTTCTACAAAGGAGCTACAATATAATGTGGATGTGTGGGTTGAACATTACAAGGCAAAGACATCAATTGTAAGTATATATTGTATATGGCGCAAGGGACCCGCTAAATACCACCTTGGGCAGTGCACGAAGGAGAGATCCGAGTGGCCACTGGCGCTGAATAGAGGATCAATTGAGGGAACAGTTAAATGCTATCCAATGACGAGTAGGATGGCGGCGCTGTTGGAGGGTTGGGGCTGAAGATAAATATCAGTATGGGCCCCAAACTTTTGCGGACGTGTCGGTTTTCTTCCGGTGATTGGCCCGTTGTTTTATTTTTTATATTTATTTGAATAATGAATTTCGATGATGGAGCTCTGTCATCATCCTCTTACGCGGGTGCATGGTTCTGAGCGTCTGCCTGTGATCGAGAGGGTGCAGAGATCGAAACCTGGGAATCAGTCGGGGAGAGACCAAACCTCATTTTAGGGGCCTTTTTAATCTCTGGGACTCATAATTACCTGGTACGGGCTGAACCCGTCAAGATCTGTGGGGCCCGTGCTGATATATATCCACAGCCGTTGGAGGGGAGCTGGCAGCTTGCTCGGAGCAAATGAATCATAAGAACGTTAAGCTTCTCATTCATATGATCATGATCAGCCTTAATGGAAGCAGAATTATAAGCTGAATATAATTTATATGAGGATGATCAGCCTCAATGAACCATAATAAGGTTAAGGTTCTCATTAATATGATGATGATCAGCCTCAACGGAAGCAGAATTAGTCCTGTTCTTTGGTGGGCGGGGCATAAATCCACGAGCGTCATGTTCATGAGAGGGATGGCCTGGAGGGGGATCATCAGATCGGAGTAGCTGGTCGAGAGATCAGAGGAGTTAGTACTACTGCAGTTCCTCAAGTGACCGATCATGATCATGAGGGCGGCGAGAGAGAAGACCAGGGGGAAGATTGGAGCGAAGGAAAACCAGAGCAAAGTGATGAGGGACGACACTTGTAGTCCTTCATTGCTTAATATAATTATTGCGTAATCCTCCCCCTTCGCGAAGATGCCCGGAGCAGCCTTCGCACCACGCCATAATGAACCAATACTCTCCCTGCAGATATCGCCTGTACTCAACGACCAATTAATGGCAGAATCAATGAATCCACTTATAAGCCACTTGTGTATGTCCAGTAGGTCAGCTGCTGAGGCCGGGGTGATGGCGTCGAATTAAGGTACGGAAGGGAGATCAGCTGATAAGTTTAGACGTAGATTAGCCGCATCGTAACTAGAAGCTGGCAGCTGACAGCTCTCTCTCTCTCTCTCTCTCTCTCTCTCTCTCTCTCTCTCTCTCTCTCGTGTGTCTGACCCGGCACTCCCCGCGGGGGCGGGGCGCCATTTTTGCCGCGGGGCGGGTGCTGAATGCGTGGCACCCGCCCCTGCGTTCTCTTTCTTTTTTGTGGGGGAGGTGGGGGGTTACCACGTGGCACCCGCCTCCCACCTCTCCTTAACTAATAGTATAGATTTTCTCATCCACATGTGGCGCAAGCCCCAAATGTCAGCACCCACTTTCGTGTCATTGAAAGACACTAGTGCACATATGCCATTATGTTTTTTCCCTCCTCTCAATACATTACCCAACTTTAGAAGTAAAGTGATTTTTGTATCGATTGAATATCTAGGCTTTACATTGATACTTGTATGAAGGGTCGCCCAAACCCATGACTATGACCTTAATCGAAATTATGCCATTATGTTTTTGTCCTAATGTGGACATAATTTTTCTTGATTGGTGGATTTTTCCACCAAGCTCACCTGGAGATGAAATCTTGCTTGGCTCTTGAGCCACCCAATTGGGACTTGATCGCAAGATTGCACAAATGCATGCCAATCTCCCACCAAATAGGTTGTCCCTCTCACAAGTTCCCCTCATGGCTTTGCCCAACTTTGAATACATTGTATGAATCTCATGATCTTAGCAAAAACTTTGAATAAAGTTGATTGGGAAGTCTTCATGAGTTAAGCAAGCTTCAAATGCAAAGCCAATAGGAGGCCAGTTTCTTTGGGGTTTCTTCTCAAAATTGAGAAGCTATGAGAAGCAAGAAAGATTTCCAATACCTAGGCCCTTTATCACAAAGAGAGGTAATGTATGTTTAAAAATATGTGTTTCCATTAGGCTACCTGTTACTTCTTTTCATCAACAATTATGTTTCATGTATGGCATAAAGAAGTATTAGCTTTAGAATCTTTGTGTGTGCATATGTTACAAGTAAAGGACAATAGAATATGGAGTGATTTTATGTTCTTCCATATGAGAGTTATTTCTTGGAATAGCTTTCATACAATTTGCTTTCAAAACACTCTAATAAACAAATATGGTTGATACAAATACAATAAAACAATGTGGCAAAAGATGGAATAAAACTTGCAATATTGTCATATTGATGTGTATTAACTTAAAATTTTGATTGAATTGATTAAAGATGTATGAAGTGACCTTTATTGCTTGCTTTGTTATTTTTCTCTTGCTCATATCTTTCATACTTCTCCACTTAAATATCCCTATGCCCAAGTACATTTTTGAGAGTATAAACATTGATGTGGTGTTTCCCATTGCTACAATGTGATTTCCCCATTTCCAGGTGTCATAAGCATAAGGATGTTACTATAAATTACTCAAAAACGAAGACAAGAGATCATTCTTTCTTATTTGACATATTTAATGCATGCAACTTGGATTTTGGCAATGACATGAGGCTATTATTGAAGACTAAAAAATGAAGGCAAAAATCATTCATTCTTACTTGACGTATTTCTTTCTTTCTATATTTCCAAATGTCATGAGCATGAGGCTATATTACTATAAACTAAAAGAGGAAGATAAAGAGTCATTCTTTTTTACTAATATATTTAATGCATGCAACTTGATTTTTGGTAATGACATGTGTAGTATTTTGTAAAGATAAGCATGATGCATGAGTTCATGAAATATCCAATGCATACACCTTTTTTAAAGTTTGACAAGTGTATTCCTAGCATCATGGAAAGAATACAAAAGAGACATTAGTCTGAATCAAATTTAATAAACAATCATTACTACAAGCTAGCTTAATTATTGCATCATAGGGTCTTTGCCTTCTCCTTTTGATTTTGTTTGTTTTCAACATCACGTTCTCATCCAATTTCCTTAGTAGTTTAGGTGGAAGTGTGTCATAATTTAATATGGACTAAGCATTATAATAAGTAAGTTTCTTGGATTGATTTCAGATTGAATATCCTTTGAGTTTAATATCCATGATGGCTAGATAGCATCTATATGATGTGTTTTTGAATATGATACCTTATATAGTATGCCACATATGCACATACAAAACGTTGTAATGACCACTAGTTGAAAGAAAGGAAACAAACCAATGCGGAGATTGGAACATGATTGATAGTCCTAGTGATAGGTCGCATGAGGTAGGGGGCATGATCAAGAGTGAATAAACACATAGATGGCATGTGGAGAGGAGCTTAATGTTAGGGGTTAAAGGCTACCTATGCCTAGCCACCTATATTTACTTGTGCTTACTGCTAGCACACATGTATATTGTAGGTGGTGGCCACCCATCATTATCATTTTATTTTATTGTTTACATGATAATAAAATAAGGGAAGGCATGCCACACATTGTGACTGTTGGAGTTCCCACATACCACCTTACTCTCTCTTGCTTGAATCTCTATAGCTCTTGCTTCAACTTGTACATCTACTCCTGCTTCAACTTTCAACTAGTATTAGAGTAGTGTTTGATGTTCATGGGAGCTCATGCTTGGAGCGAGGAGCACAAGGAGTAAAGATTTGTTGGCATGAAGGTCAAAGATTTCAACTTCTTCATCGACATTGATGCTTGTTATTTGGACATTGATAGAGGTACTATTCTCATAGCTGGGATCTAATCTAAGTTAAGTAAATGCTTGAGCCATTGATACTTGATTTGGGGTGGTTGCAATAACCCATTTTGGCATTGATTTGGGTAGCCATTAGTAGCTAAAAATGATGCGAAATAGCTTGGCTTTGGATGCTTAGGAAGAAATTTTGGATTCTTAAAGAGATTGAGCAACATTGAAGTCTTTCAAGAGAAGAGAAATCAACATTCTCTTCTATTTTCTTACTCTCAAATTGTACCCACAATTGAGGAGAAAGTAAAAATACATTTCAAGATTTTAGTTTGAAGCCATTGTATCCATCTTGAGTGGATAAAGAGCATTCTATAAAAGTCATGGTGGACAGCTATGACATATTGACAATACTTTCATATTTTATCCATAACTTTTGCATATGATATCGGATTCACAAGTTCTACAACTCAAGATGAAAAGCATGACAAGAACTACAGATTTAAGGAAGCATAAAGTTCATTCTATGTAGTTTTCAATTCTCTATGTCAAACAGAACAGAACAGTTCTTGTTTGGATGGCAAGCATTCATATTGAATATCTATGTATTAAATGCATACATGCTCCTCAGGTATGCTACATGGTTATGTTGATGCTTGGCATTGTTTTTTATGCCCAAAAATACTTATGTTGAGCTTTACATCTTAGATTTAAGCTCGGTTGGTTACGTTTGGATAAAGGCTATTTGCTCTGGTGATTTTCACTTGCAAGCTTGAAGAATTATTAAAGGTATATGCTATCAAATATATACATGATGTACTTTGATGTAGCTTGGAACACAATATTAGTGAGTTTTGGAATCTCCCAATTCCCATTTTTTGAATACTAAAAAGGTGACACCCGGATAACATGCCCATAAGTTTCTCAAAACCATATGATATGACCTATCATTGGAAAGTGCTTGAAAAATGGAATCTATTGAGCTATAGAGAGATTGATTTGGAGTTATAGTGTTCAAGTTATAACAAATCCAAAGATTTGACCACATGTCCCAAACTCATGGGAAATTCCCATATTCCCCAATATGGTGTTTTGGGCAACTGGATGCTATGAGCTCTATGCATTGAGTTTTCTTTGCTCCTTGCATACTTTGAATTTGCTTCCTGTGGGAGTCTTGTGTATATTCTTCACAAATCTTGGTTCATTTGAGTCAGTGGGAGACTCTCGTATGCTTTATTAATTTATGAATATATTGTCACTACAAAGGTTTATGAATGTGGGTCGATTTTCCTTTGATTTGAACACCTTATACCACTTATTTTCAATGGGTTGTTAGTGGTGGATACATGCTTTGTATGCATCTATGTACCTAACACCTTGGATATTTTGATAGTCTTTGGTACTCAATGGTTGATGCTACATTGCTAGTTGCATTAATCATTGCGATTGCTACTCGGATTTTTTTGGTAGTGGGAGGTTCTTCTATTGCATGTTTGCCTAATATAGCTACATGTGGATTTATTGCAGTTTTATGGAAAACCATGTTGAAAATCAAGTTTGAGTAGTTTTTTTGAAACCAAACACTTGTATGTAATCCTCTAGTGCTATATACTTGTGGACAACTATGTATTTGCTCAGTCTTCCTCTTACTGCACTCTTTTTAGCTTGGTTTAGGGGTTGATTTTTTGTTATTACAAAAGCCCATACTCTCTTTGTTTGGCAGACATAATGCCGAGTTCTTTAAATACTTCTAATGTGACAGTGCTATCTTTAACATAGAGAAGTTGGATATCAATAACTTCCAGTATTGGAAGACTCAAGTTTAGTGCAAAAGTAGCAAGTCAAGACATTGAAATAAGAAGGCATAAAGCCAAAACTTTATGATGTAAAGGAATGGGAAGAGCTTGATTAGCTATGTAATAAGTCTACCACCATTTTGGGATTATCAAAGCTCAATGTCATTAAGATTGAGGGTTGTGCTTATGTATTATGAAAAAAGATTTGTAATCTCTATGATAAGTAGAGTCTTGCAACTTAGTTGCATTGGCTTAAAAAACTCATGGACATTTGTATGAAGGAAAGGCAGTCTATATCTTCTCATTTAAATGAGTTTCATTCAATTTTCAGTCAACTTACTTCCTAGGCTCTTAAGTTTGAGGACAATGTCAAGTTTTTTTTCTTGCTAGTTATATTTTCTAAGACTCAAGATACATTTCCCATTGCTATTGGTGCAAACCCTCCTAAAGGTGGCTTTCAGCTCAAGGATGTAGAGGGTTCTTTTCTTACTAAGAAAGTAATAGGAAAAATGTTGATATAGCCCATACTTCTCATGCAACCATTGTGAGAGACAGACAAGGTGGTAATAAGAATAATAATCGTGGTAGAGACTCACAATCCAAGAGATAGACAAGGTGGTAATACAAATAATAATCGTGGTAGAGGTTCACAATCCAAGAGAGAGATACATAGGGGGATCTTATAGGAGGAGCCTCCTATTATAGTACAATCAACCCAGATTAGATAGTATGTTGTAGCTAATGATGATGTAGTAGCCTAGGATCTACATGTTGTATAGGATCATGAGGTTTTAGGACATGAAATACATACTCCAAGGTCCACTAGAGCCTCACGTCATCCTGATTGTTTTAAGGCCTATTGCATTATGTCATGGTGATAGATTTTGGTGAGCCCCTTACTTATGAAAAGGCTATACATAGAGGTGATAGTCACTCTTGAAAGAGGGCCATGTAGTCGAACTATGGTTCATTACAATAAAATTGAACATAGGATTTGGTTCCTTTTCCTAAAGAGAAACATGCATTGCCATGCAAGTGCATATAGAAGTTGAAATATCCCTAGTTTCCCTAAGCTAGAATATAAGGCTAAATTGGTTGCTAAGGATTTTAAGCAATTGAAGGGAGTTGAATTTGATGAGATATTCTCTCATGTGGTTAAAATGACTACCCTATGCTTGGTATTGGCCTTGGTTGTATAGATGGATATAGACTTGTACCAGATGGATGTGAAAATGACTTTCCTTCATGGGGACTTGCATGATGATATTTGTATGTAGAAACCTAATGGCTTTGAAGAAAAGGGTAGGGAACACCTAGTATGCAAGTTGAGAAAGAGTATTTATGGACTTAGGCACACACCTAGGGAATGGTGTCATAAGTCTGATGCCTTTGTGCATTCACACATTTACTCCCGTAGTGATATGGATCCATTCTTTTACATGAAAAAGACATATGATGGTAGCCTTATCATTTTGCTGCTATATATTGATGACATGGTGATTTATTGGGAGTGCTCATGATGAGTTGGATGCTTTGAAAACTCAGCTCAAGAAGGGCTTTGAGATGAAATATATGGGGGATGCCTCTCACATACTTAGTATGTATATTACACACAATCACTCTCTAAGGGACTCCTCTACTTGTATCATAGAAGAAGTACATTTATAAAGTACTTGAGTGGTCTCATATGCTGGGTGGTAAGCCTATTTGCTGCCCATTACCTTCTCATGTGATCATCTTTTTCTAACTAACCAAATTGTAAATTGGAATTGAAGTGCAAGCACTATTGGCAATTGAGTTAAGTCAATCTTGACCATTATGATGGAGACGCCTTTAAATATTTTCCAATGTAGAAAATACAATACTAATCCCCACAGTAAATTGAATATGAATGAGGTCAAATTGAGAGATCTCCAAATTAGATACTTAGCCAAAAATCTTGGAATCATTATAAAAGTGTTAACCCTCAAAACCCTCAAATGAACAAGGTGGAAAAGCTTGAAAATCTAAAGCAGGAGACAAGGCCAAGGAAAAAGTGAAATAGAAGATGAAGGCGCACCAAGAAGAATTTGGAAACATAAGAAGTGCAGAAAAGTCCTAAATCAAGGAGAAAGGCACACGAGAAAAAGCACAAGTCAATACTTTTGTAAAAAAGGCGCAGGGTGCACCATGATTTATTTTAAGAGTCTCGGGCTCTCACCTGTGCAATTTGTAAAGGTAGATGGGCGATAGGAAGGAAGCTAGGAAGATAGGAGGATAATGGGAAAAAGGGCCTAGGCCACGGTCGGCCATGTAAAAAAGGGGATAAGGGGATGACCGCCCAAAAGGGATTTGGGGTTTTGTATATAAAGTTGAAAAGCGATTGATAATCTCATTCTTGTGTGTGACCAAAAGTGGCACTCCTTCTCCTCCTCCTCCTCTTCTTCTTCTTCTTCTTCTTCTTCTTCTTCTTCTTCTTCTTCTTGCTTTCTTGAACTTGTGCTTGAGAGAGGGAGTGTGAGAATTTGAGAGAGTGAGCATGTGAGGGTGAGGGACGGGGGAGGAGAAGCTCTCCATCTTTTTCTCTCTTCTTCTCTTCTCCTCTCTTCTCTTCTCTTGCTCGCGGCAATGGAGCTTGGAGCGTGGAGCTTAAGGATGGAGCTTGCTTGAAGCTAGCACTTGGATCGTGGAGCTACCAGAGTGCTCAGGAGAAGAGGTAACTCGATTGGGCATGGAGGTAAACTCACTACACCCATAGAGATGGATGGTGCATTGGCTATGTGAGAGGTAGCCATTAGTGCTCGGCTTGGAATGCTTGAAGCAATAGGCAGACCATGTGTCTCGGCGGTTGATCACCACCACATTTTGGTTCCGTTGTCGGGACCAACGGATTCAAGCCTTGAGCGCTTGCGTGCTTTGAGTCGAGCATTGAAGTAGGGTTTTTCCTGAACCGGTGCTTGAGGTAGATAGGTAGGAAAAGCGAGGGAGCTTGAAGAGGTATTCGATCTCCTTAGTAAGTAGGTTTTTGGTTTTTGGACTTGGAAAAGCATGTTGGAGTAGTGTAGGCGTTTCCCTTGTGATTTTTTCTTGCATTTAGGTAGGATAGGAGCAAAACATTGGAGCACGCACTAGGGTTTTTTGTTGTTGTATAACAGACTAAAACAGAAAAAAGAAGGAAAAAAAATGAAAATTTGGGTTAAATATTGGTGAAGGGAGCAAGGGTAGGTGAGTATAGGCCTGGGTAGGGTGGTAAAGGGCCATGAGTGGTAAGGAAGACCACATTTTGCATTATAGGATTTCAGGAGAGCTGGAGAGAGGGGGAGAGAGCTTCATTGCGTGGACATGATTCAATTTTTCCATCGAGGAGTTCTTTGTCCACCACAAGTAATTCCACACCTTCCCCTACATGACTAGCTTGGATCTAGAGGTGCTTGACTAGTAGGAAGGCCTCAATCGCTTAGCGTGACAAATTGTGTGAAGTCTGACACGAAAAACACGTCATGCTCAGCTTGTCCGAGTGATGATGATTCTGGGCTGAGTCCCACGATCGGCCCTCGGCCCACTTGACTTGGACATCCACCACTCGGCCCGTCTGAATCGACCACTCAGACGAACTTAATATTCGGCCCAACTTGGCGCTTGGCCCTCTGCCTTTTCCACTCGGCCCTCGGACCACTTGGCTCACGGATCGGTCGGACTCACTCTTCGGACTGCTTGCATTTAGCCCACCTAGCTCTGCCCTTGACCTTTGGATGGGCCAAATCGGGCATTCGCCCTGCAATTCGGACCTGTTGGGCCAAGTCTGGATTTTCCCAAATTTTAACGTGTGGACCCTGAAATTGACCGAGAGACCATATAGAGCCGAAACCACATCATAGATCTATCACTGAGCTGAAATCTAGAGCAAGTAATTGGAGAGAAAATGCTTGCCATGGCATGTCCTCCAAATTAGATCCTAGTGTACTAAGGGCTCTACACAAGCATGGATTCTCACTTGCAAGAGAGCAACCAAAAGCCCATACCCGAACAAAGACAAACATAGACCCTAGAACCTCAATGGGCCAATCTAGCCAACAAGGGAGAAAAGGCCACACTACAAAAACACAAATGTGTTGCATTTGGACTGCATCTAGTCGAAACAGAAAGCAACAACATCAAGCTACAACTGTGAGGATGACTAGATATGACAATCTTGACAACAGATGCACCTTGAATAGCACTGCATAGACGATCCAAGACATTAGTGGAGAATCCACATCTGGTCATGTAGTTAGGGACTCAAGGGCATTTGTCAGAAGGTTTAAAATTATAAGTCAAGACCTGGAAGTTAAAGACATAGTACCACATGCTTATCTTAGGGTCAGACTCACCTCAAAAAGAGAGAACACTGTCGATGCTCTCATTGATGAAGAAGCTGATTTTAATATCGACCTATGATGCATGGACCCTACTAGGCTAACAAAAGCTCACACCGACTAGTGCAACTCTTAGTCTTTATGGGGGACGGCCACAAGCACTTATAGGGAAGTGCAAAATCCTTATAACTATTGAAATGAAAAGCTTGCCTATCCTCTTCCATGTTCCTCCAAATAGTGCTAATTGTGAAAAATAAACCCTCCTAGGAAGACCCTTCAAAAGGGTGACAAGTGTGAGGCTAATTATGTAGCACATATGATATACTTGACACTACCGAGTGTGAGAATAGTCACAACCTTTAGTAAAGGTGACCTCATCAAACCTCGAGGGAAAGGCAAGGAAGGTGCTAACATAACAAGAAAGCCTACTAGAGAGAGCAAGGACTTGTTGAAAGAGTTGATACAAGCTCATGTTGAACAGAGAGAACCAGTGAGCGAGGCCATGCTTGAAACAAGAAGGTCAGGAGACAATGCCAAGGATAGGCTGTGGTGTAGTGGGAGCTCACGCTCAATAGCCAAGACCCACGGACCGCTTATTGCTTCAAGCATTTCAAGCGAGCTCTAATGGCTATCTCTCACCTAGCCGACGCGCCGTCGATCCTATGAGTGTAGTGAGCTTACCTTGATGCCGATACGAGTTGCCTCCTCTCTGGCACACCCCTATAACTCCATGATCCTAGATGCGAGCTCAAGTATCCTCAAGCCTCCATCTCCAAGCTCCATCCTCCATAGCCGCGTGCGCAAGAAAAGAGAAGAGAAGAGAAGAAGAGAAGAGGAGATGGTGAAGAGCTTCACCCTCTTGATCCCTCACTCTCACACACTCACTCCCTCACACTCTCACACTCCCCTCTCAAGAGCACACACAAGCAAGAAGATGAGGAGAAGAGAAGAAGAAGAGAGCTCTTGTTAGCCACACACCAAAGAATGAGCTTCCATTCATTTTTTGAACTTTATATACAAGCCCTAAAATCCCATGGGCACCCATCCCTTTTTACATGACCAGCCATTGTGGCAATGCACTTTTTCCATTTCCCTCTTCTAGCCTTATGCCTCTAGCCTACACCCGTCTAATATTTTACAATTGGCACAAGAGGGAGCCTGGCACTCTTTTACAAGAGTTTTCCAAGTTTTTTGAGGCGCCTTTCATTTAAAATTGTGCTTTTTGCCCCGGCTTAGCTTTCGAGGTCGGCTGCCTGTCCTTGCTCTTTTTCCATGTTTTTTTCTGATTTTTCCTTCCTTTTTCCACCATCTCGACTTGGGATTTACATTAGCCCCCTTCTAGACGGGTGCCAGTCCCATGGCACTTCTGTGTTGTTGTAGGTTGGCAGGCAATTGGCCAAGTGGTGTAAAGGTGAGGGCCACTTGGAGACTCATGTGCTTGTGGAAGCTATGAAATGATTTTTGTCAGAGAGGCCAAATGGATATTGCGTGGTTGACGGGGGCCTCCGAAGTTGGTGGTTTGTTGCTTTTTGTGATGCCTGAAAGGAGAAAGTGCGATGTTGTTCCTAAGGGGAGTGCCTACCTCATTGTGTTAGTGCATTGTGCTCGTGTTAGTGGAATGGGGAGGTGGTCTAACCGCAGGCAAGCCTAGGTGATGCCCCACACTTGAGGATCCCATTTGTGCCAAGGGAGGTGTGGTGCAAGTGGCTTAGGGTGACATGTCTAGCCATAGGTGAGTGTAACCTCCCTAGGTATGTCCTGCCCTTGATGTGCCCTAAGCGTGAAGTGGGGGAGCAAAAGGGCTAGGGGGTTAGGAGTGGACCCGGCCGACCGAAGCCACCGGGCATGTCTAACTTGAGAATCCCTAGGTGTAGTGATCGTGTTTTATGTGGTGGTAAGTGCTTCTGCAAGTGGACTATGTTGTCCAGTCAGTGGAGAGTGTTTTTCATGCTTTTCCTTTCATGTTGTTCTTTTCTTTGCTTTTACTTTACTTTTTACTTTTTTACTTTTTTCTTTTTTGAAGTTACAGTAGTAGAATGATATCCAGAGCCTAATTCTCTTCATCTGAATGAGGAGGGGAAGGGGGTCAGATGGATTTGCTAAAAAATTGGTAGCTTTGCATGTATCCTTTCAGATTCATGCGGACGTGGAGAGAGGTGGTGGAGAGGAAAGGGTGATTGCATCTAGTAAACTAGTTGGCATTCATGTCTTCTAGGAGGGCTAGGCAAAAAGAGGGGAGGAGACTAGCCCACATAATTAGACGAGCCATTGCACAGCTGTCAATGGCGTTAGGGTCGAAGAAGAGGGGAGGCATGCCACACTCTTGTGGAGTCGGGTCCTGCTTAAGTAATAGCTTAAGTAATCTAAGGTAGTTACATGTAGTTACAAAAGCTGGATCGGGGCATGAAGAGAAATCTGCGAGGAAGCATGTCATAGAGTCATCTAGGCTTTCTGAGTTAAAGAGGAGGGCATGTTCAAAGGATACTACATTGGAGTTATAGATAATGGGAAAGTCGTAACTCCCATGGAGGGTGGCATCAAAATCCACACCTACCCTTCGAGGGTATGCCATGTATGTGGGGTTGTTCCTCTCGAAGGGCAGCGTGTTACAAAACACCATCCAGGCGAGCATACTAATGTCGCATACTCACCTCCTCCACAGGTGTTGGCTTTTATAGCCCTGTACTATATGTGGAACTTCAAAAACTTTGTTTTGCCAGTAGTCAGCCTCTTCAATTCCCCAAGAGGTGGGGGTCTTCTCTCTCTCTTCTAGCCACTTTTGCCCTAGTCGGCCACCAATCGCGATCACCTCCTCCATCACCTTAAGCGACAAGACCCTCCACAGGCTGTTGGGCAGGAGAAAGCTAAAGGTGAATGGATCCTTTTCTTTTTCTTGTCTCTTCCAAACCACTAGCTCTGCGTGGAATCTAGCTGGGATGTCATCAAGGCAAGATTGGCCCTTAACTGCTTTCTGGCTTCTTCGACTAGCTTCCTGCATCTCTCTTTAAGTGCGGCTTGTCTCTCCGCATATGGGTCATGTTGTTGCTCTTGAGATTGTGGCGAGGGGGGTTGTGGGATCACATCCTCTCTGAATCTTCCCATGTCGAATTCGAGTTCTGCTTCCTCCCCCTGCTAGTCTCCTTGTTGTGCTCCCTCTTCAAATCCTATGGCGTCCATTTCCTGGGGGGTTAGGCCGGCCAACAGTAGGTATTTCCTTTGCTCTTCCAAGCTTAGTCTAACCTCCGCAGGTTGGGGTGGCATCTGCAGTCTTGTATGCAAGGGGTCTGCATGCAATGTTAAGCTTCTTTTGTGCCACCTCCAATGATTCTCCCTCCTCTGGGTGGGTAATGTCCATGATTGTGTTGAGGAAGGCCTTTTGTTGGGCACCGAAGGCCACCTGGGCAGCTTTTGCCTTGTTCTCTGCGATGATATTCTCTTTTTCCACCAAAGCAAGGCGCTGTGCCAGTGTCTTCACCCTTATTTCATTTTGTGTGGCCCACTCCTCTGCTCTCTTGTTCATCTCTTCTAGGCTCTCTCCTTGCCTTAGAGCTAGGGTCGTGAGCCTTTGTTCTTAGTCTTCGTGTTCTCTGACCAGTTTCTCCTGTTCTTCTTTTTTGGAGTTCAGCTGATCGGTCAGGGACTCGATCTCATTCTACTGTTGCTCCATGTTGTGTTTTCTTTCCTTGTCCCTGGCACTGAGCTCAGCCATAAGCGCTTCGACTTTGGTGGTTTTTGCAATGAGCTCCTCATACTGCATGATCAGGAGCTTGTGTTCTCTCTGCATTTTCACAAGTTCCTGTGTTTCATTGTCTACTAGCTACCTCCACCAGTGCTCTTCCCTATCATCCTTAGCCTTCACTTCTTGCTTGAGATCTGAGATCTCCCTTTGTTGCATGGCTATCATTCTAGTTTTGTCGAGTTGGAAGGCAGCTACTGACTGCTTTTCAGCCACCAACTTAGCCACAGCTATCTTTCGTTCCTCCTTAGCTTTCTCCAATTGGGAGAGTAGCTCGGCAGCGTACTCGTCGTAGTTAGTTGATGGCATCATCGTTGTGTGGATTGGTGATGTCGAGGCTTCCACCTTCTGCCGTTTAGGGTGTTGCCTTGATTCTGCATCAGTGGCTGGCCTCTTTTGCCCTATGGTCGTAGTTTCGGTGCTTTGTCCCTGGGCCATTTCTTTGTTGATGAAGTATTGCATCCATGCCACAAAATTTGAAACATCAGCACTAGTCAGGATACTGGGGGTGATGGTGGTTGGTTCGATGGGAGGCACCATGAGGGGAGGAATCGTGTGAATTGGTGCTTTGCCCTTGCCCTCAATGATAGCGGGCAGCACGATTTCTGGCGCCTATGTGCTAGAACCAGGCCCTTCTTCTCTCCTGGTTCGGGTCGTATGTCCTGAGAAACTCCACATACTTCGTGTGATCAGGCTCTTGCACAAATTTCTCCAGGTACTTGTGGTGAGGTTGCATTGCTCGATGACTCTCTTGGCTACTTCCTCCTTCAACACTACTTCTTCGATGTTCTGGATGGTCCGAAACTTTAGTTGATTGTAGGCATGGTTTTCTAGGGATATGCCATACTGTGCTCTTGCCTCCGTGAACGGGAGTCGGTAGGCATGGTCTTGTTGTGACATTTTATATTCCTGTCATAAACCGTAATTTTCATTAGTGCTTTCCACATAATAACTTGCTGATTGCTGAAAAAGAAAAACTCTATGGCTTTTGAATGAATTCATTAAGAACCAATGTAGATTCTCCTTTTCAGACTTTGACTTTTTGCCCTTTACTTCAAAGTTTCCATGCCTTTTTTCCTACCCCATCCATTTTTCATAATATATGTTTATGTGTTTCACTAATTTTGATTTGATTGGCCTGATTTGATTCACCTTACCCCCTCCCCTTCCAGCTTGAGAAGAATCCTTCCTAGGATTTAGGGTCAGAAGGGCAAAGGCGTTCGGCATGGTGGTGTAGGAGTTAAAGGAGCCAATCATAGAACTGGGGGTTGTATTCTATGTGAGCTTCGCGGTCCAGATCAAAGGGTTGAATCCCCACTTGCGTGATATATGTGAGAACATCTGTTAGGAAGTCACAAGAGTTGACATGGCTAGTAATGTGTAACTCTTCCTCAGTCAACAAGCGGTCCAGGTAGGGGTGTCCTTTGATGTGTTCTTCCATGGGTCGGCCTCGAAGAGTGGTTAACACTCTATACGAGGTTGGCGCGACATATGTGGGGTCATATTCCGATGTTTTGATAGCACGGCGTTGCTCAGCATTGGTCATTATGTGGCACCCTTCAACTTCCCATTGCAGCCTAAGAGTGTACCAATGCCTCAAGAACGGGGAGTCATTATCAGCGAGCTTTGATAACGCTGTGATTTCTTGATCAATGATAGCAGAAGTGGTTCGCTAATCGTATGACGTGATGAGGCGCTGTTTGATGGTTTGCTCCTTGGAGATCTCGTTGTTGAGCAATTCAGCAGGCAGAGCGAGAAGATTTTGCGAATGCGAATTCAAAGGTCTCCCAGGAGCATGGCATTGTTTTAACTTCAGTTGCAAAGGGTTCCTCCAATAGTCCTAAGTCCAACCAGTCGTAGCTTAGTGCTAGAGACATGAAGGTGGTGTCTAGTCGTTTAATGCATTCCACCACATCATCCCCAGTGTCCTCAACGAGGTCGGCGGCCAGTGCTAAAAAGGATTTGCATTCATAGGAGGGCGTAAGGCTAATGGGTGGTCAAGGTTTGCTAGAACTAGAGCCTGTGACAATGAAGAGTTGCGGTTGGGGTGCTTGGATTATGGGTGGATTAGGAGCAGCCACGACGGACAGACTGCTGCATTCAGGTTGGATTTGGGGAGTCGGATTGACTTGGTCGGGTGATGAATTTTGTGATGGAGTCTGTTGTTTGGGCTGATAGACTTGTGTGACTCTCTTGGGTTTAGGCGTGGATGAGTCGAATGGTTGTGGTTTTAGAGAGCACTACGGCTTATGGTTTGGAGGGTTTATGGGACTTGGGTTGATCAAGCTTGAGGGCGGCATATGAGTAGTGCCTTTGGTCGTGTAGGCCTTAGGGATCCACAGCCAGGTGTTGCCCAGGTAGTAGCCTTGTGCATGCAAGAGGGCTTTAGGGGCCCATCTTTGCTTGATCATGCGGCGCTTTCTATGACTGTGTCTTGGCCTTCTAGGTTTAGAGTTTTTGGTTTTATGAGGATAGGAGCTTCGACTCCTAGGCGGCGGTTGCTGCTACTTAGGCTACCATTGAAATCTAGGCTATTGGGCCTTAGGTTTTGCTGTTGTGGATTGTGATTCATGAAATTTGGGAGGTGGTGGCCGTGCACTACTCCCCTCCTTGGACTTGGTTATGGATATTTCTACCGGTGGCGTTGCAGACAGTGATGAGGTCGCGCAGCCCCCTTGCTGAAAGATGTGACAATGCGAACATTGCCTATAGCGAGGTGGATGCGTTGCGACTCATAATCAACATTGCAGTGAGTCAGCTTTTTGAAAGTTCGCCCCAGAAATGACTCCATGCTTGCATTTTTAGCATTTGACAACACGTAAAAAATCATTGGGACAGTCTTAGACTCGATAGAAATGGCAACTCTGCACTTGCCAAGAAGTGCATAGGAATGGGCCCCATATGGGCTTAATTTCGCATTAGTGGGTTGAAGTGGCGGTCTGCCAAGTTGAATCCAATGATCGTGAGTAAGACATTGAAGTCTACTTCCACATCGATCAAAGCATTGAAAGCGCATGTTTGTTTTGCAGTGACCGTGATATGGAGGTATGCGGGCTCTATGGCTTCCTCATCCTCATCATCAATCTCAGTGATTGTGGCCACTCGTATCTTGACAGATGGTTCTAACATCGGGGGCTTGTGCAAAGGATGGGTGGGAGGGTAGTACTTCTTGACACGACTACCATTGAAGAACCCTATGCCCTCACCGTCTAAGGTCTCGAGCTCGACATTGCTTGTGCGGCTGATCGCACAAACTTTGAAAGGTCCAAAACCTCTAAATTTCATTTTCTGCTTATGCCCCTTAACTGAGTAGAGGAGCACTACGTCGCCTTGTTCAAAGTTGCGCTGCTTGGCATGCTTGTCAAACCAACTCTTGTGTCAGGCCTTCTCACATATAAGCACATGGGTAGCTAGAAGGCGAGTCTCTGAAAGGCATTCGAGTTCGACTAGGCATTGCGTCCATACCTCCTTCTCTTCCCATCGTTCTTGAAGTGCTATTTTCAGGCTAGGAACGAAGAATTCTAATGGTAGAACCGCTTCAGTTCCATAGGTAAGCCTGAAGGGGATTTGACCGATAGCCATTTTATAAGCTGTGCGGTAAGCCCACAAAGCTGCCATCATCTTGTTGTCCCAGTCGCTGCGTGAGGCTGAGATCACCTTGGTTAGGACATTGACAAGAATATTATTCGTGGATTCTGCCTGACTGTTTGCCTGAGGGTAGTATGGCAAGGATTTGTGATGGATGATGAGAAAGGTGGACAGGAGATGCGCTATCACTTCGTTGATGAAGTGCGTGCCTTGGTCACTGACTAGTTTGATAGGGCAGCCGAATCACGAGATCACTTGCTCCCATAAGAACTTGGCAGTCATCCTAGCGTCGTTTTTTCATGTCGCTCTTGCCTCTGCCCATTTTGTGAGGTAGTCCATGGCCACAATGATGTACTTGGCCTGTGAATACTGTGCCGCAGGACTGATGGGTCCTATGAAGTCAATTCTCCATTTTTCCAAGGGTTGTCGTGCAATAACTGGGGTCAACTCCATCTGATCCTTGCGAATCGGGACTTTTGCATTTTGACACTCGTCACAATGCTTGGCGAATCGTGCTGCATTGCAAAAAAGCATGGGCCACCACAATTGAGATTGCAACACCTTTCGTGCTATCGTATCTCCGCTAAAGTGCCCTCCATCAATGCCGTTGTGTGCCTCTGAGAGCACATCGTGCATCTCATGTTTGCATATGCATTCACGCAGCAATCTATCTTGCCCTAGCCTATAGAGTTGGCCTGCGATCACCTGTTAGGGCTGGATCTTAAGGATTAATCGCCTAAGTTGGGATTTTTCTATCAATCGATCAGGCAGTCCATGTTCAAGCACTTGGACTATGTCATCCGTCCAATATGGCGTTAGATTAGCCTTGAATAAATCTCTCTCACTGGACAGGTTAAATAGATGGGCATCGAGTACTTTGTCAACAATGCCTTGTCCAGCGGCTTCTCCCATGGGAATGCTCGACATATGGTTAGCCATGTAGTGTTTTTTTCCTTTTCGTACAACCACGGAAAAGTCAAATTCCAAGAGCAGAAGGAGCCACCGAGCTATGCGTCCTGTAGCGCAAGGTTTGTTTATTAGATAGAGCAGGGCTTGATGGTGGGGTTGATATTTATTGAGTTGCTTGGAAACAATAGGGATTTTAGACTGGCTCTTTGAGCCTTGGTTTGCTCCTAATCCTGCGAGCAGCGATGTCGCTAGTGCCGCGGCACTTTGCTCTGCTGCCACGTTATCTAGCAGTCACTTCATGAGAAGCTCGCTCAACGTCAAGTCTCCTTCTAGGGCCCTCTCATATCTATTTGATTTCTACTGCTAAGTTTAGCACTCGTGCTATACCTCACGCAACTCTGTGCTTTGCCTTTGGCTCCTAGCCTGCTAGTCCCTATTGTATTCGACTATGCCTTGCAAAGCCTTGAGAGCTAGTTTTCTCTCTTCCTCTAGGTCTGCGATGATAGCATTTTCCGTCCTACCGCGGTGCTCGTACCGGGCGTGTACATCGTAGCTGCTGACCAGCTCTGTTGAATAGCCTCCGGGAAGACGTTCAAGTCGAGTTTCTCATTAGACCTATGGTCTGAGCCTCCTTCTGCCATAGTCGTGTTATCATGCTCCACCAAGTTGTCGATCAGGTTGAGTAGATTTTTCAAATCCACGTCGTTGATGCCACCTGCTTGGCCCTACTTCGCGCGTTGATGGTTTGTCTATGTCTTGGGTCCTCTCCTACTGGTGGGTTCCTTGAGTGGTTTATTTGAGTGAGTTCCTTCACTTATTGAATACAATTCTCAATTTATGGTCACTCAGTGTGCGTGTCGCTTCTCATGCACTTGTGCTCAATCAGGCTTTCAATTTTCTTAAGTGCATTCAAGTGCAGAAATTCAAGGTGAGCGCAACAAACAATCTCGAAGCGTCTTACGCACCCTCGCTTTGTTTCGGGCCTAATAGGCTTGTTGATCAATTTTTTGGCCGCCTTGATAGGGTTCAGGGTTTTTCTAATATGTTGCCTCATTTGTTTTTGGCCAATCAGGTTTTAACTGCTCAGTGCTTTGCGTCTAGGTCTCTGGGTCTCGCTGCTAAGTGGTTGCTCCCTAGGATTTTGTCTATTCCGTGTGCCAGAATCAAGTTCTGAGCGTTAGAAGGACTTTCGACAGTTTGCACTGCTGAGCTCTAGCTGGGTTAGGTCAAATTTCTGAGAATTTGATAAAAATTTACACTCGGCCTAGCTGGTCTGAATTGCAGGGTCCGAGTGGGTCACTCAAATGGGTCAAGGTACATGGGCCGAGGGCCGAATTCGACTTGGACAAGGTAGGCTCAGACGGGCCGAATAGTCAATTCGGACGAGGTCACTCGGACGGGGGCCGAGGGCGGAATATGACACGTAGCCGAGGGTCGAATCCTATGGCTCGAATGGTTTGGTTGGGATGGGCCAAATTAGTCGATGGTCCGAATAGTTGACTCGGGCGGGCCGAGTAGGTCTGGGCTGAGGGCCGATTAGGGTTTCGATCCGAGTTGGCCGAACGAAAGAGGGCCGATGGCCGATTCTGGGACTCAGCCTAGAAGCAACCGCTCGGACGGGCCGAACGCGGCGCGACGACGACAGCGAGAGGTTGATTTTGCTCGATTCTTGTGATTTAATCAATCATAGCAAGCATAAACCTCCAAATCCTATCTAGATGGATAGGGAAGGGATTCATATACTTGAATAGAGCGGTAGGCTCGTCGATGGTGCGATCGGATCGAATCGTGCGATGGCCCTCTCTCTCTCTCTCTCTCTCTCTCACTGAAATGGTCACAAATGAGCTCTCCCTTCGCCTCTTGGCTCTTATACCCCTTCCCGGGTATGGTGTTGATGCCCCCAATCACTCACTTGCCGATCTTAGGGATCATAAGAGAGCTTTTTACCATTTTTTGCACAATTTTTGCCTTTTTTTTTCCTTGTTTTGCAACAATAAACCCTACCCTTCTACGGTGCGATTTCCTAATCCTAACCTATGCTAAATGCAACAAGAATCGAAAGCAAAAAACTAAAATAATTTCTCCATGTTTTCCAATCATCAAACAAACAAAATATCCCAAATTACCTACTTGTTTTGAAGATCAAAGACACCCAAGCTTCCTACCTATCTCAAGCTCCGTTTCAGGGATAAATCCCTTACTTCGATGCTCGATATGAGGCGCACAAGTGCTCAAGCTTGAATCTGTTGGTCCCGGCAACCAAAATGTAGTGGGAGCTCACACTCAACCGCCAAGACCCACGGACCGCTTATTGCTTCAAGCATTTCAAGCGAGCTCTAATGGCTATCTCTCACCTAGCCGACGCACCGTCGATCCTATGAGTGTAGTGAGCTTACCTTGATGCTGATACGAGTTCTAATGGCTATCTCTCACCTAGCCGACGCACCGTCGATCCTATGAGTGTAGTGAGCTGACCTTGATGCCGATACGAGTTGCCTCCTCTCTCGCGTACCTCGGTAGCTCTATGATCCTAGATGCGAGCTCAAGCATCCTCAAGCCTCCTCCATCTCCAAGCTCCACCCTCCATAGCCACACGCGCAAGAAAAGAGAAGAGAAGAGAAGAAGAGAAGAGGAGATGGTGAAAAGCTTCACCCTCTTGATCCCTCACTCTCACACAATCACTTCCTCACACTCTCACACTCCCTCTCTCAAGAGCACACACAAGCAAGAAGATGAGGGGAAGAGAAGAAGAAGAGAGCTCTTGTTAGCCACACACCAAAGAATGAGCTTCCATTCATTTTTTGAACTTTATATACAAGCCCTAAAATCCCATGGGCACCCATCCCTTTTTACACGACTGGCCATTGTGGCAAGGTCCTTTTTCCATTTCACTCTTCTAGCCTTATGCCTCTAGCCTACACCCGTCTAATATTTTACAATTGGCATAGGAGGGAGCCTGGCGCTCTTTTACAAGAGTTTTCCAAGTTTTTTGAGGCGCCTTTCATTTAAAATTGTGCTTTTTGCCCCGGCTTAGCTTTCGAGGTCGCATGCGTGTCTTTGCTCTTTTTCCATGTTTTTTTCTGCTTTTTCCTTCCTTTTTCCACCATCTCGACTTGGGGTTAACATGTGGACTTACAAATATCGTAGAAGACCACAAAAGAAGCCCAAGCCTTACAAACAAAGGCATCAGTGGAGAACCAGCATAATGCCACAATGGATATCCAAAGCGTTGCTACGTGCTCAAGGGTATTACGCAGGTAATCGATGGATTTGGGTACCAAAGCCCCCTGCTAAATCACCTCTATTAGTAGCTGAAGGCCAAATCATGTCAAAAGCAAAGAAGCGAAGGAAGAAATCTAGACGAAAATCCAAGTCTTCACTCAACAAGGTTGGAGTGATTGAGCCCCTCACGAAAATCAAGAAACCAAATGGGACTATTCAAAGGGTAGATCCTCAGCCTAGTTTGCTTAACAAGTGACTATCATATGTACCCGTCGAGTATGCATAAAAACCACTAGTGCCTAAGGAGCCTTTGATTTCCCAAGAGGATAATGAGCATCATACACACAGCATTGCTCATGGTAAGGTTAATTTCTCATCAAAGCAAATGGCAGAATCATCTAATAGCCACGAGCAAATTGTCCAGCCAGTGTCAAAGCCACTTAGGAGTCCCAAGTCTCCTACAACCTCTTTCCCTAAACGGACATAGGAAGCATAACAACAGTCATCGTCAATTGAAACTTCTCAATTCCAATCTCTATCTCCATCTGAGCTTCCAAATGTCCAAAATGTGGGACATGACACCACCCTTAGCTCTCAGCCTAAGGATATGCATGTGCAATCCATTGTGACTAGCTCAACTAATGCTCAATCCTTCTGCACAGGTGAATGCGCAAAGGGCAAAAAAAGACACAACCACTTCTGATGTGCTTAAAGACTTGACGTTGTAGCCTACCAATAGTGGCCAGTCTACTGAACTAGCCGTTACTACTTCCAATCAAGAATCATAGCAGTCATCATAGCCTTTGGCTGTGACGATGCCCCTTGCGAAATGTGTCCTTAGCCATTCACTAGTGGAAGAGGTATCACAACCAAAATCCTTGATACCTCCAATACTGTCGAAGCACCTAAAGCCTACGCTTGAGGAGAAATCTCTCGAAGATGTGGCCCAGGAGATGGCATATCTGACCAATCAACCTAGCAAGGCTGTTCAGCAGGTCACAACTAAGTCCCATGAGAGTACACCAGAGAAAGAGAGTGCTAAGACCCAACCAAGCACATCAACGACTGACCTAGTTCAGGGTCCTGAGTCTTTAAGAAAGACACCTTCATTGCCCATGAATAAGAGGGGAACAAAACAAACACAATGGCGGTTACAAGTGGTTGTGGATGCCAAGATGATTGAGACCGAGAGCACATAAGAACTTGGGAATAAAGCATCGAGTCCACCCACTAAGGAACCCATTGTCATCTCCCCTAACAATGGTGAAACCCCAAAAACATCCGTGTGTTTTGATAAGTCAAAGAAACCATCACCATCACTGGTTTCTTGCAATACTCAATCCATCGACAAAAGAACTTGCATTGACCAATCAAGAGTGGGTATAACACTGTCACAACAGGGTGGCAAATCTATACTAGTCGCATCCAAGGAGAACCATGACATAGTAACAACAAAGCCTCAAGAGAAACATGGAAACCCCGAGGAAATAAGCAATCCTAGAGTTGACCAATCTTGCTTGTCTAGGCCTGACCCCCCAGCTATGCTAAAGCCTAAGGAAACTCCTAGAACCTTGTATGAGATACCAATCTTGCTTGTCTAGGCCTGACCCCCCAGTTATGCTAAATCCTAGGGAAACTCCTAGAACCTTGCATGAGATAGCAACTGAGCAAGCCCTCATTGAACATAGAAGTGTCGCAGAATGCTTAACTGAGTTGGATGCTAAGCTCAAAGTGTTCGCACATGTCTACGTCCTTGTAGATATGGGTGTATTCCCTAGGGAGCAGCTTGAAGAATACTTGCCATTTACCCTATCCTGGGAATAGCAAGAACATCTTGACGAGCACTGTGACAGGCTCCTGCATGAACGCATGCAACTCATCTTTGACGAGAAAGCCGACAAACTACACTTAACTGTGACATTCAATGATGTGCTCTGCCAACCAAATCTCTTAGAGGTAGAGCAACTAAAGTGAAAATTTGAGGGTCAAAGTCAATTTGAAAAACGTTGGTTTGAAAACCGCATTACAATGGCCGAACTGGGAGCCCAGATTATGATAGTCTTAGAGGAACAATTTGTCAAGATTGTGGGAGAGAAGGAAGGAGTCTCACTTGAAGCTTTCTTGCTTGCACAATGGGGGAATACACACAAGGGTGGAGGCTGAAAACAGTTTTCCTCTTCTTAGTTGTGTAAGCCAAAAGAACTCAAAAACAAAGAAATAGAAGAACCCTATATATGGGTCTCAAATCAAACTCAACTAACTAAGGTGGCATACTAACTGAGCCACGAACTAGAGTAGATAAGGATAGCTATCATGTAGCTATTATTCATGGGCGGTGTACCAACCGCATCTGCAACTGACACGTCGGTGACATAAATACACAACGGTCACCCTGGCGTATCACGAGTGGAGCTCGATATCTCAACACTCCCCCTCAAGATCAATCCCAATTCCTGCACACCAAGCAAGTCTCTGAACTTGCGCAGCTTCTCTGCGCCCAATGCCTTCGTGAATATGTCAGCTACCTGATCCTCTGTGCTGACATAAACTAGATCAATAAGACCTAGTAAAACCCTCTCTCGCACATAGTGATAATGCACCTCAATGTGCTTTGTTCTAGCATGATAGACTGGGTTATTTGCCAAGTGTATACTACTCATGTTGTCACAATAAATGACAACTGGCCCATCTGTAGACTGATGCATATCATAAAGTAGCTTATGCAACCAAGCTACCTCACATGCAGCCATTGCTGCACTTCTGTACTCAGCCTCTGTGCTCGACAAGGCAACTGTAGGCTGTTTCTTGCTACTCCAAGTGACTGCAGCACTCCCAAAAGAGAACACATATCCACTGGTAGATCGTCTATCAGAAATACTACCAGTCCAATCAGCATCAGTGTATCCATGCAACTGTATCTGAACCCCTGTCTCATAAAATAGTCCATAGTGCAATGTGGACTTCACATACCTGAGTATGCGTCTAGCCGCATCCAAATGTGGTTTCCTTGGAGCCTGCATAAACTGACTTACCAATCCAACAGCATAGCTCAAATCTGGCCTGGTAATAGTCATATAAATCAAACTTCCTACTATGCGTCTGTACATAGTAGGGTCTTCTAGAAGCTCACCTGCATCTGTGCTCAGCTTCACATTCTGCTCCAAAGGAACTGAAATAGGCTTACAGCCTGTCATCCCATATTTGGACAGCATGTCCAATCCATACTACCTCTGCAAGAGCTGTATCCCACTTGGTGATCTAATCACCTCAATGCCCAAGAAATAACGCAGCTCTCCCAAATCCTTCATCTCAAACTTCTGCTTCAATAGCACTTTCACATGAAGGATATCTTCATCACTGTCACCTGTCATAATCAAATCATCAACATAAATGACAAGTAGCATAATACCTTTCTCTGTTTTTCTCACATAAAGTGAGAAATCTGCCTTGGAAATCTGAAAGCCAATAGTGACAAGATACTGTCCTATCTTGTCAGACCATGCTCTAGGTGCTTGCTTCAAGCCATACAAGGCTTTTTTCAACCTGCAAACAAACTCAGGATGAACAGCATGCACATAACCTGGTGGCTGCTCCATATAGACCTCTTCTTGCAAATCACCATGCAAGAAAGCATTCTTTACATCCATCTGGTGCATCTACATCATCAATCACATTTACTGGTTTATACCAGCTACTCATCTCATCAAAAACAACATCTCTGCTCACTGTCAACTTACGAGTAGAAGGGTTATAGCATCTATACCCTTTTTGCTGCAGAGAGTAACCAATAAAGATGCACTTCTCAGCTTTTGGATCCAACTTGGATCTCAACTCATTTGGCACATGTACATAGGCAATGCAACCAAAATTTTTAAAATGAGAAATATCTGGTTTCCTACCAGTATACCTCTCCTCTGGAGTCATTCCATGTATTGCTGCAGTGGGAGTCCTGTTCATTATGTAGACTGCTGTAGCAACTGCTTCAGCCCAATAAAAATCTGGCAAGTCTTTTTCATTGAGCATGGCACGAGATACCTCTCCAATATGCCTGTTTTTCCTTTCTGCAATTCCATTTTGTTGTGGGGTATGACTGCATGAATATTGCTGCTTTATGCCATGCTCCTGCAGGAACCTTGTAAACTCATTTGAGAGATACTCTCCCCCTCCATCTGACCTTAGGCATTTTATTTGCATGCCTGTTTCTTTTTCAACCATAGCTTTAAGAGTTTTGAAATGCCCAAAAACTTCACTTTTCTTTTTCATAAAATACACCCAAACTTTTCTACTATAGTCATCAATAAAACTGACAAAATAATGATAGCCTCCAAGAGATGCAGCTTTAGTAGTCCACACATCAGAGTGGATTAATTCCAATGGCTTCTTACTCTCTTGAACATGTCTAGGAAATGGTTTCCTTGCCTGTTTTCCAAACTGACAGGCTTCACATACCTTATGCATTTCTGCAACCTTGAATTTGAGCAATCCTGCAACAATATTTTGGGCCTGCATTGATTTAAGTCGGTATACATTAACATGACCAATGCGTTTAGGCCAGATATCAATATCTGCAACTACACCAGTCCCATGTGCAAACATTGCTGCACTCAATTCAGACATGTCTGCATCCAATGTAAACATTCTGCCCTTCTTCTTTCCTTTTGCTATCAAGCGACCTTTATTTTTCATATCCTCAACAAAGCATCCATGAGGATTAAATCTGACCTGCAAGCCCTGCTCAACCATTTGACCAACAGAAACCAGATTCTTGGTGATATTGGGAACATGAAATACATCGGACATGTATTTCTTTTTCCCATCTTGCATAGACAAAGGAATTTTTCCAATCTGCACAATAGGATGTGCAGTATCA
Organism: Lygodium microphyllum; assembly: GCF_053477565.2. NCBI lineage: Eukaryota > Viridiplantae > Streptophyta > Polypodiopsida > Schizaeales > Lygodiaceae > Lygodium > Lygodium microphyllum. The sequence goes on along the minus strand of NC_141147.1, from coordinate 15,510,796 downwards.
TCACCAGTCTCCACAAATCCTGGTTTTTCCATTTTCCCTGCATCCTCCATCCATTTTGCATGACCTGTCATGTAGTTTGATGCACTTGAGTCAACATATCATACATCGTTGCTTTCTTCTACACTTGTTACAGAATTGTTTATGTGCTGCATCATAAATAGATACTCATTTCTGTCATCACCCTGTCTACTAGAAGACGCATAATTTCCTTGTTGCAGTTTTCCATTCATGATGTCATTCTACTTTCTATAGCAGTCTTTAGCCATATGACCCATTTTACCACAATAGTAGCATTCAACATTACTGTTTGCATTTTGGCCTCTTTGCCATCCACCACGACCTCTTTGGCTCCCCCTGCCTCTAGAGTTACCACGTCCTCCTCCATAGGACTGGTTTTCTTGAGTTTGCTGCATATTCTGATTTCTACCACGGCCTCCAAATCGGCCTCCTCTACCTCTGCCTCTACCTCTTCCAGCATTTGAGTAGAAGACAGCTTCTTTTGAAGTTCCTCCTGAAGAAGATGCACCACCATTTCTTTGCTCCTCAGAAATTAGAAGAGCAATCAGCTCCTCAAAATCAGGAAATCTTTCACGAACTGAAATGGATGTCCGAAACTGTGCATAATCCTTTCCTAGACCATTCAAGGTCACAGAAACTAAATCATCATCTTCCACTGGCGACCCAATGGAAGCAAGTGCATCTGCAATCTTCTTCACCTTCATGTGGTAGTCATTGATGCTCATATTTTCTCTTTGCACATTATGCAACTCTTGCTTGAGCTGCATTTTCCTGGCTTGCGTATTTGTGCTATACATTTTTGACAAAGTATCCCATGCCTCCTTTGGCATACTTGCATCCTGAATATGCACAATCATAGAGTCTGAAATGCTGATAGACAGCCAGTACATAACTTTCCTGGCTCTCTCATGCCATGCTTTAAATGCCTGCATTTGCTGTTGATTGGGAACATCAGGAAGAACTGGTTCTTCTTCATTTCCTGCAACAAATTCCCAATATCCTTTTCCCATAAGGAAATTCGTCATTCTAAACTTCCATGCTTGGAAGTTGTTCTTGTCAAGCTTTTCAATGACAATCTGTGAAAGAGAATCAGATGCCATTACAGAACACTGCAAAAAATTATGTCACTGCAAAAAACACAGCTTCACCCTCACAAGGGAAAATCTGCAAAACTGGCGAAAGTGGTATTTGACCACACAGTCACTTCCTAGTGACGATTTTGCATCAACAGGCAACAGTGATAATTCCGTAACTCCCAATATCTCTACGCACAAGCATACGATGCAATTTCTACAATAACTTTTCACCGACCTGTAGAACAATGGCTGCACAACATAAAACTGGGCCTTTTCCTGAGTGCGTGCAGAAAACTTCCGCCTCCAAAACAGACCCCGAAATGGCCTCAAATCAAAAAAACAAGGTCGCCAAGGGCTAAACCCCCTCCCGCAGCAAATACTGCCCTCTTGCTTCACCGCGAAGGGCGTCTCAACCTGAGACAATGCACTCTTGCAATTTTCGGCTGTGCTACCTACAGAGATCTGCTCCCAAAACAGAGAATGAAAGAAACACTGCTCCTCTTACCAAATCACCGCGAGCTTGGCTTGCTTTCTTGAGCTCCTTACCGCGAACAAGGCTCTGATACCATGTCAAGATTGTGGGAGAGAAGGAAGGAGTCTCACTTGAAGCTTTCTTGCTTGCACAATGGGGGAATACACACAAGGGTGGAGGGTGAAAACAGTTTTCCTCTTCTTAGTTGTGTAAGCCAAAAGAACTCAAATACAAAGAAATAGAAGAACCCTATATATGGGTCTCAAACCAAACTCAACTAACTAAGGTGGCATACTAACTGAGCCACGAACTAGAGTAGATAAGGATAGCTATCATGTAGCTATTATTCATGGGCGGTGTACCAACCGCATTTGCAACTAACACGTCGGTGACATAAATACACAACGGTCACCCTGGCGTATCACGAGTGGAGCTCGATATCTCAACACAATTGGCCAAATGGCAGTCTCAAAGAGACCCAACCTATGTGGCACCAACTTCCTTTCGAGTGCTGACTTCCATTTAGGGTATGGACTTCGTCAAAACTGGCCAAGAAAACTCTCTAATTGATAAGGTTCTCATAACTGAGGAGGAGCTACATGTTGTGAGTAGGCTCGGACAAGGTACCATGCTACTCGATGTTGCAAAATATCTATTGTTATTGAGTAAGCTGCCACGAGTACTGGATGCGTATGCCACACTCTAGTATAATCCTGAGTTCTACAACTAGTCTTTATCTTCATGAAGCAACGTGGATGCATAAATTGTATATAAATGAACAATGTGTTTTCTGACTGTGAATAAATAATACCCAAGCAAGCACACACACAAGCAATTATACTCAAGCGTAGAGAGAAAAGTTTGGGTTTGACACGCTGAGCTTCTAGGGTCCTTCTCTCACCACATATCTAGTAGTCATGTGACAGTTCCCACCTCTAGGTAAAGGACAGATAGTCCTCATGACCGCCATGGGAAGCCCTGACGAATACCTTTGAGGGTGTACATGGGGCACCATTCCTTTTTACGGGCTCTCCCTCTGCTTTCGAACTCCCCTTTCGAAAACGAGTCCTACCCCAATTCATCACAACCAGTCCGTGTGATTTGGGGTGAGCAATGATCTACTACTGGCTGGAATATGCCTCACGGTTGAAGCAGGACAAATATTATCATAGTGGCCATCCCTCTACAATGACTACTATGCGCTTGATGATCTACTGGTTATTCCCTATCGTGTGAATAATTCCATCCTGCCTCAAGGGCTAACCCTTGGTTCACTTTTTGCAGGTTTCCTCACAGTAGTCGTCATGGAGCACCCAATGCAGCTGGCCTACAAGGATGCTATCCATCATTGGAGGGAGCATACGGCACAAGCTTCTCTGCCAAAGCGCTATGTGTCTACCCTCTTAAGAGGTACGCACCAAAAAGAGGCCCTAAGTGACATCGCCTCGGACGTAAGCCAAAAACTTCCTAGGCCAGGAAAATGAAGGCTCAAGGGAACGCCCGGGGGGTGGCAACCCAGATCGTGCAGACCTGCACTAGATGCTCGAGCACCGAATGCTCGAAAGAGGAGATGGCAGCTAGAAACAAGAGGGAATTTGATGAATTATTTAAAAGCATTCTTGAAACAACTGCGGCCAGGGACTATACCATTCAGGTCCCGGCCGATATCTTCCCTGCTCGACCTAATGGGAGCCCCTCACTAGCACAACCCCAGTCACCTGCCCACCCGAACTCACCTCGCCTCATACAAATAGAATAGCCCCTATGTTGTATAAGCTGCTTAACAAAGGCCATATTGACATAACTTTTTGTCCTTAAGTGGTTAAAGAGGCAAACTTCCCCCAACTGTACAAACCTCCCTTACTACTAATACATGGCATGTCTTTAACAAGAGCCGATGAGATGCATCACAGTCAACACCATAGGATTTAGATGAAGTGATATCTTTTTGCATTGCATATGTTCATCATAATTGATGCATGTGATTTGCATATACTCTCACGAAGCGTCAAGTGGATGTAGGGCAACACATGTCTTCATAACGAAAGTGTTTAGGGCCCAAGTCACCACAAGACCACCAACCTCACAAGGAGCCATGACAGAAGCCTCACTACCGAAAGTGAAAATTACCCTTGCAAATTGCCGACATTGCATGATCCAAAAGCAGGATCAGGAGCCACTCTCTCTTTCTGGGTTAAACTCTACACTTGGCACTCATGGTAGCTGTTACCTCAATTGTACCAACATCACATGGTACAAAGAGGTTTGCAAAATCTCCAATGTATCTCCCCATCCCAACAATTGTTTCTCTAGCAACGAGGCTAGTAACACAATCATTTTTGTAATATCCATTTTTCACAGCCTTTGGATCTCCACATTTCTCAATCCAAATGAAAGGCTGATAGCCTCAAAATACTGCAATGGTTGCATTCATTTTATCCACAAAAAAAAAACCAAAACAAAGAGAGAGAGAGAGAGAGAGAGAAGAAAAGAAAATTTTAAAAAACACAAAGAAAAAAAGAGAAAAAAAAGAAAAGAAGCACCTACGATCACAGCACAGCACCTAGGGGTCCTCAAATTAGGTACATCCACTGACCTTGGTCGGCTGGCTCTGTCCCTAGTCCCCTAGCCCTTTAACATCACCCATAATTTTTCACGGCACATCAAGGGCAGGACATATCTAGGGAGCTTGTCTTGCCTATGGTTAGACCTGTCACGCTGAACCATATTTGCATAATTATTTTTTGCACTCCATCTCAGTGCCATTGCATTCAAAAGTGGTAAGCAAGGCATGGAAGACCATAGAAAGTGCATTGTACTCTTCAACCACTACAAGTAGCCACCAGTTACCAAAGCGAAGGCATCAATGAGCTCAATTATACTACATCGTGTTGTCAAAATCACAAATGATGTCTCAAGAAGCCTTCAAGTGTACTTCTCCTCAGCATCGACAAAATTTTCCACCTCATCGAACCCTTGCTTCACCCACCCATTGCTACGAGGAACCATACTAGCGGCCTTCTAACTATGTAATATCTAAGTATGCACGTGCACTCATATAATATCTGCACCGCAATATATACACAATTTGGGTCCTCAAGTGTAGGACAATACTCTCAGCCTTCTTAGAGTTCGACCTATCTCCCAAATTAATCAAACCACGTCTTGTGCACGATAAGAAGACTAGCACCACCCCCCAGGGAGAGACCACATATGAGAGGGTTTTTAATAGCAGGTATTGAAAGATCCAACAAATGTGCCGTCAGCTCTTCATCAACACTCAACGTTGAATTCTTATCCTTCATCAACATGCACGCCCACCAAAGAATCAGCACGTGCAGATTCCCCAAAAAACAACACCTGTGCTAGCCCTCAGTGCAATTCCCAACAGAGAACAACCCTATCACCAACTCCGACAACCCTATCACTAGCCAACCAGGCCAACAACATGTCCCCAACGACCTTCATCCACACCAATACCTCCAAGGTAAACCATAGATGTCCCTTCTGCCCATGTCTTCGGTGCATGCCAAAGCTTGCTACCTACGACGATGAGTGCCATGCGACTGGCACTCGTTTAGGAGGGGGGTAATGTTAACCCTCAAAACCCTCAAATGAACAAGGTGGAAAAGCTGGAAAATCTAAAGCAGGAGACAAGGCCAAGGCAAAAGTGAAACAAAAGATGAAGGTGCGTCAAGAAGAATTTGGAAACATAAAAAGTGTAGAAAAGTCCTAAATCAAGGAGAAAGGCGCACGAGAAAAAGCGCAAGTCAATACTTTTGTAAAAAAGGCGCAGGGTGCACCATGATTTATTTTAAGAGTCCCGGGCTCTCATCTGTGCAATTTGTAAAGGTAGATGGGCAGTAGGAAGGAAGCTAGGAAGATAGGAGGACAATGGGAAAAAGGGCCTAGGCCACGGCTGGCCATGTAAAAAAGGGGATAAGGGGATGACCACCCAAAAGGGATTTGGGGTTTTGTATATAAAGTTGAAAAGTGATTGAGAATCTCATTCTTGTGTGTGACCAAAATTGGCACTCCTCCTCCTCCTCCTCCTCCTCCTCTTCTTCTTCTTCTTCTTCTTCTTCTTCTTCTTCTTCTTCTTCTTCTTCTTCTTCTTCTTTTTGCTTGAGCTTGTGCTTGAGAGAGGGAGTGTGAGGGAGTAAGCATGTGAGGGTGAGGGACCGGGGAGGAGAAGCTCTCCATCTTCTCCTGTCTTCTTCTCTTCTCTTCTCTTCTCTTATCTTGCTCGTGGAAATGGAGCTTGGAGCATGGAGCTTGAGGATGGAGCTTGCTTAAAGTTTGCACTTGGATCGTGGAGCTACCGGAGTGCTCGAGAGAGGAGGTAACTCGATCGGGCATGGAGGTAAGTTGACTACACCCATAGAGATGGATGGTACATTGACTATGTGAGAGGTAGCCATTAGTGCTCGGCTTGGAACGCTTGAAGCAATAAGCAATATGTGAGTCTCGGCGGTTGATCGCCACCACAAAAAGACTTTCCAAACAAGACATACTTATATACAAATAGAGTAATTTTTCAAGGTCACAAAGGCACAATTCTTGTCAACCACTTGCAAATACTTATACCTTTCAAGCCATCAACATAGGTCATAGCCTAGCCTTGGGATGGATTGCTTACTTTGAGCTAGCAAATTAATGCAGTCATAAAACTAAACTAATTGTATACATGATTGACAACTCACAATAGCAATCGTCATTTGTGTATGAATGCAACCTAAATCTCCTTGTTGGCATTTGAAGGTTCTTTCCCCCATTACCAAGAAGAACCTTCCACCCAATTGGAATATTTTAGTGAGGTAGTTATTGTTTTGGTTGATAGAAAGTAGCAAAGTATGGATACAGAGTAGCACTTTTTTAATGAGGTTAGAAAGTGTAGTGTATAATGTCTCTTAAGAGATGATGTTAGCTCTTTACAAGCAACTTGATGACTAGCTTGGAAGGGTTAGTCTTTTTCCCTACTAGAAAAAAATAGCATCCATGTCATTGTTCACTTGGGACATTTGAAACACTCAAAATCCAAAACCATTTCTTCTCTTTCCAAAAACAATCTAAATCTTGCAAAGCCACACTGCTTTGGATAATAGGGCTCTTATGATTGCCTATATCCTATAAGACTATTCATTATTCATATTACCTATATCTCCAAGCAAAGCTTGCTTCTAGCTTAAGGTGTATATTTTATTAATGTGTTAAAAATAATATATATATAACATATATATATAACATCCTTAAAGAGATTATGTCAAATTTATAGGTAGTCACTTGACCAGCTTGAAAGAGCTAGTCTTTTTCCTTACCATACCAAAAAGAGCATACATATCATGTTGTCTTGGGACATTAAACAAATAAAAACCTCTTTCTCTTATTAAAAAAGAAAATATTTTTTCAAAGCCACACCACTTTGCAAAATAGGGCCCTTATGATTTCTTGAATTTTGTGTGACTCTTCATCCATATTGCCTAGATCTCCAAGAAAAGCTTGCTTCAAGCTTAAGCTTGATGCATTCCAATTCTTTCCATAGGTATCATAAGCATGTGCCAAAAAGTTTTAACTCCTTGGGAATTCTAGAACAAATGTTTAATAGTTTCCTCGAATCTTTGGCAAAAATGGAAAAATGGAGAAGTGTCCAAAATCTCTTGAAGCTTTGCTTTCAAGTTTTATATGTACCTTAAGATCTATCTTCTTCTAGCATATTTTCTACTCTTGAGTACACCATCGTGCCTACTAGTTTTATAAATTGACCCTTTCAAAGCACCTCCCCTTGTATCCCAAGTAGTAATAAGCCACTCCTCTTTTTCTTTGAGAGTGTTTTTTAATACAAATTCAATTAACTCATTTGCAATCTAATTGCTAATTGACTTAAAACTTAAGAATGCCCTATCCCATGCATCCTTCCATCTAGAAATCCCTTTCTTGTTTATTATTTGCCTCTTATTCAATACCTTAATAAGTAGTATAAATTGTATACCACATGTAAGAGCCTTTTCCATCAATTTGTATGGGAGATTTGACATATACAATTGTTGGTTGAAAATGTCTTGGCTTTCTCTTTAATTCATTCTTTAGGACCACCTTGATTAGCCCTTGGTTCTCCCCATGACATATTGAACCAACACATGAATGAGTTGATTATAAACATGCAAAAATCATCTCCATGAGAATTCCACAATTCCACATAGAAGTCAATTAGAAATACATCACACCTCAACATTTGATATTTTCTCACCTTGATAAGAGAGCAAAATTTCCTTCTTCCTTTGTAAAGGGCCTATACAAAAGTATTGCAAAATCACTATTGATATAAATATGGATTGGTTGATCTGAATTAGACATGCTATAGCTCAACATAAAGCTCTCTTTAAGTACTTTCAGTCCATATGACTTATGAATATCTAACATTAATTCATCATTAAATGTAGCCCCAAACAAATATCTATTTTGCAGTGAAAGAAAGCCCACTAGTTAGCATGATATTGTCTCAAAATTCTTGAAGATAAGGACATCATTCCCAAAGTAATGCTGGTCCATACAGAGAATTAAGTCTAGCCCTTAGCCTCCTAGGTCAAAAGGAAAGGTGACATCCCATCCATGCATTAAAACCATGATCACCAAATCATAGCCTGATGATATCATCAGTCATGAAATAATATGCATGTATTTGTGAATCCACAAAATCATAAGCAACTAAGTCAAACAGGAGCCCATGGTCATGGTCTTCCTCATCAGAAGTTTCATAGGCTGCAACTTCCATTTGATCAACATTGAAATTTTCTCTAGCATGACTACCTTCATCCTCTTCATCTAATGAATATGCAAGTATCACAAATGTCTTTGCAATCTTTGCTTTTCCATGTCATTGTGATTGGAATACATCGATTCAGCACATCTATAACATAACCCGTGAGCATGTAATTCTTTGATCTGATCACTAATTAATTGTCGAGCTTTACAAGTTTTGGACATAATGTTTCCCACATCATCATTATATAGATCATCAATAGAATAACCATATTGTTATCCATGGTACTCATGAGAAGTATGTGGCTGAGAAGGAAATAAATGCTACTCATAGTCATATTTCTATTGCCCATATAGATAATGGTGTCCATAAGAGAGTGATTGGCTATACTCATTGTTGTACATATTTAGCAATGATTACAATAAGTCTTATTGAGCTATTGCATCAACCATAGCAATTGATACAACCAACATATGCTTGTCATGTACATGCACTAAACCCTCTTGCAGAACAACATTACCATAAAGATTGATGAGAGCTTCCAAGATGCATGGTTGTACCGACTAATCCATATGAGATGTCAAATGTTGGGCAAGTGCTTATTCTATGCGAAATGCATCTACAACTTTAGCTGCCATCATGGTTGCATCAAAATCCCTAAGTGCATATGCCAATATATCAATCATGTCAACCATGTGAACAACTGGCTTGCTGAATTCCATTTCTTGAATGATACTCATAATATTGCTATTGCTCATTTCTTGATTTTTTGGTCCACCCCCAAGTGCAACACCAACCAATGCATCGGGGTGTGTAAGTCCTTGAAAATTAGTCAATGCATTAGGGTATGTAAGATCCTGGAAACCTTGATTCACTAGGAAACCCATTCCTGATTATTGTGTATGTTACTATTGCATATTATATGCAAGTTGCTCTTTGCACAATATATGAAGAAGAAAACTTGCACCCTCTTAGCTAAGTACCAACATATGGAGGCATGGCCATAGGAGGCTTGGAATATACATCACTTCTTTGACTTAAATCTTGAATCACTTTTACTACTACTGCTATTACTTGACTTAGTTCAGCTACTATTGTTGCTATTTTCTTGCCCAGTTTTATTACTACTGCTACCTGCTTGACTCAGTTCTACTAAGCCACACAACCATGCATAATAGCAACTAACTGCTAGAATCTCCTTGCATGACAATGCAAATTCTAGTAATAAGCCTTGGTGCCAAGATTGCTTGAACCCCTTGAACTCAGTGGATAATAAGGCTCAATGTCTATGGAAGTGCATGGATTGCTGCATCCAAATGGTCTTGAATCTGAAGTACTAATGGCTTGTTAGAGGATACAACTCAGTTGAGTGAATTGGAAAAATAGCTTGATGGCTTATAGAGGAATTAAATCTAGACTTTACCTAATCTGCCACATTGACATCATACTCTCCTTAACACAAACTTGAATTCTCACTACAATACTCAGCATGCAAGTTAGCCAATACATGACCAAGTGCACTTGCTATTCAACTATCAAGGGCTCATGAGCTTTCCTAGGAGAGCATAGATAGGTTCTTGAGCTCTGTCAAACTCAATGGAATCTCCATTGATATCAGAATCCTTTTTCTTTTCTCTTGACCACCCAAGGTTGCATTTTAGTGGTTCAAACCATTCTTATGTATCAAAAATCTACCTGTTGAGAGACTGAGATTTCAAACTAGAAAAATCTGCCTATGAGAGACTAAGATTTCAAACCAGTCTTCTATATGAATCCCAGTACAAATTAGTAATAATCAACACTATCATACAAATTCAGCAGCATCCAATCTCCCTAACCTTTACTTTGTGATGTATGAACTCCTTCACAAAAGCTACTCCCTTGTCTAACACAGTCACTATCAGTTTGTCAAATGAGTTGCATGTTGTTGTAGAGTACAAAATGTTGGGGATAAAGGCGCCTCTGCCCAACCGCCCGTGTATTACTACATTGACAATATTTGCCACTGCACACTACAGGTGGCGGGCGCCCGTCACTGTCACTTTATTCTTTATTCTTTTAGTGATAGTTTGAATAAAGGAAGGCCCGGTCACACATTGTGACTGTTGGAGTTCCCATTTGCTCTCTCTCTCTCTCTTTCTTGCTCTTGCTCTCCCGCCATAGCTCTTTCAAGCAAGCTTTGATCCTTCTCACCTTTCAACTGGTATCAGAGCATGGTTGCTGGAGCATTTCGACTTGGTTCATGACTCCTTCAGCTTCCTATTGATTACCTACACTCATTGGGTCTCCTTCCCGCTAGCCATAGCCGACTCTCCCGAGCTCCTATCACTCCCCAGCTTTCCAAGTACCTACATGGCCCCTTTGGGCACCCTCAGGACATTTGAACAAAGGTATTTCTTCATTTTCTTCAGGGTTTCATATAGTTATAGGTCTAGCAGTCTAAGAAGTGAAAGGAGGTAGCACCATTGAAGCTTCGGTGCTCCATATCTTGACATAGGCTTTACTGGGGCACCTCAAGCTTGTTGTGTGCCTTCTTTGGCACCCACTTGAGCTTCCTACCACTCTGCCTAACTCAAAAACGTGAGCAGATATCCTAGGCATATTTGTGCCATTTTTCCAGTTGCATTTACAGCATGTGATCAATTGTTTGATCTCCTCCAGCTCATTCTAGTCAATTGGCAGCAACCTCATTTGGGTACTATACACTTGGTTTATGCTATGGCATTTGATCTCAAGCCCTAGCATTGAGCATTGATGTGATTTAATTCAGGTTTGGGACTATTATATACAATTTACAGGCAGCCCACATTAGTGCTACATTAGCATTTTATGTTTGGACTACTTTGGCATTAACATTGTTTGCCCGGTTGTTGGTCTCGAATGCGCCCCGAATGCTAGGGAAATGTATGCCTATGATGTGAGATGATTTTGGGGCTGAATTTGCTCAGTCATTGACTATTTTACATAGTCCATAGGAAGCCCAAAATAGGTCATCCCCTTGTCATTACACTTTATGCTCATGTTACATAGTCATTTGATGCCCGATTATGCTCGGTTGGTGCCTATACAGATGGGAAAGTATGCCTATGTTTTGTCTATGGTTTTGATCTTGGATTGAGTGACTGTTTGCTCATTTTTGGACATTTATTTGTTGCTGGAATATTTAGAGCTGAAGCTCTTTTGCTTATGTTTGGATATGCCTATTCGGGCTATGTCTTGGATGTATACATTGATGTAGTGACTCTTGAGGATCGACATAGAGCTTGGATTTGCTCTCAAATCATTGGTTGAGCTTGAGATCACTTCACATAGCATTTGAATCTTCATCTTTGATGTACTTATGGCATATACTTTGCTTATGTCTAACCGGTCTTGACATGCTTGGCCTATGCCACTACTACATGCGTGTTACATTGTTTGGAGTTGGATGCTACTCAGCCTTGCTTTGGCTTGACATTTGATTTCCCAGAGCTTACTTTGGCTATTTCTCGACTTGACAGAGTTACAATTTGGATGTACGGATGCTACAAGGCTTATATGCTCATAAGGTGTTATTGATGCTTGATCTTGGATCTTCTAGCATTGGTGCTATCATATGCCCTTTTTGAGCTTCTTTTCTTGATATTTACAACTTTTGTGCCAATGGGAGCGTCTTGAGGCGGTTTATGCTACTTGAGCATTCAGATACTTAAGACTGGGATCTTCACTTGGATGTTGCATGGTTGATATGCCATGGTCCTCAAAGATGTACTTGGTCTGATTTGGGCTTTGCACTCCCTGAGCATACACCTATTTATGTCAGGTCTTGCCAGTGTTGTGTACACTTTGCCCTATTACACAGGGGGTGTGCCAGCTTACTGATGGATTCATTTGAAATTCTTGGGTGTTTTCTCGATGTTCGTATGACTATCACATGCTGATTTATGCCCGCTTGATGATGTTATGCTTTGGCAGTTAGTGGTTGATTGGTGCATTCATTTTGCCTACAGTTTGCTCTCATTGTACCTAACTGTAATTTATTACAACATGTAGTTATGCATGGATTGGCGTGGAATTTTCATGTTGAATCATCCTGATTTTATGTACTTTTGATGGTACTTGGTGGCAATATCATTAGTTATCAGTTCGTGGTCATTTTGCCTTAGTTTTAGTGGCATTTTAGCTATTTACAGCAGAAAACAACAAGTAGTTTTGAACTGTCTGCACCATTTTGGACTGCAGTATGGCATCTTCTTCCACTAATAGTGCTATCTTCAACATCACTAAGCTTGATGCTATGAATTATGCCTATTGGAAGAGCCAAGTTTGGTAGGTATTGGTGCAAAAATCTAAGATCAAGCCACTAAGGATGCGTGGCGAGTAGCCTGAAAGTATGGCTGATGACAAATGGGATGAGCTTGATGAGTTATGCAAGTCCATCCTCATCTTGTCTCTCACTGAACAGGTGCATTACAATGTGGTTGAGGAAGCACAGAGTGTTTGACAGCTTTGGGATAAAATTAAGAACCTCTATGACAAGAAAAGTCCAGATTTTTAGATGTATTAGCTGAAGCAGCTTATGGACCTGCGCATGCAGGAGAATATGACAATGTCTGCTCATTTGAGCCAGTTCTATGTTATTCTTAAGAACTTGACTTCACAGGGCATTACCTTTAATGATGAGGTTACTCCATTGTTTTTGCTTGGGACTCTGAGTGAGTCATGGGATGTATTTCGCACTGCCTTACGTGCTCCTGCTACTATTTTGAACTTGCCTAATGTAGAGAGTGCTCTTCGATAGGAAGAGATCAACCATAAGAACTTGTATGCCTCTCATGTGTCACATACTTTGACTGTTAGAGGCAGAGATGGTAAGGGAAAGAATGACCGTGGGTATGGATATGGCAGAGAATCAGAGAAGTCTAGGTCTAAGTCGTGTGGTAAGTTACACAGAAAGTATCGTGGGAGAAATGCTAATGTGACATGTCATCATTGCGGTAAGAAGGGTCATATACACCCGCAGCGTCATGAGTTGCACAATGAGAAGTGCAAAGAGAAGTGCAAAGACAAAGTACAGGAAAAGTCCTCTGATCGCAACATTATGCCTGCGAAATCTAGTGTGAAAATTGAGGAGATAAATGTCATGCAGGCTGATGACTCCGATGGGGAGTACATACTTGTAGCTAGTTCTTGTGATGCTACGCCATTGACTGAGGTTCACTCTATGTATGCGCAATGCTAGCTTTTGGATTCTGGTGCTTCATTTCATGTTACACCATGCCGTGAGTGGTTCCATTCCTACTGTACTGTCTCTAGTTTAGTTCACTTGGGTGATGACAAGTCACTTGCTATTGTTGGCATTGGGGATGTATGGCTACACTTCTCTACTGGCAATACTTTTCTGTCAGGATGTGCATCATATACCTATGCTTACACGTAGTCTTATGTCTGTAGGGTAGCTCGATGATACTGAATTTCATATTTCATTTGGGGATTCTGCCTAGAAGATCATTGTGGCAGACTTGTGCTTGCTAGAGGTGCAAAGGCCATCAGTCTCTATCCTCTTGTAGTTGGTGGGTCCTCTGTTGGCCATGTTTTGTCAATCAGTTCCATCCCATATGTATCTATTTGGCATGCCCATTAGGGCCATATGTCCTTGAAGGGAATGAAAATGCTATTTGGTTTTTATAGTACTTATCGCCCCTTGACTATGCATGTTTTGATTCATGTGAGCATTGTCTTTATGGCCGACAGACTAGGAATACACATAAGAAGTCTGGTAGGACACGCATGAGTGAGCCCTTGGCATTGGTACATTCAGATGCCTATGGGCCTATGCCCTGTCAGTGCAAAGTATTTATGATGTTCATTGATGATTTTCCACATAAAGTCTCGGCTTACCCTATTCAGCTTAAGTCGGATGTCTTGGCTGTGTTTCAGAGATGGCTTGCATTGGTTAAGAACCAAACTATGCATAGGCTGAAATGCCTTAGGACCGACAATGGGGGAGAATATGTGTCACATGCCTTTGAGCAGCTATGTAATGGGAGGGGTATTAAGCATCAGTTGACCACCCCCTATATCCCACCCTAGAATGGTTTGGCTGAGTGGATGAATAGAACCATCTAGGAGCGTGTATGTAGTATGCTTAGCCATGCAAGTCTACCACAAATCTTTTGGGCTAAGGCAGTTAGTACAGCTATGCATGTCATCAATAGATCACATTCCAATTGTTTGAATTTCTAGGTTGCAGAGGAGGTATGGATTGGGAAACCTCCGTCTTATGTACATCTACGTGTCTTTGGATGTGAGGCATTCTACCATGTGCCCAAGGACAAGCGGACTAAGTTGGATCCTGAGAGTGTCAAATGCATTTTCCTTGGCTATGGAGATGCAGGCGAGATGGGTTACCACCTGTGGGATCCGCAGGCACGGAAATTCATCCGTAGTCATGATGTAGTCTTCCATGAAGACAAGATGCATAGGCATCCTGAGGAGGTGGTAGAGATACACAGGGTTATATTTCAGAATGAGGCACGTACTCCTGCACAACTAGTTGGATAGCCTACAACAGCAGTTGGTACACAAGGCCAGGGTGTTGAACAAGATGCTAAACATGCAACAGAGCCTGCAATGAGACGATCTACTAGAGCTAGACATCCACCTGATAGATTTGAGCCCTCGATGCATTATGTCTTGGTTACAGATGTAGGAGAGCCTCTCACCTATGATGAGGCTATACTAGGGGGTGACAGCCACTCTCGAGAGATGGCTATGTAGTCTGAGATGAACTCCTTGCATAAGAATATGACTTGGGATTTGGTTTCCTTGCATACTGGCAAGAAGGCTCTGCCATGCAAGTGGGTGTACAAGCTAAAAAGTACTCCTGGACACCCAAAGACGGCTTATAAGGCAAGACTTATTGCTAAGGGTTTTAAGTAGGAGCATGGAGTTGACTTTGATGAAGTCTTTTCTCCTGTAGTCAAGATAATCACCCTACGCTTGGTTTTGGCCTTAGTCGCATAGCTTGACTTGGGCATATATCACATAGATACCAAGACTACATTCTTGCATGGGGATTTGTATGATGAGATATACATGGAGCAATCTAAGGGCTTTGTAGAACATGGCAGGGAGCACCTAGTGTGCAAGTTGAAGAAAAGTCTTTATGGCTTGAAGTAGACACCTAGGGAGTGGTATCATAAGTTTGATGCCTTTATGTAGTCACAGGGCTACAGTAGGAGTGCTATGGATCCGTGTCTTTACACGAAGATAGCCCGTGATGGCTCATTGCTTATTTTGGTACTTTATGTGGATGATATGCTGATAGCAAGGAAAGCTCATGATGAGCTGTATGCTCTTAAATCTCAGTTGAAGAAGAGCTTTAAGATAAAGGATTTGGAACATACCTCTCACATTCTTGGTATGCGCATTAAGCGCGACCGACATCAGAGAGTACTCTACCTCTCACATAAGGAGTACATTCATAAAATCCTTGAGCGTTTTCACATGCAGGACGTGAAGCCTATATTGGTTGTCCATTATCTTCTTATGTGAAGGTCTCACATGCTGATTGTCCGCAGACCGATGAGCAAAGGGCCGAGATGGCCAAGTTCCCTTATGCATCAGTTGTGGACAGTTTTATGTATGCCATGATAGCCACTCGTCCAGATATTGCCTTTGTAGTTGGTGTTGTGACACGCTATATGGCTACACCTGGCAAGAAGCATTGGGATGCCATAAAGGGTATCATGAGATACCTGAAAGGCACAACAGATATGTGTATTTCCTATGGTAGGCAAGATACATGAGTTGTGGGGTACATAGACTCCGATTATGCTGGACATACAGATAGTAGGAAGTCCACATCTGGCTATGTATTCACCTATGCTAGAGGTGCTATCTCTTGGATGTCCAGGGTTCAGAAGTGTATGGCTCTCTCTACCACTGAGACCAAGTATGTTGCAATCACTGAGGCTTGCAAGGAGGCCATTTGGTTCATGATCTTGGGATTGATTCTATACTTATACTGCATTCGGATTCTATGAGTGCTATTCAGCTAGCCAAGAATCCAGTCTTCCATGCCAAGATGAAACACATTGAGGTGAGGTATCACTTCATATGTGGGATTATGGAGGACAATTCTGTTGATCTTGTCAAGATCTCCAGTGACGATAATCTTGCATATCTACTCATGAAAAGCCTCACTACTGAGCACTTTGCCTTCCTCAAGAGATTGATAGGCATTGGATGAGATGATGTTTTTCCTCATCCTGTTGTACATGTGTACATTGTATTGTCTTTTCTTTTTCTTTTCGCTTCTCACAGGAGCAAATTCACATTTAAGTGGGAGGTTGTTAGGGATAAAGGCGCCTCTACCTAGCCGCCTTGTATTACTACACTGATAGTACCCACCACTGCACAGTGCAGGTAGTGGACGCCCGTCACTATTACTTTATTTTTTATTCTTTTAGTGACAATTTGAATAAAGGAAGGCCCGGTCACACATTGTGACTGTTGGAGTTCCCATTTGCTCTCTCTCTCTTTCTTGCTCTTGCTCTCCTACCATAACTCTTTCAAGCAAGCTTCGATCCTTCTCACCTTTCACAAAATTGTAGAAATCTGTTACATTAGGTTTTAGCCTGCACTTCAAGTAGATCAATTTGTAGCTTGCATATTTTAGGAAGTCAACTAATCATCACCACTTGTGAATGCTTTCAAGCAAACATTCTTTGTGCTAATAACTACAAATGTATGGACTCAAATGTTGTAGCCCGACAGTGATAAGGATGTATGGACTCAAATGTTATAGCCTGATAGTGATAAGATTGATACACACCAATTCACCTCACTAAAGTGGACTCCATTGTCAATGAAGGGATGCAAAATAATGAGCTTCTATTAACAAAGTTCAAGGAGTGCAATGCATCCATTGGATCAGATATTGAGAATGGTTGCTCTAATATCAGAATGCATGGAAGATTGTGTCTGAACAATGATAAAAGTGCTAGTAAAACATTACTGTTGAGCTGCTCAAGCCAATCTAGTGCTTTGATAAACTTCCAAATATGTCACAACTCTAGTATGCTAGACATTGAGAATCTTGTTAGATGTCTCAACAAGAAGTATATGAAAGATAAGTCAACTTGTACCACACCAAAGAGAAGGAAATTGAAGTGCCTAGCAAGGGCTCAATAGAAGCCTTGTGATGCCCAGAAGTCCAAAAGATGCTTCTCAAGTTTCAAGAAGCAAGCAATCAAGGAAAAGGCACTTGAAGAGCTCTCTGATTTGTAGGAGAAAGTAGAGAGTAAGCTCAAGGAGGTAGAGCTTTTGCTGGAAAACAAGAACCCCCAATAGAAGCCATCCTTGCTCCCTTTGAGGCAAAATTGAAGATCTCATGGCAAGAGGCTGCAAAACTGAAGGACAATAATAGGGCTCTTAGTAGACTCACTCACCAAATCCAAAGAAGCCGCCCTTCTAGAGGCTGAAAGGACTGTCCAATTTGCAGAGGCAAAGGCTGCCATGGTAGATGACTTGTCATGACCAATGTAAGAGAGGCACAAGATGATGAACTTAAATGGAACAGGTAACAGTCCTTTGGTCCAGGCAGGGGATGATTCTCGCAATGATTGGTCTAGATTTGTTGGCAATGATAGTGATTTTTTGGAATCTTTCAAAACCAGTACTGCTGGTGAGAGTTTCCAAAGAGCCCATCGAAGCCAGTCATACAATGCTCTCCAATAACAGATGCCCTCACAGCTACATTCACTTTTTGCGAGAAACCTAGGGAGGTTTGCCCCATTGGCACATGCACATCTGATCTCAAGAAGAGGCAGCGTGAGCAGCTTTCTAGCGAGATTGATGGAAACGGAACTGAATCTACTAGTGTCAATGAATTTGATCATTGGTCAGAGAGGTTCCAATCCTTTAGTCTGTTCTAGCTAGGGAGGCAATACTTCTTATAAGAGAGGCAATATTGTTTTTCCATCTCCTGTCTGGGCCGTTTCATCACAGACAAACTCCTCAAGTCTGATCCATGGAAGCCGTTTCAGGAGTCTGTCAGGCAAAGCTCCCAGTTGGGCAAGGGCTAGTATTGAAAACAGGTTTGGACAGAGGTTGCAGCAGTCCGTGGTGGGATTCCGGGCTCATTTGAGAGAGTGTTGAATCCCCTGATGGGAGTGGCGAGGCTACTACAAATCCAAGTACTGTATTCCATTGCGGTGGGCCATCATCTCATCTTTAGCTCCAATCCCTAACAGCCGCAGCTCTACTGGTGGAAGCAGAACTATGCCACCGCCATCTGCCTTGGATCTTCTCCTAAATTTGTACCATCATCTGTGGGTATGCGTTCCGGCTCAGCAGCTCCTCACTTACCTTTGTTCCTGGAGCGGCAAGATGAAAGTGTAATGGCAACGCCTGTTCAGAGCATATTTGGGATTCCTTTCCGAGTTCTGCACATGTTACCAGCAAATGGAGAACATCGATAGAGATTCCTTTCTAAGATATTATCTACATTGGAGCATGCTGAGAGAAGTGAAGAGCTGAGTTATGAGGAGCTTGTAATGCTTGATCTAGCTCTCATCCATGGAGCTCTTGATGCTCATAACAGGCATAGTGACTTGCGCTTAGATGTTGATAACATGTCCTATGAGGACCTGCTTGCTTTAGAAGAAAGGATTGGCAATGTAAGTACGGGATTGAGTGCTGAAACCATCTCTCTGTGCTTGAGAGAGAGTAAATACTCTTCTTTCGATGCGATAGGTGCTGCCATCTCTCAAGAAAGTGATGTAGAAATGTGCCAGGAAGAATTTGTGGACGATGATGAACTTGCCATTGTTTCAACAGAATACCACGAGTAATGTATCGTTTGATCCACTATGTTCCACGCATTTCACCCAGCCTTCTGCCATTGCCAGGACTATGAGATCTGAATCGTGAGCAGCCATTTATATTCTGCAAAACTCTTAGCAAGTTGCTTCACCCAGGGTTGTTCAAAATAGCAGAGACTGCTGTAATGGCATGCTTTACTCCAGTGGTTGCATTCTTAAAGAAATGAAACTCTGAGAATCTTTAGGGTTTGGGAGGTAAAGAGAAGAAGAAGTCAAACTCTTTGGACTATGCAACCTCTGCCGATAAGGCAGCCTGTTCTTGTGGCAGATCTTGAGATAAGACTCAACAAAATGGTTATGGAGTTGATGCTTAGGAAGTGCAGAAGGCTTGTGGAAATGCCATTTGAATGATAGAACAAGCTCTCAACTGACAGGCCCGATTTCCTCCATGGAACCTTGAAGGAAGAATGAAAAAGAAAGAAACCTGATTCCCTAAAAAAGTAATAGCGATTAAGGTTTGCTCTAACTCTTGTAACCCTACTTTTTACCAAATACCTCCAAAATTTGTATGAATTTTGATGACAAGCTACTATTTTGGCCATCCACCGCCATATCTGTCCTTTCTTACTTTAAAGATATCCAAACTTGTCTTCCTCCAACCATAGGTGTCCCAGAAATTGCTGCTAGCCAGTGCCCATGTCTTGTACATGTGGTACTTGTTTGAAATAGGTTTTTATGATGAAAATTGGGATTGAATATGAAGAAAAAGAGAAGAAAATGGATCAAAGACCAATGCTCTAATACCACTTGTCAAGGAGAGAACTCGAGAGAGAGAAAGAGGAGAGAGAAGATTGCAGAAGAGAGAGATGGGATGCAATACAGAATGATGAGGAGAGAGAAATACTAGAAAAGGAGAGAGAAAAACAAAAAGAGAGAAAGACAGGGAAGAAGAAGAGAGATGGCTAGAAGCCATGAAAGGATAGGAGCAGCTAGAGAGAGAATGATAGTTATATTCTTATGTAAATTGATATCCTATACATGTGTCCTTTGCCCTTTTATATGCCCCTAATTCCACTCTTTACAAAAGTCCAAAAAAACACATTGAACTATTACAAATGCTAATCAAGAAAAATGTATGCATCTTCCTTGATGATGCTAATAGTTAGATGAGGCTCTTATGTGGCTCTAGCTTGAAGCTAGGAGGTGTACCTTTAAGGCCCTCCTTACATAGAATAACTTGCATAATTTTCAAACTTGGTAAGTTTCTAAAACATCTCCACAAAAAATGTTTTTGATTTATGAGGACAACCACTCCTTTTGTGCACATGTAAAAGTAGTCTAGTCAAGTGAAAGGTAGAGCAGGAGTGGAAGTAAGAGAGAAGCAAAAGCTATAGAGGTTCAAGTAAGATGATATGTGGAAACTTCAACAATCACAATGTGTGATGTACCTTTTTTTATTCTATTTTCATGTAAAGAATTAATAATAAAATGACAGTGATGGGTGGCAAGTATAAGTACATGTAGGTGGGCGATAAGTATAAGTACATGTAGGTGACTAGGCATCTAACTTATAAAATCTCCAAGAAAACCATGTCACATGTGGTCATATTTACAAATTTTTACTCACCTTGGGTACATAAAGCACCTGGCAATGAGTTGACTATTACTACCAACCATATGACAATAGCACCCCTAAGTGGCAAGACAAATATGGTAGCAGATCTCTTATATAAAACACCACTAATCCAATCCCCTATCAATGTTACCATGCAACTCGCCCATCTTCTTCTCTCATAAAAATTCCACAATGGAGAGTGTATTTCATGTATCTCAAGTTTTACCCTATCACATCCAAGTATAGGTTCATTGGGGCATTGAGAGCAAGATTTTACAACTAAAGAATAGGCGAAAATGTGCCAAATTTTGTTACTTTGAGGCAAAAATCAAAGCTTACTAGAAGCGACAAATGCGGATATGACCATTTTAAGCTGTCATGGAAGGCGGGATTTAAAAACACTTCTAAAGATGGACTTTGTAGTAGATTCAAATTTTTAGTAAATTTTTAAGGCACCAAAATGAAGTGGAACAAGCTCCAACTAGTGCGAGATTCCAAGATGGTTAGATGAAAATTTTCAGATCACAATTTGGATGCCAGAAACTAGAGTTGCCAAAGGCTAAGCATGAAGGATCCAAAACAAGTGTAACAGACTTTAATGGAGAGGGGTGGTGACTCTTGGGAGCCCAAGGGCCCCCAAATTTTAACTTGAAGGGTGGGGGGGGGGGGGGGGGGGTGGTTCTTTCGATGGAAAGAAGAAACGGCAGCATTCTAACAAGAGGGGTCTAGAGAGCCAAGAAACATCTATAGAATCCAATAATACCGAGCTATTTCTCAAAATTTTCACCTCCAATCATGAGTCTCGGATCCACAATTGATGGCCTGATTAGGAAGATGGAAATTCAATCTTTCTTTCTTCTCCCTCCCTCTTCTTCAATGGACTACTTATGGGGGAATTATTTAGAGAAGATTGGGATGGAGATCGATTGACCGGCTTGAGCTGGATTGATGTGGGACCATGTCAATGCTAAGGAGCGATGGCCAGTGCTATTTGAATATCAATGGAAGGTCTAGTCACTATTTTACGAATTCTTAAGACTCGAAACTTGAAAATGGCTGTAAGCCTCTTTTTTAATGGAAACTTGGATTATTTGATATTTCATGGTGCAAATCATGTTTGTATGTGATAAAATTTTCTTTGAAGCTTTGTTATGATGTGTTTGAGGGATGTGAATCATAAAATATAGAATTCATGTTCGTGCATGTGAGTTATAAATATTTGAAACCCCAAAATGCGTGTTTTAAGTGAAAATTGATGTTCTTCTTTGTTTCGGGTAATCAAATCGTGTTCATATGGGATGAAGTTAAATGTGATGATGGAGCAGAGTGTGAATTGATTTCTTAATTAGAAAAATCAAGAAATATTGTATTTTACATAAAGAAATATAAGAAACATACCAAAAAATTATAGTTTTGAGACAAAAAATAGTTTTTGTGTGTAAAAAATTAGAAAAATTTAGGAATATATTTGTGCACATATAATGGAGGTAAAGTATGAGGATTTGCCTAAGTTTACTCCCATTTATATGTTTTAGTGAGTATTTATTGCTTTTATTATTTTAAAAAAAAACATGGAAATGCCTCTTAACCTACCCATCCCAAAAGCAAAACCATAAATGGTAGGAAGATAGGGGGTTTTATATGCTGAATGTACTTCAAAATCTGATTCACTTGATATACTTTTCATATAGGTTCAATCTTATTTTAAGTATTAAGAGGTACAATTGCAGGAGTAGTCCGGTGTACTGCCTTAGTATCGCAACAAAGTCATTAGTGAAAGAAAATCATGGAAAGAATATTTGAGTGAATTCAAAATGCTCATTTTTCTTAAGTAAAATGTTTGTACACTCAATGTCATCCACTTTGCATTGCATTGCATCGACATGGTATAAAGGGAACTATCTCATAGATACATAGCAGTTGGTTTCAAACTATTGGCCCATGATGAGGGTGAGGCTCCCTATGCTGTAGGTCTAGTATAATCATTTCTTTGGGGACTGATTTGGTGAGGAATATACTATCTCCTGAAATGACTATTGTGAAGAGTGGGCTTTGTGCGTATGTATTATATGTTGAGATGGCGCATCTTAGGGTTAATCCCTAGGGTGTAGGGGAGTCATAGTGGAGCCACATCGAAAAACTAGGGGATCCTCCCTTTGTTTGTGTCATGAGGTTCTAGTCATTAATATGTTTGGGTACTCTTTCTTCTCGGAGTCACGAAGGATATTACATTAGACTACAATCTAGATATTGTATCTACGAGCGTGTTCTCGTAATAAATCAGTTCATAGTGTCTATATGCTTCTGGCCATGAGGTCGTGGGGTTGTTTAGGTGAGTATAGGAGGCTCAGCTAGAGCCCTAGAACTAGTGTCGATGGGCCCATTTTTGGTCCCAATAGGTGGTGAGTTTGTCGGGAGTTGCTAATAAGTGGCAGTTTTTGAACCTTGGTTAATTAGGGACTAGTCAATTAGTTTATGCTAAAGAGCATCGAGATAGACACATCAAGCTCAGATCCAAAAACAAGAAAAAACCGAAAGGGCTAGATGATAGGGTGAAATCCTTAGGAGGTATTTCCCTCAATGTAGTAGTCAGATAGCCCTACGAGGGAGAGGTCTTAGTGACCCTAGTGAAACAAATGGTCCATTAGGAGGAGGAGGAAGCTCTAGTGCTCCCGTTCTCCCAGTAAGTCAATCCGCTTAAAGTGGGATTGTAGCCATACTGTTACAAACTCCTATAGAAAATCGGATTGTCATTATGGTACAACCTCTTGCAATTCTTGCAAGAACGCCAGATTTTCCTGCTTTAGGGTTCCCTCTATGTATCTTTAATGGATTAGCAGAGGAGGATGTGGAGCTTCACATCAATGAGTTTCAGAAACTTATGTTTAATTGCAAAATTCAAGACGAAGGACATCTCATGATGTTCTTCAATATGACCCTAAAAGGGAGGGCTATAATGTAATATCATGGCTTAGAAGTTGGTATCATAACCACAATCGATTTATTCTTTGTAGCCTTTCAAATGGAATTTGCACCTGAGAGAGATGGACAATATTGGCTATGTATGCTAAATGTGACACGTTAGGAGCCCCATGAAAATGCCCAAGCATATACTAAGAAGATGAAAGAGGTCATTCAAAAATTCCAAGCCTCTATCCCTATTTCACTTGCTACCCAACTATAATATTTCTTGAATGGATTGGACTTCAATATTCAAGTGTAGTTGAGTAGTGTCCCTCTAACAGATATAAATATACTGCTATAACCCAAGCTCCCTCTTATAAGTGGCTTACATATTGAGGGAAAATCTGTGAAAAGCATGGATCTAGAGCATGGCATGAGCTATGGTGGATGGAAGATGAAGTCTAGATTCATATTGATATAGACAATGAGTAGACAAGTGCTACACAAGTGAATTAGGTAAGCTTGGACTCATAAACACAATCTTGTGTTATGGACTGACAATGACAATGACACTAGCTGAAAGTGGAAAGCATCATGATATTGCATTACTCATTGTGAAAGTACAATGCTTTATAGTAGTTGGGTTGTTCCACTCTCCTTACTGTGCATATGGGATTCAAGACATCTCTTCCTGGAGCATGTTGAGATGACAAGCTCAACACATGTGGACATTAATGATGGACCGCCTGGTTAGATGGGTCCACACGTGTACACTTAGCACGTCGGTGGTCATTATGACTCTCACATGGCCACTGACTCATTACTTATTATATTTAGGTTGTTACACCTATTTATAGCTGGCATAGTTATAGCGCCAGTCGACTAGTGTAATCAATTATGCATTGTTTGACTTGGTAGGCCACTTTCCTTTATGTTGTATCTTATCTATACTTTGTGTACATTGTAAAGGGTGTGGAAGAAGAAGAAAAAACCAGCAAGAAAACGTTTTGGCCTCCATCTCTCTTCTTGTCTCTTGAGTGAGCTTCTCCTTGTGCATTCTCTGTGTGTTCGGCGGCGCAGCATCTTGAGCAAGTCCCCCCCACCACGCGATTTGTGACATGGTATCAGAGATGTACCACTGATTGAGGCTGGTTTTGAAGGCTAAAGTGAAGGAGAGGAGCCAAGGATTCGAGCAAGCAAGCAATGGGTAAGAAGCTCTTCCATTCTCTACTTCTTCTCTTGGACAGTGCCTGTGGAGGCACCGGAAGTAGAGCAGAGCAAAAATCTCAGATTGTAGTGAGATTTGGGGTGCACAAAGAGCGCTATCTATTCTGCATATGAGCCCTTTAGGACCCTTTCTGCTGCTATTTTGCCCATATGAGGACATTTCAAGCCTCGTTTTAGACTCGCAAGGTTGCGGACAGCAGTTCGAGGTATCCTGCAATTTCAGTTGTGTCTGTCCTATACATGTGCACAGGTTCCAGATTTAAGATCTGTAAGTTGAAAGGTGCTTACCATCGAATAAACACAAGGTTTATCTACAAACTGGTTGCAGATTGCATGTATTGTTGAGCAGGCAGTGAAAAAGGGTGTTTGGTGTATTGCTGTGCACTACAGGTCGAGGGTTGCAGAAGATCTGCTTGCTGTTTGGTATTAGTTTTGTGATAATGGTAGAGAACAGTGGAAACCCCATCATTGAGAAGCTCGACAAGAACAACTACCCTTCATGGAAGTTCCATGTCATGAACTTCCTTATTGGAAAAGGCCTCTATGAGTTTGTTTCAGGTGAAGAAAAGGAGCCAGAGATGAGTGATCCTCCAACTGCAGAAGAGACAAAGGCACGGAAGGAATGGAATGCAAAAGACAAAAAGGTCATGTATTGGCTGTCTGCAGTAATTGACAATAATATGCTAGGACATATTAGAAATGCAGAAATTCATATGCAGCTTAGACCATACTTGAAAGTATGTTTTCCGTAAATACAAAGGCATGAAAGATTCAACTCAAGCAAGAGTTGAATACATTGAAGAAAGGGAAGATGTCTATCAATGAGTATGCACTGAAGGTAAGAGCATTATAGATGCCTTGGCAGCGATTGATGCAATGCCCGATGATGATGATTTGGTGTCGTCTACCTTAGGTGGACTTAATAATGAAAAGGCTTGGAAGTCTTTTGTAACTTCCGTATATGTCAGAAAGCCATTTCCAGATTTCGATGAGTTGGTCTTCCTTATGATCACTGAAGAGATCAACATGTAGAGTGAGACATCTAAAAAAAATGGTGAACAGGTCCAACCTTGCTACTCCAGTTCAGGAAGGGGACGTGGTAGGTCCTCTTCAAGAGGCCGTGGTACAAGACGTGGTAGTGACAACCAACAAAACAGATTGAATCAACAATTTGGCGATATGCAGGTTTCAGGAGGTCGTGGTAACTTTAGAGGCAGGGGGAGCTTTAGAGGAAGAGGTGGATGGCAGAACAGAGGTTCTAACAACTTTGGTATTGTGTGTCACTACTATGGCAAAACAGGTCATATTGCAACCCAATGTTATGCTAAGAAAGATGATATTCGCAATGGTAAGTTGCAGCAAGGAAACTATGCATCGTCTTCACAACAGAATGAAGACAAAAATGAATGTTTGTTTGTTATGCAGCATATGTTGAATGTTGTTATAGAATAGGGAACACATGATGATGTTTGGTATGTTGATTCAGGTGCATCCAATCATATGAACAGCCATGCAGAATGGTTTGGAGAGATGCAGGATTTGCAAAATACAGGTTATGTGTAGACGTGTGATGATTTATGCCACCCAATTTCACACATTGGAGAAGTTCCCTTGTCCTTGCATGATGGTAAGACAAAGAGTCTTTTAGATGTATTACATGTGCCATCTATTATAAAGAACTCGGTGTCAGTCGGTCAGATGGTAGAGCAAGGGCTGCAAGTCAGATTTAATGCAAAGGGCTGCTTTGTAGAAGACTTTAATGACAAGTGTAGGTTGGTTGCAAAGGGAAGTAGAGTTGAACGTATGTTTACTTTGGATGCTGGAATTCCTACTATGAATGCTGCGTATGCTAAAGGAAAAGGTATTGTTGCAAATACTGAAATTTGGCACAAACGCATTGGACATGCAAATGTACAAAGGCTGAAATTAATGTAGTCCAAAGGGTTGGTTACAGGTTTGCCTACTTTTAGAATTGCAAAATTTCATAAGGTATGCGAAGCATATCAGTTTGGTAAGCAGGCAAGACAACCCTTTTCACATGACAGAGATGTAAGCATAAATATCCTTGATGTTGTGCATACAGATATTTGGTGGCATATCAAAAATGGAGGGGGATAGGGGTCTAGAGAGCCAAGAAACATCTATAGAATCAAATAATACAGAGCTATTTCTCAAAATTTTCACCTCCAATCACGAGTCTCGACTCCACAATTGATGGTTTGATTAGGAAGATGGAAATTCAATCTTTCTTTCTTCTTCCTCCCTCTTCTTCAATGGACTACTCATGGGGGAATTATTTAGAGAAGATTGGGATGGAGATCGGTTGACCAGCTTGAACTGGATTGATGTGGGACCATGTCAACGCTAAGGAGCTATGGCCAGCGCTATTTGAAGATCAATGGAAGGTCTGGTCACTATCCGTAAAACCAATTCTTAAGACTCGAAACTCGAAAATGGCGGTAAGCCTGTTTTTTAATGGAAACTTGGATTATTTGATATTTCATGGTGCAAATCATGTTTGTATGTGATGAAAATTTCTTTGAAGCTTTGTTATGATGTATTTGAGGGATATGAATCATAAAATATAGAATTCATGTTCGTGCATGTGAGTTTTTAATTTTTGAAACCCCAAAATGCGTGTTTTAAGTGAAAATTGATATTTTTCTTTGTTTTGGGTAATCAAATCGCGTTCATATGGGATGAAATTAAATGCGATGATGGAGCAGAGTGTGAATTGATTTCTTAATTAGAAAAATCAAGAAATATTGTATTTTACATAAAGAAATATAAGAAACATACCAACAATTACAAATTTGAGACAGAGAATAGTTTTTGTGTGCAAAAAATTAGAAAAATTTAGAAATATATTTGTGCACATTTAATGGAGGTAAAGTATGAGGATTTGCCTAAGTTTACTCCCATTTATATGTTTTAGTGAGTATTTATTGCTTTTAGCTTTTATTATACAAAAAGATACATGGAAATGCCTCTTAACCTACCCATCCCAAAAGCAAAACCATAAATGGTAGGGAGATAGGGGGTTTTATATGCTGAATATACTTCAAAATATGATTTAGTTGCTATACTTTTCATATAGGTTCAATCTTATTTTAAGTATTAAGAGGTACAATCGCAGGAGTAGTCCGGTGCACTGCCTTAGTATCGCAACAAAGTCATTAGTGAAAGAAAATCATGGAAAGAATATTTGAGCACATTCAAAATGCTCATTTTTCTTAAGTAAAATGTTTGTACACTCAATGTCATCCACTTTGCATTGCATTGCATCGACATGGTATAAAGGGAACTATCTCATAGATACATAGCAGTTGGTTTCAAACTATTGGCCCATGATGAGGGTGAGGCTTCCTATGCTGTAGGTCTAGTATAATCGTTTCTTTGGGGACTGATTTGGTGAGGAATATACTATCTCCTGAAATGACTATTGTGAAGAGTGGGCTTTGTGCGTATGTATTATATGTTGATATGGCACATCTTGGGGTTAATCCCTAGGGTGTAGGAGAGTCGTAGTGGAGCCACATCGAAAAATTGGGGGGTCCTCCCTTTGTTTGTGTCATGAGGTTCTAGTCATTGATATGTTTGGGTACTCTTTCTTCTCGGAGTCACGAAGGATATTACATTAGACTACAATCTAGATATTGTATCTACAAGCGTGTTCTCATAATAAATCAGTTCATAGTGTCTATATGCTTTTGGCCATGAGGCCGTGGGGTTGTTAGGTGAGTATAGGAGGCTCGGCTAGAGCCCTAGAGCTAGTGTCGATGGGCCCATTTTTTGTCCCAATAGGTGGTGCGTTTGTCAGGAGTTACTAATAAGTGGTAGTTTTTGAACCTTGGTTAATTAGGGACTAGTCAATTAGTTTATGCTAAAGAGCATCGAGATAGATGCATCAAGCTAAGATCCAAAAACAAGAAATAGCCGAAAGGGCTAGATGATAGGGTGAAATCCTTAGGAGGTATTTCCCTCAACGTAGTAGTCAGATAGCCCTATGTGGGAGAGGTCTTAGTGACCCTAGTGAAATAAATGGTCCATTAGGAGGAGGAGGAAGCTCTAGTGCTCCCCTTCTCCTAGTAAGTCAATCCACTTAAAGTGGGATTGTAGCCATACTGTTACAAACTCCTATAGCAAATCCGATTGTCATTATGGTGCAACCTCTTGCAATTTCTACAAGAACGTCGGATTTTCTTGCTTTAAGGTTCCCTCTTTGTATCTTTAATGGATTAGCAGAGGAGGATGTGGAGCTTCACATTAATGAGTTTCAGAAACTTATGTTTAATTGCCAAATTCAAGACGAATGACATCTCATTATGTTTTTCAATGTGACCCTAAAAGGGAGGGCTATAATGTGATATCATGGCTTAGAAGCTGGTATCATAACCACAATCGATTTATTCTTTGTAGCCTTTCAAAGGGAATTTGCACCTGAGAGAGATGGACAATATTGGCTATGTATGCTAAATGTGACACGTTAGGAGCCCCATGAAAATGCCCAAGCATATACCAAGAAGATGAAAGAGGTCTTTCACAAATTCCAAGCCTCTATCCCTATTTCACCTGCTACCCAACTACAATATTTCTTGAATGGGTTGGACTTCAATATTCAAGTGTAGTTGAGTAGTGTCCCTCTAACAGATATAGATATACTGCTAAAACGCAAGCAGAGGAAGTAGAGTCCCTCTTATAAGTGCGAGGAAAAATCTGTGAAAAGCATGGATTTAGAGCATGGCATGAGCTATATTGGATGGAAGATGAAGGCTAGATTCATATTGATATAGACAATGATTAGACAATTGTTACACAAGTGAATTAGGTAAGCTTGGACTCATAAACACAATCTTATGTAATGGACTGACAATGACAATGACACTAATTGAAAGAGAAAAGCATCATGATATTGCATTACTCATTGTGAAAGCACAATGCTTTATAGTAGTTGGGTTGTTCCACTCTCCTTAATGTGCATATGGGATTCAAGATATCTCTCCCTAGAACATGTTGAGATGACAAGCTCAACACATGCAGACATTAATGATGGACCGCCTGGTTAGATGGGTCCACACATCTACACTTAGCACATCGGTGGTCATTATGACTCTCACATGGCCACTGACTCATTACTTGTTATATTCAGGTTGTTACACCTATTTACAGCAGCTAGCATAGTTATAGCGCCAGTTGACTAGTGTAGTCAGTTATGCATTGTTTTACTTAGTAGGCCATTTTCCTTTATATTGTATCTTATCTATACTTTGTGTACATTGTAAAGGGTGTGGAAGAAGAAGAAAAAACCAGCAAGAAAACGTTTTGGCCTCCATCTCTCTTCTTGTCTCTTGAGTGAGCTTCTCTTTGTGCATTCTCTGTGTGTTCAGTACAGCATCTTGAGCAAGTCCCCCCCACCACGCGATTCGTGACATGGTATCAGAGCTGCACACTGATTGAGGCTGGTTTTGAAGGCTAAAGCGAAGGAGAGGAGCCAAGGATTCGAGCAAGCAAGCAACGAGTAAGAAGCTCTTCCATTCTCTACTTCTTCTCTTGGACAGTGCCTATGGAGGCACCAGAAGCAGGGCAGAGCAAAAATCTCAGATTGCTATTTTGGCCATCCGAGGTCATTTCAGGCCTCGTTTTAGACTCCCAAGGTCATGGACATCAGTTCAAGGTATCTTGCAATTTCAGTTGTGTCTGCCCTATACATGTGCACAGGTTACATATTTCAAATTTGTAAGTTCAAAGGTGCTTACCATCGAATAAACACAAGGTCTATCTACAAACTGGTTGCAGATTGCATGTATTGTTGAGTAGGCAGTGAAAAAGGATGTTTGGTGTATTGCTGTGTACTACAAGTCGAGTGTTGCAGAAGATTTGCTTGCTGTTTGGTATTAGTTTTGTGATAATAGCAGAGAATAGTGGAAACCACATCATTGAGAAGCTTGACAAGAATAGCTACCCTTCATGGAAGTTCCGTGTCACGAACTTCCTTATTGGAAAAGGCCTCTACGAGTTTGTTTCAAGTGAAGAAAAGGAGCCAGAGGTGAGTGATCTTCCAACTGCAGAAGAGACAAAGGCACAGAAGGAATGGAATGCAAAAGACAAAAAGGTCATGTATTGGCTGTCTGCAATAATTAACAATAATATACTGGGACATATTAGAAATGCAGAGAATTCATATGTAGCTTAGACTATACTTGAAAGTATGTTTTCCATAAATACAAAGGTACGAAAGATTCAACTCAAGCAAGAGTTGAATACATTGAAGAAAGGGAAGATGTCTATCAATGAGTATGCACTGAAGGTAAGAGCATTATAGATGCCTTGGCAACGATTGATGCAATGCCCGATGATGATGATTTGGTGTCGTCTACCTTGGGTGGACTTAATAATGAAAAGGCTTGGAAGTCTTTTGTAACTTCCGTATATGTCAAAAAGCCATTTCTAGATTTCAATGAGTTGGTCTTCCTTATGATCACTTAAGAGATCAACATGCAGAGTGAGACATCTGAAAAAAGTGGTGAACAGGTCCAATCTTTCTACTCCAGTTCAGGAAGGGGACATGGTAGGTCCTCTTCAAGAGGCCGTGGTACAGGACGTGGTAGTAACAACCAGCAAAACAGATTGAATCAGCAATTTGGTGATATGCAGGTTTCAGGAGGTTGTGGTAACTTTAGAGGCAGGGGGAGCTTTAGAGCAAGAGGTAGATGGCAGAACAGAGGTTCTAACAACTTTGATATTGTGTGTCACTACTGTGGCAAAACAGGTCATATTGCAGCCCAATGTTATGCTAAGAAAGATGATATTCGCAGTAGTAAGTTGCAACAAGGAAACTATGCATCGTCTTCACGACAGAATGGAGAAAAAAATGAATGTCTATTTGTTGCTGAATGCTATTATAGGAAAGGGAACACATGATGATGTTTGGTATGTTGATTTAGGTGCATCCAATCATATGACCAGCCATGCAGAATGGTTTGGAGAGATGCAGGATTTGCAAAATATAGGTTATGTGCTGACAAGTGATGATTCATGCCACCCAATTTCACACATTGGAAAAGTTCCCTTGTCCTTGCATGATGGTAAGACAAAGAGTCTTTTAGATATATTACATGTGCCATCTATTACAAATAACTTGGTGTCAGTCAGTCAGATGGTAGAGCAAGAGCTGCAAGTCAGATTTAATGCAAAGGGCTGCTTTGTAGAAGACTTCAATGACAAGTGCAGGTTGGTTGCAAAGGGAAGTAGAGTTGGACGTATGTTTACTCTGAATGCTAGAATTCCTACTATGAATGCTACTATGTATGCTAAAGGAAAAGGTGTTGTTGCAGATATTGAAATTTGGCACAAATGCATTGGACATGCAAATGTATAAAGGCTGAAATTAATGCAATCCAAAGGGTTGGTTACAGGTTTGCCTACATTTAGAATTGCAGAATCTCATAAGGTATGCGAAGCATGTCAGTTTGGTAAGCAGGCAAGACAACCCTTTTCACATGACAAAGATGTAAGCAGAAATATCCTTCATGTTGTGCTTGCATACAGATATTTGGAGGCCTACACAAAATGTATCTCTTGGAGGCAGTTCATACTTTGTCACATTCATTGATGATTGTTCTAGAAAGCTGTGGGTATATTTTATGAAAGAAAAGAGTGAAGCGTTTAAGCACTTTAGAACTTTCAAGGCTGCAGTTGAAAGAGAAACATGCTTGAAAGTAAAGTGCTTGAGGTCAGATAGAGGGGGAGAGTACCTCTCGAATGAGTTCAGTGATTTTCTGAGGTCTCATGGGATAAAGAGACAGTTCACATGCAGGTATACTCCACAGCAAAATGGGGTTGCAGAAAGGAAAAACGAGCATATTGCAGAAGTTGCACACGCCTTGATGGCTAAAAAGAATATGCCTAAGCATTTTTGGTCTGAGGCTGTTCATACTGCTATTTATATTATGAACATAACTCCCACAGCTGCAGTTCATGGTATGACTCTCGAAGAATGTTTTACAGGTAAGAAGCTTGATGTCTCTGTCAAGATTGTGGGAGAGAAGGAAGGAGTCTCGCTTGAAGCTTTCTTGCTTGCACAATGGGGGAAGACACACAAGGGTGGAGGCTCAAAACAATTTTTCTCTTCTTAGTTGTGTAAGCCAAAAGAACTCAAGTACAAAGAAATAGAAGAACCCTATATATAGGTCTCAAACCAAACTCAACTAACTAAGGTGGCATACTAACTGAGCCACGAACTAGAGTAGATAAGGATAGCTATCATGTAGCTATTATTCATGGGCGGTGTACCAACCACGTCTGCAACTGACAAGTCGGTGACATAAATACACAACGGTCACCCTGGCGTATCACGAGTGGAGCTCGATATCTCAACACTCCCCCTCGAGCTCAATCCCAATTCCTGCACACCAAGCAGGTCTCTGAACTTGCGCAGCTTCTCTGCGCCCAATGCCTTCGTGAATATGTCAGCTACCTGATCCTCTGTGCTGACATAAACTAGATCAATAAGACCTAGTAAAACCCTCTCTCGCACATAGTGATAATGCACCTCAATGTGCTTTGTTCTAGCATGATAGACTGGGTCATTTGCCAAGTGTATACTACTCATGTTGTCACAATAAATGACAACTGGCCCATCTGTAGACTGATGCATATCATAAAGTAGCTTATGCAACCAAGCTACCTCACATGCAGCCATTGCTGCACCCCTGTACTTAGCCTCTGTGCTCGACAAGGCAACTGTAGGCTGTTTCTTGCTGCTCCAAGTGATTGCAGCACTCCCAAAAGAGAACACATATCCACTGGTAGATCGTCTATCAGAAATACTACCAGCCCAATCAGCATCAGTGTATCCATGCAACTGTATTTGAACCCCAGTCTCATAAAATAGTCCATACTGCAATGTGGACTTCACATACCTGAGTATGCGTCTAGCCGCATCCAAATGTGGTTTCCTTGGAGCCTGCATAAACTGACTTACCAATCCAACAGCATAGCTCAAATCTGGCCTGGTAATAGTCATATAAATCAAGCTTCCTACTATGCGTCTGTACATAGTAGGGTCTTCCAGAAGCTCACCTGCATCTGCGCTCAGCTTCACATTCTGCTCCAAAGGAACTGAAATAGGCTTACAGCCTGTCATCCCATATTTGGACAGCATGTCCAATCCATACTACCTCTGCAAGAGCTGTATCCCACTTGGTGATCTAATCACCTCAATGCCCAAGAAATAACGCAGCTCTCCCAAATCCTTCATCTCAAACTTCTGCTTCAATAGCATTTTCACATGAAGGATATCTTCATCACTGTCACCTGTCATAATCAAATCATCAACATAAATGACAAGTAGCATAATACCTTTCTCTGTTTTTCTCACATAAAGTGAGAAATCTGCCTTGGAAATCTGAAAACCAATAGTGACAAGATATTGTCCTATCTTGTCAGACCATGCTCTAGGTGCTTGCTTCAAGCCATACAAGGCTTTCTTCAACCTGCAAATAGACTCAGGATGAACTGCATGCACATAACCTGGTGGCTGCTCCATATAGACCTCTTCTTGCAAATCACCATGCAAGAAGGCATTCTTTACATCCATCTGATGTAAAGACCATCCCTTTGATGCAGCCATAGCAATGACTGCTCTTACAGTTGCCATCCTTGCAACCGGACTAAATGTTTCTTCATAGTCAATGCCATATGTTTGTGCATACCCCTTGACTACTAATCTTACCTTGTATCTGTTCACAGAACCATCTGCATTGTGCTTCACCTTATAAACCCACTTACAGCCAATTGCATTTTTACCTTTAGGCAAAGGTACCAATTCCCATGTAGCATTTGCTTCCAAGGCATCCATTTCTTCATCCATGGCTTTCTCCCATTTTTCTTTTCCCATGGCTTCCTCAAAAGAAGTGGGTTCTGGTTCCTGTATCACTTTAACCATATATGCATAGTGAATGGCTGTAAATCCATCATATTTCAGCCTATCCACAGGATACCTAGCTCTCGTAGACCTGCGCAAAGTAGGTTCACTCCCAGGTGCTCTCAAAACATCCCTGGTCTTCCTTACTCCAGGTGTAACAATAGAAGGAATACCCAACTCATCATCAATGCTCTGTTCTGAGCCACTGGATTCACCATCCACATAAGAGTGACCTGCATTCACATCAAACATGGACTGATCAACCTTTTCTTTTCCTTTTCGTGATACTTGCATACCACTATCTGCATTACTTTGAGAAGATTCTCCTGATCTCAATCTGCCTGTCCATGGTGAAGAATGTGAACCACTACTAGAGGACGCTCCAGGTCCACTAATATTTTGTGACTGTTGCTGTGAATTTTGTGCAGCATTACCATTTTGTGCATCTACATCATCAATCACATTTACTGGTTTATACCAGCTACTCATCTCATCAAAAACAACATCTCTGCTCACTGTAAACTTACGAGTAAAAGGGTTATAGCATCTATACCCTTTTTGCTGCAGAGAGTAACCAATAAAGATGCACTTCTCAGCTTTTGGATCCAACTTGGATCTCAACTCATCTGGCACATGTACATAGGCAATGCAACCAAAAATTTTCAAATGAGAAATATCTGGTTTCCTACCAGTATACCTCTCCTCTGGAGTCATTCCATGTATTGCTGCAGTGGGAGTCCTGTTCATTATGTAGACTGCTGTAGCAACTGCCTCAGTCCAATAAAAATCTGGCAAGTCTTTTTCATTGAGCATGGCATGAGATACCTCTCCAATATGCCTGTTTTTCCTTTCTGCAATTCCATTTTGTTGTGGGGTATAACTGCATGAATATTGCTGCTTTATGCCATGCTCCTGCAAGAACTTTGCAAACTCATTTGAGAGGTACTCTCCCCCTCCATCTGACCTTAGGCATTTTATTTGCAGACCTGTTTCTTTTTCAGCCATAGCTTTAAGGGTTTTGAAATGCCCAAAAACTTCACTTTTCTTTTTCATAAAATACACCCAAACTTTTCTGCTATAGTCATCAATAAAAGTGTCAAAATAATGACAGCCTCCAAGAGATGCAGCTTTAGTAGTCCACACATCAGAGTGGATTAATTCCAATGGCTTCTCACTCTCTTGAACATGTCTAGGAAATGGTTTCCTTGCCTGTTTTCCAAACTGACAGGCTTCACATACCTTATGCATTTCTGCAACCTTGAATTTGGGCAATCCTGCAACAATATTTTGGGCCTGCATTGATTTAAGTCGCTGTACATTAACATGACCAATGCGTTTATGCCAGATATCAATATCTGCAACTACACCGGTCCCATGTGCAAACATTGCTGCACTCAATTCAGACATGTCTGCATCCAATGTAAACATTCTGCCCTTCTTCTTTCCTTTTGCTATCAAGCGACCTTTATTTTTCATATCCTCAACAAAGCATCCATGAGAATTAAATCTGACCTGCAAGCCCTGTTCAACCATTTGACCAATTGAAACCAGATTCTTGGTGATATTCGGGACATGAAATACATCGGACATGTATTTTTTTTTCCCATCCTGCATAGACAAGGGAATTTTTCCAATCTGCACAATAGGATGTGCAGTATCATCACCAGTCTCCACAAATCCTGGTTTTTCCATTTTCCTTGTATCCTCCATCCATTCTGCATGACCTGTCATGTGGTTTGATGCACCTGAGTCAACATACCATACATCGTTGCTTTCTTCTGCACTTGTCACAGAATTGTTCATGTGCTGCACCATAAACAGATGCTCATTTCTGTCATCACCCTGTCTACTAGAGGATGCATAATTTCCTTGTTGCAGTTTTCCATTCATGATGTCATTCTGCTTTTTATAGCAGTCTTTAGCCATATGACCCATTTTACCACAATAGTAGCATTCAACATTACTGTTTGCATTTTGGCCTCTTTGCCATCCACCACGACCTCTTTGGCTCCCCCTGCCTCTAGAGTTACCACGTCCTCCTCCATAGGACTAGTTTTCTTGAGTTTGCTGCATATTCTGATTTCTGCCACGGCCTGCAAATCGGCCTCCTCTACCTCTGCCTCTACCTCTTCCAGCATTTGAGTAGAAGACAGCTTCTTTTGAAGTTCCTCCTGAAGAAGATGCACCACCATTTCTCTGTTCCTCAGAAATTAGAAGAGCAATCAACTCCTCAAAATCAGGAAATCTTTCACGAACTGAAATGGATGTCCGAAACTGTGCATAATCCTTTCCTAGACCATTCAAGGTCACAGAAACTAAATCATCATCTTCCACTGGTGACCCAATGGAAGCAAGTGCATCTGCAATCTTCTTCACCTTCATGTGGTAGTCATTGATGCTCATACTTTCTCTTTGCACGTTATGCAACTCTTGCTTGAGCTGCATTTTCCTGGCTTGCGTATTTGTGCTATACATTTTTGACAGAGTATCCCATGCCTCCTTTGGCGTACTTGCATCCTGAATATGCACAATCATAGAGTCTGAAATACTGATAGACAGCCAGTACATAACTTTCCTGGCTCTCTCATGCCATGCTTTGAATGCCTGCATTTGCTGTTGATTGGGAACATCAGGAAGAACTGGTTCTTCTTCATTTCCTGCAACAAATTCCCAATATCCTTTTCCCATAAGGAAATTCGTCATTCTAAACTTCCATGCTTGGAAGTTGTTCTTGTCAAGCTTTTCAGTGACAATCTGTGAAAGAGAATCAGACGCCATTACAGAACACTGCAAAAAATTCTGTCACTGCAAAAAACACAGCTTCACCCTCACAAGGGCAAAACTGGCAAAACTGGCAAATCTGCGAAACTGGCAAAACTGGCGAAGGGCGTCTCAACCTGAGACAATGCACTCCTGCAATTTTCGGCTGTGCTACCTGCAGAGATCTGCTCCCAAAACAGAAAATGAAAGCAACACTGCTCCTCTTACCAGACCACCGCGAGCTTGGCTTGCTTTCTTGAGCTCCTTACCACGAACAAGGCTCTGATACCATGTCAAGATTGTGGGAGAGAAGGAAGGAGTATCGCTTGAAGCTTTCTTGCTTGCACAATGGGGGAAGACACACAAGGGTGGAGGCTGAAAACAGTTTTTCTCTTCTTAGTTGTGTAAGCCAAAAGAACTCAAGTACAAAGAAATAGAAGAACCCTATATATAGGTCTCAAACCAAACTCAACTAACTAAGGTGGCATACTAACTGAGCCACGAACTAGAGTAGATAAGGATAGCTATCATGTAGCTATTATTCATGGGCGGTGTACCAACCGCGTCTGCAACTGACAAGTCGGTGACATAAATACACAACGGTCACCCTGGCGTATCACGAGTGGAGCTCGATATCTCAACAGTCTCACACTTGAAAGTGTTTGACTGTATTACATATGTTCATGTGCGAGATGAGTTGCGGAAGAAACTGGATCCAAAGGATGAAAAGTATGTCTTTGTTGGATACTCTTTAGAGCAAAAAGGGTATCGTTGTTATAACCCTGTCACATGTAATTTCAGAGTGAGCAGGGATGTCATCTTTGATGAAATGAGCAGTTGGTATGCATCTAGTTGTGATGCATTGGATGATGATGATGATCATGACACTCATGTGCAGGTTGAAAAGCAAGAATCACGGACTCTTAGTGGACCAGAGACATCATCTAGTAGTCCTTGGTCTGGGAGACTAAGGAGTAGCTCTACATCTTCAGGTGCATCTAGTAGCACTATAGGTAAAGACAAAGGAAAGAATAAAGTGTCAGATGGCATTGATGCAGTTCTTGATGGAGACTCCAGTGGTTCAGAGAGCTTGGATGATGAGCTTGGCATTCCTTCAGTGAGGACTCCAGGAATATAGAGAGCACATGTTAATGCAAAGACTCCATTGAGTGATCCAGTGGTACGCAGGTCTAGCAGGGTGAGATACCCTGTTAACAGATTTGGTTTTGAAGGTTATGCAGCTCACCATTATGCTTATATGGTGAAAGTGATTGAGGATGTTGAGCCCACATGTTTTGAGGAGGTTGTTGGTCATGCTCATTGGGATGCAGCAATGGATGAGGAGATGGCTGCATTAGAGGAAAATAAGACTTGGGATCTAGTATCATTGCCAAAGGGAAAGAAAGCTATTGGATATAAGTGGGTTTATAAGATTAAGCACAATGTAGATGGTTCTATTAGTAGGTACAAAGCTAGGCTAGTTGCAAAAGGCTATGCCCAGACATATGGCATAGATTATGAAGAAACCTTCAGTCCAGTTGCTAGGATGGCAACTGTCAGATATGTGATTGCTTTGGCAGTAGCCAAAGGTTGGCAGTTGTAGCAAATGGATGTGAAGAATGCCTTCTTGCATGGTGATTT
The DNA here is from genome assembly GCF_053477565.2 of Lygodium microphyllum. Classification (NCBI taxonomy): domain Eukaryota; kingdom Viridiplantae; phylum Streptophyta; class Polypodiopsida; order Schizaeales; family Lygodiaceae; genus Lygodium; species Lygodium microphyllum. The sequence continues at coordinate 15,471,590 of NC_141147.1, read as the reverse complement.
GTAGGAAGAAGTGTATATGGATCAGCCAGTAGGTTATGAAGATTTAGAGCATCCCACGTATGTGTGTAGGTTGAAGAAGGCACTCTATGGGCTCAAGAAAGCACCTAGAGCATGGCCTGACAAGACCAAAGGGTATCTTGTCAATATTGGCTTTTATGTTTCTGATGCTGATCACTCACTTTATGTGAGAAAGGGAGATGCAAGTTTGGTCATCATAGTCATCTATGTGGATGACTTGATTATTACACGTGATAGTGATAGTGGGATTGCTGAAGTCAAGGACTTTTTGAAGAGGAAGTTTGAGATGAAGGATTTAGGTGAGCTAAGGTACTTCCTTGGCATTGAGGTGATCAGATGTGATGATGGTATATGGCTGTCCCAAATATAGTATGGCTTGGATATGTTGTCCAAGTATGATATGACAGCATGCAAACCACTTTCAGTCCCGTTGGAGCAGAATGTAAAGTTGAGTGCTGATGTTGGGGATGAGATAGAAGACCCTACTATGTTCAGGAGGATAGTGGGGAGTTTGATCTACATGACCATTACAAGACCAGACTTGAGCTACACTGTTGGTCTTGTGAGTCAGTTTATGCAAGTACCTAGAAAGCCACATTTGGATGTAGTCAGACGCATATTGAGATATGTGAAGTCCACATTACATTATGGACTTTTCTATGAGGTAGGTACATATGTACAAGTGTTTGGATACACAGATGTAGATTGGGCTGGTAGTATGTCTGATAGAAGATCTACTAGCGGATACATGTTCTCTCTTGGTAGTGCATCAGTTACTTGCAGTAGCAAAAAGCAATCTACAGTTGCTTTGTCGAGTACAGAGGCTGAGTAAAGAGGTGCTGCTGTTGCAACATGTGAGGTAGTATGGCTACAAAAGTTATTGGCTGATTTAGATGTGTAGGTGGAAGGTCCAGTTGTCATTTATTGTGATAACATGAGCATTATACAGTTGGCTAAGAACCCTGTGTTCCATGCCAAGATGAAACATATTGAGGTACACTACCACTTTGTGTGAGAGAGAAGGTACTAGCAGGTGAGATTGACTTGGTGTATGTCAGTACATAGGATCAGATAGTTGACATCTTCACGAAGGAATTGGGTACAGAGAAGCTTCAAAAGTTTTGAAGCTTACTTGGAGTTGCAGAGATGTAGTTGAGCTTGAGGGGGAGTGTTGAGATGACAAGCTTAACACATGCATACATTAATGATAGACCGCCTGGTTCGATGGGTCTACACGTCTACACTTAGCATGTCAGTGGTCATTATGACTCTCACATGGCCATTGACTCATTACTTATTATATTCAGGTTGTTGCACCTATTTACAGCTGGCATAGTTATAGTGCCAGTCAACTAGTGTGGTCGGTTATGCATTGTTTGACTTAATAGGCCACTTTCTTTTATGTTGTATCTTATCTATACTTTGTGTACATTGTAAAGGGTGTGGAAGAAGGAAAAAAAACTAGTAAGAAAACGTTTTGGTCTCCATCTCTCTTCTTGTCTCTTGAGTGAGCTTCTCCTTGTGCATTCTACATGTGTTCGGTGTAGCATCTTGAGCAACTCCCCCCCACCACGCGATTCGTGACAGAGCATACATCATTTGTCATTTCTCAACACCCCCCCTCAAATGATGAGTTCTTAAACTTGCTAGCTTTTGCCCCCCTACATGATGACATGGCCTAGGAGACAAGCTCATAGGCAGCCTAGTCAAGTTAAAGCTTGAGACTTTACATCTTTGGTAATGATTTTGTTTTACAAAGAAAATCCACTAAGGGAAAAAATCCACTACGGGAAAGCATAAGATCCACTATGGAAAAGATAATTTCTTCAAAACAATCTGTTATAGTTTTTGTTGATGGTGGAAGCATCTTCTTCTTCTTCTCTTTCATTCATGAACTCATTCTGATGGTTACCATTCTGCATTTGTTGTGCTCTTTTAGGATGGAAACATTCATTGGCTATATGGCTAATCTTACCACAATAATGACATGTCATCCGATCTTTGTTGTTGGAGTTGAATCCTCGACCTCGGCCTTTTTCTCCATTAGCTCATTTGGTGTATAAGAGATTTTCCCTAGTGATGGAACACCATCTTTTACATTCTTGTTCTTCTGTTTATTCTCTTCATCAAGAAAAGAGCACTCAATATCTTTTTGTGACAAATTAGGTACATTGTTGAGAGTAGAGAAGATTTTTATAAGGATCCTAGTTTACATTAGCAAGAAGTACAACAGTGGCTTCATCTTCATTTATTGTTTTCTTCAAAGTGGCAAGTTGAGTTTTTAGCCTTTTGAATGCTGAGAGTAGAGACAAGATTTTCATAAGGATCCTAGTTTACACTAGCAAGAAATACAACAATGGGTTCATCTTCATCTATTGTTTTCTTCAGAGTGGCAAGTTGAGTTTTTAGACTTTTGAATTTGTTAATATGCATAGTCATTGAAGTGTTGTTTTTTATGTCAAGCTTATAGAACTGCATTAGCAACTTGACCTTAGAGTTTTTGGCTTGACTTCCAAAGATCGTATCAAGATCATCCCAAGCCTTTTTAGCATTTTTGATGTCACAGATATGATGTAATACATCATCAGATAGTCCCCAAGAAATGATGCCTAGAGCCTTGTTGTTCATATTTTTCCACTCCTTTGTCTTGAGTTGGTCTTCTTCAATGAGCCCGTCTTCATCATCTTCCTTCTTGCTATCTACATCATCCTCAAAGAGATCCCACAAGTCCTTCTGCATAAGGTGATACATGGTCTTCTCCTTCCAGGCATGAAAGCCTTCTCCATTGAACTTGGCTATTTTCTCAAGTTCAGACATTTTGAAGGAGGTCCTACCATGAGTATACTTGGGCAGTGTCTATCCTTTTACAATGAGATTGAAGCTTACAAGAGAGTTAATTAGTTGGAAATTCCACATTAAAAATCTTCATGTTTGTCATTGCAAGAATTGAAGTAAAACCAGCAAATGAATTGTTCTTGGATGTGTCAAGAAACACAAGTACCAAGAAGCACTAGGTTAGTATCATGAGATACTAGCTTGATTTCAGGCATGATGTTTACTTGATTTCAGTGGTCTTCTTGATCTTCAGGTGGATTGCTTGAATTCAGGTTTGTTGCTCTAGATATTTTTCTTGAAGGTTTATACTTGCTGGAAACTTTAGATATGAGAGAAGGAGGCTTCAGTTGACTAAAACAATAGGAAAAATGGAGTGGAAAGGAACTTGAACAGTACTTGGCTATGGCAGATTAGGGTTTTTAGAATAGGGGTCTGATTCTTTGGTTGGGGCAACTTGTACAATGGATCTTTTGAGAAACCCTTTTAGAGGGAGATCGCTTAGGTATGGCTCTTTGAAAGCCCTGTGGTTGCAGGAGGGCAGATCACACAATGCAGAGGGCAAATCATCATATGGATAGTAAACAGAGCAATTTTGAACAATGAGCTTGAATTTTGACAATGTTGAGCTCTGGAGTGGCCAATGTCAAGCTCTTATGTGAGGCAGAGTAGCACTTGAGTCAAGAAACAAATACCTAGAAGGAAGCAAGTTGAGATATGCTCTAGTTTGAGAGATCTAGAAGCTCAAAGTCAGGTAGGTGCTATTTTGGCTATGGCTACCACAAGGTCAAGTGGAGATGGAGATGAGAAATGGAACCATGAGCTGGATTTGAGCTGACCTGAGGTTAAGAGGGACTGAGAGAGCAGAGAAGGGAGTTATGCCATTCTCAGCTGAGCTCTAATACCATGTGAAAAGTGTGGATCTAGAGCATGGCAGGAGCTATGGTGGATGGAAGATGAAGGCTAGATTCATGTTGACATAGACAATGAGTAGACAATTGTTACACAAGTGAATTAGGTTCCAAGACAATGACACTAACTGAAAGAGGAAAGCATCATGATATTGCATTACTCATTGTGAAGTACAATGCTTTATAGTAGTTGGGTTGTTCCACTCTCCTTACTGTGCACATGGGATTCAAGACATCTCTTCTTGGAGCATACATCATTTGTCATTTCTCAACAGAATCTAAATTCAAGCCTTAGCCCTGAAAATAATTTAGAATTGGCTAGTAGAGATTAAGGTGCGATTAATACCCGTGTGACCAACCCGAATGGTAGAGGAGGCATGATGTAGAATGTGCCTTTGTTGTTAGCTCCTCTAAATTTTGTTAAGCCAATAGTTAGCCAAATGGCTCCCTTTGTAAAGCAATGGTCAATATAGGTAGCACCCCCTTTGCAAGTTGTGCAACCTAGTGGGGGGATAGCTCTTGAAGCCACTGGTTATGAGTTCTCTACAACAACATTGAACATTGTAGGGGAAGTAAAAGATATGATGAAACATTATATGGATATGATCACTAAACAATACCACAAGATCCTCGTAGATGTTAATTTTTTAAAGCACCAGCAAAATCTAATGGGTACTAGAAAGCTCGATGATGTGGGCCCATCACGATTTAGTTGTAAGTGGTGTGGTGGAAAGCATTTCCCTCGTAATTGCCCTAATATTAAATGCATTATATGTAGGAATTCTGGTCACTTAGCCACTACCTCCTATTAGAGTAGGGTTAGTTCTCTCTAGCAAGGTAGTCAAGCAACTTGGGCCTGTGAATCGTTGTGCGAATAATGAGAATACTAAAGGAGAGGGCCTAAGAAAATTTTGCAAAGGGGTGAAGCCATACTCGAGGAAATACCTAGTGGGGTAAGTTTGGTTGTTTGAAACTTTTCCAATTAGTGAGAGTTTATCTCCTAATAGCTGAAAGACGCTTAGAAAGATAACCCTAGTATAAGCAAAGTTGACCCTAAACCTAGTAGGGATGATAAGAAGGTGTTGGATGCCCATGCAAGTTCTCTTAAAAATGATGGTGTTTTAGAGGAGCATGTGGTCAAAAGAAAATGAATTTTGAAAGAAAGGGAGGGTACTAAGATTATCAAGAAGCCAAAAGAGTAGCTGGTCTGGAAAGAGAAGAGATTAGTAATAAACTTCCATAAATTTGACCTAGCAAACACGCTATGTGAAGTCAAATCAGATGTGAATCTGCTACAACTAATCCAACTATCACCGAACATTCGTAAGGCATTCAAGAAAATCCTACAAATGGGTTATGTCATAGAATCTTTTGGTGTCCATCGAGTGTGTAGTGAATGGTGGGATCATATAGAGAAGCATTGCCCTAGGGTGTAGGCATATCTCGATGGAATTCTGATAGAAAATGTAGTGGTGGATCCTGACTCATTTGTAAACATTATGAGTATGGATTTATTGGAGAGGCTGGGTCTACCAATCCGAAAGGATGTCATGACAATTTTAAATATGGTTGATGATAGCCTAAGGTAACCGGAAGGAATGATAGTGCAAGTATATGTGACAATTGCTAACATTGAGTGCGTACTTGACTTCCATGTTATCTTATTTGCTAAAAGGTCAAGTGATGAGTTGTTGTTTGGACATTTTTGGATATTACATTATGATTATTTGGTGGATATCCCAACTGGAGAACTGATTTTGGGCATAAATTAGAGAGAATAATTCTGGATACATACCATGAGCACCCATTGGATGAAAGGACATTACCTCTCCCACTACAAAATGGGAGGCACTCGACGGAAGCTCAAGTTCTAGTGATTCTGAGAGGGTTTGACTACCAATAAGGAGGTTTACCAAGTATGTTTCAATGAGCCAATAGAAGCAATCGACAAAATTCGTGATGCTAATGTGATAGTTTTGGATCTTGGGATTCCCAATGATCCCTGCCCCATTTAACTTGGCACTATGTTATCTATCAATGAGAGTGTAGATTATGTGGCACTCCTATAGGAGTTTAGGGATATATTTGCATGAAGTTATGATGAACTAAAGGGGACTCCCCCCTTTATTTCCATGCATACGATCCCATTGAAAGAAGGTAGCAATCCAGTGAGGCAGAAGGTTAGATGTATGCCTTTTGAGTTGAGAGAGACTCTTTTTGAGGAATTGATACATTTAAGGAAGGTTGGTCTAATCTTTCTAGTCGAACATACAGAATGGTGCTCACCATACTAATAAGAAAGAAAAAGAATAATCAAATCCACTTGTGTGTTGATTTTAAGGATTTGAACAAGTAAACTCACTCGTGAAGGGCTATTATCCTCTACCCTTTATCAATCAAATTTTTTATCAGTTTGGCAAGGTGAAAGCTATACTCTTTCATGGATTGTTTCACGGTGGTTTATATAATAAGATGACCATAGCTAAAGAGGACTAGTTAAAGATGACATTCATTATAGTTTTTGGTACTTTTGCATACCATGTGATGGCTTTTGGCCTATGTAATGCTTCTGGGTGGTCTTGGCAAAGAATAGATAACAATGCATTTGCTAATATATCCCCTGAAGAGCTGAAGGTTTTTATAGATGATTTGGGAGCATCTACCATGGCCCCTCATAGATAGTTGATTATTCTACATGCATGCTTTAAGAGATGTCATGAGTATTGCATAGTGTTGAATCCTCAAAAGTGTGTATTTGGGGTGCCTTATGGTTTGCTATTGGGTCATGTTGTGAGTATGGTTGGTATTGCCATCGACCCTGAAAAGGTGGTTGTTATTGTGGCCCTAAGCCCACCCACTTGCCCTAAGGAAGTTCATAGTTTTGTTTCATCCTTAGGGTATTATCATTGATTCATTAATGCATTGGCTAAATGGTTGTTACTCTTGATGAATCTTTTATCTCAGAGCCATATTTTTGAATGGAAAAAAGTATGCAAAGTGGCATTTGAAGATGTTAAAATGGAATTATCTAAAGTGCCACTTTTAAAAGCTCAAAAAAGGGGGTGAGGTTTTCTATATAATCTCAACTATGACAAGGTGTAGTATTATTTGTTGCCTATCCCAAATTTGGGAGGCATAGATTTTTCATCCTATTGCATTCGCAAGCCAAAAGCTGGAAATTTGAGAGCTTCATTACAGCTATTTGGAGAAGGTTTACTTGGCTATGATGTTCACTACCAAGAAATTTAGACACTATATTCTTTATGAGAAGGTGATGTTCTTCACCAAGGCAGAGGGATTGCGCTTATTACTGAACAAGCTTCAACCCCCTGATTGCCTAGCCAAGTGGTTGATCTCTTTGCAAGAGTTTAACTATGAGATTAGAAGGAAGCTAGAAAAGCTATAAAGGTATTGTAGAGCATCTACTAGATTTTGGTGAGCTTAGGGAAGTGTAGAATTATATAAGTGACTACGAGGACTTATGCAAAATTGATGCAGCCTCTATTCTGGTATGCCTCTATCATGCATTATCTATCAACATGCAACCTAATGGAAACTCTTTCTAAATCTAAGAAGAGGAAGATTAAGTAGCAAGCACTTTGATTTTCAATAATAGCAGGTAATACATTGATTTCTAATGTTTTTCTTATGCATGTCATATAGGATACGTGTATGTTAAAATTAAGAGGGTCCAATAGCATGAGAATGCTCGGTGTTGGCAATGTTAATGAATAAACTTGTTTGAGCACTATAGTGGTCATACACAATTACATTGCACGCACCATATGGTATCATCTTGGATGCATAGCAATTGTTTTCATAAATGACGACCTACGTTGGCTGTGAGGTACCCTAAAGCTGTAAGGTTAGTGGTTCTATTCTTTGGGGAATACTGAGTGAGGACTATCTATTATCTCTTGGATTGATTCATTAAAATAGTGGATTATGTATTGAATCTGATTTATGTGTTCACTGCGCATCTTGGGGCCAATCCTCGAAATGTAGGAGAGCCGTAGTGGAGCCACGACAATCAGCCAAGGGGTGCTCCCTTTGTTTGTGCTTATATGGTGTATAACACCGATATGTGTAGGGACTCTCTTTGAGGAGTATGGGAAGGGTTATCTATTGGATTACAATCCATATAAATGCAAAGTTCTATAGTCGAGGTTAGGGAAGTATATTAGAAGCTCCTGGCTGTGAGGCCATGTGGGGTCCTTTGAGGGGTGTAGTAGAGGCCCGACTAGTGCCATAGAGCCTGTGTCAGGGCCCACTTTAGGTCCCAACAATCTTAATGAGATTCAATTGCAAAATTTATTACAGCAAGAGGTGGGGAAGAAAAGGATGAAAGCACTTCATGACCTTTCATTCTACAATATATAAATTTATAAAGGGTTAGTTAGTCCTATATTATAATGCACGTCATGAGTTATTTCTTGGTAAGTTAAAACCCAAATGGGAGGGCCCTTATAAGATCATCCACATAAATGGCCCTATAACCCATTTAGCACATTTTCATGGGGTAGAGTTTAAAACTAAAGTAAACTTTAATAGGTTGAAGCCCAATTATGTGTAGGGGCTGACACCGAACTTGGTATCTTTGCAGGTCTTTTAGGATCCAACTTAAACTTGCAATAGGTGCCAAGGCAATCGGGTGGGAAAAATCATCCCTTATCTTGAATATCCATATTTAGAGCAGCATTACTATCAAGGTTGAGATGGATCTTTCACATGAGATATTAAGGTCTATTGTTACCATTGTGATAGGGTTCTTATTAGCATCCCTATTGAGTTTAGTGAGGAAGGAGGGATTGTGCCTATCATACATAATCTCACTTAGCTTGACTTTGACTACCATAAGTATGAGTAGGTTGATCAGTATGGTGTGGCCTATCAATAAAGAATGGGTCTATACTTTGTATTTTGATGGAGCTTCATGAGGGTGCGTTGAGCAAATCTCACTTAGCTTGACTTTGACTACCATAAGTATGAGTAGGTTGATCAGTATGGTGTGGCCTATCAGTAAAGAATGGGTCTATACTTTGTATTTTGATGGAGCTTCATGAGGGTGCGATAAGCATACGAGTGTTAATGTGATTATTAAAGATCCCCAACATAGAGTCATTATCAAAATGGGAGTTTGTTTAGGTACCACTTTTACTAATAGTATTAGCTGTTTATCGGTAAAAGGTGACTCGTAATTAGTGATCAATCAATTAAATGGGACTTATAGTGTGAGGGATCCCATTCTAAGGATGTGCAGCCTTGGATATACTTTAGATTTTTTGAGATAGTGACTTATCAGTTGGTTCCTCATTGAAGCAATCACTTTGTGGATACACTGGCAAATTATGCCTTTGTTGAGGATGTATTTTTCAATTGTGGTCTTGAGGGGTTATTAGAATTTCTTGATCTTATTAGCCCAAGATTACTGTGGGGACTGCATGTTACTAACATGTCTTGTTATGGCCACTGATGGTTAGTATGCATGATAAGCCATGTATTGATTGACCATCTTTCTAATTCTTTCATGGATGCATAGGATCGTTCAACAACATATTTGCTACATACCCCTTGCCATGTATGCAGGGGGTTAGCTAATAATTTGATGCATTTAGTATAAAGCTTGAGCAGCCCATCCCTTGGTCTAGTTCTATGCTTCAGTTTAAGGGGGGATGGGGGGTTTTGTTTTCAGCAGTAGGCTACTAAATGGTGTGTTTTATAGCTATATTTTTATTAGGCCAAGAGGGCCATTTCTTTTGTAGTGAAATGCTCTCTTTTGTTATGCCAAGAGGGCCATGTGTTTATTTGGTGTGGGTGTGATTAATGGTTTTTTGTTTAGTGCTGCATCAGCCAGGTTTAATGGAGTACCTGGGAGGAGCCTATTGCTACACAGAAGCTTCTTGTGGCCAAGTCCATGTGATGTCCTTCTCTGCAAATTCTTTCACTTTATGCTATATGTATGTGTGTGTATGTGGGGAATTTTCTTCTTTTGGGGACTGAAAAGTCAAGGCATGAAGTCCTAAGGTTTGATTCAACATATTAGGGAAGGTTTGAGTAGTTGTCCCCTACCTCTTGTAAAGGCATTGTCAAGGCATTTAAATATCTATTTTGAGAGTAGTCCTAGTAACTTTGTTCTGCTAGCCTACTCTAGGTAGCTGCTTCTAGGAGCTTTTGTTAGTTGTGAGGCTAATAGAGAATCATGCGAAATAAAAGAAAGAGAAGAAATAATAAATATATTAACAAAATTCAATATAAAATATGAAGGTGTGTACAAAGGGTTCTAATCCCTAAAATAAAAAATACAAGAAAGAAATATTCCAAGTGTAGATGATCATTGCCTTGCAAAGGCGTGGTAGGTTCTTGGAAAGAAAAATAAATAAATAAGGATGGTTGGAGTGAATACAAAAGTGAGCCGAAGAAAAAGGATTTAGTGTCGCCTTGCGACTTGGTAGGTTCTTGGGTACCAAGACAGGACCTGAGATCGATGTCCTATTCTCCTTAGGACACAATACACTCAATTCTCTCCTTTTTACACGCCCGAGTATCAAGTCCCAAAGTATAAAAATAAATGATAAATCAAATGTATCTAAAATTTAAAGATTAGGCTATAGGAGCCCTTGCCTAGTAGGAGTTCCTCATCTAGTTGTCCCAGGTTAGGTAGGTAGCTCGTCATACCACCACTTAGAATGACTCTTTTGATAGTTCTTTTTAGTTGGCATGTATTAGAGAAGTTGGTTAGTGACTAGCTTTGGATTTCATATTAGATTATGCTTAGCCTATCCCTTATGGATTTTCATGCCTTGATTTGGTCAAGGGGTGACATGAGAGTTGTGTTTGTGTTTTGTTGTCTATTTTCCTTGTAACAGCTTGATGCTCTTTAAGGTTTTTGAATGTGCAAATCAGTTCATGGATTCGATGGGCTTAGTTACCCTATCTTGTGGTCACCAATGAGAGCCGGATTTTACAACTAGAGAAGAGCTGAAAATGTACCAAATTTTATTAATTTGTGGTAGAAATCAAAGCTTGTTGGAAATGGTAGATATGGATGTGACCATTTTAAGTAGTCATGAGGGGGGGATTTAAAAGAGCTTCTAAAGGTAGACTTCACAGCAGTCTAAAAATTTTAGTAAAATTTTAAGGTGTGCGAATGAAGTGGAACAAGCTCCAAGCAGTGTGGGACTTCGAGACGGTCATGCACAAATTTTTGGATCACAATTCAAACATCGAAAACTAGAGTCGCCAAGACCAAGCATGAAGGACCAAAAGCCAGTAAAAGAGACTTTAATGGAGAGGGGTGGTGACTCTTGGGAGCCTAAGGCCCCTTGAATTTTTGCGTCAAGGGGGAGGGGTTTTTTTTAATGAAAAGAAAAAAATGGTGTCAATTGTTGAGAAATAGACAAATGATGTATGCTCCAGGAAGAGATGTCTTGAATCACATATGCACATTGAGGAGAGTGGAACAATCCAACTTCTATAAAGCATTGTACTTGACTATCATTTTCATAATGATGAATACGATATCATGATACTTTCCTCTTTCAGTTAGTGTCATTGTCAGTCTAATACACAAGATTGTCTTTATGAGTCCAAGCTTCCATCTTGGAATCTAATTCACTTGTGTAACACTTGTCTACTCATTGTCCATGTCAACATGAATTTAGTCTTCATCTAACAACCTCCATAGCTCCTACCATGCTCTAGATCTGACATTTTCACATGGCATTAGAGCTTATCTAGGCATGGCAAGATTCCCCTCTCTGCTCTCTCAGTCCCACTTAACCTCAAGTCAACTCAAATCCATGTCATGGTTCCATTTCTCACTTCCATCTCCACTTGGCCTTGTGGTAGCCATAACCAAAACAACACCTACCTGACTTTGATCTTCTAGATATCTCAAACCAAAACATATCTCTTCAAGCTCTCTTTTGGAGATCTCTCCCTTGACTCCCTTATTGAGCGCTTAATTTCTAGCAAAGTATCACACTAAATCAATAAGCAAGAAGAAGATCAAGCTCCAAGATAGTATCTTTTTAATACTCATGCAGTGTTGTTAAACCTTGTGTCTCTTGACACATTAAAGTACAACTCTTTTGTTGGCTAATTTGTTGCTAATAAAAAATTGTAGAGCTCAAACAAATAGAAAAGTTCAATGGAGAAGGCTTCCATGCCTGGAAGGAAAAGACCATGTACCACCTCATGAGGAAAGACCTCTAGAATCTCTTTGAAGATGATGAAGGTGATGGAGATGGTGGGAAAGAAGATTCAGAAAGCGGGATCCTTGTAGTAGCTCCACCAAAAACCAAAGAATGGAAGAAGATGAATAACAAGGCACTAGGAATCATTGCATGGGGACTAAGTGATGATGTGATACATCATATCTCTAGCATCAGAGATGCTAGAACTACTTGGGAGGAACTTGACAAGATATTTGGTCCCCAAGCATAGAATTCAAATGTAAAATTACTCATGAAGTTTTACAAACTAGATATAAAAGATATTGCTTCTATGACCATACACATTAACAAGTTCAAGAGCCTAAAAACCCAGCTTGCAACTCTTAAGAACAATATTGATGAAGATGAAGCAATAGCTGTACTGCTTGCAAACTCACTACTTGATGAAGAAAGAAAAGTTAAAAGCAAGGATGCAAAGGAACACACCACCAACAACAGTCTCTTTGTACACCAAGGGCACTTACAGAGCAAGAGGCCATGGTCGAGGACTTAACACCAACAACAAGAAGGATCGGATTATATGTCATTACCATGGCAAGACTAGCCATATAGCCAGTGAATGATTCCACAAGAAAAGAGCACATCAAACGTAGAATGATCACCACCAGAACCAATTCATGAATGAAGAAGAAGAAGAAGAAGCTTTCACCACCATCAACAACTATGATAGATTGTTCTAAAGAATTTTCATTGTATCTTTCGTATGTTTTTCCCATTGTGGATCTCTATTTTTCCTTTAGTGGATTTGCTTTGTAAAAACCCTTGCCAAAGATATAAAGTTTCAAGCTTTAACTTGACTAGGGTGCCTATGAGCTAGTCTCCTATGCCATGTCACCGTGTAGGGGGGAAAAGCCAACAAGTGTAGGGACTCATCATTTGAGGGGGTTGTTGAGAAATAGACAAATGATGTATACTCTAGGAAGAGATGTCTTGAATCCCATATACACAGTGAGGAGAGTGGATCAACCCAACTTCTATAAATCATTGTATTTGACTATCACTTTCATAATGATGAATACAATATCATGATGCTTTCCTCTTTCACTTAGTGTCATTGTTAGTCCAATACACAAGATTATCTTTATAAGTCCAAACTTCCATCTTGGAACCTAATTCACTTGTGTAACAGTTGTCTACTCATTGTCCATGTCAACACAAATTTAGTCTTCATCTTCCAACCTCCATAGCTTCTGCCATGCTCTAGAACCGACATTTTCACACCAATATGATAGGTGAGACATAAAAAATGGAGGGGGGGGGGGGCTAGAGAGCCAAAAAACACCTATAGAATCCGATTACACCTAGCTACTCCTTAGATTTTTCACCTCCAATCGCTAGACTTGGCTGCATGATTGATGGCATGATCAGGAAGATAGAAATTCACTATTTCTCCTCTCTCTCTCTCCTCTCTCTCTCTCTCTCTCTCTCTCTCTCTCTCTCTCTCTCTCTCTCTCTCTCCTCCAATGGGATGTTCATGTGGGAATTATTTAGAGAACTGACTTGAACTAGATTGATGTGGGACCATGCTGATGTTGAGGTGTGATGACCAATGCTATTTGGAGATTAATGGTTGGTTCGGTTGTTGTCCATAAAATCAATTCTTGAGACCCAAACTCGAAAATGGTAGTAAGCCTCTTTTTTAATGGAAATTTGGATTATTTTTTACATTTCATGGTGCAAACCATATTCATATGTGATGAAAAGTTGTCTGAATCTTGGCTGTGATGTGTTTGAGGGATCTAAATCATAAAATGTAGAACTTATATCCATGTGTATGAGTTATTAATTTTTGAAACCCCAAAATGCGTGTTTTAAGTGGAAATTTGATGTTTTTCTTGGTTTTGGGTGATCAAATCATGTTCATATGGAATGAAATTAAATATGATGATAGAGAAAAGTGTGAATTAAATTTTTGAATAAAGAAAACAAAAAGTATAGCCTTTTAAATAAAGAAAATAAGAAAAAGTACCAAAACTATGATTTTGAGACAAAGAAAATAGGAAAAAGATAGTTTTTGTGCGTGAAAATTTAGGAAAAATAAGGGATATGTTTGTGCACATATAATGGAGGTAAAGCATGAGGACTTGCCTCAATTTACCCCCATTTGTATGTTTTAGTGCGTATTTATATAAGAAGCTAAGAAGAATATATGTTTAGTGTAGAAATAATAGTAATACCATGTCACATTGACATAGGTATAAAAGGGAGAGACATGTAGTTTTTCGCATCTTTCGACACATTAATACATTATTATCTCTTTCCTCGTCACCTTGCTCATAGATTCTATGACTTCTCACCTCTTTTTGTCTTTCTCTCTCCTTTTCTAGTATTTCTCTCTCATCAACTCTCTCTTTCTCTCTCTTCTACACTCTTTCTTCTCTCTCTTCTACAATCTTCATATCTCCTCTTTCTCTCTCTCTCTCTCCAGTCCACTTCTTGACAAACGGTATTAGAGCTTTGATCTTTGATGCATTTTTCTCCTCTTTTCTTCATATTCAGTCCAAGGTTTCATCATAAAAACCAATTTCTAACAAGTACTATAGGTACAGATATGGACACTAGCAATGGTTTGCATGACATCTATTGTTAGAAGAGGACTATATTTAGAGATTTGTGGGGCAAATATAGCTGTGGAAGGACAAGTAAGGAGGTTGCCATCAAATTTTCATGCAAATTTGAAGGTAATATAGTCAAATAGGAGCTAACATTAGAGAATTTTAATGGTCAAAAGGAGGGGAAATAAGAGGAGAGAGAAGGAGTAGCGCATCCAATAGGATGGAGGCCAATGTTACATTGGATTTTCTCAAAAGTTACTCAAAAATAGCAAAAAATACCCTTTTTTTTTGTTTAAGGAGAATACCCTCTAAATGTCGCTATCTACAAACAAGAAGAAGATTTGGAAAGATTATGGAGGTAGATTTGGGGAGGTTTTGGGACGTAGGTTTTTCAAAAACTCCATGCCTTCTCCTAGCTACCAAGACCTTCTCCTCCTTCTAGATCTCTCTGCACTCTTTCTTTGTTGCCAATCTCTAATGGCTTCCCACCCTCATCATATAAGTTTTCGATGTTCTATAGTGGTTGCAAACAATGCTACTCCCTTACCTAGCAGACCTTCAACTTGTGTCTTCTCTATCTTGATTCCCATTATCCTTGATGGGAATACATGGAGAGAAGTTCTCATCTCTAAGGGATCTTGGGTGCTCATGTAGCCACAACAAGGAAAGTGCAAGCATGAGGGAAGTGTTTATAAATGGGCATGGAAGGGACATGTGGTGGACTTTAAAATTCCATAAGGCAAAACAACTGTGAAGGAGGTGCTTGTGTAACACGTCTACATGCACCATTAGATTGTAATGGCACCTGGATATGAGACAAGGCTTCCACCTCACAGGCCAAACTGTAGATTTGGCTTACCCTCTTGGTTTTTATGTATCATTATTGTCATTGCTTCAAAAATTTATTTTATTCTATGCGAGAATATCGTGTGTCAGTGCTTCAGACATTTATCCCTTATCCTATGAGGAGTGGCAGCCCATTGAGTGCATTGTAGGAGTCATCCATGTGCTTCATGGACATGTTGGACAGTTACAGTAGGAGGGAAGGATTGGGGGGAGCCTTGCAGATGAAGGCCTCTTCTTTTATGATCATTTTTACTAACTTCAACACCAGTCTCACACAAAAGGTTACCTCCAAGCACTCCCTTTAGATGCAGACAAGAACAGATTGGCATGGCCATTGCCTGATTGCTTTGGAGTAGAGTCCACATGAAGCAAGATATACTGAGATGTGCAACGATCATTACGGGCTACCATTCCAATGAAATTAGAGAAGATCATGCTATCTATGCCTATCAACATTTTTGTGGAAATGTTCCAGGAGTTTGATGTTAACGTTACCAAGACAATGCTAGTTTGCACGCAAATGGACAACGAATTGCTGGCAAAGATACTACGGAGCCAATGGCTCATGAAATAGGTGGGACATGTACACTGCCACATTGTCCTTGATATAGTTGTGGCAAAGTACATGATCACAACCCAAACTTTTATACTATCGTTTTGGTATTGTTGGGAGCACTATATCAATGGAGTGCTTGTGCCAATGGACCAAGAGGCTGCAAGCTTACAAGCCAACTAGGTTATAGACATTGAGGTGGTAGGTGAGGTCTCATCTCTGTTGACCATTATAAGCATAATAGAGGAATGTGCTTTGGTTGAGCTTCGCAAAGACATCAACAATGAGGCACCCAATATGCTACTAGAAGACTTCTACTTTGTACACAATAGAAAGCATGTACTGAAGGGAATCACGGATTATGTGCAAGGAACTTCAAGGCAAAGTTCAGGCCAAAGTTTAGTACTACCAAATTGAGCCGCTCTTGTAACACACAACTTTGTAACATGAGATTCTCTTGCAAGAAAACCTTGTAACACCCTTCTGTTAAGGGATCTTTTGTATCACACCTTTTGTTATAGAATGAATCTTTTGTAACACACAAAGCCTTTGATAATTTATGGATCATTCCTATCAATTTCCTCTCTTGAATTATTGTTTTGGTGTATTTTCGAGTGCAAAGATGGTGTAATCGACATGATGTAATTGACACAACAAGCTATACCTTGTAACACAACCCTTCTTAAGGGATGGGTCTTTTATAACACACAACCCTTTTGTTGGTAATGCTATTGTTTTGGTGTATTTAATAGTGCTTGCCTTTGAGGAATATAAAGATGATGTAATTTAGACATTTTCTTAAATTCACAAGATATCAAAGAAGATACTGCACAATACACTATCCAAATGTCTTTAACAATCAAAGAATAATGTGTTTCTACATGATATTATTCGACCATACATATTCAAAAGCACATCCTAGAAACCAATACATATTATAGCTATGGCGTCAATCAGAGCCGGGAGAAGGTGGACTTGATGATGGCTTCATCCTCTTTAGGGAGCGCTCTCGGTCATTCTCGTCTTCCACCTTCGACATCAACATCACCGTGGAGGGGCCTTCATTAGGTTGCGGCATTGCACCTCTACATAGCCTTGTTTTCTTTTCCCTCATGAATCATCTCTTCCCATATAGATGCAGGTCCTCAACTTGTGTCATCCCTGTTGCAATAGCTTGATCCGCATATGACAAATAATATGGTATTTGAAGTGCTTGGCATCCATATCCTATACCAAAAAATCACAAAGTGAATTGCTTTTCTACCAATATCACATTCTCGGCATTGGTTACCACAGGATGGCCACCCAAATACCTCGAAACTACCTTCAGTGCAAAAAGAGGTAGCATCGCATTGTCTAGAGAGAAATCCTTGTAAAATATTATGATTTGTCAAGAAAAAAGAAAACAAAAGATGCTTGTAAGGAAACATTACCAAATAATATGTATATAAATATTTGTCTCTCAGTTGTGTATACATATGTACATGTGTACATATGACTTGCTACCTTTTTATGATTGAAACGTCCCACATGGTGGGCCAACCCGGAATCCTTTCTTGTCTCTTGTAAATTGGAGAAAGATGAGGATGCATTGCCTACCGACCTGCTTCCTCTGGATCTTTTAATGAACTCATCTTTGAAAACGAGAAGCTAGAAATCAAACATATCAAAATTGAAAAATGACATAGCCATACCAACCACTTAACACTAAGAACAAAAGAAACAGGCACTACCAGAGGATTCTCATCATTTTCTAGCATTCTTCTTGACCATAGCGGAATTGTTCCCCCAATGTCTGGCATTGCTTCTCTCTCTTGGATCATGCCCATGTCCAACACTCCTAAACACTCAGCAGCTTGAGCAATCTCTATCTCAGGGGGAAACTGGATCTCTTGTGACTTAGCCTCCTCAAAAAACTATGTGAATAGTATTCTATAAATTGTGGCTTTACCATTCTAGGGACCAAAGAGGTTTTATCGATGGACCTGCACGACATGCAGTGCGTGCGGCATTTTGAAAGCCGAATGACCACAAACACAATAGTACGCGTGGCAATGCTATAAGTATTCTATTCAATTTTCTTCTATTTAATAAGTATTTGATCAAATGCTTGAGTCTTACTTGTCCAATTGTTATTACGTATAGGTTCAATTTGGCGTCTCTAGCAGAGGAACATCAAAGATAAGTTTTTGTTCTTGACCCTCTATTCTCCATTGCATTGCACGATGATGCACAAGTATTCACCTGGCAGCTTGATTGGTTCATGCCTGTCAGGCTGGATGATGCTAAAATCATCTGTATGGCCTATAATCAAAGGTATATTGTGACTATTAAAGAATATCTTTAAGAGGCCTTAAGCAAGCATGCTGCCAATAATTGTTTTTCCCTTTTAACTTAGTGAGCATTGGAGATTATAGTTGTATTCGATCGAGACTTTTACAATATTTTTAGCAAATTCGGGGAGATCCAGCGGATTCCATGGTCGAGTTAGATAGTGAGTAACCTCAACACTATATTCAATTATTTCATTCTGTGCAAGTTCAATGCATTTGTTGTAACATCAAGGTGTCTTTGTAGTTGTGCAAAAAAATTTGTCATGATGTATGAGCATCTAGTGTTGGAGGGGGGGCTAGTGGACGCAATCCAAATATAGTGGGTCGTGGTGCCTATCCAGTGAGATGCGTCCTCTTGTGAATGGAGAACCGCTCTGAATGCCTCACTTTTATGAGAAAAAGTTCTTGATATTCCTAACGTAAGTAGAGTGACTTATTCATGTTTGTTTATATGTATATAGAGTGTGCATTATAGGTAAGGTGCATGTGTTGCTTTGTTTTCAGGACATTCCATTGTACTATTATAGTGACTCGGCTGTCAACAATCGGTATACCCTGGTCACACAACAAGGTATATTGGTTAGCATTGGGCTGAGGAGGTAGCTCTATGAGAAGTTAATGAGCGCTAGCAACTGGAGCGCCTTGTACAACAAGAAGAACTAAATTGTGCCACTGCTATAAGGCATGCAGAGACTATGCGGCAATTTGAAATAGACCAAGAAGAGGTGGAGGAGTTTGTATGTGAGAGAAAGGCAGCTGAGAGAGAGCAAAGAGAATAGATGGAACAAGTGGCATGGGATGACATGGAGGCTACTTGACCAGAGGAAGCACCAGACACGATCCCCTCCATGGCACTAGGGGAGTCAAGAGAGGGGGAGGCGGAGTGGGAGGGGGAGAGAATCAGCTCATTGATAACAAAAGTAGTAGACACTGACTCTAGAACATAAAATGTATTATCGTTCAAAAGCATGTATTATATATTGGGGTGATCATAGCTACCAAGTTTATAGTGTATCATCAATTTGAGAGGTCTCCTCTTGTATTCTAACCCAATGACGATTGTGATAGTGTTGACCTTGCCTCCATTTTGGGAGTCAATGAAATATGGCATATGATTGTATATGATGTGCTATAGGTAAATGGTTAGTCTTTGAATAGTGTTTAGTAGACACAAACAATTTTATACTAACATGTATGAAACCAAAGACTTGTCTTACCATGTAGTGTGTGAAATTGATGTCTTCCCATGCTTTTAGGAACTCTTTCTTGAATAGATCTAGAGTAGTCTGAAATGTCTTCTCGTTTGTATTTGTCAATGTCTCCTTATCTAGCATTTGGAATATGATATCCATAGAATGCCACACTTTTGCCTTTGCATGTCTTGAAAGAGATTTGTGATCCTTTACTGTGTTGTGTAGCCTTCTCCATTGCTCAAATTCAATCCTACTTACATGCATCCTTTTATATTACTTTCCATGTTTGGTAAGCTTTTGTCGCCTATTGTCAATGGGTCTCGAGAGGAATCATCTTGCCTTCACACCTCCAAGAGAAACTTTTCTTGGTATGTCTATTTCTTTGTTTGACTTTTTTTAATCCTACATGATTTGTATCTCTCCTCCATGAAGCTTCATGTTTTCCAATAACATCTCAAGAGTGGCATTCCCCTTCTTTCATTATGCATGGTTCCTGATCTTCCAAGCAAATCCAATGTACAAGTTGATAAGTGTTAGAATATAGGCATGGGAATCCACCCTAAGCAAGGGTCTATAAGGGTAGATGTGTGTGAATGGACTTAAGGGCAAGGGAAACCCTAACCCTAGCTTGATAGAGGCTATATAAATATCCTACGGGTCACTATCAGTGTGAGAGAGTGTACCCAAGTTGTGCTCTAAGCAACTTAGTAAACAAGATTTTGTTATTGTACTTTGAGCTCTCATCTCCATTGTGCATATCCTTCTTGCTACAAACTCTGAGTATTCACATGGTATCAGAGCCTCCTCTAATCCTTTTAGCTTCCTCTATCCTCAGCTTCACTAGGTGCCATCATCTTTATCTTTTCCCTCTTACCTCCATAGCGAAACCTTGACCCCCTGACCTTGGAGAACCTAGGGAAGCCAAAGGAGAGCATTTCAGCTCTTGACTTCTACTGAGGGCTTATTCCCCAACACAAGGCAACCTAGCATGGCACATCAGAGGGCAAGATTATGCGTCATGGAGGGCATCATTGAAGAAATCACAGATCAGGCGTAGAATTCATAGCCTCCTATTCATCACCATGGCATAGCTTGTAGAAGATGCAATAATGGCGGTCATCTTGGGGCAATGATAGCCCCCCAGGTGGGCTTCCTAAGCCTAAAAGGGTTTGGCAAAATTCCATCTCTACTAGCCACAACCCAAACTGTCTGTCTCCTAGTAGCCATAGCCAAACCTCAAGCTTGCTTCAAATTTCAAACATTTTCACTACTGCTATCATTAACAGTGATTCTAATCACTAATTGATCTTCTCCAAAGTCATTTGAAGCTTGGAAAGCTCTATTTCAAAGTCTCTTACCCTCTCTGGACCTCCTTAGTTCATCAAAAAATCCATATTTCACATCTCAAGTGGCATAAAACCTTGAGATGAGTGCTTGTAAGCACTAATGTTGCATTTTACAATCATGTTGCTAGTTGGATATTGACTGAATCTAGTGGTTTTTATCGTAAAATTAAAACCATCAAGTGCTTTATGTCATTAATCTCTTCTTTCTTGGTTGTAAGGCTATGTGTACAACTATAAACACATGGACCATATCCCAATATCAATTTGCTGCTGGTACATAAGAGATATGAGTGTTATTATACTCTGCTCTGATTCATCCCACAGCATTGAGTTAATTGATAAGCCGTGCTCCACCAAGAACTCTTGAAATAGGCCACATTATCAGGAAGAGCCTGAAGTCCAACCAGTCAAAGTTCACCTCGTTGAAACCCAAGAAAATAGTAAAGCTTAAATCAAGGGTTGTTCAAAGAACAGGACCTCCTAAAGCCTATCTTGAGATATTGCATATGTATGATTTACAACCGTTTTCAACTCTACAATTTTAAAGTTGGCTATCAATTTTGCTTACTTGGCCACTTATAAAGGATTAGACACTGCAATTGCTTAAGTCAATAGGTAAGACCTTCCTAAAATGGCCATGGCCTATGCAGATGTAAGGCCTCAAATTTGCAAGTTCAATGGAAAAAATTTCCATCCTTAGCAAGTCCTGGTAAAATACAAAATGATGGAAAGAGGCTACTGGCCCTTCATAAAAGGAACCAAAGTTATTGACCCATCCAATCCCTTTGATGTAGAATATGATGAAAGAGCTCATGCCATCATTATGCTTCATTTAGATGAATCTTTAATTCATCATATTGACCAACTATCCACTGCCAAGGAGAAGTTGGATGAACTTGAAAGGCTCTACAGTGCTACAGGAAATAATTTCAAGATCTTTCTAAAGATTGAGTTTTTTAGCTTGGAATACAAACAAGGAGAAGACCTAAGCAAGTTTATTTCACATATGAAGGGGCTTATGGCACATATTGCCTCCGTTCAAGCACCCATTCATGATGAAAATGCCATTGCCATCCTTCTAAAATTTGTGAAGAAGGTTTTTCCAACCCTTGTGACTACCCTAACTAACATTCCAAACCCAACCTTGGCAAGTACCATCCAGTCTTTCCTGGATGAAGAGAAGAGAAACAATACTGAAGGAACTTCACCATTCACTTCACGTGGGCAAGTGTTAGTCCATACGCTTCTACTAAGTGCTCCTTCTGTCGCAAAAAAAGGCATATTGCAAGCAAATTCTGAAAGAAATACCTTGACAAAATGAAGTGCAATAAATGCAAAATGACTAGGCATATCAAAGTGTCCCAGTGTTCCAGAAGTATCTAAGGAATTGGAGGCCAACTTTGCCTCCCAATCCACAGATGACTGTCTCTTTTGAGTCTTGTAACATTCTCTACCTATGAATATCCTTGTACCCTAATTTATAAAGGCATCCTGTTTGATTGAGGGCGAGAACTTTAACATGTCTTATGATGCAATGCCACCCTGGTATTGAGGGGGGGTGTTAGAATATAGGCATGGAAATCCACCCTAAAGCAAGGGTCTATAAGGGTAGATGTATGTGAATGGCCTTAAGGGGTAGGGAAAACCCTAACCCTAGCATGGTAGAGGCTATATAAATAGCCTATGGGTCACTATCAGTGTGAGAGAGTGTACCCAAGTTGTACTCTAAGAAACTTAGTAAACAAGATTTTGTTCTAGTACCTTGTCAAATTGGTGATGATTAGGTGCCTTCTTACACCACTTTTGATCAAGTGTTTTTGCATCCTCGATGCAATATAGAGAAGGAAGGGTGATTGGGCCTATGTTACAATTATATAAGCACTTTAGAGTCTTCAAGTCTGATGTAAGATGCCAAGTAACTTGAAAGTTGCCCTTGTTTGGAACCAGTAGTGCCTTCTGTCTTTTCATTTGAGCATGAATAACATCTGGTAGTGGAGTCATCTGAAAGACCCATTCCAATGCTTCATAATTCTCTGGCACAACCAAAAATGTCCCAAGCCACCATAAATTCATTTTAGATTGCACACTGAAGTAATGGGGATCATCCATTGGCATGTTTGCCATTGCCATGTCCATTAATGTAATGGATACCCTCTCCATCTCAACATCTTTCGAAATTTGACACTCATCCATCTTTAATATAAAGTTCAATATGCCATTTGTCTCTGCATGTGAGATGTTGTAAAACTTAACCATTCGAACCTATAGTATCTCCAAATCCATGAAGATATTGTTGTATTCATCATAGACAACCAGACCCTGTTTTGCCTGAGACTCTCCATTGATGTGATAGGGCTTTCCAGCATACTCCTCTTGCTTTAACATAAGATATTTCTGAAGTCTCCAAATTGTTGCAGTTGTGGGCATGAGCTTTGGCTTAATAACCTATGATTTAAATGAACTTGTAACCTCTTTTTGTAAGAAACCATAGCCATTGTGACTTATACCACTCTCATCCATGGCGCTTTGTATACCCTCCACATAAACCGTGTTCTCGCTCACAAACCGCTCAATAGCTTGCCTCTGCACTACCTTAAACTCCTTCTCTTGTATGAGTTCTTCTGCAATCTTTGAGCTACCAAGTGGCTTAAGTCGCTTTGCAAGGTTGACATTGGGATTAAAATTTTCCTTGTTTGGCTATAGCACATCCCTAAATAAGAGGGACAATGTGAAGCAAGAAGATATAATAACAAAAAAGTACAGAATAGTAAGACAAGAGATTCCTAACCTAATAGCCCTTATTCATTTCTTCATACCTCCAGAGCCCACCTTCAAATCCTCTATGTTCTTTAATTCTTGTTTCCTTTGTCGAGGGCCAAGCAATGTTTACTTTTGTCTCAAAATTTGCAACTGCTTGTTCAGCCTTTCTATCTCCTATTGTTGGGCTTTGATATTTTCTTCTTGGAGGTTGCATTCTTCCTTTAAGTTATTGATGGTTCTGCTCTTGATGTGCATCATTGCACTCTCCATTGCAGGTGTTGTAGAGATAGCTTTGCAGTAGCCAAGAAGGCCATTCTTGCCATCTTCGACAAACCTAAGAAGGGTAGTCAGGTTTGAAAAGGGTGGGGTGCTAATAGCATGAGGATCTTTGGGATAAAGAGAACCATCACATCAAAGATCAACATGCCTTGCTTCTCCCTCATATAGTTGCGTCTTCATTGTTTCTGAGATGTAATTTCTTCCCCTCCTTTTTTGTAATGGGGCATAAACATTCTCTACATCTATATGGAGGTGATACTTGGCATTGGTATTGAGAGGAGGTTGCTGCATGTTTGCGTCCGCCATTGCACCTATGTGTGGTGGATTCTATGAGTTTGTATTTGCCATTGCACCTATGTATGGTGGATTTTGCACCATTGCTACAGAAGCGGGAAAGGATTTAGAAGAAACTCTCACTTTTTGAACGTTTTGAATTTGGGGCATTTAATGATGCTGCTTTCAAGAAGCTAATTCAGTATCTCGACCATTTGGTACAGATGGGGACACTTTTTGGCCCAAAAATGAGAAAATGTGTTGTTTTTCTAGAGAGAGAAAGTTCAAGGTTGCCTTTGCCCCCAACAACCTCCCACTTAAAGGCAAATCTGCCCTAGTGAGGAGTGAAAAGAAAAAGAAAAAGACAGTACAACATGTACACATGTACAACAGGATGAGGAAAGACGTCATCTCATCCCACGCCCATCAACCTCCTGAGGAAGGTAAAGCGCTCTGTAGAGAGGCTTTTCGTGAATAGATCTGCAAGATTCTGGTCAGTCGAGATCTTGACAAGATCAACAGACTTGTCCTCAACGACCCCGCGTATGAAGTGATACCTCACCTCAATGTGTTTCGCCTTTGCATGGAAGACCAGATTCTTGGCTGATTGAATAGCACTCATAGAATCCGAATGCAGTGTAGGGATATCATTAATACCAAGGTCAGCAACCAAATGACCCAACCAAATGGCCTCCTTGAAAACCTCAGTGGCTACAACATACTCGGCCTCTGTAGTAGAAAGGGCGGTGCATTTTTGCACCCTGGACATCCAAGAAACAACACCTCCAGCATAGGTGAATACATAGCCAGAAGTGGACTTCCTACTATCTGCATGTCCTGCAAGCATAATCAGAGTCAGTGTACCCCACAACTTCTGTATCCTGGCTGCCATAGCATATGCACATATCTGTAGTGCCCTTCAGGTACCTCATGATACCCTTCATGGCATCCCAATGCTTCTTGCCAGGTGTAGCCATATAGCATACCACAACACCAACTGCAAAGGTAATATCTGGACGAGTGGCTATCATGGCATACATAAGACTGCCCACTGCGGATGCATAGGGAATCTTGGCCATCTCAGCCCTCTTCTCATCTATTTGCGGGACAATAAGCTTGTGATACCTTCACATAAGAAGGAAATGGACAACCAATAGGCTTTACGTCTTGCATGCAGAAGCGCTCAAGGACTTTATGAATGTACTCCCTCTGTGACAAGTAGAGGAGTCCCTGATGCATGTCACGTCTAATGCACATACCAAGTATGTGAGCGGCTTGTCCCAGATCTTTCATCTCAAAGCTCTTCTTGAGCTGAGCCTTAAGAGCATCTAGCTCATCATGAGCTTTCCCTGCTATCAGCATATCATCCACATAGAGTACTAAAATCAATAAAGAACCCTCACGGGCTTTCTTCGTGTAAAGACACAGATCCATAGCACTCTTGCTCTATAGCCCAGTGATTGCATAAAGGCATCAAACTTATGATACCACTCCCTAGGTGCCTGCTTCAAGCTATAAAGACTTTTCTTCAATTTGCACACTAGGTGCTCCCTGCCAGGTTCTGCAAAGCCCTTAGGCTGCTCCATATAAATCTCATCATGCAAGTCCCCATGTAAGAAAGCCGTCTTGACATCCATTTGGCATAAATCCAATTCAAGCTGAGCAACCAAAGCCAAGACTAAGCGCAGGGTGGTCATCTTAACCACATGAGAAAAGACCTGTTACCGTGTTTCCCGCAGCACAGAGGAGCGGAAAATGGAAAAAAGGAAATAGCAAAAAAGGCGCAGGATAAAAGTAGAAAAAGGCACCTTGACCGGTAACCAGACCCTGAAAATTTTAAATGTTCGGGCATGACCCTCAGAAAGTCTCAGTGTCGCCGCGAGACAACAAAAGAGTAAAGGGTGCACCATTGAAATATGGAAGCGCTCCCGAATCCTTGTAAAAGAGCGCCAGGCTCGCTCCTATGCAAAGTATACGCATTAGTTGGGAATAGGATAAATTAGAATGGTGGGAAATGGAAAAAAGGGCCTAGGCTATGGCTGACCATGTAAAAAAGGGAAAAGGGGATGACCACCCAAAAATGATTTAGGGCTTTCTATATAAAGTTGAAAAGTGAATGAGAAGCTCATTCTTTTGGTGTGTGACAAAAAGAGTCTTCTTCTTCCTCTCTTCTTCCTCCTTCTTGCTTGTGTGTGCTCTTGAGAGAGGGAGTGTGAGAGTGTGAGGGAGTGAGTGTGTGGGAGTGAGGGATCAAGTGGGTGAAGCTCTTCACTATCTCCCCTTCTCTTCTTCTCTTCTCTTCTTTTCTCTTCTCTTGCGCACACAGCTATGGAGGATGGAGCTTGGAGATGGAGAAGGATTGAGGATGCTTGAGCTAGCATCAAGAATCATGGAGCTACCGGAGTGCAAGAGAGAGGAGGGTACTCGATCAAGCATCAAGGTAAGCTCACTACACTCGTAGGATTGACGGTGCATCAGTTAGGTAAGAGATAGCCATTAGAGCTCGCTTGGAACGCTTGAAATAATAAGTGGTCCGTGGGTCTTGGCAGTTAAGTGAAAGCTCCCACATTTTGGTTTCGTTGCTGGGACCACGGATTCAAGCTTGAGCACTTGCGCGCTTCATATCGAGCATCGAAGTAGGGGCTGCATCCCCGAAACGGAGCTTGAGATAGGTAGGAAGTTTGGGTGTTTTTGATCTTCAAAACAAGCAAGTATTTTGGGATCTTTTGGTTGTTTGATGATTGGAAAACATGGAGAAATTTGTTCAATTTTTTGCTTTCGATTCGTGTTGAGTTTAGAGTAGGCTAACATTAGGAAATCGCACCCGAAGGGCATAGGGTTTGCTATTGTAAAACAGGGAGAAAATCAGGGAAAACAAGTGGAAAATGGGAGAAATGCTCATTTGAATGTGTAGGAATCGCAAGGAGAGTGATCAATAACATCCAAGTAATGTCCAGCAGGGGGTATAAGTTCTTGGAGGGCAAGGAAATCCTCATTTGCAACCAGTTGAGAGAGAGAGAGAGAGAGAGAGAGAGAGAGAGAGAGAGAGAGAGAGAGAGAGAGAGAGAGAGAGAGAGAGAGAGCGCTTGGGTGACCCATTCCGA
The DNA here is from genome assembly GCF_053477565.2 of Lygodium microphyllum. NCBI lineage: Eukaryota > Viridiplantae > Streptophyta > Polypodiopsida > Schizaeales > Lygodiaceae > Lygodium > Lygodium microphyllum. The sequence goes on along the minus strand of NC_141147.1, from coordinate 15,444,353 downwards.
TCGATCAGTGCGAGGAGTCACGTTGCTATCGGCGATCCCCAAGTATATAGATCTCTTTCCCATCACTCCAGCATCATTCCTATTGAATCTTGTAGCCTACAATAATCAATACCGCAAGATTCTGGACGATTTCATGCTCAAAAGTGCGTTCGGGTTGGTGGAATCGGACACCCGATTCAATGTCCGATTCTCAGAATCAGACATTCGAACAACCATCCGATCGGACCAACCCGTCCGATTTTGGAAATCGGACCACTCACACCAACCCCGATCGGACGCTTCGGCTAATCGAGGAAACCGAACCCACGAATTAGGACATGTCAGCAAACAATCAGACCACCCACCTGGTCCGATCGAACCACTTGTCCGATTCCAAGAATCGGACCACTGGTAAATCGGACATCCGATTCTCAGAATCGAACACACCCTTAGGCAGAAAAAAGAAAATTTACTCCCACGACCGACTGGAAACGCAACCCGCTCTAGGACAACATAGCGAGCGCCTTGTAGGCAGTTCCCGACGTAGGGATCACCACCAAGGGACAAGGGGATGGTGCTGGAGCACTCCCCAGCAACCAGACACATTGAGAATGGAAATCCAATCATAGGACCTATGATCGACCCCCTAGTGAACAGCAAGAAGCAGTGCAGACCCTAGAACCCGCTAGAACGGCCAGGACTTGAGCAACGAATCTTATCAGGCCCGAGACAAGGCAATAGGGCATAAGCATATAGGGATTGGTTGCGACACTCACATTGAATTCCGCACTTGAAGTACACATAAGAAAGCTGAAAACCTGATTGACCACAAGTGCACGAGAAACGACACACACTGTGAGTGATCATAAATTGAGGACTGTATTCAATAAGTCAAAGAACTCACTCAGATAAAACCACTCAAGGAACCCATCAACAGGAGAGAACCCAGACATAGACAAACCATCAAAGCGCAGAATAGGACCAAGCAAGGATAGTCGACGACAAGGATCTGTCAAGTCTATTCGACCTGATTGACAGCATAGTGGAGAGCGAGAACTCGACCATGACGGAAGAGAGCTCCGACGATCGGTCTAATGAGAAGCTCGATTTGAACGTATTCCCAAATGCTATTCAGCAGTTATGTTGGTGAGCAGTTACGACGCGCACACCCAGTACAAGTTCCACGGCAGGATAGCAGACGCAATCATTGCAGATCTAGAAGAGGAGAGAAGGCTAGCTCGTAAGGCATTGCAGGGCATAATCGAGTACAATAGGGATCAGCAGGCTAGGAGCCAAAGGCAAAGCATGGAGCTGCATGAGGTGCAGCGAGTGCTGAACTTGGCTGGCGGAAACCCAACGGACCATGAGAGAGCACTAGAGGGAGACTTGATGTTGAGCGAGCTTCTCATGAAATGGCTGCTCGATAATACAACAGTAGAGCAGAGCACCACCGCACTAGCGACATTGCTGCTCACAGGGTTAGGGGCGAACCAAGGCTCAACGAGCCAAGCCAAAATACCGATTGTTGCCAAGCAACTCGATAAGTACCAACCTCATGAAGACCCCTACTGCTTTGTTGAGCAATTTGAGCAAGTCTGCAAAGCCAACGGCCTCAACGACCAAACTCAACGCTCGCAAGCATTCGAGCTTTGCCTAGGCGACAAGGGTAGGACATGGTACACGAGCCTAGATGCTATAGAGCGAGCCAACTTCAATGACCTCAAGGATCTCTTCATTAAGAGATTCGCCGAGCCCGGATACTCTGATAACCTGCTACTACGATTGATGAATGTCAAGCAAAAAGAGAAGGAGGACATCCGCGACTACGTAACCCATGTGAGAAGTCTCTTCAAGAGAATCCCTTTGGGCGAGCGACCGACTGAAAGAGCAGTTTTGACTGTATTCATCAGCGGAATTCGAGAGGAGGAATTATATAAGGCTTTGGCAGGCAATTCAAGCTTGCAGCGAGACACGGTAGCTAGAGTGTTTGAGGAAGCCATCAGAGTCGATGATCACCTGAAAGAGCGAAGCTCCAGGGGCTCCAACGTAGAAGAGACCAACCCGCGAGGTTCCGAGAGAGCATCAGCCTCTAGTGAGCAGGCTACCCCATCATCCTAGGATAAGGGAAAAGCCACCGAGACATACCAAGGCTTGGCTGAGGTCAAGATGGAATCAGCCAAGTTGCAAGACATGTTGAGATGACCAACATGCCCGCACGTCCAATGCGTGTATTGTGGCAGAAACCACTTGCCGGGGTCGAATGTCAAGACCCTAGGTCAAGACCTTGTGCTAACTGTGGTAGGTTGTGGTAGGTTCGGCCATGATGTCGCGCAATGTAGATTACCAAGAAGACTTCCATACTTGCAACCCTATGGCCAGCCTTACCTAGCAAACAGGCCGCAGCCATTCTTTGGAAGGGGAGCCCCATTGGCTCTTTCCATGCCTAACAATATGAAACTAGCCGTCCCTAGAATGGACATAAACCCTACAGACATTCCTAGACCGCCTGGTCCTTACGTGACCCACCCACTGAGCAATGCTCTAGTACACTATGTGGAGGAGCCGAATGATGAAGAGACCTACATATACCCTTACGTCTCGCACGATGACGAGGGAAACGCGGTCCTCATGGATTATCAACCCGTGCCAGTGATGGCGTTAGGACGAGGATGAGGTAGAGGCCTAGGAGGGCAGTTGCCGTAGGATCCAGTCACTTGTTGGACTTGTGGTCACCCCGGTCATGTCTCATCACGCTGCCCTGAAAGAGAGCAGCAAAACAGAGACAAGGTTGACCAAAGGTGCGCAGAGTGCAGAATCACCCATCTTTTCGTAGATTTCCCCAAGCAAAAGCCATCCTCTATCTCAGCCAACTTGCCATCTGTCCCATTGGGGCTGTTTGGTGTCGAAAACCTCGATGGGGAGGCCACACCTATTCCATTGCAGGTTATGACTAGAGCCCAAATGAAGCAGGCCGGCATCTCTCTGCCAGGACATAGCAACCTTGACGCAGCCTCGATACGGAAGAAAAGCCGCAGGTGGAAGAAGAAGAGATCGGAAGCTAAAGTCGCACTAAAAACCAAGAGTGCTACGACTTTGCCTATTGGAAAGAAGGTTTCAGACGCAGAGGCAGAGACTTCAGCCCCTAAGACGGCCAAAAAGGGAAGCGCTAAGGTAGGGGAATACCTGCATCTGAAATGACAGTTAGAGGCCATAGAAAAGGTGAAGGAATGGGTGAAGGAGGCTCAAGAGAACCTCAAAGACACTAAGCCCATCGTAGAGAACGAGATAGATGACCTCTTCAGTGTAAGCACGCCAATATCACCACCTCAACCTAAGTCGGCAGAAGCAACCGCGCCACAAGCGGTGCTGCTAAGACCAAGCCTTGACGCGATAGAGCCGCAGATTAGCCGCGGCCATTGGCCCGAATAATCTAGGTTAGGGGAAGGACGAGTATCCAACAATCTCCTGACCATGCTGGTGACTACCCCTATAACACTTAGCATAGGAGATCTGCTTAAGTAGCATCCTACCCTATGGCAAGATCTTAGGTAGTGGGTCAAAGGGTCATAAGAGCAGGTCACGGCAGACCCTCAAGACCATGATGCAGAAACACAATTACCAAGTTTGACGCTACACTCCGTGCCTAAATCCTTGCACATCAATGCCTTTTGGGAAGGCTCTGAGATGCACGTGGTCTTACCTATCCTAGCCCTAGGTGACACAACAAGTAAGGGAATCGTAGACACGGGAGCTGGGGTTAGTGTGCTTAGCCACACAGTGCTCCAGACTTGGGGAAACCTGCCTGTCGAAACTACTAGGTTTAATGTCACGTTAGCAAATGGTATGAGAGTGAAGCCATTCGGAGTACTTAAGGATTGGCCAGTGAAGATCGCAGGTGTCCAGTTCTCTGTTGACTTTATAGTCATGAAGGGAGTGGACTACGATATCCTATTAGGCTGATCCTAGATGTGCAACGCTAGAGTCATCGAAGATTGGGGTAATTGCTTGATCTTCCTTGGCAATAGAAGGATGTCGTGAGAATAGAGATGGACACTTGGAAGACCTCACCAGTCGACCTAGACACCATCTCTGCTATGCTCAAGGTGAACACTCAGGTCAAGAAGCCCTATGGGCCCTTGACCAAGTATATCCCATGCCCAGAGGATGAGCGGGATTGGATGCACGTTCTTGCTACAATCGACCTGCCATTCTCAAATCATGAGGTGTATGAGCAAGCCATCAAAACGATCGGCAAGTCTAATGAAGCACTCTCTACACCAGTCTACATGATGGCAGGAAGCCTCCGTGGAAAGCCTAAGCATGTCACCTTCCACGTATCATCCAACAAAAGGGAACTCCAGGAGATACTGGAATACCTAACGAACCAGCTAGCTGGCAATCTAGCTGCAAATTTCAAACCACTCTAGGATCTCTTAGAGGAATCCAAGTGGCAATGGACCAGGGTGCACGACTTAAACCTCATGTATAACTGGGCCCTAGTTCCTAACCAACGACACGAGGCATACCAAACCCTAGGAGATAACGAGCAATCGGATGACAAAGATTCTAGCGATGAATACGAAGACTGCCAATCCTTCAGTGATGAGAGCGAGGGTGAAATAGATACCATAGAATATGACACTGAAGGATGAGAAATTGAGCAGATACGAGCAGACGCCAAGCCGTAGGAAAGGTGGACCCTTAGAGTAGAGTGAGGAGTCATGCACATGGAATGTGATCGTGCTTGGTTGGAACGCGTAGGAGCCATAGACCTTGAGCAAGCAGGCCTAGCCTAGCCAAGAACGACATCAATACTTAGGACTGAATCACCATCTGAACTGTGGCCACTAGGGGAGACATAGGGATCTCTGGATCACCATCAATACATAGGGATCTCTGGATCACTATCCGAACTATCCCCCTTGGTACCCTTAGACGAGCGAACCGATCAAGGGACCAGCCAAAGTCAAGGAGGTAAACTTAGGCCAGGAAAGGGAACCACCATGACCAGTATTCATTGCCAACGACTTGACTGGTGAAGAAGAAACGAGTCTTGTCGCTCTCTTGCGAGAGTATATAGACGTGTTTGCCTGGTCCTTAGAGGAGCTACATGGGGTAGATCTGAGTGTTGTGACTCACAACATACCCATGACGTCGGATGCAATGCCGGTCAAGCAGCGACCGGACCCTATGAATCCAAAACACGCTCATGCTGTCAAAGAGGAAATTGACAAGCTGATGAGAGATGGATTCATTTACGAAATTGAGCACACAGACTGGGTATCACCCATAGTCATCGTGATGAAGAAGAACAAAAAAATCCGAGTGTACGTCAATTACAAGAAGGTGAACGCTGCTACGAAGAGAGACAACTATCCATTGCCGTACACCGAGCACATGCTTGAGAGGGTGGCAGGCAAGGAAGCCTACACTTTTTTTGGACGGCTTCTCAGGGTACAACCAGGTGCAAGTGCATCCTGCGGACCGCCTTTGCCACTGAGTGGGGCGTCTTTGCATACATAGTCATGCCCTTCGGGTTGACCAACGCCCCCGCCACTTTTCAACGTCTCATGTGCACCATCTTTAAGGGCATGCTTCGCAAGGAGTTAGAGGTATTTGTCGACGACCTGTGTGTCCATTCAACCTGGATCGAATACTTAGACAAACCCCGCGCAGTCTTTGAACGGTGTTGCTTATATCGTCTCTCCTTGAACCCCTTAAAGTGCCAGTTTCGGGTAAAGCACGGATGCATCTTAGGACACGTGGTGTCGAAGAACGGCATTGCCACTAACTTCTCAAAGGTCAGGGTTATTGTTGACCTTCCACCCCCAATTAATTACAAGGGAGTTCAATGCTTCTTAGGCCATATAGGATACTATCGGCGGTTCGTATTGAACTACGTGTTGATCGCCAGACCATTGTACAAGCTACTGATTGCCTTCGAGTGGACCGAGGCATGCCAACGAGCATACGAAGAATTAAAAAAGGCTCTAACAACAGCACCAATTCTGCGAGCCCTAGATTGGACCATTACCTTCCATGTGCACATCGATGCTTCTAAGTTTGCCGTGCGGGCAGTGTTGTGCCAACCTGGCGAGCACAACTTAGATTATCTAGTGAGCTTTGCTAGCAGACAACTCACTGAGACGGAGATGAACTACTCGACAATAGAAAGAGAGAGATTAGCCATGGTGTTCGCTGTGAAGAAATTCCGGTATTATCTATTGGCCATGCCCTTCATCTTTTTCGTGGACCATCAAGCCCTGCTCCATTTAGTAAACAAACCTTGTGCTACAGGGCGCATAGCTCAATGGCTCCTCCTACTTCTAGAGTTTGATTTCTTCGTGGTAGTACGAAAGGGGAAACATCATTACATGGCTGATCACATGTCATGCATCCCCACAGGAGAAGCCACCGGACAAAGCATCGTTGACGAGTTACCCAACGCCCACCTATTCCACCTGTCCAGCGAGAGAGACTTATTTAAGGCTGATCTAATGCCATATTGGGCAGACGACATAGTCCAAGTGCTCGAGTATGGACTACCTGAGCAACCAATAGAAAAAGCCCTACTTAGGCGCTTGATCATGAAAATCCATCCCTACTAGCTGATTGCAGGCCAACTCTATAGGCTGGGGCAAGATGGATTGCTGCGTAGATGTGTGTGTGAGCATGAGATGCACGATGTGCTCTCAGAGGTGCATACCGGCATCGCAGGAGGACACTTTAGTGGAGACACGATAACACGGAAGGCGCTGCAGTCTCAACTATGGTGGCCCACACTTTTCCGTGACACCAAGCGATTAATCAAGCATTGTGACGAGTGCCAATGAACAAAAGTCCCGATTCATAAAGATAAAATGGAGTTGACCCCAATTATTGCTCGCCAACCCTTCGAAAAATGGAGAATCGACTTCATAGGGCCCATTAGTCCTGCGGCACAGTACTCACAAGCCAAGTATATCGTTGTGGCCACGGATTACCTCACAAAATGGGCAAAGGCAAGAGCCACACGAAAAAACGATGCTAGGATGACTGCCAAGTTCTTATGGGAGCAAGTGATCTCACGATTCGGCTGCCCCATCGAACTAGTTAGTGACCAAGGCACACACTTCGTCAACGAAGTGATAGAGCATCTCCTGTCCACCTTTCTCATTATCCATCGCAAATCATCGCCATACTACACTCACGCGAACGGTCAGGCAGAATCCACGAATAAGATTCTTCTGACCAAAGTAGTCTCAACCTCACATAGCGACTGGGATAACAAACTTATGGCGGCTTTGTGGGCTTACCATACAGCTTATAAAACGGCTGTCGGTCAAACCCCAGGCTGACCTATGGAACAAAAGCAATCCTCCCCTTAGAATTCTTTGTTCCTAGCTTGAGAATAGCACTTCAAGAACGATGGGAAGGGAAGGAGGCATGGACGCAACGCCTGGTCGAGCTTGAACACCTATCAGAAACTCATCTTCTAGCCACCCACGCGCTTATCTGTGAGAAAGCCCGACGCAAAAGCTGGTTCAATAAGCATGCCAAGCAGTGGAATTCGAACAGGGTGACTTAGTGCTCCTTTACTCAGTTAAGGGGCATAAGCAAAAAATGAAATTCAGGGTCTCGAGCCCTTCAAGGTTCGTGCATTCAGTCGAACCGGCAATGTTGAGATTGAGATACTAGACGGTGAGGGAGTAGGCTTCTTCAATGGCAGTCGTGTCAAGAAGTACTACCCTCCCACTCATCCTCGGCATGAGCCACCATTGTTAGAACCGCCGGTCAAAGTACGAGTAGCTACAATCACCGATATCAACGAAGAGGATGAGGAAGCCGTAGAACCTGCTTACCTCCATATCACGATCATTGCCAAGCAAACATGCGCTTTCAATGCCTTGATTGACGAGGGAGCAAACTTCAATGTCTTAACCCACAGTCATTGGATCCAACTTGGCAAACCACTACTTCAACCCACAATTGCAAAATTAAACCCATATGGGGCCCACTCAAAAGCACTTCTTGACAAGTGCAGGGTCATCGTTTCCATCGAGTCTGAGACTGTTCCAATGCTTTTTTACATATTGCCAAGCGCTACAGGCACATGCACAGAGTCACTGCTAGGGCAAACCTTCAAAAAGCAGACTCACTGCAATATTGATTATGAGTCGCAGCGCATCCACCTAGCAATAGGCAACGTGCACATTGTCACAGCTTTCAGCAAGGGCTGCGCGACACCATCACCATCCGCAAAGCCACCGGTAGAAACATCCATAGGCAAGACTAAGGAGGGGAATAGTGCGCGACTGCCACTCCCTGACTTCCATAAATCGCAACCCACAGCAGCCAAAGCTAAGGCCCAACAGCCTCGCTTTCAATGGGTGCCTAAACAGCCGCAACAACTGCCTAGGAGTCGACGCTCCTATCCTCATAAGACCCAGAAATCTAAACCTAGGAGGCCAAGATGCAATCACAAGAAGCGCCGCGTGATCAAGCAAAGATGGGTCCCTAAAGCCCTCTTGCATGTGCAAGGCTACTACGAGGGAAATACCTGGCTAGGGATCCCTAAGGCCCCCATGGCCAGAGGCACTATTCATACACCACCCTCAAGCTTGACCAGCCCACGTCCCATAACACCTCAAAACCATAAGCCGCAGTGCCCTCCAGAGCCCCAGCCATCCGACTCATCTATGCTTCGGCCCAAGAGAGTCGTGCAGGCCTACTGGCCCAAGCAACAGCCACCGTCATAGGAGGCATCATTCGACCAAGTCAATCCGACTCCCCAAAGCAAACCTAAATGCAGCAGTCCATCTGTTGTGGCTAACCCTAATCCACCCATATTCCAAACAGCCCAACTGCAGGCTCAAGGAAACTCCCAACTGCAACTCTGTATTATCAAGGCCTCTAGTTCTAGCAAACCTCGACCACCCGTCGGCCTCACGCCCTCCTATGAACGAAAATCTTTTCTAGCGCTAGCCGCTGACCTCGCTGAGGACACCGGGGATGACGTGGTGGAATGCATTAAACGACTTGATGCCACATTCGTGTCGCTAGCCCTCAGCTATGACCGCTTGGACTTAGGTCTATTAGAAGAACCCTTTGCAACGGAAGTGCGCAATATGCCTTGCTCTTGGGAGACTTTTGAATTTGCATTTGCAAAAGCTTCTTGCTCTGCTGTTGAGTTGCTCAACAGTGAGATCTCCAAAGAGCAAGCCATTAAACAACGTCTCATCACATCCTACGATCAAGAACCACTTCTGCTATCACTGATCAAGAAATCACCGAGTTATCTAAGCTCGCTGATACTGACTCCACGTTTTTGAAGCATTGGTACACTCTTAGGCTGCAATGGGAAGTTGAGGGGTGCCACATAATGACCAACGCTGAGGAGCGCCGCGCAATCAAAACAGCAGAGTGCGACCCCACCTACGTCGTGCCAACCTCATATCGAGTATTAACCACTCTTTGTGGCCGACCCATGGAAGAGCACATCAAGGGGAATCCCTACCTTGACCGCCTCTTAACAGAGTAAGAGCTCCACATTGCCAGTTGGGTCGATTCTGGCGATCTCCTAACCAATGTTCTGACATACATCACGCATGTAGATACCCGTCCATTCGAATTAGACCGTGAAGCTCAGCTAGAGTACAACCCCAACTTCTATGCTTGGCTCGTGCACAAATAGACCGACTCTCTTTATGCTGAACGCCCTTGTCCTCTCAACCTCCAACCCTAGGACAGATTCTTCTCGTTCCAAAGGGGGAGGGGGTAAGGTGGCATTTAAAAAGTAAACCAAGTATAAAATGTCAATAAAATTTGAAATGCAACGGTAAAATGTAATGGTAAAAGTTTGAAAAGAAAAGTTAAGGCTATACTCAAAATATTTCAGATCAATAAAATCTGTTACGCTTTTCTTCTTTCAACAAGTTACTTGTAAAAAAGCACTAATGGTGGAAATGGCTGAACTTGCAGGCATCGATCATGGCAAGACAGGACAAGGCTGGCAAGCTCCCCTTCTCAGAGGAGGAGCAAGTGAAGTACGGCCTCACGGTGGAGACTAGAGCCTTTAACCAGTTGAAGTTCCGTCACATCTTCAACCTTGAAGACGTGCCATCAAAGAGCCAGCAGTGCGTTAGATTATAGACCAGTGCCATCTGCAGAAATACCTAGATGCAGTGGGCCAGAGGGTGGACTACACCCAGTGTGCCGACTTTTTGCACACCTTTAACAGAAACAGAGGCACCATCACGGTGCGCGAGAATGAAGCCACCCGACAAGTACAAATCGAGCTGACCCCGGAGTTGGTGGAAAGGGCATTGGGGCTGCCAAATAAGGTGGAAAGAAAGCCAAAGAGGGATGTCTACACCATGTTAGGAATGGACAAGGTGAAGGTGCATACCAACGATGGGATTAGCTTGGCAGACATCCCAAATCCAGACATCCAGCTACAAGCAAAAATAGTGCATGCTTTGTTCTCGAGCCAGAGGTACAACAACATAATGAGCCGGATCAACGTGCCTATACTCGACAGCATTGCGGCACAATCACTGGACGAGGTAAACCTGAATGGGTTTGTGAGGAGAACCATAGAGGCTTTGGCTAAGGCCCTAGCAACAGGAGGAAGAGCCGCTGGAGGAGAATCCCCATCATCCCGATCAATACGCAAGGCATCATCCTCCAAAGCCTCAACCATAGGGTTTGGAGGCGTCCTTACTCCCATAATCCAAGAAGCACTAGGGCAAGGACGGGAAGAAGAAGATAAGAAGGGAGGCAAAGAAGGAAATGATGAGTCACCATCACAATCCCCACCTCACACAAAAGAGCAGTGTAGGTCTTCAGATGAAACAGTGACTAACAAAGACGAAGAGGGAGAGTCCCAAGGTAGTCCACAGAGGCACGCAGAACAAAGAACGAAAGCCCTACATGGAAAGAGGGAAGAGGAGCACAAGAAAAAAGAAAAGGAACATTTGGAGAGGGCTCGAAGGGAGTCACTCAGGGATGAGAAGGAGAGAAAAAATAAGACTGAAGAGGAGTTGAAAAGAAAGGAAGAGGAAGAACTAGCGCTGGTCACCCTGTCGCTCCATTGAGGAGCAGCACAAAAGAGACAAGGAAGGCGCAAAGAGCCCGCACAGAATAGAAGCACCTGGTTCCAGTACCAGTGTGCCAGAAATTGCACCCCCGCCCCTAGCAGAAGGAAAAGGCAAAGAACCGATGATGCCAACTCCCCCTCTCTTCGTACCTTCTACGCCAGCCACTCTCATCATGACAATACCCACTGCCACTGCCACCCAAGGCTCTACTCCAAAAGTCGATGAGAGCAACATGGTCACTTGGCTGTAGTTCCTGGTGGAAAGGGAGTTGGCAAGAGAAGTGGGTGTGGCCACCCCAGCGTCAGGAGTGAAGAGGGCATCCACGGCTGATATGGAGCCAAGGCTAGAGCTTAAAAGATAGAAAATAGAAGCCGTTGTCACCACCACCACCATGTCCCATACCCCACCTCTAGTCGACCAATATGATGAATACGTTAAGGAGCTGCTCTCGCAGCTAGAAAAGGCCAAGAAAGAAAAGAGAACAGCCATGGAGGAGCTGGCAACAGAGCGAGAATCACGAGCTACTCTCCAGCTAGAGAAAACGAAGCAAATAGAAGAATACCAAAGGGAGATTGCTGTGCTAAAGGAAGAAGCCGGCAATAAAGATGCAGAAGAATCAAAAGCCCTGAAGGAACGTGATGCTGCTTGGGAGGGAAGAAGAAAAATCTTAATGGATCGCCTCAACGGAGAGAGGGAGACCAATGCTCACCTGCGGTGCAAGAACGACCAGCTCACTGCAGTCAACCTGGAGGCCAAAAACCAGCTTGAGAAGATCAGACACGAGACTGCAGAGCTGGACCAGCTAAGAGGAGAGCAGGTGCAAAGGATGTAGGTGAAGCTACACCATCTCAACGCACAGATCGCCAATGAACACCAGGAGCAGTCCCGCCTACACCATGAGCTCGAGGACCAGCAGCGACAACTCATGGCTATGACCCTCCATCAGGGGAAGAGCCTAGAGGATATGGAAAAGAGAGTGAAAGAATGGGCTGACCACAACGAAAGGAGAGTACGAGACCTGGCATGACGACTGGCCAAAGCAGAAGGAGATAGAGTGTTGGCTGAGAATCAGGCAGAGGCTGCCCAGCTCTCTATGATAGCCCAGTAGCACACCTTCCTCAACACGTTGCTCCACTCCACCAAAACGGAAGAAAGCGAAGCCAATGATCAACTGTAGAAGAAGCTAGCCATTGCACGCAGAGCCCTCACAGCAGGCCTGTACATACCACTGCAGCTAGGAGGCCCACCGCAGAGCCTGGAGGAGCAAAGAAGATATCTTGCATAGGTAGGCCTGACGGTGCAGGAAATCGACGAACTCGGCTTCATAGAAGAGAAGGTGCAAGAAGATAGGCAAGCAGAAGGGGGTGAACCAGAGTTTGATCTGGGACCTCAAGAGGAGGACTATGTCCCACCACCCCCTCCTCCACAACAAGATGAAGTACAACCCACTGACACATCCGCTGAGAGGAAAGTAGCCTTGGCTAAGTGCAGGAGAGAAATGGTAGAGAAGGCAAGGAAAAAGCTGAACGTTAGACATGTTCCAAGACAACCTGCCCCTCTCCCACCGTGCCTTGAGAATCTCACTGCTGAATTCCATGCAGAGTTGATTATCTGGGAATAGGAGGAATGTGCCCGTGATCCCTTCGACTTGAGCTTTGAGCTTCCCGCTACACTAAATAGAGTAATGCCCATTAAACTTGTAAACGACGTAATCGCTATGGGTGCAAGGCTCAGGGACAAGTGGCTAGCGGAGCGAGAGGCCAACCCAACTGCTTGGGGAGCCGAGGACCGCGAATTTTGGCAGGATAAAGTCCTCCAGGTGCCTAGATCGGTGGAAGGCTATAATTTCCAACCCACCTGGAGAAGACACATTTTTTATGTCAACCTTGACGCTTGGATGGCATTTTGTAACACCCTCCCTTATGAGAGAAACAACCCCATTTTCATGCCGTATCCTCGAAGGGTAGGCATGGATTTTAATCTGTCCATCCACGGTAGGTTCGACTTCCCCATCATCTATAACGCCAATAGCAACTCCTATAAGGATGCCCTTGTATTTACCCTCCCTAATTTGTACAGTTCTATAGATAGATTCCTTAGTGAGTTCACCTCGTGATGTCCTGACCCTGCCTTCATAACAACTTGTAATTACCTCAGACTAATTAGGGTCCTAGTCCACCAAGAGCCTGCCCCTCAAGAACGCCACCTCCCACCCCTTTTCTTCGATCCCAACGCCATAGACAGCAGCACCATGACTTGCCTCATGATGCATGCTACTCTTTTGCCATCCTTCTGTGTTGCACTGCTTGAGGATATGAGCAATAGCAAATTCACACACTGCAACCACCCCTTCCTTTCCACCACCACTCTCAAAATTCGCCTCAATCTCAAGGGCTACTTGCTGAGTTGTAGATTCCTTAACAAGGCCCCCCCACCCTTCACAATCCCCTACCCGCCATTTGGATGACGAGGATTAAACTCCCGTCATGCCCTTGTATCACATGCATCTATGTATAAGCCTCTTTATATTATTTATTTTAAAAAAAGCCACAAGGCAATAAAAGAAAAGGGTGAACTGGAAAGAAGAGACAACAACAAAGCATAGCAAAGCCAAGGGATGCATCTACTATTAAGCAAAGATAAGAGAGAGAGACCTTCGCAAGATCCGCTTACAACTCCCCTTCGCCTCGTCGTGCACCACAATCACTGCACCTAGGGTTCTCCCTAGCCCCTTCCCCACTTCACGCTTAGGGCACATCAAGGGCAGGACTTTTAGACTTGTCACCTAAGACTTGCACCGCACCTCCAACGACACACGAAATGGGTCCTCAAGTGTGGACATTACCAAGGGCTTGGTTAGACCCATCTCCCAGTTCCAGTGCCACGGGCACCACACACTACATGGAGAGGCAGACACACCCCTTAGGGAGTGCACAACTTTTCTTGCAGGTTATGTTCGAGTTTCAAGAACTGGCTACTCAGCTAAAGAAGATCACCCACGACATCCTTGAATGACCAAAATCTATTCCATATGCTGGACATGACACCATTGCTGCTGTTTCAGGAGCTTTTCTGCATTGGAGTGGACGGACCAACGTGCCTCATAACGCCAACCATCTGCCTGCTGATGGCTACCATGATTGAACCAAATCAAGTAAAAGGAGTACTCAGTAATAGACTTGCCATTGGCATAGATCTTGGAACCTCATCTTCCAAAGATGCATGCCCAACGCCTCAAGATCTACGATCGCTTATTGATTCCACAAGCCTGAAAAATTTCAATGCAAGGTTGAAGATCTTCAACGCAGCATTGAAGACCTTCAACTCAAAGACAAAGATCTTCAACTCAAAGACACATATTTTCAATGCAAAGACACACCATATCATTGTCAAGGCAGAGTTCGGGGGGGGCTTCTCTAGGATAAATCCCTCCAATACCATCCTCCTAAGGGATTGCTTATTGCTTCAAGCGTTTCTAATGCTCAAGGGACGACCGATTACATAATGGGGATGCCACAATTGTGTGAAAGATGCCGAGCATCTTCATGAAGCATAAAGCATGCCAGAATCTCTCATGGTCATCATCATTAAACTCCATCACCTCTCATTCACACAACCACCTTGGAAGCAGTGTCATCCACCTACTAGTTCTGCCTAGCAGCAGACCTAACTAGCCACTACTTCCCACCGCAATGCCATGGGACTAGCACTTGGCTAGGAGGGGGGTAATGTTACCGTGTTTCCTGCAGCACAGAGGAGCAGAAAATGAAAAAAAGAAAATAGCAAAAAAGGCGCAGGATAAAAGCAGAAAAAGGCGCCTTGACCAGTAACTAGACCCTGAAAATTTTAAATGTTCGGGCATGACCCTCAGAAAGTCTCAGTGTCGCCCCGAGACAACAAAAGAGTAAAAGGTGCAACATTAAAATGTGGAAGCGCTCCTGAATCCTTGTAAAAGAGTGCCATGCTTGCTCCTGTGCAAAGTGTATGCATTAGTTGGGAATATGATAAATTAGAATGGTGGGAAATGGGAAAAAGGGCCTAGGCTACGGCCAACCATGTAAAAAAGGGAAAAGGGGATGACCGCCCAAAAAGGATTTAGGGCTTTGTATATAAAGTTGAAAAGTGAATGAGAAGCTCATTCTTTTTGTGTGTGGCAAAAAGATTCTGCTTCTTTCTCTCTTCTTCTCTCCTTCTTGCTTGTGTGTGCTCTTGAGAGAGGGAGTGTGAGAGTGTGAGGGAGTGAGTGTGTGGGAGTGAGGGATCAAGTGGGTGAAGCTCTTCACCATCTCCCCTTCTCTTCTTCTCTTCTCTTCTTTTCTCTTCTCTTGCGCGCACGGCTATGGAGAATGGAGCTTGGAGATGGAGGAGGATTGAGGATGCTTGAGCTAGCATCAAGAATTGTGGAGCTACCAGAGTGCAAGAGAGAGGAGGGTACTCGTTCAAGCATCAAGGTAAGCTCACTACACTCATAGGATTGACGCCGCGTCGACTAGGTGAGAGATAGCCATTAGAGCTCTCTTGGAATGCTTGAAATAATAAGCGGTCCATGGGTCTTGGCGGTTGAGTAAAAGCTCCCACAAGACCTCATCAAAGTCCACACCATGCTCTTGCTTAAAACCCTTTGCTATCAGTCTAGCCTTGTATGCCGGCTTGGGGTATCCAAGGGTACTTTTCAGCTTGTATACTCACTTGCAAGGCAAAGCCTTCTTGCCCTCAAGCAAGGAAACCAAATCCCAAGTCTCATTCTTATGTAAGGAGTCTATCTCAAACTGCATAGCCCTCTCCTAGGAGTGACTGTCACCCCTACGCATAGCCTCATCATAGGTGAAAGGCTCTCTTGCATTTGTAACCAAGACATAATGCATCGAGGGCTGAAATCTTTCAGGTGGATGTCTGTCTCTAGTAGACCGTCTCACGGCAGGCTCTACTGCCTGCCCAACTGCTTTTCCAACACCCTAACCATGAGCATCTACTATAGGTGTAGGCTGTCCAATTGGCTATGAGGGAGCTCTCGGCTCCTCCTGAAATATGACCCTACGGATCTCAACAACTCTCTCAGGCTGCCTATGCATCTTGTCTTCATGGAAGACTACATCATGACTGCGAATGACTTTCCATGCCTGCGGATCCCAAAGATTGTAACCCATCTTGTCTCCATCCCCATAACTAAGGAAAATGAATTTGACACTCTTAGGATCCAACTTACTTCTCTTGTCCCTGGGCACATGGCAAAATGCCTTACATCCAAAGACACGGAGATGCGCATAAGAGGGAGGTTTTCTAGTCCATACCTCCTCTACAACCTAGAAATCCAAACCACTAGAAGGTGATCTGTTTATGATATGCATAGCTGTACTAACTGCCTCAGCCCAAAAGCTCTGTGGTAGGCCTGCATGGCTAAGCATACTATGTACAGGCTCCTGGATGGTTCTATTCATCCGCTCACCCAAACCATTCTGGGGGGGGTGTAGGGGGCGGTCAATTGATGCTTAATACCCTTCTCATCACATAACTACTCAAAAGCATGTTAGACATACTCACCCCCATTATCTGTCCTTAGGCATTTTAGTAGATACCCAGATTGGTTCTCAACCAATGCAAGCCATCTCTAAAACATAACCAAGACATTGGATTTTAGCTTAATGGGATAATCCTAAACTTTCCTTGAAAAATCATCTATGAAAGTAACAAAATACTTTGCACCACCCATAGACTGGCATGGGCCCACAGACTGGCATGGGCCCACAGACATCCGAATGTACCAATGCCAAGGGCTCACTCATGCGTGGCCTACCAGACTTCTTATATGTAGACCTAGTTTGCCTGCCATAAAGACAATGCTCACATGAATCAAAACATGCATAATCAAGGGGCAGTAAGCACTGCAGACCAGAAAGCATTTTCATTCCCTTCAAAGACATATGGCCCAAATGGGCATGCCAAAGAGATACATGTGGGATAGAACCCACAGACAAAACATGATCAAGGGAAGAAGCCAATACAATCAAGGGATAGAGGTTGCCAGTCTTGGCACCTCTCGCAATCACAAGTCTGCCACGAGTGAACTTCCATGTAGAGTCTCCAAAAGATACATGATAACTTGCATCATCAAGCTATCCAGCTGACATGAGACTGCGTGTCAAAGTAGGTACATGATGTACATCCTACATAACAAAACTACTGCCAGAAGGAAACTGCAGCCTAATATCACCAATGCCCACAATATCAAGAGAGCTATCATCACCGAAGCGCACAGAACCCAAAACAGTATGGTATGAATGAAACCACTCTCGGTAAGGTGTCACATGAAAGGACGCACCTAAGTCCAAGAGCCAACACTGTGCATACATAGAGTATATCTCTGTCATCTGTGAAGCACTAGAAGAAGCTGCAAGGATATAATCATCATCAACATCCTCAGGCTGCATAACATTGATCTCTTCAATTTTAACACTGGACTTTGTAGGCACTATGCTGTGATCAGAAGACTAATCCTACACTTTGTCTTTCCCCTTATCTTTGCACCTTTCATTGCACAGTTCATGGCATTGTGGCCTAATATGGCCCTTTTTCCCACAATGGTGACAAGTAACATCTGCATTCCTACCACGGGATTTGCTACGTGACTTCCCAAGAGACTTGGACCGAGATTTCTAAGAATCCCATCCATGGCCATTGCCACTACCATGCTTTCCATATCCATCATTCTTGCCTCTAACTGTCATAGCATGCGACACATGAGAGGCATCCAAATTCTTACGATTAACCTTTTCCTGCAGAAGAGCACTCTCAACATCAGATAATTTCAAGGTAGTAGTAGAGGCACATAATGCAGTGCGGAATATATCCCATGACTCATTAAGAGTACCAAGCAAGAAAAGAGGAGTAACATCCTCTGCAAAAGTGATGTCATGCGAAGTCAAGTTCTTGAGTATAGCATGGAACTGGCTTAAGTGAGTAGACATTGTCACATTCTCCTTCATGCGCAGATCTATAAGCTACTTCAGCTAATACATCTGACTCGCTGGACTTTTCTTGTCATAGAGATTCTTGATTTTATCCCACAACTGCCATGCACTATGTTCTTCCTCAAATACATTGTAATGAATCTGTTTTTTGAGAGATAATACAATAGTGGACTTGCATAACTCATCAAGCTCAAACCATTCCTCATCTAGCATAGTTGCACGCGGCTGCTCGCCGCTAAACCTCAATGGCAATGCAATTTCTGCACCAATACCTGCCAAATCTGGCTCTTCCAATAAGAGTAATTTGTACCATCAAGCTTAGTGATGTTGAAAATAGCATGATTAGTGGACGAACTCGCCATAATGCAGGCTGGAAGACTGTAAACAGTTCAAAACTGCTTGCTGTTTATTGTAGAAAATGACCAAAAAAATCACCAAAATCGAGAGAAAATGGAGAGAAAAGTGTAACCAAAGCCTGCTACCCACCAAGTACTAGTGAAAGTACATCATTTCAAAATATTTCAGCATGAAAAATCCATGTCAATCCGGAGTTATATGCTTGTTGTAATAAATGACAGCAGGGTATTATGAGAGTCAATTTCTAACCAAATCACTGCACCAAGTCAATAAATGACAACCAAGACATGACCAGGCATAAATTAGCACCAAACAGTCATCAAGACCCTGAGCCAATACCCAAACATGTCACCAAAGCATCCGTCAGTGTGAGTAGGCATACCCCCTGGACAATAGGGCAAAGTATACATAACACTGGCAAGACCTGACACCAGTAGGTGTATGCTCACAAGAGTGCAAAGCCCAAGCTCAGGTCAAAAGCAACTCCAAGATAGCAGTGCATGAACCATGCAACATTTAAGTGTAAAAGATCCCAAAGTTTCAAGTATCTGCAAAATTCTCAAAATAGCATACACCTCCTGCTCAATGTTGGTCAAGCATACAATATGCTTCCACTGGCTCAAAAGGTGGATAAATGAGCTCAACAGCTCAAGCAAACCAGGTCAAAGTACCAAAGATAGGTAACCAAGATAATGCCTCAATAGCATCCAAGGTCATATGGAAAAAGCCAAGTTGTAACAGAAAAATCAAAGTCAATGTCCAACTGCTCAAGGGAATACTCAAATGAATGTCGAGACGAGCTCAAACAATTGTCATCCACAGCCAAAGCATAAAGCATTCACCAAGACATCATAACCCATAATGGGTAGCCTAGGCATAAACCATGTCATAGATGAAATGCCAGCTCCAAAGAAGTGATAGTCAAACCCAAATCGAGCTCTAATCTCAGCTCAAAAGCATTCCAGAGCATAAACAAGACATGTGGCATAGTCCAAATACATCATAATATCATACTGAGTAGCCGAGAGCACCTCGTGACCAATCAGCATAACCCAACTGTAGCATAAATAGCTTCAGCCATGAAGTTTCCAGTAGCATATAACCTTTGTAAACTGAGCAAATCAGTGCTCAATCCAAGCTCAAATCCATAGGAAAACCATAGGCATACATTCCCGTATGTATAGGCACCAACCAGGCATACTCGGGCATCAAATGCCAAGACCTGTAAGCATTAAATTGAAGTAACAGGTGGCCACCCTATTTTGGATAGATCTGGGATTATTCAAAATATTCAATGGCTGAGCTAAATCAGCTCCAAATGCGTCTCACATAAGAGGCATAACATCCACAAGTGATTCGATATCAATAGACATCAGTAGAAGCATCTCATAAGCCATAGGCATACAAATACATGCTGTCTCAGACCTGAAATCGGTTGCAAAATATTCTGTCATTAGAATTTGGCAAATCCAACATCACCATTGCGTTTGGAGCATGCCAAAATCCCAACTTAGACTCTTACCTTGCCTGAATCAGGTTCCGAATGCCTGAGATATGACAAAAAGAGTGATTTTTGGGCCAGATTTTGAAACAGGCACAAAAAAAACGTGAGCTGGCTAGAGGGGTATGCTGTTCTAGGTGTCAACAATGGGGCCCAAAGGGGGCAAAATGGGGGCCAAAGAAAGCCTACACCAAGCCTCAGCAAGCCTTGATGGGCTGGAAGCAAGATCCATAGCTCATATGAGCTATGACATTGAGGTATTGATGAGCTATTGCCAATATGAGCTATAGCTCCAAGAGATATGAGCTATGGCTGCCCACAACCTGTGAAAATCCTATTCACCTAGACCTCTGCACTGAGATAAATCTCTGAAATAATGAAGCAATACCTCAATGTCAATGCCCTGATGGTGCCTCAATTGGCCGAGAGAAGTCGAGGAGTGACGGGAGCTCAAGAGAATGAGCTATGGCTGCCGGGGAGGAGACCCAATGCAAGTAGGGAGTCAATGGGAAGCTGAGAATGCCATGAGCCAAGCTCAAGAGTTGAAGGCCGTGCTCTGATACCAGTTGAAAGGTGAGAAGGATCGAAGCTTTGCACTCGAGAGCTATGGCATGGGAGAGCAAAAGAAAGAAAGAGAGAGACAAGAAATTGGAACTCCAACAGTCACAATGTGTGACCAGGCCTTCCTTTATTCAAACAATCACTAAAAGAATAAATAATAAAGTGACAATGATGGGCACCCGCCACCTGCAGTGTGCAGTGGTGGTGACTACCAGTGTAGTAATACACGGCCAGCTAGGTGGAGGTGCCTTTACCCCCAACACATGATTCAAACACCAATAGAATATCACGGTAAGTCCTTTAAAATTATGATTAACTATGGAAGGACACACTCGTTCATGTCACCAAAGTGTGCCAAGAAATTAGGTGTAGATACAAAACCTACATCTAGGTTGCTTGTGGAACTTGCCAATGGAAAAGAAATCCTTTCTACTCACAATAGCAAACTTGCAAAGTGACATTTAGTCCTGGGAAGAAATCTCTCTGAAATGGGATTTAGGATCGTGAATTTAGGGGCCTATGAATGTCTATTGAGTATGGACTGGCTAATGCCCAATGACACACATATTTAGTGTAGAAAAGGCCAAGCCACTTTTCAAAACCTAAAGGGGGAAAAGGTGATGACACAAGGTGAGGCAAGAAAACCCAAGGTTCAACTAGCCAAATCATCTCGCATAATAAAAGGGTTAAGAAAAGGATTACATGTGTATCTCATAAAATTAAATAAGGTTGAGCAAAATAATCAAGACGAGGGAGAGCCATACTGGCTGAAGGAATATGATGACATCTTCCCAAAAGAGCTTATTGAATTACCACTTCGAAGAGAAGTCGATCTCGAGATGACTTGAACCGGGAGCTTCTCCAATCACTAAGAGTCTGTATAAAATATCTATCCCCCCTGAAGCAATTGAGCTGAAAGAGCAACTCAAGCAGTTACTGGATCAAGGATACATCAGACCCAGTAATTTGCCATGTGGAGCCCTAGTACTGTTTCAAAAGAAAAAGGATGGAACTCTCCGCATTTGCATTGATTACCAAGGACTAAACTAGGTAACCATCAAGAATAAGTATCTGATCCCAAGAATAGAGGAGCTACTTGATAGGCTGCAAGGGGGAAAATATTTTCCAAGATTGATCTCCGATATGGTTATTACCAAATAAGGATCAAGGAAGAAGATATTCCCAAAAGTTACCTTCAATACCAGATATGGTCATTTTGAATTTCTTGTAATGTCTTTCGGATGCCCCTGCTATTTAACATAGTAATGCATGATATTTTTCGAACTTATCTTGATGAGTTTGTCCTAGTCTTCTTTGATGACATCCTAACATACTCCGAGAGAGACGAAGACCATGAGCTGCAATTGCATATTACGCTGGACACAATGAGGACACACAAGC
This sequence comes from Lygodium microphyllum, assembly GCF_053477565.2. Lineage (NCBI taxonomy): Eukaryota > Viridiplantae > Streptophyta > Polypodiopsida > Schizaeales > Lygodiaceae > Lygodium > Lygodium microphyllum. The sequence goes on along the minus strand of NC_141147.1, from coordinate 15,422,508 downwards.
TCTATGCGAAGAAAAATAAGTGTGCCCTTTTCAAAATAGAGATGGAATATGCAAGATTCATAGTATTTAACCGGATGGTATAGAAATTTCATAAAAAATTACATCATAATAGCTGTATCTCTCACTAATTTTCTAAAAAAGCAAACTACTATTGTGTCGATGCCCATTGAGCAAGCCAGTTTTGAGCAAATCAAGAAAATTTTAGTAACAACATCCATTTTAAAGCTACCTAACCTAAGTCAAGAGTTTGAGCTCGTAATAGACGCAAGTTCTATTGCACTAGGTTGTGGGCTTATGTAGCAAGGTCATCCGATAGCCTATTCCTCAAGGAAGTTGAAAATCCATGAGAGGAATTATGCCATCCATGATCTTGAGCTATTAGCTGTGATCCATGCTCTCAAATTCTGGTGACGCTATTTGCTTCGAAGCAAGTTTACTTTGTTCATTGACCACAAAAGTCTCAAATAGATCTTTACTCAACCAGACCTCAACGTAAGGTAGTGTCGGTGGATTGAAGTCATGTAAGAATTTGATTTTGAAATCAAATTCAGACCTAGAAAAGACAATGTGATTGCTGATGCATTAAGTCATAAAGCTTTTCTGAATGCACCTATCATGGAAGAGCCATCTAAAGGAGAGATTTTAGCTACCATGATATCGATGTCTAGTAATCCAGTCATTAAGCTAGCCAAAGAAGAGGCAGACAAGGATCCTAAGTATCAGCTAATGCTTAGAGAAATCCTAGTTAAGGACACTGATCCTGAGCTCAAATTCAAATATCAAAATTTCACTGTGGATAATGGACTTGTCTATTTCAAGATAAGGCTCTGCATTCCTCTCACTAAGTGCTAAAAAAGAAGATATTATGGGAAGCCTATGACTCCCCGTTCTTAGGACACCATAGCTATGCAAAGACTCTTAATGCAGTCAAGAAAAGTTACTACTAGGAAAGGCTGAAGCATGATGTACTCATATATGTTATTGAATGCTTAAGTTGCTAGTGGGTGAAAGCTGAGCGTGTAAAAATGCCATTCAAGCTCCAGTCACTTGACATTCCGTAGATGAAATGGGAGTTCATCAGTATGGATTTTGTAGTTGGCTTACCTTCTGTTCAAGGAGGGTATAATTTAATCATAGTGATTGTGGATATGCTGACAAAGGTCACTCATCTTATCCCAGTCAAGACCAACTACAAAGCTATAGATATTGCACAACAGTTTGTGAAAGAAATCTTTAGGCTTCATGGATTGCCTAAACAGATTGTTAGTGATTGCAACTCTCTATTTACATCACATTTTTGGAAAAGCCTATTTGAAGTAATTGGAACCTAGCTTTGCTTTAGCACAGGTTACCATCCCCAAAATGATGATTAAAAAAAGTAGGTTAATCAAGTCATTGAAGATATACTAAGAGCTTACTGTTCCAGAGAACGGACAAGGCGGATACAGTATTTGCCTAGTAAAATTTTCCTACAATACGTCATATCACAAGAGTATTTAAAAGTCTCCATTTCAAGCATTGTATGGGCAAGATTGTTTGATGCTACTAAATTTCTCTGATCCAACCATAAAGGTTGAGGCTTCTAAGAAAATTCTAGAAGATATGGACGATCAAGTCAAAACTATCAGACAAGACATCCAAGCTACCAAAGATTACCAGAAAGCTTATGCTAATCTAGGACGGCAAGAGCATATCTTCCAAGAGGGAGACATGGTTTTCATCCATATATACCCAAAGAAGAGTTCTTTGTCATTAGGAAAGTTCAAAAAGTTGAGTCCAAGGTATTGTGGACCATACCAGGTTCTCAAACGCCTAGGAGCTAATGCCTACAAATTGCAACTTTCTGATCATGTGAAAGTCCACAATGTGGCAAATCAAGATCATATTCTTGATGGCCAAAAAATTGTAATGCCTAGTCAAGGAGCCCTTGAACTCCAGCCTGATAAGATTCTAGATGTAAAAGAGAAACCTCTGAGAAATAGAACCGTTAGAGAGTATCTTATCTAGTGGAAAGACTATCTTGAGGAGGATGCCACCTGGATGGAAGAGACAACTCTAGAAAAACAAATTCCCCAGTTCTTTTTGAGATGAGGATATCTTGATTTCTCTAAGGAGGAGAGGGTGTAATATTCCCGCCATAGTGCTTCATATCAAGAAACAAATTTGAACTTGAGGCGTTTTAAAAATTACTCGTCAAGCTATCACGTATGTTTCTTGATATCGAGTCTCGTATTAAATCAATTCCACAATCTGACATGAGAAGACACCTCAATGATCCCAACCAACAAAAAAGCAAAGATGCCTTGTAAATAATATTACAACTTCTTGATCATATAATTTTTCCTGTATTAAATTTAATTTAGCATTCTCGATTTGATTTAATGTGACAAGGATTGCGTTGATTTCATAATCGCAAGACAATTTGCAAAAGCCTCAATTGGTAGACAAAGAATACGCAAGAATGAGCATGATATTGAGTAAGTTAAGTATCAAAGAGTATGATATGACTTTATATACTAGATAAGTCATGAAGTAGCTAGGCCAAAAATCACTAAAAGAAGTCGTTTTGAAGAAAGAAAGACGTTTTTAAAAAAATAGACCAAAGTACATGACATTTTTTATGTGTAGAGGGAGAGAAAGCATTAAAAAATCATCCCCATGCCACCATCTAATAGGTAAACCAATCAAGATGAATATTTAATAAAGCTCAATTGGCTCTTGATAAGTAGCCAAATGAATCAATTGACTGCATAGTCCCCCTCATACCTATAAATACACCCCCTCTTCTTCACAAAAAAGCAAGAAGGAAGACCTCATTATGATGGAAAATTTTCTCTACTTCTCTTATCCATTGAAGCTTTGAGCCTTGAAAGAGGAAAATACCCCCCCCCCCCCCAACCTCATTTTCATTTTCTCTACCCCCTATACGTCTTCGTTCCATACAACCAAATCGCTAAGCAAAATGCTGGAGAAATTTTTTTGGACAACCAGCAACTCTCCCTAAACTACCTCGTCAATTTTGACTGACATCCGATGGCTTCGCGAGGTCGCAAAATTTCAAAAAGCACATTTGAAGCAAGGGAAGCAATGAACGCGGCTGATGGAGAAAATGATATAGTAGGAATTGGCGAGACTCCCGTCACAGCAAATTTGAGAGAGATAACATCTCGTCGATTTGTAAAAAATATATATTTTATAAGCTTATCACTTTATTTGGCTTTAAACGATTATAAATGCATTCTAATGAAAATGCATATGAACTGCCATGTAAGAAAATTACCTAAGTAACATAATAATTAAATATTCAGTGAAAAAACTCTTTCACTTGAAAAATAATTATATTCTTGTCATTGGAAATTATTTTAATTATGTTTTATTTTGCGATATTTTTTGTTATTTAGTTAAAGATACATGTGATCATAATAACATAAAAATGGTAGACATTGTTAGGGAAGGGAATATTTTATAATTTTCTCTTGAAAGTGACTATCTCTATTTCATTTTGCTAATGATAAATAGATGTATATGAATTTTATTATAATTTATGAAAAATTATTTAAATAATATTATGAAATAATCAATGCATTAAATCAACGAAAAAGTGTGTAGGAAAATATATATTAGACATGCATAAATTAGGTGTGTGGAATATGATTCGATGTCTAAAAGATGAAAGAAAAAATACACTTATGATTTTTGTATTACTTGGAATAAAATTTTCAAAAAAACAATCAGCATTATACTTAGGACGTAGCTAAAAGAAAATTGATCTTTCGAGATAACGTTGAAAGTTCGACAAATGGTCAAATATCATCAATTAAACCATAGAATACGAGTAGAATAAAACAAAAATTATTTTCTTGTTGAAAACACACGTAATGTTAATATTAATGATTACATTAGTAGTGAGAGTCTCAATATCATGAATTGGCCCACGTATGATCAGTGGGAAAACCTAACCTAAAATATTGAGAATGTTGAAGCGAAAACAACTATGAAATACTCAACAACCTTGAAACTATCAGTATCAAGAAATTAAATAAATATCGAAAGTATATAGGACTTGTAGGACATTGATAAGAATTTGTCGATACAAATTCTAAAGTCTAAACACAACTGGAAAAGCATTTAAAATCCTGCTATTATCTTTTAGGGCAGAAATGTTGAGATGGCAAGCTCAACATGTGCGGACATTAATGATGGACTGCTTAGCTAGATGAGTCCGCACGTCTACACTTAACATGTTGGTGGTCATTATGATACTCACATGGCCATTGACTTATCACTTATTATATTTAGTTTGTTACACCTACCTATAGCTGGCAAAGATATAACGCCAGTCGATCTGTGTAGTTGGTTATGCATTGTTTGACTTAGAAGGCCACTTTTCCTTTATGTTGTATCTTATTTATACTTTGTGTACATTGTATAGTGTGTGGAAGAATAATAAAAATCAATAAGAAAATGTTTTGGCCTCCATCTCTTTTCTTGTGTTCTTGAGTGAGCTTCCTCTTATGTATACAGTGTGTGTTTGGCGCAACAGCTCAAGCAAAGTCCCACATCACACGATTCTTGACATGGTATTAGAGCCGCGCCACTGAGAGAGGATGATTTTGAAGGCTGAAGTGAAGGAGAAGAAGCAAGGTTCGAGAAAGCAAGCAACAGGTAAGAAACTCTCCCATTCTTCCACTCTCTCTCTTGGACAGTGCCTGTGGAGGCACCGGAAGCAGGGTCAAGCAAAAATCTCAGATTGCTGTGAGATTTGGTGTGCAAGCAGATCATTGTATATTTTGCAAATAGCCCTTCAAGACTTTCGCATAGTTATTTTGGGCGTCTGAGGCCATTTTAGGTCCCGTTTTAGAGCTGCAAGGTTGCAGACAACAGTTTTAGGGTATGCTGTGATTTCGGCTGTATTGACCGAAAGTGGATGCACAGGTTATAGATTTCGAATCTATAATTTTTGAGGTGTTTGCAGGAAGCAAACATAAGGTTTATCTACAAACAGGTTGCAGATTACATGTACTATTGAGTAATCAGTGAAAAAGATTGCTTGGTGTATTACTGTGCACGTGTTCTGAAAGATTGTAGAAGACTAGCTTGCTGTGTTGTATCCTTATTTGTGATAATGGCAGAGAACAATGGAAATTTCATTATTGAGAAGCTCGACAAGAACAACTACCCTTCATGGAAGTTCCGTGTGACGAACTTCCTCATTGGAAAGGGCCTTTATGAGTTTGTTTCAGGTAAAGAAAAGAAGCCAGAGCTGGATATCCCTCCGACTACAGATGAATTAAAAGCATGGAAAGAATGGAATGTGAAAGACAAAAAGGTGATGTACTGGTTATATGCAGTCCTTGATAATACGATGTTGGGATATATCAATAATGCAGAAACTTCACATGCAACTTGGACAATTTTTTAGAACATGTTTTCAGTAAATACAAAGGCATGAAAGATTTAACTCAAGCAAGAGTTGAATGCCTTGAAGAAAGGAAAAATGTATGTCAATGAGTATGTATTGAAGGTGAGAAGCATTACAGATACTTTAGCAGCGATTGATGCAATGCCTGATGATGATGATTTGGTTTCATCCACTTTGAGTGGCCTTAACAATGAGAAGGCATGGAAATCATTTGTTACTTCAGTATATGTACGAAAGCCATTTCCAGATTTTGATGAGTTGATCTCTCTCATGATTACTGAAGAGATCAATATGCAGGGTGACTCATCTTTAAAAAATGGTGAATAGGTTCAAGCATTTTACTCAAGTTCAAGAAGGGGATGTAGTAGATCCTCTTCGAGAGGCCATGGTATGGGACGTGCTGGCGATAACCAACAAAATAGGTTTAATCAACAGTTTGGTGAAATGCAGGTTTTTGGAGGTAAAGGAAACTTTAGAGGCAGGGGGAGCTCTAGAGGAAAAGGTGGATGGCAGAACAGAGGCTCTAAAAATTCTGCTATTGTTTGTCATTATTGTGGCAAAACAGGACATATTGCAATCAACTGTTATGCTAAGAAGGATGGCATTCGCAGTGGTAAATTGCAGCAAGGAAACTATGCATTGTCTTCACGGCAGAATGAAGACAAAAATGAGTGTCTATTTGTTATGCAGTTGAATGCAGTTACAGGAAAGGGGACACATGATGATGTAAGGTATGTCAATTCAGGTGCATCTAATCATATGACCAGTCATGTTGAATGGTTTGGAGAGATGCAGGACTTACAAAATTCAGGTTATGTGTAGACAGGTGATGATTCATGCCATCTAATTTTACACATTGGAAAGTTTCCCTTGTCCTTGTATGATGGCCAGACAAAGAGTCTGACATATGTATTACATGTGCCATCAATTACGAAGAATCTAGTGTCTGTTGGCCAAATGGTAGAGCAAGGGTTGCAAATCCGATTCAATGCAAAAGGTTGTTTTGTAGAAGACTTTAATGATAAGTGTAGGTTGGTCACAAAAGGGAAGTAGAGTTGGCTGAATGTTCACTTTAGATGCTGGAATTCCTGCAATGGATGCTGCTATGTATGCTAAAGGAAAAGGAGTAGTTGCAGATATTGAAATATGGCATAAATGTATTGGATATGCAAATGTGCAAAGGTTGAAATTTATGTAGTCTAGAGGATTGGTTACAGGGTTGCCTTATTTTAGAGTTGCGGAATTGCAGAAAGTCTGTGAAGCATGCCAGTTTGGTAAGCAGGCAAGACAACCCTTCTTGCATGACAAAGAAGTGAGTAGAAAAATCCTTCATGTAGTGCATACAGATGTTTGGGGGCCTGCATAGAATGTATCTCTTGGTGGTAGCAAATACTTTGTCACATTTATTGATGGTTGTTCAAGAAAGTTATGGGTATAATTCATGAAGGAGTGATGTGTTTGAGCACTTCAAATCTTTTAAGGCAACTGTTGAAATAGAAACACGCTTAAAAGTGAAGTGCTAGAGATCAGATGGAGGGGGAGAGTACCTCTTTAATGAGTTTACTGGCTTCTTGAGGACTCGTGGATAAAGAGGTAATTTACTTGTAGGTATACCCCAAAGCAAAATGGGGTTGCAGAAAGAAAAAATAGGCATATTGCAGAAGTCGCACGGGCATTAATGACTGAAAAGAATATGCCCAAACATTTTTGGTTTGAGGCTGTTCATACTACTATTGCAGGGAAGGACAAAGAAAAGAAGAAAGTGCTGGATGGTAAGGATGCATCTACCAGTCATTTGGGATTTGACGAAGATTCCAATGGTTTAGAGAGTTTGGATGATGAGCTTGGTATTCCTTCAGTCAGGACACCAGGTGTACAGAGAGCTCATAGTAATGTAAAGGATCCATTCAATGATCCGGTACGCAAATCTAAAAGGATCAAATATGCTGTTAAAAGATTTGGTTTTGTTGAAGGTTATGAAAGTCACCATTATGCTTATATGATGAAACTAGTTGAGGATGTTGAGCCCACTTGTTTTGAGAATACTGTTGGTCATGCTCATTGGGATGCAACAATGGATGAGGAGATGGTTGCATTAGAAGCCAATAAGACTTGGGATTTGGTATCCTTACCTAAGGGTAAGAAAGATATTGGCTGTAAGTGGGTTTACAAAGTTAAGCATAGTGTAGATGGTTCAGTTAGTAGGTATAAGGCTAGGTTGGTTGCAAAAGGCTATGCTCAAACATATGGCATAGATTATGAAGAGACATTCAGTCCAGTTACTAGGATGGCAACTGTTAGGTGTGTGATTGCCTTGGCAACAACCAAAGGTTAGAGTTTGCAGAAAATAGATGTTAAGAATGCCTTCTTGCATGATGAATTACAGAAAGAAGTGTATATGGAGCAGCTAGCAAGTTATGAGCATTTAGAGCATCCCACATATGTGTGCAAGTTAGAGAAGACACTCTATGGGCTGAAGCAAGCACCTAGAGCATGGTATGACAAGATTGGAGAGTATCTTGTCAATATTGGATTTTGTATTTCTGATGCTGATCACTCACTTTATGTGAGAAAGGGAGATGCAGGTTTGGTCATCATAGTCATCTATGTGGATGACTTGATTATTATAGGTGACAGTGATAATGGGATTGCCAAAGTTAAGGACTTCTTGAAGAAGAAGTTTGAGATGAAAGATTTGAGTGAGTTGAGATACTTTCTTGGTATTAAGGTTATCAGATGTGATGATGGTATATGGCTATCCCAAAGGCAGTTTTGCTTGAATATGTTATCCAAGTATGGTATGACAACATGTAAGCTTCTTTCAGTATCATTGGAGGAAAAGGTGAAGTTGAGTGCTGATGTTGGGAATGAGATAGAAGACCCTACTATGTTTAGGAGGATAGTAGGAAGTTTGATTTACATGATTGTCATAAGGCCAGACCTGAGCTATATTGTTGGCCTTATCAGTCAATTTATGTAGATGCCTAGAAAGCCTCATTTGGATGCAGTTAGACGTATATTGAGGTATGTGAAGTCCATTTTACATTATGGACTTTTTTATGAGGTAGGTAAGGATGTACAAGTCTTTGGATACACATATGCAAATTGTGCTGGTAGCATGTCAGACAGAATATCTACGAGTGGATTCATATTTTCCCTTGGTAGTATAGCAGCTACATGGAACAACAAAAAGCAACCTACAATTGCTTTATCGAGTACAGAGGCTAAGTATAGAGGTGCTGCTATGGCAGCATGTGAGGTGATATGGCTACAAAAGTTATTTGGTGATTTGGACGTGTAGGGAGATGGTCTAGTTGTCATTCATTGTGACAACATGAGCAGCATACAGCTAGCTAGGAATCCACTATTCCATGCTAGGACAAAACACATTGAGGTGCACTGTCACTTTGTGAGAGAAAATGTACTTACCGGAGAGATTGACTTGGTATATGTCAACACACAAGATCGGATAGCTAACATTTTCACAAAGGCCTTGGGTGCAGAGAAGCTTTGAAAGTTCCAAAGCTTACTTGGAGTTGCAGAGATAGAGTTGAGCTTGAGGGGGAGTATTGAGATGGCAAGCTCAACACATGCAGACATTGATGATGGACCGCCTGGCTAGTTGAGTCCGCACGTCTACACTTAGCACGTTGGTGATCGTTATGATACTCACATGGCCATTGACTTATCACTTATTATATTTAGTTTGTTTGTAATGTGTTCGCTCATCCACTTGGGGGACACGTCTTAGTAGCCCATCGGGAAGAGAGTCCAGAAAGTGCCGCCTGGCACTCGCAAGGAATGTCACAGGGTTTGCGGTCTAGGTCTTCTTGAGTCTGCCCGAAGCAGAAGTATCCGGCCGTTCCCACTTAGGATCGACCTGAAGTCAGGGTTTCTTTCCTATTAGCAAAGTCTCTAGGAAGTACCTAGCATCGAGCTCCAGATGAACCACTTTGCGTAGGAACAACAGAGTCGAAGCGGATTTATGCTACACTTGGTTCATGGAGAATGGGAAATGAGAGGGATGCAAAGCTCAACCTCTCTACCCATAAGGCATAGTCCCATTCCGCTCCCCTAAAACAGCATAAATCGAGATTCTAACTCTTCTGACGATAGGTCTTTACAATTTCATTGTCACGTCTTTTGAGAAAAGTTTCCAACTAATCGGGACCACCCTTTCGTAGGACGGACCCAAGTCACGTCCATCGCACTTTCCTCGGTTTGCTTAGTTATCTAATTACCTACCACATTATGTTTGACATGCAAAAGCAACTTCCTTAATTAATCAATTTAATCACATGTTCCTTCATGTAACTTAGGCACTGACACAAAAACAATGTCAAGCAAGTTCCTTTTTCAACTATTTGATCTTTATTTATCATAGTCCCAGAATACATCAAGTATCATGCCCAAAGGCTGTCCAAACAACAATCAACAGGATTGCTGCTCCAAGTTCCGCCCGTAGACTAGTACACGGGCCTCAAGATCCAATCTCAAGTCACATCAACCTCTTGTACGAGATTTGGAGGCAAGTAATTTACAGCCAAAGCCTCCCCTGGCACCTAAGCGTCCTCCCGCTCCAAGCAACAACCACGAAGAGACCTCTCGTGGTGGGTTCGGTCCATATACCCAATGCGGCTAACAATCCCCTTGGATAGGACCAGGCAGGCAGTCTGAGGTAACTGAACCTGCCTCTCCCTCCAAGATTTTAACCTGAAGCATTAAGTGTTTTGCCTTGAATTAGTTCCTTGAGCAAAGAAGTTCAAACAATGTACCTAAGTGTACAATCATGATCATTTCAGAGGTCATTTGTATGACCAACTGCTAAGGTGTGATTCCTTTTTCTTGAATGCTCCCAGCATTCGTACCTGGGTCGTTCACAACTTGGCGAGATTCCAGGGGCTTGGAAAGCTAGGTTGCCTGTTTCCCCTTTTCCTTTGGGTTAGGGTTTGTACCCTACCAACCCTAATTATCCTTACCTTAGGTCTCCTTGCAAGATAGATCATGGACAGCCATGTTGTACTTGGTTGGTCAATTTGCTGGTTATCTCCTAGATCCCTTAAAGTACCTATGTACCTTTATCTTTGATCTTAATTGATCAAGATTGTCTATCCCTTTGACCATGGTTGGTCAAGATGGTTATGGTTAGCATAGTTCCTACTCTATCTTAAGTATAATCTTCTTAATCCCTCTTAATAATTCTCATAGGCGCTTAAGCTTTTACCTATCCCTCTTGAAGTCACCAAGGACTTTGACATGGGATTCATGGATCTCAGTTCCATTTGGTAAATTACAAACAACGTTGAGTTTTCCCAACAACTTTAATGCATGCGACATAATTTCATGCTTTCATTTCAATGCTTACAATTTTGATATAATCCATACGTTATTTTAAGACACACATGCGAAGGTACTTTCTAGGCAAGCAATCTTAACATTATCCTCTAAGTAATTATTTACACTATCTATAACCTTCTTGGATGATCTAACTTTATGTAATCATTGTATGAGTCTAGCTGCACTTTAATCTTTTCTGCAGATTACTACATGTACCTTAGAATCCTTCTTGCGATACGGAGATGCACTTTTGTTTCTTTTAATGTCTACTGAAATGCATTTTAAGCAAGAACTTGTGCAAGGAACAATGCACTTTATGCAAGAATTCTTGCAAGACGTTTTTGGTAATTTACGATGCAATTATCTAATCAATCTCACCTATTATGATGACATCTTATAACGGAAATTATCTTACTTGTTACATACATCACAACTATGTTCATACCTAGGAAATTATCAAACACACAATTAATGTGATGCATGTGAATATGATTTTTTGCCGTGATGATTATAACCTATGATTTAATAATAGAGCAACCTAGGTTTGGAGTGATGCCATGATTCCAATGGTATTGATGCCTGATGAACCGTTCACAATTGCAGTGCCACCTTGTTTCAAACCTCCATCCACACTTGTAGGGTTTCCGGCCATCTTTGTGGAACTACGCTTCGGGGCCATACTCGAAGACGCGTGTACCAGTGATAGAGTTCTCGCACTCTCCTATGCAAGATTCTCACCACCTTTCCTTGAGTGGAGGAAGAGATAATGAAGGGGAGTGTATTTTCAGAAATTCTTCTTCTTCTTTTTCTCTTCTTCTCCTCTCTCTCTCTCTTCTTCTTCTTGTTCTTCTTTTCTTCTTCTCCTTCTCTCTCTCGCTCTTCTTCTTCTTCTTCTTCTTCTTCTTCTTCTTCTTCTTCTTCTTCTCCTCTCTCTCTCCCTTCTTATTCTTATTCTTCTTCTTCTTCTTCTCCTCTCTCTCTTCCTTCTTATTCTTATTCTTCTTCTCTTCTTCTCTTCTTCTCCTTCTCTCTTCTTCTTCTTCTTCTTCTTCTTCTTCTTCTGTCTACGATGATCACGGGGGGACCGCGGGGAAGGGGGGGGAGGTTTCGTTTCCTAAGGACGGGGGGGCCTACTATTCATTGACAAGGGAGGGGGGTGTGTTGTCCAGGGCCACGAGGGAGGGGGGTTGCGGGCTGACAACCAAGGAGGAGGGGGGAGGGGCTGCCTTTTGTAGAGGGGGGGAGGAGGTGGCTTATGGGGGGGAGACAACCGTTAACGGCTACCATCCCTCCCACCTGGGGGGCTGCATGCCCCCCTCTCTATCTTTACTCACTCACACACACACACTCTCTCTCTGCCATGCAATCGGCAGGGGGAGAGAGGGAAGGAGTAAAAAATTTTGAATTAATTTTAAAAAATTCTAAGGGAGGGGGGGTTCGCATGGGGGAAGGCACGAGGGCACGGGGGATACTACATCCTCTCCCCCTTAGAGGAATCGAGATGTCCTCATCTCGAGAAGACCTGGGGGTATTGTTGGTTGAGAGTATTTTCATCCATCGAGATGGCATCCTCTTCTAGATAATATTTCCACTGGATGAGGTATTCCCTCAAGGTCCTTGAGTTCAAATGCCTCTCCCTAACATCTAGGATTCTATCAGGCTGTAGCTCAAGGACTCCTTGGCTAGGCATTACAATTTGTTGATCATCAAGTACATGATTCGGATTAGGTAGATACTTTTTCAATAGGATAATGTGGGATACATTATGAATCTTTAGAGTTGCAGGCAACTGTAGTCTGTAAGCATTAGGCCCTAGGCACTTAGTGATCTTATAAGGTCCACAATACTTTGGACTTAGCTTCTTGTACTCTCCCAAGGATAGTGAACTCTTTTTAGGGCGTACACAGATGAAGACCATATCACCTTCGACGAAGGATCTGTCTTGCCATTTTCAAGTCAGCGTAAGCCTTCTATCTATCCTTAGCAGCTTGAACGTCTTGTCTTATTGATTTGATTTGATCATCCATGTCTTCCAGCATCTGCCTTGAAGCTTCTACCCTCAAATTTGGATCTGAGAAGTTCAAAGGGGTACAACAATCATGCCCATACAATGCTTGGAAAGGGGTCATCTGAATACTTTGTTGGTAAGAAGCATTGTAGGCAAACTCAACCAGTGGTAAGTATTGAATCCACTTTTTGGGTTTGTGAAAGCAGTATGCCCTAAGCATATCTTCAATGACTTGATTGACTTGTTCTGTGACTGCGAATTTTAGGCATCGAAACGTGCCTAAAAATAGCGGAAAAATGTGGAAAAGCTGGGAAAAATATTTGATCGCAAAGGCGGCGGCTCGATCCAGGACGATTTTAAGCGTCAAGTGCTTGACGGGCGCCCGTGAGACCCTCTGTGAATTTTTGTAATTTTTTCGAGTGCCTGTGGTGGTCACTGAAGATGCCAGGCAGTGCGGGACACGAAGAGGAAGTCACAGAAATTTTTAGAACGCAGTTCGGAGTTCGCACGCGAGAGTTGGCCCAAAACCGGCCGGCCGGGACCTAATATGGCCAAATATGAAAAGGTATGAAGGAGGGGGGCCATTGGGGGTGCCTTTTGGCTCCCCCCAAAAAAATTTTTCGTATCATCCAAGGGAGTGCCATGGCGGCAGCGCGCAGGAAAAAAACGGCCGCTCCCTCCCCCCCCCCCCCCCCCCCCCCCCCCCCCAAATGCCAAATCCACGATGAGAGAGACAGGAAGAGATGAAGACACAGCCCGACTTCTGATTTCTTTCGCCTCCAATCGCTTGTCTTCACGCATGCAATGGCTGCCCGTGGAAGAAGAGGGGAAACCAGTCTTTCTCTCTCCTCCCTCTCTCTCCTCTTAAGCCTAGTTCGCGTATGCAAGAAGGAGATGGAGAATGCTTGATGGATGACGGCCCGGATGAAGGGGGATCGCTCCAACACCCATGATGAAGATAATTTACTGATTTCGGGCTGAAGGCATGGCTGGAAATCAGTCTCGGTGTGTGCAATTGAAAACCCGCAACCCGAAAAAAAACCGGTAATAAGAATTTTATGAAGAAAATGATGGTTTTTTTTTTGCAAAATGCTTTGCCAAAATGTGTTCCTATGGAGTATGATTAGAAGATAAATTTGGTTCTTGCTGTTTTCTTGTTGTTCATAAAAGGAAAAGGAAAAAATCAGAGAAATACGCATTTTATGGTCGTAAATATTCAAACAATACACGCAAAAGCATAGAAAAATGGGAAAAATGGGATTTTTTGAGCATATAAATGGGGAAAACCGTCGATACACATCAACTAATCTTTCAATTTTGTTGCAAATGAACTAAGGGCCACAGCCCACAAATTGGTTTTCATTTTCAGCAATTTAAAAAATACAAGAAAATGGCGGGAAAATGATAAAAAAACCATGAAAAATAGGGGAAAAATACATTTGGGGCTACGAAAAATATAGAAAAATAGGATTTATGTTTGTTGATGTATAGCAAGGCTGGGGCATGAAGTTATGCTTCAGTTCAGCCTTGTTTATATGTTTTAGTGCGTGTTTCCTTCCTTTCTCCACATAAAATGACAAGGAAACCCTAAAAGAAATGAATGCAATGATGCACTATCAAAACGGGGAAGGGTAGAGTTGTGGAAAAAATGGTTAAATGCCGCTGAGCATGAGGGATAATTTGTTGATTTTATATGCATCGCATCTAGGACGGAATAATAATGATAAAAATTAAAACCTAGTAGCACGAAGATCACTTCGGTGCTAGGTGTTGCAGCGAAGCACAAAGGGGTTAGAAAGAAAAGCATGAAAGAGATGTTTTGCACTTGCACGCTGCTGGTTTTTTTAAAATTTTTGAGCACTAGGCATCCACCTCTTTGCATGATCATTTAGAGGAAATTAAAAGTATCAGAGTCAGCTTCTGGATACGCATAGCAATTGTTTTCAGTAGGCCCTTGACCCACCGTTGAGAGCGTGAGGTTCCTATGCTGTAGGCTAGTCGTGGGATCCTAAAGGGGAAATCAAGTAAGGACAATGGTACATTCCTGGATACGCTTATTTGGTACCTTGAGCGACGTTTGTGCGAAATGTTTAAATGTTGAGCGACGCATCGAGGGGCCAGTCCCCAAGGTGTAGGAGAGTCGCAGAGGGTTGACGGCATTCAGCCGTAGGAGGAACCCCATGTGTATGTGATTCGAGCCTTTTGGCCATGTGAAAGGGACTCCCTCTGAGGAGTAATATTGGGTTAGGATCAGTTGGACTACAACGTATTACAAACGCAATGTTTAGGAAGGCAGAGATTTTGATAGACGCTCCTGGCCGCGAGGCCGAGGGGTTGTCTTGTGCGTAGTGACGAGGTCCGGCTAGTGCATGAGCCAGTGCCGGCCCGTTTTTTAGGTCCATCAGTGGTGCGTCTGCCGGGAGCCGCTTAAAAGTGGCGGTTCTCGAATCCTGGTTGTTTAAGGACCAACTAGTAGTTTATGCCAAAGGATACTGAGATTGATCCATTATTTATTGATAAGCATCGTCTAGCAGAAATCCAAAAGCAAGAAAGAGACGAAAGAGCTAGGCGACGTGCTGAAATTTTTAGGAGATATTCCCCTAAGCGTAGCGGTGCTGAACCCTTACGAGGGAGTGGATCTAGTGGTCTTAGGACCCCAAGCAGTAAGTTAGGAGAAGGTGGAAGCTCTAGTGCTCCCCTTCCTTCTATAAGCCAATCCACGTCAAGTACGGGAGGTGTAACCCCACCGGTCTTTATTCCTAGTGCAAATCCAATCCGCGTCATGGCGCAGCCTATTGCAATTCCAGCAGGAACGACGGATTTGCCGGCTCTAGGTTACCCGCTACCCATTTTTAATGGGTTAGTTGAGGAAGATGTGGAACTCCACATTAGGGAGTTTCAAAAGCTGATGTTTAACTGTCGCATTCAAGAAGAAGGGCATTTAATGATGTTCTTCAATATGACTCTCAAAGGAAGAGCCGCTATATGGTATCATGGTTTAGGAGCCGGAACTATATTGAACATTGATGCATTTTATGGAGCTTTTCGAAGGGAGTTTGCCCCTGAAAGGGGTGGGCAATATTGGTTGCGTGTACTCAACGTGACCCGCCAAGATCCACACGAGGATATTCGTGCTTATGCGAAGAAGATAAAAGAGGTCTTCCGTAAGTTGGACACCTCTATCCCTATCCCCGCAGCTGCCCAATTGCAATATTTCCTACATGGTTTGGACTTTAATATCCAATTGCAGTTGAGTAGTGTCCCCTTGGGGGATATAGATACTGCCATTACACGAGCACAAGAGGTGGAATCCCGACTACAAGCAGCCTATGCTTCTAGAGGCAATTCGAACATGGGTTTAGTATTGGGAAACAATATGGCAATAGCCAATGGCAGTAGTGGCCAAGGGATAGCGATGGCTAACCCTAATGGGAGAGGAAACATGATACAGAATGTCCCTTTATTACCAACTCCCCCTAGCATGTCGATGCCGACGGGCAGTCAAATGGCTCCAAATGGTGGAGGCCAGGCGGTCAATCCTAATACCATGCCTGTGACTCAACAACCTGTGCCTAATCGAATTGTTAGGCCGATGGAGCGACATGGTAATGACCAAGGCTATGAGTCAAGTTCTTCCAATGTTCTTGGCGAGGTTAAGGACATGATGAAGCATTATACCGACATGATTACGGAGCAGTATCGACAAATAGCTGTTGATGTCAACTTCCTTAAAAAACAACAAAATTTGATAGGAAGTAGATACCCGGAGGAGGGTGCACCGTCGAGGTTTAGTTGCAAATGGTGTGGCGGGCAGCACTATCCAAGAAATTGCCCAAATGTTAAGTGCGACATTTGTGGAAAATCTGGCCATTTAGCAGCTACTTGCTGGAGTAAGATTAGTTCCCTCCAGCGAGGTAGTCGGCAACCCGGGCCTGTTAATCATCGTGCCCAAGGAAATGATTCCCAGCGAGAGGACGGGCCTAAACAAATACTTCAACGACCAAAGACTACAGTGGAGGAGCTACCAAGTGGTAGTGGGGTTAGTTTGATTGAGGCTGTACACGTTAATGATGCTGAAACCTCTAATCTACGAGCTGTCCTTACAAGAGGTAAAAAGGGTAGAGAAGCCGACATGGATAAGCCTGTCGACGGAAACCCTAAACAAGGTGACAAAGGAACGCAAGTTCTGGATCCTGCCCTGGAAGGGGGACCTTTGAAGCCCGTAGAAAGTAAAGACGATAAGGAACCACCCAAGAAGAAGGTGAAAGTTAAGAAAGAGGCAATAAAGCCGGTTCAGCGACCTAAAGAGCGGATGGTTTGGCATGAAAAGCGAGCTCTATCGAACTATCATGAATTCGATTTGGCGAGCTCTCTTTGCGAAGTCAAGCCGGATGTAAACCTCTTACAGCTTATTAAGCTTTCCCCAGGAGTACGCAAGGAATTTAGAAAGATCCTACGTACCGGGTATATTGTAGAACCTTTGGGTATTGCGCGAGTTGGTGATGACTGGTTTGAGCATGCTGAGAAGCATTGCCCAAGGGTTGCAGCCTATGTCAATGGGATATTAGTAGATTATGCCATTGTCGACACGGGATCATCTGTTAACATTATGAGTTCTGAACTGATGGAAAGGTTAGGTCTTGCGATTCAGAAAGATACCTCCACAATTCTCAGAATGGCAGATGACAGTTTGAGACAGCCGGAAGGCTGCATTACTAAGGTCCATGTCACTGTTGCAAATGTAGAATGCATGTTGGACTTTAGGGTGATTCGTTTTGCAGGGCGGCCAAGTTACCAAGTATTACTTGGACGACCTTGGATCTTGCAAGCGGATTGCCAAGTGGATATACTCGTCGGTCGATTGATATTCGGCAGAGGTGCCCAGCGTGTGGTGGTTGATGCTTATCCTGAGTCCCCGCAGAGTGAGAGAGCTCCTCTATCTTCTACAGAATTGGAGACATTAGAAGATTTATCTGGCAGTGAGACATCATCGAGTGATGAGTCCAAGGAAGGATCCACCACAGAGGACATCTATCAGATCACTTTGAACGAGCCGATAGAGGCCCAAGATCGTATAAGAGATGCAGATGTTATCGAGCTAGACCTTGGTACGCTTGATGATTCGCGGCCAATCAAATTAGGCTCTATGCTCAGCACAGCAGAAAGGGAGGACTATGTGGCCTTGATCCAGGAATTCCGTGATATCTTTGCCTGGAGTTATGATGAGTTGAGAGGCATTTCTCCTAGCCTTGCTGTTCATACAATTCCGTTGAAAGAGGGCAGTCGTCCTGTACGACAGAAAGTAAGGCGTATGCCTTTCGAATTGAGGGACGGGCTGTTTGAAGAGTTACAGAAGCTTCGAAAAGCGGGTTTGATTTTTCCTGTGCAACACACGGAATGGTGTTCGCCAGTTGTGATTAGAAAGAAGAAGAATAATCAAATCTGTTTATGTGTAGACTTTAGGGAGCTGAATAAGCAGACAGTTAAGGACTACTACCCATTACCATTTATTGACCAAATTTTGGATCAATTAGCGGGTAGGGAGATATATTCATTTATGGATTGCTTTGCAGGATATAACCAAATGGCAATTGCAGAAGAGGACAAGTTGAAAACAACTTTCATTACCGTATTTGGTACTTTTGCGTACCATGTGATGGCCTTTGGTTTATGCAATGCGCCTGGTTCGTGGCAACGAACAGCTGATAAGACATTCGGTGACATATCCCCTGAAGAGTTGAGGGTGTTTATTGATGACTTAGGGGCTGCCACCGTGAGAGAAAGGCAGTTGATCATTTTGAGAAAATGCTTTGAGCGCTGTAGACAATTTTGCATCGCCCTAAACCCACGGAAGTGTGCTTTTGGAGTACCTTATGGGCTATTGCTGGGCCATGTGGTCAGTTCGGTAGGAATTACGACAGACCCCGAGAAGGTCAAAGTTATAGTTGCCATGGGTCCACCACGCACTCCGAAAGAAGTTCATAGCTTTCTGTCTTCGGTTGGTTACTACCGTAGATTCATTAACGCCTTAGCAGAAAGAACGTTGCCACTTACAAATTTATTGTCCTTTAGCTGTTCATTTGTATGGGGTGACCCTTGTAAGGTAGCATTCGAGGATGTGAAACAAGAGCTAGCAAGAGCGCCCGTTTTAAAAGCACCTAAAAGAGGTGAGGTGTTCTATATATTCTCAGCAGCCACCATGTATAGTATCAGCTGCTGTTTAGCCCAAATTTGGGAAGAGAAGTGGTACCACCCGATTGCTTTTGCTAGTCGGAAGTTGGGGGTATCCGAAATCAATTACACCTACATGGAGAAGCTGTGTTTAGCGATGGTCTTTGGGACCAAGAAATTTAGGCATTACATTCTTTATGAGAAAGTCATACTTTATACGAAGGCGGAGGGACTTCGACTATTGATGAATAAGCTACAGCCGCCTGACCGTCTAGCGAAGTGGTTAATCACTTTGCAGGAATTTGATTATGAAATCAAGAGTAAGCCACCAAGGTTGCAAGGCATCGTGGAATGTCTAGTGGACTTTGGGGAGCCGAAAGAATCTGTGGCTGAAGGTAGTGACATGGAGATGATATTTAAAATAGATACGGCATCTATTCCCTCCTGGTATGCTGCAATAACGCATTATTTATCAACGGGGGAGGCGGGATCCGAGTTATCTAAGGCTGAGAAAAGGAAAATTAAGCAGCAAGCGTTAAAGTTTGCCTTGATCGCAGGTACATTATATCGGCAAGGGGTTGATGATATCTATCGCCGATGTGTGATGCCTGACGAGGTACCATTCATTTTGGAGGAGTGCCATGATTCTGCTTGCGGTGGCCATTTTGCTGGACGGCTTACAGCACAGAAGGCTTTAAGAGCAGGTTATTGGTGGCCTGCCATCTTCCAGGATGCGTTTGCGTATGTTAAGCGATGCGATATTTGCCAATGACATGATAGTCGAGAGAATAGGAAACGACCACTCACCCCTATTATGGCGATACTTCCATTTGAGAAGTGGGGAATAGACTTTGTGGGTCCTATTACTCCGTCATCGACTACGCAAAAGCGATACATCATTGTAGCAACTGACTACTTCACAAAGTGGTCAGAAGCACGAGCAACAAGGAAAGATGATGCTAAAGAAACTGCTAGTTTCCTTTTAGAGCAGATAATATGCCGGTTTGGTCCGCCGAAAGAATTAGTGTCGGACCGCGGAACCCATTTCCTGAATAAGGTGATCAAAGGTTTGACAGAGTTGTGGAACATCAAGCATAACAAGACAACCCCATATAATCCGCAAGCCAATGGTCAGGTTGAAAGCACCAACAAGCAGCTTGTGGGCATCCTGTCCAAAACTGTGTCGGAAAAGAAACGGGATTGGGATAAAAAGTTATACGTGGCAGTGTGGGCCTATAATACGACTTTCAAATGAGCCACTGGCCATACCCCGTTCAAGTTAGTATATGGGGAGGAGTGTGTCTTGCCTTTAGAGATTGAGCTGCCGACTCTTCGGTTCGCCATCAATCATTCTTTAAGCGATGAAGACGCTCTTTTTGAGCGCTTGACAACACTGGCACATTTAGATGAGCTTAAGTTGCAGAGCTTATTGCACCAAGAAGTGGCGAAGCGCCGAATGAAGAAGCTACACGACCTTAAAGCCAAGAAATACACCTTCAAGAAAGGACAGCTTGCTCTGTATTATGACGCACGACGTGAATTATTCCCAGGCAAGTTAGAACCCAAATGGGATGGGCCTTATCAGATCGTTAGGATAGGAAAGAATAAATCTACAGTGTTGTTAGCTGACCTTGAGGGGATAGAATTTAAAAATAAGGTTAATCTTAATAAGATTAAACCTTATTACTTCTGATTATACTAATGCTATGACTACCTTGCAGGTCTAGGCAAGATCGATCAAACATCTGCAAGGAAATCGTGATAGAGGTTGATGGGTCGTCTGATCCCTTATTTAGAACACCCATATTTGGAACAGAGGTATCATCAGGGGAAGCTCATTTGGTGGAGCAAAGGATACAAGGTGATTGAGCAAGAAGGCGGGACATTTATTTGGGAAATCAAGGTCTTCTTCCATCACTGCCTACAAATTTTGACGAGCATCCCTGTTGAATTCAATGATGATGGAGGGATGGAGCCTACAGTCCACCCGTTGAATATGCTGAATTTCGATTACCATAATTACGCGTAGAGTCCAGGATGGCAGGATATGTAAACCCTTTATGGACGTACACCTTGTACTTTGATGGGGCGTCCAGGGGTGCATGCAAAAAAGGAAGTGTAGGAGTTGTCATCCGAGACCCCCGACAACGCATTGTCATGAAGTTAGCTGCTTATCTCGGGGCGAATTTTACTAATAATATGGCCGAATACAAAGCCCTGATCATGGGTTTGAATATTGCAAAAAAGGGTGGTATCCGCCAGTTGTTGGTGAAAGGGGACTCTCAGTTGGTTTTAAATCAACTCAATGGGACGTACATGGTACGGAACCCCATCCTTTGTATGTACCATCATACTGCCATAGCCCTGCTAGACGAATTCGATAGAGTGTCTTTTCAGCTGATTCCACGGAATTGGAATCAGTTTGCCGATTCTTTGGCTAATCTTGCGTATGAAGAGGACCTCTTCTTTAATTGTGGCCCTTGTTCCGATATATCTATTGATGGTGAGACAGGACCTGGTCGTTTGTGGGGTATGCTTTCTGAACATGCCCTTTTTGGCAGACGATGGTTGATTTGGGTGATGCAGAGGGTAAGCGAGACTCATCTGCCTTTATTATCTCGGACCCACAGACTGATTCGACGACATGTGATGCGAACACCTCTTGCGATATACGCAGGAGGGATAGGTCATAATCTACTGCACCTAGTTTAGGGCTACAAGCCCTGTTCCCCTGGGAATAGTATGCTTTGCTGTCTATCATAGTTGTTTCCAGGAGGATGGTATGCATAGTATTGTTTTATTTCATTAGGCCAAGAGGGCCGATACAGTTTAGTAGCAAAGTCATGTCTGATTTCATTAGGCCAAGAGGGTCATTTCCCTGTCTAGTGCGGGTGCGTTTAATTGGGTTTTTGTTTTAGTGTTGTGCTGGACAGATTTCGTGGTTCGTGGAATTTGGTGGAGCCTGGAGGAGCCTTTGCTGCGATGGAAGCTTCTTGTGGCCAATCCAGGTGATACCTCTCCTTTACGAGTACCTTTCTTTCCTGTTATATGTGTATTTGTACTTGTTGAGGGGATACTTTTTGTTGGGGACCGGCAACCAAGGCATGAAGTCACAGGTTTAGGCTAAGTATATTTGAGGGAGGTCGGAGTAGTCATTGCCTCCTGTAAAGACATTGTCAGGCATTGAAAGACCTGTTTTAGAAGGAAGTCCTAGTGGCCCTGTCCTGCTAACCTGCTAGGCAGCTGTTCTAGGAGTTCTTGTTAGTAGTGAGGCAGTTAGAGAAGCCTGCTAGAAGATCATAAGGATGATGCCAAGAAATCCTGGCTGTCCTAAAAGATGAATATCAATACGGTGTGTAAAAAGGGGTTCTAACCCCTATCAAAGAAAAGAAAAGAAATGAAAATATATAAGCAGTTGATCATTGCCTTGCGAAGGCCTGGTAGGTCCCTGGGGACGAGTTAGACCCGGGGCCGATACCTTGTCTACCTAGGGGTGGCTTCTTGCTGGATAAATAATACCAAAACAAGGAAGGTTGGAGCGAAAATAAAAGTGAGCGTTAGAAAAGGATTAAGTGTCGCCTTGCGAGGGCTTGGTAGGTTCTTGGGTGCCGAGACAGGTCCTGAGACCGATGCCCTGTTCTCCTTGGGTCACTACGCTCAGCTTCCTCCTTTTTACATGCCCCAGTATGTCAATAAAATAAAAACCCTAAAAGAAGACATGTACTGAAGGAAAATACTCTTTGATCAGGCTATAGGAGTCCTCGCCTTGTAGGAGCTCCTAGTGGTGTTGTCTTTAGTTGGTAAGTAGTTCAGACTACCACTTAGGGCAACCTCTTTGGCAGTTCTTTTTAGTTTGGCTGTGTTGGAGCAGTTGGTTAGTGACTCACTTCGGATCTTCTATTAGATGATGCTAGGCCTACTCCTTGTGGATGTTATGCCTTGGTTCTGCCAGGGGTAGGGAGAGCATTGTGCTGTGCTTTATTGCATCTTTGTTTTGTGTCAGTTTGATGCTCCTTTGGGTGTTTCTGTGCAGATATGTTCGTGGATTCGACGGACTGAGTCGTCCTATCCCGTGGTCGCCAATGACTGCGAATTTTAGGCATCGAAACGTGCCTAAAAATAGCGGAAAAATGTGGAAAAGCTGGGAAAAATATTTGATCGCGAAGGCGGCGGCTCGATCCAGGACGATTTTAAGCGTCAAGTGTTTGACGGGCGCCCGTGAGACCCTCTGTGAATTTTTGTAATTTTTTCGAGTGCCTGTGGTGGTCACTGAAGATGCTAGGCAGTGCGGGACGCAAAGAGGAAGTCACAGAAATTTTCAGAACGCAGTTCGGAGTTCGCACGCGAGAGTTGGCCCAAAACCGGCCGGCCGGGACCTAATATGGCCAAATATGAAAAGGTATGAAGGAGGGGGGCCATTGGGGGTGCCTTTTGGCTCCCCCCAAAAAAATTTTTCGTATCATCCAAGGGAGTGCCATGGCGGCAGCGCGCAGGAAAAAAACGGCCGCTCCCTCCCCCCCCCCCCCCAAATGCCAAATCCACGATGAGAGAGACAGGAAGAGATGAAGACACAGCCCGACTTCTGATTTCTTTCGCCTCCAATCGCTTGTCTTCACGCATGCAATGGCTGCCCGTGGAAGAAGAGGGGAAACCAGTCTTTCTCTCTCCTCCCTCTCTCTCCTCTTAAGCCTAGTTCGCGTATGCAAGAAGGAGATGGAGAATGCTTGATGGATGACGGCCCGGATGAAGGGGGATCGCTCCAACACCCATGATGAAGATAATTTACTGATTTCGGGCTGAAGGCATGGCTGGAAATCAGTCTCGGTGTGTGCAATTGAAAACCCGCAACCCGAAAAAAAACCGGTAATAAGAATTTTATGAAGAAAATGATGGTTTTTTTTTTGCAAAATGCTTTGCCAAAATGTGTTCCTATGGAGTATGATTAGAAGATAAATTTGGTTCTTGCTGTTTTCTTGTTGTTCATAAAAGGAGAAGGAAAAAATCAGAGAAATACGCATTTTATGGTCGTAAATATTCAAACAATACACGCAAAAGCATAGAAAAATGGGAAAAATGGGATTTTTTGAGCATATAAATGGGGAAAACCGTCGATACACATCAACTAATCTTTCAATTTTGTTGCAAATGAACTAAGGGCCACAGCCCACAAACTGGTTTTCATTTTTAGCAATTTAAAAAATACAAGAAAACGGCGGGAAAATGATAAAAAAACCATGAAAAATAGGGGAAAAATACATTTGGGGCTACGAAAAATATAGAAAAATAGGATTTATGTTTGTTGATGTATAGCAAGGCTGGGGCATGAAGTTATGCTTCAGTTCAGCCTTGTTTATATGTTTTAGTGCGTGTTTCCTTCCTTTCTCCACATAAAATGACAAGGAAACCCTAAAAGAAATTAATGCAATGATGCACTATCAAAACGGGGAAGGGTAGAGTTGTGGAAAAAATGGTTAAATGCCGTTGAGCATGAGGGATAATTTGCTGATTTTATATGCATCGCATCTAGGATGGAATAATAATGATAAAAATTAAAACCTAGTAGCACGAAGATCACTTCGGTGCTAGGTGTTGCAGCGAAGCACAAAGGGGTTAGAAAGAAAAGCATGAAAGAGATGTTTTGCACTTGCACGCTGCTGGTTTTTTTAAAATGTTTGAGCACTAGGCATCCACCTCTTTGCATGATCATTTAGAGGAAATTAAAAGTATCAGAGTCAGCTTCTGGATACGCATAGCAATTGTTTTCAGTAGGCCCTTGACCCACCGTTGAGAGCATGAGGTTCCTATGCTGTAGGCTAGTCGTGGGATCCTAAAGGGGAAATCAAGTAAGGACAATGGTACATTCCTGGATACGCTTATTTGGTACCTTGAGCGACGTTTGTGCGAAATGTCTAAATGTTGAGCAACGCATCGAGGGGCCAATCCCCAAGGTGTAGGAGAGTCGCAGAGGGTTGACGGCATTCAGCCGTAGGAGGAACCCCATGTGTATGTGATTCGAGCCTTTTGGCCATGTGAAAGGGACTCCCTCTGAGGAGTAATATTGGGTTAGGATCAGTTGGACTACAACGTATTACAAACGCAATGTTTAGGAAGGCAGAGATTTTGATAGACGCTCCTGGCCGCGAGGCCGAGGGGTTGTCTTGTGCGTAGTGACGAGGTCCGGCTAGTGCATGAGCCAGTGCCGGCCCGTTTTTTAGGTCCATCATTCTGTTTGACCATCAGTTTGGGGATGGTAAGCTATACTGAAACAGAGTTGAGTTCCAATAGTCTCAAAGATAGCCCTCCAGAAGTGTGATGTGAAAAGAGAGTCACAATCATTAATGATTCTTCTGGGTAACCCATGAAGTTTGAATATTTCCTTGATGAATAATCTTGCGATATCTGAAGCTTTATAGTTCGTCTTGACAGGGATGAGATGTGCGACCTTGATGAGCATATCTACTACAACCATAATAGAGTTATATCCTCCCTAAACTTGGGGTAAGCCAAAAATGAAGTCCATACTAATGAATTCCCATTTCATTTGGGGAATGTCAAGTGGTTGCAATATCCCAGGCATTTTGACATGTTCTGCATTAATGCATTAACAAGACAAACATTCCATGACATATTTGAGTATGTCTCCCTTGAGCCTTTCCCACCAATAATAGCTCTTTTTTACCACATTAAGGGTCTTGGCATAATCAGGATGTCCGGACAAAGGGGAGTCATGGGCTTCCCATAGTATCTTCTGCTTGAGAGTTTAGCTTGCAGGGATACATAATCTTGTCCTAAAGCAGACAAGCCCACTACTGATGGAGAATTCTTGATACTTCGTCTTTAGCTTTGGGTCTTGATCCTTAACGGGGACCTCCCTTAGCATTTTTTGATAGACAGATCCATCGACGTTGCCTTATATTAAGCTCATTCTGGGTGAAGATCCATTTAAGACTCTTGTGGTTTGTTACTAAGGAAATTTTGTTACCTAGCGAGTAATGTCTCCAAAGTTTGAGAGCATGGATGACAGCCAATAGCTCTAGGTCATGGGTAGCATAATTCCTTTCATGGCTCTTCAATTTCCTTGAAGAATATGCTACGGGATGACCTTCTTGCATAAGTACACATCCTAAAGCAAGTACACTAGCATCAATTACCACTTCAAACTCCTTACTAAGATCAGGAAGTTTCAGGATGGGTGTTGATACTAAGCTTTGCTTTAGTTTGTCAAAGCTGGTCTGTTCAGCAAGTGACCATACAATTGCTACTTGCTTCTTTAGTAGATCAGTCAAGAGGTGCTGCAATTAAAGCATAATCTTTGATGAAAATTCTATACCATGCTGTCAACCCAATAAAACTACGTATTTCTTTGATAGAAGTTGGTGTTGGCCATTCCAGAACTTCTCTTACCTTAGCTCGATCTATTGAAATTCCTTCTGTTGATACAATGAATCCTAGATATTCAATCTGTTGCTTGAAAAATGTGCACTTCTTCTTCTTGGCATAAAGTTTATGTGCTCTCATTGTTTCAAGAACAATGGGAAGCTGGGGTTCATGATCCTTTCCTTGTTTTGAGTAGACTAGGGTATCGTCAAAGAAGACGAGTACGAAGTCATCAAGATAGGGCCTAAAGATATTCTGCATTAACCTATTGAAGGTAGCAGGAGCATTCGTTAGCCCGAATGACATCACTAGGAATTCAAAGTGTCCACACCTTGTACTGAATGCAATCTTCGTAGTATCTTCTTCTTTGATCCTTATCTGGTAATACCAGATCTGAGATCTATCTTTGAGAAGATCTTCGCTCCTTGAAGACGGTCAAGTAATTGATCTATTCTTGGAATGGGGTATTTATTTTTTATGGTTGCTTGGTTCAACCCTCTGTGGTCAATGCATAGGCAAAGCATTCCATCTTTCTTTTTTTGGAACAACACTGGAGCTCCCCATGGTGAACTGCTAGGACAGATGTAGCCTTGATCTAACAGTTACTTGAGTTGCTCTTTCAGTTTGATAGCTTTTGGAATGGACATCTTATACAGCCTCTTTGCAATCGGTGCAGTCCATGGCACAAGTTTGATTTCGTGGTCGACTTCCCTTTGGGGAGGAAGTTCCATCAGATCTTCAGGGAATACATCTACGTATTCCTTTAACCATGAAGGTTCTTCTCCGGATTCTTGATTCTGATCTAGCCTATTTAGTTTAATCAGATAGACAGGTAGACCCTTTTGAACACCTTTTATTATCCGTGTTGCTTTTGGCAACTGTATTTTTGGCTTACCAGCCTTGCCTTGAGTCATGACTAGTTCCCCTTCAGAATTTCAGAAGGAGACTTGGCCCTTCCCACAGTGGATGTGGGCATCATTGGGTATTATCCAATCCATTCTGAGTAAACATTCATGGAAACCTAGGTTCATTACCATGAATCTCACAGAAATTGGCTTCCCACCCAGTAGGAATTTCACCTTAGCAGTTTACCTAGTACAAGTGACTTCACGACCATTTGCTAATTCCACAAGTAGGGTAGATGCATCTATTGTGGGTATCCCTAATCTCTTTGCACAGATTGGTGAGATGAAGGAATGTGTATTGCCACATTCAATTAGGGTTTTGAAGCTTTTACCTTGATATTCTGATGGAGTTTGGATCACCTAGAATTGGCGATTTGGACCCTTCTTGTGAAGAGTGGCGTGAACCATTGCCCTCTCAATGTCAGCATCCATGGATGGATCTTCTTCATCGTCCATTGGGCGCATTGATTCCAATCGAGAGTTTATGGATGGATTCAACCCAACACAAAATTTTGACACCTGTTGTGTCATATCCATTGGGGGTGCATACTTTAGGAGTGAAACGAACTTCGAATAATATGCTTCAAGGGATAATCCTAACTGCTTCAAGTCATAGAATTCATTCATCTTTTGTGTGTAGTAGGCAGGTGGCAGATACCTCCCTCGCACAGCTTCTTTAAGCTTATCCCAAGTGACTGTCCCCTCTGAGATCTCTTGATCTCTGCACCACTATTTCCACCAAAGTCTCGCTTTGCCTGTAAGCTTAAGTTTGGCGAGCATGGCTTAGTTAGCAGGTGCAGTTCCTACTACCTCAAAATAGTCCTCCATGGACTCAATCCAGATCTCGGCTTCGGTTTGAACAGTCCTTCCCTTGCCATCAAACTCGGGTGGCTTAATTTATTTGAGAAGGAATTTCTTCTCTTGAGCCACAGCTGGACTTAGTGCAGGAGTCGGATTTGAAACCTGCACTTGGGGTTGCGTCTGGACAATAAGATTCTTTATGTTAACATCTTATCATACATTCCCATATTATAGTAATATGACTAGCATATACAAAAGGTATACAAAACCAATCAGAACCTATCAGAACATCACAGAACCTCATATCTCCGCTAATAAATATCATGAACTCAATAAAACCATTCCAACCTATCCAAAACACTCTCAAACCACTTTCAAACCAATCAATCATCTCATAAAATCAACCATTCAGCTCTCAAAAACAACAAAAATCAGCCAAAAAACAAGTCATTTCAACACTCAACAATGGTCCATGTTTTGAGGCCTAATGCCTATGTGTATAATGTAGGTTAGGACATCTGTTAGGAAGTCACCAAATTTCATCTTGCTAGGGATGTGTAGTTCTTCCTCAGTCAAGAGTTGATCCAAATAAGGATAGGATATAACATGCTCTTCTGAAGGTTGATTGCACATGATGGCCAATACTCTGAATGTGGTGGGAGCCACATAGGTTGGATTGTACTCAAAGGTTTTAATTGCACGTCTCTACTCCATAGCATTGGTCATAGATAGAGAGTATACCATTTTCAAAAAAAGGAAGAGTCGGAGTAGTCGGCTTATTGTTTCAGCTCTTCTAATTCCTAGGTTGTTTTAGAGACTTTGTTCTTGCTATAGGAGGTGAGAAATAATTGTTTGAGAGCTTGCTCTTGAGAAATCTCATTGGCAATCAAGTCCTCAGCCACCTCAAGAACCTTGACGAACACGAATTTATATTTCTCCCAAGTGCATGGCAAGGAGCGCACATCCATTGCTAATGGCTTATCGAGGAGGCCTAAATCCAACCATTTGTAGTTTTTAGCAAATGTGGTGAAGGTGGTGTCCAATCATCTAATGCAAGTGACCAGGTCATCCCCCATATTCATGGCTAGGTTTGAGGCTAAAGTAAGGATAGATCTCCGCTTATAGGAGGGTCTAAGGCATGCAGGAGGTTGGGGTTTTGTTAGATTGTATAACTTAGCTATTTATGCATGCTTCATGTGCTGGTCATTGGGGTGTCTGTTAGCCACCACTTGTGCAATGGGTTGGACTTGTGGCTTAGTTGATGTGCTGCTTTCTGCTTGTGGAGCAGTTGGAATAGTAGAAGTGTTAGGTTGAGTTAGTTCAAATGCAGTAGACTATGATTTTGGTTGATAGACCTATTGAGGCTCGATGGGTTTGGTTCCTTTTGGGTCAGTTTGATTCTCATAACTAGCTGGCTTACAATCTCATGGAGATGGAATAAAAGGAAGTGGATGAGGGACACGCGTGCTACTTGTAGTCTTGGGCAACCAAATCCAATTGTTGCCTTAGTAATAGCCTTGAGCATGTAATAGGGATTCTGGCACTCATTGCATCTATTTGACTATTCATAAGCTTTGGTACCACCACCTTTGTCTCCTAGGCCTAGGGCCTAAGATATTTTGGGATTATGAGTTCATGTGGGTTGGCTTTTAGGCAACTGCAATTGTCATTTGGGTACCCATTTGAGACACTTCTAAGTGGCTTTGGGTGTGTTTGCTAGGGTTGTAGCTGGTTTTTTGGGATAGGTTGGGACAATTCACGACCCCGTCCTTAGGCTTGGCAGACCGCTACCTTTCACTTTCCTAACAGTGAATAAGACTACCCCTCAAACAGACTGAGTTTAGTGTTAGTAGGTTGCAACTGGGGCTAACCAATGAGGGTCCAATGATCATGTGTAAGGATACTAAAGTTAGCTCCCTTGTCAATGAGCACATAAAAGGCAAGTGTCCTCTTGGTAGTGACCGATACGTGCAAGAATGCAGGTGCCACTGCTTCCTCATCCTCATCCTCTATCTTAGTGATGGTGGCTACTCTTGCATTCACACGTGGGTCCAATAGCATTGGAGGATCATGTAGTGGGTGCATTGGAGGGGGTAGTATTTCTTGAGGTGATTACCATTAAAGAAGATTATGCTCTCTTCCTCTAGAGTCTCGAGCTCTATGTTGTCAGTTCATGACTAATGTTGTGGACCTTGAAAGGTCCCAATCCTCTGAATTTCATCTTTTGCTTATGGCCCTTCACAAAGTACAAGTGCACTAGGTCACCCTGCTTAAAATCATGTTGTTTGATATGTTTGTCAAACTAGCCATTTCATCTCACTTGTTCACAGATTATCCATGGGTTGCTAGGAGTGAGCTTCAGAGAGGCATTCTAACTCCATCAGGCATTCTATCCATGCTTCCTTTCCATCCCATCTCTCTTGTACTACCACTTTTAGGCTTGGAATGAAGAATTCCATTGGTAGAATTACTTTGGTCCCTTAGGTTAGCTTGAATGGTGTCTGCCCTATAGGCCCATAGTGTTTCCATGAGCTTATTGTCCCAGCCAGTGCGTGAGGTGGAGACCATCTTAATCAAGACATTTACTAGGATCTTATTTGTAGATTCCACCTAACCATTAGCTTGAGGATAATATGGTGAGGATTTCCTGTGGATGATCAAGAAGGTGGATAGGAAATGGGCAATCACTTCATTAATGAAATGTGTGCCTTAATCATTAACTAGTTTGATGTGGCAAGATCATCTTCTCCCAAAGGAACTTAGCCATGGTCCTAGTGTCATTCTTCCTAGTGGCCTAAGCTTCAACCCATTTCATGAGATAATTTATTGCCACAATTATGTACTTCACCTATGAGTACTTTGCTATAGGACTGATCGACCAAATGAAGTCGATTACCACTTTTCAAAGGATTGTCATGGTATTACTGGGGTCAACTCCATCTTGTCCTTATGGATGGAGACTTTGGTTCTCTAGGACTTGTTGCAATGCTTCATGAAATTAGCTACATCATGGAATAGGGTTGGCCACCACAGTTGAGATTGCAGCACCTTGCATGCTATAGTGTCTTTGTTGAAGTGTCCTTAGCAATTTCACTATGTGCTTT
Organism: Lygodium microphyllum; assembly: GCF_053477565.2. NCBI lineage: Eukaryota > Viridiplantae > Streptophyta > Polypodiopsida > Schizaeales > Lygodiaceae > Lygodium > Lygodium microphyllum. Next base: position 15,391,383 of record NC_141147.1, on the reverse strand, counting down.
AGCAATCATGCATATTGTGCACACACACACACACACACACACATCTTTGTAATAACCCATCTTATTCTAGTCTATAGAGATGGCTAACTATTAATTGATAGGGCCAAACCTTGAGGATAAGGCGCTTTAGCCTAGCCTTCTCTCTAGGTCTCTTACGTAATCCATGCTCTAGGATTTGGACTGTGTCATCTACCCAATATGGGGTTAGATTGGCCATTAACATGTCTCTCTCATTGGACATGCTAAAAAGGTACATCTAGTAAGTCGTCTATGATGCCTTGGTCAACAGCTTCTCCTATAGGTATACAGGACATATGGTTTGCCATATGTAGTGCTACGATTACCCTTGTGTACAACTAGAGAGAATTCAAACTCTAGAAGAAGAAGTAACCATCTAGTTATGCATCCTGTAGTGCAAGGTTTATTTACTAAAAAAAAAAATCTCGATGGTCAATGAAGAAGGTGAACGGTATAGCTAAAAGATAATGGCATAACTTCTTCATAGTGAATACCATAGCTAGGCCTTTCCTCTCCATCATGGAGTACTTATTTGAATCTGTGAGTTGTTTGCTAATAAAGCTCACAAGATAATCAAGATTATGTTCACTAGGTTGGCACAAAATAGCTCCCATGGCAAAATTTGATGCATCAATATGCACGTGGAATGTTATGTTCCAATCTGGGACCTGTAGGATCAATGTGATTGTAAGAGTCTTCTTTAGTTCCTCGTAAGCACATTGGCATCCCTTGGTACACTCAAATGCAATCAACAATTTGTAAAGGGCTCTAGCAATCATTGCATAGTTTAGAATGAATTGCCAATAGTACCTACATGCCCCAAGAAGCAGTGAACTCCCTTGTAGTTTGTGGGTGGTGGTAAATTAACAACAAACCTAACTTTGGAGAAGTCGATGGCAATGATGTTCCTAGACACCATGTGCCCTAGGATACATCCATGTTTTACCCAAAATTGGCACTTCAGGGGGTTCAAGGAGAGATTATGTAGCCTACACTGCTCGAAGACTACAGAAGTTTATCTAGGTCTTCCCTCTAACTAGAGTGGACACATAGATCATCGACGAATACCTCCAATTCTTGCCTATGCATGTCTTTGAAGATGGCACACACGAGGCACTAGAAAGTAGTTAGCACATTCATCAACCCAAATGGAATGCTATGTAGGCAAATATACCCCATTTGGTCATGAATGCTATCTTATGTCTATTGTCAGGGTGTACCTACACCTGGTTGTAGCTTGAGAAGCCATCTAGAAAATTGTAATCTTTCTTCCCCACTACTCTTTTGAGCATGTGATCTATGTAGGATAGTAGATAGTTGTCTCTCTTAGCTATAGCATTGACCTTTTTATAATTCACACACAATTCTTCATGTTCTTCTTCAAGACAATCACTATAGGTGACATCCAGTTTGTTGCTCAATTTTGTAGATGAATTTAACCTTCAACAGCTTATCTATCTCATCCTTAATGGTGTGTGCATGCTTTGGATTCATCAAGTATGGTTGCAGCTTAATTGGCGTTGCATCAGGAGTCATGCGGATGTTATGAGTCACAACCCTCGGATCTACTCCCTTTAGTTTCCAAGCAAACAAATCTATGTACTCTCGCACAGGAGAGTGACAAGATCATCGTCCTCTTGCTCGGTCAAATCCTTAGCTATGAATATGATCTAGGCTTTTTACCTTTCCATGCTAAGTTGCCCTCCTTGACCTTAGTGGACCCTTCTATTGGTTCACTTGCTCATCCTTGTCTCTTAGCTCCCAATAAGATCACCACCCTGTCCCCCTTTTTGAACTTTGTGAAGTGCTTCGATAAATCCTAGGGCTTCCTTTGCTCTTTGGCTTTTGATCCCTTTGATTCCCTCCTCTTTTGCTCCTTCAACCGCTTGTGCCTTAGGTGGACTACTAGGTCCCCTTTGGCATGTTTGGTCTTAGGTGGTTGGGGTATCTTTGGATCACTCTTGGAGCTCACTTCTGATTCAAAGTTAAACTCACAACCCTCGCTAGAAGAAGAAATTTCCCTTGGTGGTCATAGCTCTGAGGCTAATTCGGTTCTAAAGAGTGGTGTGGTACTTGGTTGAACTAATCCAACTTGCTCATAGTCTATTACACCTAGGTGGTCCAACCAAGTATGATTGCATTCTATCTTGATGACTCTCTTTCAATCCTAAAGATGTTGGTTTTCTGTGGCTTGGAGTCTACTTGTATTTGTTTGATCACTCAGCCATCTGTATCATACTCTATTGTATTGGCCTCTTCCTCACTTTCCTCATTCATAGAGTAGAAATCTGCATACTCGTCATCTGAATCATCATATTCTAATTGCTCATCATCTCCTAAGCTTTTTCTCATGGGCTTCTTTTCGTCCATGATTAGTTCAAGTCATGCACTTTAGTCCATTTCCACTTCGGCTCATCCATAAGGTCCTTGAGAGGTTTGAGATTGGCAGTTGGGTTACCATCTAGCTCTCTTGCTAAATATTCAAAAATCCCTTGGAGTTCAAGTTTGTTTGATGGGATGTGGAAGGGGACAAGTGTTATTTGATTGCTAGAGCTCCCAACCATCATGCAAAGTGGTACTGATGGTGGGATCCTTCTTTTCAAAAGCTGATATGGTGTGACTTTGTGGGACTCACCAACTGCCCTGGTGGCAAACTACTTATAATCCTCCTCCTTGTCTAAGAATGGCAAATCCATGGTGGCTAGCACATGCATTTAATCCCACTCATCCCTCGAGGGAAGGGATACACTTTGTTAGTGGCCCGTAGGAATTGCTAATTTGTGAGACTCATTTCAAGATAGTAGAGATTGCATCTAGGTCAATCAGCATGGTCTTGTCTTGACTCTTACATCTTCCCATCTGTTGTCTAAGAACATTAGACCATTGCCCTAGTCTTCTATCACTTGTGCACTTCATATCTAGGGTTGGCCTAACAGGATGTCATAGTCCACTCCCTTCATGACTATGAGGTTCACTGAGAATTGGATTCCAACTATCTTCAAGAGCCAGTCTTTTAGTACTCCAAATGGTCTAACCTTCATTTCGTTAGCTAGTGTGACATTAAACCTAGTGGTCTCTATAGGTGGGTCACCCCAAGCCTACAAAACTGTATGGTTGAGCACACTGACACCCGCTCTTGTATCTATAGTTCCCTTCCTTGTATCATCTCCTAATTGTTGACAAACATGGATCTTAAACACAATTTAGCTATGGAGTCTTGAACTTGTAAGCAAGAGACATGAAAACTGATGACTAGGCAAGCTCATAGGCAGCCTAATCAAGTTAAAGCTTGAACCTTTACATCTTTGGCAAGGATTTTTACAAAGAAAATCCACTATGGAAACAATTTCCTTAGAATAATCTATCAGAGTTGTTGATGGTAGCCGAAGCATCTTCTTCTTCATCTTCATTCATGAATTGACTTTGGTGGTGGTCATTTTGCATCTACTGTGCTCTTTTCTTGTGAAAACATTCACTGGCAATATGGCCAGTCTTACCACAATAATGACATGCCATCTAACTTTTGTTGTTGATGTTGAATCCTCAACCTCTTCCTTTGGGTCCAGCAGCTCCTTTGGTGTATAAAAGATTTTTCGTAGATGATAGGATACCATCTTTTGCATTCTTTTGTTTGTTCTCTTCATCAAGAAGAGAGTGCTCAATATCTTTAAGTGAGAGACTGATAACATAGTGTTGAAACAAGGTTCTCATAGGGTTCGTGATTAACACTGGCAAGTAGCACTACTATTGCCTCATCCTCATCAATGTTCTTTTTAAGAGTCGTTAGATGAGTTTTAAGGCTCTTGAACTTATTGATGTATATAGTCATAGATGAACTGTCTTTTACATCCAACTTATAAAACTACATAAGTAATTTTACCTTCGAGTTCTCTGCTTGTGTACCAAAGATATTGTCAAGTTCTTTCCATGCTTTCTTTGCATCCCTAATGCTAGAAATATGATGTAACACATCATCGGATAGACCCAAGCAAAAATACCTAGAGCTTTGTTGTTCATCTTCTTCCATGCCTTTGTTTTAGGCTGGTCTTTTGTAGCATCTTCCTCTTTAGAATTGTCATCTACATCATCTTCCTCAAAGAGATCCCAGAGGTCTTTTCTCATGAGATGGTATATGGTTTTCTCCTTCTAGGTGTGAAATCCTTCACCATTAGACTTTGGTATCTGTTCCACTTTAGTCATCTTAGAAGGAGGTCTTACCATGAGAACACTTGGGCAGTGTGTGTCCTTTTATAGTGAGATTGAGACTTACAAGGAATTGGATCAATAAAAATTTCAAATCATTACAAATTGAGAGTAAGCTTTGAAGTAGCTAAAATGAAATCATAAGATGATTTACTCTTAAGTAAGCTAATAAAACCTAAGTGCCAAGAAGCACTTATTGAGTATCAATAGATACTATGTCTTGAAGATACTATGTTGCTAGGTATTTTTTTTAAAGCTTCCTTGGGCACTTTCGATCTCCAATAGACTTCAGAGGTAATGTCAGAGTGATAAAAATCAATATTGATGATGGCAGTAAGAAGAAGAACAAGGATGCCAAGCTTTTAAGTTTTTGGTTATGGCTTCCAACATAGTGCATAGCTAGGTTTTTGTAATATCTCTCCGTAGAGGTTAAATTTTGTCAAGCTACATTAGCTAGAGATAGCTCATATGTAGGTCTATCAAAGCCCTATGGAAGTTGTGGAGATTGCATCATGTGCTATGCGCGTAGAGTGTACAAACTATTGCAAGAGAAATCTGCACAAGATTTGGGTATCTTTGCAATATCAGGTCCTATAGGGCGCAATGTCGACCTCTGATGCTATGCGGAGAAGTGCCTCAACTGAAGAACAACTCTCTTGAAGAAAACAAGAGCTAAGATGGTCTAGTTTGTTCACATTGACTCCTCCAAAGTCAATAGGTATGGCAGACAGCCATGGTAGTTCAGGGTAGAGTGTGGATTGAGTAAAGTAGAGTTAAAGATTGAAGACTTTATGTGGCTATGAACTGAGATGAGATTCAAGAGAGTTGAAGGAGTAGGGAGAAGAGCTAAACTAAGCTCACCATGGCTCTGATACCATGTTGACAAACATGGAACTTGAACACAGTTTAGCTATGGAGGCTTGAACTCGTAAGTAAGAGACATGAAGACTGATGACTAGACACAGACTTTCACTCAAGTGAATTAGTTTCCAAGATAGATTAGCTTGGACTCATAAACACAATCTTGAGTGGATAGAGTTACAAACTCTAAGTACAAAGTACAATAGAATTCCATTAAAAAGTGAACCAAGTACATAATTTTATAGCTTTCTAGCTTCTCCACTATCCTCACTGTGCATATGGGATTCAGGACATCTCTTCCTTAAGCATACATCATTTGTTATCTATCAACACTAGTGCATTGATAGGTAAGACCATGTGCATCTCAATGCCTTTCCAAAAAGCATTTATGTGCAAATACTTAGGCACTAAGTTTAGGGTTAAGCTTGATATGTGTGTTATTGCATCCTAGTTAGGCAAGTTGGTTGCTCCAAGATCATCAGGCCTTCCTACCCATTGCTTCAACTCTTGCAATAGTGTTGGGTTCTACCTAAGCAGATCTCCCAGAGGTAGAGTCACAGGGGGGGCTGATATCAATGTTGTGAGCAAATTGCCAACCACTTGCTTTCCATTAGGCTCTACACTCTTTTGCCAATGATCTCAGCTGGTATGCCTGCCTATGGCATCTAGGCTTTGTCTATGTGGTACTACATGGGGTGTGGATGCATCTCTCAATCTTAATCACGTAGGCAAGACTAGTGTACTCATGCTAGAGAGCTCATCCATCTCATCTTTTTATAATGGGTTCAACATCTTTTAGGAACTCTTGCACTTCTCTTACCCACTCCTTGACCTTATCCACTACTTCAAATTGGTGCCTTGGGTCAAGATAATCCCCAATCTTGGCACTCCCCTTTTCTACCATCTTAGGAGCACATGTTTTTGCTTCTGTGTCCATGACTTGCTTTCCCTTGGGTAAATGTGGTGGCACTATCTGTCTTAAGTGTTACCTTTGTCTCATCCCTCTTTCTCCTTCTCCTATGGGTCTTCTTCTCTATTGAAGAAGTTGTGTCAAGGTTGCTAGGCCTAGATAATGAGATATTCGCATGCTTTATTTGTGCTTGGGTCATGGTGTTCAATGGCATCAGGATGTCCATAAGGATACTGATGACAATGGTGTTCAATGGAATCAAGTGTCTCAACTTTGAATAGCCCTAAGGATAATGATGACACAATTGTTGAACTAGTGGAAGGTTTCTGCCTAGGGCACTTGGCCTACAAGTGTGTGATCCCACACTCTTAACATCTTAAGACGGCTTTGTCTAGATTGGCTTGCTTCCCTTTTGGGACAACAAGATGAGATATGCCTTGGGTGATCGTAAGTCTAGCACACAATAGGTTATTGGTATTGTTATCCTAGACCTCTACCTCTTCCCCTGCCTAACACCATCACTGACAATGGTCTAAAATCCATCAAGATGGGGTTACCCTTTTCGTCGTACGAGACATAAGGTTTCACGTATGCTTTGTCTTGTTCAACTCCTCTATGTAATGTATCAAAGTGTTGCTCGGTGGATGGGTCACGATGGGTCCATGTGGTCTAGGCATCCTTGTAAGTAGGGTTGATGTCCATTCTAGGGATGGTTGGCTTTGAGTCGTTGGATGCTGGGAGAGATAATGGATCTCCCCTTTCGAAGTTTGAAGGCCTATTCCCTAGATAGTATAGCTAATTATACGGTTGCAAGTATGGAAATCATCTTGGAAATCTGCAATGCATTGTGTCGTAACCAAACCTATCGCAATTAGCACGTAGAATTGACCTAGGATCCAAGCACTCAGTGTGTGTGTGCTTGAGGGAGGGAGTGTGAGAGTGTGAGAGACTGAGTATGTGAGGGTGAGGGACCGTGGTGGAGAAGCTCTCCATCATCTCCTCTCTTCTCTTATCTCACGTGTGACTATTGAGGATGGATCTTGGAGGAAGAGGCTTGAGGATGCTTGAGCTTGCATCACGAATCATGGAGCTATCGGTGTGCTTGAGAGAGAAAGCAACTCAATCGAGCAACAAGGTAAGCTCACTACATTCGTAGAGAGGTAAGGTGTGTTGGCTATGTGAGAGGTAGCCATTGGTGCTCGCTTGGAACACTTGAACAATAAGCGGTATGTGGGTCTTGGTGGTAGAGCTTGTGCTCGCCACTACATTTTGGTTCCGTTGCCATGACAAATAGATTCAAGCTTGAGCACTTGTGCACTTCGAATCGAGCATTGAAGTATAGATTTCATCCCCGAATCAGAGCTTGAGGTAGATAGGAGGTTTTGGGTCTTTAATCCATGCAACAAGTAAGTATTTTTTATCTTTGATGGTTAATTTAGTAGGAGAAATTAGTTCAGTACATTGCTTTTGATTCTTGTTGCATTTAGAGTAGGTTAAGGTTAGAAAATCGGTTGGAGAATTGTAGGGTTTGCTGCTGTAAAATAGGCCAAACATGGCACAGATCTATGAAAAATGGGAGGAAGGAGAGCTAAAGGGGGTTGAGATTGACTAGCGAGGGGACAAGAGTGGCAAGAACTTAGTGAAGCAGGGGTTTACCAGCCAGGAGACCTAGGGGAAGCTCATTTGAGACCCTACTTGCATTTGAGAGAGTGAGAGAGAGCTTCATTGTGTGGACTTGATTCAATCTCATCGCTGACGAGTTCATTGCCCACTACAGGTATTCCCACACCTTCTATTGCATGTGTAGTTAGGATCTAGAGGTGCTCAAGTAGTGTGAAGCCTTCGATCACTTGGCGTGGCAAATTTTGTGTCAGCTTAGTGAAAATGCATCACGTTCGGCCCATCTGAGTGACGATGATTCTTGGCTGAGTCCTAGAATCGGCCCTCGGCACACTTGACTCGAACACTCACCAATCGGCCCCCGTCCGAGTCAATCATTCAAACACACTGGATATTCAGCCCTGTGCCCTAATGACTCGGCCCACCCATACTCGGACTGGTTGACATTCGGCCAATCTTACTCGGATGCTCAAAAATTTGGCCCTCAGCCCTATCCACTCGGCCCTCCGACGAGTGGATTTGGCCCACCACCGTTCAACCACTTGGCCCTTGGCCCACCTGATTCGGCCCTCGGACAACCGCACTTGGACCGTTTGAATTTGACACTTGGACCAATTGCGTTCAGCCATTTTTCATTTGGCCCTCAGCCATTCGGACGTGGGCCAAGTTGAACATTTAGCCCCTATAATTTGGACCTGTTGGGTCGAGTCTGATTTTTCAAAATTTTTGAACATTGGACCAGACCACCAGGCATTGACTGCCCTGACATCTAAAGACCATACATACACTAGAGAAGCCCTTCTAGCACAAGAACATGGGGATCAACAAGACTCGAGCATAGAGGCAAAACTAGCTAACCATCTAGCAATTCTGCTTGATAGCAACATAGAGTGGAGTCTAAAAGCACTATGGAGTTGTGACTGGAAGGAGAGACTAGCAATGAACCCTACAAATCAACAGAGACGGCGGGCCAAAAATTAGACATACGCCCCTATCAAGCTAAACCCATGACAAGAGTGATAGAGTCATTTAGGCACTTGTCTTCCTCACTCGCTCTGAATTCTAGCCCACAAAGCACAAGGAAGAAAAGCTAAAAGCTTGATTTTTCATAGTGCACAGAAAAGAGCACACACATGCACACATGCACAGAGTGGGACCCTATGTGACCCATCCGCCAAGTGACACCCTAGTCCACTATGTGGACAAGCCTAGTAACGATGAGCCTTATGTAAACTTGTACGTGTCGTACGATGAGGAAGAAAATGCTATCCTCATGGACTATAAACCAGATGGCGTTGGGAAGAGGGAGAGGCAAGGGCCTAGGAGGGCAAGCCCAAAAGCCACTTGCAGTCACCCAGGACATATTTCTTCGCGCTGCCCCAAGAGGGAGCAAGCGAATAGAGATAAGGTTGACCTAAAATGCACCGAGTGTGGAATCACTCATGTCTTTGTCGACTGCCTTACGCAGAGACCATCCTCTAATTTGGCAAACGAGCCATCAGTTCCATTGAGGTTGTTTGGTGTCAAGACACTCGAGGGTGAGATCACACCTATCCCGTTGCATGTCATGACCCGTGCACAAACAAAGCAGCTAGCATACCATTGCCAAGGCCCAACAACATTGATGCAACCTCGGTTGGAAAGAAGAGTCGGAGACAAAGGAGGAAGAGACCGGACGTTAAGGTCACCCTCAAAATTGAAAGTGCCACGACCCTGCTGGTTGGAGGGAAATTTGTTGACGCAGAAGAAGAGACGTCGACACCCCGGATGGCTAAAAAGGGAAATGCTAAGGTTGAGGAGTACCCCAACCCGAAGCTCCAACTCAAAGCCATCAAGAGGGTGAAAGAGTGGGTGAAGTAGGCCCAAGAACACCTAAAGAACACGGAGCCCATATACTAGAAGAAAATATCAATGATCTCTCAAGCCTAAGCATGCCAATCTCTCTCCCACGATCGAAATCAAGGGAAACAATGGCACCACAAGTAGGGACACCTATACAAAGCCTAAATGCTCTAGCTAGCAAACCAATCTAGGCCACTAGCCGAGAACCGTAGACTTAGGAGAGAGGCAAGTGACTAGCAACCTTCTCAATACACTGGTGACCACCCCTATAACTCTAAGCTTGGGTGACTTGCTTAGGCAGCATCCAATGCTATGGCTAGAGCTAAAATGTTGGGTCAAAGAATCAAATGAGCCAATTATCAGGGACTTGCCTGAGCACGATGCAGAAACTCAAATACAGAGTCTGACATTGCACTCCATGCTTAGATCCTTGCACGTAATGCTTTTTGGGAGGGCACGAAAATGTATGTAGTCCTCCCAGTCCTAGCTTTGGGGGATGTCACAAGAAAGGGAATTGTGGACATAGGGGGGCAGGAGTGAGTGTGATAAGCCATGTAGTACTCTAAACTTGGGGTAACCCATCGGTCGAGATTTATAGGTTCAACATCACTCTAGCTAATGGAATGAAGGTGAAATTGTGTGGAGTGTTAAAAACTTTTCTAGTAAAGATTGCATGAATCCAATTCTCAGTTGACTTCATAGTTATGAAGGGAGTGAACTACGACATCTTGGTAGACCGACACTAGATGCGCAATGCGAGAGTCATCGAATATAGGGGCAACGGTCTTGTCTTCTCAGGCAATCAAATAGAGGCTATCAGAGTGGAGATGGACACTTGGAAGACTACGCCAGTAGAACTAGATGCCATCTCCACCATGCTGAAGGGTGGTGGATAGCAGTCTAAGGGATCCTATGATGGGGCTCTTATCAAGTATATCATGTGTCCTGAGGACGAGCGAGGCTAGATGCATGTTCTTGCTATCATCAACCTACTATTCTTCGATGCTGAGGAATATGAATAAACTGTCAAGTTCAAGGACATACCTTCTGTGCCAGTCTGCATGATGACCGAGAGTCTATGTGGAAGAACCACTTGTGTTGCATTCCAAGTTGATGGGACCTAAAATGGGCTCGCACTAGCTATGGCACTAGCCGGAGACCTCATGCACACAACAGACAACCCCACCACACGACCTTGCGGGCCAGGAGTGTTTGAGACGACTCACTCTACACTAAATGCTAATGTCGATTCTGCATTTGTATTAGGTCATAGTCCAACGTTTACCATCCCTTCTCCTCAGAGGGAGATCCCATAATATATAGGCATAGTACCTCGTAGCACAAACATAAGGAAGCACCTCTCGGTTGATTGCAACAACTCCACTACGACTCTCCTACACCTCGGGGATTGGCCCCAAGATGCGTCGCTCCAACATAAAGTACACACGATACAAGCTCCACTCTTTCATTTTGAACGTATTCCAGGAGATACCAATGTGTCCTTACCAAATAATTTCCAAAAATGATCGACTAGCCTACAGATAAGGTTGTCTCACACACTCAAGCGTAGGTCATCATAATGAAAAACATGTGCTATTCATCTAGTTCTTCATATTCCAATACCATGGTTGATATGCACATGAAAAAGTGGATGGTCCTAATGGGCTCAAACATAATTTTCAATCAAAAATGTGGCGTGCACAACCAGGCTTTCCACTACTCATTTACTAACTCGTTGCGGCGATGTAAGGATTGCACCGAGATAACACTCATGCTACTATCCTCTTAATTAAATTACAATGAACTCTATATCATGATATGCATCATTAGCAATAAAAAAACACCAAAATTGCATCATTCAAACATCCCATCCCCTACTTTTAGGTAGTGCTTCCGTTGCATAGGTGCAGGGGTTCATTTTGTCATGTTTTAATGTATGAAAAGTGATAAATCACAAACTTTGACAAAGACATAGGGAAAATTGAGGCTAAACCTCATGCTCCGTCACCAGCATACATTCACAAACACTCATTATATTTTTCCTTATTTTTATGAAGCGTATTTCTATTCTTCCTCTATTTTTCTTATTTTTTAGTATTTATTTGATAATAATCACTATTTTTAAAAATTTTCTTATACCAATCATTTCATTATACTAAAATCCAATTTTATTTTTTATTTTCTCCCATAGGAACACATTTCACCCACCCGAAATGACAAAACCATCATTTTACCATTAAAAACCACATTTTGGGTTTTGCGGGATTTAAATAGCGCATGTAAATCATTGATGGGACCTAAAATGGACCGGCATTAACTATGGCACTAGCCGGACCTTATGCATACGACGGACAACCCTACCACACGGCCTCGTGGGCCAGGAGCGTCTAAAACTCACTTTACACTAAATGCTTATGACGATTTTGCATTTGTATCCAATATGTAGTCCAACGTTCACCTTCCCTTCTCCTCAAAGGGAGATCCCATAACATATAGGCATAATGCCTCATAATATACACATAAGGATGCACCTCTTGGCCTGATTGCTGTGCCTCCACTACGACTCTCCTACACCTTGGGGATTGGCCCCAAGATGCGTCACTCCAACATATAAAACATAATGCACAAACTCCACTCTTTCATAATTCAGTGTTCCAGGAGATTTTGATTTGCCTCACAAAACTTTCCCCAACGGAAGTACCCGTCTAATCCTACAGCTTAGATTTCCTGTCCTCTCAACGTTGGTCAAAGTTTATCAATCAATTGCAATGCATTCTAGGAGATACCACGTGACATGCTTGATGCAAGGTGTATGACTATTGTACACAGCCATTTTATGATTAAAAAAATAGCCATGTGAGGTGCGGAAAACAGCCCTTTCATGAATTTTAACTAAGCATTACATACTGCGCTGCTTTAGGGACTAGCACCGAAACTTCCGTGCTACTAGTCACCTATATTTAATTATGGAACGATCCCTAAATGCTATGCACAAAGAGGGAAATCAGAATTTGTATCTTTTCAGCAATTAGATCGTCACACAACCTTCATCCTCCCCTCACCGTTTAGGTGTTGCTGCGGTGCATAGGTGTAAATGGTTGTTTTGTATCAGTTTTGTACGTAAAAAGTGATAAACACAAACTATAACACAAAGGAAAAGGCCAAAATGAGGCTTGACCTCATGCTTTAACCTTTGCTAAACATTCACACAAATAAATCTTATTTTTCCATATTTTTTAGCGTGAAAACCCCAATTTTCTTCTTTTTTTTGCTATTTTTCTCTATTTATTATTCATGAAAAATAGGAAATTTTTAATTTATTTGTATTGGCTTATCCTTTTGGCTAAAACTTAACATTTTCTCTGATTTTATCCCATTTCCATTCCTTTTTTCCAACTCAAAATCGAAAAAAACCATTAATTTCCATTAAAAATGACATTTTACAAGTTTTAAAGAATTAATAACGGCTCTAAATCATTACAAGTTCTGTATTTCTATAGTTATAGCCCTCAATCATGATTTAAACAAAGTTCAAACAAAATTTCATTGCATATGAACAACATTTGGACCATGAAACAACAAAAACAATCAAGTTTCTTTGTAAAATTGAAGCATATCGTGTGTCTTGCGTGTTGCGGGTTTTTTAATCATTATTCTGAGCAGCCCATGGACCGGACCAACAACCATTCTTCAATGCTGAACCTCTTTACTCAGCCTCCTTGTCATCTTGAAGTAATCTGATCACAGCTGGACAAGCATCCTTCAGCCCCTCTTCTTCTTGACTTCTTGCATATGAATAGCCTCTATGCAAGAGAGAGAGGGAGGAGAGAGAAAGACTGGTTTTTGTTCTCTTCACTTAGTGAATTATTTCTTGATCGGTTTGTGGCGATGGAGAGTGAAGGATAGGAGCATTCCAGGCCCAGGAGCATTCCTCCTTCTTCCTTAGATCAACAAATCATGATTTTGGGAGAAAAGAGGGGGCGCAAAAAACTGACGCCCCCTCCCCCCCCCCCCCCCCCCCCCCCCGCGTTTCAAATCGTGCCTCTTCTTATTGAATAAGCTCTTAATTAGAGCTTTTAAACTATAATACCCAATTATCTAGTTCATGCTTTTGCATTCACACTTCCGGTCAAATGGTTTTTTCAAATTTGAGGGGGCAAACAACATCAGAATCGAGATCCGTCTGGACGGGTGGCTCCGTGACATCGAAATCGACAACGTTGGGCCTCGTCACACTCTTCTCGGCTTCCGGATCCAATAGCTACTTCACAACCCCGAACCTTGTGGGGATTAAATGGGGGATCAAACAAGGCTCTCCATTCAGTGGCAAATGCCATCTTATGCCTATTGTTAGGATGCACTTGCACTTGATTGTATCTCGAGAAGCTGTCTAGAAAATTGTAGGCCTCTTTGCCAGCCACTCTCTCTAACATGTGCTTGGTGTATGGCAATGGGTAATTATCTCTTTTTGTAGCTGCATTTACCTTCTTGTAATTGACACACACTCGAATCTCCCCATTTTTCTTTAGGACGATGACTATGGATGAGACATAGTCCGTGTGTTCAATTTCGTAGATGAATCCTGCTCTCATTAGCTTGTCAATTTCTTCCTTGACAGCATGGGCATGCTTTGGATTCATGGGGTATGGTCGTTGCTTGGCAAGCGTTGCATCAAGCGTCATGGGTATGTTGTGAGTCACCATGCTCAGGTCTACTCCTTTGAGCTCTTCCAGGGACCAAGCTGAGGAAGGATTTCGAAGTCTTCGTGGATGACTTGTGCACTCACTCTGCTTGGCAGGAACACTTAAATAGGCTCCAAGCGGTCTTTGAACGATGTCAGCTATACCGCCTTTCATTGAACCCCTTGAAATGCCAATTCTGGGTGAAGCATGGATGTATTCTAGGACACATGGTGTCAAATAATGACATTGCCGTAGACTTCTCGAAGATCAAGGTCATTTTTGACCTTCCACCCCCAGCTGATTACAAGGGTGTTCAATGCTTCTTAGGACACACCAGGTACTATTGATGCTTTGTGTTAAGCTACGCATTGATTGCTAGACCTCTATACAAGTTGTTGATTGTATTCGAATGGACTGTAGAGTGCCAACACACATATGAGGAACTAAAAAAGGCTTTGACCACCGCCCCAATACTACAAGCCCCAGATTGGACACTTGCGTTCCACGTGCACGTCGATGCTTCAAAATACACCGTAGGAACTGTGTTGTGCCAACTTGGGGAACACAACCTGGACTACCCCGTGAGCTTTGCTAGCAAAAAACTCACTGAGATTGAAATGAATTATTCGACAATGGAGAGAGAGGGATTGGCCATGGTGTTTGATGTGGAGGAATTTCGGCACTATCTTTTGGCTACGCCTTTTACTTTCTTTGTTGACCATCAAGCCCTATTGTATCTGGTTAATAAACCATGCGCTACAGGACACATTGCTAGATGGCTTCTTTTTCCTTTGGAGTTTGATTTCTTTGTGACGGTGCATAAAGGGAAACATCATTACATGGTTGACCATCTATCCCGCATCCCCACGGGAGAATTGGCTAGACAAGGCATTGTGGACAAACTGCTAGATGTGCATCTATTCGGATTGTCCAATGAAAAAGAATTGTTTAGAGCTGACATGACACCTTCTTGGGCAGATGACATAGTTCAAGTGCTTGAGCACGGACTATCGGAGCAACCAATAGATAAATCGTGACTTAGGCAGCTTATCTTGAAAATCCAACCCTATTAGTTGATACCTAGCCAACTTTACAGGCTAGGACAAGATGGGTTACTGCGTAGATGCGTCTGTGAGCATGAGATGCATGACATACTGACAGAAGCACATGGTGGAGCCGCATGAGGACATTTCAACGAAGACATGACAGCTTGCAAAGTGTTGTAGTCCTAGCTGTGGTGGCCTACCCTCTTCTGAGATGCAACATGATTCATGAAGCATTGTGATGAGTGCCAATGAACTAAAGTACCTATCCATAAAGATCACATGGAGCAAACCCTGATTATCGCATGACAACCCTATGAGAAATGAGGGAATTGACTTCATTGGACCCATTAGTACTACAGCACAATATTCGCAAGCCAAATACATTATTATGGCTATTGATTATCTGAAAAAATGGGCAGAAGTGCGAGCTACAAGAAAGAATGACGCTGAGACCACTGCTAAGTTCCTATGGGAGCAAGGGATCTCACGATTCGACATCCCATCAAACTAGTTAGTGACCAAGGCACCCACTTCATCAACAAAGTGATAGCTTCCCTCTTGTTCTCCTTCCTTATCATCCATCAAAAATCTTCACCATATTACCCACAGGAAAACAGTCAAGCTGAATCAACAAATAAAATCCCAGTGAACATCCTGACCAAGGTTGTCTCCGCGTCACACATTGATTGGGACAAAAAATTGATGGCGGCCTTGTGAGCCTACTGCATGACTTACAAGACGACAGTAGGACAGACCCCCTTTAGATTAACATATGGCATAAAGGAAATCCTTCCCTTGGAATTCTTCATACCAAGCCTCAGAATCGCCCTTCAAGAAAGATGGGATGGGAAGGGGGCATGGACTAAGCGCTTGATTGAACTCGAACGCTTAACGGAAACCCGGCTTCTAGCCACCTATGCGCTCACACGAGAAGGCAAGACGCAAAAGCTGGTTCGACAAGCATATAGTGCAACTTCAAACAAGGTGACTTAGTATTGTTGTACTCAATCAAATGGCATAAGCAAAAATTGAAATTTCGAGGGCTAGGACCTTTCAAGGTTCGAACCATTAGTTGAACTGGCAACATAGAACTTGAAACCCTAGAGGGTGAGGGCATATGCTTCTTCAATGGCAGCCGCATAAAGAAGAACTTCCCCCCACACACCCATTGCATGAGCCCCCAATGCCAACGCTACCTATCAATGTACGAGTAGCCACTATCACTGAGATGGACAGTGAGGATGAGGAAGCAGTACCGCCAGCTTACCTATGCATGATAGTCACTACCAAACACACATGCACCATCAGCACATTGATCGATGAAGGAGCTGATTTTAATATCTTGACTCATGACCATTGGACCCACATTGTCAGACCGTAGTTGTAGCCTACTAATGCTAGTCTCACCCCTTATGGAGGCTGCCCCTCCAAAAAAAAGTGCAAGGTTGCAATTTCTATCGAGTCTGAAAGAATGTCAATAGTTTTCTATGTGTTGCCCAACACTAAGAATACAAGTAGAGAATCGCTATTGGGATGAACTTTCAAGAAGCAAGCTTGGTGCAATGTTGACTACGAGTCACAACGTATCCACCTCGCCATAGGTAACGTCCGCATAGCTACAGCTTTCAACAAGGGTGATGTGATCCTTTCCACGTCCACAGCACCAGCGGTAGAGCAACCCACCGCCAAGGCTAAGGAGGGGGGTTGTGGCTCGTCACAACCCACCTAGCCTCGGGGCTAGCAACCAGCTAGAACCCACACTGAAGCCCATGAACCCCAATTCAAATGGGGCCTAAATAGGGAGCGCCGCCTAGGAATAGAAACCCCTAACCTCGCAAAGCTCATCATTTACACCCAAAACCTAGGAAGAAAGGGCCTTGCCATAAATGTCGATGCACGGTCAAGCCACGATGGATCCCCAAGGCCTTATTGCAAGCGTAAGGCTACTATGTGGGTAACACTTGGATTTGGCTACCTAAAGCCAAAACGATCAAAGGCCCTACTCAGATGCCACCCTCAAACTTGACCAGACAAAACATCATGCCAGAGACACAACACGAGAGAATCAGGCTGCTAAGTCTGTAGAACCTCCAAAGTCTAGATTAGTAGGACCTGAACCAATCTATTGCCCAAAATCACAGCCCGCCAGTAGCAAAATTCCTAGCTCTAGCGATGATGATACCTCTCAAATCTCGAAGGCATCTAGTGGCATGACAACTGCAACTCCCACTAAACCCATCGAATGGAAGGCCAATCTCCAACCTAAAGAACAACCCACATTCCAATTATTGGCTTGCTGAACTCTCTAGTCTAGTTAAGCCTCAACCCCCCACCGGCCTTTGACCCTCTTATGAGAGACGATCAATCTTGACCTTGACCGCAGACTTACCTGAAAACACGGGGAACAACTTGATTGCTTGCCTCTGACGCTTGGACACTACTTTCATGACCCTGGCTAAAAGCTACAAACAACTAGACTTAGGCCTCTTGGATGAATGGAAGTTCGGACACTCCCATGCTCTTGGGAAGAGTCAGAATTTGTATTCGTAAGGCTTCTGAAGCAGCTTAGGAATTAATTGCAACTAAGATATCCCATGAACAAGCCATCAAGAAATGTCTCATTACGTCATATAACAAGAATACAACCCTAGCCACAAATCAAGAAATTGCAGAGTTGGAACAACTTGTTGACCATAACACCTCCTTCTTACGGAAATGGTACGCTCTACGATTGCAATGGGAGCAAGTGGGATACCAAATAATGACCAATGTTGAACAATGATGCGTAATCAAGGTATATGAATATGACCCAACCTATGTTGCCCCAACTTCCTATAGGGTATTGTCTTCTATTCGTGACCAACCCCTAGAAGAGCACATTGAGGGACATCCATTTTTAGATCGCATCATCACATAGTAGGAGTTGCATGTTGCTAGCCGAACGGACTCCGGTGACTTCTTTCTTGATGTCCTCACTTATATTACGCACGTAGGCATTCGCCCTTTCGACATGGACCACTTTGCTAATCTCGAGTATAATCCAAATTTCTATGCCTTGTTCATTCAAAGGTAATGTTGAGATATCGAGCTCCACTCGTGATACGCCAGGGTGACCGTTGTGTATTTATGTCACCGACTTGTCAGTTGCAGACGCGGTTGGTACACCGCCCATGAATAATAGCTACATGATAGCTATCCTTATCTACTCTAGTTCGTGGCTCAGTTAGTATGCCACCTTAGTTAGTTGAGTTTGGTTTGAGACCCATATATAGGGTTCTTCTATTTCTTTGTACTTGAGTTCTTTTGGCTTACACAACTAAGAAGAGGAAAACTGTTTTCAGCCTCCACCCTTGTGTGTATTCCCCCATTGTGCAAGCAAGAAAGCTTCAAGTGAGACTCCTTCCTTCTCTCCCACAATCTTGACATGGTATCAGAGCCTTGTTCGTGGTAAGGAGCTCAAGAAAGCAAGCCAAGCTCGCGGTGTTCTGGTAAGAGGAGCAGTGTTGCTTTCATTTTCTGTTTTGGGAGCAGATCTCTACAGGTAGCACAGCCAGAAAGTGTAGGAGTGCATTGTCTCAGGTTGAGACGCCCTTCGCGGTGAAGCAAGAGGGCAGTATATGCTGCGGGAGAGAGCTTTAGCCTATGGCGACCTTGTTTTTTTTATTTGAGGCCATTTCGGGGCCTGTTTTGGAGGCGGAAGTTTTCTGCACGCACTCAGAAAAAGGCCCAGTTTTATGCTGTGCGACCACTGTTCTGCAGGTCGGTAAAAAGTTACTGTAGAAATTGCATTGTATGCCTGTGCGCAGAGACATTGGGAGTTACAGAATCATCCCTGTTGCCTGTTGATGCAAAATCGTCACTAGGAAGTGACTGTGTGGTCAAATACCACTTTCGTTAGTTTTGCAGATTTGCCCTTGTGAGGCTGAAGCTGTGTTCTTTGCAGTGACAGAATTTTTTGCAGTATTCTGTAATGGCGTCTGATTCTCTTTCACAGATTGTCACTGAAAAGCTTGACAATAACAACTTCCAAGCATGGAAGTTTAGAATGACAAATTTTCTTATGGGAAAAGGATATTGGGAATTTGTTGCAGGGAATGAAGAAGAACCAGTTCTTCCTGATGTTCCCAATCAACAGCAAATGCAGGCATTCAAAACATGGCATGAGAGAGCCAGGAAAGTTATGTATTGGCTGTCTATCAGTATTTCAGACTCTATGATTGTGCATATTCAGGATGCAAGTACGCCAAAGGAGGCATGGGATACTTTGTCAAAAATGTATAGCACAAATACGCAAGCCAGGAAAATGCAGCTCAAGCAAGAGTTGCATAATGTGCAAAGAGAAAGTATGAGCATCAACGACTACCACATGAAGGTGAAGAAGATTGCAGATGCACTTGCTTCCATTGGGTCGCCAGTGGAAGATGATGATTTAGTTTCCGTGACCTTGAATGGTCTAGGAAAGGATTATGCACAGTTTCGAACATCCATTTCCGTCCGTGAAAGATTTCCTGATTTTGAGGAGTTGATTGCTCTTCTAATTTCTAAGGAGCAGAGAAATGGTGGTGCATCTTCTTTAGGAGGAACTTCAAAAGAAGCTGTCTTCTACTCAAATGCTAGAAGAGGTAGAGACAGAGGTAGAGGAGGCCGATTTGGAGGCCGTGGCAGAAATCAGAATATGCAGCAAACTCAAGAAAACCAGTCCTATGGAGGAGGACGTGGTAACTCTAGAGGCAGGGGGAGCCAAAGAGGTCGTGGTGGATGGCAGAGGCCAAAATGCAAACAGTAATGTTGAATGCTACTACTATGGTAAAATGGGTCATATGGTTAAAGACTGCTATAAAAAGCAGAATGACATCATGAATGGAAAACTGCAACAAGGGAATTATGCATCTTCTAGTAGACAGGGTGATGACAGAAATGAGCACTTGTTTATGGTGCAGCACATGAACAATTCTGTGACAAGTGCAGAAGAAAGCAATTATGTATGGTATGTTGACTCAGGTGCATCAAACCACATGACAGGTCATGCAGAATGGATGGAGGATGCAAGAAAAATGGAAAAACCAGGATTTGTGGAGACTGGTGATGATACTGCACATCCTATTGTGCAGATTGGAAAAATTCCCTTGTCTATGCAGGATGGGAAAAAGAAATACATGTCCGATGTATTTCATGTCCCGAATATCACCAAGAATCTGGTTTCTGTTGGTCAAATGGTTGAGCAGGGCTTGTAGGTCAGATTTAATCCTCATGGATGCTTTGTTGAGGATATGAAAAATAAAGGTCGCTTGATAGCAAAAGGAAAGAAGAAGGGCATAATGTTTACATTGGATGCAGACATGTCTGAATTGAGTGCAGCAATGTTTGCACATGGGACCGGTGTAGTTGCAGATATTGATATCTGGCATAAACGCATTGGTCATGTTAATGTACAGCGACTTAAATCAATGCACGCCCAAAATATTGTTGCAGGTTTGCCAAAATTCAAGGTTGCAGAAATGCATAAGGTATGTGAAGCATGTCAATTTGGAAAACAGTCAAGGAAACCATTTCCTAGACATGTTCAAGAGAGTAAGAAGCCATTGGAATTAATCCACTCTGATGTGTGGACTACTAAAGCTGCATCTCTTGGAGGATGTCATTATTTTGTCAGTTTTATTGATGACTATAGCAGAAAAGCTTGGGTGTATTTTATGAAAAAGAAAAGTGAAGTTTTTGGGCATTTCAAAACTCTTAAAGCGATGGTTGAAAAAGAAACAGGCCTGCAGATAAAATGCCTAAGGTCAGATGGAGGGGGAGAGTACCTCTCAAATGAGTTTGCAAGGTTCCTGCAGGAGCATGGCATAAAGCAGCAATATTCATGCAGTCATACCCCACAACAAAATGAAATTGGAGAAAGGAAAAACAGGCATATTGGAGAGGTATCTCGTGCCATGCTCAATGAAAAAGACTTGCCAGATTTTTATTGGGCTGAAGCAGTTGCTACAGCAGTCTACATAATGAACAAGATTCCCATTGCAGCAATACATGGAATGACTCCAGAGGAGAGGTATACTGGTAGGAAACCAGATATTTCTCATTTGAAAATTTTTTGTTACATTGCCTATGTACATGTGCCAGATGAGTTGAGATCCAAGTTGGATCCAAAAGCTGAGAAGTGCATCTTTATTGGTTACTTTGTGCAGCAAAAAGGGTATAGATGCTATAACCCTTCTACTCGTAAGTTTACAGTGAGCAGAGATGTTGTTTTTGATGAGATGAGTAGCCGGTATAAACCAGTAAATGTGATTGATGATGTAGATGCACAAAATGGTAATGCTGCACAGAATCCACAACAGCAGTCACAAAATATTACTGGACCTGGAGCGTCCTCTAGCAATGGTTCACATTCTTCGCTATGGACAGACAGATTGAGATCAGGAGAATCTTCTCAAAGCAATGCAGATAGTGGTATGCAGGTATCACGAAAAGGAAAAGAGAAGGTTGATCAGCCCATGTTTGATGTGAATGCAGGTCACTCTTATGTGGATGGTGAATCCAATGGCTCAGAACAGAGCATTGATGATGAGTTGGGTATTCCTTCTATTGCTACACCTGGAGTAAGGAAGACCAGGGATGTTTTGAGAGCACCTGGGAGTGAACCTACTTTGCGCAGGTCTACGAGAGCTAGGTATCCTGTGGATAGGCTGAAATATGATGGATTTACAGCCATTCACTATGCATATATGGTCAAAGTGATACAGGAACCAGAACCCACTTCTTTTGAGCAAGCCATGGGAAAAGAAAAATGGGAGAAATCCATGGATGAATAAATGGATGCCTTGGAAGCAAATGCTACATGGGAATTGGTACCTTTGCCTAAAGGTAAAAATGCAATTGGCTGTAAGTGGGTTTATAAGGTGAAGCAGAATGCAGATGGTTCTGTGAACAGATACAAGGCAAGATTAGTAGTCAAGGGGTATGCACAAACATATGGCATTGACTATGAAGAAACATTCAGTCCGGTTGCAAGGATGGCAACCGTAAGAGCAGTCATTGCTATGGCTGCATCAAAGGGATGGTCTTTACATCAGATGGATGTAAAGAATGCCTTCTTACATGGTGATTTGCAAGAAGAGGTCTATATGGAGCAGCCACCAGGTTATGTGCATGCTGTTCATCCTGAGTTTGTTTGCAGGTTGAAGAAAGCCTTGTATGGCTTGAAGCAAGCACCTAGAGCATGGTCTGACAAGATAGGACAGTATCTTGTCACTATTGGCTTTCAGATTTCCAAGGCAGATTTCTCACTTTATGTGAGAAAAACAGAGAAATGTATTATGCTACTTGTCATTTATGTTGATGATTTGATTATGACAGGTGACAGTGATGAAGATATCCTTCATGTGAAAACACTATTGAAGCAAAAGTTTGAGATGAAGGATTTGGGAGAGCTACGTTATTTCTTGGGCATTGAGGTGATTAGATCACCAAGTGGGATACAGCTCTTGCAGAGGCAGTATGGATTGGACATGCTGTCCAAATATGGGATGATAGGCTGTAAGCTTATTTCAGTTCCTTTGGAGCAGAATGTGAAGCTGAGCACAGATGCAGGTGAGCTTCTAGAAGATCCTACTATGTACAGACGCATAGTAGGAAGTTTAATTTATATGACTATTACCAGGCCAGATTTGAGCTATGCTGTTGGATTGGTAAGTCAATTTATGCAGGCTCCAAGGAAACCACATTTGGATGCGGCTAGACGCATACTCAGGTATGTGAAGTCCACATTGCAGTATGGACTATTTTATGAGACTGGGGTTCAGATACAGTTGCATGGATACACTGATGCTGATTGGGCTGGTAGTATCTATGATAGACGATCTACCAGTGGATATGTGTTCTCTTTTGGGAGTGATGCAGTCACTTGGAGCAGCAAGAAACAGCCTACAGTTGCCTTGTCGAGCATAGAGGCTGAGTACAGGGGTGCAGCAATGGCTGCATGTGAGGTAGCTTGGTTGCATGAGCCACTTTATGATATGCATCAGTCTACAGATGGGCCAGTTGTCATTTATTGTGACAACATGAGTAGTATACACTTGGCAAATAACCCAGTCTATCATGCTAGAACAAAGCACATTGAGGTGCATTATCACTATGTGCGAGAGAGGGTTTTACTAGGTCTTATTGATCTAGTTTATGTCAGCACAGAGGATCAGGTAGCTGACATATTCACGAAGGCATTGGGCGCAGAGAAGCTGCGCAAGTTTAGAGACTTGCTTGGTGTGCAGGAATTGGGATTGAGCTCGAGGGGGAGTGTTGAGATATCGAGCTCCACTCGTGATACGCCAGGGTGACCGTTGTGTATTTATGTCACCGACTTGTCAGTTGCAGACGCGGTTGGTACACCGCCCATGAATAATAGCTACATGATAGCTATCCTTATCTACTCTAGTTCGTGGCTCAGTTAGTATGCCACCTTAGTTAGTTGAGTTTGGTTTGAGACCCATATATAGGGTTCTTCTATTTATTTGTACTTGAGTTCTTTTGGCTTACACAACTAAGAAGAGGAAAACTGTTTTTAGCCTCCACCCTTGTGTGTATTCCCCCATTGTGCAAGCAAGAAAGCTTCAAGTGAGACTCCTTCCTTCTCTCCCACAATCTTGACAGGTAACACTCTCACATTAGGTGCTAAACGACTGTCACCCTCTAACCCTTTAATCCTAGGAAGGATTCTTCTCAATTCAAAGAGGGGGAGGTATGGTAAAACAAACCAAAACACATAACAAGAACCATAAAGGAAAATAACAAATGCGGGACATGAGGGACCTCAAAGGTAGGATGAACTAACTTGTGACCGAGGAATTGACAATAAAAATTGAAAGCAATGGACTTAGATTGTTGAAGGAAAAAGTATAATCACGTACTAAAAATAGGTTTATCTACCTAGCATGAAGTCTTGTCTTTCGATAAAGCTAGATGGAAAAGCACTAATGGCAAAACATGGCTTATGACAGGAGCTAAGGATGTTGCAGTAGGACCGAGTCCATCACCTACCTTTGACGCAAGAGGAAAGAGAAAAGTACACCCTATTCCTTGAAAATTGGGCGTACAACCATCTCAGGTTTAGGAGCATCCACAATATCGAAGGAGTGGTGACCAACGAGGAAGCTATCAGGAGGATTGTGGATCAGTGCACCCTCAGCACATATATCAAAAATTTCTGACCACACTAGGTGTGTGGAATTCTTGAGGATGTATGGACCTAACAAGGAGAGTGGGACAATATCCTTAGCGAGTAGGGAAGGAACTAAGTAGGTGCAAGTCCCGCTTAGCAAGACCCTAGTGGCACTAGGATTGGAACCAAAGGTGGAGAAAAGGCACAAAAGAGACGTCTATGCCATGTTGGGGATAAAGAAGGAAAGTGTCTTAACAAATGATGGCATAAGCATCCAAAAAATCCCCGATGTAGAGATTAGATTGCAAGAAAAGGTGATCCACACCCTCTTCTCCAGCCTAAGGTACAATTTACTCATGCATAGAATTAACGTTCATGTGTTGGAGAACATGGTGGCTCACTCATTGCATGAAGTGGATTGGAATGACTATATTAGGAAAACCATAGACCAAAGACACTTGACCTTGCCACATTCATAGGGTATGGAGGAGTCTTGACTGCCCTTATCGGAGAGGCTACAAAAGAGGCACGAGATGGAGAAGAGGGATCAAATGAAACATTTGAGAAGTCACATCCTCATCACGACAAAGAACCATCAAGTGAGAGGACGATTAGTGAAGAAAGACACCTAAAAAGAAGGCAACAAAGAAGAAGTAGGAGGAAGAGATAAAGAGAAAAGAAGAAGCATACCTAGTTAAAGCCAAGGCTGAGTAAAAAAGAGTTGTGGAACAAGAAGAGGAGTTAAGAAGGAAAGAAGAGGAGGACCTGGCACAAGTTGTACACATGTCCATTGAACATCAGTGAAGACAGGAAGAACTAGCAGCAATGATCCTGCCTAAGGTAGGATGACAGAAGCCGGGAGCCAATGCCCAAGTAGTAGAAAACTTTCCTCCACCCTGTCCCTACAGGAAAGGGCAAAGCTGCACTCTAATCAACCTTGCCTACCCTATTGGCCACTACTCCAACAATTATAGCAATGCTAGGTACCCCTGCCATGGTGGACGCTAGCTACCTCATGGCATGGGTGCAATTCTTAGTCAATCAGGCACATGCCCCAATGCCCACCTCTAGTGCAGGCACCCCAACTACAGGAGTGAAAAGATCGACTGTTGTAGATGTCGAATCTCAATAGGGACCCAAGCGACCAAAGGTAGATGCTATTGCCACAGAGCCGCAAGCCACATACCAGGACAAGCATGTCAAGAGCTCTATGCTTAGTCAAAAAGGGCAAAGGAGGAGAAGAGAGAAGTAGTGGTGACGTTGGATATGGAAAGGGAAATGGAAAATGCCTCCCAGCTAGAAAGGATGCGCCAAGTGGCCTTGCAACACAAAGAAATCCATGCACTGAAAGTAGAACTAAGGGCCAAGAAAGATGATGAAGAACAGTGGCAAAAAAGACTAGAGAAAGAGAACCAAGAGCTAGTTGCAATGCAAAGGGAATACAAGTTTCTAGTTCTACAGGAGGTGGAGATCAAAGCACAAGTGAGAAAATTTCAAGCGAGCATGGAGGATCTCGCCATGCTAGAAGTGGAGAGAGCACAAGAGCAGGAAGAATGGAGAAAAGAGAAGGAAGAGCTCACTCACATAGGGAAAGTGCGAGAATCAATCATAACATCTCTAGCATGCAGGCTGAAGGAGAGCTCCACGTAGATGGCAAAGAGAGCTGAGGAGTGGGCAACTCACGCTGAAGAGAAGATAAGAACCCTGGCACGCTATGACTCAAGCTAAGAAAGACAAAACACTTGCAAAAAGTAGAGCAAAAGCTACCCTTCTTAAATACCCTGTTGGACATTACTCAGACAGAGGAGGGAGAGACCATGAGGGTCATAAAGAAGAAATTTGAAATGGCTCATAGAGCACTGAAGGCCGGACTCTAGATGCCACCACAACCTAGGGGAGTAAGCACAAATGAACAAGGCCATTATCTCCTATTGGCAGGCCTAACCTTGCAGGAAGTGGACGCACTTGGGTTCCTCCAAGAGGAGCAACAATAGCCAAGCTGGCAGAGGGAGGTGGAAGTGAACTTCAAAATGGGACCAACTTGTCCCACCACCTCCTTCCCCGAGGCCTAAAGAGCAACAACATGTAGACACCTCTGTAGAAAGAAAGGCAGCACTGAGAGAAAGAAGGAAGTGAATGGTGGAGGAGACACAAAAACAATGGAATACCAAGGGAGTAAGGGCACCCAGGTAACTATCCCACCAAGCGAGGATGATGACCCGACAAGTTCTGATCTTATAATCTGGGAAAGGCAAGAGATGAACAGG
The DNA here is from genome assembly GCF_053477565.2 of Lygodium microphyllum. Lineage (NCBI taxonomy): Eukaryota > Viridiplantae > Streptophyta > Polypodiopsida > Schizaeales > Lygodiaceae > Lygodium > Lygodium microphyllum. Next base: position 15,364,780 of record NC_141147.1, on the reverse strand, counting down.
ACCCCTTTGACCTCAACTTCCAATTCCCCACCACCCTGTGAAGAGTGTTACCCATCAAGGTGGTGGAGGAGGTGATAAATTTTTGTAGTAGACTTAGACAGAGGTGGCTAGAGGAGAGAGAGCATAACCCCACCTTATGGGCTACCGAAGATGCTGAATTTTGGCAAGATAAAGTTTTTGAGGTGCCAAGGTTTGTGCCTATCTACAAATGCCAGCCAGCCTACATGGAGAAGAAGAATCTGTGACACCAACCTAGACACGTGGGTGGCTTTTTGCAACACTCAACCTTCTGAGAGAAATGACCCAAACTTTATGCCCTACCCTTGAAGGGTTAGAGTAGATTTCAACCCCAATGTCCATGGCCACTACGACTTCCCTATAATCTATAATCTCCATTGTACTACATATGAAAATGCCCTCTCCTTTACATTAGAAAACTTGTATGATACCCTTATCCAATTTACTAACACATTCTCCTCATGCCCTGATCCCACATTTATTACCACTTGTAATTACCTTAGATTTCTTAGGATACTTCTTAGGCAAGACCCCAACCTTCTCCACCTCACTCCAATGATGAAGATTAAAATTCCTTCACAACTATGCAACTTTATTATTATTATTATTATTATTAGTGGCAAAAAAAGGAAGAGAAATCACATGTCTCCACTACGAGTTGCACATCCACCATAGCCATTGCACCTAGGGGTCCTCAAGTTAGGCGCGCTTGGTGGCCCCAAGTGGCCCTGATCGGTCGGCTTCGTCCCTAACCCCCTAGCCTCATTTTGATCCTCCACTTCATGTTTAGGGCACATCAAGGGTAGGACACACCCAGGGAGGTAACACTCGCCTGTGGTTAGACATGTTACCCTAAGCTCCATCCCACTAGCATGCACACAATGCACCACATGACAATGGCACACACCCACACAAACTGCACCTTTCTTTTCTTTCCAGGTACAACAGAAGGACCCACCACCCGCTTTAGCGACCCCATCATCCATGAAATGTGCTTCCCATCTTGTGAAAAATCCTACCAAGCCAACCCACCAAACCAAGGGCCGAACGTAATAGCCATGCTCAGAAAGTAAATGAAGAAGCTCATTTGGAACATAGCAGGCAAACTTAGCCACGGAGAGTTAAATGATGCATCCGTCTAACACCATCTTAAATTTCAAAGAAGGATCTGTCCATAAGCCATCCTCCAAGCATGGATCCATCTAACACCATTTTGAATCGCAAAGATGGACCAGCCCCTTCACATCTCTACAAGACAAGGGATCATCTCCAACTCAAGGGCCCTACAATTCCATAAATCCCTCCAACATGCCCTCCAAAATGACTTGTATCCAAACTCAAAGAGCTACTTGGCCCCCACAGCAATAGAATCCCAACTCATCTCCTAACAAGTGCCATGGGACTGATACTCATCTTCTAGGAGGGGGTAATGTTAACTCTCAAACAAACAAGGTGGAAAACCCAAAAAATCTAAAGCAAAAGACAAAGCCAAGGCAAAAGCAGAATGGAGAACAAAGGCATGCCAAGAAAAATCGGGAAACACAAGAAGTGGAAAAAGTCCTAAATCAAGGAGAGGTGCTCAAGAAAAAACACAAGTCAATACTTTTTGCAAAAGAGCACAAGGTGCACCGTGTTTACGAATTGCGGAGCTATCGGTGTGCTTGAGAGAGGAAACAACTCAATCGGGCAACAAGGTAAGCTCACTACATCAGTAGAGAGGCAAGGCACGTTGGCTATGTGAGAGGTAGCCATTGGTGCTTGCTTGGAACACTTGAACAATAAGTGGTTCGTGGGTCTTGGCGGTAGAGCTTGTGCTCGCCACTACATACACATTGCATGTGAGGTCATATGGGCCTTCTCATCATCTCTTGAAGCTTAGCTAACTCTAGCTTCATGTTTGCCAACTCCTATTTCTGGTCAACACCATTTCCATTGTCTTGTGTACTTTGCTAGATCTCTCGCTAATGGCTGTAGCTCTCTCTGAGGAGAGGTAGTGCCATCTCAAGTCATGGTTCTGAAGCTTCTCTCCTTGAACAGGTCATCCACATGGATGACTTCTTCAAAGACCCTAGCTAGTGCATCCATTTGTAGGTTTGAGTTGCCCACCAAGGCCTTGTAGAGCTCTTCACTTCAGACTTTGTTCATAAATACAGTGGAGATTGCTCATTCGTAGGTCGTTTTGTGATTGGGATTCTCGTAAAGAGACTCCACATGTGGGTGACACATTCTCATATATCCTCCTTATCCTTTTGGCTGACATTCATCAACCTGGCAATGAGGTTGTCAGAATATCCTGCTTCAGAGAACCTCTTAACGAAGAGACTCTTGAGATTATTAAAATTATTACATTCGGCATTGTCTAGGCTAGTAAACCACATCTATCTTTTGTCTCCTAGGAAAATTCTAAAGCTTGTGCTCATTGAGAAAGGTCCGTGTGAGGCCATTCGCCTTGCATACTTACTCGAACTGCTCCACTAAGCTATATAGGTCATTGCTAGGCTAATACTTGTCAAGTTGCTTAGCAATCGCAGGTATTTTGGTCTGGCTCTTAGAGTTTGATATGATTCCTAGTCCTGCTATAGCTATGTAGTCGCTAGGGTTGCTCCACTCTACTATGCAATTGTATTGTCTAAGAGTTGCTTTGTGAGAAGCTCACTCAGCATAAGATTAGCCTCTAGCACTCTCGCCCTCTTAGCATTTGGTCATGCCCTAGTTCTATTGGCGAGAGTGATTAGACACATTGGATCATCTCACACATTTCTATGTCTTGTCTTAGCTTCTAAGCTTGCTTCTCTTGGTTGTAGGTGGATATGCCTTGCAATGTTTTTCTTGCCAACCTTCTCTCTTTTTTGAGATCAGCTATGATTTCCTTGGTTGGTCTACCGTGATGCACCATTTTGGTTCATAGGTCATATTACCATTTGCTAAATGTTGACTGGAAATTCTCCCAAGTCGAGCTCATCATCTACAAGGTTGGTACTAGCTCTCGACATATTGGTGGTCTCCTAAGCAACTAGTGTGTTGATGAGATTGATCAAATCAGGTAAAGCTACATCCCTAATTGTGTTAGTTCTCTTTCCCTTCTCCATCACTTCACAATTCCATTTGTTTATTTCAGGTTTTAGTTCTTAGGTTGTATCTGACTTCTCAAGGTTTGATCCTATTAGTAGGTTCATTCCTTACTTAGACCCCATTAGTGTGGTTCTTGTTATACAAGTCAATTTGCAATGTTACATGAATTGGACACACGAGTGGTGGAGTGGACTTGTGCCAAATCAAGCTTTCTATCTTTCCTTGTGCACTTCAAGTGTTTATGTGATGAAGTGTGTGAGTTCAATCATAATCCATGTAGATCACACTCCCTTAAGTGTTTATGTGATGAAGTGTGTGAGTTCAATCATAATCCATGCATATGACACTTCAATCAATTTTCGCTAGTTGCAGCTCTCCCATACAAGTGGCAAAACAACCACTCGTAGTGGACCACTTTGGGTCCCTTTGCTGAATGTTTGATGTGTGGTCTGAAGGAGTGTAGTGGGCTCATGTTGTTAGTTCGGACCTCTATTGGGGTATGGTTAGTGTGCTTGCAGCAGTCGCTCCTGGACTGTTGCATCTCATCCTTTGAGTTAGTTAGCTCTATTTCCCTATCTACTCACTTGGGGATCTATAGGATATCCTATAGTTAGGGTTTGGCCCCTACAAGATCTAGAAAGAAAAACTGATGCTTTCCTCTCTTCTCCAATTCATAGGTTTTAGTTTGATTCTCAAAATCATTGGACGTTCTATTCTGGGTTGTTTGATTCTTGACCATCCAATTTTGGTCTGAAAGGTACTGTCTAAGTCCGATTCATCAAAATTGGACGATCACAGCTATCTGATATTTTGGTAGCCAATTGTTGTCTGATCGAAGGTTCTGGTGCAAAAGTCGAACTGTCCAATTTTGGGAATCAGATATTCCAACTACGATGATGAAAATGTGTGCAAACTCAACAAAAATCTAGTGTATTACTCTCAATACTTCCTCTAAGTTCAAACAACAAGGGGTCAGCAATCAAAACAACTCACCTATAACCTGCATCTCTCTCTCTCTCTCTCTCTCTCTCTCTCTCTCTCTCTCTCTCTCTCTCTCTCTCTCTCTCTCTCTCTCTCTCTCTCTCTCTCTCTCTCTCTCTCTCTCTCTCTCTCTCTCTCTCTCTCTCTCTCTCTCTCTCTCTCTCTCTCTCTCTCTCTCTCTCTCTCTCTCTCTCTCTCTCTCTCCCCACAAACCCGAAGTGTAGAAATGACCTCCCCCTTGCTCTCTCTGCCTTTTAAGCCCCTTCTTTTGTCTTCCACTTCCCCTCTCTCTCTCTTTCCTCTCTTAATGCATTGAATCCCCTTTTTCTCCCTATTTTACCCTATTTTATAGTAGTAATCATGTTGTGTGTTTCCATTCTTTTCCTTAGTTTTCCCTACCTAAATGCATCCAAATCGTAAGCAAAAACTTAAACTAATCCAAATTACTTGCCTAAATCTTAAAAACTAAAAAAATTTCAAAAGAGATCGAATGCCCTCCGACTCCCTTGCTTCCTACCTATCTTAAGCACAGGTTAGGGCAAACCCTACTTCAATGCTCAATTCAGAGTGTACAAGCACTCAAACCTTGAATCCGTTGGTCTTGGCAACAATAGAACCAAAATATGGGAGCTCTTGCTCAATTGCCAAGACCCACGAGCAACTTATTATTCAAGCATTTCAAGCCAAGTGTATAAATGGCTACCTCTCACATAGTCATGCATACTCTCACACCTACGAGTGTAGTGAGCTTACCTTTATGCCTAATCAAATTTCCTCCTCCCTTGAGCTCTTCGGTAGCTCCAAGCTCCAAGCACCATTGCCATGCACGAGACAAGAGAAGCGAAGAAGAAGAGAGGAGAAGATAGATATATTCTCCACCATAGTCCCTCACCCTCACACACTCACTCCCTCACTCTCGTACACTCCCTCTCTCAAGCACAAGCAGAAGAAGAATAATAATAATAATAATAATAATAATAAGAGAGCTAGTTCGGGCCACACATAAGAATGAGCTTCTTCATTCACTTTTTTCCTTATATACATACTGGCATCTATGGGTGCCCATCCTGTTTTACATGACCAGACATTTTAGCCTAGGCCCTCATTCCCTACTCCCTTCCCATTTACATTGTTTCTTCACCCATTCTCGTGTCTACATTTAGAAATTGCATAGGAGGGAGCTTGGCATTCTTTTACAAGGATTTAGGGTGTGCTTTTATATTTAAGATATGCGCATTTTTCCATTTGTCCTTGTCTTGGACTTAAAATGTACTCCTTGTGCTTTTGGCCCTTTTCAACCTGTTTTTTCCATTGGTCTACCTTTTTTCACTTTGTCTTGTGTCTTTCTGGTTTTCTTTCACTTTGTTTTTTGCTTTCTTTACATCGAGACTAACAAAACAATGCCAAATAACAAGCAAATTTTATCACAACATGTCTATGTACATGATATTTTAAAGAGAATGGTTAATTGGATAAGGCCTTAAATGCAAGCACTAGCTTGGGAAAGAGCCATTGTGAGAGCTAGTATATGAAGGGAAAATCTAGCATCCTTGTGCACTACAATAATAGAAGAGTAGCATGTGGCCTTTCAAAATGAGACAAATTCACTAAATACCTTGTGAAAGATGTCAGAGTAAATTGCTAAGCCTCATAGAGAAAGAGACAAGCCAAAAAAAAATGTTTCTCATGTACTAGAAGATCTTGAGGTTGCTCGAGGTGAATTGATAAAGAACCAAATGAATGATGAATGGGAGTCCATTGAAGACTCCTTGGCGATCTCATCCAATATGTTTTGTATAGCTTTGTAGTTTGTAATAATGGAAATTTTTGGGTTCTTTTTCTAAAACTAGTCGTGTAATTACAATTTGCTCTAATATTCATGTCAATGTTTGCATCTCTATTTTTTCATGAAACAATGATGTAGATGGTGACACTTTTTAACGAGCCAAAAATTCAAAAAAGTAATTTCTTTACAAGAAGGTCTTGGGGGAGCATAAAAACCTAAATGTTGATATTTCTTGCATTTATAGAGTGTCATCCTTGTCAAGTTCTTATCACAATCATAGTAGTCATTGCAATTTATAAGAATTTTTACTCAATATGCCTTAGTTCCTTTGGAGCAAAACATGAAGCTAAGTATTGATGCAAATGAAATTATGGAAGGCCTTACGATATATAAGAAATAAGATAGAGGTCGACTTACCTAGCTATTACACAATTTTTTTGGAAAGTGAGTTAGTTTAAGCATGCCTATTGGGACCAAAAATGGGCTCGACATTGACTCTAGGGCTCTAAGTGGGTCTCCTATACTCATATAAACAACCCTATGGCCTTGCAGCTAGGAGCATATAGATACTATTAACTAATTTATTGCAAGAATATATTTGTAGATACAATATTTAGATTGTAGTCCAATGTGATGCCCTTCCTGACCCCAAGCAGAAGGAGTACCCAAACATATCGGTGACTACCATCTCATAACACAAATAAAGGGAGCACCCCCCCCCCAGTTTATCATTGTGGCTCCACTACAACTCTCCTACATTCTAGATAATAGCCCCAAGATACACCTTCTCAACATATAACACATATATACAAAGTCAACTCTTCATAATATTCATTCCAAGAGATAGTATATTTCTCACCAAATCAATCCCCAAGGAAACGATTATACTAGACCTATAGCATAGGGAGCCTCACACTCATTGTGGATCAATACTCTGAAGACAAGTGCTATGCATCCGAGAGATAGTTCTCTTTATATCATGCCAATGCAATGCAATGCAAAGTGGATGACTTTGAGTGCACAGACATTTTACTTAAACGAAATCAACATTGTGAATGTGCTCAAATATTCTTTCCATGATTTTCTTTCAAACAACTTTGTTGTGATGCTAAGGCAGTGCTGGACTACTTCGTGCCACTATACCTCTTAATACTTAAAATAAGATCAAACCTATATGAAAAGTGTAGCAAGTGAATCAGATTTTGAACCATATTTAGCATATAAAACCCTCCCTCTCCCTACTCTTTAGGTTTTTGCTTGTGATGGGTAGGTTAAGAGGTATTTCCATGTATGTTTCTGTATAATAAAAGTAAGAAATTATCAAGAAGTGGACTAGAGAGAGAGAGAGAGAGAGATAGATTGAAAGAGGTGAGAAGTCATAGAAGCTATGACCAAGGTGATGAGGAAATAGACAATAATGTATTGATGTGTCAAAAGATGTGAAAATTTACATTTCTCTCCCTTTTATGTCTATGTCAATGTAACATGGTATTACTATTATTTCTATACTAAATATCTCTTCTTCCCAGCTTCTTACAATCCATCCTTATCACGTTCTTAACTAAAAATTCATTGGCAGCATGTTTTAGTAATTCATCGGGGAACTATCCTAGAGGACTTCATCCGACACTTGCGAGAATGCACAGGGTCTATCGCCTAGGTTTTCTAGAGTCCACCCCGTAATGGAAGGTACCCGCTGTCCTCACGAGGATCAACCTACAAGCTCAAGATCCTAACTTGACAATTGAGGTCTCGATACATTAGCTAGCTCCATCGAAGGTGTCCAACAAGGGCTTCTCATATGACTGGAGCAATCATAGTTACCCTTGGTTCATGGAGTGCAACACTTTTTTCCAGTACTCATTAGAATTTAGGGAACCCTAACAAAAATCTGGCACAACTGCTACACATTTTCCCTAAGATAATTTCTAATCATGGTTTTAAGACTTGACCCTAGGTAAGTCAACGCTCGGCTCTGCCTAATTTTTAGTAATTAATATTTGGTTTAATCTCTTGAGGGAAGCTCCTAGCAGCTTACCGGGACCACCCATCCATAAAATAAATCCATCAGGGATCTTGCCCACCCACTTCCCACAAATGGTTTTCTTTAGTTTTCTAATTACCTATCACATTGAGTTATGGCATATAAAAGCAGCTTCATTAATTAACCTATTATCATAGGTTCCTTTGCATAATTTTACAACACAACACAAAGACAGAGAAAACAATATTTTGGAAAAACATATTTATTTATTATTTTACAAAGTTATTTACAATGATTTTCTCCTTCTACCTAAGCAGAAGATAAACCTCGGTTCATAGAAAAATCCCTTCTATCTGCGTAGAAGAAAAGAAACCCTCCAAGATTTCCATCCCTTCATTAGTATCGGGGACTCCATGATCCTATCCTGATTTATGTGAGGGTCAGGCAGTTCCTAGGAGCAATCGAGATGTTTATGGCTATAGCCCCCTGGCACTCTTGCCTCCTCCTACCTAACGGATTCCTCATCAAGTGACCTCTCGCCGTCAGGGCATCCAAAGCTCCTCACGGCAGTACAAAAAAATCCCCCTTGGAGCACGGTTCTGTATCTAGCCGTGGAGGCATATCACGATCTTTCCTCTTATTATCCTGATTATATATTTACAATCACGTCTAACTGTTGCAAGCACAATAAACCTTTCCTGTGCAACCATCAATGCGTGCACAAATCAACAAGAAATAGCAGCAATTGTTTTTAGTATATGATGTAGCCCTATCCAAATCTAGAGTTTTTTTTTAAGATCCCACCTTATTCTTAGGGTTTCGCTTCCTACGTACAACTCTTTTTCAGGATCTGCAAGTTATTTCGCAAATCTGATTAATTATGAGAAGTCTATTTTATCCTTATGAAAAAATTGATATTTCTTGTCAAGAATCGCGTGGAGGGGGACTTTGCTTGAGTTGTTGCGCCAAACACACACTGTATACACAAGAGGAAGCTCACTCAAGAACACAAGAAGAGAGATGGAGGCCAAAACGTTTTCTTGATGATTTTTCTTCTTCTTCCACACACTATATACTATACAAAAAGTATAGATAAGATACAACATAAAGGAAAGTGGCCTTCTAAGTCAAATAGTGCATAACCGACTACACTAATCGACTGGCGTTATATCTTTGCCAGCTGTAGGTAGGTGTAACAATGTAATATCCCCCATGCCCCCTGCCTTCTCCCATGTGAACCCCCCTTAAAAAAATTTTAAATTAATTCTTTTTTTTTTTACTCCCTCCCTCTCTCCCCTTTCCGACTGCATGGCGGAGAGAGAGAGAGTGTGTGTGTGTGTGAGTAAAGATAGAGAGGAGGGGCATGCAGCCCCCCAGGTGGGAGGGGTGGCAGCTGTTAACGGCCGTCTCCCCCCCATAAGCCACCTCCTCCCCGCCCTTACAAAAGACAGCCCCTCCTCCCTTGTCATCAGTGCGCAACCCCCCTCCCTCGTGGCCCTGGATAGCGCACCCTCCCCCCTCCCTTGTCGACGAAGAGCAGGCCCCCCTCGTCATCAGGAAATGAAACCCCCCCCCCCCTCGGCGTGATCATCGGAGTCAAAAGAAGGGAGAGAGAGAGGAGAAGAACTGAAGAAGAAGAAGATGGAGAGAGAGAAGGAGAAGAAGATGATGAAGAAGAAGATGATGAAGAAGAAGAAGAAGAAGAAGAAGGGAGAGAGAGAGAAGAAGAAGAAGAAGAAGAAGAAGAAGAAGAAGAAGAAGAAGAAGAAGAGGAATAAGAATAAGAATAAGAATAAGAAGAAGAAGAAGAAGGAAAGAGAGAAGGAGAAGAAGAGAAGAAGAAGAAGAAGAAGAAGAGAGAGAGAGAGGAGAAGAAGAGAAAAAGAAGAAGAAGAATTTTTGAAAATACACTCCCCTTCATTATCTATTCCTCCACTCAGGGAAAGGCGGTGAGAATCTTGCATAGGAAAGTGTGAGAAATCTATCACTTGTACATGCGTCTTCAAGTATGGCCCCGAAGCGTAGTTCCACAAAGATGGCCAGAAACCCTACAAGTGTGGATGGAGGTTCGAAACAAGGTGACACGGCAACCGCGAACGGTTCATCAAGCATCAATACCACTAGAATCACGGCATCACTCCAAACCCAGGTTGCTCTATTATTAAATCATAGGTTATAATCATCACGGTGAAAAATCATATTCACATGCATCACATTAATTACGTGTTTGATAATTTTCTAGGTATGAACATAGTTGTGATGTGTGTAAGAAGCAAGATAATTTCCGTTATAAGATGACATCATAATAGGTGAGATTGATTAGATAATTGTATCATAAATTACCAAAAACGTCTTGCAAGAATTCTTGCATAAAGTGCATTGTTCCTTGCACAAGTTCTTGCTTAAAATGCATTTCAGTAGACATTGAAAGAAACAAAAGTGCATCTCCATATCGCAAGAAGGATTCTAAGGTACATATAATAATCTGCAGAAAAGATTAAAGTGCAGCTAGACTCATACAATGATCACATAAAGTTAGATCATTCAAGAAGGTTATAGATTGTGTAAATAATTCATAGAGGATAATGTTAAGATTGCATGCCTAGAAAGTACCTTCGCATGTGTGGCTTAAAATAACGTATGGATTATATCAAAATTGTAAGCATTGAAATGAAGGCATGGCATTACGTTGCGTGCATTAAAGTTGTTGGAAAAATTCATTGTTGTTTGTAATTTACCAAATGGAACTGAGATCCATGAATCCCATGTCAAAGTCCTTGGTGACTTCAAGAGGGATAGGTAAAAGCTTTAGCATCTATGAGCATTATTAAGAGGGATTAAGAAGATTATACTTAAGACAGAGTAGGAACTGTGCTAAACAGAACCATCTTGACCAACCATGGTCAAAGGGATAGACAATCTTGATCAATTAAGATCAAAGATAAAGATACATAGGTACTTCAAGGGATCTAGGAGATAACCAGCAAGTTGACCAAACAAGGACAATGGGGCTGTCCATGATCTATCTTGCAAGGAGACCTAAGGTAAGGATAATTAGGGTCAATAGGGTACAAGCCCTAACTCGAAGAAAAAGGGAAAACAAGCAACCTAGCTTGCCAGGCCCCTAGAATCTCGCCAAGTTGCAAACGACCCAGGACTGAATGCTGGTAGCATTCGGGAAAAAGGAATCACACCTTAGCAGTTGGTCATACAAACGACCTCTGAAATGATCATGATTGTAAACTTAGGTACATTGTTTGAACTTCTTTGCTCAAGGAACTAATTCAAGGAAAAACACTTAATGCTTCAGGTTAAAAGCCTAGAGCTAGAGGTAGGTTTAGTTACCTCTGACTGCCTGCATGGCCCTATCCAAGGGGGTTGTTAGCCGCGCTGGATATATGGACCGAACCCACCCTAAGAGGTCTCTCTGTGGGTGCTGCTTGGAGCGGGAGGACGCTTGGGTGCGAGGGAGGCTTTGGCTTTAAATTTCTTGCCTCCGGATCCCGCACAAGAGGTTGACGTGATTCGAGATGGGATCTCGAGGCTCGTGTACTAGTCTATGGGTGGAACTTGGAGTAGCAATCCTGTTGATTGGCTGGGATAGCCTTCGGGCATGATACTTGATGTATTGTGGGACTATGATAAATAAAGATTAGATAGTTGAAAAAGAAACTTGCTTGACATTGTTTTTGTGTCAATGCCTAAGTTACGTGAAGGAACCTGCGATTAAATTAATTAATTAAGGAAGCTTCTTTTGCATGTCAAACATAATGTGGTAGGTAATTAGATAACTAAGTAAACCGAGGAAAGTGCGGTGGATGTGACTTGGGTTTGTCCTACGGAAGGGTGATCCCGCTTAGCTGGGAAAATTCTCAAAAGATATGACAACAAAATTGTGAAGACCTAGTGTCAATAGAGTTAGAATCCCGATTTATGTTATTTTAGGGGTGCGGAATGGGACTATGCCTTATGGGCAGAGAGGTTGAGCTTCACATCCCTCTCGTTTCCCATTCTCCATGAACCAAGTGTAGCATAAATCCACTTCTACTCTGTTGTTCCTACGCAAAGTGGTTTATCTGGAGCTCGACGCTAGCTACTTCCTAGAGACTTTGCTGATAGGAAAGAAACTTTGACTTCAAGTCGGTCCTAAGTGGGAGCAGCCGGATACTTCCACTTGGGGCAGACTCGGGAAGACCTAGATCGCAAACCCTGTGACATTCCTTGTGAGTGCCAGGCGGTGCTTTCTAGACTCTCTTCCCGATGGGCTGCTAAGATGTATAACCCAAGTGGACGAGCATACATGTTACAGTTGGTATCAGAGTGAACCAACAAGATCTAAAGATTACAAGGGAACTTAATTGAGGAAAATAAAGGTAATAAGGGGATAAACAAGGGAAGGTGAGTAGAATAGAGCAGTGTTTTCCATTGAAAACATTTCTTTACTCACTTATGGATGTTAGGTTGCAGAGTCACGAAGCATGGAGCAAGTTCTTGGTGTTTCAGGTCATGTTCATGACTGCAATGCATGCTTCGAATTATCATCAAAGGCTAGGGATGATGGATATTCTGGACCGCATCTATAATCCTTCGCCCCTGTATGTGGAACAGATATGGACGGGGAGACTCAAGAATATATTACATAGCAGCCCACCAACTCGCGTACCTTCAGACCAACTTGAATAGAATCAAGTGGATGGAGGATTTAAATATCATGAAGCTGTTCATCTTTGTCAAAGGTCACGTAAATGCAACTTTGCACATTAGTGGTCGGCAAGTCAAGCAGAATAAGTATGTCTATGAAGAGGCGATCTCGGTAATCTCTGCTAACAGGATCAAAGTGTTAGGGCGCTATGAGAAGAACGGATATCAAAAGAAGGGATACCCCAAGCTTCCTATGACTTACCGTTTCCTAAAAATCTATGACCCCACTCCATATTATTATTTCGTCCCTGTAGCCAATTGTAACACAATCCTATTTTTCCCAAACTGATGTATCAATCAACCTGTCCTACTTATCCAAAATAAGTGTACTCAAAGGGTTATACCTTCATGAATAAATAAGACTTTTTATCTTGATCGTGAATGTTAGCTAAGGTATTAAGTGATTAAATCGCTTAGCTAAAAAGAAGAATTCAATGGATGTTTGTAAAGTTCCTTCTTCCACTGAAGAGTTGGAATTTCTCATAATCAAAGCCACTTTTCACAAGAAGTTCATCCCACAATGGCGGAAACACATCACCATCATGATGCATGCTCTATGTGGTGGACAGTTTCCTCTTCCTGTTGAAGCAGCAAAAACTTGCATCTTGGTGGCAAACTGTTTGGGAACAAACTAAAGAGCAGAAACAGAGAGAATGACCATCCATGGAAGATTTGGCATTCATTGAGAAGTTTCCAGACATCATCAAGTGGGAGATTGTGAAGAAGCTTCAGGAGTCTTGGTCTATAGAGGTTCACAGAGACAAGAAGGAAAAGAGTTGAAATTTGTTCGTGGATGCTCAACAGCAAGATACATGGGATGCTTGGTGTTCTGATAATCTTCTGTTTGTTCAATTAGCAACCCACTGGAAGTTGGTAGACAGAGTGTTCTTTACAACATACACTGTTGAAACCATCAGAAGCTGGCATTACTATGATGATGGCACCACCACAATGCTTAGACGTATGCATTTTGACACCTTCAGAACCAAATACCTTCCTCTGTGCAGTGGCATGAAAGCAGAATTCAGAGACGTTGAAAAGGAATAAGTAAAAGAAATGTTGGCAAGACAGTCCTCTAGAGACTGAAGCCTTCTGTTAACCCTCTGTGGAGCACTAACAACATAGTGGAGCCAACCCCTTGATGAATGATGCAATAAAGAGGCAAGCATTAGAACGAGTCCAAAGGTACGTGAGAAGAGAGAAAGCAAAAATCAAAGCTAAGAACGAGCTCGCAGCAGAAGCCGCCTTTGACGCCCTTGCGAAACTCTTTACAGAAGTCCCAATGGCAAATCAAGCCCTTCCTCCTCCTGTTGGAGGTCCACTTCCAAGCCAGATTCATCCTAGAAATATTGATGACAGTGTCAAGATTCTGGGAGAGAAGGAAGGAGTCTCACTTGTAGCTTTCTTGCTTGCACAATGGGGGAATACACACAAGGGTGGAGGCTGAAAACAGTTTTCCTCTTCTTAGTTGTGGAAGCCAAAAGAACTCCAGTACAAAGAAATAGAAGAACCCCATATATGGGTCTCAAACCAAACTCAACTAACTAAGGTGGCATACTAACTGAGCCACGAACTAGAGTAGATAAGGATAGCTATCATGTAGCTATTATTCATGGGCGGTGTACCAACCGCGTCTCCAACTGACAAGTCGGTGACATCAATACACAACGGTCACCCTGGCGTATCACGAGTGGAGCTCGATATCTCAACACTCCCCCTCGAGCTCAATCCCAATTCCTGCACACCAAGCAGGTCTCTGAACTTGCGCAGCTTCTCTGCGCCCAATGCCTTCGTGAATATGTCAGCTACCTGATCCTCTGTGCTGACATAAACTAGATCAATAAGACCTAGTAAAACCCTCTCTCGCACATAGTGATAATGCACCTCAATGTGCTTTGTTCTAGCATGATAGACTGGGTTATTTGCCAAGTGTATACTACTCATGTTGTCACAATAAATGACAACTGGCCCATCTGTAGACTGATGCATATCATAAAGTAGCTTATGCAACCAAGCTACCTCACATGCAGCCATTGCTGCACCCCTGTACTCAGCCTCTGTGCTTGACAAGGCAACTGTAGGCTGTTTCTTGCTGCTCCAAGTGACTGCAGCACTCCCAAAAGAGAACACATATCCACTGGTAGATCGTCTATCAGAAATACTACTAGCCCAATCAGCATCAGTGTATCCATGCAACTGTATCTGAACCCCAGTCTCATAAAATAGTCCATACTGCAATGTGGACTTCACATACGTGAGTATGCGTCTAGCCGCATCCAAATGTGGTTTCCTTGGAGCCTGCATAAACTGACTTACCAATCCAACAGCATAGCTCAAATCTGGCCTGGTAATAGTCATATAAATCAAACTTCCTATTATGCGTCTATACATAGTAGGGTCTTCTAGAAGCCCACCTGCATCTGTGCTCAGCTTCACATTTTGCTCCAAAGGAACTGAAATAGGCTTACAGCCTGTCATCCCATATTTGGACAGCATGTCCAATCCATACTGCCTCTGCAAGAGCTATATCCCACTTGGTGATCTAATCACCTCAATGCCCAAGAAATAACGCAGCTCTCCCAAATCCTTCATCTCAAACTTCTGCTTCAATAGCATTTTCACATGAAGGATATCTTCATCACTGTCACCTGTCATAATCAAATCATCAACATAAATGACAAGTAGCATAATACCTTTCTCTGTTTTTCTCACATAAAGTGAGAAATCTGCCTTGGAAATCTGAAAGCCAATAGTAACAAGATACTGTCCTATCTTGTCAGACCATGCTCTAGGTGCTTGCTTCAAGCCATACAAGGCTTTCTTCAACCTGCAAACAAACTCAGGATGAACATCATGCACATAACCTGGTGGTTGCTCCATATAGACCTCTTCTTGCAAATCACAATGCAAGAAGGCATTCTTTACATCCATCTGATGTAAAGACCATCCCTTTGATGCAGCCATAGCAATGACTGCTCTTACGGTTGCCATCCTTGCAACCGGACTGAATGTTTCTTCATAGTCAATGCCATATGTTTGTGCATACCCCTTGACTACTAATCTTGCCTTGTATCTGTTCACAGAACCATCTGCATTGTGCTTCACCTTATAAACCCACTTACAGCCAATTGCATTTTTACCTTTAGGCAAAGGTACCAATTCCCATGTAGCATTTGCTTCCAAGGCATCCATTTCTTCATCCATGGCTTTCTCCCATTTTTCTTTTCCCATGGCTTGCTCAAAAGAAGTGGGTTCTAGTTCCTGTATCATTTTGACCATATATGCATAGCGAATGGCTGTAAATCCATCATATTTCAACCTATCCACAAGATACCTAGCTCTCGTAGACCTGCGCAAAGTGGGTTCTAGTTCCTGTATCATTTTGACCATATATGCATAGTGAATGGCTGTAAATCCATCATATTTCAGCCTATCCACAAGATACCTAGCTCTCGTAGACCTGCGCAAAGTAGGTTCACTCCCAGGTGCTCTCAAAACATCCCTGGTCTTCCTTACTCCAGGTGTAACAATAGAAGGAATACCCAACTCATCATCAATGCTCTGTTCTAAGCCACTGGATTCACCATCCACATAAGAGTGACCTGCATTCACATCAAACATGGGCTGATCAACCTTCTCTTTTCCTTTTCGTGATACCTGCATACCACTATCTGCATTACTTTGAGAAGATTCTCCTGATCTCAATCTGCCTGTCCATAGCGAAGAATGTGAACCACTGCTAGAGGACGCTCCATGTCCACTAATATTTTGTGATTGCTGCTGTGGATTCTGTGCAGCATTACCATTTTGTGCATCTACATCATCAATCACATTTACTGGTTTATACCAGCTACTCATCTCATCAAAAACAACATCTCTGCTCACTGTAAACTTACGAGTAGAAGGGTTATAGCATCTATACCCTTTTTGCTGCAGAGAGTAACCAATAAAGATGCACTTCTCAGCTTTTGGATCCAACTTGGATCTCAACTCATCTGGCACATGTACATAGGCAATGCAACCAAAAATTTTCAAATGAGAAATATCTGGTTTCCTACCAGTATACCTCTCCTCTGGAGTCATTCCATGTATTACTGCAGTGGGAGTCATGTTCATTATGTAGACTGCTGTAGCAACTGCTTCAGCCCAATAAAAATCTGGCAAGTCTTTTTCATTGAGCATGGCATGAGATACCTCTCCAATATGCCTATTTTTCCTTTCTGCAATTCCATTTTGTTGTGGGGTATGACTGCATGAATATTGCTGCTTTATGCCATGCTCCTGCAGGAACCTTGCAAATTCATTTGAGAGGTACTCTCCCCCTCCATCTAACCTTAGGCATTTTATCTGCAGGCCTGTTTCTTTTTCAACCATTGCTTTAAGAGTTTTGAAATGCCCAAAAACTTCACTTTTCTTTTTCATAAAATACACCCAAATTTTTCTGCTATAGTCATCAATAAAACTGACAAAATAATGACAGCCTCCAAGAGATACAGCTTTAGTTGTCCACACATCAGAGTGGATTAATTCCAATGGCTTCTTACTCTCTTGAACATGTCTAGGAAATGGTTTCCTTGCCTGTTTTCCAAACTGACAGGCTTCACATACCTTATGCATTTCTGCAACCTTGAATTTCAGCAAACCTGCAACAATATTTTGGGCCTGCATTGATTTAAGTCGATGTACATTAACATGACCAATGCGTTTATGCCAGATATCAATATCTGCAACTACACCGGTCCCATGTGCAAACATTGCTGCACTCAATTCAGATATGTCTGCATCCAATGTAAACATTCTGCCCTTTTTCTTTACTTTTGCTATCAAGCGACCTTTATTTTTCATATCCTCAACAAAGCATCCATGAGGATTAAATCTGACCTGCAAGCCCTGCTCAACCATTTGACCAACAGAAACCAGATTCTTGGTGATATTGGGAACATGAAATACATCGGACAGGTATTTCTTTTTCCCATCCTGCATAGACAATGGAATTTTTCCAATCTGCACAATAGGATGTGCAGTATCATCACCAGTCTCCACAAATCCTGGTTTTTCCATTTTTCTTACATCCTCCATCCATTCTGCATGACATGTCATGTGGTTTGATGCACCTGAGTCAACATACCATACATCATTGCTTTCTTCTGCACTTGTCACAGAATTGTTCATGTGCTGCACCATAAACAAGTGCTCATTTCTGTCATCACCCTGTCTACTAGAAGATGCATAATTCCCTTGTTGCAGTTTTCCATTCATGATGTCATTCTGCTTTTTATAGTAGTCTTTAGCCATATGACCCATTTTACCACAGTAGTAGCATTCAACATTACTGTTTGCATTTTGGCCTCTTTGCCATCCACCACGACCTCTTTGGCTCCCCCTGCCTCTAGAGTTACCACGTCCTCCTCCATAGGACTGGTTTTCTTGAGTTTGCTGCATATTTTGATTTCTACCACGGCCTCCAAATCGGCCTCCTCTACCTCTGTCTCTACCTCTTCCAGCATTTAAGTAGAAGACAGCTGCTTTTGAAGTTCCTCCTGAAGAAGATGCACCACCATTTCTTTGCTCCTCAGAAATTAGAAGAGCAATCAGCTCCTCAAAATCAGGAAATCTTTCACGAACTGAAATGGATGTCCGAAACTGTGCATAATCCTTTCCTGGACTATTCAAGGTCACAGAAACTAAATCATCATCTTCCACTGGCGACCCAATGGAAGCAAGTGCATCTGCAATCTTCTTCACCTTCATGTGGTAGTCATTGATGCTCATATTTTCTCTTTGCACATTATGCAGCTCTTGCTTGAGCTGCATTTTCCTGGCTTGCGTATTTGTGCTATACATTTTTGACAAAGTATCCCATGCCTCCTTTGGCGTACTTGCATCCTGAATATGCACAATCATAGAGTCTGAAATGCTGATAGACAGCCAATACATAACTTTCCTGGCTCTCTCATGCCATGCTTTAAATGCCTGCATTTGCTATTGATTGGGAACATCAGGAAGAACTGGTTCTTCTTCATTTCCTGCAACAAATTCCCAATATCCTTTTCCCATGAGGAAATTCGTCATTCTAAACTTCCATGCTTGGAAGTTATTCTTGTCAAGCTTTTCAGTGACAATCTGTGAAAGAGAATCAGACGCCATTACAGAACACTGCAAAAAATTCTGTCACTGCAAAAAACACAGCTTCACCCTCACAAGGGCAAATCTGCAAAACTGGCGAAAGTGGTATTTGACCACACAGTCACTTCCTAGTGACGATTTTGCATAAATAGGAACCAAGGATGATTCTGTAACTCCCAATGTCTCTGCGCACAAGCATACGATGCAATTTCTACAGTAACTTTTCACCGACCTGTAGAACAGTGGCTGCACAGCATAAAACTGGGCCTTTTCCTGAGGGCGTCTCAACCTGAGACAATGCACTCCTACACTTTCCGGCTGTGCTACCTGCAGAGATCTGCTCCCAAAACAGAAAATGAAAGCAATACTGCTCCTCTTACCAGAACACCGCGAGCTTGGCTTGCTTTCTTGAAATCCTTACCACGAACAAGGCTCTGATACCATGTCAAGATTCTGGGAGAGAAGGAAGAAGTCTCACTTGTAGCTTTCTTGCTTGCACAATGGGGGAATACACACAAGGGTGGAGGCTGAAAACAGTTTTCCTCTTCTTAGTTGTGGAAGCCAAAAGAACTCTAGTACAAAGAAATAGAAGAACCCCATATATGGGTCTCAAACCAAACTCAACTAACTAATGTGGCATACTAACTGAGCCACGAACTAGAGTAGATAAGGATAGCTATCATGTAGCTATTATTCATGGGCGGTGTACCAATCGCGTCAGCAAACAACTGACAAGTCGGTGACATAAATACACAACGGTCACCCTGGTGTATCACGAGTGGAGCTCGATATCTCAACAGACAGGCCAGCGAATGTAGTTCCATCGCTAGTTTTTAAGGGAGAGTACAATGAAGACCCCGATCTTCATGTAGCAGAGTTTATGGTAGCATGTGTGGCTAACAATGCCAGAATCCTTGAGCATTGGTTAGCAATATTCCCCGCCACTTTCAAGGGTGCGGCGTTTCAGTGGTATGAGAGACAAGCAACATGAACTTTTGGCACATGGGACGACCTGAAGTTGGCCTTCCTCACTAAATTCAGGCGTGAAGGTTTTGAAGAGCGGATGCGAGATGAATTTATGAACCTAAGTCAGTCCTCTGGAGAAAGAGTAGAATCTTATGTCTCACGAATGGAATCCATCCTGAAGAGATGGACTATCCATAATCTAGATGATGGCATTCAGAAGGGGGTGTTTCTCTGAGGATTACAACCAGAAGTCCATAAGTTTGTGGAGCTGCAAAGACCAGCCACCCTGCAAGCTGCAACAAAAGGTGCAAGACTATACGATGAAGTGGAAGCTAGATTGGCGATGAATCCAGGAAGAGGAGTCCTACCTCCTATGATGCCAGGAATGATGTACCCACCGAATGCAGTCCCAGGGATTGTTCCCTACCCCTACCAACAATGCCCCCAGTATCACAGTACAGTACACCAAATCCACAATGGCCACAATCAATGCCTCAAATGATGGTTCAACCACAATAACAATGGTCCCAACCAATCTCCCCAATGCCAAATCAGCAGCAACAGTGGAACCCTACCAACTGGAGCCAACAGCCAATAGTTCAAACAGGAGCTCTGAATCAAAACCAGAATAGAGACCCCTCTGCACCAGCCCAACCTGTTTATGCAGTGATTACAGAGACTCCTCAAAACCCTACTGCCAGTACCTCAGGAGGAGAAAGCTTGAAGGATTATTTATCCAACTCAGTTGCAAATATCAAAAAGGAGTTGATGGATGTGATTACAGAGCAGCTACAAACGCTGAAAGTGAATACTGCCAGCATATCCAACGTTGCAGGAGTAGGAAGAGATGTGATGCGGTTAAATACTTGGTGTGGTAAGTGTCATCAAGTAGGCCATTTAGCCACTGAATATACACGAAAACCAACCATCCTTGGAGCCTTCTGTTCCTACTGTTTACGTAAGAACCATACAGAGGATATTTGCTCTCTGAAGGAGATGCATGATAGGAGACGGAAGGAAGAAGACGCAAGATTCAACTTGCTGGAATCAAAATGACAACACAGGATATTGGACCCAAGCCTAGAGAGTTTGGTCCTAATTTCGGACCTAGAAGATTTCCATCCCAAAGTTACAAAGGAAGACAGTCTTGCGGTGGTCAGAGATAAGAAATGGAGTGTTACAGATGCGGAGAAAAGGGACACATTTCACCAAATTGTCCAAATCCCAGAAGGTCAGTGGATTACAAGCCCTTATGCAGTCGATGCAAAGGAGAAGGCCACACTGCAAAAGACTGTCCAAGCCCAGCCCCAGAGAAAAACAGTGCTACCGATAGTCCGACCAAGGCCCAAGAGCCTACCTCCAATTTAGTGGAATTGGAAGTTGCTGCCATCACGCGTGCAAAGAAGAAGGAACCACCTATTCAGAAAGAAAATAATCCTCCTTCCAGAACAGTGAAGTTCAATCTTCCACCAGTAGAATAGAACAGAACAGAGCCTGACAGTGTCGTACAGAGCACTGCAGTGCCACAGAGAGTCACAGAGAAAGTTCTAGAGACAGGACTAGAGATCCAGGAGATAGACAAGGAGGAAGTGCCACAAGTGGCAGAAGAAGTTCCCATGATGCCTCTGTTGGAAGAAAGAGGGAAAATGAAAATGGGTGTTGCCCCATTCCCTAACCGGTTAGAGAAGCCAGTGGATCCTATTAAGGAATACGATCTGGTCAGAGATCTAGATACCTTTAAACCAAACCTCACATTCCGACAATTATTGATGTAATCTCCCAGTTGTCGAAAAAGGTTCAAAAGTATACTGACAAGAAGATGTGGCTTAAGGATTGCTCCCTCAACAGCAACAAAGTCTAACAAAGCTCCAGAGCCTGTAAAAGAAGTGGATGTGGCTAACGCCTTCCTAGATCCGGGTACCCCAGAGACTGGCGTGTGGATAGAAGGCTGCTTTATTGCAAATGCACTGATTGATAGTGGTTCATCAGTGAACATTATGACGGATGTGACAATGAAGGATCTAGGCCTACAAGGTGTGCAACCAACCCAATGGCTCATTAGACTAGCGGATCAGAGCAGAATCAAGCCTTTGGGCATTCTCCCATATGTGAAGACTACAGTGGCTGGAAAAGATTATTGGCTAACCTATCTAGTAGTGAAGCCAAACTCTTATGGTACATCCTACCTTCTGTTACTGGGCAGACCATGGCTTTTTGAAGCCCGGATTGGTTCAAAGGAACCTTGACCTTGGGTAGAGGACCCAACAAAGTGGTGTTGAAGCTATATGGTGCTCAAAAAGGGCATGGATCCACCTCCTTGGAATTATCTTCTGACTCCCCTAATGAGGTTACAAATGGCACATCAGTAGACGAAGATGCTGTCAAACAGATCCTTCCCAAGAAAACAGTGGCACGTTCTTTAACAGTGGATACTGTAAGCCAACTTCCAAAAGATGCAAAGCCATTATTAATGGGTGAATATTTCCTGCCTGAACCAAGAATGATTTCCGAAATCACTTCTGACAGTGAGATAGAAGCATGGATGTACTGCTCTCCCTGTTACATGGCCATAGCAGAGCTAGAGACAGAGGCAGAAGATGAAACAGAGAACATGTTCTTCTCTTACAGAGCTCCTACAGAAACAGAGCCAGAGATAGAGACAGAGACAGAGACAGAAGAGGATGGAGATGATATGGAAGAAGAGGGTTATGAAAGTGAGCCAAAAGAATCTATCCCACCCGAAGAGGATATCTATGAAGAAGAAGTTCCAGAAGCATTAGAAGCAGACGAGCTCATGCTGTGGGACAGAATGGCAATGGTACCATTTGGTCTAGTAAATGGATCTTCTCATATGCAAAATCTTTATAAGAAATGGGTTAAGAAGAACAAGCCATCTTTCAGTAGTGGCTCTTGCCGTCCTCAACCATCCTTGCCAAGGAAAGATGATGATGATGCACCGTGCCAACAAGCACCAGTCTCACGATTCCAACAGGACTCAGAGGGTCTCTGTTATGTGACATTTCTGGATGTGTCATTAGAAGAGGAGTCCTTAAGCCAAGAGGTAACTGATTGTGAAACCAAACCCAAAACGGCTCTAATCCCATTTCAACATCTCAAGAGGCAACCTAAGTCTCCACCAAAAGAAGAAGTTGGTTCTAGTGGGACATCAGAAGAGGACACGACTCCCTTGAAGGAGTTGGATCTGTACCCAGAAGCAGTCCGCGGGACCTTCATCCGTGAAGTAGAAGGTGAAAGGCAGTTAACTTTTGTGGATGCAGATGACACTGAACGCCACTTGAAGGTGGGTAGCAGCCTACCAGAAGAGGAGTTGTCAACCTTGTACAACTTGTTGAAAGAAAATTTGGACGTGTTTGCGTGGTCCTACAAAGACCTAAAGGGGATTGATCCCACAATATGTCAGCATCATATTGACTTGGAGCCTGATGCCAAGCCAGTTCGGCAACGACAGAGGCGAATGAACCCGAATTATTCCACATTGGTGAAAGCAGAGCTGCTGAAGCTTCTGGAAGCCGAGTTCATCTATCCAGTGGCAAATAGTGAATGGGTCTTACCCATCGTGGTTGTACCCAAGAAGAATGGCAACCTTCGTATATGTGTGGATTTCCACAAGTTGAATTCCAAGATGAAGAAGGATTACTTTCCTATCCCTTTCACAGACCAACTGTTGGACACAGTGGCAGGACATGAGCTTTATTCCCTTTTGGATGGATTCAGCAGATACAACCAAGTCCAAATCACAAAAAGGACCAATCCAAAACAACCTTCACCATAGAATGGGGGACCTACGCTTACTGAGTGATGCCATTTGGGCTCTGCAATGCCCCTGCTACTTTCCAGCGAGTCATGATGGCCGCATTCCAAAATCATCAGCACGACTTTATTGAGGTATATTTGGATGACTTCTGTGTCTATAGTTTGATCCGGGCACACTGGGGACACCTCGAACAATGCTTTGACCAATGCCGGGAGTATGGGATTTCCCTCAACCCCGACAAATGCATCTTTGGGGTCTCTTCTAGAGTTCTATTGGGCCACATTGTCTCTGCACAAGGGATATCAACAGACCCTGCAAAGATCGAAAAGATCGCAGCTCTGACAGCACCCACCAACCTCAAACAGTTGAGGGTATTCCTAGGCCATGTGGGTTACTACAGAAGGTTCATAGCCCATTTTGCAAAAAAGGCAACCTCCTTGCACAAGCTTCTAAGGAAAGATGCAGAGTTTGTTTGGATGGAAGAATGTGACAAAGCCTTCAACACTCTGAAGCAGTGTCTGATTGAGGCACCCATTCTGCAACCTCCTGATTGGACGAAGGAGTTCCATGTACACACCGATGCATCAATTGAAGGCTTAGGTGCAGTTCTCTGCCAAAAGGGCTCCTAGAAGTTGGATCAACCGATCTATTATGCAAGCCAAAAAGTCACTGATAGGGAACGGAACTATACAGTGACAGAGCTTGAGTGCTTGGCAATGGTGTTTGCCCTAGAGAAGTTCCGCCATTACCTCCTGTCCACCCACTTTAAATTTTATGTGGATCATGAGGCCCTGTCCTTCCTGATGAACAAAGCAGATGTGAAAGGATGAATGATGAGATGACTCCTTCTATTCTAGGCGTTTGACTTTGAGGTGATTACTAAACCTAGTCGTTCCCATGTTCTGGCTGATCATCTGTCGCGTATCCCACAGACTGCAGATGAGGAGCAGGATGATCCAGACCTCCCTGATGCTTCCCTATTCCTGGTAGAAACTGTAACCCCCTAGTATACAGACATTGCCAATCTTCTGGCAACCCAGCAATACCCTCCTGGTATTTCTAGTCGGGAAAGGAAGAAGCTTATGTTAGAATCAGCCCCCCACACCTTGTTAGGCGGTGCTTTATACAAGAAAGGCAAAGATGAAGTGCTCAGAAGATGTGTTGCAGGAGATGAGATTGGGATTGTTCTGAAGGCTTGCCATGACGAGCCATGTGGAGGCCACTTTGCAGGAGAAGCCACAGCCAGGAAGGCTCTGCTAGTAGGATACTGGTGGCCTACCATTCACAAGAATGCCTATGATTACTGTAAAAGATGTGATGCTTGTCAAATAATGGGGAACCCCATGAAGACAAGTGCCATGCCACTGCAACCTATCCTTCCTTTGAAGCCATTTGAGAAGTGGAGCATCGACTTCGTAGGCCCAATCGATCCTTCCACCAGAAGAAAGCAGAACCGATACATCCTCATATGTACGGATTATGTTACAAAGTGGTGTGAAGCTAAAGCCCTAAAGCGGGACAATGGTAGCAGCATAGCCATGTTCATGTACGAGAATATCATCACCCGTTTTGGCAGTCCCTTAGAGCTGATAAGTGACAGAGACACTCATTTCATTAATAAAGTCATGGAAGAGTTGACAGAGCTGTATAAGATCCGCCATCGCAAGTCCACTCCTTATTACCCCAGAGCCCACGGCCAAGTCGAAGTCACAAATCGCATCCTCTGCTCGATCCTGACTAGAACAATTGCCGCACATCGTCGTGACTGGGATGATCAACTTACAAAGGCCCTCTGGGCGTACAGAACCTCCCATAAAGCAGCAACAGGACAGACACCCTTCCAGCTGGTGTATGGTACAGAAGCTGTTTTCCCTGTTGAACTAGAATTACCCTCTTTGAGAGTGGCTATCAAAGAACGTTTGGGGGACGATGATTCACTGCAACGCCATCTCCTGCACCTGGAATGTTTGGATGAAACTCGTCGGATGGCTCTACAATGCATGGAAGCCACGCAAGCCCGACGCAAGGCTTACCATGACAGCTTCATCAAGCACAAGGAGTTCAAAGAAGGTGATTTGGTCCTAGCCTATGATTCACGATTTGGCAAGTAACCTGGCAAGCTTCAACAGTGGTGGATGGGCCCATATAAGGTACTTGCCGTCAACCCTAATGGCTATGTCCAAGTGCAGACTGTTGATGCCTCTGATGATCTCTTCGTGATCAATGGATATCGCCTGAAGAAGTACTTCCCTCCTTAGGGATCTTGAAAATCATGGTCATCTGATCCTTTCCCCTGTTGGCGTGACACTCTCACTCTTATGATGCTACTTCTGATAGCCGTTCTTCAGCCACTTCTGATGAGGTGGACGCAACACTCTGTCCCCTCAACCCCATCTTCCAGCCTTGATCTTTTATCCTCTATTTTCCACCAGCGACAGTGGTGAGGTGGGTTCTAACAAATGGTATTTCTACCATTCCCTTGCTTAATTCGAAGAGAGACAAAAAAAGAAAAAATATATACATATCGGTCATGGGAGAAAAGGACTTCGGTCCCTGTCATGCTGGCCTATTCTTCGAGAAATGGTGGAAACACCCTCGGGAGTAGGAGGAAAAGAAAAAAGAAAAAAGAAAAGAAAAAAAAACAAATCTGTTATGGGAGAAAAGGAAGCAATTCCCTATTATAGCAGGCCTCACTCCAAGAAAAGGTGGCAAACACCCTTGGGCGAGAAGCTGGCTGTGGAAAAGGTGGCAACACCCAGCAGTCCAGAAAGTGGATTCATCAATTGATATCCCCAGGATCCAATTCCGAAACTGCCTCCCTTGGTACGCTGTGTCCTAGGTCGCTCTGCAAAGTGTCTAATTGTCCTCTAGCAGACGCCATGTTCCTATCCAACACAACGTTCGATTTGATGGCTACCTCCCTAGGTATGCCTTTTCAACAAACTGACGATGCGATCTTCATCGACAATCCCTTGAGTGATGTGAAATTTCATCCTAACCGGATGAGGAAGTGAGTATGGGTTGCCCCCTGTAACTATCAACAGAGAGTGAGACAGAGGGTGGAGCGAGTGACCAGTCTTTTCCCTTCAAATCACATGAGAGGTGAGAAGTGTTGCACGCACGGGATGGGCCTCTCAATGCACAAAGCACAATTTGTTTCTGTGCACTACACTATAAGGCTCCCTGGCCTTCCTTCTCGCACCGTATGCTAGCACAAGGTGGGATACATAGTTGCACCATCAAATGCGCACAAGGCATACGACCTTTGCACAAGTGACCGTGAGGATAACATCAATGGGTTTCAGGACATGGTTGCCCCCCTGTATCTATCAACAGAGCGTGAGACAGAGGGTGGGCTGAGCGTGACTGGAGTTTCTTTAATCAATTACCGAGAGGTGAGATTGAGGGACGTTACGACCTTTGGAGTCATGTATGTTCCCGTTTCCCTATGCACCCACGGGATGGGTCTCTGCCATCAACACAGGACACGCCACCCTGTTCTGTACATTGCATTGTACGGCTCCCTTGCCTTTCTCCTTGCACCTAAGCCAGATGGGTTGGACGCACTAATGCACCATCAACTGTGCGCCCTGGCATACTCCCTCTGCACCATTCCCCCTGTCGATTTCTAAACCAGGTATGAGATATGGGTTTCAATCATTCTTCCTCGAGTGATATTAGTCATGGGGTGAGTGACAGTTCTTTCATTCCATTTGAGTGATTGTGAGTTGAGTGTAATATCCCTCATCATCGATGAATTTCCTACAATTCCTTCAACTAGCTACCTCCCTGGGTGCTGCTGCGTGGTCCTTGCCATGAAGGACGTGTGCTAAGAAGATGCCTTGGTACCTCCTGCCGACAACAATGCATGACGTACCATCAACAATCAACCTTGATCCTCAACAACATGGGCCAAGTTTTTTTAACCCTACACCTTCTGTTTCTCAGTGATGTTCATGTTTTAAGTGTGAGGACGTTAGTGGATGGTCCGTTATGTGGTCCTAGGTCCCTATTGCTCGGTTAACCCTATCCGTTAAGGTCTTAAGTGTGGGGACGCGTCCCTGCGCGTCTACATTGCATATCCTTCTGTATATGCCTCACCTTGCTAATGTCTCTTTGCCATGCTTTTTTTTTTACCCTAATGGGGTCCCTTCCCACCCAGTCATTTATGTTCCACCCACCTTCGGGGCTATTCCCTTGCAGTTCTCCTTAATTCCCTTTTTTTGTTGTCCTGCCATGAGAACGCACCCTACGTTCACCGAAGTCCACATCTGACCTTATAGCCCTGTTCCTCCCTTTGAACTGACCATTTTTCCTTTTTACCTACCCTTGTTCCGATGCACCGTTTTCAAGTTATTAATTTTTACAGCATTTTGCGCACATTAGCCGGTTTTCTATGTGAACGCGCTTTGCTTGCTTCGGAACAGTGATCTGACATCATAGCCCTGACCATGACTTTCCTCCTGACATTTTTCCTTTTTACTCCGTGTCTTTCCGATGCACGGTTTGTCCAATATTAATTTTGCGGTTTCTCGAGCCTTTTTCGTGCGTCTTTTTGACATTTTTCCATGTGAACCTAACTTGTTTGCATCAGAATTCCAATTTCATTTGACAGCCGTGTCTCCCGTGCCTTTCCCTACCTTTTTTATTTTTCCTCCACCCTCTTTCACCTTTTGGATTATTTATTATTAATTTTTAAATGTGTTTTTGGGTGTATTTTTGGTGTTTTTCACATGTGAACCCCTCCTACTTCCGCCGGAACTGCAATCTAACATGATAACCCTGTGCCATCCCTTCTTGCAAACATTTTTTCTTTTTACTGCATGTCATTCCGGCGAGCGGTTCGTCCGATATTAATTTTCGATCCCATTTTCAGGTCTGTTTTTTTGGTTTTTCCCATGTGAACGCATCTTATCTCAGTCGGAATTATGTTTTGATGTGATAGGATTGTCGGGCACGTCTTTCTGCGCATTTTTCCTTTTTCTTACACCTCATTCTGCTACCCAGATCTTTCGATATTAATTTTTAATTGTGTTTTTTGATCTGTTTTTTACGTTCTTTTCACGTGAACGCCCTTTACCCACCTTAGAACTCCCATTGCACATTTTCCCTATCTTCCTCCTGTCGTCGTGCCCACTTTTTGTTTTTATAACATTTGGTTTTGACGTTCGGATTGGGAGATATTAATTTTTCTTTATTTTTATGTGTTTTCACGCGACTCGTCCCGCGCGTGAATGCGCCCGTTTTCCATTTCCCGCGTCTCCATGCTCCCAGGTCGCGTCCGCGTGCCCCGTCCCACCCTCCCGGCGCTCTTCGGATTCCATCACGGCAAATTTTTTTACCCCGCCCCGCACACGCGCACGGAACGGGGGTACGCCTTTCCCTCTCATGGGCCCCACGCCCATTCTTTCCCATGGACTAACCCCGAGCGCCTATAGGCATCCCCCCCCCCCCCCCCCCCCGCCCATTTTCCCCCTTTAGGCCCCTGCCCATCCCCACACCCTTCCCTATCCCCCCCCCCTACCCCGACCTCTCCCCACCCTAACTACCTCTCCCCTCCTCTGCGTGTTCCCTCCCTCCCCTCCTCCATTCCCTCCTTCTCCTCTGCTCCTTTCTCCCCTCTATCTCCTTCTCTCCCCTCCTCCTCCATTTCCTCCTTCTCCTTCCCCTCCTCTTCTCTTCTCCTCCCTCCTCTCCCGCCTGCTTCTCTCCCTCTCCTACCCTCCTCCATCTCTCCTTCCCCGCCCTCCAGACCGTGCCGCCCTCCCTCCCACGCCGACAGCGTCCTCTGCAGCGCCTGCCGCCGTGGCCGCCCTAGCCGCCGTCCCCCTCGCCTGACGTGACGCCTCGCTAACGAGCCGCCCGTGGTCGCCCTAGCCGCCGATGCCGCCCTGTGGCGCCTGCATCCCGCCTCCCTCCTCGCCGCCCTCCTCTGCAATGCCTTCACCGGCGCCCTCTACGGCCCCGCCACGTGGAGCCCGCCCAGCCGCCGCTGACGGTGCTGCCTCCTAGCCCGCCCGCTGACGCGGTCCTCCTGCCCACCTGCCGCCTTTGACCCTACCACGTTCCAAACACACATCCCACCCCACTAACCCCCTCCCTAAGCCCCCTTTCCCCCCCATTACACACCTAACACCCCACTAACCCCCATCTAAGCCCTCCTTCCCCCCTATTACACACCTAACCCCACCCACTAACCCCCCACCCCCACCTCAGCCCCCTTCCCCCCATCCCACACACACTACACACACACTCCACCTCTATCTAAGCTCCCAGTCCCACACACACCCCCCACCTCCCTGCAAGTCCCCCAGTCCCACCCTCACCCCACACTCACAACCACCCTACTCCCCGTAAGCCCCTGTCCTACCCTGCAGACCCGCAGCGGCTCACCATACCCCCTCCATAACCCCTGTTCCCCCGCAACAACCTCACCACACCCCCTCCATAAGCCCCCGTTCCACTCGCCGACACCCTCGAGACGCAGACACACGCGCAGGTGTGTACGCGCGTGTGGGTGATTGCGATTGTTCGTGAGAGTGTGATTGCTCCTGTGCGGGATCGGGTGCGCGAGCTTGTTAGCTGGTTGCTGACACGCAACTGCCACACAGCCTATTTCTGGGTATTTTCCCAAATTTTTCATTCAAAACCCGCAAACCTTAAAATAAAACATTGAACAATTAAAAAAATATTTAAAAACTCTTAAAATTTTGAAAAAAATATTGAAAAATCTAGAAAAATTCTTGCTATTTCTGCAACCCATGGCCATATTTTTCTAAACCTGCAAATTTCAAAAAAAAAAACATTTCAGACCATTTTACAATTCCACAATCTTTTAAAAATACCCAAAAATGAAAAAATTCATTAAAAATGCTACAAAATTCCAAATTAATTACTGAAAAATTCCTAAATTTTCCATTAACATTTTTCCTTATTTTTGGCATGTTTTATAGGCTGTACAAATGCTGCATTACATCCTAGATTCATTAAAAAAAACAACAACAAAAAAAACACAAAAACAAAAACAAAAAAAAACATTTTTTATCCAAACACCAACTAAACATCTAGCAAAAAAAAATCCAGATATTTTTGGATTGAGGAGAGCGCCTTCTTTGCATTCACATACATTCACTACTAGGTATTTTCCCTTTTATTTGTTATTTTTTTCAGCTACCCCACAACTCCACGATTAATTTATTAAAAAGAACCCTAAACACCACCATGGCACGCGCATTCGCGCTAAACACACCATTTTTTTAATAAAAATAAACCCATCGTTCACTTAGCACGCGCTAAGTGCGCTTAACATGCACTTTAATATTTTTAATTAAAATGAACCAGCCATCACAAGAGCATGCACTGGCAAAAAAGCGCTCCACATCACCTTAATTTTTAATAAATGAACTTGCATTTAGAGACCCAGTCTAGGTATCGAAGTCCGGGATTCGAATTAAAGCATCGCTTTAACCTAATATTTGGTAATTTAAATTTTAAGAAGGAACCGTCGTTTTCTTGTTAAAGTTTATCACTTAATAAAAATTCACCCATTCTTAATAATTTATTAAAATAAACCCTTCATTAAATTAATTCCCCCTCACTACACTTAATTTTTCCTTTTTAATGAACTCATTACGTGGGATGGGTACGCGAAGTCTTCGGAGTTCTCTCCATGGTCAAACACCTGTTTATCAAAAGTTGTGGTCTTACTATGTCTGGGTTGTTGTTATGTTTTGGTTCCGTTTTTTTGTTACGGTTAAAGGTACGGTGTGTCGTTTTTTCTTTATTGCCTGATACGGGGATTTTGGGTGTTTGCATGTTGCATAGCATGAAGCTTTTGGTCGCATATGTCTAGAGGTCATGTTGAATTTTTTTCTAGGATGTGGTTTGCTTGGGGATAGTTGGTCGAGTCACGTTTCACCGTTTTGGTTGATATCTTATCCTTGGTTTTTTCATGTTTCTTTGCAGGCATTCTCTTTGATTGTTTGTGTTTGTGGTGTGTGTGTACCTATCTGAATGGCGCCTTCTGACGTTGCTCCCCCTATCCAGTATGTCCCACTAGTCAGTAGGGATTACTCTTCCCTACTCACTTTTGAGCCTCTCACGAAGGCGAGACTCGCTGCTTTTGTGGCTACCTCCTTTCCATTGCTTCCAGAGGATCCATCGATGTGTGACGAGTTTCTGGCCTCCTACAGCAAGAAGTCGGGACTGGTCCAGGGTATTTCTATGACTTTGACACCTCGAGGCCTAGGGAAGGCTCTGTCTCTTCCCTCCAAAGGTGAACCCTTTGTTACCACTCGCCAGCTTTTCTCTAACGAAGAGATTCTGAAGCTGTTACAAAAGCAGACAAGGGAAATGCTGGATGTTAAGAAGGTGATCAACTCTTCAGGAGTTTCCTTTTCCATGATCACTGATCCTGTGTGGAAGTTGGTCTGTCAGTTTCTCCAAGACAGGTTTATGCCTGCAAAAACACCATCCCATTACTTGTCAAAAGAGCTTTTTACAGCTTCAAGGATGGTGTTAAAAGGAGTAGCTATTGATTGGAGCACTTACCTACTCACTAAGATGGATCAACATTTCGTGAAAGTCACTAGGGGCAATGTTACCAATGTCACCTATGGATCGTATTTGTCTGCCTTCTTGACCTACTCAGGTTTACAGAAGAATGTACCTCCACCTCCTCCATCCGATCCAGTACCTCCTCCTCCACCTTCAGATGAGTCAGAACCAATTGATATAGAGGATGATGATTCTCCGCCTCCCCTGGTCATACAGCGCTAACGCTTGAAGCGGGTAGCGGATAAAGCTCCTTCAGTTCTTCCTTCAGTGCCCATTCCTGCTACCTCTGGTAGTGATCTCCCTGGTTATCTCACCTGTAATAACCTGTTCAAAGCACATCGAGAAGGTTCGTTGGATATATCAGTCCCTTCACTGAACAGTCTAGTCTCGGGAGATGCAATTCCTTTCCTATGTAAAGACATTCAGAGTTCTATTGAATTGTCAGTGAGGACAGCCTGTGTTCAATAGCTGTATGCTTCCTTTTATAATGAACTGATGCAGTCTAAGGACCAGTTGCATAAAGCAACATCCGAGTTAGCCTCTGCTAAGGATACCCTGGTAGATTTGTTTAAGCAGATGGAGCAACAAACCCAACTGGTTCAAACCCAAAGAGATGAGATATCTTCTTTGAAGATTCAGTTAATAGAGGCTCAATCAGAGGTTACTAGTCTTTCAGAGGAGAAGGAGAGGATGTTCAGAGAAGCGCAAGAGTTCCAAACTCTTTTAGATGTCAAACTTTCAGCTTTACAGA
Source organism: Lygodium microphyllum (assembly GCF_053477565.2). Classification (NCBI taxonomy): domain Eukaryota; kingdom Viridiplantae; phylum Streptophyta; class Polypodiopsida; order Schizaeales; family Lygodiaceae; genus Lygodium; species Lygodium microphyllum. The sequence goes on along the minus strand of NC_141147.1, from coordinate 15,332,064 downwards.
CTGCTAATGACACAGTGGAATCACAAGCCTCCCAAATCAAGCAGTTTCAAGATCAACTGGCAAAGTCACGGTCTGTTCCTCCAAGCCCTCATGTTCCCTTGATCCCTTCTCTCTCACAGCAGGACTTGGCGGCTCTTCAGAGACAAGCTACCTTGTGTCCTCTATTCCAAGATAAAGTGGAAAGATTGCAATCCAAGATGGATTTGCTATGGTCTATATTTGAGCAGTTTCAGGAATATGTTCCACCAGACTATTCTTTCTTTATCCACTATCAATTACAGAGGTTGGCATTCTACATGAAGCTTTCCACGATGGATTTACATATTCCAGAGGATGGATAGAGTGGGGCTTGGTCTGTTGAGTTGCTGATAGAGGTGGTCATGATGGTGTTTGAAGATTCTGTCACGATAGATACCATGTTGATGTCATATATGTATCTACGAGGAGACTTGTTGATTCCAGATGAAGTGGATATGGCTTGGTATGTGGGAGATGTGGTTCTACAAGCTGTTTTGTATGTCAACCATTTGGAGTTGCGCATAGATGACATGTTTCAGAGCTACTCCTCCAAAGTGGCTAATTGCCCTGATAATTCCTGGCATAGCATGATTGATTTTGTGGTCCTGAATCAAAGACAAAACGCAGCCCCTACCTATGCCCAGAGCACTAATCAACTGAGGGTGGATCTCTTAGCTTATCTTTCCAAACATAATCCGTTTGATTCTACCTTTTTTTATGCCTATCAGAGAAGATCTATCTTAGGACCTTCTGTTCCTACCCTATTGTATTACCAACAAATGGCTCACCGATATGATATATATCTTTCCCTTTGTCAATCCAATTCCACTACTATTTTACCCCTTCTTTTGCAACCTCAAACTTTTCCTCAAATTCCCATCTTTACATACTGTTCTTTTATTGAGGATAGAGTATTTTCCCCTTCTCCACCATGTCCTTCTCCATCCATTCATGTACCTTCTACCTTTCCTATTTATCAGTTAACACCCTTCCTAAGTGATTCCCTACAAATTTCAGCCACTCCTTCTTTAAATTATTCTTCCTTTTATGATTTTGCCTACCCCTCTCTTCATCCACTTTTCCTTATTCCACTTCCCTCTCCTGCCACTTCTATATCTCAACCACCTCAGTTGGTTAGTGACTATGATGGGTTTGATCATCAGATTCCCAGAAGAAGGGGATGGAGCTCGAATGATTCCCTTACAGGACCTCAGATAAACTGGACAGTAATCCTAGGAGAATGGACAGCTGCCAGTCAAGCATACCAGAACTATATTCATTTTGCTCAGCAGTATTCACAGTCTACAGATCCTTCAGTGAGATTAACTGCTCACTTTGCTTGGTATCTGGCATACATGCATAGGCATTCTCATAATGATTCCAAGCCTATTCCAAAGTTGTGCATGAATGTCAATGTGAGCATTGATTCCCAGCAGCTAGATATATTGTATTTTCATGCCCTTTGTTTGCCTAGCAGATACCTTGTCTTGTTGGAAAGGATGTGCTGCCTTCAGTTTTTTCAGAATCCTCCCAAAACATTTGGAGATGAATCCTTGTCTATGGATCATTTCCGAAATCATCAATCTTTTAAGAGGGATCATCTTCATTCATACCCTTTCCAATGTATGGTGGATGCTTTTTAATGAAAATCTCTCTTTTTGGAGGAGTCATTCAGATGGTTGTGTTGTGTGTAGTATTTGTGCTCTGAGTTATTTTATGTAATAGAATCGTGGTGGTTGCCTATTGGATTGGCTTTCGTGCGAGCTACATTTTGAAGAATTGTGGTGATGGGGTCGTGGTTGGATAGTTGTAGATGCTGATGATGATGATGAAGAAGAAACCTCTTATATCCTTTACAAGTTTGTTGTGATTTCCAGTTTGATAAGAAGTGTTAATGTCTAAAGGGTTTTCCTTTCATTGTATTTTTATATCAGATACAGGTGATCAGTTGGGGTCGTGGTTGGATGGACTGTTTTTTGAAGATGTATTGAAGATCAAAGTTGAGATTTTGAATGAACTTGTATTCCCTTTTTCCTGGGTTGCGAGGATGCTTCCTTATTAAGTGTGGGGATATGTTGAGTGTTGAAATGACTTGTTTTTTGGCTGATTTTTGTTGTTTTTGAGAGCTGAATGGTTGATTTTATGAGATGATTGATTGGTTTGAAAGTGGTTTGAGAGTGTTTTGGATAGGTTGGAATGGTTTTATTGAGTTCATGATGTTTATTAGTGGAGATATGAGGTTCTGTGATGTTCTGATAGGTTCTGATTGGTTTTGTATACCTTCTGTATAGCTTCTGTTTTGTTCTGATTGTCTTCTGTATGAGGGATGGATTGATGATTGATGAAGATTGAGATATTGTGAAAGATTATTGAATATTTTTTGAGAGTTTGGAATGGTTTTGGTATGAGTTATGTGGTTTTGATGACCTTCTGTAACCTTCTGTCGAGCTTCTGTCTCTGTATTGTAGCTGTTCTGGTACTGTACTGTGACTGTTCTGTATGCTTTTGTATGTGTTCTGTTGGATGAGAGTGTATCTTGGGAAAGTTTTCTAACCTTGGAAAGAGGTGAATACAAGTGCAAAAGAGCTAAAAGAAATGAAAGAAGTAGCTGATGAAGACTCAAGTAAAGACTGGAGTGAAGTGACAGCAGTGAGCTATGAAAGGACACTGTAGTGGCTCTGGTGCCTCTTCATATCAGACATACCTCTTGGGAGGGGTATCCACGACCTAAGAAGGATTATTGAGAGTGATTTTGAGAGATTGTAGTGAGGAGATGATGTATTATTGATGGAGAGAGAGAGAGAGAGAGAGAGAGAGAGAGTTAGAGATAGCCAATTCTACTAAAACAAAGTGATTGTATATGAGAGATTGAGAGAGAAGACTATGAAGATATTGAAGATGAATACTATGTGATGTATTTCCATTCAAAGATGGTGTATTCCTTTGCTTTCTTTGTTATATTGATGGATTTTGTGAAGATATTGAAGAATATGGTTGATTCTATCAAATCCGTGGGAGATCTACATGATGTTGCATGAAGATTTGTTGTGCCTGGTGTTCTTTTCTTCATTGTGATCATATGAAACATAATAAACAAGCTTGTTGATGTTACAAGATAGATTTTCTTGCAATAGAATTCCCTTTTCCTTGGTGTTCCTCTTGGGGCTCCAACCATCATGTCCACTTAGGGTATAACCCATAGTTCTATGCTTGGCTCATAAAATAAAGCACAACAAGCATGTGCTTAATGCCCTTAACCCTTCATCCTCCAATCCTAGGAAGGATCTTCATCATTCCTGAGGGGGAGGGGGTAAGGTGGAAAAGAAAACATGGCTTGAACTTTAGAACTTCAAACCAAACTTCAAAAGAAAAAAAGGACAGATAAGGTGAACTTGTACTTGAGGAAATTTTTTAATGGAATTAATTCTTGGAGTGTGTCGATTGCTTGAAGTTAAAAAAATGTACATTCCATACTGAAACATTGCACCATTCCATAGTGTTTGTTTGTAAACTTCTTCTCTTTAAGCAAAAGGTACTCTTAAATGAGCTAATTGTAAGCTATTGGGCCATAACAGGAACTTGAGATAGCAATACAACTTTTGTTCTCTAAGGTAGAGCACAATAGGTACCAATTTTGACCACTAAGAGACAAGTCTACTACAACGAACTACAATACCACAGCATCAACAATTTCAAAGAGCTCGTGACCAAGGAAGATATGGTGAAGAAAGTAGTTGATCACTGCAATCTCCACAAATATTTAGAGAAGGTGGCCAAAAAATCAAACATGACAGATGCATTGATCTCATGATATCTTTCGATGCAAGAAAAAATAATGGTGCATTAATCGTCAAGCAAGGAGGCTCATCCAAAAGGATAGAAGTTGTACTTAGCCCTGAAATAGTGAAGAAGGCATTAGGTTTGGCAAGCACACAGGAAAAGAGACTAAAGAGGGATGTTTACAGCATGCCAAAGATGTCAAAGACAAAGGTGCACACCAATGATGGGATTAGTTTAGTAAGCATCCCTAACCCCACCATCCAGTTACATGCAAAGACGGTGCATGTCCTTTTCTCTAGTCACTGATACAAGACACTCATGGCTCATATACCAATGCCGATGCCTGAAATCATCACAATAGGGGCCCTAGATGAAGTTAATTTGAATGCCTACATCCGTAAAATGATTGAATCATCAGGCATTGTCATCAAGCCAAATATCTGCGAGAGGAGGTGAGTCATCAACCATCACGACTAAATCGAACAAAAAAATGCATGCATCAAAAGCATCCATGATTGGTTTTGGAGGGGTGTTGATGGACATTATTCAAGAAGTCATGGGAGAGATGGAAAGGGAAGAAGAAGTAAGGGAGACACAAGAGATCTCCTATTCAAGAGCAACACCTCTCCTTGATCACAAAAAGCCCATCAATGTCTCTATAAATAGAAAATGTGGGAGATGAAGAAGCTATCAAGCTATAGAAAGAAAAAGTAGAGCAAGTTGCAAGGAAGAAAGGAGCTCAACTCCAAGTAAAGTGGCAACAACAGAAGGGTTCAAGTGAAAGGATCATTAGTGAGCAAGGTGAAGAGGATTTGGCCATATCAACTGAAGGAGAGAAGGAAAGAATCATGTTAAAAATCCCAGGAAAGAAGAAGAAAAGTACAATAGAAGAGGACAAAGCGTTAGAAGCCGTGTAGAAGAAATCAAAAATCTAATGGAGGAATGGAAGAAGCAGTAGAAAGAAGAGGAGGAACTCTTGCGAAAGGTAGAAGAAGAGTCTAAAAGGTCAAAGGAAGAACAAAGTAAGAAGCAACAAGAGAAGGAGGAAATACTAAAGAGAGAAAATGATGAGCAAATGGTTCTTGCCATTAGGCTGTCAGTCAAGCAACCCTCTCGGACAAAAGAGTTGGCTAGGAGGAGCCTAGAAAACACACCTAGCACCAACTCTACAGCAACAAAAGTAGCTCAAGGACCTATAGTGGTGGTAGGAAAGGGGAAGGCTCCATTAGACCCACCACCACCCATCATGGTTTCCACCACTACCACCACACAAGAAACCACGGACGCAATGATGAACCAAAGCAATGTGATGGCTTGGGCACATTACCTTGTCAACATGGTGTAGTAGCTTGGCCTAGCACCAAGTGGAGAAGCCCTAATGCCAAGGATGAAGAGGGCTACTGCTATAGATACAGAGTCAAGAAAAGACTTGAAGAAGGCTAGAGTAGAAGCCTCAACTATGACCATACCCTCGACCATGCCAGGGTTGGCAAAGAATGATGAATATGTCCAAGAGCTACTAGGCGAATTGGAAAGAGTGAAAGAAGAGAGAAAGGTAGTGGTGATAGAGTTGGAAATAGAAATTGGCTTAATAACTAGAAAAAAATGACAAATAGCCATCCACCACAGGTAGATAATTGACCTAAGGAACGAGTTGAAAGCTAAAAAGGGACTGAAAGGGATGAAGGAGGAGAAGGATGTAAAAGGGGCCCAAGGTGAGGAAAGAGGAGAACAAATGATGATGGAGGAGGACTTTTCAGTCCTCTTACAACAAAACAAGGAGATGTAATAATATCTTGAACAGCTTAAGAAAATCAAAGATGAGCTCACTAAGGAGCTAGAAAGAGTAAGGAACCAGGCCTATGCTGAGTTTTGTAAGGAGAAACAACAAAAGAAATGGCTGCTTAAGTAACTACACAAGGCTAAGGCACAGAAAGATGAGGTGAAAGGATGACAGAGGTGGAAAACCAACTCCATGCGGCCTTCCTAGAGCAAGATCGACTGGCAAAGTAGTTGAACCACCTCAAACACAAGAAAGAGGAGATGCTTCAGATATGGAAAGAGTAGGAACAGATGATAATGATGTTGTCTCAATGCCAGAATCAAGGCGTAGAATGGATGGAGGTGAAGGCCAAGATAGCTTGAGAGAAAAAGACCACTTGAAAACTCAAGGACCTTGCCGAATGCCTTACCTTGGCAAAAAGTGAAAGAATCATGCCACTGGCAAGGGAAAAAGCAGTGGAGACATGCATCAAAGTCCAATGGCAAGCCCTTCCTGAATATGGTGCTTCATGTGACCCAGGCCGAGGGTGATGATATAGTAGAAGGGCTAAGGAGGAAGTTGGAAATTATAAGAAGAGCCTTGAGATATGGTTTGTATGAAAAGGCATCGAAAGAAAGCAGTAGCCTAAGCACAGAGCAACAACAATTGTACTTGAGGCAGACTAGGCTCTCGATAAAGGGTCTGGAAGAATTAAGATTTGGAGAGCTAGAACAACAAGATCAACCATCCATTGTAGCCCCAACAAAACCACCAAGAGAAGAAGGGCTAGACTTTGAGAAAGGACAATGAAGAAGAGCAACCGCATGAGCCGAGCCCACCATGGCAGATGCAAGCACAAACAGAAGAACATGGGTGAGGAAGTCACCCTTGAGAGAGTTGTGGAAAGGAAGCACAAGTAGAGAGAGTAAGTGGAACTGGCATGAAAGAAGGAGACCAAGCAAAGCCACAGCAAGTTCTCAAGGTCCAGATCCCGCAAAGAGAAGAATGCTATCCTATAAATTGGGCCCATGAATTGGCTATCTGGGAGTAGTGGGAGAACAAACGGCAACTATTGAGATTTATAATCACACCCACTGTGGCCTCTTTATATGAGGTAGTAAAGGCTTAGGACATGTAGGTAGACTGAATCCCATATGCACAAAAAGGGAAACTGCTACCCATCCAATAACTATAAAGCATTGTACTTGACTACCACTTTAAAAAAATGATGAATGCAATATCATGATGCTTTTCCATTTCAGTTAGTGTTTTGGTCATTGTCAGTCTAAACTCAAGATTGTGTTTATGAGTCCAAGCGTTCATCTTGGAACCTAATTCACTTGAGTAAAAGTTGGTCAAGTCTTCAGTCTATGTTATCATGGACATTCTCTTTGTGTTTCATCCGCCATAGCCATGATCTAGATCCTACCTTTTCACATGGTATTAGAGCTTAGTTGAGCATGGCTTAGCATGTCTCGGGTCTCCTCTCTGCTCTTTCAGCTCCTCTTCATCTCTGGATAGCTCAAGATCGATGTATGACTCCATTTCGAACTTCATCGTCACTTTGCCCTCTTATCTGCCATAGCCAAACAGTACCCAGATCACTTGGAGCTTCTTGATCTACTTCTACATCCCATATAACCCCATGGTTCCTTTTGGAGAAACTTTCCTCTAGAGCCCGACATTGGTGAAACCTAGCTTTAGCATTGCACAAATTGGAGGTCGCTTCCCATTCTATGCTATATGCTGGTTATACTATTCAATCTCCTCCTGCGCTGTGTGGATCCTCGCTGGTCATGGGGCAAATGATGCTTACCTCATAAGCTTACTCCCCACCAAACCATTCATGCTATAGTTGTCAAGAATCGCATGGTGGGGGAACTTGCTTGAGCTGCTACACCAAACACACATTATATACACAAGAGGAAGCTCACTCAAGAACTCAAGAAGAGAGATGGAGGCCAAAACGTTTTCTTGTTGGTTTCTTCTTCTTCTTTCACACACTATACAATGTACACAAAGTATATATAAGATACAACATAAAGGAAAATGGCCTACTAAGTCAAACAGTGCATAACCGACTGGCACTATGTCTTTGCCAGCTGTAGGTAGGTGTAACAAACTAAATATAATAAGTGATAAGTCAGTGGCCATGTGAGTATCATAATGACCAACAACATGCTAAGTGTAGACGTGCAGACCCATCTAGCCAGGCGGTCCATCATCAATGTCTGCACGTGTTGAGCTTGCCATCTCAACACTCCCCCTCAAGCTCAACTCTATCTCTGCAACTCCAAGTAAGCTTCAGAACTTTCGAAGCTTCTCTGCACCCAATGCCTTTGTGAAAATGTCAGCTATCTGATCCTATGTGTTGACATATACCAAGTCAATCTCTCATGCAAGTACCTTCTCTCTCACAAAGTGGTAGTGCACCTCAATGTGTTTTTTCCTAGCATGGAACACTATTCCTAGCTAGCTATATGTGGCTTATGTTGTCATAATGAATGACAACTGGACCATCTCCTTGCACGTCCAAATCACCTAATAAATTTTGTATCCATACCACCTCACATGCTGCCATAGCAGCACCTCTATACTCAGTCTCTGTACTTGATAAAGTAACTGTAGGTTGCTTTTTGTTGCTCCATGTAACTACTACACTACCAAGAGAAAACATGAATGCACTTTTAGATCTTTTGTCTGACATGCTACCAGTCCAATCTGTTGCATCTGTGTATCCAAAGACCTATACGTCCTTACTTGTCTCATAAAAAAGTCCATAATGTAAAGTGGACTTCACATACCTCAATATACGTCTAACTGCATCCAAATGAAGCTTTCTAGGCATCTGCATAAACTGACTAACAAGGCCAACATCATAGCTTAAGTCTGGCCTTGTGATAGTCATGTAAATCAAACTCCCTACTATCCTCCTGAACATAGTAGAGTCTTCTATCTCATCCCCAACAATAGCACTCAACTTCACATTTTGCTCCAATGGTAATGAAAGAGGCTTACATGCTGTCATACCATACTTGGATAACATATCCAAGCCATACTGCCTTTGGGATAGCCATATACCATCATCACATCTGATGACCTCAATACCAAGAAAGTATCTCAGCTCACCCAAATCATTCATCTCAAACTTCTTTTTCAAGAAAGTATCTCAGCTCACCCAAGAAAGTATCTCACCTCAATACCAAGAAAGTATCTCAGCTCACCCAAATCTTTCATCTCAAAATTCTTTTTCAAGAAGTCCTTAACTTCAGCAATCCCATTGTCATCACTGTCACCTGTAATAATCAAGTCATCCACATAGATGACTATGATGACCAAACCTGCACCTCCCTTCCTCACATAAAGTGAGTGATTAGCATTAGAAATACAAAATCCAATATTGACAAGATACTCTCCAATCTTGTCAGACCATGCTCTAGGTGCTTGCTTCAGTCCATAGAGCACATTCTTTAACCTGCACACATATGTGGGATGCTCTAAATCCTCATAACCTTCTTCTTGCAATTCACCATGCAAGAAGGCATTCTTAACATCCATTTGCTGCAAACTCCAACCTTTGGCTGCTGCCAAGGCAATCATACACCTAACAGTTGCCATCCTAGCAACTGGACTAAATGTCTCTTCATAATCTACGCCATATGTTTGAGCATAGCCTTTTGCAACCTGCAACCAGCCTAACCTTATACCTACTAACTGAACCATCTGCATTATGCTTGACTTTGTAAACCCACTTACAACCAATAGCTTTCTTACCCTTAGGTAAGGGTACCAAATCCCAAGTCTTATTGGCTTCTAATGTAGCCATCTCCTCATCCATTGCTACTTCCCAATGAGCATGACCAACAGCATCATCAAAACATGTGGGCTCAACATCCTCAACTAGTTTCACCATATAAGCATAATGGTGAGCTGCATAACCTTCAAAACCAAATCTTTTAACAGGGTATCTGACCTCCTAGATCTGCGTACCACTGGATCACTCAATGGAGCCTTTACATTACTATGAGCTCTCTATACACCTGGTGTCCTGACTGAAGGAATGCCAAGCTCATCATCCAAAATCTCCAAACCACTAGAATCTCCATCAAATCCCAAATGACTGGTAGATGCATCATTACCATCCAGCACTTTCTTCTTTCCTTTATCCTTGCTTGCAACATTTATAGATCCACCTGAAGATGTGGGACTACTCCTTAGTCTCCCAGACCAAGGGCTCACTGTAGGTATAGTACTAGATGATGTTTCTGGTCCACTAAGACTCTGTGATTCTTGTTTTCCTTTTCACACATAGTTGTCATGATCATTATCATCATCTAATACATCACCAGTAGGTGCATAACAGTTGCCCATCTCATCAAAGATAACATCCTTGCTCACTCTGAACTCGCCTGACAGGGTTATAATAGCGATACCCTTTCTGCTCTAAAGAGTACCCAATAAAGATACATTTTTCAACCTTTGGATCAAGCTTCTTCCGTAGCTCATCTGGCACATGAACATATGCAACACATCCAAATACCTTCAAGTGCGATACATCAGGCTTCTTGCCAGTAAAGCACTCTTTAGGAGTCATCCCATGAACTGTAGCTGTGTGAGTTCTATTCATAATGTAGACAGCAGTATGGACAGCCTCAGACCAAAAATGTTTGGGCATATTCTTTTCAGCCATTAATGCCCGTGTAACTTCCGCAATATGCCTGTTTTTTCTTTCTGCAACATCATTTTGCTGTGGGGTATACCTACAAGTAAATTGCCTCATTATCCCATGAGTCCTCAAGAAGCTACTGAACTCATTAGAGAGGTACTCTCCCCCTCCATCTGATCTCAAGCACTTTACTTTTAACCATGTTTCTGTTTCAACAATTGCCTTAAAAGATTTGAAGTGCTCAAACACATCACTTTTTTCCTTCATGAAGTATACCCATAACTTCCTTGAACAGTAATCAATAAATGTGACAAAGTATTTGCTGCTACCAAGAGATACATTCTGTATAGGCCCCCAAACATCTGTATGCACTACATCTCAAGTATTTTTCTACTCACTTCTATGTCATGCGAGAAGGGTTGTCTTTCTTGCTTACCAAACTAGCATGCTTCACAGACTTTATGCAATTCTGCAACTCTAAAAGAAGGCAACCCTGTAACCAATCCTCTAGACTACATTAATTTCAACCTTTGCACATTTTCATATCCAATACGTTTATGCCATATTTCAATATCTGCAACTACTCCTTTTCCTTTAGCATACATAGCAGTATCCATTGCAAGAATTCCAGCGTCTAAAGTGAACATTCGACCACTCTAGTTCCTTTTGTGACCAACCTGCACTTATCATTAAAGTCTTCTACAAAACAACCTTTTGCATTGAATCGGACCTGCAATCCCTGCTCTACCATTTGACCAACAGACACTAGATTCTTTGTAATTGATGGCACATGTAATACATCTTTTAGACTCTTTGTCTGGCCATCATACAAGGACAAGGGAGCCTTTCCAATGTGTGAAATTGGGTGGCATGAATCATCACCCATCTGCACATAACCTGGTTTTTGTAAGTCCTGCATTTCTCCAAACCATTCAACAGGACTGGTCATATGATTAGATGCACCTGAATCGACATACCATACATCATCATGTGTCCCCTTTCCTGTAACTGCATTCATCATATGTTGCATAACAAACAGACACTCATTTTTGTCTTCATTCTATCATGAAGACGATGCATAGTTTCCTTGCTGCAATTTACCACTAGGAATATCATCCTTCTTTGCATAACAATGGGCTGCAATATGGCATGTTTTGCCACAATAATGGCAAACAATAGCAGAATTTCCAGAACCTCTATTTTGCCATCCATCTCTTCCTCTAGAGCTCCCCCTGCCTCTAAAGTTTTCTCTGCCTCAGAAACCTGCATTTCACCAAACTGTTGATTCAACCTGTTTTGCTGTTTATCACTAGCACGTCCCATACCACGGCCTCTCGAAGAGGATCTACCACATCCCCTTCCTGAACTTGAGTAAAATGCTTGGACCTGTTCACCATTTCTTTTAGACGAATCACCTTGCATATTGATCTCTTCAGTAATCATGAGAGAGATCAGCTCATCAAAATCTAGAAATGGCTTTCGTACATATACTGAAGTAACAAATTATTTCCATGCCTTCTCATTGTTAAGACCACTTAGAGTGGATAAAACCAAATCATCATCATTCGGCATTGCATCAATCGTTGCTAAAGCATCTGCAATGCTCCTCACCTTCAACACATACTCATTGATAGACATTTTTTGTTTCTTCAAGGCATTCAACTCTTGCTTGAGTTGAATCTTTTGTGCCTTTGTATTTACTGAAAACATGCTCTCAAATTTTGTCCAAGCTGCATGTGAATTTTCTGCATTCCTGATATGTCCCAACACAGTATTATCAATAACTGTAGATAGCCAGTACATCACCTTTTTGTCTTTTGCATTCCACTCTTTCCATGCTTTTAACTCATCTGCAGTCGGAGGGATACCCAGCTCTGGCTCCTTTTCTTCACTTGAGACAAACTCATAAATGCCCTTTCCAATGAGTTTATCACACGAAACTTCCATGAAGGATAGTTGTTCTTATCGAGCTTCTCGATAATGGGATTTCCACTGTTCTCTGCCATTATCACAAACAAGGATATAACGTAGCAAGCTAGTCTTCTGCAATCTTTCACAACACGTGCACAGCACTACACCAAGCAACCTTTTTCATTGATTGCTCAATAGTGCATGTAATCTGCAACCTATTTGTAGATAAACCTTACGTTTTATTCTTGCAAACACCTCCAAAATTACAGATTTGCAATCTGTAGCATGTGCATCCACTTTCGGTCAATACAGCCGAAATCACAATGTACCCTGAAACTATTGTCCGCAACCTTGCGGCTATAAAACAGGGCCTGAAACGGCCTCAGACGCCCAAAATAACTACGAAAAAGTCCTAAAGGAATTATTTGTAGAATATACAGTGATCTACTTGCACACCAAATCTCACAGCAATCTCAGATTTTTGCTCGACCGTGCTTCCGATGCCTCCACAGGCACTATCCAAGAGAGAGAGTGGAAGAATGAGAGAGCTTCTTACCCGTTGCTTTCTTGCTTGAACCTTGCTTCTTCTCCTTCACTTTAGCCTTCAAAATCAACCTCTCTTAGTGGCACAGCTTTGATACCATGTCAAGAATCGCATGGTGGGGAAACTTGCTTGAGCTACTGCACCAAACACACACTATATACACAAGAGGAAGCTCACTCAAGAACACAAGAAGAGAGATGGAAGCCAAAACGTTTTCTTGCTGGTTTCTTCTTTTTCTTTCACACACTATACAATGTACATAAAGTATAGATAAGATACAACATAAAGAAAAGTGGCCTACTAAGTCAAACAGTGCATAACCGACTGGCGTTATGTCTTTGCCAGTTGTAGGTAGGTGTAACAAACTAAATATAGTAAGTGATAAGTCAGTGGCCATGTGAGTATCATAATGACCACCAACGTGCTAAGTGTAGACGTGCGGACCCATCTAGCCATGCGGTCCATCAGCAATGTCTGCACATGTTGAGCTTGCCATCTCAACAATAGCTGCCTATACGAGCTACATGGAACAAAAAACTAGTTGAGTCAAAACCCTAACTGCAGAGAAGCCATAGCTTTTCACCTTCAAGATTTTTTAGCTTACCTCATCTTTATTCTTTCCCTCCTACCCAGCTAAGGCCACTCTAATCCATTGACTTTTTGAAGTTCTAAGCAAGATTCATCACTCAATTAAGGAGGGAAGTGTTTCTGGAAGACTTAAAGATCAATCATCCATAGTTTACTTCCATAGCCACAAGCACCAAAGCTTCAAGTTTACTTCATTCTCTCATTCCTGCCACTTAGACCTGGCTACTGCCACTCAAATCCATTGATTGCACATCAAATCAGTGAGGGGGGGATTTGGAAGATTTGGAGCATATTTTTGAAAGTTCTTGAAGACCTCAAGTCCAACAAGGCAAGCAACAATCATCATAGTATCTCTTGATACTACATACAAAATGTGCCTTCACACTACTATCTTGTGTCCTGTAACACACTCAAGATTAGTTCATTGTTGGTTACTCTTAGCTTTTTTAAGTTGATCCTCATCACTAATGAGAGTACCAAGCATGAAGAATTTTAAATGAATATTTTGTTCAAAGAGTAACATTACTCTTGTTGCTCATTTCAAGCACAGTGCTTGTCTTATCTAAGGGAATGATGGAGTTGTGAGTATTTAAGTGCTATCACTATTTGAAGAAATACCTGCTATCTTGGAGAAAGTGCAAGAGTTTGAAGTCATTTTCACTGCCTCAAAGATTATACATTTGCTTGAGGAGGACATGAACATAAAGACTGATGCAACAGATGCAAGCAAAGTCAATAAAGAAGAAGACCTGGAGAACCTAGAAGAAGAGGACAAAAATATCAAAGTGGTGGACATTAAAGCTACAAGCAAAGTGAAGAACAAGTACAAGATCAAGCTGGACTACATCAACAAGCAATGAATTGAAAATCTATGACAAAAGAAATGTTGAAAACTACAAGGGCCTGACGGTCCTTGACCCAATTTTTTACTAGATTTTTTTTAGCCTTGTAATGCCTAGCCCAAATGCCTTTATCATAAACTTGTAAACTCCTCATGTAGCCTTGTAATACAGCCTCTATACACTTTATGTGGCCCCTGTTATAGCCTCTGGATGACCATCATGTTTGTGGTACCCACACTTAGCCTTTTCTGCAACAACCTCTAGTGTTTTTCCATGTTTATGGTGTGCCCACACTTTGCAAGTGTTGCTTTCACTAAAGCCTCTACACACTTTGTACTTTTTGGTTGTGATTGAGGAGGGGTGTTGAGATTTACAATCACACCCACTGTGGCCTCTTTGTATGAGGTATTTTAGGCTTAGGACATATAGGCAAACTGAATCCCATATGCACAGAAAGGGAAACTGCTACCCATCCAACAACTATAAAGCATTGTACTTGACTATCACTTTAAAAAATTTATGAATGTGATATCATGATGCTTTCCCATTTTAGTTAGTGTCTTGGTCATTGTCAATCTAAACTCAAGATTGTGTTTATGAGTCCAAGCTTTCATCTTGGAACCTAATTCACTTGAGTAATAGTTGGGTCAAGTCTTCTGTCTATGTCATCATGAACATTCTCTTTGTGTTCCATCCACCATAGCCATGCTCTAGATCTTGTCTTTTCACACCAACCATTTGAATTCTCCTTCCATTACCCTTGCTCCTTAGACAGGGTCTTATATCTAAGAGTGGTGGAGTAGTTGATCAGGCTCGCCTAATGAGACTGGGGAACATATGGATAAAGAAAAGAGCAAGACACCCTACAAGGTGGCAGAGAGAGCCTGTAGACTAATGGTAAGATAAGGTTTGGGAGATTCCAAAGACCATCAGCAGATATGAAGCCCAACCAAAATGACAGCAGTGTATTTGGAACCTAGTTCGCGTGCAAGGGGATGCACCCACAACATCTCCCCTTGCACACAACTGGCACCTCAAGTGTGGGACAATACCACGGGCTTGACCTAGCTATTAGTTCCACTAGCATAGACACCATGCATTGCACAATGAGGTAGATACACCCCCAAGTAGTGCACTTCCTTTTCCTTTTTAGGTACATTCGACAACCTAGGATCAACCACCAACCTCGAAGGCCCCCCCATCACCCACTCAATCTATTCTCGACCTCCATAGACTCTCATCCATTTTGTAATGCTTCTTCTCCATGGACAATCTCCCCAAAGCCCCATCATTGACCCACATATGCAAACCTTCAACCACCTAAGAACTCACCAACAAGTGCCATGGGACTGGTACTCAGCTAGGAGGGGGGTAATGTTATCCATGATGCAAAGAAAGTGAAAAAGAAGGCAAAAGAGAACCAAAATAACATAGGACAAAGTGGAAAAAGGCGGCCCAACAGAAAAACCAGGAGGAAAAGTGTCAAAAGTGCAATGAGCAAATTTAAAGTCTAGGGCAAGTGCAAAAGGGGAAAGGCACATCTTAAATATAAAAGCATACCCTAGATCCTTGTAAAAGAGTACCATGCTCCTTCCTCTGCAATTTGTAAATGTAGATGGGCATGGGTGAAGGAACAATGTAAATGGGAAGGGAAAAGGGAAAGAGAACCGAGGCTAAAATAGTCAATCATGTAAAAAGGGATGGGCGCCTGAGAGGAGTAGGGCATTTATAAAATTCGGAAGTGAATGAAGAAGCTCATTCTTGTGTGTGGCCAAAACTAGCTCTCTTCTTCTTCTTCTTCTTCTTCTTGCTTATGGTTGTGCTTGAGAGAGGGAGTAAGGAAGTGAGTGTGTGAGGGTGAGGTGTCAAAGTTTTATTTGGAGAGAGAAAGACACAAAAATTGGAAACCCACACAAAGAGTAGAGTACTCTCATATTCTTCTCTTCATTATTCATAAATCATAGACTAAAGCTGGTCGCACACACTTAACAATCTAGTGACTGTCAATGTAGAGTTGGTTATGTTGGTGATCATGAGCCTGAATCTCAAGACTCCCCCTCAAGCTCAAACTAGATATTGTTCTCCAAGTAGCTCTCTAAAATGAACAAACTTATCTCTACCAACACAAGTGACTTGGTAAAGATGTCTACTACTTGGTCTTCTCTCTTCATATGAGGTAGATCAATCCGTCCATCAGGTACCATTTCCCTAAGGAAATTGTAATGAATCTCTATGTGTTTAGATATTGCATGATAGAGATTTTCACAATGCAATGTGATTGTTGTCCAACTGAATAACCAAGTCATGTAGCAGTTTCACAAGCTAAACTACTTCGCAACTGCTAAGGTTGCACCCTTGTATTCTACCTTTATGCTAGGCAATGCAACAATTGGCTGTTTCTTACTACTCCAGTTGATCATTCAGCTGCCCAAGCTAAAATCATAACAACTGTTTGACCTTGTATCATAGACACAACCAACCCAATCAGCATCAATATAACGTGTCAAGTCAAGTGATTTTCCATGCTCATAAAATAATCCATAGTTAGCAGTACCTTTGATGTATCACATGATTCTCCTGACATCATCTAAATGTGGCTTACAAGGTTTTTGCATGATTTGGCTAATCAACCCCATTGTATAGCTCAAGTTAAGATGACTGATAGTGAGGTATATTAATCTATACATATAGTTACATTCTCTATTTCATTCCTGACATCAACTGCAAGTTTGACATTTTGATCCAATGGTGTTTCCATGGATTTACATTCCATCATCCCACATTTTAGTAGTATATCATGAGCATACTATTTTTGGAGTAGCCATATACCATGAGGTATAGACACAACCTCAATCCCAAGAAAGTACTTCAATTCTCCAAGATCTTTCATCTTGAACTCGGCCTGTAACATTGCATTAATTTCATCCCATGATCATCATCTCCAGTGATGATCAGATCATCCAATAAATAACTAGAAAAACATAACCATTTTCTATCTTCTTTGTAAACAAGCTATAGTCTACATGACCCATCTGAAAACCAAGATGTTGCAAATACTTGGTAATGCAAGCAATCCATGCTCTCAATGCTTGTTTCAGCCCATATAAGGCCTTTTTCAGCCTCTACACACATGTTTGGATAGTCATGGTGTACATACCCCTCACGCTATTCCATATAAATCTCCTCACATTTAGAAATACATTTTTCACATGTAAACCCATTTACAGCAAATGGGTACTTTTCCCTCATGCAGACTAATGAATTTCCATGTGTTATTTTTAGCCAATGTTGCATCCGTGGCAGCACACCAATTTTTATCTCTAACTGCCTCACTGAATTTCATAGGCTCTCTGTAGCCTCACACTTTGGTCATATATGCATAATGCCTTTGGCTAAATACCCACAGTATGTCAGTCTATCAATTGGTTTTCTAACCCTTGCAAATCTTCTCAACTATGGTTCATTGCCTCTCATGAGGTGGCACGTACATGCTCTAGGCATCATAGCTGATGGTATGCCCAATTCACTATCAAGGCTGTCACTGCCAAATGACTCATTTCTAGATGTAAGAAGGCCAGTAACATCATCAAGAAATTTTTCCTTGCCTATCCAATCTCCCTCTCATTGACATATCCATGTCAGTGGATCCACCATCATAACTGCATAGCCATCCTGTCCAAGGACTAACAATAGATGAACCACTACCAAAAGGGACATTGATGACTATAGTGCTAACTAAAGGGTAATTTTTAGCATGATTAGAGGTGGCTGATGCATCAAAAACCATTGCATTCAGATCACCATACCAAGAGGCTAGCTCATCAAAAACTACATCTCTATTTAACAACGTCTCTCGAGTAGACAAATTATAGCACTTGTAGGCCTTTTTGTCTTGTGCATATCCAAGAAAGACACTCTTTACTACCTTGGGGTCTAATTTCCTTCTCTTTTCATCAAGCACATGAACATAAGCAATGCAACCAAACACTTTAAGGTGGCTACTGTCAGGTTTTTGCTTATACAATTTATCATCCAAAGTCAAATCATGAATTCCAGATGTAGGTGTTCAATTCAATACATAGACTGTGGTAACCATTGCTTCAGCCCAATATCCATTTGGCATATTCTTTTCATTGAGCATTTCCCTGGCAGCTTCCGTAATGGCACGATTCTTTTGCTTAGCCACGCCATTTTGTTGAGGTGTATAACTACATGTGAGCTACCTTTTTATGCCATACTTGGTTAAGTATCTCTCAATCTCTTTAGAAACATATTCTCCACCAGCCAAACTCATTTTTAGCATGTTTCTTAAAATCCTTAAATACATCAAGTACCTCATCCTTGTGTTTCAGAATGTAGAGCCATGTATACCAGCAGCTGAAATCATCAATGAACAATACATAATACCTAGCACCACCAAAAGAGGCATTATGGAATGGACCCCATACATCTTTATGTATCAATTGCAAAGGTTGAGAACTATTTTTGGCATGCTGCATAAACAAAAACCTTACCTATTTTCCAACTGACAGGCGGAACAAACATGTCCTAAATCATTGTACTTGAACTTTGGCAAGCCAAGTACAACCTGCTTCTGTTGCATATTTTTCAACATCTGAATATTTACATGACCAATGCATTTTCCATTTCCATACTCTTCAATAAAGCAACCATCCTTCTTGAACCTTACCTATAAATTCTATTCTGCCATCTAACCAATAGACAAGAGGTTCTTAGTGATTGAAGGTACATGCAATACATCATGTAAACTCTATGATCAGGGGAACCACACCTATATGTTGAATATCATGTTGTGTGCCATCACCAATGCAAACATATCCATGAGATCTTGCTACTAACTTGTCAAACCATTCACCGTGTAGAGTCATGTGATTAGATGCTCCTGAGTCTATATACCACTTTTCATCCTTGTCTAGCTTAGGCATATTCTTAGAAACATGATGCATAGCAAACAATCTATCTCCTTGATCATCCTATGTACCATTAGAAGATGCATAATTTCTACTAGGGGCACAAATCCCTAGGACTCAAATTCCATTAGTGACCTTAGTTTCTTATTTTCATATATGAATATAGTGGTTTGAGATCAGCCTATGTAATTGCATATTTAAATGTCATGGGACAGAATGCATTTATGCTAGGTGCACTAATTCTGTTATGTAGGTGTGAGTATTCTTGATGTCACTGTGTGGATTCTAATATACAAGAAAGAACAATGCCGTGTTTTTATGGTCGATGTTGGATATCTTCAATGTTTGATTCATGTTATTTAAGTGTATGAATATTTGTTTCTGCATTATGGGATCATAAAAGGTTTTCGATTGTGGATGCTGAAGTGTGTACAGAGAATATGTTTATGCTTATGTTCTTTATTCTAGACCGATGGTTGTTTATGTATTCTCTACTTTCTTGTTTAGCATGCCTTAAACACTTTGGTGATCTGGCCAGTTTCATGGGAAAAGTTCTAATGATTTAGGCTTCAAGATGGCTTGGAAAGAAATAAAGGGATATGGTTTGCCAATGAAGTAAGAAATTGTCATGGTCAGCCTGTGAATGAGGACAATACTGGCAATTATGTACTTGATGATCAGAGAAAGCCAATATTTTCCAAGATGTAGGAGATATGGTTTCTTTTTTTATGGAAAATGTAGCAATATTTTTCAAAAATTTAAGGCATTTTTGCATCTTCAAGTAATTTTTCTCACTTCTACAAGTTGCAGGTATCATGTCATCTCTACATAAGATGCATCCTGCAGAGTCAAGTTGTTTGAAGGAGGACAATTTGAAGTTCTTATTTTTTAAGAATTGGATATCTTCAAAAGTTTTCAATGCTATGGATTCAAGGCAGATTGGTCAGGTTTCATCTTCCAATTTGAAGTTCTTCATGGAATTTCTTCATCCCAAATTGGAATCCTTGCCAAGTTTCATTGAAGTCATTTCTTGATTAAGGTGCAGACCTAGAATGAACAATTATTAAATCAGGCGGTTAGAATGCTAATGGCATTGAGATCGGATAAGGTGCCTTCTATGGGCAAACTTTATGTCAAAAAATTACCCTTATTTATCCAATCCCATCCTCACCAGGAGTAGATCTCAGGAAATTGGGGAGGCCTTAGCAAGATAGCAACAACAAATTGCAAGGTTGAATGATAGGAGTGAACTAGAAGGCTTGGGCAGGCTAGATGAGGAGCAATTTATTGATGCAAGGCAGACTTCTATGGAAGGGGGTACTTCTGTAGGTACCTCAATAGCATATCATTCCCCTGCCACTTCAATAGACTCTCCAAATTTGTCAGACGATGAGGCACTATTACCTCTCAAAATGCAGGATACTCCTCCTAGGCAGGAATTTGAGAGGCTACAACATATAGTGCTAGGAAGAATAATTTTGTTGAGGAATGTTAGAATTCCAACTCAGAGGGTTTTGAATTTTAATCCTTTACCACCTCAAAGGAATCCTAAGAAGCAAACCATAATGAATCCGAATCAGCTAGTTAATCCAAAGGTTAGAGAATTTAAATTTTTAGGCAAAAGGAAGGAGGACCCTAACTGCCATGTGGCACAATTTGAGACAAGGTGGACAGCCAATAGATTCAACCAGATGTATGGGGATCAGGTTAAAAAACAATAGTTTGTTGCTACCTTACAAGGAAAGGCCATGGATTGGTTTGCCAGTTATGGTATGGCAGCCTTCAATTCATATCATGCTTTAAAAACATCATTCTTGCACAGGTTTCATAAGGACAAGACTCCGGGAGATATTCTTAGGAAGATTAAGAAGATCAAACAAAAGACTATGTTGGTGGAGGACTATGCCTAGAAGTTTAAGAATAATATGTTGAACAGGTTGGATGTTGATGATACACCTTCAATGGAAATGCAGATCACTTATTTTATGAAGGGCGTAAGGGGTAAGATTAGGAACCCCATTGCCAATGTGGAGATGGGTCAAAATGATACTTTGGATACATTGATTAGGGCCGCTATGAGAGTGGAAAGGAGACTTGGTTCTTCCAAATCTAAGATCAGTAAGGATGAGGATTCTTCGGATTCAAATTCTAATGAAGACTCAAATATAGATTCAAATACAGATAGTATGCTGATGAGGTTAGCAATGATAGTTCAAATTAAGATGGTGATTCCCATGACTCTGATAATGAAGAGTTTAGTAGGAAAAATCATAAGAAGAAAAAGAAGAAATCGGGATCAGCCAAGATTAAAACAAAAAAAGTAAAGGATAAAGATAAGAAGAAGTCGGAGGACAGTAAGTTGGATAAGATGATTAAACAGAAGTTGAAAGATTTGGGTCTTTCTGAAATTAAGAAGAAGGAAAAGAATTGTGAGATTTGTCAGAGAAAGAGCCATTAAACTAGCACTTGTTGGTATAATCCTAATGTTAGGATGGCACAACAGATGCCAGTGATGCAGCCTAGGCTGAGACCTATTCAGCCAGCTATAGTGAATCACATTATTACTGATACTATACCACAACAACCCTTCAGAGAAACTAGAAGAATGCATGCAAGTCAGCCTTGGGAAAATTTTCAGGCATAGCAACAAACCACCCAAACGGGGGCATGCCACTATTGTGGAGGTCAATGACACTTTATTGAACCAAAGTGTGAAATTCGGGCCAGGCATAGGACTGAGGGAGGAATGCTAGTAGCAAGGTCCCGTAATGACGGAAGACCTGCAGGAGCATCTCATCAACAGCATCCACCTGCCCTAGTTGTAGCAATCCTTATAGAGTTACATGATCAAGATGAGAAAAGGAAATTTCCTGAAGGTGCATGAACTATTGGCTATAGGAACATTCACCAAGTACATATTTAAGAAGGGGCAAAGGAGGTGTTAGATAACACTAATGCTGCAAGTATGCATGTTCATTGCGATTGTTCTAATTGTATTGAAGTAGAGGAATGTCAAGAGGAACCGATGGCCTTAGCGGTAACTAAAAGCCAAGCAAGTGTGAAGCTTGATTGGCATGAGCAAGAGAAGACAAGGAAAAAGACAGCAAAGTAGGTTAGAAAGTTGCAAAAACTTGTTGAAAATTTTGAATCTAATCAAGTTGATGCTGTAGGGGATTCAGATGGTGTGCAGAAACCTGAACTCCATGACCAATTTCTTGAATATCAGAAGTATGTTCCTGAATAGTAGAATCAGTTTCTTGATGATTAGGAACAGGTTTCTGCTAGCACAATTGCTGGAAAATTACAATAAGAGGTTCAAAAGAGTTATTTCAAGCTTTAGCAAAGTGTTCTTTGCATTTAACCTTGGAGAAAATTTTGGACTTGATACCAGGATTTAAAGAGAAGTTACTTATAAAGATTAGGCAAAAGCAATAGGAAGTCCTTGAAAGTACAATAGTTCAAGATTAGGCCATTCTTGACTATCAGGCAGTTATACCAACTCAACAAGAAGTTGTGGATTATCAAGTGCCTACTATTCAAGTTGAGTATGCAAGAAGAAAACATGATGATGTCCTATTGGATGGAGGTTTAGGAGTTAATATAATTCCTAAACATACATATTTGTCAACCAAGCAAGAAGAGTTATTGCCAGTCCATTTCAGGTTAGGATGGCAGATCAGGGAAGGTTATGGCCCTTGGGTATTTTACATAATCAACAAATTTGAGTGGTTGGTCTATAGTTCATGGTGAGTTTTTTTGTGTTGAGAATGTCGAAGATTGGAGACCCTTACACAATGCTTTTGGGGAGACCGTGGTTTAAATTGACTAAACTCAAGTAGGGTTGGGGAAATGATTATGTGTGTATCCCAAGAGAACTTAAGGAAATCAGGTTATCCACAGTTAATAAGGTTATTTCAAAGAGTTCCTCTAGACTTGTTGTAGCTCAAACTATTACTTTTGTGGATGAAGTAGAAGATGATGAGGAGGAATTATTTCTTCAGGAAAATCCTTCGGTGGTGTGGGTTTTTGAAATAGATGTTGATGGTATCATACAAGAGTATCAAGAGCAGCCCAATGGGGTTGGAAATGTACTTTTGGAGCAGCAAAATATTCAAACTGCAATCCAAAACCAATTAGGGTAGAATTTAGAAGGTCTTCCTGAAGATCAGGAGCATATTGAATTTCAAGACGGATCCAAGAATGAGCAGAATAAATTAATTCAAGACCAAAGTACTACTCATCTTAAAAAAATTTAGCAAGGACTTGAAAAATAGCAAACTGGTATGGACCATTTTGGTGTACTGGAAGAGGAAGGGCAGAAAGCTATTGTTCAGGCTGAATTAAGATATGAGCATACAATGAGAAGATCTACAAGAGTAGTTGAAGATGAGGTTCAAGAGGTTAACCTAAATAGTGAAGGAGAGCCTAAACCTATCAAGGTTAGTATTTTTGTTGAAGACAATTTCAAGTAGGATCTGATTAAGTTGTGCAAAGAGTTCCAATATATTTTTGCTTGGGATTATACGAATATAAAAGGATTTGATCCAATCGTGTGTCAGCATAGGGTAAATTTGAAGAAAGATGCTAAGCCTATTGTTTAGAAGAGGTATAGAATGAATCCTAACTATGCCAAACAGGTAAAGGAAGAAATTGACAAGCTTTTGAGATTTGGGTTTATCAAATCGGTTAATGAGGTTACTTGGTTATCCCCTATTGTTGTAGTGCCAAAGAAGAATGGGAAGATTAGAGTTTGTGTGCATTACAGGAAATTAAATGCAGCTACTATTACTCATCCTTTCCCAATTCCTTTTATTGATTCTCTCCTAGATGATATGGTAGACCATGAGATGTACAGTTTTCTACATGTGTTTTCAGGATATAATCAAATCAAGATGCATTCGGAAGATATGGACAAGACAGCTTTTATTACAGAGTGGGGAGCTTACGTTAGCATAGTTATGAATTTTGGGTTGAAAAATGGACCGTGTTTCAGGGAGCTGCTCATAAAATATTTGAACCATACTTAACAACTTTTATGAGAGTATTCATTGATGAATATTGCATTTTTGGCAACAAACGGAAACCTTTAGAACACTTGAGATTATGCTTTCAGAGATCTAGAATGTTTGGCATGTCATTAAATCCTTTCAACTCAGTGTTTGCAGCCAAAAGGGGTGTGTTTTTAGGTCATATCCTGTCTGAAGAGGGTATAAGTATAAATCCCAAAAAGATTGCAACTGCTCAAAAGGCTAGGACTCCAAGTAATGTGTAGGAAATTATGCGGTTTCTAGGGCAAGTTAAGTAGCATAACAATTAAGGTATCTGTCACATATTTTCTCTCCTCTTACAACTCTCACAAAGAAAGGGATGTAGTTTGTGTGGAGGGAAGATCATGAGAGAGCCTTCAGTGTTTTGAAAAAGATGTTTGTTGTGGCTCCAATCTTGCAATCTCCAGCATGGGAATTGCCTTTCCATGTTTTTGTTGATGTATTTGATCTAGAGGCGGGAGCTGTTCTTATGCAGAACAAAGTGCTTGGCTGGTACAGAGACCAATTTATTATGCAAGTAAAAGATTGAGTGCTGCTAAAAAGAATTATTCTTTTATTGAAAGAGAAGCACTTGGAATGGTCTTCTCGGTGTAGAAATTCAGACATTATTTATTGGGAAATCAAGTTGTTTTCCATGTGGATCATCAGGCACTATTGTTTTTTATTAATAAGCCTCAATTGACAAGTAGATTGGCAAGATGGATGTTACTACTGTAAGATTTTGATTTAAGGTTATTCACAGTCCCGAGAAAGAGCATGCCATTGCTGATTACCTAAGTAGATTGCAAACTGATGAGTCTAAAGTAGGAATTCATGATTAGTTGCCTGATGCTAAACTTTTTGAGGTTCAAGTGCTTGACCCTAATTCATATTATGACTAGATGCTGCATTTCTTGAAGTAGGAGTTATGCCTACACATCAGAGAAGAAGGTTAGCATTGAAGAGTAGATCATTTTAGGTTATTTTGAACACATTGTATAGAAGGGGAGTTGATAATGTGCTGCGAAGGTGTGTTCCTGAATTCAAGAAACCAGCAATTTTTCGTGAAGCCCATTCTGGACTATCAGGAGATCATTTCTCAGGAGAGATAACATGTAGAAAAATATTGTAGGTAGGTTTATGGTGGCCTACTATGTTGAGAGATTCTCATCAATATGCTAAAGACTGTTTGCAATGTCTCAAGGAGGTCAACAAACCCCTTAACAGGGATATGATGCAAGATCATCCTGTACTACCACTTGAGCCATTCCAAAAATGGGGGATTGATTTTGTTGGACCCATCAAGCCAGTAGCCAAAAGGATAGGTAATAGATACATTTTGGTTTGGACAGACTATGCTACTAAAGTGGGTGGAAGCTCAAGCATTAAAGGATAATAAAGCAGCTAGTGTGGCTAAGTTTTTGTATTCTAACATTATGACCAGATTTGGTTGTCCTATTGAGCTTATTAGTGATTTAGGAAAGCATTTTTTGAATCAAGTTATTAAAGAACTGGCTATTAGGCATATGATTTTGCACAAGAAGTCCACTTCATATCATCCTCAAGTTAATGGTCAAGCTGAAAGTTCCAACAATATTTTACTTCGCATCTTGAAGAAAATTGTTGAAGATAGCAAGGAGGATTGGGATGTCAAACTTGATTCAGCTTCATGGGCATTTAGGAATACATATAAGGCTACAACATGGCTTACATCTCAGACTTGTGTATGGGTTGGAGGCTGTGGTGCCCATGGAATATGTGATACCAAGCCTAAGAATAGTAGTCACACATAAATTGGATCCTCAGGAATCAGTGTACCACAAATTAGGACAACTCTGAAGTTAGAGGAGGATAGGGTTCTTGTTGCCTACATTTCAGGAATTACCCAGCAAGGGAGGCAAGCTTGGGTGAATAGACATATCAGAAAGGAAGAATTTTAGGAAGATGATTAGGTTGTGGTGTATAATTCTCAACTCGGTAAGCTTCTGGGAAAACTAAAACTCTGTTATGCATGCCCATTTGTGATCTTTAAGGATGTTGGGTAGGGCACATTTTTGCTTAAAGATTTGTAGGGCAAGGTATTGCAGTTTGTATAGTCAATGGAGTTAGACTCAAAAGATTAGTGCAACCTTATTATGCAGAGGTTAATTTGATTTTTCCATGGTTTGTTAACTTAAGTGTGACATGAAGTGATTATATGGAGTGGTCTAAGTTGTGTCATATTGATATGACAACTGGCATGACAAGGTTCAAACTCATAGAGGACTTGGACTTTAGCTTTGAGATGGAGAAGAAGCGTTCTTTTTTTGTTGCTTCTTCTTTCTTTCCAACTTCGTATGTGTGTCGACCTACATTGGCTGCTATGATACGTACTCAGCGTACATCTACCAAAGTGTTTTCTACATTCAAAAGAGCTTGTGTGGAGGATGATGACGACACTGAGTATGATCTGCATGAGGAGGAGCACTCGGAGCAGCTAGAAGAGGCATCAACACTGAGGTCTTCACCTAAGTACTTGGTTCAAGTGCTGCATCTACACCTTTTGTAGATTCCACTTTGGCATGGATATTGAGCATGCACCTACCAAGGCATGGCTGGAAAGAATTGGTTTGTATCAATTTGCATGTCTTCCTTGGCAATCATGGGCCGCCAATATACATGTGTCGGTATAGCGAGATACCTTGAGACAATCTCTGGATAAAATTGCAGGCTGACTTGAGCTTACTATAGGAGTGGTAAGCCACATTTTTGCATTACCAATGAATGTAAATGCAACTTTGTGGAGATGCTCTGATGTGACCAAATGCATGAAGCATTCGGCGGGTCCACATAAGGTTTATGTTATGAAGCGTATTGATGCTGATCGTAGAATGCATATTCGGTGGTTTATGGAGAATTTCATGCTATTCATTAAGATGGATTCCATAGCTTGAGAAACTTTTGGATTGATTTACTATGCTGAGAATGTGGGTATGCCGAATTGGGTTGGGGTTTTGTATGACAGGCTACTGACAGATATCAAAGTGCTTAAGACTAAAAAGGTTTTTCATAAATCATGTATGGGTTGTTTCTTGGCATCCCTATATGAGTATGCTTTTAGGAAATGTCCTGACTATGGAGGCTTTATTGACTTGGACACCTGATTCTATGTCTCGAGATGCAGGGCATATTGATGAGGTGACAAAGGATACCAGTAATCGAAAAGATAGTGATAATGATTTTGATCTTTTTGGTGGTGATGAAGAGAGATTAACTATTTACAAATATCTATTTCAAGTAGGTTATCAGGAGTCATATGCAAGATAGGTTGCTATGAATTTTGTCAAAGATTATGGGAAGCCAATGTATGATGAGAAGATGGAGCATTTGGATGCAAAGGTTAAGGTGGATGGGTTAAACTCTGCATGTAATATGGGAAAAAAGAAGCCAAAGATTGGTAAGATAGGGCTTAAGGGTGAGTCCAAGGGGGATGAGCAGCCACAATAGGTTTCAGTTGATGTTCCTCCTGCTATTAAGAAGGCTTTGCACAAAGACTTTGAAGCTGATTCTCCTTTGGTTTCAGGAAAGTTGGATACTGATATTTCTTGCATTGCTAGTATGACTGATGCCATGAGTATGATGCAAAAAATTATGGTTTATTTGAGACATCATCAAAGAGATCATTCATGTATTGCAACACAGGTTCTGAGTTTGCAAGATTAGTTGACTACTGAGAGGATGAGGGCTGAGGATTTGGCTCAGCAGTTGAGGTAGAAAGTAGCAAATTATGATGCTTTGTTTGCTAAGCATCATGGGCAGGTTTCAGCATTACAGCAACAGATAGAGCATAACAAAATTTTGGTGAATGTCTTTGAAAGATGGACTAAAGAATTGAAGTCTCAATGTTCAGATAATATTCACTATGTACATAAATCAACCATGCAAAAGTACTTGTAGGATTTTCCTCTTTCACAAGACTCATAAATATACAAAGAGCATCTTGAGGTATATCCGTGCTCAAAGTAGATTTTGTATCTCTTTTGCTTCTTCTTAGATGTACCCATGATAAAACATGCCCACAATTTGCAAATGATCTACTTTTCTTTTAGCCAACCTTCTAGCTTTTGCAATGATGAAGTAGTAGGTTTTTAGCCTACGATATTCAAGGGCTACCTAGAAAACTATTTTGCAAGTATTGCAACTCCTATATTGATTATATTTCTCTATCTTATCAGGCCATCTCTAATAGATATTTGATAATTCAGGTTACACCTATCATTTCTACAATCCTAGTACTATTGCACTTCAAGTTATACATAAAACTATTTCATTTCTCAGGTTATTCTTGTCATCTTTGCAAATCCTTGACACTTTTGCATTTTAGCTTATTCCCTTAGGGTTGATTTCGGTAAAGAAAAATAATTTCTTCTCCTTATGCTTTATCTTATCTTCTTCTACATCTTCTTACTCATCAACTTAGCCTAAAAAGTATTTCTTGCCATTCCATTCCATATTATTGTATTTTCTTGAACTGTATTCTAATCTCCTTCTTTGTTGGTAGCACATTTCTTGCGAGTCTTCTTTATATATTTTTTCCACCATCTCCTGAACATCCAAATTATATGAATCTACTTGAATTGTACGAATTAGGGTCGAGCAGCCAGTTGATAGTCATGGAAGTGAAGAGTTGTATAAGAAGATATCTATCCTTGAGGGCAAATGTCATGATTTGGAGATTAGATTGCAAGCGGCTTTGGAAACCAGAAGAAGCAGTGAGGATTATATTGCTACTTTGTTGCAAGAGAAGCATTTTCATGCCAGTGATAGTAGTGATGTTGTGTAGGAGGTAGTGCATGAGGCACATCATGAGTTTCAAGAGATAGGAGGAGTTGTACCTGGACATGACGGTCGATCTTTTGGAGTGAAGATGTCATCTTGTAGAGACATCATTGTCTATGTTCCTATTTCTTTCTCGCTGCTCATAGTTTCATGCTGTTATTTCTTTTTTGGATCTTTGTACTTTATCTTTTTTATTGGCTTTATAGCTGCTTACGCAACTGCACCAGAGAGCTTTGAGTATCCTAGAGGGGCTCTACTCATTACTGCTCAATGTGGCTTGTCAAGAGGTGCAAGGCCTCTAGTAGGGTATAAGTATGTTCTTTAGGTCATCTAGTGTCTTACTTTATGCTTGTGGGTTTGGGTCATGCTTGTGACATTGGGTTGTGCCAGGTGTTAGGGGCACAAATCACTAGGACTTGAATTCCATAAGTGACCTTAGTTTATTATTTTCATATATGGATATAGTGGTTTGAGATTAGCCTATGTAATTGTGTCTTTAAATGTCATGGGACAAAATACCTATATGCCAGCTGATTCTGTTATGCAGGTGTGAGTATTCCTGATGTTAGTGTGTGGATTCTAATATACAGGAATGAACAGTGCCATGTTTTTATGGTCATTGCTGTTGGTTGTCTTCAATGTTTGAGTCATGTTCTTTTAAGTGTATGAATCTCTGTTTCTGCATTATGGGATCATAAAAGGTTTTCGGCTATGGATGTTGAGTGTGTATAGAGAATATGTTTATGCTTATGTTCTTTATTCTAGCCCAATGGTGTGTTTATGTATTCTTTGATTTCTTGTTGAGCATGCCTTAAACAATTTCCATGTGGTTTGTATTTTGCCCTCATATCTACTTGCTTTTTATAACAATCCTTCGCTATGTGTCTATGTCTACCACAATAATGACAATCTTTATCCCTTTTAGATTGATCATGTGACTACCAAGAGCCACCTCTACCTCTAGGTGATTTCCCCCTGTCTCAAAAGGCTCCAAATTTGCATTAACCTTGCGCATTAGATATTTGCCATGCATTTTATTGATGTTGTCCATGTGCATTTTGAGTGTCCCCTCAACCTCTAGGTGATTTCCCCCTGTCTCGAAAGGCTCCAAATTTGCATTAATCTTGCGCATTAGATATCTTCCATGCATTTTATTGATGTTGTCCACGTGCATTTTGAGTGTCCCCTCAACCTCGAAAAGATCCACAATCTCTGCCACCTCTAGCACAGTGACTAAGAGTAAAGTACATTATCTCTTCCCTAAGAGGTATTGGAACTAGTGTTCAATCCAAGTTTAATTTCCTCATGCAATAATAGAGCAAGCAACTCTTCCTAGTCAAGAGGTTCTACTCTCACAAATATCAATGTGTCAAATGCCTTATATTTCTTGCCTAATCCATTCAATGTAATTGTAATCAAGTCATTCTCTGACACTTTAGAACCAATAGTAGCAAGCTGGTCTGCTATGTTTTTTATCTCTATCATATAAGCTTGGATGCTCCTACCATTTCTAGACATATTATTGGACTACTACTTCAGTTGTATCTTCCTTGCATGAGTAACATTTCCATAATTCTTCACAAGAATATCCCAAGCATCCTTTGGGGACTGACAACTTATAGTTTGCATAGCCATCATTTCAGAAGTGCATAAAGAGAACCAGTGTAACACTTTGCTTTCTCTTCCAATCACTATCGAATTCCATTCAGGTAATCCACGTTCTACTTTAGCTCCCGTGCATAAATCCCAGTAGCCTCTACTAATCAAGAAATTTTGAATCTTGAACTTCCACAAAGAAATTTTTTTATTATTAAGCTTATCTCCCACAATTTGAGTGATATTGTAAGTGCCTTGAACATTTGCTATATCTGCAATTATAGTATTCAGCGTCGTATACCACTTGTAAGTCCGTGCAAACCACTCAGTTGTTTATTATAGTTTCAGTCCAATAACATGTAACAGTAATTCTCAGTAATAACCAATGTATCTCAACTCACAAACATTTCAAAAACATCCCCAAACATGTAGCAAAACATCTAGATACAATGGCATTCCAAGTAGATAGCATAGAGATGATGTAGGTATTTTACAACCACTTATGACAAACAACAGTCTGTGTTTAACCATCCATAAATCCTGTGCACAATTTGAAGTATTTCTAGCTCAAAAGAGCTTTGAACCATCTCCAGCGTATACCATAACCTCTAGGGTTCAATACATGTACATACAAGTTTTAACAATAGTTCAAATAGGCAATAACAATGCCAAACAATAGGTTGTAGACAGCCCACAGACCACTACATAACTAGCAATGAAATCAGTCCCCATAGTATTTACAGCCCACAATAGTAGCCCACATAGACATGTCCATATGCATACTTGACATCTATAGAGTCAATACATCCAATTGGAGTACTCAAACAGTAGCAAACTGCTTTATGGGAACCCTGTCAAGATGTCTGCTAGTTGTATATTGTATTACAACAATAAAAACACAACATACTAAGGTCAATGCAGCCCTAAAACAACTCAAAATTATCCCAGAGCACTACTAGAGCATTTGGGTATCAAGATAAATCCAAATAGGCATCAACAGATGCATAAAAACCATGCCAACATGAAGATAAATCCTCTTGTTGTCAATGATAGATAGTAGCTTGTTATAATCAATACATATGCTTCAATAACTAGCAGTACATCAGCTCTCAAAATAGAGCAATCATTGGTTAAACCATTTTAGATATCATCCCAGAGCAATCAAGCATCAATATTCCATTGTAGAGGCTTTATTAAAGCATAGACACATCAAATGCTTGTTGAATACAAAGTTTCCAACATTCTATCTTATGTACATAGCCAATAGCTAAACTTTGGAAGCTCAACCTGATGCCAAGATGAAAGCCATCAATTCCCAAAGAGTGGCCAATGTCTTTGCCAAGGTTGTCAATGTGTATAAATGTCAAGAATCCTAAAAACACTTGTTGTTCTTGTAGTAAATAGCCAGCTTGCACAAGTCTATGCTAAATATCTTAGAATCCGTGAAGAATTTGAAATAACTTTCTTTTGCAAAGTTGTAGACCACATTGAAACAATTAGGAAATGTGGGTCATTTCTTCAAAATCCATTTTTTCTATAAGATATGGCTTTTGCAAAAAACACGATGTTATAGGGAACACACTGATTTGATGTCATGGCTATTCTGCTCCAAATGCTGGCTGTAATGCCCACAATCTAGGCTCCAATACAAGCCAATGAACCCCCTTTTCAAGCCTCAATAGGCTCTATCAGGTGTAAACTCTAGAAACATTGATGCATACCACATCAAGTGCAAGCTATGGCTATCAATGAACCTCTATAGGGCTCCTTCTCAAATTGCAGGTCACAATCACCTTCTAGCTTCCAGATCCTTCAAGTCTGAGCTCTTGTGTACCACAAAGCCAAGCTAACCTAGCTCTAATACCATGTCAAAGTTTTAGAGGGAGAGAGAAAGACACATACATTGGAAACCCACACGAAGAGTAGAGTACTCTCATGTTCTTCCCTTCATTATTCATAACTCATAGACTAAAGTCTAGTCACACACTTAGCAGTCTAGTCTACTTAACTGACTATGTCACTAACTACGGTTGAGTCTTCGACTCATTTATTGGACACACATGATAGGTGGCGATAGCTTAGGGACGATAAGCTCACTACACTCGTAGGTGTGAGACTGCACATGGCTATACGAGAGGTAGCCATTGCACTTGGCTTGAAATGTTTGAACAATAAGCGGTTTGTGGGTCTTGGCAGTTAAGCGAGAGCTCCCATAGTTTTTTCGACCTAAACAAAACATTTGAGTAGATCTTAAGCCAAGACAACATATTAACAATCCAAAAACTTTAGAGACGTTATATCTTTGCAATTTCTTAACTTATGAGATAGTTATTCTTTGACAAATTATTTGCAAGGCCATAAGAAATTTGTGCATAGATTGTGTATGATAAAGTGTTGAATAAATTGTGAAAAAGCTTGTGATGAAACAAAAAGGCTGGTGATGTATTACTTAAGTGTGAGCTAAGGGGAGTGGCATGTATCACTTTATATATTTTCACTCTAAAGATGAATAAGTTATTGGGAATTATATGTTCTTTTGCAAATCATCCAAAAGACATTGTTTAGATTGTTGAATTTTTCCTTTTAAGAAAGGTTGATTTTTACAAACATTTAAAGTGAAAATTGGATTGATGTTATGGAAAATGAATGTTTTCCTAGCTCTTGTTGATAAGTTGATTGCTTGATTGTGCTTGCACAGAAGTTCTTATGCCCTCAAGGGTAGATTTATAATCACGTACTAAACCTCCCCCAAGATTAGTGGTGGGAGAACTTCACCAAGGGGTCAACTGTGCTGGAGGTTTGGACCAACCCCAAATGTGAGAGGTCTTTCTCTAGGGAGGATGTTAAGCTCAAAGGTGACAAGGGTGCCAAGGGGACTCTAGCCGTAAATCCCTTAGGTCTCGGCCCAAACCCTATAAGCCTAGGATGGACTTCTTGGAAGGCCCTAATACTAGCCGGAGGTGACAAGGGTGCCAAGGGGACTCTAGCCGTAAATCCCTTAGGTCTCGGCCCAAACCCTATAAGCCTAGGATGGACTTCTTGGAAGGCCCTAATACTAGCCGAAGGTGACAAGGGTGCCAAGGGGACTCTAGCCGTAAATCCCTTAGGTCTTGGCCCAAACCCTATAAGCCTAGGATGGACTTCTTGGAAGGCCCTAATACTAGATAAGGACTAATTAGTGGATTGTGTGCTTGGGATTAGATGTAAGTCCCAAATTAAGGGACAAAATGGTGGCTTGGCATTGTACCTTGGAGAAGGTGTGAAATAAAAATACATTATTTTGCAAGTCCTTTCAAAGATCTATTTGATATTGTCTTTGTATCAATGGTAATAAATCATGTGAAGGAACTAGTGTTTAATGGCTAATTAAAGAAGCTAGCTTTACATATCAAACATAAATGTGTAAAAATAATTAGATAACTAAAACACACCTCAAGAAAAGCGAAAGGGTGAGATCCTTGATGAGTCTGTCCTATAAATGGGTGGTCTCAGTATGCCGAGAGTTTTCTTTAAAGGTGATGGAATTAGGAAAGAGGTAAATACATGATTGTTCAATGTAGATCTAGAACGAAGTTAAGACTACTTGCAAATGCAATGGCTTAAGCATTGATGCTAGTTAAGCTAAGGTGATCTTAGCATTGAATAAGAAACCCAAATTCAGGTCGAGATCCTTATGGGTAATGTTGGAACCTTCCATTTTGAGTGGATTCAAGAGAGCCTAGGTGATAAACTCTATGTTATTCTAAGGAAAACTAGACAATATCTCTTAGGATATGGGCCTGTAAATCATGTCATTGAGGGGGCCTCAGTCACACACATTACACGTGGTATCAGATCAAAAATGAGGGGGCCTCAGTCACACACATTACACGTGGTATCAGATCAAAAATGTCAAATGGAGGAATCATATATTAATGTTATTATGGTGGGTTCACTTTGGAACTTGAATATTTAAGAGGCTAAGACTAGTGATGCATGATGAGAGTAGCACAGTAGAAGCATAATGGATCCTAACCCATAAGTCCAAGGATCCAACTTACTCCCTTAGTTTCTTTCGAGACGAGGACATCTTGATTCCTCCAAGGGAAAGAAGTTGATGTTATCATGGTGGTTTCTCTTTGGAACTTAAATACTTAAGAGATTAAGATAAGTCCTACAGGATGAGAATAGCATAGTAGAAGCATAATGGGTTCTACCCCATAAGTCCTATGATCCAACTTACTCTTGAGGTTTATTTCAAGATAAGGGTGTCTCGATTCCTCCAAGAGGAAGAGGATGTAACATTCCTTTGCCC
Organism: Lygodium microphyllum; assembly: GCF_053477565.2. Taxonomy (NCBI): domain Eukaryota; kingdom Viridiplantae; phylum Streptophyta; class Polypodiopsida; order Schizaeales; family Lygodiaceae; genus Lygodium; species Lygodium microphyllum. The sequence goes on along the minus strand of NC_141147.1, from coordinate 15,297,287 downwards.
CCCTCTCTGCATGAATTCGTGCTTAGGAGAGGGGAAGATTTAAAGATTTAAAACTTTAATACTATGGCTTAATGAAAGAGAGTGAAAAATGAGAGATGAAGATGTGTCTGATAGCAGTTAGCATCGCCACCTTCACCTCCTAGGCATCAATACCTCAAATGATCTGCTCACTCTTTGTCCTCTCTTGTTGTGCAATATCTTCAAGGTCGCCATGTCACCACATAGATGGGCATTCATAAAACTTCCTTGAAGGCATCTGAGAGAGAGAGAGAGAGAGAGAGAGAGACATCAAGTTGTCAATGATATGACTGAGAAGGATGTGCAATTAACAGTTCTCTCATGGCCATTAGCCTTAGGCTAAGGCTATAAAAGCCTTGGCCATATGGCCTTTATGTTAATCTTTTTTTTTTTGGTTGTCTAATATGTTGAGAGATAGAGAGAGAGAGAGAGAGAGGACAAGTAAGAGTAATAGGAGGAACAATTATTTGGCCAGGTAGTACTGTTGCTATAGTCAAGAGAGAGAGAGAGAGAGAGAGAGAGAGAGAGAGAGGAGAGAGAGAAGAGAAATGAAGTAGTGAAAGAAGAAGAGGGGATAGTGGAGAGAGTAGAAGAAGAGAGATGAAGAAGACATAGGAGTAGAAGAAGAGAGGTATAGAGTAGAGAGAGACAGACAGACAGACAGAGACAAAGATAGAGACAGAGAAAGAGAGAGAGAGGAGAAGGGAAGAGAAGAGTACAAGAAAAGAGGAGAAGAAGAAGAGAAGAGGAAGAGGAGTAGAAAGGAAGAAGAGAGTGAAAGAAGAAGATAGGGGAGGAGAAGAGAAGAAGGAGAGAGGAAAAAGAAGATAGAAGAAGAGGAGAAGAGGAGATGGGTAGAGAGAGAGAAGAAATCAACAGAAGGAGAGAAAAAAAGGATTCATCTTGTCACAAAGCTCACTAGTCCCACCATTCAGAGTGCAAATTCTTTTTGATTGGATGGGCAACATGGAGCGTATGAATTGCAAAGGACCCCTAGGTGGTTTCCACTCTTAATCATTACTTCCTTTTATGAAGTTATATGGTTTGGTTCTTTTTTATTCTATAAACATAAGGTATGGAACTTAGTTCAGACTCCTAAGAGATGAAAACGCTTGCATAATAGTAATAGGGAAGGGTTGATCCTTGATGGTTTTCTTGGGTTTGGGAATATGATGGAAAAAAGGGTTACTTTTGTAGTCAGGATGAACTTGCTCAAGAAAAATTAGTCTAAAACCACCACTTGTATAAGTGTGTTTGCAAGGTAATGCCTTAGAGACCCTAGTTATTAAGCATATGGAAATGTTGCACTCCCGAGAAGAGAAGTGTGTAAGGAGAGATACCTTGTGAGGCCATAAGAAAGTTATACCTAGATTGTGCATGATAAAGCATTAAATAAACTACAAAAAAGCTTGTGATGTAACAAAAAGGCTAGTAATGTATTGTTTTAAGTGTGACCTAAGAGGAGTGGCATGTATCACTTTATATATTTGCACTCTAGGGATGAATAAGTTATAGGGAATTATATCTTATTTTACAAAAAACATCCAAAAGAAGTTGCTTGGGTTGTTGAATTTGTCCCTTTAAGAAATGCTGGTTTTTATGAATATTTAAAGTGATTGTTGAATTGATGTTATGGTAAATAAATGTATTCCTAGTTGATGTTGATAAGCTGATTACTTGATTGTGTTTGTTTGCACAAAAGTTCTTATTTCCTCATGGGAAAATTTATAATCATGCACAACCTCCCCCAAGGTTAGTGGTGGAAACCCTTCACCAAGGGGTTGTTTGACCGCACTAAAGGTTAGGACCTACCCCATATGCAAGAGGTCTCTCTTCAAGGAGGACGTTAGGCTAGGAGGCAACAAGGGTGCTGCTTGGGGGCTCTAGCTGTAAATCCCTTGGGTATGTTGAGGACTGTCCCAAACCCTAATAAGAGCCCAATAGGGACTTCTTGGAAGGACCTAATGCTAGATGGGGATGGATTGGTGGATTTTGTGCCTGAGATTGGACACAAGTCCTAGATTAAGGGATGGAATGCCAAGTTGGTATTGTACCTTGGAGAAGGTGCAAAATAAAAATATTTTTTTTGCAAGTACTTTCAAAGGACTATTTAATATTATCTTTGTATCTGTGGTAATAAATTACGTGAAAAAATGAGTGTCTAATGGTTAATTAAAGAAGCTATCTTTGCATGCCAAACATAAATGTGTTAGGATAATTAGATCACTAAAACATACCCCTAAGGAAAACGAGAGGGTGAGATCCTTGATGAGTCTGTTCTATGGATGGGTGGTCTCAATAAGTCAATAATCTTACTTTAAGGTGATGGAATTAGGAAAGGGCCAAATATGTGATTGTCTAGTGTAAACCCTAATCATTGCTGAATGGAGTTGAGACTATACCCTATGGGTAGAGAGGTTGATGCACATTGCTCCCCCTCATTTGTCACTCACTATATGAACCAAGTGATCTACTTTGATTTGAGTTTATTTGCAAATGCAATGGCTCAAGAACCGATTATAGTTAAGCTATTAAGTGACATTATCATCGAATTAGAAACTCAGATTTAGGTCATGGGTTATGACTAGAACCTTCCATTGTGAGTGGACTCAAGAGAGCCTAGGCATGTGACAAAATCCGTGTTATTCTAAGGATTATCAAGCAGCATCTCTTAAGATAATCTCTAGATGAACCATAAATCATATTGCTAATAAGGGGGCCTCAATCAAGCACATTACACATGGTATTAGAGCAAAAATATCAAATGAGAGAACCATACATTGATGTTATCATGGTGGGTTCACTTTAAAACTTGAATACTTAAGAGGCTAAGACCAGTGCCTAATGATGAGAGTAGCATAGCAGAAATGTAATGGGTCCTAACCCACAAGTCCCACCATCCCACTTACTCCCTAGGTTTCTTTCGAGATGACGACATATTGATTCCTCCAAGAGGAAGAGGATGTAACATTCCTTGTCATGAATTGGCGCTTAGGAGAGGGGGATATTTAAAGGCTTAGAACTTTAATACTATGGATTAATAAAAAAGAGTGTAAAATGAGAGATGGCGATGTGTTCAATAGGTAACACCACCACCTTCACCTCATGGGCATCAATACCTCGAATGATCTACTCACTCTTTGTCCTCTCTTGCTATGTGATATCTCCAAGGTCACCATGTCATCACATAGATGAGCATCCATAAAACTGCCTTAAAGAAATGTGAGAGAGAGAGACAGCTTGAATTATCGACAACATGATTGAGAAGGATGCGCAAATAATAGTTCTCTAGAGGTTATTAGCCTTAGGCTAAGGCTATAAAAGCCTTGGTTGTATGACCTTATGTTAATATTTTTCTTTGGTTGTCAAATACACACACACACACAAGGGAGGTAGAGAGAGTAATAGGAGGGAATGATTATTTGGTCCGGTGCTATTGGTGTAGTAGGGAGAGAGGGAGAGGGAGAGGGAGAGGGAGAGGGAGGAGGAAGGTGGAGTAGTGAAAGAAGAAGGGGGGATAGTGGAGAGAGTAGAAGGGGACAAAGGAAGAAGAGATAGGAGGAGTAGAAGTAGAGAGAGAGAGAGAGAGAGAGAGAGAGAGAGAGAGAGAGAGAGAGAGAGAGAGAGAGAGAGAGAGAGAGAGAGAGAGAGAGAGAGAGAGAGAGAGAGAGAGAGAGAGAGAGAGAGAGAGAGAAGGAAGAAAAGTAGAAGGAGGAGAATGGAAGAGGAGAGTAGAAGAAAAGAAGAGAAGAGGAAGATGAGGAGAAGAGAAGAAGAGGGAAGAGAAGAAGAAAGTGAAAGAACAAGATAGGGGAGGAGAAGAGGACGAAGAAGATAGAAGAAGATAAGAAGAGAGAGTAAAGAAGAGGAGGAGATGGGTAGAGAGAGAAGAAAGGTAGAGAGGAAGAGAAGAAAGAGAGATAGAAAGACAAGACATGGGAAAGGATAGGTAAGAGAAGAGAAGGAATCAACAAAAGGAGAGAAGAAAAGGATTCGTCTTGTCACAAAGGTCACTAGTCCCAACATTCAGAGTATAAATTCTTTTCCTTGGCCCATTGGTCCCCAAGGAAACATATCAATCCTTGTTAGTTCAGGAGAGCCCATGCAAAGGACGAGAGCTTGAAGATCCAAGGTCCATGAGAAGGCTAACAAGATTAAAAAGAAAGACTAAACTAGATGATAGCTCTGCAACAAACATTTTAGTTCTTGTATTCAATTGGGCAAGCAACATTGAACCTACGAATTGGAAAGAAGCCCCATGTGCTTTGTTAATTCCCTTCCACTCTTTATTCTTACTTCTTTTTATTAAGTCATAAATGCATTTGGTTCTATTTGACTCTATTAAGATAAGTTATACCTTAGTTCAAAGTCCTAAAATGAATACACTTGCATAATAGTGATGGGGGAGGATCGATCCTTGATTATTGGAGATTTCTTGGGTTTAGGAATACAAAAGAAAGAAGGGTTACTTTTATAGTTAGTATTAACTTACTCAAGATCCAAATTAGTGTAAATTCACCATCTATTAGTATACTTGCAAGAGTAAGGCCTTAGAGAACCTAGTTATTAAACATGGCATGGAAATGTTGCACTCCTAGGAAGAGAAGTGTGTAAGGAGAGATACCTTGTGAGGCCATAAGAAAGTTACACACAGGTTGTACATGATAAAGCATTGGATAAATTGCAAAAAATCTTGTGATGTAATAGAAAGGCTAGTGATGTATTATTTTAAGTGTGGCCTAAGGGGAGTGACATGTATCACTTTATATATTTGCACTATAAGGATGAATAAGTTATTCAGAATTGTATCTTCTTTTGTAAAGCATCCAAAAGAAGTTGTTTGGGTTGTTGAATTTTTCCTTTTAAGAAAGGCTAATTTTTACAAATGTTTAAAGTGATTATTGGATTGATGTTTTGGAAAAGAAATGTTTTCCAAGCTAATTGCTTGATTGTGTTTGCACAAAAGTTCTTGTGCCCTCATGGGCAAATTTATAGTCACACACTAAACCTCCCTCAAGGTTGGTGGTGGGAAACCTTCACCAAGGGATTGTTTGACTGCGTGGGAGGTTAGGACCCCCAACCCCAAATTCAAGATGTCTCTCTGTAGGGAGGATGCTATAGCTAGGAGGTGACAAGGGTGCTAGGGGGCATAAATTCCGTAGATCTATCAAGGACTAACCTAAACCCGACAAGCCCAAGATTGATTTCTTGGAAGGCCCTAATACTAGATAAGGACAAATATGTGGATCATATGCTTGAGATTCGATACAAGTCCCTAATTAAGGGATGGAATACCAGGTTGGCATTGTACCTTGGAAAAGATGCGAAATAAAAGATGTTATTTTGCAAGTCCTTTTTCAAAGGACTGTTTGATATTGTCTTTGTGTCTATGGTAATAAATTACATGAATGAACTATTATTTAATAGTTAATTAAAGAAGCTATCTTTGCATGTCAAACGTAATTGTGTTAGGATAATTAGATAACTAAAACACACCCCCGAGAAAAGAAAAAGGGCAAGATCCCCAATGAGTCCACGTCCTACAAATAGGTGGTCTCGTTAAGCCAAGAGTATTTCTTTAAGGTGATGGAATTGGAAAAGAGTCATAATGTGTGACTATCCAGTGTAGACCTTGCAAATAGAGTCGATACTATACCCTATGGGTAGAGGGGGCGACCCATATTGCTCCCTCTCGTTTCTCACTCACTAGGAACCAAGTGCGGTGTTGATCTACTTTGGTTTGAATTTACTTGCCAATGTAGTGGCTCAACAATTGATGCTAGTTAAGCTGTTAGATAACCTTAGCGTCTGTAACATGTCCCCTTGTCCACTTGTAGGACACGTCTTAGCAGCCCATCGGGAAGAGAGTCTAGAAAGTGCCGCCCGGCACTCACAAGGAATGTCACGGGGTTTGCTATCTAGGTCTCCCTGAGTCTGCCACGAAGCAGAAGCACCTGGCCGTTCCCACTTAGGACCAACCTGAATCAGGGTTTTCCTGATATTAAAGTTCCTAGGAGGTAGCTAGCGTCGAGCCCCAGACGAGAACCACTTTGCACAGAAACATCAGGGTTGAAGCGGATTTATACTGCATTTGGTTCAAGGAGAATGGGAAACGAGAGGGATGCGAAGCTCAACCTCTCTGCCCGTAAGGCATAATCCCATTCTGTTCCCCTAAAACAACATAAATCGAGACTCTAGCTCTATAGATTCTAGATCATTGTTACATCGCTATCAAATCCTTTGAGAAAAGTTCCCGGCCAACCGGGACCACTCTTCTGTAGGACAGACCCAGAGTCACATCCACTGCACTTTCCTCAAGTTGCTTAGTTATCTAATTACCTACCACATTTAGTTTGACAAGCAAAAATAGCTTCCTCGAGTTTCTTAGTTATCAAAAACAGCTTCCTTAATTAACCAATTAATCACTGGTTCCTTCACGTAACTTAAGCACTGACACAGAAAAACAATGTCAAGCAAGTTCCTTTTTCAACATTTGATCTTTATTTATCAGTCTTTGGAATACGTCAAATAAACCTGCGCGAAGGCTATCCCAGCAATCCTCAGGGATCGCTATTCCACCAAGTTCCACCCATTGACTAGTATGCGGGCCTCGAGATCCCATCTCGAGTCACGTCGGCCTCTTGTGCAAGATCCGAAGAGGCAAGGAATTTACGGCCAGAGCCTCCCCTGGCACCCAAGCGTCCTCCTGATCCAAGTAGCACCCACGGAGAGACCTCTTACAGCGGGTTCAGTCCACGTACCCAATGCGGCTAACAACCCCCTTGGATAGGGTCAGGCAAATAGTCGAAGGTAATTGGTACTGCCTCTCCCTCCAGGATTTTAACCTGAAGCATTAGTTGTTTTTCCTGAATTAGTTTCTTGAGCAAAGAAGTACAAACAGTGCACCTAAGTGTACAACCACGAACAATCTAGTGGTCGTTTGTACGGCCAACTACTAAGGTGTGATTCATTCTCCCAAAATGCTTCCAGCATTTGATCCTAGATCAATTGTGACTTGGCAAGATCCCAAGGGTCTCGTAAGCTAAGTTGCTTGATTACCCTTTTTCCTTGGGTTAGGGTTTATACCCAATTAACCCAAACTGTCACTACCTTAGGTTTCCTTATATTATAGTCAATAAATCCTGGGCAACTTTGTCGCCCTAACTTGGTTGGTCAATTGCTTTCTTGGCAATTCATTACTACCTTGGCTTCACAAATCAGTCTTCAAGGAAGAGTGTTGAAACAAGACGACTACTCAATTTCTAGAAAATTAGACTTGTAATTAGAACTTGTTAAACTTGGTCTAAGGTGTAGCAGTGTTATTTTGTGATTTAGACATAAGAGCATATGACGTTAAAGCTTGTTGCATGAGATAGGTGTCAGCACCTAACTTGTGGGGATATTTTTCTCATCACACGGTATTCCTTGATCAAAAATACATTTGGTCAAGATGTAGGGCTTGGGAGTCCTATTGACCCAATCCAAAACCCTAACCCTACTAGACTTGTTAAACGCTTTGGTTCTAGGGTCCCTAAATTCCTTGCGGAGGTCTAGTATTTGGTCAACTGATCCTTAGGGTGAGAACCCTAGATCATTCTTGTACATGCGATTAGGTAATCCTAACATTTCGAGAATGTGGGTAGGATCTTTAAGATCGAAAGTATTAAATCGGCATCCCAAGTGCGATGCTAGGCATAATTTTAACATAACTTAACCTAACCCAACACATTGAGGTGTTCATCGTATGCTAACTATTCACACCTTTATGAATCTCATATGAGTTACATGATTACATGTGATCTACCTAATTGATCTAATTGTCTTATGATTAAAGGTGATCTTTCCCTTAGAGATGCAAATACTTTCCCTAAAAGATGTAAATAACTGCAAGATGTATGAGATGTATCATTTCATGCAAATATGCAATTTCAAGACCATAGGCCTTTTGCCTTTGTCAATACTCTACTACTCTACAACTTATAACATTAATCAATTTGGATGCATATGTCACCTATTTAATGCCTCAAGAAGGACAACAAAGAGGTCACACCCTTGAATAACCACATTGCAATCTAGCACCATAGATATATTACAAAAATTTTGGACCATGACCATAATAACAATGATTATTTAGGAGTTGTTGGCAAGGAATCTTACAAGTCATGCAATCAGGGCTATAATTTAACCAAGAGAAATTCCACTTTAATGATCATGTTAGGCCATTGCTAGTATCTCATTCCTTGCCCTTGCCCCAAAACCTTGTGCCTCTCCTTCCCACATTGGTTGGCCCTTATAGGTTACTAATTGCCATAAACATTCTTGAAAAGTTCTAGCCCTTCTAGGTTACTAATTCCCCTTAACATTCTTGAAGACCCACTCTTGACATTTAGTGTTGATTTTAGAACTTGCTTGATTTAATGTCACATGAATTGCTCATCCACAAGCAAAACTCAATGTCTTAGTCTACCATTATCTTAATGCATATTATTGTTTATCCTAGTACATGGGGTTTTTTTCATTTTATCTTTGAATACGAATTGTGGGTGAAGGTCTTTCTATTGATCAAAACCTTTTTACTCCAGCATGTTTGATCTTGGTGACATTATTATTGATGGACTTGTTCATAAACGTCTCTGAGTTATTCACGATCTTCTCCTCTAGAAATGCTTCTTCCTAATCATGAGATGATAATCAATTAAGGGGGTTTTTAAACCCCCAAACATATACAAAGAATATGCTATCGAATATGCCACGATATCCTTGCATGGCTTGATTCTTATTTGGATGTAGCCTGCCCTTATTGTATACAACTCTCATTCTCATTATTTCCAAATGTTTGCTACAAGTGTTAAAATCTAAGTCATTTAGCAAGGCATATGTGTTAGCTTCCAAATTAGAAATTCCTTGTGCAAAATCAGCTCTCAATCCCTTGCACACAAGGTTGGCTTTAAGCTTTTGCATTTTTGTACTTCCATGGTGGATCACACACACACATAGATCAAGGCCCTTTGGCATGTTCTATCATGCTAACTCTAATGGACTCCCTCTTGCTTGTTTTGCTGACGAGGTGGAGAGTTGCCCTCATGGAAGAGGAGGAACATAGAAAAGAACTAGACATCACCACTCGTGCTTTCTTTAGAAAAGGTTGATCATGTGTAATGTGTTCTCATATATAGTTATTGCATCCAAACTATTCTTGCTATTCTATCAGCTTTTGTATATTGACATGTAGCTCATAATAATGTTATTAGACAAAATATCGAATTTTCTATAGAGGAAGATCTTATTTGTATGCTTGCCAATAAGCTCAAAAATGATATGGTTTAAGTTACCACTTTGTAGTAGAAATTCATTAATTTGAATTTGTAGTATAATTATTCAAATTTTTATTTTTTTGATAATTTAAAAATTAATACATACATCATATTAGCCCCTTCATATATGAAGATTGTGAATATTGTGAAAATCTCCCAAGCGGTGAGCTAAAATGCAATTGAGATGCAGCCTTTGTCATAAAGGAGTTCAAATTGGTGGCATATTGCATACTTTGTTTGCTACAATGATCAAGTATTCACAACTTTCACCAATTTAAAAAACAAACAAAAGGGCAATGATGTTGCATGTGATAGTGTGCCTTTGTTCCCTTCAACATGGATAAAGAGTGTGAATTTTATTCTTACCCAATATATTCGCTATTTCATTATCATCAGAATACAATACATTATTGCAAGGGGGAAACACTTGGAAATACATGCAATAAAAATGTTCCATTCTATCAAAGAAAAATCAAGCTTATTCATTAAAAAATAGGAAGTGTCATTTGAGACATCTAACAATTTTTTTAAAAAATATGATTAGTAACAAGATCTAAAAACCCATTTGAGCAATATGATTTGAACATCAAAGTTGGTGAAAGAGAAAAAAACATATCAATAATACAATTTCAAAACATACACATGCAAACCTAATGAGAAATGTCTATCAAGTATACAAGATGTAAATTTATAGCAAAGGTGCATCTATAATAACCTACTAATGTTCAAAATGAGTGTCACCAAGTGAAAAAGTGTATTTATTCCTAATAGGATAGGGATTGAAGAATATTCACACTCATGGCTATAAATCAAGTTCCAATTCACCATTACAAAAGATAAGGTAGAAGCTTAATAGACTTACCAATTATCTTGGTCATGATATATACAAGAAAAATAGCTAACTACATTGGTGCTACACTATTACACTTTGCTTGGCATATACCATCTATACTACAAGTCTCAAAATGCTAGCTATAGTAGATACAAGGGTAAAACAAATAAAACATATCCTCAATTTACCATTTGGAGGGCTTGATGTTATTTTCTATGGCGATTTATGTGAAGCCAATCTAGTCAAAGATAGTTAGGTTTTTAAGATCGCATGTTCAAGAACATGTACTATAGCTATGGATGAGATATCACTTGTACAAGGTCAAGCTATAATAGATACTAGGTTCTCTACACCTAGATTCTCCCAATTCTTCACATCGATGTTTCATGTGGCAAGAGGGTTCGTGGGTGGTTAAGTCACCAAAAAAACCAACAATAAGAAACCCTAAAGCTTTTGCATGAGAGCTAAAGATTACTTTGTATTTAACTTAGACTTCTTATGATGAAGGGATTTCTATTCATTTTTTTATTAAAAAATTATACGAAGTGAAGATTAACTTATATTTTTATCATGAATATAGATTTTGCTAGGATTCAAAAAGAAATCCTCCACAAAACAAACTTATACTAGAATTCCATGCCTAGTTCCTGTCAATGCTTTGCACAGGTGTTACTAACACTAAGCTCATTGTTAGGACACTCCATGTTCTAGGATACACTCCATGTGACAAGAGGGATTCTTACATGCTATGGAATATACCACACGATATCCTTGCATGGCTTGGTGTCTATTTGGATGTAACCCACTATTATTGTATACATCTCTCCTTCTCATCCTTTCTAACTATTTGTGTCAAGAGTTAAAAACTAGGTCATTTAGTAAGGCATATGCATTAGCTTCCAAATTAGAAATTCCTTGTACAAAATCAGTTCTCAATCCCTTGCACATGAGGTTGGTTTTAAGCTTTTGCATTTTTATACTTCCATGGTGGGTGAGTGAGAGAGACAAACAGACAGACCAAGGCCCTTTGGCATGTTCTATCATGCCAACTCTAACTGACTCCCTCTTGCTTGCATTGCTAACAAGGTGTAGAGATGCCCTCATGGAAGAGGACAAACATAGAAAAGAACTAGACATCACCACTTAGGCTTTCTTTATGAAAGGATGATCGTGTGTAATGTGTTCTAATACATAGTTATTGCAGCCATATTATTTTTGCTATTCTATTAGCTTTTGGATATTAACATGTAGCTCATATTAATGTTACTAGAGAGAATATCGAATTTTTTATAGAGGAAGATCTTATTTTTATACTTGCTAATAAGTTTAAAAATGATAAGGTTTAAGTTGCCACTTTGTAGTAGAAAGTCATTAATTTGAATTTGTAGTATAATTATTGAGAATTTTATTTTTCGATAGTATCAAAATTACTACATACATCATAGCCCCTCCATATATGAAGACTATGAATCTTGTTGTTGAAAAGCTCCTAAGTGGTGAGCTAAAATGCAAATGAGATGCGACCTTTTTCATAAAGGAGGTCAAATTAGTGGCATAGTATAGACTTTGCTTTGTCGTAATGATCAGGTATTCACAACGTTCACCAATAAAACAAACAAACAAAAGAGCAATGCTATTGCACGTGATAGTGCGCCCTTGTTCACTTGAACATGGATAAAGATTGTGAATGTTATTCTTGCCCACTATATTTGCTATTTCATTAATCATTAGAATACATTAGTGCAAGGGGAAAACACTTGGAAAGACATACAACAAAAAATTTCCATCCTATCAAAGAAAATCAATATTACTCTTTAAAATTAAGAAATGTCATCCAAGACATCTAACAATTTTCTTTTAAACATGATTAGTAACAATATCTAAAAACCCATTTGAGAAATATGATTTGAACATCAAAGTTGGTGAAAGAGAAAAAACATATGAAGGATACAAATTTCAAAAACATGCACATGCCAACCTAATGAGAAATTTCTATCAAGTGTACATGATTTAAATTTATAGCAATGGTGCATCTATAATAGCCTACTAATGTTCAAAATGAGTGTCACCAAGTGAAAAAGTGTATTTATTCCTAATAGTGTAGGGATTGAAGAATATTCACATTCATGGCTATAAACCAAGTTCCAATCTACCATTACAAAAGATAAGATAGCAACTCAATAGATTTACCAATTATCTTGGTCATGATATATATAAGAAAAATAGCTAACAACATTGGTGCTACACTATTACACTTTGCTCGGCTTACACCATCTATACTACAAGTCTCAAAATGCTAGCTATAATAGATACAAGGGTAAAACAAATAAAACGTATACTCAATTTACCATTGGCATATACCATCTATACTACAAGTCTCAAAATGCTAGCTAAAATAGATACAAGGTAAAACAAATAAAACATATCCTCAATTTACCATTGGAGGGCTTGATGTTATTTTCTATGGCGATTTACCATTGGAGGGCTTGATGTTATTTTCTATGGCAATTTATTTTCTATAATAGATACAATGTAAAAAAATAAAACATATCCTCAATTTACTGTTGGAGGGCTTGATGTTATTTTCTATGGCGATTTATGTGAAGCCAATCTAGTCAAAGATAGTTAGGTCTTTAAGATCACACATTACAAAAACATGTACTATAGCTATGGATGAGATATCACTTGTACAAGGTCTAGCTATAATGGATACTATGCACTCTACACCTAGATTCTCCAAATGCTTCACATTGGTGTTTCATGTGGCAAGAGGGTTCTTGGGTGGTCTGGTCACCAAAAAAACCAACAATGAGATACCCAAAGATTTTGTGTGAGCTGAACATTTCTTTGTATTTAACTTAGACTTCTTGTAATGAAGGGATTTCTATTCATTTATTTATTAAAAAATTATTCGAAGTGAATATTGACTAATGTTTATATCATGAATATAGATGTTGTTGGGGTGTTCAAAAAGAAATCCTCCACAAAATAGACTTATACTAAATTTGCATGCCTAGTTCTGCCAATGCTTTGCACGGGCGTTACTAACACTAAGATCATTGTTAGGGCAATTCATATTCTGGGATGCACTTCATGCGACAAGAGGGATTCTTGCTGCATGCTATGGAATATGCCACATGATATCCTTGCATGGCTTGATATATATTTGGATATAACCCACCATTATTGTATACATCTCTCCTTCTCATCCTTTCCAACTATTTGCGACAAGTGTTTTAAAAAAAGGTCATTTAGAAAGGCATAGATGTTAGCTTCCAAATTAGAAATTCCCTGTACAAAATAAGCTCTCAATCACTTGCACATGAGGTTGGTTTTAAAGTTTTGCATTTTTGTACGTCCATGGTGGATCACTCACACACGCATGCACGTACACGCAGAGGCCAAGGCCCTTTTGTATATTCTATCATGCTAACTCTAACGGATTTCCTCTTTCTTGCCTTCCTGACAAGGTGTAGAGTTGACCCTCATGGAAGAGGACGAACATAGAAAAGAACTAGGCATCACCACTCAAGCTTTCTTTAGGAATAGATGATCATGTGTAATGTGTTCTTATATGTAGTTATTGCATCTAGAGTATTTTTCCTATTCTATCAGCTTTTGGATATTGACATGCAGCTCATAATAATGTTATTAGAGAGAATATCAATTTTTTATAGAGAAAGATCTTATTTGTATGCTTGCCAATAAACTCATAAATGAGGTGTGTCCTAGAACATGAAGTCTCCTAACAATGAGCTTAATGTTAGTAACCCCCATGCAAAGCACTAGCAGGAACTAAGCACAAAAGTCTAGCATAGAGAAGAATTTTTTTAAGAGGAAGATATTCTTTGTATGCTCTCTCTCTCTCTCTCTCTCTCTCTCTCTCTCTCTCTCTCTCTCTCTCTCTCTCTCTCTCTCTCTCTCTCTCTCTCTCTCTCTCTCTCTCTCTCTCTCTCTCTCTCTCTCTCTCTCTCTCTCTCTCTCTCTCTCTCATAGAGATGATGACACGATTGCCACATGTGGTAATAAGCTAGCTCGCATGCTAGCAGCCATGTGCTAGGACTCAAACTCCTCTTTATTGTGACACAACACGAGGGAAGATGATGACAATGTCCTAGATGTTGTGGTGGAGACTCTACCTATTGTATTTCCTATGTTGTTGATCATCGTTTCCCCACAATTGGCCATAGGCTCATAGTATCTCCGCTAGACATGGCAATCCCACATTTATACTTAAGTTCTTCTTGATAAAACTATCAAAATAGCCTTAACTTTTGTATTCAAGTGCTACATGACGTATATAGTTTCACTATTTTAAAAAACTATAGGGAAAAAATATATAATGATGAATCATTAGATAACACTATTGACCATTTACTCTATGTGAAAATATTTAGAATTATCAATGTGTGTGTGTGTGTGTGTGTGTGTGTGTGTGTGTGTGTGTGTGTGTGTGTGTGTGTGTGATTTATCATAATAATCAAATTATTATGTGTACATTGTAATATTATGTTATGTATATGAGGTACTAGTCCATTGTGTAAATGGATACTTTATGTAAGTGTTGATGATGATCTAGCATGGCTATGAGACCATTTAGAGACCAGTATTCCTAGTGCATCACTTAATGGGGTGATCAGAGGACTGTGACGGGGATATTTGGTACAAGCAGTACAAGTTATGAAGAGGGAAAGAAGTGCTTGCCAAGTGTAAGAGTGTACACAAGAACCAAGGAGTTACACATAAATGAAGATGGATTGAGTTCTAAGAAGAGGAAGTGCATTAGCATTGTGTATATGTATTTATGTGTGCATCCAAGGACGCATGGGGATGTTTACTTGTGTGTAATGAGCATTGCATTCATTTGGGGTCATCCTCTCCCCTACAAGTCAAGGTTTAAGGTCTTTTCTTTCATTAAGAAAGACGAGAGAGGGAATTCTCTCACTAAGAAAGACGAGAGACGTGATCCTCTGGAACTGAGGAGAGAAGTGATTTTCTCTTTCTAAGGTCTAAAATGACACAAGCTTTTGTGTGGAATTCAATCTTAAGGTTGAGGCCCAAGGCAATCTAATGAACTCTCCTTATCTATGACTCAAGGTGGTTGCATGGACCATAAGTTAAGAGTATTGTTTAAAAAGCTATTTTTTAAAAAATTCATTTTTAAAATGTCTCGCAATAGAAAAAGATCTCTAAAAACGAGTCGTGCGGGTTATCGAAAACAGCGAGATCTACAACTTTTGTGTTGGATGTTTTTTCATACAAACAACTCACAAAGAGATATCTCGAAATTAGCGCTGCATAGTGGAACAACCACATCTTGCATGAAGATCAACTCAACTCTCTCTCCAAGAAGAGAAGCTCTTGAAAGCCTATAAAAGGGGAGGCTCTCCTTGGGTGTAAGGGGGAGGTGAAGGAAACATCACTTTGCATGTATCCAAGAGGAGAAGAGTAGGTGCAAACAAGTGCTGCGGAAGCTCTGTTGAAATCAAGTTCCAAGAGAAGAAGAGAAGGTGCAAGTGCTGCGGAAGCTTTGCTGAAATCAAGCGCCAAGAGGAGAGCCCTACACATATTGTGTAGGAGAGAAGGAGACTCAAGAAGGATCAAAAGGTGCCAAATTCCAAGTTGTGCAAGTGTTAGCTGGTTGTATATCGTGCAAGGAACCGTGATCTTGTTTCCAAGATCTACAAGTAAGAATTGGCTTATGTGTAACGGAGGAGCTTGCTCCTTGTCAATAATATAACTCCACAAGGGGAGGGACTGGCGCATCTTCCAATCCCTAGTGTGTTTCCAATTTCTCTACCTCTCTCTCTACATCTTTCTTTTCTCTCATCTATTCTCCCTCTGTGCCAACATAATATTTGCCATATATATTTTAAGTATATAAGAAAGTCGAGCGTGTATCTCGAATTTTATAAGACTTTGAAGGATCAACAAAAGTACTAAACTGAATGATAGTATGAGTTAAATTCATCTCAATTGAACTAGAATTGAAGATAAGAAATGAACACAAAACACTATGCTCACACTAAACATGTCAAATTAAAAAAAGTGTCTCAAATAGCACAAAACCTTAACAACACATTAAATTGATCACATTTTCCCTTGCAATTAGCAACAACCCCATCAACCAAGAAACTACACATTTAGACTAAAGAAAATTTCCTTATACCCTTGAATATTTGAATCTTCCAATTGCATTAAAAATATATTTTCATTGACCACATGATCATGTAAGCTAAATTCTCGTGCCTTTAATATACAAGAGTAAGAAATAATCATCAAGGTCAACTCAATGGATATGCAAGTTACGCACAACAAAACTAGCCAACAACATATCATCTAACATACACATCACAAGTGTGCAAGAAGATACAAACAATAACTTAGAAGCACCACGTACTACAATCACATACAACCATATGATTGCTACAATCATCAATTTATATTGACGATTAGTAAAGAACAATAAACTTGCAATAAAAAGTATTGGAGAACTCCTACAAATATCCCAAAAATTAAAAACATCTATTTTTGTTATAGGATATTTCAACATATAGATAAACAAGTAAATGAATTCAATATACCATTCATTGGAACCACTTTTCACACACAATGCAAAACTACTAATACTACAAGAACTAGCAACATGTCTTTTATATTGTTTAGACCACGTATAAACAAATATCAAAACAATTGTAAATTATGTACAAACTATACATTATTTATGTTCTGATAACTTAGAAACATACATTTCCTAGTGATTACATCACCTTGTTTGATTTTCATCTATTTCATCACCCCCTCCCCTAAGCCCTCTCCTTCCATCTCTTTGCTTCCCCTTCATCCCTTTGATACGATCTCATCTCCTTCTCTCTCTTCCAAAATAGTGGGACTATGAGATGATGGTGCTTGGCAGTAATGATGCAACTAACAAACAATGATCAAAAGTCATAATAGGATCAATGCTCTTCTTTTGTCTTCTCTTAAGAAATTTTATAGCAAGGTGATGTTATCACAAGGGCCTACAAGGTGGAACAATTATCTTAAAGATAATGCCAAGCATAATAACAAAATGGAAAATTTACAACACACATACTAAATCTCTAATATGATTAGAATAAAGATTAATTAGGGATAGAGTAGCAAAAACTAGTTAATCAATTTATTAACAAAGACTTTGCTACCAACCTCAAGTTTTTGTTTTACAAGTAAATTGAAAGACATATGTAAAGGCCATTTAGAATTTTCCTTGTTATATTGTTTATATTGTGGCTAGGTAAATAGTTATATAAAGAAGTGTCATATGTCTTTGTCTATGTGTTACTAAATTCTACATGTTGCATAAAAGAAGTTCAAGATGTTTGTACAATTAATTTTAAAGTCTTCATAATATACATGATAAGGGAATGAGGCATGGACTATGGTATATATCTATGAGAATGCATAGTCGTACATGCATACATGCGCACATGCACGTGCATTCACACACGTGCACACGCACACACACACACACACACACACGCACACACACATAAATGACTTGTTTTTTACCTACCAAACTAGTGAATTTCGTGTGCTCACTTTTAGATGGGGAGTCTCTGTTGCTCATTGTACAATGTGATGAACAAGGGTGCACTTTTTGTATGTGCATCCAATCAAGAAAATGATGTCTTGATTATTTTCCAATTTTCTACAAAGCTTCCTTTTGGTATGTAAAGGTATTATGCTCATATCTCTACCAAGTTTCAAAAAGTCCATGCCACACTCGATGATTGGATAGCATCCATCATTCAATGTGTAACCATCATTGATTTGTTTGTTCATATGTATAGGTAAAATACTTAACCAATATTTTTTAACACTCTATTTACTATATACTATTATAGGTCCTAGACATATAAAGAGTATAGTGGGTTCTAATCCAGATTGTTAGGTTTAGAACACTTGAAATACAAAAGCTCTTCCTCCACTCATGTAAAAGATAAGGGTTACATAAAATACAAATAGGAGAAATCTTAGAAACCAAGCTTAGGAACTTGCATAAATGACAAAATTGAGATACATATACATGAACTTTAATGCCACAAAAGATCTATAAATAAATGAAGGCTTAACTTTCAAAGCCAAGTTCTCATCCTATATGAACTAGATTTGGTTGTTTCATATGTTTTTAACATAGTATTTCATGCTTAAGGATACACAAACTTGTTGTGTTGCCAAGATGCGCTCTCCTTGTATCAATTGATGTTGTTGTGCATACTTGACTCTCCATTGTTACTATGACTTGGCCTTTTGATGGAATCTAAGCTGGTTTGTTGAAATTTTCTAAAATCAATCTCTCAACCACTCCCTTCCTCCATGTCCAAATGTCCACCAACATTGTTGTTATTACATGGTTAACTCTTCATCATTAATGAATTGGCCTTATAATTGATTGTAACTTGGCCCTTTTTATTGATTGTAACTTGTTTTTATTGTAATTTTCTAGAATCAATCTCAATCACTAAAAAACTATTGTCCCCCTCCTTTTATGATCCCTCGGCCCATGTATATATGTTTGGAATTAGGTGCATTTTCACATGAGAAGTATAAAGGAAACAATGTCTCAAACATTATTAACCACACATAGTTTATGTGCCCCTTCCATGGATGGAACTCTTAAGGGAATTGAAACCCAAGTGCACATAAAAGAGGTGCACTGCCTAGCAGGTTACTTGCTAAACACGTGTTCTCTCTATTTCTCTCTCTCTCTCACACATATATACACATTGTAAAGGAAGATTGAAAATGGAAGAAACTCGAAAAAAAGGGGTTGTAATAAGGAAATTAATTCAGGAAAACAAGAATTTAACAACATTCTTGGCTAGAGTACAACTCACAAGATTGCTACCCACCTTTTTATCACATGGTTCAATTGCCACTATTATTAGACTCTTTGGATTACTAATTTCATGGTAAAGGAATGAAACAAATACAAAAAAAATTGAAAGAAGGGAGCAATTACAAAACATGTCTTAGTATTGCGTCTAAGAGTGAAAGGGTGTCAAGGCCTACCTTCTTACATACTATTGTTGCTCTTCTATGTTTGAAGCTTGTGAAAATGAAGATTCCTTTAGTCCTATGTCAAAGTTAAACTCATCAAATCAGAAGTCTTGCAAATTGGCATACCTTCATTTGTCTCCATCTTAACATTCTTTTTGAACCTCCATGGTACCCCCAATTGTTTATCAAGTAGCCATCTTGACATCACATTCTTATTGGGCTTGGGAACATGGGCAGGCAAACAACCATGTGCTCTCTCTCTCTCTCTCTCTCTCTCTCTCTCTCTCTCTCTCTCTCTCTCTCTCTCTCTCTCTCTCTCTCTCTCTCTCTCTCTCTCTCTCTCTCTCTCTCTCTCTCTCTCTCTCTCTTTGTGAAATTATGGTGCTCTACTCAAATTTTTAGTGATGGTATTGTAGCTACATCAGGAGGTAAGGCATGACCGAGAGGAGAGCCCTCCCTCCCCCCCCCCCCCCCCCCTCGGTGTGTGTGTGTGTGTGTGTGTGTGTGTGTGTGTGTGTGTGTGTGTGTGTGACATTATGGTGCTCTACTCAAAATTTTAGTGATGGTATAGTAGCAACTTGACATTATGGTGCTCTACTCAAAATTTTAGTGATGGTATAGTAGCAACTTTGGGAGGTAAGGCATCACACACACACACACACAGAGCAAAGGCATTTGTTGGTTATCTGCATGGAGAGCGAAAAGAAAGAATCGAGCAGAGTTTATACGTTAAGAAAAATCATCAGTCAAATTGATCACTATGAGCATATGGCTAGACCAATAAGATTATTAGCCTCAGGACTTTTCATGTGCAAAAGACCAAGATATTATAATGGATCCCTGGTTTCCATCCTTGAACATCAAGATTTGTAAAGAACAAAGGGCAAGTCCTAAAAGAACAACTCCTTCATGAGCATTCCTCAAACTTGAAAACCTCCTTAAGCATAGCATCTTAAACATGTCATATTAAAGGCAATTATCATGCAAGGCAAGACAATTACTTAGGCAACCCAAATTATATTATCCATTGGACCTCAAGCACTAATTCTCCTTGGTGCCATGAGGCAAACTTGATCACACACCTTACCCCAACCCACCTTTGTCTTTAGCGCCAACAACTATGTGGACTACCCCCTTAGCAAGCATCTTTTATGATGCTCAAAGGCTTGATTGGATAGTTTATTAGACCTTCTTTAAACTTGATCCTTCACAGAGACATATTTCTCTTGTAGTGACCTACAACAAGAGGAGTCAATGGTGGCCCTATGCTTAGGCTAATTTAGGCTACTTAGCCAAAAAGGGTCCTTGATTTATTTAAGCTAAGGACTGTACATGACTCATCTACTTGGGCCCTTAGCATAGGTTAAGTGAAACCATTTGCTTCGCATTTGTTACAAAGCATCATGTTTGTGATTTGAGCATGTGGATGGGCAAGAACACAATTGCGTCAACCTCTACATAACCGCAGCATATGTGATAACGTGCATACCTTTTATCTCTTTGAGTGAAAATTATCAGCTTCATTACTCACCCTTGATCTCTACTACCCATTGTGTCAACAACAACGTTTATTCTTCTTTAACACACTTGAGAATGGTCTTGCATTTTAGTTCATTCAATTACAACTTGAGCATACAAGTAAAGAAACAAATTTCCAAAAAAGAAACAAACAAACAAACAAAAGAGAAGAGGGTTTATGAACTCTCCATTTATAACTCTCTACTTGATAAAAATATCATAATGCCCCAATGTTTTTTCTTTGAGCCCTATATCATATAAATAATTTGACTATTAAATAATAAATATGAAACTAGCTTGGGAAAAGAAGTTATAAGGGAGGCATGTTAGATGACACTCTATTGGCCCCTTTATCCAAGTGGTCTCGTGGGGCCAAAGCAGCAATCATTCAAGACTAGCTTTTACATGACTATCCTTTGCACAATTGCAAGTACACACACACCCCCCCCCCCCCCCCCCCCCCCGGACCAAGCAAGCACTGTGCAAGATGCATTTCTTTCAAGTAAAAGATCACAGTAAATCATCACAGGAGTAACTCATAAACGATAAATTCATGAGAGCATTTCTTCATTTGTGGGCGTGCAAGAAGTCGAGTCTTGGTTGTTAGAAGAGAGATTGGTGATGGTGGTGTGTGTGTGTTGTAGGGCCATATGCTGCTGTCAGAGTGTTGCAGCTGGAGCAGCAATAATACAGGTGACCGTGCGTGCATCCCCACATGAAGGGTATTTTGAGGGCACATTGTGGATGACTCTCTTGGCTGCATTATCGCTGCTGTAGATCTTGTTTATCAGGCCTATGCAGCTCCTTGGCAAAGAGACATTGTTCAATGTGCAGTGAAAGGTTGTTCATTTTAATGACTATAATTGCAAGGGTAATGAGAATTACGCTTTCTTGAAATAGAGAGAGAGAGAGAGAGAGGTAATAAAACATTTGATCATTCTTGAAACTTATGTTTATTTCCCTATTAACAAAAAAAGGGTGTCCCTAAGGATCACCAGTGAGGCTATGCCAGAAATACTCTTTCTTAACAACTCGGTTTTCGCTGAAACACTACCTAACTAGTACCAAATAGTTTACCTCTGACAATAGGGAGTGCCAAATCACTTTTGTTCTTGCATTGGTTGATGTATGTGAGATCCCTTTTCACATCCACATGTATTACTATGTTCTATTTATAACATTAAAAGAGACCATTGTACTCGATTTCATTGTGTTATACTAGACTGCAAAATAGTGTGTGGACTTCCCCAAGTCAGGTAGGATAACAATTTTGATCAAATCCTCATATCATACCAAATGTTCTGCTCATATTCATGTCCATCCTTACAATCATTCTGTGCAGGCCATGTTGACCCCCACCCAATCTTGGGGTTGTGAGCATGAACCCTGCTTTGGCTTTACATCATAATGGCATCTTAAGGGACCTGATGAATGGAGCATGGCCTTTATGTGTAGCGTGTGTGCAACAGCTGTTCCTAGCGAGTGCTCCATAGGAAACTTGAGCACATGTGCCTTTGCCTTGCATCCGCATCACATTAGAGTTCGTTCTGGAACCAGAGTAGACAACTTGCAAGCCATGATCAAAACTTCTGGCATTAATCTAAGGCTTACTATGTGATGCACCATGTAAGAAGGGATCCAAAATAATAGCGGAATGTACAGCAGTCATCTCATAATCCAGGAATACTTACAGCATTTTGCTGCAATCAAATATCTGATAAGGTAGTTTTCTTGCCTCCCAAGCCTTGAAACACCCATCATCTAGAACCTCACTTTTGCACCACCTACAATGATCAAAGGAAAGGCACTTTTCTTTGAAGTCAATGTCACCACAATCTTGAACCTCTTGAAGTTGCCGCCTTTGGGAACCATTGCAGCTGGCCCCAAGTTTGTTTACCAGTTCTAGGTGGTAACATTCCTGAGGAAGTTCACACCACTCACACTGATTGCCTCGAGCTGTCTTGCAAGTATCTCTGTCATCAAATAGACATCTTGTGTCCTCACTCCCCAAAACCCGCAATGGTACACAATGTGCTGCTGAAATACACTGCCCCATCAATATGGAAAGACACAGCAACGACACCCTGCAAATGGCCGGTTTCCCATGCATGCCCATCCTCAAAACTGCCCACAGCAAACAGGACGAAGTGTAAAATAATGAAAGAGTGTTGTGCTTTCAACTACATCCATTTCACTATGATACATTGCCACTAAATTCAATAGCATTTCAGAGACAAAGTCTGTGCATGGTTTACTTCACTTCACAATTCCAAAATTCAGTCCTTCCAAGCAAGCAATACTAATTCAAGTTTAATCATCTAAGACATACATGCCATCTCTGCCTTCTTTAGACTACAAACATGCTGCGTTCTTCGGACCACTTTTTCACACAAGTTTTTGACTTGGAACATTGCAAGGCCTTTCTTGCCTTCTTTTGATTGAATATGCTAAGTTGCATCTCATTGATGATACAGATTTGGGTAATATCTACACTTCTACCCACTCTACATTTGAAAAGTCAAGCTTCAAAGAATCCATCCAATGCAGCAAGCGAAGAAAAGATGATCACAACATACAGCTTTTGTGAAAGCTAAGACACCATGTCAAACTGATCAGTGAAACCATCTAGGTAGGGTACTGTAGCTAATATGGAGCATACAAAAGGGTGCCTCTAGGCAACAGTAATTGCAACTCCAGGAATCCTAAAAGGCAGACATACCACACAGAGGAGATAGAGCAGAGTCAAAAACCAGTCAGGGCAGACTTACTACCTGAAATTGAATTGTAAGGATTGATTAGTCAAATAAGAAACAGATGTATGCTTGCTCTAAGCGCCCACCTGTCAATATTCCACTGTGACAGACCAACTTATCAAAGCCTTGAACAGGGATAACAAAGTGCATGATTCCCCTTATCCTTTACACTATTACACAGACAAAAAACTATGTAGGCAGGGCATACAAAGACAATACGCTCATCCTTAGCAGTATGTGCTCATGTTGTCACAAAGATGTATGATGTACAAATGATACATGCATGGGCAGATATACACGCAAAACAAGATTGACATAACAAGCTAGGCAACAGTACCGACGACAGTCCAATTATATAGGTAGAGTTTCCCTATCAAATTCGGCAATGGAATTGGACAGCAACTCAAGAATATAAACAAACTCAGGCAGGGTACATGATTTTCTCGTTTCAGACATGGCACCCCAAATGGTGCACAAAAGCAAAAAGTAATATGGAGGAAACACCACTCAGGCATGGTACATGAATCTTTCTCATTCGAAACACGGCACCACAAAATGGAGCATAAAAGAGAAAACAATATGGAGAAAACACAAGTAACCACAAGTGTGCCAGCAATGGAACAAGGACTGACCTGCAAGGGGAGGAACATATCATCATCATCTATAGGGGAGAGCAATGGAGCTAGGATGATTGGCAAGAGCACTGAAGGAATCTGGGAACAAGCCGGATGTCCCAATTAGATGATGAACAGCTTGAGCTTCAGTGGAGCTCCATGAGCGGGATATCGCAACTGCGAACCCAGGACAACGTTTCCCCGAGCGATGATGCTGCATAGAATTGTTCCTGTGATGCAGGGGGGATGAAATCCAAGGAATGACGCTTCGGTACGGCCATCCGTTCATGTCACAAACAGGAAGAGGGCATGGATGCGCTTGAAACTGTGCCAAACAATAATAATGGCGGGCCTCCTCCACTGACCAGTTGACGTCTCGGGGAGGACTGACGATGAGCCGATGCCAGAATGATGAGAAGGTTTCCCGGTCAAGCACGTCGCCGTAAGATTCTATCTCCTGCGCGTTCGATGCTCCTTCCCCTCATAGTGCCTCTCGAAAGATTCTCTGACTCGTCTCTCCTTCTTTTTCCCGTGTACCCTCAAAAGATTCTCTGGCTCGTCTCTTCTTCTTCTTCTGTTTCCCGTGTGTGTGTTCTCTCCTCCTCCTGGCTTGCTGGTGGCTCAAAGAAGGTGTCCGTCTCGGTCCTTCCCCTGGAGAGAGAACCTGTCGGCATCTCAATGATGGCGCACACACTCACCGCACGATGCCAAGGGGCCTTCGCGTGAAGGTTACCAGTAACTGTACGGGTACTTCAAGGGAGGACGCTAAGGTGATCAATAATACATGGAGAGAGTGTGTGTGGTGTCTCCCCTTGCATAGTTGGCCCCTTGGTACGGTGATCAATGATACATAGCTAGAGAGAGAGAGAGAGAGAGAGAGGGAGATCTCTCCATGAAGACCACATATGAGAGGCTCTTGAGTCGAGCTTAATGCTCCTCGCCTCCCTGAAGACCTTACATGGGGGTGGCTTGAGTATGAGCTTCAACTCCTTGCGTTCTTCGAAGATTGCCATCGAATTCAGGAGAGAAGGCTCGAGGTCGAGCTTTCAGCCCCTCGCCTACATTGAAGTTTCCGTTGCAAGTCGTTTGGTTTGAGTTGAGCTTAAAGCTTCTCGTCTATTTTGAAGATCGTCGTCAATTCCATGGAGTGGCTTTCGAATCGAGCTATGAGCTCCTTGCCCTCTTCGAAATTCTCATCATCAATTCTACGAGAGTGGCTTGAGTTTGGGCTTGATACTCCTCGCCTTCCTAGAAAATTTTCCCATAAAATCTGATATCCCACCTTCTTCTCTTCTCTCTCATTTTGAGAATTCAACCTTGTCTTTCTCAAAAACTATTGTGATCAAATCCAAAAGTCTTTTGAACTTGTATCTTACCTAATCTTTATTCAAGATTTTGTTTTCTCATTCGACTTGAATCTAAATTCTTATGGATAATTATTTTACGTTAAGTTCTCCAATTACAAAGCGTCCCTGCAGCGAGTGACTTTCACGAACCCCCGCACAAATTTTGAGAGAGAGAGAGAGAGAGTGAGTGAGTGTGTGTGTGTGTGTGAGTGTGCGCACACACACGCGTGCGTGCGCATGGTCAACGTGGTGTGTGCTCTATCAACGTTGGCCCCTTGAGGCTTGCACATAACCCCCTTCATCCTCACATGGATCCCTTTCATTGCCCAAATAGCTGTCCTATAAACTTGGCAAAGTTGCCAAAACTATGGGACCATACACAATCAAATCTCTGAAGCAAATATGAATTTTTTTAATTCAACGTGGGATTCTGATCCCCAATTGTGTCACCTTCTAGTCTGTGATCAAGTGACACATGGGCCATGCAGTGCCGATGAAGTGCCAGTCACCATGGCAAGAGGGAGGCATGCAAAGCTAGGTGGAGAAGAGCACATTGACGACATAAGGCAACCATTTGCATAGATTAGTGCCAGCCCACGATAGACAAATTGGATAGAGAAAGGCATTTTGACTCAAACTCACACAACTCTAATGTGCCACACCAAGGATGTATTACTACTCTATTGTTGCTGATGCCTCTCATTCATACAAAAAATCAGTTCCATCACCTTTTTTCCTTTTTCTTTCCTAGTTTACAATGGTTGAACCGAGATAATGGTGAATTTTCCCACCTTTGACTTATTTTGACAATGGCAATACTCAAAAATATGTGCTATAAAGACAACTTTTTGAGAAGGATTTATTCGATGCCTAACCTTCTACTACCACTCTGCACTTTCACTTTTAAAGGATTTTACATGCAAATAAATCTTAACACGGATAAAGGAGCTTGTTAGTTGTTTCTATCAAGTGTTGTGTGGAGTCTCAAAGAAAAATATAGAATAGATCTTAGCTAAGGTCGATCCATTATCATTCAAAATGATAAAAAAGGATCTCCCTCCCTTTGGATACGAAAGATATGCTTCCCTATATAAAATGATACCAAGAGGAGTGTGGGGAGGAATGGGCTAGGTAGAGTAGTGTGGGTTGCATGAGGGGGGAGAGCCATGCATAATCCACGTGGTGGAGCTTTCCTTTCCCCCCCCCCCCCCCTTGGCCTATATAAACACCCCTTAGGCATTGGGGTAGGACGGAGAAGGAAGAAAGGCTGTCGTGTTGAAGAGGGAGGCTGCCGTGACACGAACAAGGAGAGAAGGGAGAGGACGATTCTGTCATTGTTGCTGTTACACCCCTGTGGCACAAGCTAGGGAGAGGAGGAACAAAGGAGGGGGGCAAGGATAAGGCTGACGTGACCCCCGCCACGCCCAGATTCTGGCGCATGCTACCGCCGTTGCAGCTCGGCTACCGCCCGTAGCTCCACGTTGCCACCACCTAGTCAATCTTCCCCCATTCGTCGTCATCCTCCCACCCAATTATTACCCTCCACGTCTTCTGGATAGGACAGAAGCTCTTTAGAAGCTTCTAAAGGCAAGGGGCTTAAGCCTTGTGCACGCGGTCCTTACCCGGGTGCTTATAACCCACAAATTATAAAGGGTATTCCCGCGTAAGGAAGAAGCGGACCAGATTTTGGGGCTTGCAGGGAATTCCTAGTCTGCAAAGACAAACCAGAGTCCATAAACACTACGTCTACAATGGCTCCCAAGAAGACGCAAGGCGCACCCACGGGAGGTTCTTCCCCGAACTTACACGTGGACATCACCACAAATCCACAAGCCCAGGTTTTTCGAATTTAATCCCACGTATAAGAAATGCTTTGAACATGCTTAATTCCATAGGGAGAATGCAATTTACGCTTATCATTAATTCAAGTGGTAGTGATAAAAGTATATTTGATAAATTATCTCTTTGAACGATAGATAAGGATTGGTGCATATCATGCAATTGGATTGTTGCATCTCCAAAGTTATGAATGTAAATCTTACTCGCCCTATGAACTTAGTCGCAAATTGCCTTGTCGTGCATTTTCAAAGTGAATGTCTAAAAAGCATATTGCCTAGGGTGTTAACCCTAACATGAAGAAAGCAAAATGAAATGAAAAAGACGCAAAGCAAGGCAGAAAAAAGGTAGCCCGACTGAAGAAAGAAGAGGAGAAAAGACCAAAAGCGCAAGGGCAACCTTAAAAAGTCCAAGACAAATGCAAAAGGGGAAAGGTGCATTTTAAAATACAAAGGCGCACCCTGAAATCTTGTAAAAGAGTGCCAGGCAGTAGAAAATCCGGAAAGTTAAAATAGAAGACAAAGACAAAGGCCAAGGCAAAGAGAAACGGAAGACAAAGGCACACAAGGAAAAGTGCGAGTCAAAACTTTTGTAAAAGAGCGCAAGCGCATCATGGGTTAATTCAAGGAGCGTCAAGCTCTCACCCGTGCAATGTGTAAATCTAGACGGGCGGTGGAAAGGAAGCTAGGAAGATAGAAGGACAATGGGAAAAAGAGCCTAGGCTACGACCGGCCATGTGAAAAAGTGGAAAAGGGGATGACCACCCAAAAGGGATTTACGGTTTTGTATATAAAGTTGAAAAGTGAATGAGAAGCTCATTCTTGTGTGTGGCAAAAAGTGGCTCTCCTCCTCTTCTTCTTCTTCTTCTTGTTCTTGCTTGCTTGATCTTGTGCTTGAGAGAGGGAGTGTGAGAGTGTGAGGGAGTGAATGTGTGAGGGTGAGGGACCGTGGGGTGGAGAAGCTCTCCATCTTCTCCTCTCTTCTTCTCTTCTCTTCTCTTCTCTTCTCTTGCTCGCGGTGATAGAGCTTGGAGCGTGGAGCTTGAGGATGGAGCTTGCTTGAAGCTTGCACTTGGATCGTGGATCTACTGGAGTGCGCGGGAGAGGAGGTAACTTGAACGGCATGGAGGTAAGCTCACTACACCCATAGATATGGATGGCACATCGGCTATGTGAGAGATAGCCATTAGTGCTTAGCTTGGAACGCTTGAAACAATAAGCGGTCCAGGGGTCTTGGTGGTTGAGCGAAAGCTCCCACATTTTGGTTCCGTTGCCGGGACCAATGGATTCAAGCCTTGAACGCTTGCGTGCTTCGAATTGAGCATCGAAGTAAGGGCTTTCCCCGAACTGGTGCTTGAGATAGGTAGAAAGTGAGGGGGTTGAAGATGGTATTCGATCTCCTTGGCAAGTAGGTTTTTTGCTTTTTTGAGATTTATATTGTGAGGTGTAGTGTAGGTATTTACTTTGTGAATTGGATGCATTAGAGTAAGAAAAAACAAAGAAAGACAAAGAAAATAAGCATTAGGATTTATTGTTGCAAAACAGGGTAAAACAGGGCAAAAATTGTGCAAAAAATGGTAAAAAGCTCGCTTGTGATGCCTAAGGTCAGCAAGTGAGTGATTGGGGGCATCAACACCATACCCGGGAAGGGGCATAAGAGCCAAGAGGCCAAGGGAGAGCTCATTTGTGACCATTTCAGTGAGAGAGAGAGAGAGAGACATTGCACGATTCACTCCGATCTCACCATCGACAAGCCTACTGCTCTATTCAGGTATATGAATCCCTTCCCCTACCTCCCTAGATAGGATCTGGAGGTTTATGCTTGCTATGAGTGATTGGGTAAATCGTATGAATCGAACAAGCTCGACATCTCGCTGTTGTCGTCGCGCCGCGTTCGGCCCATCCGAGCGGCTGCTTCTGGGCCGAGTCCCAGAATCGGCCCTCGGCCCTCTTTCGCTCGGCCCACTCGGCCTGAAACCCTAATCGGCCCTCGGCCCAGACCTACTCGGCCCTCGGCCCAGACCTACTCGGCCCATTGGAATCGACCATTCGAACCATCAACCAATTCGGCCCTCGGCCCGTGCGCCTCGGCCCGTTCAAGTGACCCACTTGAACCCTGCAATTTGGACCAGCTTGGCCGAGTGTAAATTGCTATCAACTTCCCAGAAATTTGACCTGACCCGGCTGGAGCTCAGCAGCGCAAACTGTCAAAAGTCCTTCTAACTCTCAGAACTTGATTCTGGCACATGGAATAGACGAAATCGTAGGGAGCAGCCGCTTAGCAGCTTGAAGTAGGCAGCAACGAGACCCAGAGACCTAGACGCAAAACGTTGAGCAGCTAAAATCTGATTGGCCAAGAACAAACGAGGCAACATATTGGAAAAACCCTGAACCCCGAAATTGACCCCCAAGGCTACATAGAACTAAAGGCACATCACATACCCATCACTGGGCTGAAACTTAGAACATTAGTTCAAATTTTGGCTAAACGGTCCTCCAAATTGCGCATGGTGTTTACCGTGACAGCCCTGCGGGCCGGGGGGACTGCCCCCCCGAACCCCCGCAGAGGGAGCTCTGCCCCCTCTGCACCTCCCCTAATTAGGTTGGAGAGAAAACGCGTGCTATGACAGGTCCCCCAAATTAGACCTTAGTGTAGTAATGGCTCTACACAAACGTGGATCCTCACTGACAAAAGAACAGCCAAAAGCCCATACCCGAACCGAGAAAAGCAGAGACCCTAGAACCTCAATGGGCCAATCTAGCAAACAAGGGCAAGGAGGCCACACTGCAAAAACACATACGTGTTGCATGCAGACTACCTGCCACACTGCAAAAACACATACGTGTTGCATGCGGACTACCTCTAATCAAAGTGGAAGGCAACAACATCAGGCTATGATAGCGAGAATGACTAGATATGACAGTCCTGACAATAGATGCTCCTTGAATAACCTTGCACTGACGAGCCAAGACATCAGTGGAGAATCCACATCTGGTCGTGCAATTGGGAACTCGAGGGCATTTGTTAGAAGGCTTAAATTTACAAGCCAAGACCCAGAAGATGAAGACATAGTATCATCTTCTTATCTTAGGGTCAAACTCACCACGAAAAGAGAGCATACTATCGATGCTCTGATTGATGAAGGAGCAGATTTTAATATCTTGACCTATGAGGCATGGACCCTACTAGGCCAACCAGAGTTGACACTGACTAATGCAACTCTTAGCCCTTATGGGGGACCTCCATAAGCACTCATAGGGAAGTGCTATATCCTTGCAACAATTGAAACCGAAAGCTTGCCTATCATATTTCATGTTCCTCCAAATAGTGCTAAATATGGTAAGGAAACCCTCCTGGGAAGACCCTTCAAAAGGGCGACCAAATGTGAGGCTGACTATGTAGCACAAAGGATACACCTGACACTACCAGGTGTGAGGATAGTCACAACCTTTAGTAAGGGTGACCTCGTCAAACCTCGAGGGAAAGGCAAGGAAGGTGCCGACGTAACAATCAAGCCTACTATTGAGAGCAAGGACTTGTTGGAAGAGCTTATACAAGCACAGGTCAAACAATGAGAACCAGTGAGTGAGGCCATGCTTGAAACAAGAAGGTCAAGAGACAATGCCAAGGAAGGGCTTTGGACTTACAAATATCGTAGAAGACCCCAAAAGAAGCCTAAGCCCTATAGACAAAGGCATTGATGGAAGGTCAGCACAATGCCACGATGGATATCCAAAGCGTTGCTACGTGCTCAAGGGTATTATGTAGGTAACCGATGGATGTGGGTACCAAAATCCCCTGCTAAACCATCTCTATCAACTGAAGGCAAGATTGCATCAAAAGCAACGAAGCACAGGAGGAAATCTAAGAGAAACTCTAGGTCTCGAGGCAAGAGACCGGACACGAGTGTTCGAAAGAAAGAGCCTCAGCCTAGCATGCTTACTAAGCAGATGTCATTTGTAACCATTGATGGTGCACAAAAGCCATTAGTGCCCAAAGAGCCTTTGATTTTCCAAGAGGATAACAGGCATCATAGGCACAACATTGCTCATGGCAAGGCTGATCGCTCAACAAAGCAAATGGCACAATCATCTAATAGCCTCGAGCAAATCATTCAGCCAATGCCAAGTCCACCTAAGAGTCCTAGATCTCCTACATCCTCTTTTTCCAAACGGACACAGGAAGCACGACAGCAGTCATCAATGGCGGTTGTTCACTCCCAATCTCTATCTCCATCAAAGCTTCCAAATGTCCAAGAGGTAGGACACGATACCACCCTTAGCTCTCAACCTAAGGATATGCTTGTGCAATCCACCGTGGCTAGCTCAACTGATACTAGATCTACGCAAGTGAATGCTCTAAGGGCAACAAAAGACACGACCACTTCCAATTGACCTAAGGACTTGACACCGCAATCCACCAATAGTAGCAAGTCCACTGAACTAGTTGCTAGTACTTCAAATCAGGGATCACAACAGTCACAGCCCTTGGCCGTGACAAAGCCCCTTACGAAATGTGTCCTTAGTAGTTTACCTGTGGAGGACGTGTCGCAACCAACTTCATTAACAACTCCAGCACTTTCAAAGCGCTTAAAGCCTAGGCTGGAGGAGTTAAACACATGGGAATTGGTTGAAGAGCTAGACTCTCCCAAAAGGGAGATAGTTGTACCCTCACAACCTGGCAAGGCTAATCAGCAAGCCACGGCTATGTTCCATGAGGACACACTAGAGAAAGGAAATGTTGAGGCCCAACCAAGCACATCAACGGTTGACCTAGTCCAGGGCCCTAAGTCGTTGAGAGATGCATCTTCACTGACCAAGAAAAAGAGGAGAAAACAGCGAAAGCAATAACGGTTGTCGGTGGTTGTAGACCCCAAGAACATTGAGACGAAGAGCGTTGGAGAGCTGATGAATAAAGCATTGAGTCCATCCACCAATGAACCATTTGATAGCTCTTCTAAAAGTAGTGAAACCTCAGACACATCTGTGTGCTCTGAAAAATCAAAGCAGTCATTACCATAAATAGTTGCTTGCAACACTCAATCCACCGACGATAGAACTTGCATTGACCAATCAAGAGTGGATATAACGTTGTCACAACAAGTTGGCAAGCCTATACCAATCACATCCAAGCAAAACCATGACGCAATAATGAAGCCTCATGAGAAACATGGAAACCCCAAGAGCATAAGAAATCCTAGCATTGGCCAAACTTGCACATCTAGGCCTGAGCCCCCAGCTACGCTAAAGCCTAGGCAAACTCCTAGAACCTTGCATGAGATAGCAACCGAGCAAGCCCTCGTTGAACATAGAAGTGTCATAGAGTGCTTAGCTGAGTTGGATGCTAAGCTCAAGGTGTTCGCACGTGTCTATGTCTTGGCAAACATGTGCGCATTCCTGAGAGAGCAGCTCAAAGAATACTTGCCATTTCCCTTATCTTGGGAAGAGCAAGAACATCTCGACGAGCACTATAACAGGCTCCTATATGAATGCATGCAACTCATCTCTGGCGAGGAAGCCGACGAACTATGCTTAACTGTCGCATTCAATAATGCGCTCTGCCAACCAAATCTCTTAAAGATAGAGCAACTAAAGTGACTATCAGAGGGCCGAAGTCAATTTGAACAGTGTTGGTGTGAAAACCGCATTGCAATGGCCGAACTAGGAGCCCAGATCATGACAGCCTCAAAGGAGCAATTGGCCAAATGGCGGTCTCAAAGAGACCCAACCTATGTGGCACCAACTTCCCTTCGAGTGTGCTGACTGCCATTCGGGGTACGGACTTAGCTAAACCTAGCCAAGAGAACCCTCTGTGTAATAAGGTCCTCACTAAGGAGGAGTTACATGTTGCCAGTAGACTCGGACAAGGTTCCATGCTACTCGATGTTGCAAAATATCTATCGGTATTGAGTAAGCTGCCACGAGTACTAGATGCATGTGCCACGCTCCAGTACAATCCGGAGTTCTATAATTGGTTTTTATCATCGTAAAGCAACATGGATTCATGGATATGTATATAAATAAACAATGACTTTTGTGACCTTGTATAGACACTATCAACACACACAAGCAACAGGCTAAGCTCTTCAAGTCCTCCTCTCACCACACATTCAGAAGTTGTGTGACCATTTCCGCCTCCAAGTGGACGGCACACAATCCTCATCACCACCATAGGAAGCTCTAACCAACATCTCCGAAGGTGGAGACAGGGTACCATTCCTTCCTACACACCTTTCCCCTTTATGGTCTATCCTTCCAGGGATGAGCCCTGGCCCACTCCTTGACAACCGGTCCATGCAACTTAGCATAAGCCACGATCTGCGAGGACTATTATAGCTTGGTCATCATATATTTCCATTTACAGATTTGTAGAAATTGCTATAGTCAACACCTTGTTCGACCTTCTCCATGTACTTTCTCAGATTGCATTGGTCGATAAGCCTGCAAGTCTGTTAAGTCTGCAACTCTGCAAGTCAGACTAAATCAGAACTGACTAGTGCTTAAAACTCATAGAAGACTTGTTCTTCTTTCAAGGTTTCCATACTCTGTGTGTAAAAAGGAGGGACTTGAGCGTAGTGACCCAAGGAGAACATAGCATTGGCCTTAGATCCTAACTCGATACCCAAGAACCTACCAAGCTCTCACAAGGCAACACTTCAATCTTTTTCAGTTCATGCGTGCAATCAGTCCACATTGTATCATAATGCCTCACATTAGATTATGGCATGTGTTGTACCAAACGCTTCTCTTAAATCCTCTCTCTCTCTCTCTCTCTCTCTCTCTCTCTCTCTCTCTCTCTCTCTCTCTCTCTCTCTCTCTCTCTCTCTCTCTCTCTCTCTCTCTCTCTCTCTCTCTCTCTCTCTCTCTCTCTCTCTCATATAATGTGAATGCTTGGGTAGCCACTCGATGTTTTTAGAACTTTGATTTCAATACATTGATAGCTTCCTCCCCTCTTCCTCTCTCTCCCTTCCCCCCTCTCCCCAACAAATATGATAAAAGACAATTCATACAAGCAATCCAAATGTACATTTACATTGTGTTAACTATGAAAAACGTGCTTTTGCTTGTCAAATTAAGAAAGACAAGGTCACCAAAGGCTCGCCATCCAATTGGATTGTATAATGATGACTTTCTCAGCAAAATAAAATGTGGTTGTGCTAAGAGGTAGTGTTGGCATTGCATTGTTGGTCACTATATAGGTGGTGTTGGAAAATATATTCTGCTTTCAAATACAAAGTGCAAGTTTTCTTTAGTGAGTGTGGGATGGTGTATAAACATGTTGGCATTTGCATCCATTCCAAACACTCTGAGGAACACATAGTATAGGTGCTTGCATGCCAAATACGTTTTTTCTTCTACGGCACGGTCCATGAAATCCCGACAATTACATGTTTGATTCATTACAATGTGCACATCATAACACATGCATGACACTTAAGTTAGCTATCTCTAGTTTGAAAACCCCATGTTTCAAGGGCTTCACCACTGTGTGGCCCTTCACAATTGCATCTAGATCCAATGTTGAGTCTATCATTTTCCTTGCAGCTTATGAAACATCTCTTCGTTATCTACATGAGCCCTCATTAACATCCACCTCTTGTGCTACCTTTTGTAAAACAAACCCACCACTCTCCAACATGTGGATTTCTTCTACAGTCAAATTAGTGCCTCGTGCCACTGGCCATACTTTTGGAACCTTGGGCGGTGCATGATGAATGGAAGAACAAATGTTCCATGATAGTCCGCACTATCATTACAAAACCACATGAAACGGCGCCGCATTCCATGTTGATTGCTAGCTTCTCCTCTTGAGCTGGACCACTCCATGATGCCCCAAAATGAAGGTGTAGGTACCCCATGTGATGTATTTTTTATAGGTTTTTTGCATTTTTCCTCTCTAGCTCCCAACCATCCTTGACATTGTACACGGTTGAGAGCTAGAATCCTTCTTATAGCCCAAATGGTGTCATGAATGATTGTCTCCACCACCATTTCCTTCGAACAATTTGATGATACTGCCCTTGATTGGTCGAAAGGCAAAGGGTCTGTTGACCCCAAGTCAAGAAGGCCGAAGAATGAATGAAAAAGTGGAAAAAGAGCAAAGGTGTAGAGGCAGCCTCTAAAACTAAAATGAGGCAAAACGAGCAATTTTAATTGAAAGGCGCCTCAAAAACTCTAAAAGCTCTTGTAAAAGAGCACCAAGCTCCCTCCTGTGCCACTTGTAAAAGAATAGATGGGTGTATAGGCTTAGGGCATGAAGTAAGAAGAGGGAATTAGAAAAAGGGACCTTGCCACAATGGCCGGTCATGTAAAAAGGGATGGGTGTCCATAGGAATTTAGGGTTTTGTATATAAAGTTCAAAAAGTGAATGGAAGCTCATTCTTTGGTGTGTGGCTAACAAGAGATCTTCTCTTTTTCTCCTCATCTTGCTTGTGTGTGCTCTTGAGAGAGGGAGTGTGAGAGAGTGAGTGTGTGAGAGTGAGGGATCAAGAGGGTGAAGCTCTTCACCATCTCCTCTTCTCTTCTTCTCTTCTCTTCTCTTGCACGCGCGGCTATGGTGGATGGAGCTTGGAGATGGAGGAGGCTTAAGGATGCTTGAGCTATCATCTAGGATCGTGGAGCTATCGGTGTGTGCGAGAAAGAATGCAACTCATATCGGCATCAATGTAAGATTACTACACTCATAGGATCGACGGTGCGTCGGCTAGGTGAAAGATAGCCATTAGAGCTTGCTTGGAATGCTTGAAACAATAAGCGGTCTGTGGGTCTTGGCACTTGAGCGAATGCTCCTACATTTTGGTTCCATTGCCGAGACCAACGGATTCAAGCTTGAGTGCTTGCGCGCCTCATATTGAGTATCGAAGTAAGGGATTCATCCCCGAAACGGAGCTTGAGATAGGTAGGAAGTTTGGGCGTTTTGATCTTCGAAACAAGTAAGTATTTTGGGTTAGTTAGTTTGTTTGATGATTGGAAAACAGAGAGAAATCATTTCAGTTTGTTGCTTTCGATTCTTGTTGCATTTAATGTAGGATAAGATTAGGAAATCGAACCGGGAAAGGGTAGGGTTTATTGTTGCAAAACATGGCAAAACATGGTATAAATCATGCAAAAAATGGCAAAAATATTGCTTTGAATGTTTAATGTCAGCAAGTGAGTGATTGGGAGCATCAAAACCTTACCCGGGAGGGGGTTTAAGAGCCAAGAGGCCAAGGGAGAGCTCATTTGCAACCACTGCAATGAGAGAGAGAGAGAGAGAGAGCCCCCACAAATATTCAATTTGATCTCGTCATCGGAGAGCCTACCGCTCACCCCAGGTATACCAATCACTTCCCTTGGTGCCTTATTTGGGATCTGAAAGTTTGTGCTTGGAGTGATTGCCTAAATCGTGAGATTTGATTGAAATCATCGTCGCGTGGCATCTGTCGCACCGCGTTCGGCCCATCCAAGCGGCCATTGTTAGGCCGGGTCCCAGACTCGGATCTCGAACCCTGCCATTCGGTCAAATCGACCTGGAAACCCTAATCGGCCCTCGGCCCATAGTCCACTCGGCCCGTTTGAGTGACGGCATTCGGCACCTTTGACCAACTCGACACGGCCCATAGTCCACTCGGCCCCATTTACCAATTCATCCCTCGGTCAATACCCAACTCGGCCCTCAGCCCAAGACCTGACTCGACCCGTCCGAGTGATGGCACTCGGACATCGGACCGCGAAAAGTTTTTGTCCTCAAACCAATGTGATTCAACCCGTCTGAGTCACCCACTCAGCCCATGCAATTCGAACCAGTTGGGCCAAGTGTGTATCTGCCTCAACTTTTCAAAAATTTGACTTGACCCAGCTAGAGCTCAGCAACGCAAACTGATGCAAGCCTCCTGATGCTCAGAACTTGATTCTGGCGCACGGAATAGACAAAATCGTAAGGCATAGCCACTTAGCAGTTTGAGTGGGCTGTCGCAAGACCTAGAAACCTAGAGACCTAGAGGCAACCCGTTGAGCCATAAAACCCTGATTGGACCCAAAAACGGGCAAGGCAACATAACCGAAAAGCCCTAAATCCCATCAAGACGACCAGAGAATTGATCGATAAAGCCTATTAGGCCCAAAACGAAGCGATGCTGCGTAAGACGCTTAGAGGCTGTTTGCCGCACTCACCTTGAATTTTTGCACTTAAAGTGCACTTAAAGAAAATTGAAAGCCTGATTGAGCATAAGTGCACTAGAAAAAACACAGGCACTGAGTGGAGATAAATTGAGGACTGCATTTAATAAGTCAAGGAACTCACTCTGATAAACCACTCAAGGAACCCACGAATAGGAGAGAACCCATAGATGGCAGAGACAAACCATCAACATGCGAAGTAGGACCAAGTAAGCGATGCAAACGAAGTGGATTTGACAAACCTACTCAACCTAATCGATAGCTTGGTGGAGCATAAGAACTCAACTATGGCAGAAAAAAATTCAGACCGTGGGTCTAATGAGGAGCTCGACTTAGGCGTCTTCCCAAAGGCTATTCAGCAGCTCGTTAGCAGCTACGATGCGCATGCCCTGTATGAGCACCGCGGCCAGACATCAGATGCTATCATCGTAGACTTAGAAGAAGAGAGAAAGCTAGCCCACAAAGCATTGCAAAGCATAGTCGCATACAATAGAGACCAGCAGGCCAAGAGTCAAAGGCAAAGCACGGAGTTGCGTGAGGTGCAGCGAGTATTGAACTTTGTCGGCAGAAATCGAACGGATCACAAGAGAGCCCTAGAAGGGGAAACGCTGAGCGAGCTTCTTATGAAGCAATTTCTAGACAACACCGTAGCAGAGCAAAGTGCTGCAACATTGACGACCTCGTTGCTGGCAGGATTAGGAGCAACCCAAGGCTCTAAAGCCAGTCTAAAATCCCAATAGTCGCAAAGCAGCTCGGCAAGTACCAACCCCACGACAATCCATACAGCTTTACAGAGCAGTTCGAGCAAGTCTGCAAAGCCAACAGCCTTAGCGACCTAACTTAGCGCTCTCAAGCATTTGGGCTCTGCTTAGGTGACAAGGGCAGGACTTGGTATACAAGCTTAGAAGCCGCAGAGCAAGCAAATTTTAATAGCCTCAAGAATCTCTTCATCAAGAGATTTGCCGAGCCTGGATACTCCAACAATCTGCTAGTACGACTGATGAATGTTAAGCAAAAAGAGAAGGAGGGCATTCGCGATTACGTAACCCACGTGAGGAGCCTCTTCAAGAGAATCCCTAAATGACTAAAAGAGCAATTTCAACTGTGTTCATCAATGGAATTCGAAACGAGGAACTGTATAAGGCTTTGGCAGCCAACTCGAGCTTGCAACGAGATGCGCTAGCTAGGGTTTTTGAGGAAGCCATCAGAGTTGATGATCAATTGAAAGAGCGGAGCTCCAACTCAGAAGAAACCAACTCGCAAAGTTCAAAGAGAGTGTCAGCCTCTAGTGAACAACCAGCCCCATCATCCCAAGATAAGGGGAAAGCCACCGAGACGAACCAAGACTTGGCGGATGTCAAGATGGAGATAGCTAAGCTGCAAGACATGTGGAGACGACCAACACGCCCATACATCCAATGTGTGTGCTATGGCGGAAACCATTTGCCGACTGAGTGTCAACAACCTCAGTCGAGACCTTGTGCTAACTGCGGCAGGTTCGGTCACGACATCGGGCATTGTAGATTTCCCAGAAGACTTCCGTACTCCCAACCATACGGCTAGCCGTACCTAACAAACAGGCCACGGCCACTCTTCGGAAGGGGAGCCCCATTGGCCCTTCCTTCGTCTAACAACATCAAGCCGGCTGTCCCTAGGGTGGACATAAACCCTACAGGTATACCTAGACTGCCTAGTCCCTATGTGACCCATCCACCGAGTGACGCTCCAGTCCACTATGTGGAAGAGCCAAATGAGGAAGAGACTTACTTATACCCTTATGTCTCTCACGATGATGAGGGCAACACCGTTCTTATGGATTATCGACCAGTACTGGTGATAGCATTGGGGAGAGGACGAGGTAGAGGCCTAGGAGGGCATACGCAGGATCCAATCATCTGTTGGACTTGTGGTCACCCAGGTCATATCTCATCACGTTGCCCCAAGAGGGAGTAACAGAACACATATAAAGCTGACCTAAGGTGTGTTGAGTGCGGAATCACCCATCTCTTCGTTGTCGATTGCCCAAAGCGGAAACCTTCTTCAAGTTTAGCAATGTACCATCTATTCCATTAAGGCTGTTTGGTGTCGAGAACCTTGATGGGGAGGCCACACCCATCCCGTTGCGGGTCATGACCCATGCCTAAATGAAGCACGCCGGCATATCACTACCAGGACCCAGCAACCTCAATGCAGCCTCGATAGGGAAGAAGAGCCACATGCGAAGGAAGAAGAGGTCAAAAGCTAATATCGCACTTAAAATTGAGAGTGCTACGACAGCTGCCTGTTGGAAAGAAGGTCACGAATGCAGAGGCAAAAACTTTGGCCCCCAAGACAGCCAAAAGGAAGTGCCAAGGTAGGGAAATACCTGCATCCGAATCGCCAACTCGAGGCCATAGAGAAAGTGAAGGACTAGGTGAAAGAGGCCCAAGAGCACTTAAGGGATGCTAAGCCCATCCTAGAGGATGAGATCAATGATCTCCCAGCATAAGCACGATGGTCCCACCCCCTCGATCAAAGTTAGGAGATGCAACCGCACCGTAGGCAACACCGCTTAGGCCAAGCCTTTATGCTACACACCCGCAAATCAATCATCACGGTCGTTGGCCAAGACAATCCAATTTAGGAGAGAGACGAGCAGCCGACAGCCTCCTTACCACGCTAATGACCACCCTTGTGACGTTAAGACTGGGAGACCTGCTTAAGCAACATCCCACCCTATGGCAAGACCTCAAGCAGTGGGTTAAGGGGTCACGAGAACAAGCTGCGGATCTGCACGATCATGATGTAGAGACACAAATACCGAGTCGAATGTTGCACTCTATGCCAAAATCCTTGCACGTTAATGCTTTCTGGGAAGGCACCAAGATGCATACACTGTTACCAATCCTAGCCTTAGGCGACACAACGAGAAAGGGGATCATAGACATGGGGGCCGGGGTTTAGTGTGTTGAGCCACGTAGTACTACAAACCTGGGAAAACCCACCGGTCGAGACCGCTCGATTTAATGTCACGTTAGCAAATGACATGAGAGTGAAGCCATTCAAGGTACTTAAAAACTGGCAGATGAAAATCGCGGGTGTCTAGTTCTCTATCTCAACTTTATAGTCATGAAGGGGGTGGACTACGATATCCTGTTAGACCAACCTTGGATGCGCAATGCCAGAGCTATTGAAGATTGGGGTAACGGCTTGATCTTCCTAGGCAACAGAATGAAAGCTGTGAGAGTAGAGATGGACACTTGGAAGACCTCACCAGTTGACTTGGATGCCATCTCTGCAATGCTTAAGGGTAATGCTCAAGTCAAGAAGTCTTAT
This sequence comes from Lygodium microphyllum, assembly GCF_053477565.2. Classification (NCBI taxonomy): domain Eukaryota; kingdom Viridiplantae; phylum Streptophyta; class Polypodiopsida; order Schizaeales; family Lygodiaceae; genus Lygodium; species Lygodium microphyllum. The sequence continues at coordinate 15,256,542 of NC_141147.1, read as the reverse complement.
GGGCCCTTAACCAAGTATATCCCATGCCTAGAGGATGAGCGAGATTGGATGCATGTCCTTGCTATAGTCGACCTGCCGGATGAAGAGGCATATGAGCAAGCCATCAAGATGATGGGCACGTCTGACAACACGCCCTCCGTACCAGTTTGCATGATGGAAGAAGCCCTTATTGGGAGACCTAAGCCTGTCACCTTCCAAGTGCCAAGCAACAAAAGAGAACTCCAGGAGGCTCTGGAATACTTAACGAACAAGCTAGCTGACAATTCAGCAGCAAAATTCAAACCACTCTAGGATCTCTTAGGCAAATCCAAGTGGCAATGGAACAGGGTGCATGACTTGAACCTCATGTACAATTGGACCCTAGTCCCTGATCACAACAAGACATATACCAAGCCCTAGGAGACGACGAGCAGTCTGACGTAGAAGGCCTCTGATAATGAGTGACCCAAAAATACCTAGGACGCCCAAGACCCGACACACCAACGAGGACCTACCTGTCCACCTGAGACATAGACGATTGAAGCAGGAAAGGGCAAAACAACCCAGGGACACACAAACAAATGAATAGCGAAAACTGCGGGACCTCCTTAAAAGATTTATGAAATTCAAGAAAGGAGATAGGGTAGTGATCCTGTTGGGTGCCAAACGGCAAGGGTAAACGAGCGAACCAATTGAGGGACCAGCTAGGGTCAAAGAGGTGAACCTAGCCCAGGAAGGGGAGACACCTTGACCAGACTTCATTGACGATGACTTGACTGAGGAAGAAGAAACGAGTCTTGTCGCTCTTTTGCAAGAGTACGTAGACATATTCGCTTGGTCCTTAGAAGAGCTTAAAGGGGTAGATCCGAGTGTAATGACTCATAATATACCCATGACACCAGACGCAACGCCGGTGAAGCAGCGGCTGTACCCAATGAATCCAAAGCACGCTCATGTTGTCAAGGAAGAGATTGATAAGCTGATGAGAGCGGGATTAATTTATGAAATTGAGCACACAGACTAGGTATCACCCATAGTCATCGTGATGAAGAAAAATAGAAAATTTAGAGTGTGCGTCAATTATAAGAAGGTGAAGCTGCTACTAAAAGGGATAATTATCCATTGCCATACACTGAGCATATGCTTGAAAGAGTGGCGGGCAAGGAGGCCTACAGTTTTCTAGATGGCTTCTCAGGATACAATCAGGTGCAAGTGCATCCTGTTGACAGCAGGCATAAGACTACCTTTGCCACTGAGTGGGGCATCTTTGCTTACATAGTCATGCCTTACGGGTTGACTAATGCCCCTACCACCTTCCAATGCCTCATTGCACCATATTTAAAGACATGCTTCGCAAGGAGTTGGAAGTCTTTGTCGATGACCTCTGCGTTCACTCGACCTGGATGGAACACTTAAACAAACTCCAAGCAGTCTTTGAGCGGTGTCGCCTATATCGTCTCTCCTTGAACCCCTTGAAATGCCAGCTTTGGGTGAAGCATGGATGCATCCTCGAGCACATGGTATCGAAGAATGGCATTGCCACTGACTTCTCGAAAGTCAGGGTTATTGTCGACCTTCCACCCCCAAACAACTACAAGGGAGTCCAATGCTTCTTAGGCCATACGGGATACTATCGGCAATTTGTGCTGAATTATGCATTGATAGCTAGACATTTATACAAGTTGCTGATTGTCTTTGAATGGACTGAAGCATACCAACGAGCATATGAAGAGTTGAAGAAGGCTCTAACCACGGTACCAATTCTACAAGCCCCAGATTGGACCATTACCTTCCATGTGCATATCGACGCTTCTAAATTTGTGGTGGGGGCAGTGTTGTGCCAACCTAGCGAGAATAACCTAGACTATCCAATGAGCTTTGCTAACAAACAACTCACTGAGATGGAAATGAACTACTCGACGATAGAAGAAAGAGAGGGCTTGGCCATGGTGTTTGCTGTAAAGAAGTTCTGGCATTATCTATTAGCTACACCCTTCACCTTTTTTGTGGACCATCAAGCCTTGTTGTATTTAGTGAATAAACCTTGCACTACAAGACGCATAGCTCGGTGGCTCCTTTTGCTTTTGGAGTTTGACTTCTTCGTTGTTGTACAGAAGGGAATACATCACTACATGGCTGATCATATGTCACGCATCCCCACAGGAGAAGCCGTTGGAGAAGGCATTACCGATGAATTGCCAGATGCCCGCCTCTTTAACCTCTCCAGCAGGAGAGATTTATTCAAGCCCGATCTAATGCCATATTGGGCAGATGACCTAGTCCAAGTGCTTGAGCACGGACAACCTAAACGATTGATAGAGAAGGCAAGGCTGAGTGACTCATTCTCAAAATTCAACCCTACCAATTGATAGTAGCAGGCCAGCTGTATTGCTTAGGGAAAGATATATTGCTATGTAGATGCGTGTGCGAGCATGAGATGCACGACGTGCTCTTAAAGGCACACAGCGGAATTGCTGGTGGACACTTTAGCGGAGCCACGATGGCTCGTAAGGTGTTGTTGTCTCAACTATGGTGGACAACGATGTTCCGTGATGCTGCACGATTTGTTAAGCATTGTGATGAATGTTAGCAGACAATGGTCCCGATTTGCAAGGATCAAATGGAATTGACCCCAATCATTGCACAACAACCCTTTGAAAAATGGAGAATTGACTTCATAGGACCCATCTGCCCCGCTGCACAGTATTCGCAGGACAAATATATCATTGTGGACACAGACTACCTAATGAAGTGGGCAAAGGCGAGAGCAACACAAAAGAACGATGCTTAAACGACTGCCGAGTTCTTGTGGGAGCAGGTGATCTTACAATTCGGCTACCCCATCGACTAGTCAGTGACCAGGGAACACACTTCATCAATGAAGTGATAGCGCATCTCCTATCCACCTTCCTAATTATCCATCGGAAATCCTCTCCATACTACCTCAAGCAAATGGCCAGGCAGAATCCATGAGTGAGATTCTTGTCAACGTCCTAACCAAGGTGGTCTGTGCTGCCTCGCGCGGTGACTAGGATAACAAGCTGATGGCAGCCTTGTGGGCTTACCGCACAACTTATAAAATGACTGTCGGTCAGACCTCCTTTAGGTTGACCTATGGAACCAAAGAAATTCTCCCTATAGAATTCTTTGTGTTTAGCCTGCGAATTGCACTTCAGGAATGATGGGAAGGAAAGGAGGCATGGATGCAATGCCTAGTTGAACTCGAACGCCTCTCGGAGGCTCGCCTTCTAGCCACCCATGCACTCATATGTGAGAAGGCACGATGCAAGAGTTTGACAAGCATGTCAAGCAACGCGACTTCGAACAGGGCGACTTAGTGCTCCTATACTTAGTTAAGGGGCATAAGCAAAAAATAAAGTCTAGGGGTATTGGACCTTTCAAAGTCTGTGCAATCAACCAAATGGGCAACGTCAAGCTCGAGACTCTACATGGTGAGGGAGTATGCTTCTTCAATGGTAGTCGCATCAAGCAATACTATCCTCCCATGCATCCTTTACATGAGCCACCAATGTTGGAACTGCCTGTCAAAGTACGAGTAGCCACCATCACCGAAATTGATGATGAGAATGAGGAAACCGTAGAGCCTGCGTACTTGCACGTCAAAGTCACTGCCAAGCAAACATGCATCTTCAATGCCTTGATCGACGAGGAAGCGGACTTGAATGTCTTGACTCACGATCATTGGACCCAACTTGGCAAACCACCACTACAATCCACTAATGCCAAATTACGCCCATATGGGGGCCACCCATACCACTTCTTGGCAAGTGCAGGGCTGCCATTTCTATCGAGTCTGAGACTATACCAATGATCTTCTACGTGTTGCCAGACGCCAAAGACGTAGGCACGGAGTCACTGCTAGGGTGAACCTTTAAAAAGCAAACTTGTTGCAATGTTGACTATGAGTTGTAGTGCATCCACCTCGCCATAGGCAATGTCCGCATTGTTACATCTTTCAGCAGGGGCTACGTGACCTCACCCCTAGTCCACATGGCCACCAGTAGAAATATTAGCAGCCAAATCTAAGGAGAAGAGTAGTGCTCGGCCACCACCCACCACCTCCCAAGAATCGATGCTCATGGCAGCAAAAGCTAACGCCCAATAGCCTAGGTTTCAATGGAGGCCCAAATAGCCGCAACCACTGCCTAGGAGTCGCCGCACACAACCTCATAAGATCCAAAGCTCTAAACCTAGGAAACCAAAGCGCAGTTACAAAAATCAGTGCATGATCAAGCAGACGTGGGTTTTTAAAGCCCTCTTGCACCCGCAAGGCTACTATGAGGGGAATGCTTGGATATGGATCCCTAAAGCCCGCACGGCCAAGGGCACCACTCATACGCCGTCCCGAATCTTGACCACCCCAAGGCCCATAGAACCTCAAAACCATAAACCACAGTGATCCCAAGGCCCACATCCATCAAGCTCATCCACGCACATGCCCAAGAGAGTCAAACAAGCCTATCGGCCCAAACAACAGACATCGTCACATGAGCCATCACCCGCTAGAGCCCATCTGACTACAATGATCCATTCTGAAGGTAGCAGTCCATCAGAAGTAGCTGTTACTTCTTCAGCCCTAAGCCAAGAAGTCCAACCGCAACCTCAAGAACACCAACAACCACAACTATTCATAATCAAAGGCTCTAGTGCTATCAAACCCCAACACCAGCACGTCTTAAACCATCCTATTAGTCGAAATCATTTTTGACACTCGCCTCAGATCTAGCCGAAGATACGGGGAATGACATGGTTGATTGCATTAGATGATTCGATGCCACTTTCAGAGAGCTAGCTCTGAGCTATGACCGCTTGGACTTAGGCTTGTTGCCCGAGCCTTTTGCAATTGAAGTTTGTACGATGCCTTGTTCTTGGGAGATGTTTAAACTTGCCTTCACAAAAGCAGCTAACTCCACTGTTGTATTGCTCAACAGTGAGATCTCTAAAGAGCAAGCCCTCAAATAGTGCCTCATCACATCATATGATCAATGAACCACTTCTGCCATCACCGACCAAGAAATTGCAGAATTATCCAAACTTGATGAGACTGAATCCCCGTTCTTGAGGCACTAGTACTCTTAGGTTGCAATGGGAAGTAGAAGGGTACCAAGTCATGACAAACACTGAGCAATGCCATGCAATCAAAATAGTGGAGTATGAACCCACTTATGTCGCACCAACCTCGTAAAGAGTATCAACCACTCTTCGTTGCCACCCCCTGGAAGAGCACATCAAGGGACACCCTTACCTCGATCGCCTACTGACTGAGGAAGAGCTACATATTGCTAGTTGTGTCACCTTCAATGACTTTCTAACAGTCGTTCTCACTTACATTACACACGTGGGCCATCGACCTTTTGATCTAGACCACGAAGCTCAGTTAGAGTGCAACCCCGATTTCTACACTTGGTTCCTACGCTGGTAACTCCTAGGCCCATTGCAGAATGTCCTCGACCTCCAAAACCTTCAATCCTAGGAAGGATTCTTCTCGAGCTGGGAGGGGAGGGGGGTGAGATGAATCAAATTAAAACCAAGGAAAATCAAGCAAAACGCATAAACACGTAAACAACGAGCCAGGTAGAAAAATGGCAAGAGAACTTTGAAATAAAGGGCAAAAAGTTAAAGTCGGAAGGGAAGATTCTACATGGGATGGGATTCTAATGCTTTCATTCAATAAACATATAGAGTCCTTCTTTTTAACTATAATTTTTCTTGCGAATTGTTAATTTGGAAGCACTAATGGAAACTTGGGATTATGACAAGAACAAAAGATGTCACATCAAGACCGCGCCCATCGACTTCCATTCATGGAGGAGGAAAGAGCGCAATACCGCATCACTCTTGAAAGCCACGCCTACAACCAGCTTAAGTTCTGAACCATTCACAACATAGAGGGTGTGGTGGCCAAGGAGGAAGCAGCCAAGAGAGTCATCGAACAATGCAACCTCACCAAGTACCTCGAGAAATTTGCACAAGAACCTGACCACATAAAGTGTGTGGAGTTTCTCAGGACTTACGACCCCGACAATGAGTGCGGCATTGTCATGGTAGGAAGGGAGAAAATACTAAATAGGTATAGGTTCACTTAAACCCTCACTTAAACCCAGCCTTAGTGGAGAAGGCGTTGGGACTGGAGCCAAAGATAGAGAAGAAGCAGAAGAGGGATGTGTATGCCATGCTGAAAATGAAAAAGAAGGATGTGCTAACTAATGATGGCATCAGCATCTAGGACGTTGTTGATGCGGAAGCCAGACTGCAAGCGAAGCTAGTACATGCGCTCTTCTCTAGCTAGCGCTACAACGCCTTAATGCATTGAATCAGCATGCCTCTTCTAGAGAACGTAGTGGCTCACACCTTGCATGAAGTTGACTGGAACGATTATGCACAGGCCATGGAAAGAAAGAAGGCCTCGTTTATTGCCTACATGAGCATTTTGACTGCGCTCATCTAGGAGGCAATGAAGAAGACACAAGATGCAAAAGAAGGGGAAGGAGAAATGCCTGACAGGTCACCCCCTCACCAGGACCAAGAGAGGTCCAGTGACAGGACCGAGATTGATAAGGAAGGGCAGGAACAAGAAGAACAATCGGGCAAAAAGTAGGCCAAGAAACCCAAGAAAAAGATAGCACAAAAGAAAAAGAAGCTGGATGAAGGTCGCAAGAAGGATAAAGAGGATTTGGAAAAGGCAAAAAGAGAATCCCTCAAGGAAGCTGAGGAGAGGGAGAAGATGTCAAGAATGCATTTTTGATTGGAGACTTAGTAGAAGAAGTATTCATGGATCAGCTAGAAGGATATATGCACCCTCAGTATCTCTGAATTATATCTACAAGTTGGAAAAAGTCCTCTATGGACTGAAATAGGCTCCAAGAGCCTAGCATGCACCGATTAGTACTTACTTACAGAGTCTTGGATTTGCAATTGGCATAGCTCATCATAGTCTATTTATGGAGAAGCCAGATGCAAGTCTTGTGGTATTAGTCATCTATATAGATGGCCTAATCATTATAAGAAATGATGATAATGGGATACAAGATGTTATGACCATGCTAAAAATTGAATTTGATATAAAGGATTTGGGAGAACTAAAGTTTTCAGCTAATGGATCATGGTGGTGGTGGCTGATGGAAAGATAGTATACACTTGAGATATTGAAGAAATATGGTATGATAGATTACAAACCCTTGGATACTCCATTGGATCAAAATACTAAGTTGGATGAGAATATTGGAACTAAAATTTCAGATATTAGTATGTACATGCAAATACTAAGAAGTCTCATCTACCTTACCATCACTAGGTCTGATCTCAATTACTCAATTGAACTCATTAGTCAGTTCATGCAAAAGCCTAGAAAACCCCACTTGGATATAGTAACGAGAATTATGTGCTATGACAAGGCTATAGTAGACTATGGACTCATCTATGAGAGTGGTAAATATCTATAACTCATGGGATATCTAATGCAGATTGGACAAGTTGTCCATATGATAAACAATCCACTAGTGAGTATGCATTCAGCCTTAGCAGTGGAATGATTAGCTAGAGCAACAAGAAGCAACCAACTATTGCAATCTCTAGTACTCATGTAGAGTATAGAGGTGCCACATAGCAGCATGTGAGATTGCTTGGTTGCTAAAGTTGGTGATAGATTTGGTTATGCAGATGGATGCTCTAGTCACATTATACTATGACAATATGAGTAGTGTACTTCTGGCTACGAATCATGTGTATTATGCTAGAACAAAACACATAGAGGTATAGAGATGGCACTTCCATGGCAGATGGATCTCCTACATGTCAAAATCGAAGACCAAGTAGCTAATATCTTTACCAAGTCACTAGGTAAAGATAAGTTCAGTCACATGTATCCAACTATAGCTTAGTTGTAGGGGGTGTGTGTGTGGTCGATGAGTTGAGTTAGTAACTCATCCATAGTTAGAACCTTAGTTAGTTGTAGACCCAGACTACATCACTATTGTGTGTTACACTTGTGTGGATGACTATGAAGAACAATGATGAAGAAGAAGAATGAGAGCATACTGCTTTGTTTTTTGCTCGAACTCTTTGCCTCTATTCTCTTCACTCTCCCTTAATAGATTCTTGGTCAATTAAATCTATGAATTGATCAATAGATTAGAGATTAGTGCTTCTTCTCATTAATCAAAGCCTCTCAATTGAAATTCAACATTCATTTCAGTCTTTTTTTTATCATAATTGCCACTTACATTGTCTTGATGCATAACTTAGGTTTGATTGTGTGATTCTCTTTAGCTAAGAAAGAATTATTATAAAGGGTAAGTACTTGCAATTAGTGAGTCACTGAATTGCATTGGTAAGACCCTCAACCAATCTCCATTTCTTGATTCCAATTTTCATCGACCAAATCTCATATCATTGAAGGTTGAAAGAATTTTTCCATTATGCATCTCATTCTTGTTTGCTCAATTAGAATGCTCCTGCTATGTTGATATTCCCACCAATGAAAAAGGTGGATGCCATGGGAGATAGTGGCACAATAGAGAGGTGACCCTCCCCCACTATTAAAGATCCCAAAGGGGTGTAACCAACCAACCTAGGGGGAGGGGGAGGAGAACTTTGCTCACCTCCCAGTGATTTGGAGCCCATAGAGAGAGTTGTCATGCCATTATGCCCCTTATCATAGGCACCATGAGTGGAGTCATTGAATATCTATAGATTTCAAACTAGACAGAATTGATCTAGACTTCATTGATTAGTTACAAGGATTATATAGGTTTATTATAGGTTTACTACAAGAAATTTTAGCCCATTACACCCTTTATAGAAAGAAACAAGTATACTCGCGAGTAACATGTCATTTGGACTTTGATTTGGGTTGATTTTTAGTCATTTATAGGTGTTATAGGTTATTCTAGATTGACTACAAGTTTTACAAATGACATTTCACTCAAACTGTGAATTGGGACTATTTTTGGAAAACTTCCTACTTAGTTACAGGTGTTGTGGAGTAATTCAAAATTTTTCTAGGGCTTATACAGAGTATTACAAGTTATATTCAACTCCTACATGTCATATACAAGGTACTATAAGGTTGGGAGACCTCACTTTGGACCTAAGGGAGGAGATGGATAGACTAAAACAATGCTTTTACAAGTTCTAAGATTGTTTTGTACAGCAAGAAAACAATATTTTCAAAATACTCTATTTGATTTTGAAATAGAGTGATGTATCTCATCTTGAAGAGCTACTCGTTATCTTTGTTTTCCATAAAAAATTTATTGATTTCGATATCAGAATGAAATGTTATTTCCATTTTTGTATCAAGGGGTCTACTAGGACTGCACTTTAATATTGAGTAGAAATGGCCAGAAACAAGGAAAAGAACAAGCCTAATGATGATGTTCTGTAATAAATTAAAGAAGTATAATGAGGTAATACTTGAGGCACATTAGGATGAAGAAGATTATCGAAAATAGGATACATATTGTACTCTTAATGCCACTCTTTGTAACCATGAGACTAGGTACTCTAGAAGACATATGGAATTAGTTTCCAAATTGGATCAAGTGATTGAACAGATGGTTCAATCCAATATACAAACCAAGGAAGTCATGGAGACTAGGTACTCTATCAAGCATATGGAATTAGTTTCAAAATTGGATCAAGCGATTGAACAAATGATTCAATCCAATATACAAACCAAGGAAGTCATAGAGAAAATAGGCCAATTTACTAAGGATTCCTTGGAGAAGTTTGCTTCTTCTTCTACTAGACATTCTTTGGACAAACTTAGTGCTCAAAGCTCTTTGCTTGTGATAGCAAAAATGGCAAACAAAGAGAGTAGAGATAAATAGTCCTTTCAAATATCAAATAATAATCTTTAGCTAGGTATTATTGGGAAGAAGGGGATACCATTGCCATTGATAGGCAGCTAATCCATCTATAGGAAATCCCTAATAAAACTAATTTTCACTTTATTATCATTAAATAACTTGAGAAGGAGTGCAAATGGCACTCTCAGATTTTTTTTTACACTTGAATAAAGAGGTAGAAGATCAATCCAATAATTGAGTTGAGCATCTAGCTTTGAAATCTTACCTTGAGGAGTACATGGACTTGTTTAAACTACCTAGTTTATTACCTCCTAAGAGAGCAATGGATCACCCTATAGCTTTAGAGCCACATTCAAAGCCAATCAATAAGCCACCTTAGAGATTGTCTAAATCTAAGTGTGAAGAAGTAGCCAAGCGAATCAAGGAGCTTTTACAAATGGGATTTGTTGAGCCTAGTTCTTCACCTTATGTATCTCCAATCTTGTTAGTGAATAAGAAAGATGGATTCTTCAGGATGTACATTGACTACATGGATCTAAATAAGATCATAGTGAAGAATAGATATCCATTTCCTAGAGTTGATGATTTTCTTTATGAGCTCAAGGGGTCTAGGTTCTATACCAAAATTGACTTGAGATTTAGATATCATTAGATCCATATGTGATAGGGTGATGAAGTTAAAGCTGCCTTTAGGACTTATCATGGATTATACCATTTCTTGTTGATGTCATTTGGGCTTACTACAGCTGCCTTCTAGAGTCTGATGAATCAGATTTTATAGCCTTTTTTCTTTTAGTTTAATCTTGTTTTCTTTGATGACATATTGATTTATAGCAAGGCACTACATGACCATTTGTCACATATAAGGAAGATTTTTTATATATTGATGTGTCATAGAATCTCTGCTAAGGAGAAGAAGTGTTCTTTTATGCAAACTGAGGTAGAGTACTTGAGCCATAGTGTAAGTGAGAAAGGGATACAAGCTAATCGTATTTTAGTATATTCAGATTTCTTTAGAGAATTTATCACATAGTGTGATATCAATGGCCATGGCATAGGGGCTATTTTGCTACATAAGCATGTAGTTATTGCTTTTAAACGGCATAAAGCTTATAGATAAGGAGATGGTTATTAATGGTTATGACCAAGAGATATTGGCTATTCTACATGTGATAAAAAAAGTGGTATTATTATTTGTATGGTAACCAGTTTATAGCTCAAAGTGATCACAAGGTCCTAAAGTATTTTCTTAGCCAAATCTCACTCCTTAGTAGTATAGGTGGGTAGCTAGCTACCTTGCAAAACTATGATTTTGACATCACTCATGCAAGAGATAAGGAGAATATGGTAGTTGATTCTCTTTCTAGAATATGGGCATGTCAAGTTTCAGCTGACTAAGTTACATAATGATTAGATTTAGGAGTTACAGGAAGCCGATGATGAGCTCAGCCATGTATTTTAGAAATTATAACAAGGTCTCATGGAGGAAGACTTACATTATCAACTTAAAAATAGCCTAATCTGGCTTAATGACAATATTATTATTCCCTCTACTTCTTCTTTTAGGCTGAAAATTATTGAGGAGTTGCATTATTCACGTATACTTAGACATTTTGGAGTGTTTAAGACCTATGATTAGATCAGTAAAAGCTTTCACTAGAAAGAATTGTGGAGAGATGTAAAGGACTATGTTATGCATTGTATACCTTATCAACAAAACAAGGATAGTAACCATAAGCTAGGTGGTTTATTGTGGCTATTGCCTATCCATGAAGGCAAATGGACACATATTACCATAGATTTCATTACTGGCTTACCTATTCCCAAAAAAGGGTTGGAATAGCATATATGTAGTACTGGATAAACTCACTAAGATAGCCCATTTTATCCCTACTATGGCATAGTTCACTACTTCATAGGTGGCTAGTTAGTTCATGGAGCAAATCTTTAGATTACATGGATTACTATAGGTGATTGTGCATGATAGGGATACCAAGTTCATAACCAACTTTTGGAAGGCGGTATTCAACTCCATGGGTACTAAATTGGCTCCTTCTACAGCCTATCATCCTCAAACTGATGGCTAGATAGAAAGGGTAAATAAGTGGTTGGAGACTTATCTTTGCCATTTTTGTCACAATATGCATCCATGTATTCACGAAATGTATAGAGTCAAAGTAGACTCCATATATTACAATGAATTTCTTTCCATAAAAGTATATTCTTTAGTATTTATGTGTTCTTTATTCCATTCTATTTCATGTAAAGATAATGATCAATGTATCCATTTCAAATACAATATGTGTTTACATTTATGTATATATGGAGTATATATGGATAGGTATTATGGTTCCAATGTTTGGGTCTGATTACAAAAGGGCTAATATCCCTTGATGCCATGGTTGATTTCTATGGAATAGTTTGATTACTATCAATATAAAATGCTTATCATTTAGGGTTTAACATATAAACCTTTACATGCATTGCCTAGGTTATAATGCTAGAGAGAAGAATAAACATTCTCTCAATAACAATGTGTAAAAGGAAAGATAAGGAAGGGGACTAGAACATTGATACATATCATTATCTTAAATGCACATGCGTCCAAGCATAAAGGGAGCTTTCAAAGTGAAATAATCTATAATAGAGGAGGTTTATTGAAGCACTAGAAGGGAAAGTCGATTCCCACCTAGTGAAAAAGGTATTGGTGCAACATGTGTTCATGCACAATTAAATATATATAATCCATAGTAAGCCTTTAATAAAACATTACAAATAGTAAGTATTTTCATTCCATTGAGGATGAACAAATTGATGATGTCCATGTGACTATTTTTTAAGTTTTGCAAAAGTATGCCCTTTAGTTTTTGTGAGTGGCAAAGTGTTAAAGAGCTTTACAAGTGCCAACACATCCAATTTGGTCAACTAAATTTGGAGGGATGTATACCCAAGAAACTTACATGGATTCTAAGTACATACTACTCAAGGGTGGTTGAGAATATGGAGCCCTTGAGCATGTGCATGTATAGACTTTTAATAACATGGAATGGCAATTATGGAGTCCTAAGAGCTTGCACATGTGCATCAATACTAAAATCTCAACAAACATTTTGATCTCTACAAAGGCAAGTACTAGCTTGAAGAATGTGCATCTTGATCAATTTATATAATTGCATAGGTGACTCCTAAGACCCCCATTGTTGTAGCATAGAGCGTGGGATGTATGAAGTCTAAAAGATGCCTCCAATGCAATCTTGGCAAAAATGAGTGATGTATGGCCCTAGTCCGAAGTGTGGTATTTAAGCCATTTTCCTACCAAGAAAATGGCCCTACAACCACACTTCATACCAAGGATGTACAACACTCATTTTTTGCCAAGATTTCATTGGGAGCATTAATCATTTGGAATAATGAAATCAAAATAGCATTGGTATTTCCTAATTTCTCTCAACAACACTATATCTAGCCTCCACGTGCATTGCTTATCCAAGATACTAAGGAGGACCCCTCTTAGGGCAGCTTGAGAAAGCTAGGTTAGAAAGAGAAGGAGATGATTCATTGGTAGGTTAAGAAGTGCTATTATCAAAGATTGTATCTAAACTAGTAGATGCTTCATTGAGTTGAATAAGATATGGGGCTCTAAGGGGAAGCTTCTTTGTGACTAACTTAGATCTAGCCATCTTTCCTACATAACAAAAGATTTGAAAACTCAGTTGAGCCAGGTACCTAATCAGAATCAAAGGCGAAACCCTCTACCACTAGCTTATGATTTCACTACTTCCTTCAAGATCAAGATCCTTGGAAGACTCCGCTAAGAGGGTGGAGCGTGGGTAGGCACCTAGCACCCTGATTCAAGGGCCCATGTAGTAGTGCTGGACTCTCACCAACTAAAACTGCCGATCCCGATGGGTTCCCTTAAAGGGATGCCATACCCCAAGGTTGGGCATTGACTCAAAGGTGGTGTATGGTCACACCCAAGCAAACACTGCCTCCTGATAGCATTCCCTTGCTTGGGCGAGGTAGTGCCATCATTAGTACGAGTATGAGCTTGTGCACAAGTTTGAAAAGGGAGGATATTGTCATTTTCCTATCCGTTACGAATAGGAATCACACATACAATGCTCCCAAGTACCTCAACATCACCTCGTCGAGGAATGCTGCTACGAGGTGATGCCTCAAAATCACATTCCTTGAGTGCGAACGAGTGCTCACCTAATTGGGTAAACACACCCCACTCTAACTAACTTAGATCTAGCCATCTTTCCTACATAACAAAATATTTGAAAACTCAATGAACAAGATAAAGGGTGGAACCTATGATATAGTGCTTAAACTTTAAGATTCATTTACATCTACACACACACACACACACACACACACACACACACACACACACACACACACACACACACAGACTCTATATATATATATATACATATATTGCATTCATACTAAACGCATTCTTCATCTTACTATATCAACTCTTTTCAAATCCATTTGCTACCTTGTTGTTTTATTTAGCACTTAATATATCATAATGTGCTCTTTTAGTGACACAATGTGATACGATCATGTCTACAACCAATTCATTAGCACTCTTACTTGCTTTCTCCTATATAGAGTTGAGCATTATATGCCACCATGATCTTGTATCACCAACATAGTAGTTGGATCATTAGATTGCTACCATTCACCCCTCCACCATGATTAAGTTTTCTTTTGTATGCACCATGCACTATCTAATATGAATTTTCCATCTCTTGTATGGAGCAAACTCCAATGCTTCCCTTTTGTGCAAAGTATGGCTCGACCTGAAGGATATGCTACTACACAGGTGTATATCGTGCATGAATGAAAACAACAAAAATAACTTAATATACAATTCTTATACTTCTAAAATCTTGACTTAGTGCATACCATATAATGTGTGATAGAATCTTTATGCCATGCATGCACCATGTTTTCACAGAAGCTATGCATAGCATAAGCTCTTTCTTATCTTCATCAAGCACAATCTTTTAAAGCAAGGGAGCCAATTCATTGAGACTAGTCCAAACCTTAGCTTTTTCTAGCTTTGCTTTTCCTTTGTTACTTTAATTAGGAACACAACAAGCAGTTTCAATTTTCTTCAGCCATCATAATCTTGCGGCTCATGATTTATAACATTCCCTTCCTCATCGATAGTAGATACTAAAAGAAACTTCTTGGGCTTGGCTCCTCCAAATCAAGGTTCTTTTGGCAAGTTACTAGTTTTTTCATATTCTTACATGTTACAATGGCTTGTTTCTCCAATTTCATTCTATAAGCTAAGAAAATACATTTATACACAATTTTTTCTATAATCCTATTGAAAGCATGTAGTGAACAAATGTGAACATAATCCAATGGAATGTTGAAGATGGGCTTTTATGTGGAATCTTCTATATCACATGCCACTATCGCACTTATCACTCTTTCCTATTTCTTCACCCTCTTTGTCAAGTAATATGGGCATGAAGATTTTGCAATTGTACCATTGGAGTTGGAGATTCCATACATACATTTTCAAGTTTTCAAGTCCCTTAAACTAGATATTCACCATAGCCTTCAACATAGAGTATCTCACCATGTTCTTGGTGATCGATGATGTTTGGAGTGCTTGTGTATATCAAAAATAATTGTAACACCTCAAATGCTTCCTTAGGAGCTTCAAATGCAACAAGCTAGCAAACATGGTGCTCTAATCGAACACTAAAGTTCCTTAGGTTGTTTTCGTCAATTGTAAGGCTCTATTCATCAAAGTGACACTAAGCCCTTAAGAATTTACTCCCTTGATAACCTCACTGTCATCAAGTTTGATGAAAATTTAAATTTACCACCACATTCTTCAATACTTATATTGTAATACATCATCATTATCGACTGCACCTTATATAGATCTAGATAGTAATTATTTAGTTCTGTAAGCTTAAACGTTATGCATTTATTGTATTTGCAAAGAACAAAAATAATGCAATTGGATGGTGCAAAATGGGAGCTTTGGACATGTTAACATTAATCCAATATTTGCCTAAGGTGAGAGAATATATCCTTGGTGGGCACAATATCTAAGAACTAGAGAGACCCCAATTGTAGAAAGGGGTAAGGGTGAGGGACCTAGGAGATGGGATCCAAATATCCTATCATGGTATATTCATGAGGCTAATTAAATTAGTCAAATAAAAATTAGGACTTTTTAAAACCATTTTTGTGTTGTGCAAATCTCATGTAATGGACTAATTAAAGAAGTTGTTATTATGTGTCCTCACAACATATTAGGATCTTAATTATGTAACTAAAATTCTAGGGTATGTGGATGGAAAGCAAACGGATAGCTATCATGAGATGATGCTATTCTATCGATAAGCGGACCCGATAAGTAGAGCACTTTCCTTATAAGATTATAGGAAGAGCCAAATGTCTAAGGTTGAGTCATAGAACTAGTCTAGCACTATTTTAGGGGCTAGGGTGAGATTATATTGAGGCAAAGGGTCAATACTCAACCTCCCCTCATCTGTCATTTTCTTTGACCCAAGTGCAGTGCTAATCTACTCCCATCTTGCTTGGTTTTTGCATAGTGACCTTTCTTGACCGAGCACTAGATTGCTTATAGAGACCGAGAAGTCATAGGTCTCTCAAGTTGATCCTAGAGGGTCGAGATCATGATGTTCTACTATGATATAGACTTGAAAGTCACATACGTAGCTAAATCCATGAATCTTAGTGGGTCGAGATTGTGATGTTCTACTATGATATAGACTTGAAAGTCATAGGTCTCTCAAGTTGATCTAGTGGGTCGAGATCATGATGTTCTACTATGACATAGACTTGAAAGTCACATGCTTAGCTAAATCCATGAATCTTAGTGGGTCAAGATTGCAATGTTCTACTATGATATAGACTTGAAAGTCATAGGTCTCTCAAGTTGATCCTAGCGGGTCGAGATCGCGATGTTCTACTATGATATAGACTTGAAAGTCACATGCATAGCTAAATCCATGAATCTTAAGGGATCTAGATAGCATTGCTCAAGAAAGGTATTTGAGCCATTATCAAATTTTCCCTCTCGTGGCTTGACTAGAGGTGTGTACATCACACATGGTATCAAAGCAAAACTATTGATGAGTTGGGTCAATATAAGGAAACTAATGTCAATATGTCATGCCCTAAAGTCGGTACCCTGGTTCTTCTCAAGATGGCATGGCGATTTCTCTATAGGAAAGAGAATGCAATATACTTGCTCTTTTAACTTGATTCATCATGCACAAACCTTTTAATTGAATGTGTGTGTGTGTGTGTGTGTGTGTGTGTGTGTGTGTGTGTGTGTGTGTGTGTGTGTGTGTGTGTGTGTGTGTGTGTGTGTGTGTGTGTGTGTGTGTGTGTGTGTGTGTGTGTGTGTGTGTGTGTGTGTGTGTGTGTGTGTGTGTGTGCGTGTGCGTGTGCGTGTGCGTGTGCGTGCGCGTGCGCGTGTGCGCGTGCGCGTGTGCGTGTGCATGTGCGTGTGCGTGTGCGTGTGCGTGTGTGTGTGTGTGTGTGTGTGTGAACAAAAAAAGTTGGCCATGCTAATTACCATAGTTAATCATTTACATTAGTTAGGAATCTAAGGTAGGTTATTGCTCAACTAGAAAAGAAGGATAATGTTTAAAATATTAATTGATTAATTAATCAATTTTAAAAATAAATCAAATGACTTATGTTGATGGGGTGATAGTCTCCTACATGATGATTCATTCTCCCTTTATACATGCTATTCTCCCCTCTCCTGACGCTATCAACATGGAAACCCGCCCTTTGTCTCCAATAGCACCATCACTCTCACCTCCTTCTTCATCACATGGGTCAAGTCCCTACCCCACATTGTACCACAACTCTCCCCTAAATTAACACCTCTAGCTCCTCTCCATCACTGTACCTCTCTTCACTATCTCCTTCGTATCCCCCCCCCCCCCCCAAGGCTTGTTGTCAAGACAAGGGTCCTGAGTGGACACAATCCATAGGTAGCTCAACCATAGTGCTAATAATAGGTAATTGACCACTATGCGAAGGTGTTGACAAGGTTAAGGGGTTAAGAGATAGTCTATATTAGGGAACAAGGGTATGTGGACCAAAGTGTCAAAGGATAGGCAATCACTATGTGAATGAAGTCATTAAAAGTCGAGGTTTAAAAATAGTCCATGGATCTCCCTAAATACAACAATGTGATGCAAAAAGAGCCTATTATCTTGAGTAGCTAGGAGGTTCAGAGCTTTTCCTAACTTCTACTCACTAAAGGCAAGGCATCCATGCATGCATGACAATGGCATCATAGCAAGGATGCAACAAAAGATCCCATAACCCGATGATCATATGATTATCCCACCACCTCTGACTAAAGCAAGGACCCAAGGCATAGGCCTTGGCATACTTGGCAATGAGGCTATGAAGGCTTCATTAGTGCCATTAGCTACCCGAAAGGTGGAAGCATTTTCTTGAAAACAAAACTTTCCTCAAGGTCACCCATCCCACTATTGTCTACACCTAACTATGCTTAACTTCAAGGCAATTAATCATCAAGTTAAGCCTTGGAGTTTCTCCAAATAAAAAAGAAAGTCTTCAAGAACTTGTTTGGAGAAAATAGAAAGCTTTTCAAGGACCTTTCAACTACCTCTTGGTGAACAATACCTCTAGAGTTCTACCACATCGCTCTTGTAGTTTTGTGAATTGTTTCATTGTGAAGACATTAAGAGTAAGTGATAACTTTTCTAGCAGCTCTATGTGAGTCCTATCATGCACACATGGATGCCTTGCCTTCGATAAGCACAAAATTTGGGAAAAGCTCAGTTAACCTCCTAGCCGCTCAAGATGAGAGCCTCTTTCTACACCACATTGGTATCTTTAGGCAAAACCCTGTGCTATTTTTAGACCCTAACTTTTAGTGAGTCCATTTACACTAATTGCCTATCCTTTGACCCTTTTGTCCATATATGCTTATGCCCTAATGTAGACATCTCTTGATCCCTTAATCCCATCAACACCTTAGCATAGTGGTCCATCATCTACTATTAGTGCTATGGTCAAGCTATCCTATGGACCGTGTCCACTCAAGACCCTTATCCTGACATTACTCCAAAAGACCTATGCCCATGTACATAGATACTTTTATTGGTTTGGAATGCATAAGGATATAGATATGTTATTCATTGCCAAAAATGTCAAGTGAACAAAGCTTAGCACCTTAAAGTAGGTGGGCTTTTACATCCTTTAGAGATTCCTAATGGCAAGTGGAAAAGTCTCTCTAGGGATTTTATTGTTGGACTTCCTACTACCAATCGTGGTCATGATGCCATTTGGATAATAGTAGATAGACTCTTTAAAATGTGTAGGTTCATTCCAACAAAGCCAATTGTTAAAATTCCTAAATTAGCCTAGCTATTTGTGGAAAATATTTATTGGCTATATAGATTGCTAGCCAATACCATAAGTGATCACAATCAAAATTTTAATAGTCATTTTTGAATAGTTATTTTCAAAAGGTTAGATACAATGCTCAACCTAAGTATCGAAGATCACCCTCAAACAGATGGGCAATCCGAGTGGGTAAATCAAGTTTTAGAAGATATATTACAAGCATATGTAATCACAAAACAATCTAATTGGGAAAATTATTTACCCATACTAGAGTTTGCTTACAATGATGCTAAGTATGTGACTATACGGTTTAGCCCATTCATGTTTATATATGGATTTCAATCTCAATCACCAGTTATGGTGGGATTAGCCAATGAGAAAATACAACATGTTAAGGGCTTTCTTCAAGATCACTTTGATCTAAATGTAGCATGCTTGACGCAAGCTCAAGACCATCATAAGAAATATGCAAATGAACATAGATATATTGTCACTTTTTAAAAATCTGATAAGGTCTACTTACGTGTTCCAAAACATTCAAGAAGCTTGAGGTCTGGAATAGTTCCTAAGTTACCTCCATAATATTGTGGCCCATTTACAATCCTCAAATGTGTTGGTGAAGTTGCATATAAATTAGATCTACCCTCCTTTAGTAGAGTCCATCTAGTCTTTCAAGTTAGCCAATTGTGAAGGCAACTTAGTAATCATATGATAGTTTGGTGGACCAAGGAGCATTAGTAGAAACTATTGAACCATTAGTTCAACCTCATGAACCAGAATGGATTTTGGATTTCCATGAGCATCATACACATCATCATGTTTGAAAACAAGTTTTGGCCAAGTGGAAAGATATACTTGAAGAAGGTTCTACTTGGGAAAACATTATGATACTCAAGAAGTGATTTCCTACTTTTGTTTTTTAGAACAAGAATTCTTCCACAAGGAGGGAGCTAATGTTAGGATAAGAGCCTTGAGTGGACACGGTTCATATGATAGACCATAGCACTAATAGTAGGTAATATACCACTATGCTAAGGTGTTGATGGGGTCAAATGATCAAGAGATAGTCTATATTACGGCACAAGGGTATATGGACCAAAGGATCAAAGGATAGGCGATCAGTGTTGTGAATGGACTCACTAAAATTCGGGGTCTAAAAATAGTCCATTGATCTACCTAAAGATACCAATGCAATGCAAAAAGAGGCTATCATCTTGAGTGGTAGGGAGGTTAACTGAGCTTTTCCTAACCTCTATGCTCACTGAAGGCAAGGCATCCACCCGTGCATGACACTTGTATACTCTCCCTTGCCATTTTAAATAATAAGAATAGCAGTGCTACCCCCTCCCCTTCTAAAATCATCCTATGGGACAAGCACAGAGAGAGAGAGAGAGAGAGAGAGAGAGAGAGAGAGAGAGAGAGAGAGAGAGAGAGAGAGAGAGAGAGAGAGAGAGAGAGAGAGAGAGAGAGAGAGAGAAGAAGAAGAAGAAGAAGAAGAAGACATAGAGAAGAGTAAGATAAGAAAGAGGAGAGAGATAGAGATAGAGAGGAAAGAAATACCAAGCAAACGGAGATGAATGGCTTGCAAAACTACATGGGGAGATGACACAAATACCCCCCACCTTCTCTCTTCAATATGTGCTTTCACTCCCATGCTACCATGGTGCCTAAAGATGCATGGGTGTCATGGGACCATCCTCAAACACGAACAACAAATCCAAGCACACTAACGTAATTTAAAAAAGCCCAAGTTTTTTTCCATGTAATTTCATTATTTCTTAAATTTATAAATTTTATCATTAAATATATTAAATTAAGAAAGAATTAAAAAGACTAGGCCGATGCATAAAGACCAGATTTAGATACATCACATTATTTATTACATGAGTAAAATGCTTTTTGTTAGATTATGAGGTGCATTTTTTACTTGAAATGGTAGGGCTAGTTAAGGAAAATAGTATATATAATATGGATGGCTTTGTATAGCACCTTGTGCTTGCATGGATGAGTCATTATTGAAGATAGATAGCACGCAATGGTATTGTTGGGATTCCACATACAATGAATTTGAGCATGCCAACATAACCCAAAAAGTCCAAGGTCTTTGCATGTACTACCATTATTTGACCATTTTATAGAAATATAATCATACATTAGGTTAAATAAAGAAAGAATTAAAAATATTGAGTTGGTGCACAGGGGCTAGATTTAGATGACATCATGTTGTTTTCATGCATGAGTAAAATGCTTTTTGTTAGATTATGAGATGCATTTTAAACTCAAAATGGTGAGGCTAGTTAAGGGAAAGAGTGGGTGTAATATGGATGTTTTTGTATATCACATTGTGCTTGAGGCTAATTAAATTAATAAAATAAAAAATATTTTAAGTGATTGTTTAGAAAATACCATTTTCAACCATTTGTGTGCCATGTCCAAGGACATTCAACAAATCTTTGTGTAATGAGATAATTAAAGATGTCATTTTTATGTATATTCACAATGTGGTAGGACCCTTAATGACATAACTAAAATGTTTAGCTGTGTGGGTGAAAAGTGGGTGGATGGTTGTCTCGATAGTGCTATCCTTTGGACGGGTGGGCTTTATAAGGTGCAAGTGCTTTCCTAAAAAGATTAGAGTAAGAGGTAAACATTTGACTCATGTTGAGTTCTCCTTAATGGGCAACACGGTCACATTGGGCCATAATGTCATAAAATGTGCAATGATAGACATAATGAGAAAGGCAAGGGGAAAGTGTAGGAAAATGCAAAGTCCACTTAGATTGTACCTAGGTTTAGTGTAAAGATAAAGGATATAAATGCCTTGAAGTACAGTTTTGATGATAATATTTTTACTACTTCATCACTTGACGCCACTCAATTGATCAATGCTCCCTCTTCTTACTTTCAATGTTGGCTTCTTGATTCAAAGGTTTCATTCCATGTTACCCCATATCGTCATTGGTTTCATAGATATCATAGTGTTATGGGTTCTATTAGACTAGGAGATGACACTACATTGGATATCACTGGCATAAGTGATGTTAATATGCAATTTGATACTAGTGCTCCTTTTATGTTTCATGATGTACGTCATGTCCTAGCTTTAAAGGACTAAAATCCATATTTATGCTAGATAGTTGGATGATGGCATGTATAATGTATTTTTTGGTGATTCTACCCTTTACTTATTTCTAGGTATATTGACCATGTTCTGGTTATGCTTTATCTTCCACATATATCTTTATGGTATCATTGCCTTAGGCACATGTCTTTGAAAGGAATAAAAGTATTTATCCATTTGCAATATCTCCTTGCCTTGGATTATTCATATTTCGATTTATATGATCGTTGTTTACATGGCAAGAAGACTCATAACTCACATAAGAAGTTTGGGTTCCATGCATGTGGGTGAGCCTTTAACTCTCATGTATTTAGGTGTTTATGGTCCCATGCCCTATTAGTCCTTGGGTGGCATGACATACTTTGTTACATTCATAGATGACTATTCACATAAGGTTTGGGCTAAGAGAGCTGAGATGGTCAAGGTTCCATATGTATCCATAGTGTGCAATTTGATATATGCTATGATAGCCACTCGACTTGCCATAGCATTTTTAGTGGGAGTTGTGGCATGTTATATGGCTACACTTGGCAAGTAACATTGGCATGTAGTAAACGATATCATGAGATGCCTTAAAGACACTGCATATTGTAATGAATGAAGCTGAGAGGAGAGAGGGCAAGAGCTGAAGAGAGAGAAAGAGAGCAAGAAGAAGTGAAAAGAAGACTAGAAGAGGAGAGAGAAAGACAAAAAAGAGGAGAGAAGGAAGGAGGAAGTCATGGAAGCTAGAGATAAAGGTGAAGAGTATGTCATTGATAATAATTGGTCGCCCTAATCTGGGACTCTTACACCTTATATACCCCGGTCAGTGTGACTGGGTGTCTAATCCCTAGTTTATATATATCCCACTTGTTGCAATCCATCCTCACCCTGAAGGTTTTTACCCTAAAAAACAAAGAGAAATAGAGGGGGGGTGATGGGTGGGCTAAGGGAGGGTTGTAGAGTACTACTTTGAGCCCTTTTACAATGAAAATTGGGTGGGTAAAGACTAGGGACAGCATGATGTCCAAGATTGGCCTGCTAAGGTAAACGGGTCATAACTTTTGATAGGCTGCTCCAAATGGGGCGTCCCACATGTCGAAACAGAGCTTATGATGAGTACTTTCAGCCTATGTAGGAGGCACATGCCTAAGATTTGGATAAGTACAAAAATGTTCTAAAACAGTGTGCAGTCTCTGTAGGTAGAGGGTGGTCAAATGGGGCACAACTAACTAGACCATTAGGGCTCTTGGAGGTGGGGGAATTCATTGACAATGGTTGTCGGGTGCCAAGAGGCTTCTTCTAGGGATAGGCCTTGCCATTCAATGAGGTATTCTTTAATGGATCAAGACCTTAAGTGCTTATCGTGTTGCCCAATGATTGCCTCATGGATATACTAAGTGATGCCTTCTTCATCTATGTGAGGAAGTTCTTCCACATAGTCCACTAAGGAGCCCATGAAGGGTTTCAGCTAGCTAACATGAAACATATTGTGAATTTTGGTGGTAGGGGGAAGTTCTAAGCAGTAGGCCAAGTCACCAACTCTCTTTAGAATCCGGTATAGGCCATAGAAGTGGTGGGCCACCTTGTTACTCTGCTGCCCTCTTTGAGAGTAGAGTAGCGGGACTTAGGCACTTTCAAAGGGACCAATTCCCCTTCCTGGAATTCCAAATGCCTTCTTTTCTCATCAGCATAGAGTTTCATGTGTGTCTGGGCCGTTTGAAGGTTCACTTTACATTGCTGAAGTAAGGCTTGCATACGATCCAACTCAGCCAGACTCTAAGGGTTTATTTTATCATTAAATAAGACAGTGGGGAGGGGAACCTTATACCCATATAAGGCCTCAAAAGGGGAAACTCCAATGTTAGAGTGTGTGGAGTTATTATATGTAGACTTAGCCAAGTGGAGCCACGTATCCCAACTGTGTTGTACATCATGGCAAAAGTGCCTCAAATATGTCTCAAGCCATTTGTTCACTCTTTCAGTCTAGCCTTTAGTCTGAGGGTGATATGTAGTGGATGGAGCAAGCTTGGTCCCCATAGATGTGAAAATTGTCTGCCAAAAGTTGCTCATAAACTTTGCATCCTGATCATGTACTATGACTTTGTGGTAAGCCATGCAACTTAAAGACATTTTCCATAAACTGAGTGGCCACATGAGAGGCAGTGTATTGGGTCTTAGTGGGGATAAAGTGGGCAGCTTTGATGAGGCAATCAACTACCACATAGATACTGTTCCACCCTTTCTTAGTCACACAGGAAGGCCACTGATGAAGTCCATTGTGATATGAGTACATTTCCCTTCAAGGATAGGGAGGGGCTGCAAGAGGCTAGCGGGCCTGAGTGTACTGTCCTTGTTCTATTGGCATGGAACACATTTGGTCACAAACTCCTTGACATCCCTCCATAAGCCTTTCCAATGAAAGCTCTTGGCAATCTTGTCATATGTTTTGAAAACACCCTAGTGACCAGTAGTGGGGAAAGAATGCATATCTTCCATGATCTTCTGTGTGAAGGGGGAAGTGTGCGGGATGACAATCTTGCCATGGAACCAAATAAGGCCATGCTTGAGCTGATATCGAGAGCTTTCAGCCATGACCCCATGCTGTAATTTCTAGAATATGTGGCTGAAGTGATTATCTAGCAAGTAAGCCTCTTGAAGCTCTTTAACCCAGCCACTCTGCAATTCTGAAATAAAGGATACTCTGCATGCCCACATCTGAGAGAGTGAATTAGCCACAATATTATCCTTGCCCCAAGTGTGCGAAATATCAAGGTCATAGTTTTGTAAGGTTGCTACCCATAGCCTTTGCTTAGGAGTCAAAGTGGACTGAGTCAAGAAGTACTAGAGGACTGAGTGGTTGCTTTTTACTTGGAAGCAGCTGCCATACAAATAGTGGTGCCATTTCTTGATGGCATGGAGGATGGCCTCTTGGCCATATACATTCATTTACATCTCCTTCTCATCAAGATTGCGGTTCTCAAATGCAATCACACCATGCTCTTGCAACAATACTACACCAATACCCATGCCATTGGCATCACAATGAATGGTAAATAACTTAGAGAAGTTAGGGTAGACAAGGATGGGGGCGGAATAAGCACGTCCTTTAATTGTTTGAAACTATGATCAGTAGTGGCATCCCAAAAGAATGACTCCTTTTTTAAGCAAGTAGTCAAGGGTGCTGCAATGGTGGCATAGTGCTTAATGAAGCGTCGATAGAATGAAGACAGACCAAGGATGCCACACAAAGAAGTGGTGGTGGAAGGAGTGGGCCAGTCCCTAACACATTGCACCTTCTTCGAGTCAGTTTGTATGCCATTTTTGCTCACAATGTGTCCCAAGTACTCCACAAATGTCTGCATGTAGGTGCATTTTCTCTCCTTAGCAAAGAGTCTATGCTCTCTCAATATGTCAAACACCCTTTTGACATGTGTCAAGTGCTAATTGGATGACTTGCTATAAATGAGGATGTCATCAAAGAAAACAAGCACAAACTTGAATAGAAAGGGTCGTAGGATTTTGTTCATGAGGCTTTGAAATTTGGTGGGGGCGTTAGTCAACCCAAAAGACATCACTAGAAAATGATAAAGTCCACGGTCGGTCCTGAAGGCCATTTTGGCCTCATCTCCCTCCCTCATGCGAATCTAATGGTAGCCAGAGTGCAAGTCAATCTTAGTGAAAAAGCATGCCCCTTTAACTCATCCAGCAAGTCCTCAATCCGTGGGATGGGGTAGCGGTTCTTCACCGTGATTTTGTTCAAGTCTCTATAGTCAATGCACATGCGAAAGGAGCCATCTTTCTTCTTGACTCGCAGGACATGGGATGTATAGGGGGAAGAGCTCAGCTCAATGAAACCCATCTCCAACAACTCCTTAACTTGCTTTGCAACCTCTTTATGCTCACACTTGGAGAGTCTATGAGGGGGCTTGTTTATTGGTTTGGAATGAGGCTCTAAGTCAAGTGGGTGGTCTGCTTGCCTCTTAGGAGGAGGGGCTGTAGGCATCTGAAATAGGTCACTATATTCCTCAAGCAAGGCTAAATCATTAGATACTACAAAGGGCTGACCAGAATTGTCCTTATTCAATTGCAAAATAGAGATTTGTGAGAATTTCTTAAACTCCCTTTTGAGTTTCTTTGCTGTAATGAGATGAAAATTAGCATGATCTTGAACTCCCTCTAGGTGGATGGGCTGTCCATGCATTATAAACTCCATGTAGAGCTGAGAGAAGTCCATGGCAAATTTCCCCAATTGTTTTAGCTAATCATAGCCCAAGACAACATCAATGGGGCCCATATCTAGGGCAATTAGATCAACTAGTACCACATAATTTTCAACCAAGCACAAGGGGATTGCGAGACATGCATGTGTGCTGATTTCTTCTTCTCCATTTGCTACTTGGACCTTCAAGGGTGATGTAATTCCATAGGGGTGCATTTCAACCGATCAATGGCTGATTTATTAACAAAATTGTGAGTGCTACTACTGCCCACAAGGATGAAGACATGCTTTCCATGGATAGTTCCTTGAATGCGAAGAGTGCTGGGGCTTCAAAAACTCGTCCAAGCATCCGAGGAGATAGAGCAAAGGGAAATGGTAGGTGTGTGGG
Source organism: Lygodium microphyllum (assembly GCF_053477565.2). NCBI lineage: Eukaryota > Viridiplantae > Streptophyta > Polypodiopsida > Schizaeales > Lygodiaceae > Lygodium > Lygodium microphyllum. Next base: position 15,229,618 of record NC_141147.1, on the reverse strand, counting down.
ATGCCAGATCGAGTATCCGTGATGAATTACCACCCGGGTCAAAAGGAAACCCATCCTCTAGGTCATAGAACTGCTCATGATCAACATCCTCTGTGAGCTCAGCTTGGTCAGTGGGTAGGTCATCCTCATCATTGTGCCAATCTTTCATGGCATACATGCTATGAACCTTGACCTTAGTTTTCTTGTATGGGCACTTGGAAGCATGATCATCAGTGTACTTATCCCCATATTTAAAGCATAGGCCTTTTTCCTTCCATGCCTTCACAACATCAAGGGGAATGAAGCGTTGGCCACTAGATCCATGGGAAGGTGATGTAATGGACTGTTTATTTTCAGCATACTTATTCTCAACATTAGAGCCAAATGCTATCCCAAAAGTGCCCATTTTTCTTTCAGCATGGAAGGCGAGGTAAGTGGGTACTTTGGGGCTGTTATTAGGCATAGAAGTGCCTCAGAAACCACCTCCGTATGGGGCTGACCTTGCTAAAGATGTTCATTCTTACGGTACTTTCTTGCATATCTCTTAGCTAGTTCAATTGCATTAAACAGTGTGGTAGGTTTTCAGGCCATGACATCTGCTAATAAGCTCAGTTCCAACCCATAGATATACTAGTGCAATTTAGCATCATTGCTAATGCTCTCCACATACACGGTCAAGTTCATGAACTGATTTGTGTACTCACGTACAGTGAGGTTACATTGGTCAAGAGTGTACCACCTTCTTGCCAACCACTCTTGTTCCACAGGGGAAACAAACACTTGGACCATATGCATTTTAAAATCTTCCCAATCAACAAACTGATGATTCTCATGATTGATATAGCGACACCATGTGTGGCCAAATCCTTCCAAGTAGAGAGAAGCAAAAAGTATTTTCTAATCATCAGTGCGGGGGTAGATATTGAAGTAGGACTCCAACTTGGATGTCCATTCCTCCAAGTCAGATGGTGAGGGAGATTGCCCATTGTACTTCGTTTTAGGATGATCTTGTCAACCAAATCGTGAGGGCGATGCTACCCATGAAACCCTTGCTGCCCACACATCCCGTGGTGGCCATACATACCTTGCTGTCCATACATCCCATGTGGTGTATTTAACCCATGTTGTCCATTATAGCCGAGTTGCCCATGATTGCCACGCTGGCCATTGGTACCATATTGTCCATGATGGGGCTGATTCATATAGGGTGCATGGGGGCTCCTAGGAAGAGTGGGGGAATTTTGACCAAGGGTGGGAGAGGGCCTTAGTGGGGTGTTGGCTACATGGTTGACGGGGGAGTTCAACAGGGGCTCATCATGCGCATGAGAGGGTTCAGCAATCTAGTAGGTAGAAGGGGGAATTCCCTTAGCACCAAGTATACCTTGTGGACCATGTAATGGCTCCTAATGTGGAGGACATCTAGATTCATGCCTAGAGTCATTGACCTTCGCTTGGGATGAAGTGGTAGCTACTTGAGTAACAAGAGTAGTGTGACCTGCTCCAAGGTCCATTGAGTCCTCGAGTTTGAGAGGGCCATGTGCTCGATGGCTTCATCAAACTTGGACATCATTTGGCGGTGGTTGGTGACCATGTCATTATGTCGTTCCATGTGACGAAGCTCATGCTGACATAAAGTGTGATTGAGCACGGTGTATGGGTCCGTTTCGAGCATTTCATCCTGTACATCACCATGGTAATCTTGCACCCATCATTCATGGAGGTCCGGGAGTCTCTAATCTCCCTCTAGAGTTTCTTATGGGCCTTGCTTTTACCTTTCTGGCCAGCTATCTAGATGCAGTTCACAGGACCTGCTGTTAGTAAATGGGGTGTAACTTTTTGTAAGAAACTCTGATTGATGAGATTTTTGATTCAACTCAGAGGGGACAAAGTCCTCTTCGAGATGAGCTATTAACCTTTGTGTCAAAAACAATTAGAATTGTTTGCAATGGAATTATTGTGCCTATCTTAGAGTGGCCCTATCCACAGTCACCCTAGTGCACAAAAATGGGCATAACTTCCAAACTGTAGGTCCAATTGGGGAGATTTTTGATTCAAACCAAAGAGGAAAATTCCCTCTTCAAAGTGAGCTATAGGATTCACTCCCAGATTCAAAAGAGAAATTTCTGTAATGGGATCTTCGTCACTGTCCTATAGGACTGTGATAAAAAACACTCCATGTCTCTTATTGCAAAAGCTTTATATGTATGGAGCATAGTTTGAGAGGCCTGATTAGTAACATGAATTTATGCTCATCATATTGAGCATTATCCCAAGCATCATTGCATACCCATCTACTTTGCCATCAATGCATAAGTGAATTCACTGCGATACATATCTTCTAACTGCATGCACTTCAAGTGTCATATATGGGTGCCATTAACATTGAGGAGGTGTCCAAAGGGGATCATTGCATCATGGAAGGTGGAGATCATGGGGAAGTACCTGGACCTGCATACAAGTATCGAGGACTCTGGATCACCGGGAGGAGGTGGGCAAAGTTTCCCCTAGGCTAGGTTGTGCACCCCTTTAGGGTCTTAAGTGGTAAGGGAGGGTCACCTCTCTTTTGTCTTACCACCTCATCTGGCATCGGCCTTTTTTCTCAACTAGAGTATACATGGTAGAAATTTTTATTAAGCAATCTTCATGAGATGCATTGAAAAGGAGACATTGGGCCTTTTCATGAGATGCAAGGAATGAACAAGGGTCAGGGTAGGGGTTACCTTGGTAGTCCAATGACTCACTGGCTACTACTTACCCAATTACAACGGCTATTACACACTTTGAGGCTTATCCAAAGTCACAAGACAAGATGGGGGTTGATTTCAGCCAATATAATGAATTTCAAGACTAGATATGATGCATGCATACAAAGGGGATTAAGCTACTAAGCCTATGCAATCTTTAATCTCTCCAACAAGGGATTAAGCTCAGCAAGTGGATAAATTTGAGAGATTAATATCAAATTGACATATCTCTTCAATGCTTGGGGAGACTGTTGAAGCATAGCTCATCTCATGATGCCTATTTTGCTCCATCAATCAAGCCTAGTTAGTTGGGGCATTCCCATGGAAGAAGGCTTTAACATTCGAATGCTCCCAATGATGATGATGGCTCCCATGCTTGTTCTCGAGCTTGAGCTTCAAAGAAAAAAAGCTTCAAGTGAAGCTTTCGTGGCTACACAGGCGGAGGCTGAAAACAGTTTTCCTCGTTGTGTAAGCCAAAAGAACTCTCATACAAAGAAATAGAAGAACCCTATATATGGGTCTCAAACCAAACTCAACTAACTAAGGTGGCATACTAACTGAACCACGAACTAGAGTAGATAAGGATAGCTATCATCTAGCTATTATTCATGGGCAGTGTACCAACCGCATCTGCAACTAACAAGTCGGTGACATAAATGCACAACGGTCACCCTGGCATATCACGAGTGGAGCTCGATATCTCAACACTCCCCCTCGAGCTCAATCCCAATTCCTGCACACCAAGCAAGTCTTTGAACTTGCGCAGCTTCTCTACGCCCAATGCCTTCGTAAATATGTCAGCTACCTGATCCTCTATGCCGACATAAACTAGATCAATAAGACCTAGTAAAACTCTCTCTCGCACATAGTGATAATGCACCTCAATGTGCTTTGTTCTAGCATGATAGACTGGGTTATTTGCCAAGTGTATACTACTCATGTTGTCACAATAAATGACAACTGGTCCATCTGTAGACTGATGCATATTATAAAGTTGCTTATACAACCAAGCTACCTCACATGCAGCCAAGCTACCTCACATGCAGCCATTGCTGTATCCCTGTACTCAGCCTCTGTACTCGACAAGGCAACTGTAGGCTGTTTCTTGCTGCTCCAAGTGACTGCAGCACTCCCAAAAGAGAACACAAATCCACTGGTAGATCGTCTATCAGAAATACTACCAGCCCAATTAGCATCAGTGTATCCATGCAACTGTATCTAAACCCCAATCTCATAAAGTAGTCCATACTGCAATGTGGACTTCACATACATGAGTATGCGTCTAGCCGCATCCAAATGTGGTTTCCTTGGAGCCTGCATAAACTAACTTACCAATCCAACAGCATAGCTCAAATCTGGCCTGGTAATAGTCATATAAATCAAACTTCGTACTATGCATCTGTACATAGTAGGGTCTTCGAGAAGCTCACCTGTATTTGCGCTCAACTTCACATTCTGCTCCAAAGGAACTGAAATAGGCTTACAGCCTGTCATCCTATATTTGGACAGCATGTCCAATCCATACTGCCTCTGCAAGAGCCATATCCCACCTGGTGATCTAATCACCTCAATGCCCAAGAAATAACGCAGCTCTCCCAAATCCTTCATCTCAAACTTCTGCTTCAATAGCATTTTCACATGAAGGATATCTTCATCACTATCACCTGTGATAATCAAATCATCAACATAAATGACAAGCAGCATAATACCTTTCTCTGTTTTTCTCACATAAAGTGAGAAATCTGCCTTGGAAATCTGAAAGCCAATAGTGACAAGATACTGTCCTATCTTGTCAGACCATGCTCTAGGTGCTTGCTTCAAGCCATACAAGGCTTTCTTCAACTTGCAAACAAACTCAAGATGAACAACATGCACATAACCTGGTGGTTGCTCCATATAGACCTCTTCTTGCAAATCACCATGCAAGAAGGCATTCTTTACATCCATCTGATGCAAAGGCCATCCCTTTGATGCAGCCATAGCAATGACTGCTCTTACGGTTGCCATCCTTACAACCGGACTGAATGTTTCTTCATAATCAATGCCATATGTTTGTGCATACCCCTTGACTACTAATCTTGCCTTGTATCTGTTCACAGAACCATCTGCATTGTGCTTCACTGATGCCAGGAGGCATATTCCACGGTGGATTCCGTGAAGTTTTACGGTGGATTCCGTAAACTTAGATGACCGGGGCTCATACGCAAAGAGGATTCTTTGTGCGAGAAATTGATGGGGACGCCTGTCCTTTTCGGGCGTTTCATTAATTTAGTGTGTACATGGGTGATTCCATAGCGGGTGATTCCGCAAAATGCATATTAAATTAATAAACGTTTATGAGTTTAGAGTGCGCACTCGTAATAAATTAAGGTTAGGATTTATTTCTAACCAGTTGATTTATTTATGTAGCTGAAGACTGCTAGGTATTCACTTTTGTCAGTTTAATTGTGTTATTTTACTAACGATTGTGAATGCTTCAGTTGATGTGTAGAGATAGCAGCAGTGGCGGAGGAAAGCATTGGAGTCTAGCGGGTTTCCGACTCTTGGACTATATTTTGATAGGCGCCACGCCTATATTTTGTTATGTCTATAGAGACATTGATTATTTATTATTATTTTGTATGCGCTTATGCGCTTGGATATGTTATTTCTATTTGGACATTGAGATTGGGCGTGCCAAACTCTATGGGCACCGTCCATTAGCTTTATTTTCCTATTTTTGGTAGAAAGCAAACTCAAAAGCTAAAAGCTTGTCATTTTTTTGTAATTGGGCTATTATTGAGCATGAAGATTGGAAATATACATTAAATACATGCTTTGTGAAGCGCTCACACAAGGCATGGGGGAGATTGAACCCAATTTGTCTCTTGTCTCATGTCGTGCTTGCTTTTACATGGGTTTTTGTGCTAAAAAGTAGAGTACTTTGTTCTTGGGGACCTTCCGGGATTCACCACGTGAGCTATCTGCGTCCGATCTGCGCATCAGTGGTATCAGAGCAGAGCAGAGATCAAGGGCTTCCAATCGCTACCAATCTCGGGCGAAGGCGGAGCTCCAGGAACAAACGGCCTCTACAGTCAATCTCGTCGCGAACCGTCGATACAGGCAGACTTCTGGCGATCAAGAACCCCTGTTTCCACTGTCAGATCACGAAGGACCAATCTCTGTCGGCGGAGGACCACTCATCAATTCTCTTCATCAAGTCGTTGCAAACAGAGATAAGATCTTTCATAATCAAGTTTATTATTACCTTAAAGCTTCATCTTAAGCTTAAGAAGCTTATAAAGCTTCAAATTTTCAAATCGACTGGCAAGAGGAGGTCCCGAAAAATCCGCGCGGGCAAAAAAAACGGCCCCCTCCCCCCCACGAAAATTCACGACGTGCTGCCCATTATCTCCTCCTACCATAGCTTAAGCTATTAAGCTTAAGACACTCCATACTTTGCAAGTTGTACAGGGCAGAGAAGTCAAAATACTCCGGGTCTCGCACTCCAGAAGTCAAGTTCAGTAAGTCACTTGGAATCAAGTACTGCAAGTTCTGCAAGTCGGCCTAAGTCCAGCAAGTTCACAACTCTGCAAGTCTGTTAAGTCTGCAACTCTGCAAGTCAGACTAAATCAGAACTGACTATTGCTTAAAACTCATAGAAGACTTGTTCGTATGCAAAAACTCTGAACTGGAAAGTTGTTCGCAGCAAGCTGTTTTACCTATCTACAAGTTCGTTGAAATACTTTCAGCAAACAGAGACAGAAATATTGCAGAATTTCTGAAAATTGAAGAAGAAAATACCCAAAAATACATAGCCTTGTAACCCCAAGTTTGAGCTACGCTCATCCCGCTAACTGATTTTGAGTGAGAAAGGTTTGTTGAGTTTTACAGGATGACTACCCCACATATGGATGATCCTATGGCTGAAGACGACCTACCCGAGCCTACCATGGAACAAAAGCTGGATCTTATCATGCTGCAATTGGAAGAAGAGCGAAGAGCTAGGCAAGCCTTGCAAGCGCAATTGACAAAGCTACAAGGAGCGTCCACTGATAAAGAAGAACCTCAAGCTGAAGATCTGATTCGCCGTACCATCGACGCCACTCTTGAAGCACAAACCATTCGCAAGGAATCCAAGATAAGTAAACGAAGTTTCAAGTTTCGCACTTTCAATGGCATAAGAGAAGGAAAGACTGTTTTATCATTCATTAGCCAGTTTGATGACTATTTCCATGAGGAAACTTATCCTGAGAAAGATAAAATCAAGTGTGTTACTAATCATCTGATAGATAGAGCATCACTTTGGTGGACTGTAGTCCGTAAGAGCATAGAATGTCCTGCTACATGGGAAGATTTCAAGAAGAAGTTCATGCAAAATTTCCTACCACCGCAATTTCATGAGAAGGCTATCAAGCAATGGGATTTACTCCAACAGCGCGATCGTGAGCCTATTCCACAGTATACAGAGCGTTTTTGGAATGCACTCTTACAGCTACGCATGCTTGAAGACGTACCAGAGACGACACATAAGCGGAAGTACATGTCTGGACTTCTTGGACATTACTACGCTGAGGTGAATATGTTCAAGCCTGCTACCCTTGAAGATGCCATCTCCTTAGCTCACGACACTGAAGATAAGTTACGTGGAAGAGATCGAGGACCACAGCCATTCCAAGCAAACAGTAATTATGGATCTAAACAATTCAATTCCAATTTCAGAAGGTTTAATCCAGGTCGTTTTTCATCACCATCTTTCCGCAAGAATTGGCCTAAACCACCTGCATTACCATCCACTGTCAATCCAAATCATAAGTCTATTCCACAAGCAAATCCAAATATACCCAGACTCCCAGCCATTGCAAATAATGTGACCAAAGCCAAGCCCATCGTATGCTACAAGTGTCACCAGCCAGGGCATCTCGCAGCAAATTGTCATTCAAAGAAGCCATCAGCACATATCAACTACCTTGGAGCTATGGACGAAGACGAGCATGAGGATATGCCGGATTTCACCGAAGAAGAAGATGATCCTACTACTACTTCCGACACTTTATCAGGTATGCCTACTTCACATTCATTGTTGACTATGAAATGTATGGTGCATGGAAAAGAAAGAATTATATTGCATGATGACGGTAGTACGCATGACATTATTTCAGCAAAATTGGTAAAGGAATTGAAATTGCATACAGTACCTACGCACTATCGCATAAAAGCTGCATTTTTAGGTACTAGGTACAATGGCACACAAGAAGTTCAAGATTTAGAAATTCAAATTGGTCCATATATTGAAAGAAGAAATTTCTTAGTTGTCCCATTACAGTCTAGCGACATTATTCTAGGAATGCCATGGAGACACCAACATAATCCCAATATAGATTATTCCACACACACAATGAATATTAATTTTCAAGGAAAATCTATTACATTATTTGGTATGCATGCATCTCATATGTTTCCACTACTTTCGCATACTCAAGCAAAACGTGCACTACGCAAGAATACTAAATCATATCTCATTTGGGTGAATGAATTGCACGCAAAAGAAAATCATATGCACCCTAGGCATAAGGAATTTCTTGCATATTTTAAGGATTGTTTTGCAGAAGACTTACCACCAGGTTTACCTCCATCACGTCCAGAAGACCATAAGATTGACCTAATACCTGGCACACAACCACCTTGCAAAGCCCCATATAGGCACAATCAAATAGAGCAAAAAGAAATCCAGAGTCAAGTAGAAGAATTACTAAATAGAGGCTTAATTCGACCTAGCAGTTCTCCATTCGGTGCACCTGTGCTCCTAGTCAAGAAAAAGAATAATACTTATCGGATGTGTATTGACTACCGAGCATTAAACAAGATCACTATAAAGAATAGATATCCTATACCTAGAGTTGATGACCTTATGGACAAACTGCAAGGATCTTCTATATTTAGTAAAATTGACCTTAAGTCTGGATATCATCAGGTGAGGTTAGATAGATCTGACATATTTAAGACTGCATTCAGGACACAATTTGGCCATTACGAATTCTTACCATTCGGATTAACTAATGCACCTGCCACTTTCAGTAGAATGATGAACCGTATTTTTCTAAAATATCAATATTGTGTGATTGTTTTCTTTGATGATATTTTAGTGTTCAGTCAAAGTGAAAAAGAGCATTATGAGCATTTATCATTAATTTTTCAATTACTGAAAGAAAATCAATTGTTTGCAAATCCTGACAAGAGTGAATTCTTTAAGACAGAAATAGAATATCTAGGTCATATTGTATCAAAAGAAGGAATTAAAGTTGATCCTAAGAAAATTGATGCAATATTGCATTGGCCTGTTCCTAAAAATGTACATGAATTACGCTCATTCCTTGGTCTTGCTAGTTTCTATAGGAAGTTTGTACGTAATTTCTCATTACTTGCTTTACCACTGACCAAACTTCTTAAGAAAGGCATTGTTTATCAATGGACTGAAAACCAGCAGAAATCCTTTGATTTACTCAAACGTGCATTGACCAATGCCCCTGTTCTACAATTGCCTGACTTTAACAGACCATTCTTTCTAGTTGTGACAGATGCTAGCGGATCGGGAATAGGAGCCGTGCTAATGCAAGACAACCATCCAATAGCATATTCTAGTTCTAAACTGAAACCCTCTGAGCTTAAATATTCCACTTATGACAAGGAACTCTTAGCAGTTGTACAAGCATTAAAACAATGGAAGCATTATTTAATGGGTTCAGAATTTATGATAAAGACCGACCAGCAAAGCATTAGACATCTACTTAGCCAACCCCAAATTTCTGACCGTCATATCAAATGGGCTTCATTCATTCAAAGTTTCCATCCTATCATTCAATACCAACCTGGAAAAGAAAATGTAGTTGCTGATGCATTGAGTAGAAGACCTGCAATTCATAACATTTCTATCATATCTTTTGATTCTTTGATTGCTATGAAAGACACATATCACCAGGATATTACTTTTCATTCTGATTGGCAAAAATTAGTTCAAAATAATTTCATTCCTGTTGATTCATTGTCATATAATGATGGATTCATGTTCTTTGAAAAGAGACTGTGTGTTACTATTCCATTCCGATCATTTGTTTTGAATGAAATTCATTGTCCCCCATATCAAGGTCATAGAGGTATCATTTCTACATTACGCATGTTAACTGAAGATTTTTATTGGCCGCATATGGATGCAGATGTATCTAATTTTGTCTCTGAATGTTTAATTTGTCAAAGAATAAAGAGACATCATGGTAAACAGTATGGACTATTAATGCCTTTATCTATTCCATCTAAACCTTGGGAACATATATCTATGGATTTCATTACTGGCTTACCAAATACTAAATCTAACCATGACATGATTTGGACAATTGTAGATAGATTTAGTAAGCAAGCATATTTCATTACATGTAAGAAAACTTTAACAGCATCACAAGCAGCACAGTTATTTTTGAAAACTGTTTTTACTAACCATGGATTGCCGAAAGTGATTATTTCAGATAGAGATTCTAGATTTTGTAATAATTTTTGGATTACACTGTTTGCAAATCTAGGCACAAAGATTGATTTCTCATCTGCATTTCATCCAGAAACAAATGGACAAACAGAAGCCACAAATAGCACCATTCTAGATCTTTTACGTGCATACACTATCTCTAAACCTCAGACATGGGATACTCATTTGCATTTATTACAGTTTGCTTACAATAATACACCGCACACATCTACAAAGAAAGCACCTTTTGAAGTTATTTATGGATATAGATTATCTACACATGTTGCCTCTTTGTCTAATAGAATACAAAGTGTCGATGATATTGCTGTTATGCATAATACTATTTTTGATGAGGTAAAGGATATGATTGCTAAAGCCCAACAATCATATACCAAACAAGCCAACAAGAAAAGACAAGCCATGAATTTCAAAGTTGATGATTATGTTTGGCTTAGAATAGAAAAGCGTAGACTGCAAAGTGTAGATCGACATCCAGTTGTCAAATTAGCTCCTAGATTCTACGGACCATTTAGAATCATTCATAAGATTAATGACAATGCTTTCAAGTTAGAACTGCCATCACATTGGAAAATTCATAATACATTTCATATTAGTTTATTGAAACCATTTAGAGGACAATTACCTATCCACCCTGTCTATGAAAACCCACCTTTACTAGAAGAAGAGACTGAAATACTTGAACCAGAAGCCATTATAGATACTGACTACATGACCACTAGAACTGGCCGAAGGTACTCTAGATATCTCGTGAAATTTAAGAACCATCCTGTAGAGGAAGCACAATGGATGCACGCTAGAGACCTAAATGCTTTCCCCACTCTGTTAGCTCCACATTGAGCTAATAGCAATTGAGGTCAATTGCTATCCCACCCCGAGGGTATGATGCCAGGAGGCATATTCCACGGTGGATTCCGTGAAGTTTTACGGTGGATTCCGTAAACTTAGATGACCGGGGCTCATACGCAAAGAGGATTCTTTGTGCGAGAAGTTGATGGGGACGCCTGTCCTTTTCGGGCGTTTCATTAATTTAGTGTGTACATGGGTGATTCCATAGCGGGTGATTCCGCAAAATGCATATTAAATTAATAAACGTTTATGAGTTTAGAGTGCGCACTCGTAATAAATTAAGGTTAGGATTTATTTCTAACCAGTTGATTTATTTATGTAGCTGAAGACTGTTATGTATTCACTTTTGTCGGTTTAATTGTGTTATTTTACTAACGATTGTGAATGCTTCAGTTGATGTGTAGAGATAGCAGCAGTGGCGGAGGAAAGCATTGGAGTCTAGCGGGTTTCCGACTCTTGGACTATATTTTGATAGGCGCCACGCCTATATTTTGTTATGTCTATAGAGACATTGATTATTTATTATTATTTTGTATGCGCTTATGCGCTTGGATATGTTATTTCTATTTGGACATTGAGATTGGGCGTGCCAAACTCTATGGGCACCGTCCATTAGCTTTATTTTCCTATTTTTGGTAGAAAGCAAACTCAAAAGCTAAAAGCTTGTCATATTTTTGTAATTGGGCTATTATTGAGCATGAAGATTGGAAATATACATTAAATACATGCTTTGTGAAGCGCTCACACAAGGCATGGGGGAGATTGAACCCAATTTGTCTCTTGTCTCATGTCGTGCTTGCTTTTACATGGGTTTTTGTGCTAAAAAGTAGAGTACTTTGTTCTTGGGGACCTTCCGGGATTCACCACGTGAGCTATCTGCGTCCGATCTGCGCACCATTCACCTTATAAACCCACTTACAACCAATTTCATTCTTATCTTTAGGCAAAGGTATCAATTCCCATGTAGAATTTGCTTCCAAAGCATCCATTTCTTCATCCATGGCTTTCTCCCATTTTTCTTTTTCCATGGTTTGCTCAAAAGAAGTGGGTTTTGGTTCCTGTATCACTTTGACTATATAGGCATAGTGAATGGCTGTAAATCCATCATATTTCAGCCTATGCACATGATACCTAGCTCTGGTAGACCTGCACAAAGTAGGCTCACTTCCAGATGCTCTCAAAACATCCCTGGTCTTCCTTACTCTAGGTGTAACAACAGAAGGAATACCCAACTCATCATCAATGCTCTGTTCTGAGCCATTGGATTCACCATCCACATAAGAGTGACCTGCATTCACATCAAACATGGGCTAATCTACCTTCTCTTTTCCTTTTCGTGATACCTGCATACCACTATCTGCATTGCTTTGAGAAGATTCTCGAAGAATGTGAACCACTGCTAGAGGACACTCCAGGTCCACTAATATCTTGTAATTGCTGCTGTGAATTCTGTGCAGCATTACCATTTTGTGCATCTACATTGTGAATCACATTTACTGGTTTATACCAACTACTCATCTCATCAAAAACAACATCTCTGCTCACTATAAACTTACGAGTAGAAGGGTTATAGCATCTATACCCTTTCTGCTGCAGAGAGTAACCAATAAAGATGCACTTCTCAGCTTTTGGATCCAACTTGGATCTCAACTCATCTGGCACATGAACATAGGCAATGCAACAAAAAATTTTCAAATGAGAAATATCTGGTTTCCTACCAGTATACCTTTTCTCTGGAGTCATGCCATGTATTGCTGCAGTGGGAGTCCTGTTCATTATGTAGACTGCTGTAGCAACTGCTTCAGCCCAGTAAAAATCTGGCAGATCATTTTCGTTGAGCATGGCACGAGATACCTCTCCAATATGCCTATTTTTCCTTTCTGCAATTCCATTTTCTTGTGGGGTATGACTGCATGAATATTGCTGCTTTATGCCATGCTCCTGCAAGAACCTTGCAAACTCATTTGAGAGGTACTCTCCCCCTCCATATGACCTTAGGCATTTTATTTGCAGGCCTATTTCTTTTTCAACCATAGCTTTAAGAGTTTTGAAATGCCCAAACACTTCACTTTTCTTTTTCATAAAATACATCCAAACTTTTATGCTATAGTCATCAATAAAAGTGACAAAATAATGACAACCTCCAATAGATGCAGCTTTAGTAGTCCACACATCAGAGTGGATTAATTTCAATGGTTTCTTACTCTCTTGAACATGTCTAGGAAATGGTTTCCTTGCCTGTTTTCCAAATTGACAGGCTTCACATACGTTATGCATTTCTACAACCTTGAATTTAGGCAATCCTGCAATAATATTTTGGGCCTGCATTGATTTAAGTCGCTGTACATTAACATGACCAATGCGTTTATGCCAGATATCAATATCTGCAACTACACCGGTCCCATGTGCAAACATTGTTGCACTCAATTCAGGCATGTCTGCATCCAATGTAAACATTCTGCCCTTCTTATTTCCTTTTGCTATCAAGCGACCTTTATTAGGCCGTTTGGTTGCAAAGCTTAGTATGATTATGACTCTCACATTGCATTCAGATTCGATGAGTACCATCTAGTTGGTTTGTAATTTGGTCTTCCACACAAAGTCAAAGCACATCAAGGTACACTATCACTTAATTAGAGACATGATAGAGGACAAGTCCATTGAGCTTGTTAAGATCCCTATATATATGAATCATGTAGATCTAGTCACTAAAAGTCTCCCGGTGGGACGATATGCCTTTCTGAGGAAGATAATGGGTGTAGGATGAAATGATGTATTTCCTAATCCAGTTGTACTCTATGTACATGTACTTTTCTCCTTTTTTCTTTTACTCCTTACTCATACACATTTACCTTTAAGTGGTAGGTTGTTGGGGATAAAGGCACCTATACCTTAGTCGCTCTATATTTACTATATACACACTGTACCTATACACCCGTACATTGCAAGCGGTCGGTGCCCATTACTATTAATTTATTCTTTATTCTTTTATTGACAATAGAATAAGGGAAGGTAGGTTGCACATTGTGACTATTGAAGTTCCCATGCACTAGTCTCTCTCTTCTTCTTGAACTTCCATAGCTCTTGCTCTCTTTTTGCTTCTATGCATGCTTCCACTTTTGCTCCAACTTTTATCTCCCAAAGTTTTTATACACAATAGGCTGCAATAGTTATGCCAAATCGACGAGGATAGAAGCTCCACAATGGGAAAATTTCCAAGGATCAAGTCCCTTTCATATTGCCAAGGACATAGGTTGGGAAAATTTATTGCTAGAGGATCTACAGAATATGTCTTTGAAATTGACATTCGAAGGTTTTTTTAGGATGCTTGAAAAAAATTATCCAATGCCCCAATGTTTTGTGAAATGCTCTAACCCTCAAATTTCCAAATTTACTAAAATACCATGCATTTTTTGTGAAATTGCATAGTCTTCTTTGATATAGAGGGCAGTGTACTGAATAATAATCACCATTGAATGAGCTCAAGAATAGTGACATTTGTCTCCATAAACATAACCTTTCATATTTTGTTTTGTATATGATAATGGTAAAAATGATAATGCTAAGAAATATAAGGATCCTCATAAAGCCTTGTAACTATGAAATTTTAAAATGAAAATGTTAAAATTATGAGGGGCATATTGAAAACGTCTATAGAATTCAAGGGGCATTTTGGGAATTTGAACCAAATTAGAGGGGCGTATCGTTAAATTTGATTGATGACGAGGACTATTTTGAGCATTTTGTAATACTAATAGGGCATATTTTGGAAAATTTCCTTAAGCCTATATACTTATCATAAGGTGTGCTTGCTATATTATTTTGTATTTAATAAAAAATCATTACCAAAATACATATCTTAATACACACTTGAATTTATTAAAATCTATCTATATGTTCATATAGAAAGAAGAAATACTCCAAAATTTCCTAGTCAGAAATAGAAGGTTTCATGTTAAAGGACAAAATTAATATTAAAAAAAACTTGCTAATACAAAAAACATTCAACATATATCAATGCACATTGCACGAGTGTTTGAGAGATGCTCCTATTTCACTAGGGATTTTTGGAAGATAATTTCCTTAGGGAAAATTCTTCATCCCTAGGTACGATTGAATGCTATATCATCCTTGTGGAGTAGGCCAAAACGAATTACCTTGTGTGGAAGAAAATTTAACTATTTCCTTTTGAGAAAAATAGAAGGCGACATGGAGAATTGTAGGAGTAGTACAATAGTTAAAGAGCAAAATTAGTAACAATAATAGATAGTGTTGCTAATGCGAAGAATGTTCAATATATATTGATGTACATTGCACTAGAGTTTGAGAGATGCTCCTATTTTGGTAGAGATGTTTTGAAAGGTAATTTCCCTAGGGAAAATTCTTCAACCTCAAATGCAATGGAATGCTATGGCTTCCCCCTAGAGTAAGGGGGCCTATAAGTTTACAGCCCCCCATGACTGTGCAAGTACGCCTTAGAAGAGTTGCATTTTTTTCTGAACTTCCCGCAAATTCAAACGGTTGGGAATTTGAAAACCGACTTCTCTAATTGGTGTATCTGGGTCTATGTTTCAGTCCCTCTTCTCATCCATGAATGTTATCCAAAAATTATACAAAGCATCTCCTTGCAAATGACAATGATTTGAGCCAATAGGGATTCCTGAGCATCTTTGTGTATGAAAAGGTCGAATCGTCACGGAGGTTTGTAGAAATCGTGGCCTTCTTGCGTTTCCGACAATAGTAAATGTTGCAGCCACTCTAATGGCCCTCTTACCCTAGGGCAGGCCAAAATGTTTGCCTTGGGTGGAAGAAAACTTGTGGGGACATCTTGACGCACTGCCCTCACAACTTTGAACTACCTACTAGCCCCTACTCACCGAGGTAACATTATCCATCTTCTCTTTCTTATTGCAACGCCAGAGAGAGCAACCCCGTCGGGCGCAAACCAATGGCTCTCGCTCTCTCCTCCCCGCCGGTCACATCGTCCCCCATTCCTTCTTCTCGCCGGGACAATGTCAAGCTGCAGCTTTCTCTGCAGGTAAGCCGTTACTCTCTCACACATAGAAGAAGATAACCTGGTGCTTCACATCATCCAAACCATGCCATTCATCTAAGCGGGTTTTTTACTCTCGCAGGTGCATGCCAACCTACGTTCCTTCGATGGATTGCGGGTAGCAGACCCCTTGAAGCACTCGCTGCCATCTCCTTTGCTTGTTCAAGGGGCCGCAAATGCAGTCTCCTTTTCCACACTTTCAGTCAGGGCAACCGCAGCTGAAGCCCCTCCTTTGGTCAGTTCCTTTCTTGTTCTTAGCTTTCCTTGGCACATGTTTGACACGGATACATAAATCATTGCTCTCGCAAATTGGTTCATTCGCGTCGTAACTGGTTTTCTATGGCCTTTATCCGATTCTTGAACTTGGCGATGCACCTTTCCTAGCTGCCCGATGAGTTGTGTAGATGTGCCCTGTTTGAGATTCTGAAAAAATGCCGTAGTTTTCTGGCTCATTGGTATCGCTGATAGGCTTAACATTTTGAGTCGTACTTCCCCTTGTATGTGAGAAACCATGGTTTTCTCCTGCACATGTGTGTACGTCCCTTGAAGATTTTGGTAACCGATTAAGTTTTTATGTCATATAGAGAGAGATTTCTAGAGTGTATCTGCATGTTTGCTGACCCATAATTTGGAGGGCTCTTGCAATGTGTTTGTGTTTTGTTGAGAGTGGGGATTTCTTTGACGGCCCTATATGGTTGGTTATTAAATAGAGCCCTTCCTTGGAATGCCCTCTTCACTTTGCTAGTGAATTTTCCTTCACTGCTGGTTTACTTGTTAGTGATATATATTTCATGGGTGTTAGGCTTTTCATTACGCTTTGTATTGTGTGCCTTCATGAGCAGTTGGGCACCCCATTTAGGGCTAGGTCATTTGTCTCAGATTTCCTCTTGGAGTCTATATGTACTCCACTCCTCCACTCTTGTTGTATTTTATCACATCCACTTGGAGAGAGGGAGACTACACATGCTACTTACTTGTGCGATTTATATGAGTACCTAGGTATTTCCATCTCTTTATTCTCCATCAAACATCTTGCATATTATTGATCTTTATGATGACTTTTCTATTTGAATGGCTTGAGATTTCTTTGCCATGGCCTTGTTAATAGTCATTCATGTCATGTCCAATCATTTTCTACACGTGAGCCTTAGATGCCCTTGAATGAGGACATTTGGAGCCTAGACATTGAGTTTATATGTCATTTTATGTTCCTAGACACTTTTGATGGAGGTGACACGAGTGGTTTTTAATTTTCGCATGGTGGTCATGTTAGTCATTTGGGCATGCTGGCCTTGGCCGGCTCATTCTGGTCTTGGCCAGTTTGTATACCAATTGTGGCCTCATTTTGCCTATTTATAGGCAGCTTGCCCCATCACTCCATTCATCCGTTAGTCAGCCGACCCTCCTCATTCTTCTCTCGTCCCCTTGCTTTCGTTTGGCACTTGAGCTATGTGTTGTGGCTGTGTTTGAAGCCTTTTATCATTTGGTCTTTTGCCAATTTGTTCCTTCTTTCTCTTATGTTTCTCTCAGGCTCCTTCTCTATCCCCTTCGTATTCACTTTCCTTTCTATTGTGCACTCTCACATGGTATTATTTGCCTTGGTAGGAGATGGAGGCGACCATTGAAGGAGAGCATCTATTTGCACATCAGCAAGCTCAGCAGCAACATTCGAGCTGCCAAATCTGCATTTTCTAGTGTGTTTTTCACAGGGAAGCTAGTTTTCACTCACAGAAGTTGCATTTTCAGCTGGAAAACCATCTATACCATGTGTGTTCTGCTGTCACCACTCTCTACAGCTGGAATTTGCAGTAGGCAGCCGTTTTCTACAGTCAGGTGACCCCTTCCAGGCTGTGTTTCTGCAAGGCAGCAGTATCCAAGCGTTGGGAGATATCATCTGCTGCTGGTGACCATCATTTGCAGCTTTTCATCGACCAAGGGGTGACTCCGCTTTGTGCTTGCATCAGGGCATCTTGTTTCTCAGCTGATTGGAGCAGATTCAGGCTGTAATCAGTCTTCTGCATTTTTGTTTTCCCAAGTTTAGTCACCTCGTGTTTTGCAGATTAGAATCCTCACATTGCTGCGATTTGCCAATCTCACCTTGGACACTCTCTTGTTTGCACTGCTGGATACCAGATATTACTGCCTAGCAGATAGATGGACCCCAAACAGGCGGAGGTCATCATCTTCCAAGTTGTTATTGCATTTGTGCATTTCTTGGCTCTGTTTTGGTTTGTTCTCTATTGATTTCTCTTTGTATAGCAATTGTGTTGTTTTTTGATTAGCTTTTTTGATTCATTGCTTAGCTTTAGAGACTTGTCTATTTGGTTGTCATGTTTCCCTCTACCATACTCTGAGTACTATTGATCCTTTCTCTATGTGCTTTCTTTACTGCTTGAACTCTTGGAACTATTGTGAGTCTATATTCTTGGCACACATCTATCCCTCAAGATCCCTTGCCTCGGCGCATCTTCTTTGTATCTCCCTTCTCTTGGCTTCTTTGGCTTCTTCAACTATTGGTCAATATGTAGACTTTTTTTTACTCATCTACAACTATTATGGTGGAGATTTAGTGTGTTTAGATCCATGTTTCAATGAGGGTGCTGTCTAAAGGTACTCTAGTTCTTGTTCTAAAGAGGGGTGACATATGGAAGCAAGGGACATCTTCAAAAGGATTGCATGACATTAGTAGCTTTGTGGAAGGAGATGGAGCAAACACAAGAGAAGGGTGATGACTCTATTGATGAGTCCTCATCACGTATAGGTATAGGTCGAGGCTCTAGCCATGTGGGTCCCAACAATGGTTTGCAAGGGTCTCCTAGCTTGCTAGTACAAGTGATGCAAGACATCCCTCACAACTCCCTAGTGTTAGAGAGGGAGTGTGAAAGGGTGGTGAGGTGGAGCAGTCAAGGCTCATCTATACTTCTATGAAAGTGCAAAGGATCTACAGAAGGGTTTCCTTGATGCATTGATTGTGGCAGATTTAAAATCATGGAGCTGGGATTGACATTTAGGTTCATGATGAGCTGTTTGATAGAGAGTAAGATTGGCTCCTAGTGCAAGTACACATGAGGGGACACTTTGGTGGTTTGGCCAAAATGAGGGGAATCCATTGTCATTTATGCATTGTAGCATTAGTGACAAGATGGTCATGTGTGGTACTCCAAAGGCATTGTTGACAAACATAGAGAGCTGCTACGACTACTTTTGTTTTGAGGAGATCTAGTATGATTGACATTGACATTAGGTTCTCTCAAAGGCACCTTGGGGGTGGTTTGTATATCTATTTCTTGGGTATTTGTGGTTGTTTTTTGATGGTCATTGTTGTATGTACTTTGATAAGTCAATCTCATTGTATTGTATATTGTATTGTATCAGATCACCCATGATTTTAGAGAGGTTGTTAGTAGATCAGCGAGCTCATGAGTGAGTTTATCCATGTCCAAGTGGGCTAGGCATATTTCCTTCAAAGTGTGATGTGGTTGCATGATTTATAGGTGCGTGTTTTGTTAACAGTGATGTTTGTTATGCACTGTCATCTCTTGCCTATGAGCATCAGTTGTTTGAGTGAGATGGGGACATTAGGAGCTTTGACATGTTTGTCACGTGCTTTGTTGGAAGAGGCAGCTCATTCTAGAGTTTGCATTTTTTCTTTCATTCGGTTTAGGAGTGTTTGTTTGGCACTTGTGCAGCTCTAGATGGTTGTGAATTGCCGCGTTACCACTTAGTGTGCAGTCACCTGCATTTATTGCTGTATGCTAGTAGTTGGCAACATTTGTGCAGGTTGGCCAATATTTTTGGCATGTTTTATTATCGGTCGACTGGTTTCCACCATATTTGGCTATTTATAGATATACCGGCTAGCTGGTCAGTTATTCACTTTTTGACACAGGTGCTTCATCAAGCAGATTCAATCTTCTCTGTCCTTGCCATGGACAGCGGGTTGCATACTCTCTGTCTCCGTCACCATCTTTGTCACCGTTACTGTCGACAGTGCTATCGTCATTATTTAGCCCGATCCAATGCCCTCTCACTGATGCCTTGGGCTCCATGTAGGGATTGATCAGTCCTCATTGTATTCAGCCTTATTCTTTGTTCAGTGCAGATCATTCTTCTCATTCTTCTTTCTCTTTTACTCTCCTTTTCTCTTTGTATTTGTGATCCTCTTTTATTGCACACTCTCACATACTCATGGTCGACTGACATTTTCTATTCTAGCGGAGTTTATTATTTTGGTGCAAGATTATTGGTTGACCTTATCACATTTTTGGCCTATTTATAGCTAGATGCTCCCTCCTCGATGAATTGAGCAATCCATCTACATGTTCTCCTTGATGAGTTGAGCAATCCATCTACGTGTAGGTTTTTTGGAGAGAGGGAACTATCCAAAGTTGACACATGCAATGACTCACCGTTGTTTCTGCATTGTTTGATGTTGTGGACCGTAGTATATGGATTACATTTCCCAAGCATCTTTTTCCTTTTGACTTCTTTGTGCATTGTTCTTTTGTTTTTTTAGTGTTTCTCTTTTCTCTTTTCTCTTCTCTCTTCTCTCTTGGGTTATGAAGTCTATTACAATAGTTTTGTATACTTCCATCACCTCATCCACTTTTGACAAAACGTTCTAGGTATATTTGATCCTCATACTTGCGGAGAGGTCCAAATCTCTCTTGGAAAAGTCAATGAAAGCTCTTGCTTACAGTGCATTTGCAGATAAATGCTCCTTAGACTCCACCTCTGTTAGAGTGAAGCAATGCGGAAGCGTATGACCAACACAGAGTGAATAGAGAGAGAGGAGAGAGAGAGAGGAAGAGACAGTGGAGTGTATGTCTATGTATTTCTCCACCTCGAAGATCTCACGCTCTGTGAACTTCGAGGGCAGTCTCCATGATTAGCAATTTGAAAATTTGAGATCAGAAAACTGTGAAAGTGTGTGTTGAACCAAGCGATTAATAGCTTGCCAAAAAATAAGAAAAAATATGATGTTAGCTGCATTTAATGCAGGTGACTGTACTATCTGACTGTAGGAACTTGTTTGACTAGACTAGGTGATGTGGCACTCATGCCTGTTGACGTTGTACACTTGTGGACTAAATTGGACTGCCAAGTTGCCAACACACACAAATGACTGGAAAGGCGTGTCCAAGAGGTGATAATCTCTAACTCCCCCTCTTAGATCCTAGATAGGGCAGACGGCTAATGGATTTGAAGTGCTCTTGCAGTAAAGCTTGAGGAAGCACCTTTGTAAATAAGTTTGCAAGATTGTCCTCTGTCTTGTAGTAGTCCAGGGCAATAGTCTCATCTAGAATCTTCTTCCGAATGAAATGGTACTGGATCTTGATGTGCTTCGTTCGAGCATGAAACACAGGGTTTCTGGCCAAGGCAACGTAACTCTCATCGTGGCACTGAAGAATAGTAGAACCTATTTGTGGGCAGCCAAGCTCCTCTAAGGGCTTGGAAGCTATATTGTCTTACATGTAGTAGAAGATTGTCAGAAGTGGATGCAGTGATGGAAGCGTGTGGAAAATTGTTGTACACAAGTGACAAAGAAAAGAGAAAGAGAAACAATGCAAAAGCAAAGAACACTGCAGAAGGAATCTAGAAGCAAAGAGATACTTGAAATGGAATCCATATACCAAGATATGATACAATACAGAACCAATGTGAGTCACTGGTTGTGAGGCCCTTGGGACCTGCTCCTCTCTTTCCACTAGAACTAGTCAAGTGATGAATGAATATAATGTGGAGGAGCAGCCTGAATAAATAGGTAAAAATAATGCCATAAATAATTCAGGTTGGCTAGCAATAAATGCTAAAATGACCATCATAAAATGCCTAAATAATCAGGATAATATCTTGGTGCCCTAGCCTATTGACATGCACAGACTCAGTCATGGACTGATATATTTGCTAACAAAGGTGCTGCTTGATACTCCGCCTCTAGGGCAATTGTGGGTTGCTTCTTGCTGCTCCATGAAACAGCATTGACACCCAGGGTAAAGCAATAACCTGTCGTGGACCTCTAATGATCGACATTGCTAGCCCAATCTAAATCACTCCATCTTGTAAAACCAAGTTTGCATCACTTGTACCGGCTGGATAGTGGATCTCAAGAGCAAGGGTCCCTTGTAGGAAGCTCAAAATCCTCTGAGGAGCCTGTCAATGCACCATCTTGGGTTCACTCATGAACCCGGCCAACACACCTACATCATAACAACACGAGTATTGAGAAGGGAGATCAAGGAGCCAACCAACTGTCTATAGCGAGTAGCATCCGCCAAAGGAGAATCGGAATGAGCTGTTGTCTTCCAATTCGTGTCCATAGGAGTCGTAATAGACTTGCATCCCTCCGTCACACGTAGTGTCTCTAGAAGGTCCATCGACTGTTGGGGCTCAATTGGTGAGTCCGGTGGTTGAGAACTAAGCTCCTCATCCGAGGAAGAATCCTCAAGAGACATAGGCTCCAAAAGGACAGTTGCTGGTGCACAACTATCACCGGGATCTCCAGGGATGGGCGTACTCCCCTCTGAGGCTAGAACTTCCACGAACCGATCATCACGGCTTGTGTAGACATCTCGCTTAATGGATCATATAATCGATAACCTTGAGATTTCTAGCTATAGCCCAGATACACTTGTCTTTGGAAAGCCACTTCAAATTTATCACGTTTTGTTTTCGGGATGTGAACATAGACGTCACACCCGAAAACCTTAAAATAAGAAATATCTAGCTTAGACCCAAAATACGCCTCATAAGGGGTCATACCAACAATAGCGTAAGTAGGGGATTGATTAAGAATGTGAATTGCAATAGCCACAGCCTCAGCCCGTAGATATGGAGGCGTTTGTCGATGCTCCAACATGGTACATGCCATCTCGATCACACTGCGATTCTTCCACTCCAATATGCCATTCTCCTGAGGGGTGTTTGTGTTGGCAAACTCCTGGTGGATACTATGATCTACACAAAAACGAGCAAGGTCATTAGAAACAAATTCTTTGCCCTTATTCGATCATAAGGTCTTTAGTTTCCGGCCCAATCGATTCTCCTCAAAGAGCAACCAATCTGTAAAGTGGGAGAAAGCCTTCGACTTCAGCTTCAAGAAATAAGCCCATGCCATCCTGTTGTAATCATCCACAATTAGCATGAAGTACAAGCTCCCTCTGAGGGACTCTATTGTCATCGGCCCACAAAGATTGGTAGAAACAAGCTCCAAGGGTGCTAAAGACTGCCTCAAAGCCTTGTTGGGAAAGCTTCACGAGTTTGCTTCCCACGGATGCAAGATACACAAGACTGTTGGCTCACCATAATATTCGGCAAACCTCGAACATGATGTCCCTTAGATGCCTGTCGTATATAATCATAGTTGAGGTGGCCAAACCGAGCATGCCAAAGCGCGGATTGAGTTTGAGAGGTAAGAAGAAGAGAAATCAAGGTAGAAGAAGACCGCAATTTATAGACTCCATTCTCCTTATAACTTGAAGCAAGGACTTGTCTCGATTCACAATCAAGAATGCAAAAGGAATCCACATCAAACTTGACCACGAGGCCGAGGGCACAAATCTTATGTACTAAAAGAAAATAGTATCCCAAGGCCGGCACATAAAGCACCTCAGATGTACGGGCACCGCCTTGCCCATTTGGAATAAGATGCATGCTACCCCGTCCCTGAATAGGGATAGAAGATGAGGCCGGATTGGAAAAGTCAACCCCTTCCGTCACTTTCTCTACCCCCATCTGGACTCCTTCCATCACTTTCTCTCTCCTGGTTTGCTTGCATTACTTTCTCTCTTCCCGTCCAAAAAAAAAAACAATAGATTTCATCACTTTCTCTCTCCCTATCCAAAAAATGAAAGATTTTGTCACACTCTCTCCTCGACACCCATGCGGTTAACACTACCATTTGGCTTGCACCTTAACTTGTAGATCCACTTGTTACTAATGGCTTTCTTGCCAAGAGGCAAATCACATAAGAATCAAATACCATTTTTGGCAATAGCATCATACTTAGATTGCGTACCAGCATTGAAATTTTTTAAATTTTGTACCTCTTTAAAAGAGACAAGCTCATCCCTATCACACAAACTTGAAACAACCAATGCATAACAATCCAATGAATAAGAGGCACTATGAGAGCTTAAATAAGTACAACTAGCCAACAATGTTTCCAACTTACTATCGTGCAATTTGTGATGTCTCTTTTGGGCATGGTCGACTCGCTGTCATTTGTGGCATTATTTTTGCCTATTTATTTCAGACACTCCTCCACATTCAAGATATTAATCATTTGATAGGTTTTGGTGGAGGCAGGTGCTAGTGCCTTTACAGTCAATGACTCACATTGGTCATGTATTGTCTCATATCTTGGCATATGGATTCCATTTCTCGAGCATCTCTTTGCTTTTGAGTTCCTTGTGTAGTGTTCTTTTCTTTTGCAGTGTTTCTCTTCTCTCTTGTGTTCAACAGTCTATTACAGCAATTTTCCACGTTTCCGTCACTATATCCACTTTTGACAAGATGCTCCAATCTTGGCTCTAATAATCTCATGGGGCATCGATTGTTTGCTTCATATCATGCGAGTAATCCACAATGCCCCACGACACGACACAAAGCACTTGTCATTGCTATATATCAAACACTTGCAATATCCAAATAGCCTCAAATAAATCATGGACACGTTGTTGACTTCAAATCTCAAACGCATAACTCAAAACATCGATATTGTACCGTCAAAACAAGGGGACAACTCTCATATTCTCTTCTCTCTTAGCATGCCTTTCTTCTCATTTCCATGTCCCCTTGTGACTGTATGGATCAATGGAAATGGGACATCACATGGAGTGGGTTAGTCCTAGTGCCGCACCCCTTCTTGTGCTTGCTTGTGCTATGTTGTAGATGCTATCCAAGCCATGATTTGCATTACCAATCATTGCACATACTAGTGCATGGATCAATGGATGGAATATCACATGAAGTGGATTAATCTTACACGTGTTATAATTTCAAAGATATGGGAGACTGAATATGGCGGGGGCTTTGCGATTAGTCATAGGATCAGCACTACCTATGCCTTGCTGTATTGTCCAGCCTGTATGCTTGAAATTCTTTGCTACAGCCAACCCATGTGCATACTCAAGTTACAGCATATTTAGCAATGCCCATGAAATACAAATCCTTGACTATCATGTTGGCCTTCAATCTATATATATTAGACCCTAGGACATTGTATCATAGACCCACCATATCACCGATAAGGATCACATAAGCTCAATTGAGATGCTAAGCACAACTCCTTTAGGCTCCCAATGAAATTGGCCTTCCTTCCGTGGATGGGTGGTGTTCCATTGATTACAACTTAGTCACATCATCAAGATTTATTGTAAAATTGAGAAATGCAAATTAACTCATAATCTTGGACAATGGACACCTTGTTAGCCCTAAAATTGATGCCCCTTTCGGTATTTCTTTATTTTAATTGAAGAAGAAATTAATGTACAATGGGATTCTCCCAATTCCTTTTGGTATTCCAACTTGCCTGTAGTCCAAAATGACCAACAAGTCTTCAATCTGAGATTTGCTCCTTGATTTGAGCAGTCAATTATCCTTCACTTACTTTGATGGAGATGGAAAATGCCCCAAATTCATTGATTTGCTGGTCTCTCCTCTTGAATTTGGCTGAAAACAGCTTTAGCCCTGTTAAATCCAAGTCTTGGAGCTTCCAACTTTTGGTACATTTCTTGAGGCTACTGCTAAACCCAAACTTCTGTCGCAGATTAGGGTTTTCAGCAGATAAATCTGAAATTTCTCAGCCCTTGGTGATCTCAATGTTGTAATCTTCGGAGCAAGGCTGTAGAAAGTTTGGGAGATGAAAGAGAATACTAAGAAGAGAGAAAATTCAGACTTTCTTTGCGAAGAACTGAAGAAAATCAGTCATTTACTATTGTTGCCTTGTCAAAACAGCCTGAAGATGCTATTGCATGTTGCAACTTGGTCTTCTCCTTCCCCAGGCTGTCTTAGAAGGTGTTTCAATAGTTGTAGATCAGACCAACAGCATTTTCTTTCTCTCTCTTGTAGGCCGAATGCACTAAATGCCTCTCTCCAACCTCTAAAGACGTTTTTCAGTCTTGCATGGGCATTTTTGACAAGTGGCAGCCTTCCCAAATGGTTTTTTTAGTATTATCCATAATTAAATATTAATTTTTAATCTTTAAATACTACAAATTAATCTAATAATTATTTTGGTATCCAAAACAAATTTTGATTGGCCAATAATTAAATTGGCTAGGCAACTTCCATTCCCAAGTGTGTCTGTGTTATCTTTGACCATTAGATTGACGTTAGGTATCATTAACGCCACTTCTCTAGTGTCACCAATTGACACTTACGGCGAAATGAATAACCTAGGTCAACAATTGTAACAGATACTACCAAGTGCCTGTGTAGCATAACTTTCATCAACTTTTACCTTTGACATCCTGTGATTTGCTCTGGTTCCAAGTTCGCAAATTTACTCTAACCCTAGTTTCATCTCCCATGTGCAACAATAACTTAACCATGTGATTAAAAACTAATTCACATGTTAAGTGAGGTTTCAAAAATACACGTTTTCATGAATCCCAAACTTGAGCTAACTTATTGAGCTAACTCATGCCCTTGTAAAGAAATACTCTGACACAGAAACACCAATAACAATCGTATGACAAAGCACAGACTGATAAAAGAACACAGTTAGGGTTAGGGTAACTCGGAGAAACTGAACACAGAAAATAACTGAAATGATATATCTGTTGAATATACAATGCTTATGCAACAAACACACTATACAGTGAATGAATACTGAACCTTGAACTCCTGTATCTCAAGGATCATGGCAGGGGTAATGAGCTGGAGAGTCTGTCGTACTCTGAATAGATCCCGAATCCCAGCAATGCAGCCTTTGGATGTCGAGCACTAGCAAACGGAGCAATGAGAAGTTGGATCTGATGCAGACAGCAGTGAGAAGAAAGAAAGATAAAAAATGCAGGTTGCAGGAGAGAGAAAGACTAAAAACGCAGGCATGACAGCCTGCAGGAGAGAGAAAACTTGCAAACGCAAGTTAGACATGCTGGCGACAACTTGGAGAAGTTGGGCGACAGATGGAGGAGAGAGATGTGGCAGGCAATACGACAGTAGGTCTATGCAGGAACAACAGTTGCTTGGCTGGGATCAGCTCCAAAATGCGAGAAGAGGGTTGGAAATCAGGTGCCAACTAATGTAGACAGCAATGGACAGCTTTGGTTGAGATGTCCTCCGTGAACGGGGTGTGGGCAGCAAGCTGAAACACCTGAAATCTTCAAAAACGAGATTGCGGGCTGGATGGAGGGCAGCATACGTATTTATAGAAAGTTTGGGCCCTCCCAAGTGGGTTTGTATTTATGGGACACAAAAACTCTCTAGGATCATGTTTCTTTTAAGTAAACTAGGTTTCTTTATCAATTAGACAAGTTTTGGGGCTGTTTAAGTAAATCTACTGCATTTTTAGCTCAACACCCCTTCTTAGGCTCAACAATGGTTCCACGAGAAAGATCTTTTGCTCCAAGGAGTTCCACCCCAAAGCAGCCAGAGTATTGAATAAAGGGTGCGCGTCGGTTGCCCAGTGACCTACTAAGACTAGAGAGGCGATGGTTATTTACCAAAGGAGTCCAAGTGATTATCCCAAAGAGGACATGGCATCGGACAAAGGGTGCACGTTGGCTGCTCTGTGGCCTACTAAGCCCTACAAAGGCGGATGGAATCAACTATGAACTTTTTATATTTTTATTTTTATTTTTTATTTTTTGAATTTGATAGATTTGGCATTAAGTGTGGGTTCAAATCAGTTTTTGAGCTATTCAGTATCCATGTCCCAAATAGAAGAATAATAAAGGATGGTTAGACGACCCAAGACCTTCACAAAACAAGCATACTATTCCTACCATTACTACATGTTAGTGAAGAAGGAAAATGACTGTGGGTATAGTAAATATGTGAAGCAAGCAAGACAAGCAAAGCAAACAAGCAAGCTAAGAAAAAACTGCCTTGGAGATTGTCATGGGTAATGCCACGAGTATGATGGATCCAAAGTCGACCACTCCATAAGACCGAAAAGGGATAAATGGGCACAAATGCATGTTTACACGAACAGAATGCCAATGCATGGGTTAATGCAAAGGGTGATGCAAGATGTCATGCTCACGCAAGATGCAATGCAATGGCGCCACTTGGACAGTGCCCTCGTAGGAGAATTGTTAACTTGCCTAAGTGCCCTTTTACAATCATATCATCTTGACAGTGCGGATGAAGTTACAAATGTCCATAATATAATACAGAAGAATAAATGAAGGAATGTCTTAAAAAACTGTAAGCATCATCACTGTCACTATCAAGAGTAAAAGCCGTCCCCTCTCAAATTGGAAGGGAAAGCAAGAGGAAAGCACCCTCTCTGCGTCAAGCTGAAGAAGTAGGGGAGGGTGTACCCAAATCAATCCTGGGTAACAGGTACCGAAGAACCAGTTGGTTGACCGCTTTGGTCAAAATATCTACAAATTTGTCAGATATAGGCACAAACTCTAGGTAGATAGTGCCTACCTCAACATGCTCTTTGGAAAAATGAAAGTGGACTCCCAATGCCGCGTCTGTGGCGTAAGGATTGGATTGCCCACAAGGACAATGACACTTTGGTTGTCGCAGTAGACAACGGTGGGAGAGTCGCATGGGAAATGAAGTGGCGCCAATAAACTCTTCAGGTAGATGGCCTCGGTGGTGCTATCGAAGAGAGCCCAGTACTCAGTCTTGGCCGTGGAAGCTGCCACCGTTTTTTACTTATGGCTTGACCAAGAAATGAGAGTCGTGCCCAAGGTAAAGATTTAGCTGCCATGAGAACACCGAGTGTCAGGATCTCTTGTTCAATCAGAATCAGTGTATCCCTCTAAACATAAACCAAAATCATACGTCAGGCCATAAGAATAAGTACACCATAAATAACGCAACACACGAAGACATGCAATCTAATGTGATATCCTAGGTGCTGTGAAATACTAACTGAGTAAGCTAAATTTGGCCTAGTGTGAATTAACCAAAGAAAGTTTCCTACAACAGAACGATAGATATGTGCATCGAAGGGCTGCCCTAGGATACCCTTGAGAAGTGGACAGTAGAATCAAGAGGTGTGGCCACCGGCTGTGTTTGATCCAAAGTGTGCTGGGAACGACACCTGAAGACTCTGAAGTGGGAAATGACAGGCCGAGAGCCAAAAAACCAAAAAATGCCTCATATGGGAGAAGAGGGGTGGAAATCAGGCGTCAACTGATGTAGACAGCAATGGACAGCTTTGGTTGAGATGTCCTTTGCGAATGGGGTGTGGGCAGCAAGTTGAAACACCTGAAATCTGCAAAAACGAGATTGTGGGTTGAATGGAGGGCAGCATACGCATTTATAGAAAGTTTGGGCCCTCCCAAGTGGGTTTGTACTTATGGGACACAGACTCTCTAGGATCGCGTTTCTTTTAAATAAACTAGGTTTCTTCATTAATCAAGCAAGTCTTGGGGCTGTTTAAGTAAAGCTAATGCATTTTTAGCTCAACAGCCCTCAGATCTACTTAAGGAAATGCCTTTCCCACTGGTGTTCCTTGTCCCCACTAATAACAATACCAAGACAAAGCAATGCCATATGGCCAAGCAGCAAAAATGTGTAGCCAGGTCAACCTTGCCTACAAATCCCTAGCATGCACTTGGGACAATGTTCAAATGCTTGCAAGACCTCTTGGATAAACTTTCTCAATCAAGTAAACAATGTGAGGGTCTTTCGTTAAAACAACACCAATAATGACTGTAGAAATGCTTCATCCTAGCAGGTGAAAATTTTGGGTCTAGAAATGGGTTAGTCATGACAAATTACTCGGAAACTCAGAATGCATAGAAAACTCACTCTTTTGCATGGGGCTGCATACAAGGGTGATATAAGTATACTTGTTCATGATTCCACACTCTAGGCAGAAATCTTCTAAGAAGCTAATCAGAACTGTAGATGTTTCCACAATGTCTGCCATTGACTTTGCCGAACACAAATGATTTTCTTGCAATCTAGATCTTTCTGAATTTCTAATTAGCTTCCTTAGGAGTCACGATGGATGGCTTTGGTTTAGTTCGTCTCCATTGGCAACAAGTTAGTGTTAGTGTCTCAGATTTCAAAAGCCTTGTTGAATTTTGAGGCTTAGTGAAAGGTAGACTCATCTTGTCCAGTTGGATATAAGTTGCCCAAATGTTTGGTGTACACAAAGAGTTAGATGTACTTTGATGTCTTAAGCTGGCCAAATGATTTGGTGTACACTGAAAAGGTAGATTTACTTTGATGTCTCACTTGGAAGATTGTATAAGACCTGTATTGTGGAAAATTGGATGTGCACTATGAAAAACTGAAATATCATATGGTTATTTTCATGGGATCATGTTAATTGCTGTATGTGCTAATGTTTTGAAAATGCAAAAATTTCAGGCTCTTCCAAAGCAAAAAATTCGCATTAAGTTAAGGTCATACTGGGTACCAAGGATTGAGGAGGCCACCAAACAGATTTTAGAAGCTGCTCGTAGCACTGATACAAAGATAATGGGTCCTGTACCATTGCCGACAAAACGAAAGGTCTTTTGTGTTTTGAGGTCGCCACATGTCAACAAAGACTCCAGAGAACACTTTGAGATCAGGACACATCAACGACTGATTGATCTTGAAAACCCCAATGCTGGAACGATCGATGCGTTGATGCAGCTGGATCTACCAGCTGGAGTTGATGTGGAAGTGAAATTGTCCTAGATGATGTCATGTCCAGTGTCAAGGAAATTCATAAGCAGTGTTGCCATGCTACACTGTCAACATGGTGGTGCTCATGAGAATGATACATGTTATTTCTTGCTCTTGACCTCCAACCTACTGTATGGAGTAAATGGTTGGGATAATGGTTTTGAGGCCCAAAAAAGTTATCCCATGCTTTTTCAGAGGATCACCTATATTTGAGCATGGCTAGGTGTAATGATGTCTCAGCTCGTCTTAAATGTGACTCCTGAGTATAGTGTAATTGTGTGTCGACTTGGCTTTTCTGTACTGTATCCTTTTGCAGCATTTATGTTTGACAAGAGCTGCATTAGGAGGTACATGTATGGCTTTGTTTAGCAGCTAAGATGTCAGAAACGAACTGTCATGTTGATAGAACTGTCCTGAAGATGCCAACTGTTCTATACATGGAAGATCCTTCCTTGGACATGCTAAACAAATATGGATATTCGAGTAACTCTCCTATCATCTCAATTTTTTGAAGCAAAGGTGAGTATCACTACTCGCCTCCTGGAATTTTGTTTCATTGCTATGATTCAAACACAGGCTAAGAAGTTCAAAAGTTTGTTTCAGTCCAGACAGAAGGGCGGTATTTGAATTGGACAGTTAGTCCATATAGTCGTGTGTTCTTTAGTTTTTTATTCTTTTCCAAGTGCTTCTGCCTCAAGCTCATTGGTTTTAATGGTACTTCACTTTCTCTGTAGCTTTACACAACCTTGATTATAGGATAAAAATAACATCATTCTAAGGGTTCAGATACTAAATCTGAATGCCCAGCACAAGGGCTGAAAGGGAAAGAGGGACGAAGGTAAGCTACTAAAGGGCAAACAGTGTAACTTTTAGCTCAATGATTATGAGATAGATGACCGGGGATGTCAGCTCCCATAATCACTCTGACAAAGCTGTAAAGACCTCGTTTAAGGACTTCTAAGCTTCCCCCAACACCCCTGGTGCAGCATCCGAGCACAGTGAAATATGGAGCTCCAACATCACAAATGTGGTCCTCTATGTCGAGCCAAGTTGGATACACAAATGCGTTTTCTAATTCTGTGATCAATTAACCTGAAATGATTATTCTCTTACTTTGCCATGCTCACAGTCTGCATGTGTCTTCAGGTTCGTTGCAAGAGTAGAGTCACCTCTCTCCAAGCAACTGACAATAAGCATACGGACTCGTTGTGGAGAGCGGGGTTTATACGTTAATCGCTGTCAACTCGTGTATGTCGGTACACATAGATAGTACCTGGGCGAGGCCATGTCTTTAGTCAATTGTCACTCGGGCTCAATTGATAACCAGTAAATGATGCAAGTATACTTGCTTGGACTCATGCATGAGTCACAGATCTACCACTTGTACCAACCGGTAGTTTGGCATCTTTGAGGAAACAGAGACAACAGACTCCTGCGAGCACATCCAAGGATTGCCGTGTAGCTGAAAGACATGTAATAATCTGTGAAGTACTATGAATTGTAAAGGAGATTTGCAGAAGGTCCAGCTACAATACCACAACGCATGAGAGAATCATCCAGTTTGTTTGAAAAGCCAGGTTGGTGACCTCTACATGTTTAGTAGTGTTTTAGCTCTTGTTGCTTGCATAGATACTTCGTTCTGGCAAATTTCATCTCCCTCATGACAGTATACTCTCGTCCTGTAGTACTTTCTCATGCACTCTTCCTTTCCAACTTGAATCTCTCTACTAAAGGCTAACCTTCCTTGGCTGAAATTATAACTACTAATGATGCCAGTGTTTCTTGATGTTGTTGCAACTTCTGTCGTTACTAACATAAGAGGATGTTAGGGAAGTTGATATACTCAATGGTAGAAAGGAATATATATTTTTGTGAATGTGTAGTATGTAAAGCTACGCAAGTGCTATTTAGTAGGAATGGTGGAGAGTTGGCATAATCCTCCTTGGAGTTAAAAAAGATGAGGACAATTCCCTCCTTGGTTGACCAATGTTCATGTCATCCTTGTACGTATGGTTTAAATGCAAGCACTAGTTCACAAACCTAGTTTTGTGCTGGCACTTGTTTCTTTGTAGTTGCATGCAGCTCCTTTGAAAAGTTCGTACAATATTCTTTGATGTTCATGAAAATGTGGTTGTGCATCTAGGGTGCATGTATCTTGGTAAATCTGCTTTGGATCCACGTGCTTTCAATAGGATAGTATTTCAAGTTTTTATCCCATGGCTAGGAGTGTCTTTCTTGGAATTGTGAGTACCTATCTTGACCTTTAGTTTGATGTATGACCATGGTTGATGGAGGACTAGGAATTTCAATGTCTTGAGTTCATGGACATGTGTATCATCATGAAACTAGACTTGATAGCATAAGGTTTCAATATGAAGGAATGTGATATCTTATGGACATTTGAAACACGAGACGTGTGTATTTGAGTGCAAGGCTATCTGCAAGACTACTTGTTTTCATCATGATGGAATAAAGGAACGAGATCAAGGTTCTTGATGCTTGTGCTCTTGAAAATAGATTCGGCATGATCATGGGAACAATGTATGAAACAGAATACTTGAGGTCATGCAAATGAAGTTTTTCAATATCATGGATGGAAGAGGCATATGAAAGGGAGCTAAAGCATTTGTTTTAAGGCCTTAATATTCAAGCCTTACACTTAATATTCAAGCTTTATACTTTTTGGATCATAGCTTTTTTAATGATATACATAAAAATGATGAAGAAAACAAGCTATGACAATGATTTTGGAGGTAGGGGAGGTGTTGCTTTGCATCGATATGATCTTTTTGCTGTTTGTGGAGCCTATATAGGTTGTTGAAGCACATTGAGTGTTGCACAATCTTGGGACCAGATTGTGGAGAGGCATGACAAGGATCTTGTTGTTGTTCATGGAGTTCATAGGGGTGTTTGAGGAGCCATGAAGGTGTAGATTTGCCATAGAGATTGCCACCCTTTTCATGGAGTTGATACAAAGAGGAGAGTGCATATTCTTAGGACTTACATTGTTGGGTAGTGTTGTGTTGGTGTTGACACTATTATGGTGGTGGTATAGGTGTTTGTTGGCCATGTTGTGCATGATGTAAAGCTAAGATTTGGCATGGCATTGAAGATTTTGAAGCTAAGGTATTGGTTGAGGTTGGTTGCATCAAGGGCCTAACGATTTCAAGTGAGCTCAAAGACATATGGAGTCTACTTGTGGAGCATAATTACTTGTAAGTTGGAAGAGTCTTGAGGGAAGACCTCACTAAAGTTGATTTGAGGATTCCTACTTGCCTATGGGCTATGGAGTTGCAAGAGAATTGTGATGTTGACGCTCATGGTTTGCAAACTTTGGGTGGAAAGCTTGGTGTTCCTTGATAAGGACTATGAGCATGAAAATGCCATTACGTTGGACATTGAGAGTGTTTTTGTGTTTACCGTTCTTCAAGAGTTGTCATTGTCAAAAGTTATCCTCCTAATGTGAGAGTTATTAAGTTCATCAAAGAGCAATTGTAACATGAACATCGCCTCTATACACCATGTATAACTAAGTTTTGGCCATAAATTTTGTGTTGATATACCCTATTTCTTGAGCTATGCGAAGTGTTCATTAATAAAGACTATGCATATGAAGGTGCCATTATGTCTTTGATGTGAGGAATGTTGTGGTTACCATTCTTGAAGACTTTCCTTGCCAAGGAGTTATCCTCCTTGTGCGAGAGTTATTATTATCATCAAAGAGTAGTTGTAATGTGGATAAGCCCTTTATATACCATTTACCACTAAGTTTCGGCCATAAAATTTGTGATGCTATACCTTGTTTCTTAAGCTACAAAAGTTATGGTGGTATGTGGGAATTTTGGTATATGAGAAATGACTGTATTCTATTTCTCTCTTGCCTTGAGGTGATTTGGGTTTTGCAATGGATTGAATTTCTTGTTGGAGTTTGGGTCTAAGGCAATGCTCTTTTTCTATTACTCCTTTTGAGAGAGAGAGAGAGAGAGAGAGAGAGATATCTCTGAGAGAGAGAGAGAGAGAGAGAGAGAGAGAGAGAGAGAGAGAGAGAGAGAGAGAGAGAGAGAGAGAGAGAGAGAGAGAGAGAGAGAGAGAGAGAGAGAGAGAGAGAGAGAGAGAGAGAGAGAGAGAGAGGAGATGTGTATTAAATATCCTTTTAGATGTGATGATGAGTTCTTCAAAAGTTTCAAATAGGAATATGGATATAGAACTAACTCATGGATTTAGCCATAGTGTGAGATAGTGGAAATGGTTTTGTGCCTTAAAGGCAAACAAAAACCGTGTGGTGCTTGGAACAATTGTTATGGATTCCTAGGACAATAATCCAATGTTTCTCTCTAGGCGTAGTATGGCGGTTGCTTAGAGTTGCGAATATTAGCATGAAGTTTGAGACTGTGTGATGCTAGAGTACACTTTGGGCCCATAGTTTTGAGTAATTGGGGTTCAAGATTAGGGATATTATATCATCAAGGATGACAACATTACAAAGGCGTGGATTTGACATACAATATCTTTGGAATGATACCGATACAAGATTAGATATACCTATATTGAATTGAGGCATATTGTGTTACTCGCATAACAAAATTGTGTGAATACACATGATGATGCATTGGGTTCCTAAGGATATATGTGATTGCATATTGAAAATGGTGTGTGAATTAGCCTTATGAGGCCAAGGAAAGCCTAAGATAGCTAAAAGATGAAAGCTATATGCACTTATGAAGCATTTTTTCTACGGACCAATATTTTGAGCCGCCACTGTTGGGCTAAAGATTTGCTACATTTGCTTCAAGGATAGTGCCTTTACAACCTCAGGTACTCCTTGTGTTAGCAAAAAGAGGCACTCTTGTACCAACTGCTCTGCTCATTTAGCACATACAATGGTAGTTGCATGCCAATCAACCAATTGCCCCACTATTGATTGTACCTTTGGATACATGCTTGTGGTAGCCCAAGGTAGTTGCACAAAATGGAGAAGCTTCAAGGACCAAAGCCACTCACTCTTCGATAGTAGCAATCTTAGCGCAAATCCAAAGGGAAGATAGAATCAAACACTGCAGGTGATGGATTGCCATGGCTACAGAGAATGGAAAAATCACGAGAACGATAGGAGAAGAAGCCAAGACAATGGCGAGAAGATAGAAAAGGGCCTTTATATGCCAATGTGCTAAGATAAAGGGAGCAATCAATCAGCTCAATACTTCTATTGTGAAACAATAGCTTAGACAAGAGGTAAGCATTTTGTATCTGATCTTCATCCAACTGGTTCATGTCTTCTAACCAAAAAGGCAATGAATCTTCTAGGAAAAGCTGATTTGAAATTGTGATACACATATTGGGATCTAGAAATTCAAGCAAGGGAACAAGTTCCAAGTCAAAAGCCAATTTATATGGAGAAAGACCAATAGCCACCTTAAATGGAGTATGGTATGCCCATAAAGAAGCTAAGGGCTTAGTATCCTAATCCTTTTGATGATGCTCCACAAGCTTGGCTAAGATTTTGGACAAGGTTTTATTAGTGTATTTGCCAACCCATTAGCCTAAGGGTAGTATGGTGAAGACTTATTGTGGATAACCAAGAAGAACCTCAGGCACTTAATGACTTTATTGGGAAAGTAGCCACCTAGATCATTGGCCAATTCCATCAAACATCCATGCTAGGTAAAAGTATCCTTGAAAAGGGATTGAGTTGTATTGTCCTCTAGAGATCATGCCTCTATGTATATGGTACAATAATCTATAGCAATCAAAATATACTTGTTGTAGGTATGCATTGCAATAGCCTTGAATGGATCCACAAAACTCAAACCCTATTTATGAAAAGGCTCCAAGGGCAAGATAGGGTGAGGAGTTAACCGGTCTCATGCATGTGCTTGGCCTAACTGTTGGCAAGAATCACACTTATGGACCCATTTCTGGACATTTCCATGCATAGTTGGCCAATTGACTCGTTGAATTTTCCTAACGGTGGTATCAATAGAGAAATGTCATTGGGATAGCCCATGATGCGCTTTCTCCATGATAGCTTCACCACCTATTGCAACACTCTAGAGAATGTGTGATAATAAAGATGGCTTAGAATGGATTTAAAGTGTTAGCTCTGGAGAGCCAACCACTTCCAATGGTCCATGGAAAGGTGATATGACATTTCACCAGTAGTGAGAAAAGTAAGCATTTATTCATACCAAGTCTAGGGTAGAGAAGGCAGAGAAGGATGACCTTGTGAAGAGATAGTTACCATAAAAAATTGTGCATCGAGAAAATCTCGATGAAAATATATGTAGCCTAATCATGTATATTGATATAAATCAAGTCAATCACCCACCATTAGAACCTGCTCTTGACCAAAATGGTAATGGATCTCTATGTGCTTGATCTATGCATGATACTATGTTCTTGGCCAAATGAATGTTACTAATGTTATCACAGTAGATAACATTCTTTTCGACTTGCAAGCCAAATAATCAAGTAGCTCGTGTAGCTAAGCTACCTCACATGCTGCAATTATAGAACCCCTATATCCTACCTCGGTAATAGACAGTGCAACTATAGGCTGTTTCTTGCTACTCTAAGTAATAATACCACTACCAAAGGAAAATATAAGCCCACTAGTAGACCTTTTGTTTGAAATACGACAAGCCCAATCTACATTTGCATAATTGTGTAAGTCCAAGGATATACCAGTTGCATAAAATAAGGCATAATCAAGTATAGATTTGACATAGCGTAATGTGCACTACATGTAATATTTCCACATAATAAAAGTTAGTTGGTTAGTTTGAAAGTTAGTCAATTAATAAGTTAGTAAGATTACTAACTAAAGATTAACTAAGGTAAAAACAAACCAACATTAATTATTAATAATTTTTATTTAATTTAAAATATTTTATTTAGAAAAATGAAGAGTCATAAATCCGATTATTTTCTCAGATTGAAAAGGACCGTAGCCACCTTTCACGTAAATTACAACATGAACGAGACTTATGAGTTATATTAATCACTAGGTTAATGTGTATAGTTTAGATGGTCCAAAAATATTAGATTTTGGGCAAAACTAGTATATTTTAGATATTATCCTAAAAAAAAAAAGATATGGAGATTTTTAGAACTGGATGTAATTTAAAAGAAAAGACAAGTAATATTTTAGTTCGTTTGGAGATTTTATAAAAAGAAAAAAATAAAGAGAGGACTTGCGAAATCGGCGCGTCGCGATTGCTGTACACAGGTAGTGGACAACACTTTGAATAGAGAAAAGAAGAATGAGTGAACTAAGAGCTTTCTAAGCAAGTGTCTTGGAGTTTTACCCCCCTTTCAGAGCCAATGGAACCATCAGATTTATGATCTGAGTATCAGATCACTGATCTTTCCAAGATCCCCCTCCACAAAGAGCTCCACTTCTCAGCCACAAGCCCTCTTCTCTAATTCACTATAAGTATGAGGCATGGGAGAGGCATAAGGAAGCATAAGGAGACCCCAAGAGGCTGCGAGAGAGAGGTAGAGAGAAGGATACCCCTCCAAGAGATTGTGAGGAAGAGCTTGAAAGAGAGCTTGAGAGAGAGAGAGAGAGAGAGAGAGAGAGAGAGAGAGAGAGAGAGAGAGAGAGAGAGAGAGAGAGAGAGAGAGAGAGAGAGAGAGAGAGAGAAAGTCACCCTGAGAGGCTGCAAGAAAGAGAATTAGCTCAATTCCCTCTATCTCGATCCTCGACTTAACCATCTTCTCTTACGCTCTCCCATCTTGAATCTATTCCACCTTCTTAATCTCTTGAGTCTACCTGCGGACGATGGCCTCCAAGCGAAGAATGTCGCGTGCGGATGACAATCCTGCAACCAGCAACAAGGATTTGGGCAAAGGCATCACTGTCAATCCAACTGCGGTTCCGGTCGTAAGTAATGTATTTTCAAATTGATAGATGCTTGCTTTGATTCTAGTATGAGATACGTTAGGTTCCATACTATGATGCACGAGTATAGGTTATCGAAAATGATAAATTTCATCTCACCTACTCGAAAGATGGAGTTTGTGAAGTGCATATATCAAGGGAAGATAATTGCACCTACTTACATATGACTTATTTGCTGATAGAGCAATCACAAGGAAGAATTAGTCAAGCGTTATGAATGGCATAGTTGTCAAAAGAACGACATTAAAAGATTGTGCATACAAGTGCTAGATTAAAGTATAATCAAGGGTTATAAATAGCATAATTACTAAAAGAATTTGACATTGAGAATCATGAATAGAAAGTATTAGTTTAAAGTTTAGATACTTTAAAAGTACTTAGCCTAAGAGCCCAAATATTAAGAAAAACTAGATTCTAGCTCAATGCAAGCCTATTGGAGTCTAATTACTTGAGATAATCTCGCACTTATCTTATTAAGTGTCCACACGTTATGCCTATAACATGTTTGATATATGAGGATAATTTTCTAGTTGCCTCATGACTTGACTAAGAGCTAGTACAAGAAATTAATCATAAGGGTTAAAACTAAGATGTCTTGAGATCCGTCCGATAACGATGACTTTTGCCAATCCAAATCCAGGGTTGGGTTATCAATCAAGGTAAGTGACCTATAGAACTTACATCATGAATAGTGTTTGAACCCTTAACATATGCCCTAGCCGAAGGAAGTGTCAAGAAACATTTTTGCATAGAATTGCTCTTAGATCGCAAGGGGGAGAGCAAATATACGATGGAAATGTTATATAGTCTATTCTTGCATTGGATGGAAAGAATGCAATTGGTTTTGCTGGTTGATCGAACATCGTAAATGCTTTTACATTCAATTGGTTGTTAGTTGTTGTTTGGATGATTATTCTAAGTGCTTGTGATTTATGGTAAATGCATGGCAAGGGTCTGTGATGACAAGTCGCCATGGGAATAAATGAATGTTTTCTTGGAGAATGATATTAGGGCTGAATGCCTTGTTTGTGCTTGATTCTTAAAGGATTTAATTAAGGAAGGATATATTGCATGGGTGGATCACCTCCATGATCGCACCGTGGATTAACCCGAGAGGGAACTGCTTGATTCATGGGCCGAAGGTCGAGCGGTAAAAAGGCCAACCACGGGAATGATGTTTTGCTCCTAAATAACTTGCGGGTTAGTTGGAGCTCTGGACACCCCTTGCTAGGTCTAGAATGGAGTTAAAGACCTCCGTGGCCCCCAATGTCTGGGCATGTTGGGAGATCCTATTCTAGATAAAGGATTGAGTTTGTGGTGCCATGTGAATTGGACCAGTTACTTCTGCAGGGCAGAAGAGATACTTTTGTTGGACAGAAGCAATACATAATTTCTCCGGTATGGGCGGGAGACAAAGATTAACTTGAAGATAAGTTAATGAACTTTTTTGAACTTGTTTGTCAATAAATTGCTTTGCTCTGTTTTTGTGTCTGTGCTATAAGTTATGTGAACGAACTCTGTTCCCTAAAAGACTTAATTAATGAAGCTGACTTTAAGTATCACACATAAATGTGGTAGGATCTAATTAGAAAACTGAAGCTATTAAGGGAAGCGGGTGGGCGGAACCCCCAACAGGTCCGTCCTACGGCAGGGTGGTCCCAGAGAACTGGGAGGCTTCTCACAAGTTTTTATCGTCATTCGATCTTTAGGTATTGTTAGGTTAGAACCCGATTCATGCCGTTTTAGGGGACCGGAATGGGACTATGCCCTATGGGTAGAGAGGTTGAGCAGCGCATCCCTCTCGTTTCCCATTCTCTTTGAACCAAGTGCGGCATGGATTTGCTTGGGATTGGGTATCTCTGCGTAAAGTAGGATGTTCAAAACCCGACACTAGAATGCTATCAAGAGACCTTGACAACTAGGAACCCAAATTTTAGGTCGATTCTAGTGGGTTCGGTCATGAACATTTCGTTGCGAGGTGGATTCGAAAAACCCTAGGTGACAAAACTCAGAACATTCCCTAGGAATGTCGGGCAGCAACGCTTAGATGCATTTCTCGGTAGACCGCTAAAAGAGTGCCTAGAAAGCCGATGGGCGGGCACCTCACACTACACTACATCCGAATGTGGCTTTCATGAAAGTTGCATACATTGACTTTCCAAACCAGCTATGTAGTTTTGATCTAACCTAGTGATCACCTAGACCATGGTTGTGCTATGCACATAGTCGATGCTAGTGGAATTCCTCAAGATCTTCAACTATTGCATCTAGTTATGCATATAGTTCCCCTATTGCAAGTCCAAGCTGTAGGCCCACAAAATTTTGAAAGGTCCCGCCCAACATCTTCCACAACCAAGATTTGATTCGGACTGTCGTTTGCCTTAATTGCAACCATTTCTTCATCCATAACATTATCCCAATGCTCATTAGCCACTACATCCTCACAGCTAGTGGGCTCTATATCTTGCACAACCTTAGCCATGTATAGATAGTGATGAGCTACATACCTATCATATGTCAATCATTGCATGAGCTTTCTTACTCTTGTTGATGTGCATGGACTTGTAGGCGCCTTGGTATCCTTTATCTTAATAGATGAAATCCTAAACTCTTTATCCAAGGTTTACTCAGAACCATCTAATCCACATCATCATGAGAGAAACCTGATGATGCATTAGTTCTAGTAGATGAGTCTTGAGTCTTCTCCTTGCCTTTCCTTGATACTTGTGATGTACTTGGTGGAGTGACCTATGACTGTAATCTACCACTTCAAGGTTTATCAAACAGACCCATGACTAGGAGAATCCTATGGGCCACTCAATGTTTGTGACTATTTATCTATTTTTTGCACAGCCACACTTTCATATAAATTAGCTCCAATTGTATCTTGCACATTGCTATATCAACTACTCATTTCATCAAAGACAATATCCCTACTAACTATCAACTCACTTGTAATATGTTTATAGTATTTGTATTCCTTTTGCTCACAAAAATATATTGCATTAGCCATCTCACTCGTGAGAGGGCATCACAATGATCATTATGGCCAAACATATTCATAGCGATGATGTTGATATCATCATTGATGCCATGCTTTGCTTTTTACAAGGCTATTGTGGAGCATAAAAATAACAAAAACAAAGGATGGAGTATCCACATTGATGGAAAACCACACATGGATGCTTTTTTGACGATTCTTTTTATACAAGTGGAAGGCAAGGTGTTGTCATAAGATAAGGATATCTATAGAAGGAGGAGGTGATGCATGGAGTGGAAAAACGTGAAGAGAAGATATATCGCTCTACCACCAAGGAGATTTGTGGATCACAAGAGGAGCATGTAGCTTCTATCCTATGTGTGGAGTAGGTATTTTTCATGTGGCTTGTGGGTAGGTTAAAGCCATGAGTGTTTGAACCTTTGGAGTTTCTACTATGGTAGGGGGAGCATAAATACCAAAGCCATGTTCATCGAGGTGTGGAGTGTTGGAGATGAGGATGCTCTTTGATAATCTATTTGCCTATGTATCAAAGAGTTGAGGAGATTTAGGTCTATTGATACTTTTGATTTTCGAGCCTTGGATGGATAGTTGTTTGTTGCCTAGGGAGGACTATGAGTATGGAGGAGAGATTTAGGTCTATTGATACTTTTGATTTTCAAGCCTTGGATGGATAGTTCGTTGCCTAGGAAGAACTATGAATACAGGGGAGATATTAAGTCCAAGATGCAGAGTGTATTTCTTTTCACAATGTATGATGCTTTCTCTATTCCATTGAATTAACTTTATGGTGTAGTTGTTGTATTAGGGTCGAAGACAGTTCAAAAATGACACTTATAAGAAAATGATTAAGTTACTAATTAGTTGAGGTTTTAAAAGAATGGACCCTCCAGATTTGGCCATTCAGATATGATTTTATTAAGAGGTCAGCTATTAAATGCCTAAGGATGTCAACTCATATCAGGGATCACTTTTTGGTCATTATTCTTTCTTTTTAAATGGTTAAATATTCTAGTATCACATTTCCCACCAAAATCACGCTTATTTTTTTGTCTATATTCATTTGAATTATCATTCTCTCCTCTTCTCTGTGTTTCTTAGTTCTTAAAGTAGATTATATTATTTCGTAAAATTTCTCACTCAAATCACATCCGGTTCTTATCAACAGACACATAATGATGTATGGTTTGTTGATTCAGGTGCATCTAATCATATGACTAGTCATATTAAATGGTTTGGAGAGATGCGAGACTTACAAAATCTAGATTATATGCAAATAGATGATGATTCATGCTACCTAATTTCACACATTGAAAATGTTTTCTTATCCTTGCATGATGGCCAGACAAAGAGTCTGTTAGATGTATTACATGTGTTATCAATCACAAAGAATTTAGTATTTGTTGGCCAAATGAGAGCAAGGGTTGTAGGTTTGATTTAATACAGAAGGTTGTTTTATAGAGACTTTAATGATAAAGTGTATATTAGCCGTAAAAAGAAGTAGAGTTGGCCGCATGTTAACTTTAGATGTTGAA
This sequence comes from Lygodium microphyllum, assembly GCF_053477565.2. Lineage (NCBI taxonomy): Eukaryota > Viridiplantae > Streptophyta > Polypodiopsida > Schizaeales > Lygodiaceae > Lygodium > Lygodium microphyllum. The sequence continues at coordinate 15,186,236 of NC_141147.1, read as the reverse complement.
ATTTTTGCAATGAATGCTGCTATGTATGCTAAAAAAAAGGGAGTGGTTGTAGACATTGAAATATGACATAAATGTATTGGATATATAAATGTGCAAATATTAAAATTAATGGAGTCCAAAGGATTGGTTATAGGGTTATTTGCTTTTAGAATTATAGAGTTTCATAAAGTGTGTGAAGCACGTCAATTTGGTAAGCATGCAAGACAACCTTTTTCGCATGACAGAGATGTGAGTAGAAATATAATTGATGTTATGCATATATATGTTTGGGGGTCTGCATACAATGTATCTCTTGGTGATAGCAAATACTTTGTCACATTTATTGATGATTGTTCAAGGAAGCTATGTGTATATTCCATGAAGGAAAAGAGCGATGCATTTAAGTACTTAAAATCTTTCAAGACGGTTGTTGAAACATAAACATGCTTGAAAGTTAAGTGCTTGAGATCAAATGGAGGGGAAAAGTACCTCTCTAATGAGTTTAGTGGCTTCTTGAGGTCTCATGGGATAAAGAGACAATTTACTTATAGGTATACCTCACAACAAAATGGGGTTGCAGAAATAAAAAATAGACATATTGCAAAAGTTACAAATACATTGATGATTTAAAAGAATATTTCAAAATATTTTTGGTATGAAGCTATTCATATTGTTATCTATATTATGAACAAAACTCCCATAGTTGCAGTTCATGGAATGATCCTCGAAGAATGCTTTATAGGCAAGAAGCTCAATGTGTCATACTTGAAAGTATTTGATTGTATTGCATATGTTCATGTGCTAGATGAGATACAAAAGAAGCTTGATCCAAAGGCTAAAATATGTAAATTTATTAAATACTCTTTAGAGCAAAAAGGGCATCATTGTTATAACCCTATTACATGTGAGTTTAGAGTGAGCATGGATGTTATTTTTGATGAGATGAGCAATTGATATGCATATATTAGTGATGTATTAGATGATGATAATGATCATGATAGCTATATGCAGAAACAAAAGCAAGAATCACAGAGCCTTAGTGGACCAAAAATATCATATGGTACTACACCTATAGTTAGTCCCTAGACTAAGGAGTAGCCCTCCATCTTCAAGTGGATCTGCAACAAGTGTTGCAGGTAAAGACAAAGAAAAGAAGAAAGTGTTAGATGGTAATGATGCATCTACTAGTGATTTATGATTTGATTTAGATTCTAGTGGTTCAGAGAGTTTGGATGATGAGCTTGGTATTCCTTTAGTTAGGACACCATGTGTACATAGAGCACATAGTAATGTAAAGGCTTCACTGAGTGATCCAGTGGTATGTAGGTCTAGTAGGATCACATAGCCTATTAAAAGATTTGGTTTTGAAGGTTATGCAGCTCACCATTATGCTTATATGGTGAAGGTAATTGAGGTTGTTGAACCCACTTTTTTGGTGAAGGTAGTTGAGGTTGTTGAGCCCACTTTTTTTTAGGATCTTGCTAGTCATGCTCGTTGGGATGCAACAATGGATGAGGAGTTGCTACATTGGAAGCCAATAAGACTTGGGATTTTATAACCTTGCCTAAGGGCAAGAAAGCTATTGGTTGTAAGTGGGTTTACAAAATCAAGCATAATGTAGATGGTTTGGTTAGTAGGTATAAGGCTAGGCTAGCTATTTGCAATGCGCAAACATATGGCATAGATTAGGAAGAGATATTCAGTCTAGTTGCTAGGATGGCAATTGTTAGATGTGTGATTGCTTTGACAACAACCAAAGGTTGGAGTTTGCAACAAATGGATGTTAAGAATACATTTTTGTATGGTGAATTGCAAAAAGAGGTGTATATTGAGTAGCCAACATGTTATGAGGATTTAGAGCATCCCACATATGTGTGCAGGTTAAAGAAGACACTCTATGGGTTGAAGCAAGCACTTAGAGCATTGTTTAACAAGATCAGAGAGTATCTTGTCAATATTGGCTTTTATATTTTTGATGCTAATCACTCACTTTATGTGAAAAAGAGAGATACAGGTCTGGTTATCATAGTATCTATGTGGATGACTTGATTATTATAGATGTGACAGTGATAATGGGATTGTTGAATCTAAGGACTTTTTGAAGAAGAAGTTTGAGATGAAGGATTTGGGTGAGCTGAGATACTTTCTTGGTATTGAGGTGATAAGATGTGATGATGATAGATGGCTATCTCAAAGGCAACATGGCTTGGATATGTTATTTAAGTATGGTATGACAACAAAACAAGCCTCTTTCAATACAATTGGAGCAAAATGTGAAGTTGAGTGTTGACGTTGGGGATGAGATAAAAGACCCTACTATATTCATGAGGATAGTAGAAAGTTTGATTTACATGACTATCACAAGGCCAGACTTGAGTTATGCTATTATTGGCCTTGTTAGTTAGTTCATGCAGATGCCTCGAAAGCCTCATTTGGATGTAGTTATATGCATATTGAGGTATGTGAAGTCCACTTTACATTATGAAAATTTTTATGAGGCATATAAGGATGTATAGATGTTTGGATACATGTACGCAGATTGGGATGGTAGCATGTCAAACAGAAGATCTACTAGTGGATTCATGTTTTCCCTTGGTAGTGCAATAGTTACATGGAGCAATAAAAAGCAACCTACAATTGCTTTATTGAGTAGTACAAAGGCTAAGTATAGAGGTGTTGCTATGGCAGCATGTAAGGTGGTATGTCTACAAAAGTTATTGGGTGATTTGGATGTGTAGGGAGATTGTCTAGTTGTCATTCACTGTGACAACATGAGTAGCATACAACTAGCTAGGAACCCAATGTTCCATGCTAGGACAAAACACATTGAGATGCACTACCACTTTGTGAGAGAGAAGGTACTTGTAGGAGAGATTGACTTGGTATATGTCAGTACACAGGATCATATAGTTGACATTTTCACAAAGGCATTGGATACAAATTAGCTTCAAAAGTTTCGAAGCTTACTTGGAGTTGCAAAGATACAATTGAGCTTGAGGAGGAGTGTTGAAATGGCAAGCTCAACACATGCAGAGATACGATTGAGCTTGAGAGGGAGTGTTGAGATGGCAAGCTCAATACATGTAGACATTGATGATGGACTGCCTAGCTAGATGGGTTCGTACGTCTACACTTAGCATGTCAGTGGTCATTATGATCCTCACATAGCCATTGATTTATCACTTATTATATTTAGTTTGTTGCACCTATCTATAGATGGCATAGTTATGGCGCCAGAGTCCACAGTCGATTAATATAGTGAGTTATACACTATTTGACTTAGTAGGCCACCTTTTCTTTATGTTGTACTTTATCTATACTTTGTGTACATTGTATTGTGTGTGGAAGAAGAAGAAGCAACCAACAAGAAAACGTTTTGGCCTCCATCTCTCTTCTTGTGTCATTGAGTGAGCTACATCTTATGTATATGGTATGTGTTTGGTGCAGTAGCTCAAGCAAGTCTCCCCACCAAGTGATTCTTGATATTGAATAAGTCAGGTAATTAGTCTAACTAGAGTCAATGGACTATGATTAAGATGTATGACCTAGTTTGATTCACTAGTGTTGTTGTAGATAGTGAAGTGTGATGGAATGATTGTAGAATATTGAAGAAGAAGAGAGGATGTAGCTCTTGACCTTTGCTACAATATTTGTCTTCCTCTCTTGAACTTTTGTCAATGTATACTTCAGTTTAGAAAAAATACCGATGCGAGGCGAGGTGGTAAGCCAAAAGAGAGGCGACTCTCCCTTACTACTTAAGACCCTGAAGGAGCGTATAACCCAGCTACCCGGGGGAAACTTTGCCCACCTCCCAGTGATCCACAACTCGATACTTGTATGCCAGTGTAGGTACACTCATTGATTCCCCCATTCTCAATGAGATTACCCCTAACATGAGGCACTTTCATTGCTCAAGACACCCATGTATGGCACTTGACATATATGTAGTTAATGGGGATGTATGACATTGAGGCTTTCATATGCACTCATGGCAGAGCAAACTAATGCCTAAATGTACTTGGGATCATGCTCAATATGATATGGATGTTGGTTAATATGATGCTTAGGCTCCTTAGTCCTCCATGAACCACTCATAGTGCATATTTGAACCGGGATATGCATAATGTTTTAGTTGCAAGCACTCAAGGATATTCACAGAAAGCTTACTATGGTAAATTTTGTATTACATTTGGGAGTAAACCCTATAGCTCATCTCAAAGAGATAATTGTTCCCTTCAATTTGAATAAAAAATCTTCCCAATGGAAGCTATGGTCTAAAAGATATGGCCGTTTTTGTGCATTGAGCTCACTGTGGATATGGTGCATATAGCTCTAAGAAAAGCACAATGATTCAGTTGCAAAATTCTTTGATCATTTTTTGTCTCAAAGATTCAAAGCTCATCTCAAAGAGGGATTTTTCCTCTTCAATTTAAATAAAAAATATTCTCAGTCAGAGTTTTCTACTAGAAGTTACGCCTCTTTCTGGGGACTACACTCAGATGGCTAGACAGAAAGGCAAAGGCAAAGTCTGCCCAAAGTGAGATTAGGAACTCTAGAGTCTCAATGAATGAGGAACCTAGCTTAGCACAAGTTTGTAATGGCAAGATGCAAGAGCAAGTGCTTAATGTAACCCATATAGCATGCTCAATCACACCCTTTATCAGCATGAGATTCACCACATGGAAAGGCACAATGACATGGTTGCCAATCATTATTAGATGCTCTCCAAAATAGATCTTACAATCAAGAAAATGGTTCTATCAAACTCTCAGACTCAATAGACCTTGGAATACCTCACCACTCTTGTATACTAGTTGTTGGCAGCATAAGATAAGGCAAACGAGTCCAGGCGCAAATCACGATGGCCTCCACCATTGGACTTGCTTCATGGTCCACAAAATATTATTGGGGCTTGTTGGAAGAGAGGGAGAGAGACAGAGTGAGCGGAAGATGAGTCTCAGTTCATTGTTGTTCTTCTTTCATTATTCTTCCATCATACTAATTAAAATTGACTTATACACATAGGTATGACTAACCAAGACTAATTGTGATTAAATCATTGACTACACCAACTTATTGAATGTCACACAATTGTATCAAGCTAATGTCGGTCATACACATAAAGATAGACTAACTGAAGAGTAACGGGAGCTTGATATTCTAACTTTCCCCCTTAAGCTCAAACCATTTGATAAACTCCAAGTAGCTATCTGAAGTATATGAACTTTTCTTTACCAACAACATACACTATTGAGGTTATCACAATACAATCTCACTTTGCTTTCCAGTTGTATTCCCAAGTCTTTCAGTAGTTTCATTAACCAAACTGCTTCGCAAGCCGCTAAGGAAGCTCCTTTGTACTCAGCTTCTGTACACTAGACAATGCAATAATAGGCTGTTTCTTACTCTGCCAACTAATCATACTGCTGCCCAATCCAATTGCATAACCGCTGGTTGATCTCCTGTCATAGGCACAACCAGGCCAATTAGCATCAGTAAACCCTGTCAAGTCAAGAGATTTTCCATATGAATAAAACAACCCATAATTTGTAGTACCCTTTACGTATCTCATGATCCTCCTGACTGCATATAAATGTGGTTTGTGAGGCTTCTGCATGAACTGACTAATTAGCCCCACAGCATAACATAAGTTAGGATGCAAGTATATTAAGCTGCCCACCATTTGTCGATACATGGTCACATTCTCTATGTCATTTCTAACATCAATTTGTAGAAAAAATATACCTTGAGGCGTAGAGACTACCTCAATCCCAAGAAAATACTTTAGTTCACCAAGGTCTTTGACTTTGAATCCAGCATGTAAACATGATTTAATTTCAGCAATGTCCTCTTCATCATCTCTAGTGATGATAAGATCATCTACATAAACCACTAGAAACACATATCCATGATTTGTCTTCTTCATGAATAGACTGTGATTCGCATCACCTAATCTAAATCCATGTTGCTGTAAATAACTGTTGATCTGAGCATTCCATGCTCTAGGTACGTGTTTCAGTCCATATAAAGCCTTTTTTAGCTTACATATATGTGTAAGAAAGTCCGGGTGAACATAGCCTTCAGGCTGCTCCATATATACTTCCTCAACCAAATCACTGTTCAAGAAAGCATTCTTGACGTCCATTTGCCATAATTTCCAGCCTTTCCATGCTGCCAAAGCAATGATAGTTCTGATTGTTGCCATTTTAGCCACTGGACTGAAAGTCTCCTCATAGTCAAGGCCATATTGCTGTGCATACCCTTTTGCAACTAGCCTAGCCTTATAGCATTCTAACAAACCATCTGACTTGCACTTAACCTTGTACACCCATTTGCAGCCAATGGGGACTTTGCCTTCAGGCAACTCAACCAATTCCCATGTCTCATTTTTGACCAGGGCTGCATACTCCTCATCCATGGCAGCACATCAGTTATCATCTGTAACTACATCATCAAAATTTGTAGGTTCTTTGTAACCTGTCACACTAGCCATATATGCATAATGGTGGGCTAAATAACCAGTGTATGTAAACCTATCAACTAGTTTTCTAACTCTCTCAGATCTCCGTAACTGTGGCTTACTCTGAGCTTGCCTCTCATGAGGTAGTACATAACGACTCTGCCTTGCTCCAAGCATCATAATAGACGGAATGCCCAACTCACTATCCAAATTGTTGCTGTTAGATGACTCATAACCTGCTGTAAGTGGACCTACCACATCCTCAAGCATATTTTCTTTTCCCTTATCCAATCCCCCCCTCACTGACATATCCGTGTCAGTGGATGTAGGAGTACGACTCTGCAAGCGTCCTGACTAAGGACTTATTGTAGGTGACCCATCACCTGTAGGACCACTCATAGATGTACTCATTGTAGGTGTATTTTTAGCATTACTAGTGCTGGCTAATCCATCAGTAGCCACTGCAACAAGATTACCATACCATGATGCCAGCTCATAAAAAACATCTTTGCTAATCAATGTCTCATGTGTAGATGGTACATAACACTTGTAAGCTTTCGATCTTGTGCATAACCAAGGGACACACTCTTGACAGCTTTAGGATCCAAATTCTTCCTCTTTTCATCAGGAACATGCACATATGCAGTGCTGCCAAATACCTTCAAGTGTGAAATGTTAGGCTTATGACCATACAACCTCTCATATGGAGTTACATCATGAATCCTTGCTGTAGGGGTTCTATTCAACACATAGATAGTAGTCACTACTGCTTTAGCCCAATAACCATTTGGCAAACTCTTCTCATTCAGCATAGCTCTTGTCGATTCCATCAGTACCCTATTTTTCCTTTCTGCTACACCATTTTGTTGTGGTGTATAGCTGCAAGTTAATTGTCTTCTGATCCCATGTTTAGCAAGGTACCCTGTCAAAGTAATTAGAGACATATTCTCCACCTCCATTTGATCTAAGACATGAAATTTTACAGCTCAACTCATTTTCAACATGCTCCTTGAAGTCCTTGAATGCATCAAACACATCATCCTTATGTTTCAGTATGTAAAGCCAAGTATACCTGCTGAAATCATCAATGAAGGATACATAGTAACGAGCACCACCAAACGAAGCATTTTGAGATGGACCCCATACATCTAAATGTACCAACTGCAAGGGTTGTGAACTATTCTGTACATGTCTCATAAATGGAAACTGTGCTTGCTTTCCAAACTGACATGCATCACATACATGTCCAAAGTCCTGATACTTGAACTTAGGCAGTCCAAGCACAATCTCCTTCTGCTACATAGATTTTAGCTTTTGTACATTCACATGGCCAATCCGCTTATGCCATATCTCAACATCCCGTCACCATCATCACATGCAAACATGGCTGCTTTGAATTCTAGAATTGATGCATCAGAGTAAACATTCTGTCATCTCTTTGGCCTCTAGCAATCAATTTGCAGCCATTACCATATTCTTCAACAAAGCATCCATCTCTATTAAATCTCACGTACAGATTCTGTTCTCCAATTGACAAAAGATTCTTGGTTATTGTAGGTACATGTACTATATCATGTAGGCTCTTTTTCTTTCCATCAGGCATCAACAAGGGTACAACTTCTTTATGCTGAATAGTATGCTGGGTGTCATCTCCCTAGCACAAAAATTTCCATGCAAACCTGCAACTATCTCATCAAACCATTCTCCATGGGGTGTCATATGATTTGAAGCCCCTGAATCAATGTACAATCTCTCATCTCTATTTTTCATAGATGCATTCTTAGACACATGCTACATGGCAAACAACCTGTCAACATGTTCATCATGAGCATCGCTAGAAGATGCATAGTGCCCATGCTGTTTGCCCTTTGCCTTTATATCTCCCTGCTTTTTGTAACAATTCTTTGCAATGTGTCCATATTTGTTGTAATGACAGTCCTTATCTTTGTTTGACTGATCATTTGACTGCCATGAACAAGATCCACCACCTCTACCATGGGGTGATCTCCCCCTGCCTCTAAAGCCACCAGATCCATGCTGGCCCTATGTATTTGTGCCAAGCCAAGCATTTTGCTAATGCTATCCATAAGTGTTTTGAGTGCCTTCTCGACCTTGAAAAGAGCCATTGTCTCTACCGCCTCTGCCACACTGGCTAGAGTAAAGAATAGTGTCTCTGCTTTGAGATGTACTAGAACCTGTATTCAGCCCAAGCTTAACTTCCTCATGCAATAGCAAAGCAATCAGATTATCCCAATCAGGGGATTCAGCTCTCACAGAAATAGTTGTATCAAATGCTTTATACTCTTTGCCAAGTCCATTCAATGTCACTGCAATCATATCATCCTCAAACACTGAAGATCCAATGGTGGCAAGCTGATCCGCTATGTTCTTGATCTCTGTAATGTAGGCCTGAATGCTTTTGCCATTCCTAGACATGTTATTGGATTGTTGCTTCAACTGAATCTTTCTTGCATGTGTTACATTTCCATAATTCTTCATGAGTATGTCCCATGCATCCTTTGGAAAACTGCATCCAGTAATCTGTATAACCATAGCATCTGATATACATAAGAAAAACCAATGTAACACCTTGCATGCTCTCTTAGTCCATAGCTTATGAGCCCTTTTCTGATCATTTGTTGGATTCCTTTCATGTATTTTAGGTTTAGTCTCATCACCTGTACATAAGTCCCAATAACCTCTACCAACCGAAAAATTCTTCATATGAAACTTCCATAAAGCAAAATTTTTGTTGTCCAGCTTTTCTCCCACAATTTGAGTGATATTGTCAGTGCCTTGAGCATTTTCCATAGTTGCAGCTTAGGTATTTAGTGATATATACAACCTGTAAGTATTAGACTCCTTTTCCTACAGTTTAGGACCAGTTTTCTACTATTCAGGACAGTTTTCCTGACAACTTGCTTGTTGTAAACTATATTCCAACAATGAAAAAATACAGTCAATTGAGCATAAAGCAAGCTCAAATTAGTTCAAAACATTCTATGGTAGTATCCCAGCAACAAACTATGTCCCTACAAGTATCAATGTTTGTAGTGTATGCAAGTAGCAGCACCAAATATAGCCATCCCACTGCTATAACCAGTAGTATTTTCTCTATTAAAACAAGATTAGTTAGACCTCAAAATAGGCCCAAAACATCTCATTCAGTTGCCACTCTATGTAGGAGTTGATACATGTCCAATCGATTAGAATATATTGCATACATGTCAAGTGAAGATGATAGGTATCCTTCCTGTAGACAATAACCAATTAATATCTTGGTATAACTAGCAACAAATCAGTCCAAACTTTAGACTTTCAGCACTCACAATATTCCAAAAAGCATCTATCACTCAAGTGGTATGATCCAAGCATTTGTCACTAACAAATAAGCATCACAGATACTTCAACCCTGTAAGTATATTGTTCCCAAATTTAGGATAGAAATCAATTCATTGTTTCCAGCCTGCAAATAAGCTCCAAAACTGAGTATTTAAAACTCCAATATCATGCTCAAATGCATGATAATAAGGGCATATACATTCTTAGGATGAAAGCCACCAGTGCCCCGGAATCACCTATTGTTTATTGTAGTAAACAACGAGTCTGCACAGGTCTGTGCTGAATCTCTCAAAATCTGTGAGGAATTAAAAAAATATTTCTTTTGCAAAGTTGTAGATCACGTCGAAACGGTCAGGAATTGCAGGCCGTTTCTCCAAAAACCATTTTTGTAGCAAGATATAGCTTCAGCAAAAAATGGGCTGCATCATGCAGTCACCTTTGATGACGTTTTCTTCAAATTTGATGTCTTGATGTCAAATGGCCACTGCCAAGCCTTCAGGATTCAGGCGTTCATGCTTTGATACCATGCTGGAAGAGAGGGAGAGAGACAGAGTGGAGCGGAAGATGAGCCTCAGTTCATTGTTGTTCTTCTTCCATTATTCTTCCATCATACTAACTGAAAGAGACTTACATACATATGTATGACTAACCAAGACTAAATGTGGCTGTCACTGACTACACCAACTTATTGAATATCACACAAGAGTACAGTTGTATCCAGCTAATGTCGGTCACACACATAAAGATAGACTGACCAAAGAGCAACGGGAGCTTGATATTCTAATAGGGCTAAGTATATTCTTCCCTCCCTCCATAGTTGAAATTGGTGAGTCCTCCCATAGTTAGGATGAGCCTCTCTTGAGCTCTCCCATCATCCGTACAACCAATTGCCCTGTAAGACCCTCGTTCCACACTAGAAAACTCCCCCCCACTCTCCTTAGAAGCTGTTAGACATACTCAATGCTCCACCCTCATAAGGTGCCACCAATGATCCACGGTGCTCAAAGTTGTAAGACCCTCATTATGAGGAGAAGCCATGTGTTAGTATGGACATTGTGAGGGTCTTGACTTGTATGTCAGATGAGGTCTATGTAATCGGATGGCAAAAAGGTGACCTTTGTGAATCTAGCCTTTGGGTTAGATATAGAGTAGTTATGTTGGTAGTAAATTGAGGCATGATGCATCGAGTTGCAGGGTGTGGGAGTTATCAGTGACCCTTATTTAGGTGTTTAAGGGTTGTGGAAGGGGCCCGTGGTTGGGGGTTTCAAGGGAGCTAACAACCCCCTTGATGGGGGTCCAAGGGTAGTAGCAGCCTCAGCCCGTGACAGTAAAGGGAATATCCCTTGGTTGACTAGGGAAGGTTCATAATATACTCGGACATGTCAACCAGACTACCTTCCTAGTCTATAAAAGGAAGACTCCTCTAAAGCCATTGTTAGTCTATCTTTCACCCAGTTAGAGTTCTTCCAGCTACCTTAAGCTCTTTGCCTATTATATGTTTAGATAGCCATCTAAGCTTCATAGTGAAAGTGCATGAGTGGACAGAGCCATCTTTGCATCATTTCATTTGAAATTTAAGCAGACTTTGTTCTTCTCATGTTTGCTGTGTGTTCTCTAATCCTTGCTCAAAGTTTGTTTGCTGCTATGGTATGTAATTTGCATACGAGTCCTAATGGGACTTATATGGCTTAGCCCCATAATGGACATCATGGTATTAATGGCTAGCATGGCAACAATGTGCACCATGGTTATCATGGGCAGCATGGGCTCAATGCACAATATGGCATGTATGGATAGCATGGTATGTATGGGAAGCATGGTATACATGGATAATAAGGCTATCATGGGCACTAAGGCCCCAATGAGCTTTGTGATAAGATCATTCTTACCAAGTACAATGGGAAATCACTATCCCCATCAGACTTGTAAGAATGGACCTCTAAAATAGAGTCATACTTAATTATTTACCCACACATTGATGATCAAAAAGTTCTCTTTGCCTCTCTCCATCTAGAGGATTTTCCCACACATGGTGGCGCCACATCAACTGTAATAATCATCAATTCATTGATTGGGAATACTTTAAGATTCATATGGTTCAAGTCTTTGTATCCTTAGTGGAAAAAGAGTGGTTGGCAAGACAATGGTATTAGCTTGATCAACATAATCTCACAGTGCAAGAGTATACAATTGAGTTAATGAACTTAACCATGTATGTTGAGAGTATTAGTGATGATACAAAATTGCACAAGCACATTAATGGGTTATAGCCTAACGTATCATGGCTGATGTAATAGCTCAAAAGCCTTCCACCTTATTTGATACAATTGAATTGGCTAAAATATATGCAAGGAAATACCATAAAAATGAGAATTTTTAGCAAGGTTTAGACAACCCTATACTCCATTGAGGTCAAGCTCCTACTCCAGGAATGCATTTAGAGGCAATCCATGCCTAATAGCAGCCCCAAAATTTTGAACAACACTTAGCTCCAACAATGAGGGTAAATATATTGAAAATAGACCCCAAACTGCATCAACCCCGAATGGTCCAAGTGGTAAAAAATTCATCTCCCTAGATGTTGTGAAGGAGTAGAAAGAAAAAGGCCTATCTTTTAAATGTGGTGATAAGTACACGGTAGAAGATGTCTAAAAATACCCTTCAAGACAACAAATGTCAAAGTTCATAGCATCTATGTAATGGAAGATTGAAACAATGATGAGGAGGAATTATATGCTCAGAATGAGGAGTATGCAAAGGACTTGGATGAGAAGCAGCTCTATGATTGGGAGGATGGGTTTCCCTTGGACCCAAGTGATTGCATATCTCATGTTCTTGGTTTGAATACCCCTACTATACCCCACCTCAGCTACCACTTCCCTTTGCTCCATCTCCACTGATGCATGGACTAGCTCTAGGAGCCCCAACACTTGCGCATTCAAGGAAGCATTAATGAACAAGGTTTCCCTATGCTTGGTTAAAAATTATGTGGCATCAAGCAGCTGACCTAATTGCGTTAGACATGGGCCCCATTGATGTTATCTTGGATTGTGACTAGTTGAAACACTTGGGTAAAATTGTTGTGGACTTCTCTAAGCTCTATATGGTGTTTATGATGCATGGGCAACTCATCCACTTAGAGGGAGTTTGTGATAATAGTGATTTTTAGCTAATTACAATAAAGCAACTCAAAAGGGAGTTGAAGAAATGCTCATAGATCTTTGTCTTGCACTTGAATATATAAAGTTCAGATTAGGCCTCCAAAATATCTAAGAATTCAACCTTGAAAGCATTATTGGAGGAGTATGATGATAGATGCTAATATCTAAACTTAGCTTTCTCCTTGAGGGTTTTTCCTTCTTCTTGCACACTCTTCTTTATTCAAGGTATCTAGGGTTACTGGGGATTTTGGCAACTACCGTCTCCAAAATGGGGTTGCTAGGTAACAAAACCCGTGCTCAAAGGTTTTTCCAAAAGCAATGAACTCATCCAACTTCTCTACCTCATATTGAGATCTGGCTACATATTAGGGGAGATTTGGACTCACATTTGGGCCTTTTCATTTTAGAGAGAGAAAACCTCTCAACCAATAAGGAGAGAGCTACCATTATGGTAAAAATGGATTTTTAAATTTTGAAATGTCTTATCTCATTCTTAAAATTTTATAATATAAAGTTTTTAAGGTATTTTTGGAAAAAATTCATTGAAGCACATAAAGAAAGAGGCTCCCAAATAATTTAAAAATTTAGAATAACAACTTTTTTTGTCAATCTCATACACCATTGGATTCTTCCTATTGTTTTCTTGAAATTCACGATTATTATAGAAAAGAATTCACCCTCCATTCTATTATCCTTACATTTTCTTAAAACTCTTCAGTATTATTAGATGAATTATCTCTTGTCCCAAAATTTTACATGTGATTTGCTATTCTCACTCCTACTTTTCATTCAATGTATTCATTTACTTTGTTTTCTATTTCAATGGAAACTATACATTTTGATATCTCTCCTCTTCAATAATTAAGATATAGATGACTAAAGGTGGATTCCATGAGGGGGGTCTTGGGCTGGCACAACATGAAGAAAAGGTCTTGAGATTGTTGGAGGTTTTGTTTGAAGAGGTCTTATTGCATTGTGCCAATTGTCAATTACCACCCCACTTCTTCATAAATTGGTCTTAAATATTTATTTCAAACATTTTTTTGACACCCCATGGAGGATTTGAACCATTCCAGATACAAAAATCCATTGATATGACCAAAATTGATATTTTGGGTGGCCAAAACTAGGTAAAATTCATGATACCATTGCAGCCCAAATGGCCCAAAACCTTTGGTTTGGGGTCAAAAAAGTCTCAAAATGGACATTGAGAGGAGGAAATGGCAGGAGTCCTACTCATTTCTTCATATCTTGGCCTCTCATGTATATTTTTGAGTGTTTTTTTGATCCCAAATGGGGGTTTTGGATGCAATGACACCACCAATTTCACCTTATTCTCCATTCAAAATATTAAATCAAGAGGGTTGACGCAATGTGAGGGCCCCCTCCCCACTAATTTTGGTGGAGGCCCCCCCTTGCATTGTGTGGGTCCTCCTAGGTATCTTTTCTATTTCTTCATATCTTGGCCTCTCCATGTCCGTTTTGATCATATTTTGATTCCATTTGTGGGTTTTGTGCCATTCCAAACGTAATGGCACCATCAGATTTACCCAATTCTCCACCCAAAATGTCAATCCAAGAGGATCGACACAATGTGAGGGGGGCCCTCATTAATTTTGGTGGCCCCCCTTGCATTGTGTGGGTCCTCCCACCAATATCTTTTCCCTTTCCTCATATCTTCATCTCTTAGTGTCCACTTCGAGCATTTTTAAATCCCAAATGTGGGTTTCGAGCCATTATGGATACAACAACACCATTAATTTTACCTAATTCTACACCCAAAATGTTGATCTTGGTATTATCAATTGATTTTATATCTTGAATATCCCAAAAGCCCCATGGGGTGTTTAAAAAGGCTCAAAATGAACAATAGGAGACCAATCTATAAGAATTTGAGTGACGATGATCGGCATAATGCAATAAGGTCTTTGTAAATACAATGGTGGACACCCCTCGCATTGTGCTAGCCCTAGACTCTCACAATGCAAGGAGGGGGGTGCTAAAAAAACTTGAGGATCCCTCTCATGTTATGTGGGTCCGTGCTTGCATTGGACTTGCACAATGCAAGGAGGGTGACTTGAGGACCTACACAATGCAAGGAGGGGTGACTTGAAAATTTAAAAACTTCAAACAACCCGCCCCCCCCTCCCCCCCACCCCCCCTCCCGGCCCGATCCTAGGGCCCTTCTTGCATTGTGTGGGTACATGCTTGTGTTGGACCCATAGAATGAAAGGAGGTCCTTTGGAGAACACAATGCGAGGGGGAGTGATTGATATATATACATATGATTTTCCATGTGTATTTGTAGATAGATCTTATTGAGATAGAGAAACTTATCTCTTTAATTTGGGAGGTTGTTTCATTTATTCTATAAACCTATATAATATCATGTGTTGAGATTCAAGCTCGTAGTCTTCTGTTATTGTTCTACCTTAGTTGAATAAGGTTAAGTATTACCGACTTAACCATGGTTAGTACTAGGTTACTTGCTTTGTGTATGTGTGTTGTACATACAGTTGACTTTACTGTGTGTTGAAGAAACATAATGAACCGAGAAGGGAGCATGTGTGCTACCCTTCCTGCCTATGCCTTTTTCTCCATCTCTCTCTCTCTCTCTCTCTCTCTCATTTTCTAATATGGTATTAGAGTAGATACTATCAAGTTGGATTGAGGATTGAAGTTGACACAAAACACAAAATTCATATGGGTCCTTAAGGTCTTCACATACTCTCCCATCACAATGTCCCAAATACACAAGGTCTCATCATTAGAAGCCATGTAAATGTACCATGAATCAGATGAACAAGAAAAGTCCGAAATGCCTTTGCTGTGGCCCTCGAGTTCTTTCAGATTGGCGCAGTCAATGGCACTCCATATCCAAACTGTCTTATCGGTAGATGAGCTTCCAAGCAGCTTGCTATTTGGAGAGAATTTCACACTAGAGACAGCCTTCCTGTGCCCTGTTAATGTATGCTTCAACTTATAAGGTTTGTAAGCATTCCCTTCCATGGTCTTGAATCTGATACTTCCAAAAATGGGATTTGAATGTCTTCTCTCGTGCTATGGACATTCGATTTCCCAGCTCAAATTGCAGAGCTTTCTTAGAGAGTCACAATCGTGCGGATTTTCAGGGAGCAATAGCAGACCTCCTTCCCATGAAGCATAAATATCTTCAGCATTGAGGCGTAGTTTGAGAAGCCTATGGTGTATGCACATGATACATCCATTACCATGAGTCTTGATCTTCCTCATGCACGATATATCCATTATCATGAGTCTTGATCTTCCTCATGCTTTGCTTCGATGGACAACAAATAAAAGTGGGCATCTTGATTGTGTTTTGAGAGTTCTAGATGCTGCCTAATCTCCTATAGTAGCAAAAACTTGGGGTTTTGCTTAATTTGTGAATGTTCATGATGAGAGTGGTGCTACTCCTTTACATCTGGCTGCCTGATCCAGCCACCCAGTAGTAGTTTGTCTGCTTCTAAACAAGGGGGAACTTGTATGTGTAGATCGAATGTAAAGAAATTCACAAGGCCACACTCTGTTCTTCATAGCCATGAAGTACAACAATACAGCTTGTGCAACACTTTTTGAATCCACTTTTTGCTAAGCCCTTGGTCTGGCCATCTCCATGGAAGTTTATGAGCGACCTTGATCCAGAAGCCAAACGATTACTAGAGGTAGCTTTGGTGAAGGCCAATGATGCCTGGGAAAAGAAAATATTTTCAGCTCGAGGTGACTTTGGTGCAACCGATACTTCTAAAGAGTTGGATGGATTGGCTATTCAAGTAGAGATTATGAAGAGGAGATAGAGTTATGATGTATTTGTTTTGAGCATGCTTGCACGATTGAAGTTTAGGACTGTGGATATCCGATGTGTGCTGATTGCACACTTGCTCTCTGTTGTTATAACAAATCCAATCTGCCATAGTAGGTAATATCTGCAGGTGCACTGTCTATAGATCCATTGTTGATGCATATACAAGCTTTGTTGGAAACAATTTCTGTAGGTCATGTTTACCTTGTATAGTAGGTCTCTCAGCAGCTAGTTGAAGGAATACTGAGGGTCTATTTCCTGCATGTATTGGATCTTATGCAGTCATATAAATTGAAATATGTGCAATTTCAAAATTGAATATCTTTGTGGAGTTCATGGGTGCTGATTACAGATGTCGGTAGTGTGGCACAAAATGGTCGATGATAGGCATGTGCATATTCAAGAGCAATGTATGCTCAAGCTGCTGATTTGACACACTACTGATTGCAGTAAAAACTGGTTGTAGTACAGGTCACTGAAGTATATTGCCTGTTGGCATTTTGAGAAATTGACTGGTTTTGCAAAGCTTAAGACTTTGAAATGGCAAACACAAGAGAGAAGGGCACTATCACTTAGATAGTTGGTGAGAAGCTGGACTACAACAATTTCATTTTATGGAAATTCAGGATGTATAATTTTATAATTGGAAGAGCCTATTGGGACCTAGTCAGAGTCTTGAAAATGAGCCCAACATATCGGAGGATATACCTCCAACACAAGATCAGTTAAAGGCACACATGACTTGGTTGGAAAAGGCTAGCAAGGTCTTGCATTGGTTGTCATTATGTGTCATAGATGACACAAAAGATATGCAATTTGCAAATTGTACTTCCCCAAAAGCTGCTTGGGACTTATTGATGAAGAATTATGGGCATGTTACTCATGTGAGAAAGACACAACTAAAGCAAAAATTCAGCCACATATCCAGGAATGGAAGGTCTATTGAAGACTATGTTAGTGAGCTCAGATTAGCTAAAGTTGAGGATGCTGATTTGGTGGCTACTACCCTCCATGGACTTGGATAAGAATATAATCAATTTGATATTTCCATATCAGTACATCAGGAGTAGCCTAACTTTGATGAACTTGTGGCACTTCTATTGCATGAAGAAGTGAAACTTGGACTCAATACAAGTTCCAGTGGGTCTAAGAACAACATGGACAATGTCTTCTACTCCAATCAAAGGGATATAGGTGGAAGATGAAGGTCAAATTTTAGAGGAAGAGGTGCTGGAAATGCATATGCAGCCCGAGGACAACAAGCTACTGGATGGCAAAATAGGCAGTCTCAAGAAAATAGAGGTGCCTTTAATGCTCGTGAAGAGGGGGTTATTCTGCTAGAGGAAGAGGCACTTGGTAGCAGCCTCAAATGACTCATGGACAACAATCAAATGCAAATAAGGAGTGCCATTATTGTAGCAAATACATGCATGTAGCTAAGGATTGCTACAAAAAGCAGAATGATCAGAGAGCAAGAGGGAAGCAACAAGGTAATTATGCTTCTTCTAGTGGTATGTAGGAGGATGACAGGTTGTTTGCGATGCAACATGTGATGAAAGGGTTGCCTACACAAGGCAAAGCAGATGATGTATGGTATATAGACTCAGGGGCATCTAACCACATGACTCCTCATGGAGAGTGGTTTGACACATTGGTGGAAGGTGCTCATGGATATGTTTGCACAGGGGATGATATGCATCATGACATTATGCATACAAGTACTGCTCCCTTGATGATGCACGGTGATAGGAAAAAGAGTCTCTATGATGTGTTACATGTACCCTCCATAACCAAAAACTTGTTTTTTGTGGGACAAATGATTGAACAAAATCTACAAGTTAGATTCAATAGAGATGGATGCTACATTGAAGAGTATGGTCAAGGATGCAAACTCATTGGTAAAGGCAAAAGAAATGGCAGGATGTTTACATTGGATATGAAAATTCCACCATTGAATGCTGCTATGTACTCACATGACAATGTTGCAATAAGGGACATTGAGATTTTGCATAAACTGATTGGTCATGTAAATGTTCAAAAGCTGAATAATATATAGCATAAGCAGGTTGCACTTGGACTCCCTAAGTTCAAGCATGTGGAATTGGGACATGTATGTTAGTCTTGTCAATTTGGAAACCAATCAAGGCTTCCATTTATGAGGCATGCAAGCACTACTACTAGACCATTACAGCTTGTACATTCTGATGTATGGGGACCCTCATAGAAGGCATCTCTTGGGGGATCACGTTACTATGTGTCATTCATAGATGACTATAGTAGGTAAACATGGTTGTATGTGCTAAAGCACAAGAGTGATGTCATGGATACTTTTTAGGATTTTAAGAGACACGTGGATAAATAATTGGCTTGCTACATCTCATGCTTGAGATCTGATAGTGGTGGAGAATATGTTTCTAAAGACCTTGATCACTTCTTGGTAGCTCATGGGATTAAAAGGACATTGACATGCAAATACACACCACAACAAAATGGTGTCGCAGAATGGAAAAACATGGTGATCATGGAATTGGCTAGAGCCATGTTGAATGAGAAGAGCCTACCAAATGCATATTGGGTAGAGGTTGTAATGACTGTAGTGTATGTCATGAATCGTATACCAACAATAGGTATACATGAGGTGACTCCTCATGAGAGGCTTTATGGGATAAAGTCGGACATTAGCCATCTTAAGGTTTTTGGATGCTTGGCTTATGTACATGTTCCAGATGAAAAGAGGAAGAAGCTTGATCCAAAGGCAGAAAAGGCCATCTTTATTGGGTATGCACAAGATAGGAAAGCATACAAATGCTAAATCCTTCTACTTATGAGACATTGGTCTCAAGAGATGTGGTATTTGATTAGATAAAATCATGGCATGAGAAGAATATCACCTTGCTAAATGATAATGATGTTTGTCAAGAGACTTATGTACATGCAGGTACAAATGAAAATGCGAAAATTTTTGGGCCTTCTAAAGATGCTACTTCATCAGTTAGTCCTTGGACAGGTAGATTGAGGACTTCAGCATCTTTGTCCATTGACACGTGTATGTCAATGAGGGGGAGAAATGTGGATAAAGGCAAAGGAAAACTTGATGATGTTATAGGGCCACTCACTTGTGGTTATGATTCACCTGGCACTGATAGCTTGGATATTGAGTTTGGTATTCCGTCAGTTGTGACTCCTGGTGTGAGACATAGATACATACCACCTCATGAGAGAGGAGAGTCTCATAATGTGCCTCAATTGAGGAGATCAGAAAGAGTCAGGAAGCCTGTGGATAGGCTTACATACAGTGGCTACACAATGAGGCACTATGCATATATGGAAAAAGTCACTAGCTTCAAGGAACCCACAAAGTTTTCTGAAGCTACCTTGGATGATTATTGGTGTAAGGCAATGGATGAGGAATATTCAACATTGGCTGAAAATGACACTTGGGATTTGGTTGATTTGCCTGAAGGAAAAATGGCTATTGGTGGCAAATGGGTATACAAAGTGAAGTGCAAATCAGATGGCACATTGGAAAGATACAAGGCAAGACTTGTGGCAAAAGGGTATGCACAACAATATGGTCTTGATTATGAGGAGACATTCAACCCTGTTGCTAAAATGGAAACAGTGAGGACAATGATTGCTTTGGCAGCATCAAAAGGATGGAGTATGTTTCAGATGTATGTGAAGAATGCTTTTCTCAATGGTGATTTGGTTGAGGAAGTATACATGGATTAGCCCTAGGGCTATGTACATCCAGATTTTCCTACACATGTGTAGATTGAAGAAAGCATTATATGGGCTAAAGCAAGCACCTAGAGCTTGGAATGCTAAGATAAGTGCATGCTTACATAAACTTGGTTTCACTATGGGCAAGGCTGATCATAGCCTATTTACAAAGAAGACAAGGATTGGTTATGTGATATTAGTCATCTATGTGGATGACTTGATCATTACAGGTGATGATGTCACAAGAATTGGAGAGATCAAGGAAATGTTACATGATGCTGAATTTCAGGTCAAAGATTTGGGAGAACTAAAGTATTTCCTTAGAATTGAGGTTGTCTCTACACCTCATGGTACTTGGTTGTTGCAAAAGCATTATGCACAGGACATGTTAACCAAGTATGGTATGTTGGATTGTAAGGCTTTGAGCACTCCATTGGAGAAAAATATTAAGCTACTTGCAGATGATGGACATGAGATTGAGAATATCACTATGTATAGACAAATTGTGGGTAGCTTGATTTACCTTACCATTACTAGACCGGATCTTAGCTATTTAGTTGGACTGATTAGTCAATTCATGCAAAAGCCCATGAAGCCACACTTGGATGTAGTGCGGAGGATCTTGAGATACGTGAAGGCTACATCAGATTATGGTCTATTCTATGAGCATGGTAAGCCTTTGGAGCTTACAAGATATACAGATGCTGATTGGGTACGAAGTACCTATGACAAAAGTTCTACTAGTGGGTATGCATTTTCCCTTGGTAGTAGTATGGTCAGATGGAGCAGTAAGAAGCAACCTACAGTTGCACTCTCTAGTACTGAGGCAAAGTATAGAGGTGGTGCATTAGCTGCATGTGAGGCAGCACGGCTCATGAAGCTTCTTGATGATTTGGGCATGCAAGAAATCAGGTCTGTCACACTCTATTGTGACAACATGAGTGGTGTGCTCCTAGCTAGTAATCGTGTCTATCATGCTAGGGCTAAGCACATTGAGGTACACTGTCACTTTATTAGAGAAAAAGTGATTGCAAGTGATATTGATTTAGTTCATGTGAGGATAGAAGACCAAGTTGCAGATATCTTTACCAAGTCATTTGGTAAAGATAAGTTTATGCATTTCAAAGAGCTACTTGGAGTAAAGTATCCCACTTGAGCTTGATTCAAGTTCAGAGTCTTCTGTTCGTGTTCTACCTTAGTTGAATAAGGTTAAGTCATACTGACTTAGCCATGGTCAATACTAGGTTACTTGCTTTGTATATGTGTGTTGTACATACACTTGACTTTACCTATGTTGAAGAAATGGAATGAACTGAGAAGGGAGCATGTTTGCTGCCCTTCCTGCCTGTGCCTTTGTCTCCATCTCTCTCTGTCTCATTTTCTAATATCATGGCCATCCATAGGTGTCTTGGTATAGAATGATAATAGATTCTAATATCAAGGATATCAATTTTTATTCTAATCTACATGTATTAATGTAGAAATACAATAATGTATCCTATTATGAGATCAACCTTCTCAATGGGACAGAGTTTAAAATGAGGAGTCTAAATTGAATATTTCTCATATGGGGAGCTCATAAGAGCCTTTGAATCCTTTGTCTAGTTGTCGTTGCAGGTTCAAGAACAAAGTATTTCAACATGGAGTGATGTTTTGCTTGTACCTGAGAAGAATCAAAATATTTTAGTATAATGAATGATATTATGATTTTGGTATATATGGTATAATAATTAATTATAAGTGTTTTAGTATCCATGAAACTTATGGAAACTTTAGGACAGTTTTGATACAATTAATTGTATTGAGACATTTTGTAGCTTATGGTGTATGCTGAAACCTTTATTAGATATGGAATTGACCAATATAAGGGATTTTTAAGTACATATTCCACAATCTATTAAATGCTTAATTACTATATTGGGTTGCCATGATTCTCTCATTGCTTGTCTCTTTAAATGTTGCATTAATTTATTTTGGGTTGGCTTTGTGGTTTTATATGTTTACTAATATAATTCCTCTTTAATATTAGCTTTCTCCACTCCATTGCATCTTTTATGGTTGAATAATATGAATGAGTTTGATACCATGGTTTCTCCATTCCTTAAGTTGACAAAATTTATATACTATTATATTCTTTTGGAAGTTGAGGGATATGATTCTCTTTGTACTATCAAAGAATTCGATAATTTTTAAATTAGTAAATCACTTTGAGTTATTATGGGATAATTTATCTAAGCTAGAAAGTGAATAATCTTGAAGAGAATGTCACGAATTGCATGTTAAAGGGACTTATCAAGCTGCTACATCAAACACACACAATACACACAAGGAGATGCTCACTCAACAACACACAAATAGAGATGGAGGCCAAAACATTTTCTTGTTGGTTTCTTCTTATTCTTTTTACACTTTTCAATGTGCAAAAAGTAGAGATAAGATATAATATTAAAAAAAGTGACCCACTAAGTCAAATAGTGCATAATGGACTATACTAATTGACTGGCGATATAAATATGTCAGCTGTAGATAGGTATAACAAACCAAATATAATAAGTGACAAGTTAGTGGTAGCCATGTAAGAGTCATACTGACCACAAACATACCAAGTGTAGATGTGCAAACCCATCTAACCATGCGGTCTATTATCAATGTCTACATATGTTGAGCTTGTCATCTCAACACTCCCCCTCAAGATCAACTATATCTCTACAACTCCAAGTAAGCTTCAAAAAATTTGAAGCTTTTCTCCACCCAATGCCTTCATGAAGATGTTAGCTATCTGATCTTGTGTATTGATATATAGTAAGTCGATCAGTTCTTAGCTAATTGTATGCTATTCATGTTGTCACAATGAATGACAATTGGACCATCCACCTACACATCACACTTGTGTTCTACATATACCAAGTCGATTGATTCCTAGCCAAATGTATGCTACTCATGTTGTCATAATGATGACAACTGGACCATCCATCTTCTCATGTTGTCACCTCACATGCTACCATAGTAGCACCTTTGTACTTAACCTATGTACTTGATAAAGGAACTATAGGTTACTTTTTGCTACTTCATGTAAGTGCTATACTGCCAAGGAAAAATATGAATCTGGTAGTAAATCATCTATCAAACATGCTACTACCAACCCAATCTGCATCTGTGTATCCAAATACTTCTATATTTTTACATGTCTCATAAAAAAGCCTATAATGCAAAGCAGACTTTCATATACCTCAATATGCATCTAACTACATCCAAATGAGGCTTTCTAAGATCCAAACTCTCTGAATCAATGGAATCTCCATCAAACCCCAAACAACTAGCAAATACATAATTACCATTTGATACTTTCTTCTTCCCTTTGTCTTTACCTGCAACACTAGTTGATGCACCTGAAGATATGGGATTGCTTCTTAGTCTCCTAGAATAAGGCTAACTATAGATCTAGTACCAAATGATATTTTGGTCCACTAAGGCTACACAATCCTTGCTTTTCTTTCTACACATGACTATCATGATCATGATCATCATCCAATTCATCACCACTAGATGCATACCAATTGTTCATCTTATAAAAAATAACATCCTTGCTCACTTTGAACTCACATGTGATAGGGTTATAACAGTGATACCCTTTTTGCTCTAAAGAGTATTTAATAAATATACATATTTTAGACTTTGGATCAAGCTTCTTTTGCATCTCATTTGTCACATGAACATACGCAATACAATCAAATAATTTCAAGTGTGGTACATCGAGTTTCTTGCCTATAAAGCATTCTTCGAGGATCATCCCATGAACTGCAACTATGGGAGTTTTGTTCACAATATAGATAGTAATATGAATAGTTTCGGACTAAAAATATTTTGGCATATTCTTTTGAACCTTCAATGCATGTGCAACTTCTGTAATATGTCTATTTTTTATTTCTGCAACCCCATTTTGTTGTGAGGTATATCTATAAGTAAATTGTCTTTTTATCCCATGAGACCTCAAGAAGCCACTAAACTCATTAGAGAGGTACTTTTTCCCTCCATTTGATCTCAAGCACTTAACTTTCAAGCATGTTTCTGTTTCAACAACCGCCTTGAAAGATTTGAAGTACTTAAATATATTACTCTTTTCCTTCATGGAATATACCGATAGCTTCCTTGAACAATTATCAATAAATGTGACAAAGTATTTGCTACCACCAAGAGATACATTCTATGTAGGCCCCCAAACATCTGTATGTATAACATCAAGTATATTTCTGCTCACATCTCTATCATGTGAAAAAGGTTGTCTTGCATGTTTACCAAATTGGTATGCTTCACACACTTTATAAAACTCTATAATTCTAAAAGCAAGCAACCCAATAACCAATCCTTTGGACTCAATTAATTTCAGCCTTTGCACATTTGTATGTCCAATACGTTTATGCCATATTTCAATGTCTACAACTACTTCTTTTTCTTTAGCATACATAGAAGCATTCATTGTAGGAATTCTAGCATCTAAAGGGAATACGCGGCCAACTCTACTTCTTTTTGCGACTAACATGCACTTATTATTAAAGTCTTCCAACCCCCTTCCTCTTCCTTCTCTTGCAAGTCACCATGGCTACCAGGTCCAAGAACCCTCAAAATCTCTACTTCCACTTATCCGAGATCTCAAAAGTCATTAGACCTTGACTCCTTGCATACCCAGAATTAGGTAGAGCACCATATTGGTGGAGAACTTCATAATGGTAGCAACCAAGGAGCAAATCAAAAGTTGTGCTACATTTTGTGTTGTTGCTTTTGGCTTCCTTGCTCCATTTTTGGCTCTGCCTCTCTTCTCTGGTACCCTACTTAGCTTAGGCAATCTCTCTTTACCTCTATTGATCAGGGTTTAACCCCTTTTCTTCAACATTTGAACTCCCTCTCTTGCAAAATCCTAGTTCGCTACTATATCTTGTTCTTTTGATCAGCCATTAAAGCAGTTCAAGATTCCTAACCTCTAAGTTCTCTGCCCTCTTGAGCTTCTTTAAAAATTCTTGGCCATACTTACTTCGATTGAAGAAATGGAGCTCATCATGTAGGTATTTCTTATGGGCGGCCATGAAAGATCCACTTGAAGCATGGGAACCCCCTCCCCCTCCCCCTCCCCCCCTCTCTTTATCAGAGGAAGCACCAAGCTCCTGAAGATTATACCCATTGGATTACTTTGCTTACTTGGGCTGACTTAATGGAGTATTTGAATAATTGTGAGATCATGCCTCATCCATCTACTTCTAGCATTGAAGAGGTATGCTAATTCAATCATAATCTCTCATTTTAGCCCACTTGCTGAGCTTAGTTCTTTTGTTGGAGAGATTATGGATGCATATTGCTCACATTGAAGAGTCATTCATTGAATGTATGCTACCCACATGGAATTAGTAGCCTAATTGCTTTACATTTACTTCCCAATGTATCATGCTAACCCTTTCTTTTCAATTATTGTTGGATCTAATACTTATCCAATCATGTGTGTGTTGAATTGATCTCAAGTGGATAATAAGCCATTGTAAAAGGGTAAGTGGCAATTAGAGTGAGTCAATAGATTGCTAAGGTAATTCCCACCCAAGCTCTTGTTTAATCTTTGCATCTCATGAAAAGGCCCAATGTATATTTTCCAATATATCTCATTCTGGTTACATAATTAAAAATTTCTACCATGTATAGTTCGGTTGAGGAAAAAGGCTAATTAGGTGAGGTGGTAAGCTACCCTTACCATTTAGGACCCTGAAGGGGTTCACAACCTGGATCAGGAGGAACTTTGCCCACCTCTCAGTGATTTGGAGCCCAAGAATTGTATGCAAGTGTAGGTACACTCCATGTTCATCCCATTCCCGATGAGATGCCCCCTAATTGGACACACTCTCAGTGATCAAGACACCCATGTATGGCACTTGACATGTATGTAGTCCATGCAAGATATATGACATTGAGGCCTCCTTATGCAATGAAGGTAGATCAAATGTATACTTAAATGTACTCAAGATCATGATCAATATACAAGATTTTGATTATTATGATGCTTAGGCTACTCGATCCATGAGCCACTCATACAATGCATGTTGGAATCGAGACAAACAGTGTTTTAGTCATAGGCACTTAGGAATAGTCACAAAAATCTTACAATAGTGAATTCTTTATTGCATTTGGGAGTGAACCCTGTAGCCCATATCAAAGAGGGCTTTCCCCCCTTCTATTTGAATAAAAAATCTCCCCAAAATCAAAGCTATGGTCTAAAAGATATGACCTTTTTTTGCATTGAGGTCACTGTGGATAGGGTGTAGACCGCTCCAGGATAGGCACATATATCCAATTGCAGAATTCTCTGATCATTTTTTGTCGCAAAGCTTTATAGCTCATCTTGAAGAGTTCTTTGCCCCCTTTGATTTGAATAAAAATCTCATTGATCAAAGTTTCCTACTAGAAGTTATGCCCATTTTATTGACAATGGGTCCTATGGATTGCACTCAGATGGTAGGGTAGAAAGGCAAATGCAAGGCCCATGAGGAGTTCCAGAGGAAGATTAGGGACTCCAAAGCCACCTCAATTAATGAAGAACCCAACACTGTTGCCCAATATTTTAATGGTGAGATGTAAGAGGAAGTGCTCAATATATGGATCCTTATACCATGCTCAATCGCACCCTTTGTTAGTATGAGATCCACCTCATGGGAAGGCACAATGATATGGTTACCAATCATTGTCAAATGAGATAAAAAATAGACCTTGCAATTGACCAAATGGCCCTTTCCAAATCTCAGACGACTCAACATACCTTGGAACACCTCACTACCCTTGTAGCCTAGTTGGCCACCACCTCGACACAAGATAAGGCAAACAAATCCAAGTGCAAATCACAACGGCCTCAACCATTGGACCCACTCCATGGTCCACATGGTATTCTTGGAACTAAGGGTATCCTTGCTCCTTCCACATTTGAGATTAGTGAGCCTTCTCACAATCAAAATGCAGCTAATCCCCTCGTAAAACCCCCTCCCTAGAATGGTTGAACCTCATCCACTCTCCCCACCAGGAGCTCCAATGGGATTTATTCGGCTGAGCCCCATCATGGAAAACATGATATGAATGGCCAGCATGGCAACAATGGGCAGCATGGATTCAATGTACAACATGGCATGTATGGACATCATGGTACATAAGGGCAACATGGTATGCATGGACAATGTAATACTTTCACGCAATTAAAAATTAGTTGGTTAGTTCGAAAGTTAGTTAGTCAATTAATAAGTTAGTAGGGTTACTAACTAAAGACTAGCTAAAGTAAAAACTAACAAACATTAATAATTAATTTTTATATTTAATTAAAAATATAAAAAAATCAAGAGTTTTAATCCGATATTTTCCCGGATTGGCAAGGATTGCAGCCATTCTTCACGAAAGTTACAACGTGAACAAGAGTTATGAGCCATATTAATCACTAGTGTTAATGTGTATAATATGGATGGTCCAAAATGTTAGATTTTGGGCAAAATTAGCATATTTTAGATATTAATTATTGTAAATATCCTAAAAAGCTATGAAAATTTCTAGAACAGGATGTCATGAAAAAAAAGAAAGTGATTTTTCAGCTTGTTTTGGAGATTTAATACAAAAAAAGAAGGATTGGTGGAATCGCGTGCATCGCGATCGCAGTTTACAGGTAGTAAACAACACTTCCAATAGGGAGAAGAAGAAGGAGCGATCCGAAAGATTTCTAATCAAGTTTCTTGAAGTTTTACCCCCCTTTCAAAGCCAACAGAACTATCAGAATTGTGATTTGAGCATTAGATTGCTAATTTTTCCAAGATCCCCTCCATAAAGAGCTCTTCTTCTCAGCCACAACCCTTCTTCTCTTGTTTAGCTATAAATATGAGGCATAGGGAGCACTTAGAAAAAAACATAAGGAGACCCCGCGAGGCTGTGAGAGAGAGGGAGGCAAAAGGATACTCTCCAAGAGATTGTGAGAAGGAGCTTTTGAGAGAGAGAGAGAGAGAGAGAGAGAGAGAGAGAGAGAGAGGAGTTACCCCAAGAGGCTGCGAGGGAGAGAGTTAGCTCAATTCCCCCTATCTCGGTCTTCGACTAAGCCATCTTCTCTTATACTCTCCCATATCAAATCCATTCCTCCTTCTTTATCTCTCGAATCCACTGGCGGATGATGGCCCCCAAGTGAAAGCTCTCTTCAAACACTAAAACACCCACCACAACCAACGTGACCACGAGCCAAGGGGCCAGAACTACGAAAAACACATCTCTTATGAATCAGGTGCACCCCGTTGTATTAGGGAAAAGAAATAGGGAGAAAAGAATGTTTACATTAATTTTCTCAACTTAATTGAGCATGTTTTGAGATAATGAGCGTACTAGGAAAATTTTGTTCATCGCATTCATCTTAGGTGATCAATTAAAATTGCACTTAGAAGCCGTTAATTTGTACAAAAATTACATAAAAATTTCATGCTAATATATATATGAAAAGTTTCAAGAATACACATTAAACTACAATTAAGCCAGATAGATTTTATGCATCCCCATCCATTTGCTTGGTTGAAATAATATGAAATCCTTTTACATCTCACAAAACATAGATTGAACTTGTGATAGAATATGCAGGGTTTCTTGGAAGTTGAAAGAATTTCAAACCCTAAAGAGTTGAAGGATTTTTCTCAAGGCCCATCTTTCTTGAAGCTGAAAGGAATTCAAAGTCCTTACGTAATTATATGAATTATGTGACAAACCCTAGTTCAAATGAATACACAAGGTTTCATTGTAGGGAAGTTGGTGTTCCAAATTGCAATCAACATTGCGAGGATACTCCTTCATTCAAAAGAATGAGGTTCATTCAAAATAATGAGAAAATTAAATTAGATTATCTTTGGAAATCTTAGAGGATAACGAGGATAAAGCCGAGACTAGATGCTATCACATCAAATCGGAATTTCCTTTGGCAGAGAGAACAAATAATTGTCTAGTACATATTGTGCACTTCTGCTTGTGTTTATACTTAAGAACACCTGTTTGGAAAATGAGTCATCTAACAAAGGAATTGATAAGAAGAAATTTTTTTCAAATTGGATTTAGATTGAAACACTTGGGAAAAGTGTGTTGAGCACCCCCAGCTAGCTGCCAACCCTATCCAAGGGGGTTTTTGATAGCCATGTTGAGAGGTCTCTTTATAGAAACGTTTGTGCATAGGAGGATGTTCGGGTGCCGAGGGGGGGGGGGCGGGGGGCTCTAGCTATAAATCCCTTGTCTCCGGGTCCTACTCATATGGTCTACGTGACTGGCAAAGGAATCTTGAGGCCTTGTTACTAGTACAAGGGTGAAAGCTTGGAGGAAAATAGGATGCATCCTTACGGATTGCGGGAATCATCCTATGGACGGGATTTGTATGTCAGTTGAAATTTTAATATAAAGTTTAATTTCAAAGAATTTGTCTGATCTGTTTTCGTGTCAGTGCATAAAGTTACGTAAAGGAACATGTGACTAAGGGGTTAATTAAGGAAGCTACTTGTATGTGCCCTTAGGTAAGTAGGAAACTAAAGCTATCAAGGGAAGTGGGTGGGCGGAACCCCCGATGAGTCTGCAGGGTGGTCCCAGAGAACTGGAAGGCTTTTCAACGTTCAAATCGTGATGACATATTGACCTTAGATAATGTAGAGTAGAACCCTGGTCATATCATTTTAGGGGATTAGAATGGGACTGGAAGGCTTTTCAACATTCAAATCGCGATGACGTATTTACCTTAGATAATGTAGGGTAGAACCTTGGCTCATATCATTTTAGGGGATTAGAATGGGACTTGACCCTATGGGTAGAGAGGTTGAGCAATGCATCCCTTTTGTTTCCCATTCTCTTTGAACCAAGTGCGATATGAGTCTGCCTCAGTTTAGATGCTCTATGCAAAGTAGATTTGAAGACCAACACTAGAAGGCTGTAGAATGACTTGACCATTGAAACCCAAGAAGATTCAGGTTGATCCTAATAGGGTTAGCCGATACGTTTTGTTGCGGAGTAGACTTGGGACTCGCTAACCAAAAAACCCTATGACATTCGGTGGGAGCGCCAGGCGGCATCTTTTAGATCAGACTCCCAATGGACTACTAAAACATGTCATGACCTAGGCATGTTATAGACAACAATGCTATCATGGGTAGCAAGGCCCCAATGAACTCTGTGTTGACAAGATTATTCTTACCAAGTATAGCGGTCAATCACCATCCCCATCGGATTTGGAAAAATGGATATGCAAATTAGAGTCCTACTTCAATATTTACCCATGTACTAATGATAAAAAAAATTCTCTTTGCTTCTCTCCATCTCGAGGGATTTACCCACACATGGTGGCACTACATCATCTAAGAGAATCATCAATTCATTGATTTGAAAGACTTTAAGATGTATATAGTCCAGGTCTTTATATCCCCAATGAAAAAAGAGTGGTTAGCAAGACAATGGTACTAGCTTGACCAAAGTAATCTCATAGTATAGGAGTATACTAATTAGCTCATGAACTTGACCATGTATGTCGAGATTGGTTAGTGATGATGCAAAATTGCACAAGTACATCTATGGGTTATAGCCTAGCTTGTCAGTTGATGTAATGACTCAAATGCCTTCCACTATATTCAATGCATTTGAGTTGGTTGAAAGATATGCTAGAAAATATCATAAAAATGAGAATTTTCAATAAGGTTATACATAGCCTCGCACCCATTGAGGTGAGCCCTATATGGGGGTGTTTTTAGAGGCAACCCCATACCTAGTAGCAACCCCAAAATACCTACTTACCCCCCTTCCATGTTGAAAGAAAATAGGGTACTTTTGAAATAGTACTTAGCTCTAATGGTGAGAGAAAATATGTTGAAAATAGACCCTGAATTGCATCAACCTTGAATGATCAAAATGATCAAAAGTTCATCTCTCTTGATGTTGTGAGGAGCGGAAAGAAAAAGGCCTACGTTTTAAATATGGTTATAAGTACACAATTAACCATGCCTCAAAATGCCCTTACAAGACATCCAAGGTCAAAGTTCATATATCATGTATATAATGGAATATTTGAACAATGATGAGGAGAAATTACATGTTGAAAATGAGGAGTATATCAAGGATTTGGAATTGAGATCAGTTCTATGATCTGAAGAATGGGCTTTCCTTTGACCCAGGTGGTTGCTCATCTCATGCTCTTGATTTGACTACCCCTATTATACCCCACATGACTACCATTCCTGTTGCTCCATCTCCATGGACACATCGACTGGCTCTCAGAGCCACAACACTCTACGCATTTAAGGTAGTATTAATGGAATGCATATATTTATCCTTGTGGATAGTGGTAGTATACACAATTTTATCAAAAAATTAGCCATTGATCAGTTTAAATGCACTACTATGAATTACAACACCCCCTAAAAGTTTAGGTAGAAAATGGCAAAGAAATACATATATATGCTCTAAAGTTTCCATATGCTTGGTTGAAAAGGGAGAATTGGTCCTCTTGAAAGTACCTAAGTCTTGTTACTCCACTCTCAAGAAGGGTAGTAGTAATAACCTGGCCTACCATTTCTATGGTTCCCTATTGCATACTCAAGAGAGTTGGTGACTTGGCTTACTAATTAGAGCTTCCCCCCACCACCAAGATTCACAATGTGTTTTATGTCAGCCAGTTGAATCCTTTCATTGGCACCTTAGTGGACTATGTGGAAGAGCTACCTTCCATAGATGAAGAAGGCATCATTCAATATATCCTTGAGTCAATCATTGGACAGTGAGATAAACACTTGAGATCTCAATCCATCAAGGAATACCTCATCAAATGGCAAGGCTTACTCTTGGAAGAAGCCTCTTGGCACCGAGCCACAATTCTGGATGAGTTTCCTCACCTTCAAGAGGCCAAATGGCTGAAGACTAGTTGGTTATGTCCCCTTTTGACCCCACACTGCTTGCAGACTACACACTATTTTAAAATAGTTTTGTATCTGCCTCAATTATAGCCATGTGATTCCTACATGGATTGAAAGTGCTCATCATAAGCTCCATTTTGACAAGTGGCATGCCCCATTCAGAGTAGTCCATCAAAAGTTATGGAAAATTTATTTGAGCAAGCATGTAGTGGATAGCATGCTATCCATAGTCTTCACCCAACCTTATCATTGTAATGAGGATCAGAGTAGTGCTCTGCATCCCCACTCCCTAGCCACTTTGTCAAGTCCCTCTAGTTGTCTTTTTGTTTTTGAGTGTAAAAAATTTCAGGGTTCAGATTAAAATATAATGAGTGGGATACACAAGAACTAGAGGTTAGATACCCAATCACACTGATCAAGGTATATAAGGTGTAAGAGAAATATACTCAACTTTAGTGGTAGATAATGCCATTCATTTTTGTAAGAAACACATCCATGAGGTTGCACCACCATACAAGATAAAAACATATCATGTGATTGACTTTCTATTGCCAACATTTCCTACACACTCCACATCTGTGTATCCAAGTATACCATTGCTATTTCTCCTAAAGAATATGTACATATCTCTTGTACCAATCAAGTATCTCAAGATGCATGTGAGGTGCCTGCCCATTGGCTATCTAGGCATGCTTTTAGTGGTCTATCGAGAAACGAATCTAAGCATCGCAGCCCGACACTCCCATGGAATATTCTGAGTTTTGTCGCCTAGGGTTTTCCGAATCTGCCTCGCAATGGAACGTTCACGACCGAACCCACTAGGATTGACCTGAAATTTAGGCTCCTAGTGGCCAAGGTCTCCTAACAACATTCTAGCGTCAGATCCTAGACATCCTACTTTACGCAGAGATACTCAAGTTGAAGCAGACCCATGCCGCACTTGGTTCAAAGAGAATGGGAAACGAGAAGGATGCATAGCTCAACCTCTCTGCCCGTAGGGCATAGTCCCATTCCGGTCCCCTAAAATGGGATGAATCAAGGTTCTATCCTAACAATTTCTAAGGTCGAAGACGGTAAACCTTGTGAGAAGCCTCCCAGTTCTCTGGGACCACCCTACCGTAGGACGGACCCGTCGAGGGTTCCACCCACCCACTTCCCTTAATAGCTTTAGTTTTTTAATTAGGTCCTACCACATTTATGTGTGACACTTAAAGTCAGCTTCATTAATTAAGCCTTTTAGGAAACAAGGTTCATTCATATAACTTACAGCACATACACAAAAACAGAGGAAAGCAATCTATTGATAAACAAGCTCAAACAAGTTCCTTAACTTATCTTCAAGTTAATCTTTGTCTCCCGCCCATACAAGAGAAATTATGTATCACTTTTGTCCATCGGAAGTATCGCTTCTGCCTTGCAGAAGTAACTGGTCCAAATCACATGGCACCACAAATTCAATCCTTTATCTAGAATAGGATCTCCCAACATTCCTAGACATTGGGGGCCATGGAGGTCTTCAACTCCATTTCGGACCTAGCAAGGGGTGTCCAAAGCTCCACTTGACCCGCAAGCTGTCTAGGAGCGAAACATCATTCCCGTGGTTGGCCTTTTCACCACTCGACCTTCGGCCCATGAATCGAGCAGTGCTCTCTTTGGATTAATCCGCAGTGCGATCATGGAGGCGATCCACCTGTGCAATATATCCTTCCTTAATTAAATCCTTCAGAAATCCAGCACAACAAGGCATTCAACCCTAATACAATTTTGTAGGAAAACATTCCTTTATCCCCATGGCAACTTGTCATGACAGACCCTTGCCATGCATTTACCATAAATCACAAGCACTTGGAACAATCATCCAAATAACAAACTAACAACTAGTTAAATGTAAAATCATTTAGGATGTTGTTAGATCAACCAACAAAAAACCAATTGTATTCTTGCCAAACAATGTAAGAATAGTCGCGATAACATTGCAATCGCATATATGTTCATCCCCTTGGGATCAAAGAGGGATTCTATGTAAAATTTACTTAACACTTCTATGCAAAATTTTTAATGTCATGATTATGCCATTCATAACCCTTGACCGATTCCTCCTTGTAATTGCTCTATCAATGAACAAGCCATATGCAACTAGGTGCAATTAACTTTCCTTAATACATGCACTTTGCAAGCTCGATATTTTGAATACATTACCTAAAATTTATCCCTTCCGGTGACCTATACTTGTGCATCATAGTATGGGGCCTAACATATCTCATACGAGAATCAAAACAAGCATCTATCAATTTGGAAATACATTACTTACGACTGGAACCACTGTTGGATTGACAGTGATGCCTTTGCCCGAAGCTTCGTTTCTAGTTGTGGGATTGCCATTCACATGCAACATTCTTTGCTTGGAGGCCATCATGTGCAAATAGATTCAAGAGATAAAGAAGGAGGAATAGATTCGAGATGGGAGAGTGTAAGAGAAGATGGTTAAGTCGAGGATCGAGATAGAGGGAATTGTGCAGATTTTCGGGGTAACTACTCTCTCAGATGCTCGACATACTCAGAGTTGAGATCTAGATACACATTGAGCAGCTCACTTCAGGGATGTATGACTGATATGGATCAGAGATCATTTGGCCATTTTCTGGGAGAGACATGGCACATCACAGAGCAGAGCACATAGCGGGTCCCAGTCAGAGAGGGGCCCACCCAGACGACTATTACACAGTTCTTTCAGACAGACAAAGTGAGAGCTACTATACCAGCCTCTAGCTAGACCTCCGGGCTCACACTATAGCAGGCTGAGGACCAGCGTACCCGACGTCGCACGAGGATCCGTGGGTTTTGGACCCCACAGCCACACCGACAGGAGATCCGGAGGATTCTTGATCTACATCGACAGTAGACTGAGATCCGATGACACTCGACACATTGGATCTCAGATCTCTAGTTTGCTCTTTCTCCACCGCCGATGCACCACATCCTTCATCCAGGAGGGATCACCTGCTATTAGTGACTTCGACGATTGCTACTACATCCCAGGATAGTATATCTCCCTGCATCTGTTACATATACACATTGCACCACTTTATCACAATCGACAGTTGTTCCCCTATCACAGCCGACATTTGTTCCCCTTTTGTAGCCATTATCTGGAGTACCAGAGCTACATACGCACATACACATACACGACACTTATCACACTCACAGCATCGTATTTTCACTTTCCAGTTTTTAGCTTTTCATTCAGCACTTTTATTTTGGATATCTGGACCTCATCAGTTGTATCACAGTTTGTCTCATAGGCCAGTTTTGGTCTTTAGAAGACGTTAATATAACTTTCTTTCTTTCTTTCTTCTCTCTCTCTCTCTCTCTGTGTCTCTCTCTTTCAAGCTCTCTCTCACAATCTCTTGGAGGGGTATCCTTCTCTCTACCTCTCTCTCGCAGCCTCTTGGGGTCTCCTTATGCCTCTTCTGCCTCCCCATGCCTCATATTTATGGTGAATTAGAGAAGAAGGCTTGTGGCTGAGAAGAGGAGCTCTTTGTGGAGGGGAATCTTGGAAAAATTAGTGATCTGATGCTCAGATCATAAATCTGATGCTTCCATTGGCTCTGAAAGGTGGGTAAAACTTCAAGACACTTGCTTAAAAAGCTCTTAGTTCACTCCTCTTTTCTGTGTTCAAAGTGTTATTTTCTGTTTGTAGACTATGATTGCGGTGCGCGTGATTTCACAAATCTCTCTTAATTTTTTCTTTTTATAAAATCTCCAAAACTAACTAAAACATCACTTGTCTTTTCGTTTAAATGACATTCAGTTCTAGAAATCTCCATATCTTTTTAAGATAATATCTAAAATATCTAAAATATACTAGTTTTGCCCAAAACTAATATTTTTGGACCATCCAAACTATACACATTAATACTAGTGATTAATATAGCTCATAAGTCTCGTTCACATTGTAACTTATGTGAAGGGTGGCTACGGTCCTTGTCAATCCGAGAAAAATATCGGATTTACGACTCTCGATTTTTTTAACATATATTTTTAATTAAATAAAAATCCTCAATTATTAACGTTAGTTAGTTTTTTACTTTAGTTAGTCTTTAGTTAGTAATCTTACTAACTTATTAATTTACTAACTAACTTTCGAACTAACCAACTAACTTTTATTGTGTGGAAATATTACAATGCCTCATTGCTTTCTAATGCTTCTCCTAGGATTCAACATGTAAATGTTCACAACTACCATTGCAAATGCAATGTCCAAGCAAGTGGAATCATAGTATAAATGAGACTCTCCACACATGAAGAATATGGGACCTTGGCCATTTCAGCTTCCTCTTCATTATATTTGGGACAATCATCAGACAATGTCTCACATATGGAGGCAATGGAGTACTAATCTCCTTTTCCCCCCATATTGAAACATTACAATGATTTGTTGACATAATCCTTTAGGGATAGATAGAACAATCTATTTGTTCTATCCCTAGTTATGTACATGCCAAGAATGTGATTTGCATGTCCCAAATCCTTCGTTTTAAAGGTTTCCATTAACCTTTTCTTCAAGGCATCAATCTCATACTTGTTTTTCCTAGCTACTATCAATATATCATCCACATAAAGGATCAACACTATCAAGCTACCACCTTTAGCCTTTCTAGTATAAGAATTGGTTTGTTGCACTTCTCTTATAGCCATGAGATTGCATAAATGCATCAAACTTATTGTACCACTATTGTGGGGGACCTACTTTTATCCATTGAGACTTTTTTAAAGCTTGCAAACAATCTTATCTTTGTCATTTTACATAAAATCCTCTGGTTGCATTTAGATCTCATCATGAAAATCACCATGTAGAAATGATGTCTTGACATATAATTGTTCAAGGTCCATAGCACTACCAAGGCAAACACGGTGTGAAGAGTGGTCAATTTCACCTTAGGTGAAAATATCTCATCAAACTCTACACATTTTCCTTACTTGAAAACTTTGGCTACTAACGTTTCCTTGTACTTTGATTTAGCATTACTTGTAACCTTCAACTTATAGATCCACTTAGATAACAAATAATTTTTGCCCTTGAAAAAAGGAACCAATTCCCAAGGTTGCTTCTTCTTAATGGAATCCACTTTAGACTATGCTCCTAGCTCCCACTTATGCTTATCATCATGAGTCATGGCCTCTTTATAACAAGATGGCTCCTCACAATCTATCACATAGTCAATTTCAAGCTAATATCGCTCAAATGGATGAGAGATATGAGTAGATTTGCATAGGCACAATGAGTTGACTTGGAGTGGAAATTTCAACCTCCATTATTTTTCACGAGGCACATAGGGCTTTCAACATGCTAATCAATAAATATCCTTGCTTTTTGCTCACTAGCTAAAGCTTTATTTGTACTCTCTATCTATATACTTGGTGCACTAGCACTTGCCATGTGCTACAAAATCATTGGTGGCACTACCCTTGGAAAGTAATCTTTCTTGTTTCCGCTTTCGTAAGAGGCTGCTTATACATCTTCTTCTCATTAAAGAACACATCATTAATATGGCCAATCTTTCTACCTTTTGGATCCCAAAAATGATAACCCATCTTGCCACTCTCTCCATAGCCCAAAAGGATGCACTTTGTGGATTTTGGTTCTAATTTACTATGCTTTTCCTTTGGCATATGCACATATGGTTTGCAACCAACCAATATTAAGTGATCATAAGAGGGCTCTTACTCAACCATGCCTTTTCAATATGCCACCATCCTTGAGTAATACTAGCATTAGATGGCATACTCAACATTTTTTCATTATATTTCTGTAGGATTGCTAGATGTAATGAGTTCTCTTTTTTCTCACATGCTTCATAAAAATTTATGAACTCATGAGAGATATATTATCCAATGTTATCAGTTTTGAGACACTTAAATCTCTTGCCAGACTAATTGCTAAAAGTGAAAGTGCCTAGCTTTCATTTCACTTAATAAAAAATAGAAATAAAAATCCGAATTTATATAAGATTCCTGAAAGTGCTAGCAGTTTTTGAAGACAAGAAAAAGCCTTATCTTTCCTATCCATATTGAAAGCCTACACTTTTCTAGTTATATCATTAATGAATGTGATAAAATAGCATGCCTCCCTTATAGACTTTGTAGGCATTGGGGCATGGTGGTCGTGGGGACCACCTAGATGGCAATCATAGAATGAGTATAAATGGACTCATTGGCAGCCTTAGATCATGTATAAGCTAAGTGCTCTTACAACCACCATTGGTGTGGGTACAAGTAAACTTTGGCATGAAAGATTTGATCACATTGGTTTTGTAGTGTTAAAGGAGATGCATAAGCAAGGTATGGATAGTCACCTACTTGCAATAATTGAAATGAAGGAACCATGTGAAGCTTGTATGATGGGCAAGCAATAGAAAAATGTATTTCCACCAAAAAGTAAGAGCAGAGTAAAGGATCATCTATAATTGGTGCATATTGACATGTACAATAAAATGCCTATATAAGCCTTGGGGGGATCTTTTGATTCTATATTGAACATCAATGACTATAGTAGGAAGATATGGGTGTACTTCATGATAAGGATCAAGATTTTGATAAGATTAAATAATAGCTAAAACTTGGTGACAATGAAACATGGCAAAGTGCAAAGTTTAGAATAGATGGCGGTGGTGAGTTCAACTCCAAGGTGTTTGAATACTTTTACAACATCAAATGGATTAAGCATCAATTGATGATGCCTCATACACCTTAATAGAATGGCATTGTTGAATGCCAAAATTGCACCATTGTGAAAATGGAAAGGTGCATGCTAAGGATAAGGGACCAATTTTGGATATAATCCATTAATATTGTAGTCTACATTCTCAATCGAAGTTAGACAAAGGCTCAAGGGAGAAACTCCTCATGAGACCTATTCTGGTAAGAAACCATCTACCTCAGGCTTTAGAACTTTTGGATGTGAATGTTACACACATATTCCAAAGGATAGGAGGAAAAAGTTAAAATAAAAAAGCATAAAATGTATCTTCTTGGGTTATAATGATGAGCAAAAGGCTTACAAATCGTATGATCAAGAGGAAAAGAAGATCATAGTGAGCCATGATGTGGTGTTCAAGAAGCAGCCACATACAATGGAGGAGATCACTAATCAAAGAAGTAGTTTACCATGAATTTGTCCCAAGAGCCATCCCTATCCTCAAGGAGGAGGAAGCATCATCTTTGGATTATGAGAAAACAACAACCTACAATCATGCTATCAAAAAATCCATTGCTATGAGGGATGAAGCAATTCTATGATCATAGAAGTCCTATACCTACCATTGTTGAGGAAAAGGCAGATGGACCAAGGAGGTCTTAGAGAATAGACAAGCAAAGAAAGGATTCTACTCACATAGTCAACATGTCCTTGATGACTAAGATTATGAGAGAAGTAAAGGAGAGAGTAGACTTAGGAGAAGCACTTGCCAATCCAACATGGAGAGCAGCTATGCAAGCTAAGTATGACAACATAATGAAGAATGATACTTGGAAGCTAGTGGATCAACTAAAAAAGAGGAAGATTATTAGTACTAAGTGGGTTTGGAAGTTAGAGTACAAGGTTGATGGAAGCTTGAAAAAGTATGAAGCCATATTAGTTACATAAGAATTTTTGCAAGTTGAAGGATTTGATTTTCACGAATCATTTGCTCCAACTACTAGAATGACCACTATTTGCATAATCTTGCAGTGGCCACTCATAAGAAGTGGCTAGTTTAACGAATGGATGTTAAATTACTATTCTTGAATGGTCACCTCAAGGAGGAGGCATACATGACTTAGCGACATACACCTTGGTTTGATGCCCCATTCTAAGGATAAGTCTGTAATATAAAGACAACATATGTGGGTTGAAACAAGCCCATAGAGCATGGTACCATGCAGGTAGATAAATTCTTTTTAGGCTTAAATTTCAAAAGATGTATCTCACATGCTAACCTGTATATTTATAAGGATGGCAAAAAGTCTGTAGTGATTGTCCTATATGTGGACGATCTTCTTATTATAGATAACTATGAAGATATAATCCATCAAACTTAAAAGGCTTTGATCTTTGAGCTTGAAATGACTTTGTTGCACTATTATTTGGGGATTGAAGAAGAAGAGCATGGGAAAATCTTTCTCTCTCAAAAGAAGTATGTATGGGAGACCTTGAAAGCATTTGCTATGATCGAGTATAAGGAGATAGCTACACCTATGGAGGTCAATGTAAAGTTATCCATTGAGGATACATTAGTGTTAGTAGATATTGGGAGGTATAAGAGGTTGGTCCTTAGTCTCATCTACTTGTGAAATACTAGACTAGATATTAGTTTCTCTATTAGTGTTTTGAGTACATTCTCAAACAAGCCACGAGAAAGTCATTGGAAAGTTGGGATGTAGGTGCTTAGATACTTAAAGGAAACTCTTGACTATGGTATCACATACAATTCCAAAAGTGATCTTGTGGGGGACTATGACTTAGACTACTTAGGTAATAGTGATTCTAAGAAATAAATTTATGGATATTATTTCTCTTTGGATTGAGGAATTTTCTTTTGGATTAGTAACTAAGAAGCAATCAACTGTGGTACTATCTTCTATTTGCTATATGTGAAGTAGTATGGTTAAGAAGGATCCTATGGCATATGGGAGTATATGATGCATATCCAATAGTACTAAGATGTGACAATCAAAGTTACATCACCATTTCCAAAAATTGAGTTTTTTATACACACACCAAATACATTGAAATCCAATATCACTATGTACGTGGCTTGATCAAGGTTAGTTGATCAAGATTGGATAGTAGAGATGGTCTACAATTGAATAGAGGAGAATGGAGCATATTTCTTCATCAAATGTCTTACAAAGGATCTACTTTGAGTTCATCTTCAAAGGCTCAATGTTGGGTTGAGGATGTAGTTCACAAAGGGGGTGTTAGATATGTTGAATGCCCTACCCTCATAAGATGCCACCAATAATCCATGGTGCTCTAATTTGCAAGGCCCTCATTATGAGGAGAAGATGTATGCATCTTGACTTGTATGTTTTGTGACCGGATAGCAAAAAGGTGACCTTTGTGGATCTAGCCTTTGGGTTAGGTAGAGTAGTTTTCTTTACTCCCCCAAAGCCATTTCAATCCATCTTTGATCCAGTTAGAGTTTTGTTGAGATGGCAAGCTCAACATGTGTGGACATTGATGATGGACTGCCTAGTTAGATAGGTCTGTATGTTTACACTTAGCACGTCAGTGGTCATTACGATTCTCACATGGCCATTGACTTAACACTTATTATATTTGTAACAAGCGGGATACACACCGACTAGGGTTTAGACTCCCCGTCACATTGACTGGGGTATTTAAGGTGTAAGAGCCCTAGATTAGGGCAACTAGTTATTATCAAGATCACACTCTTCACCTTCATCTCCAGCTTCCATGGCTTCCTTCTCCCTTCTCCCTTCTCTCCTCCTTTCCCTCTTTCTCTCTCCTCTTCTAGTCTTCTTCCTTCTTCTTCTTGTTCTCTTTCTCTCTCCTAAGCTCTCCTTCTCTCTCCTCTTAGCTTCTTTCATGACAAGTGGGATCATAGCTTCAGGCTTTGGTCCTTTTCCTCTTTCCTCTTTCTCCCTTTTCAAATCCCAAAAACCCTAGTTACTCACCTTACAAGTACATGTACAGCAAGAAGGATTGCAATTAACTTCAGATTTTTAGAGCAAGCAGGAGCTATGGCTAGAGACTCAGACATATTTGGAGGTAAAACAGTTAAAATAGTAGGTCATCACTTCTTTTCATGCAAATTTTAAGGGTTCCAGGCCAAGTTTAGAGTCCCAGGAGTTGGAAGAGGGCAAAACCTCAGTTAGTTTTTGCCTCAGCCCTCTTTCTCTCTCTTCTCCTGCAAGCTGCCATGGCTGCTAGCCCAAAGAAACCCCAAGAAATTTGACCTAAGGGTGCTCCCTGTCATCAACTTGCCCCAGGACTTCTTCCTTGACCCCCCAAGCTCTTAATCAAGGGGTGGACTGGGGGGATTTGCTGCCCAGGAGGCCTACAGGACAGCCCCGCAATTTTTGGCGTATTTTGCGCTGGCTATCCTGCTCCTCCCGAGCGCTCCTGCCACTCCTCCTCTTGATGCCCTCCCCTCCCTGCCACTCCAGGGCACTGCTCCAGCACATTGCCCTCCCCCCCCTTTGGCACCTTTGCTTCCGGGAATCAACTCCCATGGTGGACAGCAGCTGGGACTATTTGAAACAGTTTGGGGAAGCCATGGATTCTTCTAACTGAAGCTTCCTCTAAACCGGAGACCTCAACCCCACAACCACTTCAGCCCGTGAAGGATTTCTCTTGCTCAGATGAAGCCATTGAGCTCAACATGTATGGAGGCTTTGTGGGCAACCATGAAAGCTTCACTTGAAGCTTTCCATTCTTAAAGCTCAAGCTCGGGGATAAGCTTGGGAGCCTTCTTCATCAGCAAGAGCACTCAAGTGCTGAAGCACTCGTCCATGGATGCCCAACCAACAACCAAACTTTATCAATGGAGCAAGTGGCATCATGATGATTCAGGCTTCAACGATCGTCACAAGCATTAAAGAGGTATGCCATTCTGATCTTAACCTCTCAATTTAGAAACTTGCTGAGCTTAATCCATTGTTGGAGAGATTCAAGGTTGCATACAAGCATCATACCTCTTCCCGAATTTCATTGTAATGGCTGACATTAACCCCTACCTTGTCTTATGATCTTGGATGAATATTAGCCATTGTAAATTGGGTAAGTAGCAGCCAGTGAGTCACTGGACTGCCAAGGTAACCCCTACCCCAACCTTCATCATTCCTTGCATCTCATGAAAAGGTCCAATGTCTTCTTTCCAATGCATCTCATGTTGATTTCTATTTAAAAATGTCTGCCATGTATACTCCGGTTGAGGAAAAAGACCGATGCCAAGTGAGGTGGTAAGACAAAAGAGAGGTGACCCTCCCTTACCACTTAAGACCCTGAAGGGGTGCACAACCCAGCCCGGGGGAAACTTTGCCCACCTCCTGGTGATTTGAAGCCCAATACTTATTTGCAGGTGCAAGTACTTCCATAAGCCCCACTTCCCTGCCCCAATGATTCCTCTTGGATACCCTGTAATGCTAATGGCACCCATGTATGCCACTTGAGGTAC
The DNA here is from genome assembly GCF_053477565.2 of Lygodium microphyllum. NCBI lineage: Eukaryota > Viridiplantae > Streptophyta > Polypodiopsida > Schizaeales > Lygodiaceae > Lygodium > Lygodium microphyllum. Next base: position 15,142,650 of record NC_141147.1, on the reverse strand, counting down.
ATGCAGTCAATGGAGATGTATGGCAGTGAATATACTTATGCATCAATGGCAGAGTTGATGGGTAGGCAATGATGCTTGGGATTATGTTTAGTATGCTCAAGGTGCTATTGATGTGGCAAATCAGGGCCCTTGCTCTATGCTCTACCCATGTAAGACTTTGGTACTAAGGGACATGCAATGTTTTTGGTCACAATCATGTAGGACTGTCACAAAGATCCCATTGCAGAAAATTCTGTCCTAAATCTGGGGGTAAATCCTATAGCTCATCTTGAAGAGGGATTTTCCCCCTCCGATTTGAATAAAAAATCTCCCCAATCGGAGTTACGATGTGAAAGTTATGCCCATTTTTGTGCACTAGGGTCACTGTGGACAGGCAGGCATTGTAAAACCCCTATAGAAAATTTTGATCATTTTCTATCATAAAGATTAAGATCTCATCTCAAAGAGGCCGTCCTCCCCTTCGACTTGAGCCCAAAATCTCACCAATCAGAGTTTCCTACAAAGAGTTACACCCCTTTTACTGACAGCAGGTCTTGTGGACTGCACCTAGATGGCTGGCTAGAAAGGCAAAAGCAAGGCCCAAGAGGAATTCCAAAGGGAGATTAGAGACTCCCAGACCTTATGAATGAGGAACCAAGCTCAGCGCAAGATTACCATGGTGACATATAGGAGGAAATGCCTGAAACAGACCCGTATGTCCTTCTCAATCACACCCTTTACCAACATGAGCTTCATCATATGGAGCGCCACAATGATATGGTCACCAACCACTGCCAGATGATGTCCAAGTTTGATGAAGAGATCAAGCACATGGCCATCTCAAACTCAAAGACCCAACAGACCTTGGAACAACTCACTGCTCTTATTGCTCAGTTAGCAACCGCTTCATCCCAAGAGAAGACCAACGACTCTAGCTATGAGTTTAGATGCCCTCCACATCAGGAACCGTTGTATGGCCCACAAGGAGTACTTGGTGCTAAGGGAATTTCCCCTTCTACCTATGAGATCGGGGAACCCTCTCATATGCATGATGAGTCCCTATTGACCATGCCACTTGAGGCCTTCTATCACCTTGGGTCGAATTTCACCCGCTCTACCTAGGAGCCCCCATGCACCACATATGAATCAGCCCCATCAAGGACCATATGGTACAAATGGCCAGCCTGGCAATCATGGACAACATGGGTATAATGAAAAACATGGGCTAAATGCACCACAAGGGATATATGGACAGCAAGGCATGTATGGCCACCACGAGATGCATGGACAGCAAGGATTTCATGGGCAGCATGGCCCCTATGATCTGCGTGACAAGGTCATTCTCACAAAGTACAATGGGAAATCCCCCTCACCATCTTACCTGGAAGAATGGATGTCGAAGTTGGAGTCCTACTTCAACATCTACCCCCGCACCGATGATCAGAAAATACTTTTTGCTTCTCTCCATTTGGAAGGTTTTGCCCACACTTGGTGGTGCTATATCAATCGGGAGAATCAACAGTTCATTGATTGGGAAGATTTCAAAATGCATATGGTCCAAGTTTTTGTGTCCCCTGTGGAAAACGAATGGTTGGCAAGATGATGGTACACTCTTGACCAACGTAACCTCACTGTACGTGACTACACCAATCAATTCATGAACTTGACCATGTATGTGGAAAGCATTAGTGATGATGCTAAATTGCACAAGTACATCTATGGGTTGGAACCAAGTCTATCGGCGGCTGATGTCATGGCCCAAAAACCCACCACACTGTTTGATGCAATCGAACTGGCTGAGAGATATGCAAGAAAGTACTGTAAGAATGAGCATTTTAGCAGTATGCAAAGTGTCATCTATCTCAAAATTGCATAGTGATTGGGTTGAAGAGCTCCAAGAGGCTTACTTGTTAGATGATCATTTCAGCCACATATTTCAAAAATTACAACAGCATGGGGTTATGGCTAAAAACTCTTAATATCAGCTCAAGCATGGCCTTATTTGGTCCCATGGCAAGATTGTCATCCCACAGACTTCCTCCTTAACACAGAAGATCATGGAAGAAATGCATTCTTGTCCCACTGCCGGTCACTTAGGTGTTTTCAAAACATATGATAGGATTGCCAAGAGCTTTCATTGGAAAGGCTTATGGAGGGACGTCAAGGACTTTGTGACCAAATGTGTTCCATGCCAACAAAACAAGGATAGTACACTCAGGCCTGCTGGCCTCTTGTAGCCTCTCCCTATCCCTGAAGAGAAATGGACTCACATCACAATGGACTTTATCACTGGCCTTCCTGTGACTAAGAAAGGGTGGAATAGTATCTATGTGGTAGTTGATCACCTCACCAAAGGTGCCCACTTTATCCCCATTAAGGTCCAATATACTGCCTCTCAGGTGGCCACTCAGTTTATGGAAAATGTCTTCAAGTTGCATGGCTTACCACAAGTCATAGTACATGATCGGGATGCAAAGTTTATGAGCAACTTCTGGTAGACAGTTTTCACCTCCATGGGGACCAAGCTTGCTCCATCCACTGGATACCACCCTCAGATTGATGGCCAAACTGAGAGAGTGAACAAATGGCTTGAGACATATTTGAGGCACTTTTGCCATGATGTACATCAAAGTTGGGATACGTGGCTTCACTTGGCTGAGTTTGTATATAATAACTCCACACACATTGGAGTTTTCCCTTTTGAGGCCTTATACGGGTATAAGGTCCCCCTTCCTACAGTATTGTGTACTGATAAGATCAATCCTCAGAGTCAAGCTGAATTGGATCTCATGCAAGCTTTACTTCAGCAATGCAAAATGAATCTTCAGAAGGCCCAAACACACATGAAATTCTATGCGGATGAAAAATGAAGGCATTTGGAATTCCAAGAGGGAGAATTGGTCCTTTTGAAAGTGCCTAAGTCTCGCTACTCCATTCTCAAAGAAGGCATCAATAACAAGCTAGCCCATTGCTTCTATGGCCCATACCGAATCCTAAAGAGAGTTGGCGACTTGGCCTACCTCTTAGAACTCCCCCTAACACCAAAATCCACAATGTGTTTCATGTCAGTTAGCTGAAACCCTTTGTAGGCTCCTTAATGGACTACGTGGAAGAACTTTCCCCCATAGATGAAGAGGGCATCACTCAATATCTTCCTGAGGCAATCATTGGGCAATGAGATAAGCACTTACGATCCCAATCCATCAAAGAATACCTCATCAAATGGCAAGGCCTACCCTTGGAAGAATCCTCTTGGCACCCAGCAACCATCCTTAATGAATTTTCCTACCTCCATGAACCCCAACCATTGGAAGACTAGCCGGGTCATGCCCCAAACTGCCCACTTCCCACTCGCAGACTGCACACTGTTTTAGAACAGTTTTGTACTTACTCAAATCACATGCATGTGCATTCTACATAGGCTGAAAGTACTTGTCACAAGCTCCGTTTCAACATATGGTATGCCTTATTTGGAGCAACCTATCAAAAGTTATGACCAGTTTACTTCAGCAGACTAGTTCAGGATTGCATGCTGTCCCTAGTCTCTCCGCACCTATTCTTCATTGTCAAAGGGCTCTGAGTAGTACTCTGCAACCCTTCCTTAGCCCACCTATCACTCCCCTCTATTTCTCCTAATTTTTTAGGGCAAAAACCTTTCGAGTGGGGATGGATTGTAACAAGCGGGATACACACCGACTAGGGTTTAGACACCTCCTCACACTGACTAGGGTATTTAAGGTGTAAGAGCCCTAGATTAGGGCAACTAGTTATTATTAAGATTACACTCTTCACCTTCATCTCGAGCTTCCATGGCTTCCTTCTTCCTTCTCTCCTCTTTTCTCTCTTTTTCTCTCCTCTTCTAGTCTTCTTCCTTCTTCTTCTTATTTTCTTTCTCTCTCCTCAGCTCTTTTTCTCTCTCCTCTCAGCTTCTTTCATTACAATATTTGGTTTGTTATACCTACCTAAAATTGGCATAGTTATGGCACCAATTGATTAGTATAGTTAGTTATGCATTGTTTGACTTAGTAGGCCACTTGTATTTATGTTGTATCTTATCTATACTTTTTGTATATTATATTGTATATAAAAGAAAAAAACCAGCAAGAAAACGTTTTGTCCTCCATCTACCTTCTTTTGTTTTTAAGTGAGCTTTCTCTTACGTGTATGGTGCATATTTGGCATAGCAACTCAAACAGTCCCTCCACCATACGTTTTTTAACATAGTAGTAGAGTGGCACCATTGAGAGAGGGTGGTTTTGAAGGTTGAAGTGAAGGAGAAGAAGCAAAGTTTTGAGCAAGCAAGCAATGAGTAATAAAATCTCCCACTCTTCTAGTCTTTCTTTTGGATAGTGCTTATGGAGGCATCAATAGCAGAATAGAGTAAAAATCTCATATTTTTGTGAGATTTGATGTGTGATGAGAGCACTCTATATTATGTAGATCAGTCCTTTAAGACTGTCCCACAGCTTTTTTGACTATTTAAGGCCGTTTCAGGTTTTATTTTTTAGACCTGCAAGGTTGTGGACAACAGTTCTAGGGTATGCTATACTTTTGGTTGTGTTGACCAAAAGCGATGCACATATTAAATGTTTTGAATTTATAATTTTTGAGATGTTTGTTTGGAAGCAAACATAAGTTTTATTTGGCTATACAGATTACATGTATTATTGAGCAGTTAGTGAAAAAGGCTACTTGTTATGTTACTGTGCTGCACTTATTGTGAAAGGTTGAAAAAGACTTGCTTGCTATTTTGTGTCAATTTTGTGATGATGGCAGAAAATAGTGGAAACCCCACCATTGAGAAGTTGGATAAGAATAACTATCCATCATGGAAGTTTTATGTGAAAAACTTCCTTATTGGAAAAAGTCTTTATGAGTTTGTTTCAGGTAAAGAAAAGGAGCCACACCTATGTAATCCTGCGATGCAGAAGAATTAAAGGCATGGAAAGAATAGAATACAAAATACAAAAAGGTAATGTATTGGCTATTTGTAGTCATTGATAATACTATGTTAGGGAATATAAAAAATATAAAAACTTCACATGCATCTTGGACAATTTTTGAGAACAAACTTTTAGTAATATAAAAGCACGAAAGATTCAACTCAAGTAAGAGTTCAATACTTTAAAGAAAGGGAAGATAACTATAAATGAATATGTTTTGAAAGTGAGAAGCATTGCAGATGCCTTAGCAACCATTGATGCAATGTTTAATAATGATGATTTGGTTTCATCTACTTTGGGTAGTCTCAATAATGAGAAGGCTTGGAAAACATTTGTGACTTTTGTATACACAGAGAAGTCATTTCTAGTTTTTGATGAGTTAGTCTCTCTCATGATCAATGAAGAGATGAACATGTAGGGCGAATCATTTGAAAGAAGTGGTAAATAGATCCAAGTTTTTTACTCATCTTCAAAAAGAGGATGTGGCAGATCCTCCTCAAGAGGTTGTGGTATGGGACATATTGGTGATAACCACCAAAACATGTTAAATCAATAATTTAGGTTTCATGAGGTCATGGAAGCTTTAGAGGAATGGGGAGCTCTAGACGAAGAGGTGGATAGAAGAATAAAGATTCTAGAAACTCGGGTATAATTTGCCATTGTTGTGAAAAAATAGGTCATATTACAACCCAATGTTATGCTAAGAAGAATGGTATCTATAGTGGTAAATTGCAATAAGGAAACTATGCATCATCTTTACGATAAAATGAAGATAGAAATGAGTGTCTGTTTGTTATGCAGCATATGATGAGTACTGTTACAAGAAAAGGGACACATGATGATCTATGGTATGTTGATTCAAGCACATCTAATCATATGATCAACCATGCTTAATGGTTTGGAGAGATGTAGGATTTACAAAATCTAAGCTATGTGCAGATGGCCATCCAGTTTTACACATTGGAAAAGTTTCCTTGTCCTTATATGATGGTCAACGGAGACAAAGCATGTACTATATGTTCCATCCATTAGAAATAATTTAGTATATGTTAAACAAATGGTGGAGCAAGGATTTTAGATTTGATTCAATGCAAAAGATTATTATGTGGAGGACTTCAATAATAAGTGCATCTTGGTTGCAAAAGGAAGTAGAATTGGCTACATATTCACCTTAGATGCTAGAATCCTTGCTATAAATATTGCTATATATGCAAAAGAGAAAGGAGTGGTTGTAGATATTGAAATATGTCACAAATGTATTGGACATGCACAAATGTATTGGACATGCAAATGTACAAATATTAAAATTAATATAGTCCAAAGAGCTGGTTATAGGGTTGCATGTTTTTATAGTTGTAGAATTTCATAAAGTATGTGAAGCATGTCAGTTTAGTAAGCAAGAAAGATAACCTTTTTTGCATGATAGAGGTATGAGCATAAATATACTTAATGTTGTGCATATAGATGTTTGGGAGCTTACACATAGAACATATCTATTAGTGGAAACAAATATTTTGATATGTTTACTGATGATCGTTTAAGAAAGCTATGGGTATATTTCATGAAGAAAAAGAGTGATGTGTTTGAGCACTTCAAAACTTTCAAGGCTGTTGATGAAATAGAAACATGTTTGAAAGCTAGGTGTTTAAGGTCTGTAATATATTCCCCTGCCGGACCATACTATTCCGCCATACTATTCCGCACTAGAATAGGTCATTGAAAAGGATGAATTCCTCTCAAATAGAAGGAGTTTGCAAAGTGCATGTATCAAGAGAAGTAAATTGCATTTAGTTCCTATGTGATAAAAATCCGTACAAAGCATAAGCAGCATATAAGATTCCAAGGTATTGTCGACTCCCTTTTCTTGTATATAATAGATATGTTTTTCACCTCTCTGAAAGTATGTTGTAGCTTGCACGCCTGATGGATTGCATGGCAAGCAACCTAGTCTAAAGAGAGTCATATTCGAAACTCTAGACCTTTGCCCAAGCTCTCGTTGATAATACGAACTGATAACTCATGTTTGATAGATTGGAATCTTGATGATGTGCGTAGTAGTATAAGCAATGGTCATAAGGATTGAAACTAAGATGCCTTGAGATCCTTATGATAACTACAATGTTTATGAAGCCCAATTTAGGGATATTAGGCTAGGTACAAACAACAATTCCAGGCCTCAAGGGTAAGTGGAGAGCTCAAGGATTGGGAAAACCCTAGGTCAAAGTAAAGACCAATACTTCCAAACTTGTTGGAAAGAAGGTTGGGTTATCGATCAACGTAAGTGATCTATAGAACGTATGTCTTGTACAATATTTGAAACCTTAACATATGCCTTAGCCAAAGGAAGGGAGTGTTAAGTAAATTTTACATAGAATCACTCTTTGACCCCAAGGGGGAGAGCAAATATGCGATGCAAGTGTTATCACATCTATTCTTACATTGTTTGGAAATACAATTGGTTTTGTTGGTTGATCAAGTAACGTCCTAAATGCTTTTCCATTCAACTACTTGTTGGTTTATCGTTTGGATGATTATTACAAGTACTTGTTATTGATGGTAAATTCATGGTAGGGATCTGTGATGAAAAATTGCCATAAGGATAAATGAATGTTTTCTTGGAAGATGATATTAGGGAACTGTGGATTAACTCGAGAAGGGCATTGCTCGATTTACAGGGCCAAAGGTCGAGTGGTGAAAAGGCCAACCACAGAAATGATGTTTCACTCCTAGGCAGCTTGTGGGTAGGTGGACACCCCTTGCCATGTTCGGAACGGAGTTGAGGACCTTTGTGGCCCCAATGTCTTTGTGGCGTTGAAAGATCCTATTCTACAAAAAGGATGGAAATTATGGTGCCATGTGATTTGGAGCAATTACTTCTATAGGGAAAAAGGGATATATAATTTCTCATGTATAGGCAGGAGACAGAGATTAGCTTGAAAATAAGTTAAGAAACTTTTTTGTCAAAGGATTGCTTGCTCTGTATTCATGTTTGTGCTATAAATTATGTGATCGAACCCTGCTCCCTAAACGATTTAATTAAGGAAGCCGATTTTAAATGTCACACATAAATGTGATATGACCTAATTAAATAAGTAAAGAATGCATATTGAGGGAAGTGGATGGGCGGAACCCCACACGGGTCCATCTTATGGTAGGGTGGTCCCAGAGGACTGGGAGACTTCTTACAAGGTTTTACCACGACCCTTAGTAAGTGTTAGGGTTGAGCCTCGATTCATGCCAATTTAGGGGACCGGGCCCTATGGGTAGAGAGGTTGAGCAGTGCATCTCTCTCGTTTCCCATTCTCTTTGAACCAAGTGCGGCATGGATCTGCTTCGGCTTGGGTATCTCTGCGTAAAGTAGGATATCCAAGACTCGACGCTAGAATGGTCTCAGGAGACCTTGGCCACTAGGGACCCAAGTTTCAAGTCAATCCTAGTGGGTTCGGTCACTAACATTTCATTGCAAGGCCGACTCAAGAAACCCTACGCGACAAACCCTGTAACATTCCATGGGAGTGCCGAGCAGTGTTGCTTAGATTCATCTCTTGATAGATCGCTAAAAAAGTGCATGGATAACTGGAAGGTGGGCACGTTACAATTGGTATCAGAGCCAAACTTCGTAATGATATATGATTGATTAATGTATGGTTCATAGATATATCCTAAACAGAATAACCTAAGTGGTATGGCTTAGTTGTCAGGCACCTTCTGCACCCACGAATATGGACATGAAAGAGAAGAATTTTCTTCTCAAGCAGATTAAGACACTTGAGTTTGGTGGAAAAGGAATTGACGTCATAGTAGAGATAGCTATATGGATTGAGTCGATGGATGATTATTTCTATGCTTCAGAAACTACTTTTGCCAATCAAGCAATGATAGCCAAACTTAAGTTAGTTGGCCTAGGCTCAGATATGGTGGAAGCAATGGTGTAAAGATCAAGGTATTTTTGAAGCCGCTATCACTTGGGCTCAGTTGAAAGATGCTACAGGTGGACAATACCTTCGGGCAACCTACTAGACTTTGAGGATGAATGAATTCTTCAAGGTAAAGTAGTTGGAATTAACCTTGGAATCTTACTACTCAAAGTTTGTAACCCTACTAAAATATGCACCACCTGTGGATATTGTGCAACAAGTATCCAAGTTTTGCCATGACCTGAACACTCCTCTGAACCACCACTTGAAGCAATGCATCCAATAGACTTGCAAGATGCATTACTTTGAGCAAAGCCAATCATCCAAGAACTTAAACCGAGAAATTGTGACAAAGATGATTCCCCAGATCATAACAAGAGATGCCACATGTGTAAAGAGATAGGGCACATCCATAGGAGATATCCCTACCGTCGATGCTTCCACTACAATGAGCTAGGGCACATCTAAGCAGACTGCCTTGACTTAAGTCCAAAAGATATGGAGCCTCGAAGAAAACAAAGCTACACAAGTGCAGTCTTCGGATATTTAGAGGAATCAGATGAAGACAAAGACCTAGAACCTACTACACCTCTTCAGGTTGATTAGAAATCATAGAAAATTTTATCGACATGTAATACAACTTGTACTGGAATAAACCGACCCGAGTAATATGAGTTGCATCATTCTTAAGTTTAGAACTTACAAGTGATCAGAGATACTTTAGCAAGGAAGGATAGTTCTAACTTGCGATGAATTTCTTTTAAGTGGTTTCTTCTCAACTTATATAGATTGGGTCTTACCAGAATGTTGAAGCTTGGGAGTATTTTTTGGTATTACAAGCAAAGCTGATTGTCCATGGATCTCAGTCTAGATCTAAAAAGAGGACAATTCAAAAACAGAGTTTTCAAGATGAAGGACCACTCCGGTCCACTAAAAGGATCCTAGGGCAATTTGGTCTAAAGAAGAAAATCCTGCCAAGGAAAACCAAGAATCTTGTGACTCCAAGTGATAAAGCTCCCCACTGTTTCTATTGCAAGGAGTTAGGTCATTTCAAAAGGGAATGTCCAAAGCACTCTAAACACCAATGCTCCTAGTATCACAACATTGGACATATCCATGTCAATTGTCCCAACAAGACTCAAAGGGAACTTGCACTTACAAGGAATGAAGTTGTACAAGCTCCAATGATCCAAAACCTACCAAAAAATTATCAGATACTTAGGAACAACCTAGAAGATATTCATGAGATGTAACTACAATAAAGTTTTCTCTTATAATCTAGACTTGGATATATCAAATACAATAAGTTGTTGTTTCAAAATATCGTGTGCTTATGAGTGGTCAGAGTGTCGCAACGAATGCATGATGGGTCCTACCCACAGGTTCTAGAATGAAATCCTCAGTTCTTTCGAGATGAGGACATCTCAAGTTCTCTAAGGGGGAGAGGGTGTAATATTTCCCCCCACCCTTGCGCATAGGAACCACCGCCCCTTTCATCAAAATTAATTGAAAATTTTTTTACACCCCCCTTGTGAATGCCGCCAGCTGGTGGAGGGAGGGGGAGCTGTAATAATAGTCGACGAAGGTGAAGGATAAGATGATGACAGTGGTGTTGGAGATGAAGCACGGGATGAAGTACGAGACAGTGGAGCTGATGAAGTTGGCAATGATCATCACGTGGCTCATGATGAAATCAATGTGGGGAGGGGCACACATGTACGACCTCTTCCCCCTCCCCCCACCCCCCCACCCACTATCTCTTCTCCCCCTAGGGATGCTAAGTGCATGGTGGCAGCCCAAGTTGGTCACCTAGATAGGAGGTAAGAGGAGGGGGCCCTGTGTCATGCCCCCCCAATAATACCCTCCTTCCCCCCTATAAACCCCCCCTCCTTGCTGCCGGCTGAGTGAGAGAGAGAGAGAGAGAGAGAGAGAGAGAGAGAGAGAGAGAGAGAGAGAGAGAGAGAGAGAGAGAGAGAGAGAGAGAGAGAGAGAGAGAGAGAGAGAGAGAGAGAGAGAGAGAGAGAGAGAGAATATTCCAAGGTTCTCCTTCTCTTCCCCTCCTTAGAGGGTGACCACATGCATTGTTCTTCTCCCCTTTTTCTACTTGGTTATCCACAGCCTAATCCCCCCTCCAATTGGCCCTGCTATTTGAGAAAGAGGTAGCTGAAGTCTTGTGGGGACCACGTTTAAAGCGAAGGAGATCAAGAATGGCCCCCAAGCAAAGAATGTTGAGTGTGGGTGGAAATCCCAAAATCCACAACAAAGCCGTGGGCGAGGGAATCACTATCAATACAACTACGGTACCGGATGTGAATAATACATTTCTAAGTTGTAGTTGCTTGCTTTGATTTTTGCACGGGTCACATCAAGACCATACTATTTCACACTGGAATAGGTAATTGAAAATGATAAATTCCTCTCAAATATTCAAAGAAGGAGTTTGTGAAGTACATGTATCAAGAGAAGTAAATTGCATTTAGTTGCTATGCAATAAAAATCCATACACAGCATAAGTAGCATATAAGATTCTAAGGTATTGTTGACTCCCCTTTTCTCATAAATAATAGATATGTTTTTCACCTCTCTAAAAGTATGTTGTAGCTTGTACACCTGATGGATTGCATGACAAGCAACCTAGTCTAAAGAGAATCATTTTTGAAACTCTAGGCCTTAGCCCAAGCTCTTGCTGATAAAACGAACTGATAACTCATGTTTGATAGATTGGAATCTTGATGAGGTGCGTAGTGGTATAAGCAATGGTCATAAGGAATAAAACTAAGATGCCTTAAGATCCATCTGATAACCGCAATGTTTATCAAGCCCAATTCGGGGATAGGCTAGGTACAAACAACAACTCCAGGCCTCAAGAGTAAGTGGAGAGCTCAAGGATTGGAAAAACCCTAGGTCAAAGTAAAGACTAATAATTCTAAACTTGATGGGAAGAAGGTTGGGTTATTGATCAACGCTCTTTGACCCCAAGGGGGAGAGCAAATATGCGATGCAAATGTTATTGCATCTATTCTTGCATTGTTTGGAAATACAATTGGTTTTGTTGGTTGATCAAGCAATGTCCTAAATGCTTTTACATTCAATTGCTTGTTGGTTTATCTTTTGGATGAATATTCCAAGTACTTGTGATTGATGGTAAATTCATGGCAGGGGTCTATGATGACAAATTGCCATCAGGATAAATAAATGTTTTCTTGCAAGATGATATTATTGTAATAACCCATCGGCATTGGATCCCCCCCTATTTCGTCCGCCGTTGCCATAATTTTTTTTCCTTTTAACGAATAAAAACAAAAAATTTTAATCGACTCCCCTGTCAGCACCGCTAGTTGGCAGAGGGAGGGGAAGATGAACAGGGTGTCGACATAGGGAGTTGACGTGGTGGGGTGAGGAGACCGTGATGATGATGACGAGAGGGGGAGATGAACTCAGAGATAATAGAGGTGAGGGAAGTGATGACTGGCATTCAAGGGGGGTGGAGGAGGAGATCACGATGGCAGGAGTGACATGGCGGCAAAGGAGGTCGAAGGTCACGACAACATGATGATGATAACGAGGAGGAGGCGCACACGTGTGCCATCTCCAAACCCCCCAATACCCCTTCTTGATTGGCTACATGGCAAGGATCACAATGGCCATGAGAGTGGAGTTGAGGCCTCCTCATCACGGTGCCTTCTCCCTCCCTATATAAATCCCCCCCTAAAATAATAGACATGCTATTCTCCTATTTTACCCCTTGCTGCCAGACTTGAGAGAAAGAGAGAGAGAGAGAGAGGGAAAGAGAGAGGGAGAGGGAAGGGGAAACATAGAGAGAAAGGGAGAGAGAGAGAGAGAAGAGACTCAAGAGTAAATTCCTTTATTGGGCGAAGGCTCGAGTGCCCTCTCTCCCAATCACGATCCTTGTAACCTCTCCATCGACTGCCTCTAATTGACAAGGAGACGGCGAAAGTTAGGACAAGGTGCATGGAATCTAGCACTAAGGAGTTCTTCAAGAGAAGTGAAGGTTGCATTCCAGTTCCGAAATGCCCCCAAAGCATAAACTCTCCCAAGTAACTAGAAAAGGCACGACTATGGGAGAAGGATCGGGCAAAGATGCCACCATCAACATGAACGGGATATCAGGCGTGAACGCTAACTTGACGCTACCATGTCTAGTAATTGAAATCTAATATTTAAGCATGGACATCATTAGGAAGAAGTCATACCCCACACAGAGTAACTTGTATATTTTGAAAGGTAGTTGAAAAGGACTTAATAGCCATGAGTTGTCATGAATAGATTAAGCATCTATAGGTTGTTGCGGTAATTAAGTCAAGTATTAGGTTTTAACTTTCACAAATGCATAATAGATTGCTAGTGTAAATAAATACTCAGTATAGGTCAATGGCATCTCATAGACTATTATAGTGAATTAACTTGCATTTACAATGAGCTCATGCACACTTGCATTTAAATATTTCAGTCACGCCTTATGAATTGCATGAATGCATTAGAATGAATTTTCATGAATGGGAATCCTGCATTGAATCATCAACTCAGGAAAGACTTGCATCTAGATTTGCATGGCATCGTGAATAGCTTTAGTTGCATCACATAATAGGGATGCATCTAAAAGGCAGATTTAAGATGTGCTTGTGAAATGTCAAGCTTACTTGCAAGGACCGGTTTGGAAAATGAATTCCTGCATGATAAGTGAAACCAAGATTTAGCTTGACTCAACTAGGACTCTAGTCACAAATAGGCTAAGTTGTCTTTACGACCATATTTTGACTTAGAGTCAACATACTCTTTTGGTGTTTATCCCAATAACCAGTTGGGAAGGGTCCAAAACACTCTTGGGAATATCATTTTCAAAATATGGTGTATCTCAAAGCTAACACAAGAAAACTCGAATGTCATATCCACAAGAAGCTACAAAGGTCAAGAAGAAAGACCCAAGAGGGGCATTGCTAAGCGTTCAAAGATGAGGACCCCACCTTAATAGATATCCTGAGCACTCGATTTCATTGTTGTTTATGCTTGTAAATCTAGTTTCAATGTCTGTGAGAGAAATGTATGACCCAAGCTCACAAAAGAAATTTGAATAATGAAATTAGGTTGAATTATGGAGGGCGCGCCAAGCTACCCCTAGCTGGCCGCCAACCCTAACCAAGGGGGTTTCAAATAACCGTGATGGGAACATGGGCCAAACCCACCATGAGAGGTCTCTTTGTGGATTAGTTTGAATGTAGGAGGACACTTGGATGCTTGGGGAGGCTCTGGCTGTAAATTCCCTACCTCTGGGTCCTACTCAAACGATCTATGTGACTCGAGATAGAATCTTGAGGCCCTATTACTAGTACAAGGGGGGAAACTTGAAGGAAATAAGATGCATCCTCATGGATTACAGAATTCTTCCTTTTTTGGACAAGATTTGTATTTTAGTTAAGATGGTAATATAAAGTTTACTTCCAAAGAACTTGTCTGAATTGTTTTTGTGTCAGTGCTATAAGTTACGCAAACGAATCCTGTTTCCTAAAAGGCTGAATTAAGGAAGCTATTTTTAAATGTCACATATAAATGTGATAGGACCTAATTAGATAACTAAAGAATGCCTATTGAGGGAAGCGGATCAACACAACCCTGACGGTCCCGTCCTATGGAAGGGTGGTCCCAGAGAACTGGGAGGCTTCTCACAAAGTTCTATAGTCATTTGAATTTTAGGTAATATTAGGTTAGAACCTGATTCATGCCGTTTTAGGGGACCGAGATGGGACTATGCCCTATGGGCAGAGAGGATGAGCGGCACATTCCTTTTGTTTCCCATTCTCTTTGAACCAAGTGCGACATGGATCTGCTTCGGCTTGGGTATCTCTACGTAAAGTAGGATGTCCATGATCTGATGCTAGAATGCTGTTAGGAGACCTTAGTAACTAGGAACCCAAATTTCAGGTTGATCCTAGTGGGCTCAGTCGTGAACGTTCCGTTGCAAGGTGGACTCAAGAAACCCTAGGTGACAAACCCCAAAACATTCCACAAGAATGTCGTGCAGCAACGTTTAGATTTGTTTCTTGATGGACCACTAAAACATGCTTGGACAGCTAATAGGTGGGCACATTATAGACTGCTAAAACATGCTTGGATAGCCAATAGGCGGGCACATTATAGTTGGTATCAGAGCCACCAACAATTAAAACAACCAAGATGGAAATAAATCGGGAAGGGAGAAGTGATGTTCACTAGGAAAAAAATATTTTTTTTGTTACTCATTTGTGGATTGTTTCCGCTCCCAAACTTACGAGGCATGGAGCAGGTTCCTTGTATTTCACATCATGTTCAAGATGGCTATGAACTCTTTCAAGTTATCACCGACGATCCGACATGATGGGGATCCTGGATTGGCTCTACAACCCTTCACCATTGTATGTGGAAACGTGTTGGACTTGGAGCGCAATATAGTGCTATATAGATGCCAATCGACTCTCTTATGTTCAAAACAACTTGAAGAGTCTAAAATGGTTGGAGGACTTGAAGATTATCAAGTTATTCATCTTCCATGAGGCTTGTGTAAATTCCATCCTACACATCGGATGCCGGCAAGTAGAACATAATCGCTATATCTATGATAAGGTGGTCAAGGTTTACCTATTTCTCCTTGAGTTGTAAGTAGCTCACCCTTAGGATTTCAAAAGGAGACTTGTCCTTTCCCACAATGAATGTGAGCATCATTGGGGACTAGCCAATCCATCCCCAGCATGCACTCATGGACTCCTAAATTCATTACCTTGAACTTAACATATGTGGGCTCGTTTTCGAGTAGGAATTTCACCTTATTAGTTTGTCTAGTGCAAGCGATTTCTCACCCATTTTCTATTTCAACAAGCAAAGTAGGTGCAACTAAAGTGGCTATCCCTAACCTTCTTGCACAAGCTGGTGAAATGAAAGAGTGAGTGCTGCCACAGTCAATTAGGGTTTTGAATTTCTTACCTTGGTAATCTGATGGTGTTTGGATCACTGAGAATTGGCGGTTTGGCCCCTTTTTATGCATAGTGCCATGAATGGATGCCCTCTCAATCTCAGCTTCCATGGACAGCTCTTCTTCTTCATTGATCCCCTTAGTGGAGATATTGGAAGCTTTTGCCCTTCCCAATGCTGCACGACCACAGCCACCTGTAGCTCTGACTTGGCCATTGAATTTTCCTTAGTGATGATCTCTGCCAAGTTTGGGACATTCCCTTTTGAAGTGTTCAGGTTCATTACAGTGAAAATATCGCAAGCTTTGATCACTTCTTTGAGTGGGGACAAAGTCACTAATTGCATTTGCCCTCAGCTTCTTTTGTTGACCTTGACTCTTTCCTTGTGCCCTTTGAATTGAGCCTTCAACATTCCTAGATTCTAGTATTTGTGAGACCAAGGTCTATTATTACTGGGCTTTGGTTGGTGGGCTTCGGTTGGACTTCTTGGAAAATAGGTACCGCTCTTATCATTGGACTTCTTGGAAAATAGGTACCGCTCTTATCATTGGACTTCTTGGAAAATAGGTACCGCTCTTATCAATGCATCTTGCAAATCCAAAGGACGCATTGATTCCAACCGTGTTCAATGGTGGGTTCAGCCCATCACAAGAGACCTATTGGGCAATACTCATTGTCGAAGCATATTTCAATAAGGAGACAAATCTCGAGTAATATGCCTCAAGAGATGGGCCCAATTGTTTCAACTTCAAGAATTCATTCATCTTCTGAGTTCTGTATGTAGGTGGCATGTATATTCCTTGTACTGCTTCCTTTAGTTTATCCCAAGTTATCGTACTCTCAATGTCTGCTTGGTCTTTACACCATTGCCTCCACTAGCCCCTAGATTCATTGGTAAGCTTGAGCTTAGCAATCATAGCTTGGTTTACAGGGGCTGTTCCTACTACACTGAAGTAATCCTCCACCGATTCAATCCAGATTTTTGCATAAGCTTCAATAGACTTTCCTTTTTGTCAAATTCTGATGGTTTAATATGTTTGAGAAGAAACTTCTTCTCTTGTGCCTCTGCTGGGCTTAGTGCGAAAACAAGACTCTAGTTCTGCGCTTGTAGTTGTATCTGGTTTTCAATTAAAAACCTTTGTGTTAAGATTACATTTATACAACTCTTCCCAACTTATTTCAATGCGCAGATTATTTTTTTATCAATACTATGCGGCAACTCAAATAAACATAAAATTCTTATTTATTCATAAAGAAGCATAAGCCTCAAGTATAGTTATTTGGGAATAGATAGAGATTGGTTAGGATGATTTTCTTTCCAATATATACATCAATGCCAGATTAATAATTCCCTATTGGATTCAGCTACAGTAATATGGATCGCGAGAATGGATCCTCAAGAAGCGGTAAGTCATGGGAAGTTCGGGAAGTCCCAGTTTTGATAGCCATGACGTTCGTTTCACCCCATTACTTTAATTCTATGGGAAATGGTGTTTCACTCCTAGGCAGCTTGTGGGTCAGGTGGAGCTCTGGACACCCCTTGCCATGTCTGGAATGGAGTTGATGACCTCTGTGGCCCCATCCTCTATGGCATTGAAAGATCCTATTCTAGATAAAGGATGGAAATTATGGTGCCATGTGATTTGGAGCAGTTACTTCTGCAGGGCATAAGGGATAATAATTTCTCCAGTATGGGCAGGAGACAAAGATTAACTTGAAAATAAGTTAAGAAACTTGTTTGTCAAAGGATTGCTTGCTTTGTATTCGTGTTTGTCGCCTATTGAGGGAAGCGGGTGGGCGGAATCCCCGATGGGTCCGTTTTATGGTAGGGTGGTCTTAGAGAACTGGGAGGCTTCTCACAAGGTTTTACCTGACCCTTAGTAAGTGTTAGGGTTGAATCTCAATTCATGCCGTTTTAGGGGACCGAGATGGGACCATGCCCTATGGGTAGAGAGGTTGAGTGGTGCATCGCTCTTGTTTTCTATTCTCTTTGAACCAAGTGCGGCATGGATTTGCTTCAGCTTGGGTATCTCTGCATAAAGTAGGATATCCAAGACTCGACGGTAGAATGGACTTAGGAGACCTTGGACACTAGGGACCCAAGTTTTAGGTCTATCCTAGTGGGTTGCGTCCGTGAACGTTTTGTTGCGAGGTGGGACTCGAGAAACCCTAGGCGACAAACCTCGTAACATTCCATGGGAGTGCTTGGTAGCATTGCTTAGATTCGGACCTCTAAAAATGTGCCTAGACAACTGAAAGGTGGGCACGTTACAAGGTCAGATGGAGGGGGAGATTCCTGTCTATTGAATTCAGTGACATCTTGAGATCTCATATGATAAATATATAGTTTACTTGTAGGTATACCGCACAGCAAAATGGGGTTGCAGAAAGAAAAAATAGATACATTGTAGAAGTTACATGGGCATTGATGGTGGGGCTGAACATAATTTGCCAAAACATTTTTGGTCTAAAGTTGTTCATACTTCTATATATGTTATGAATAGAACTTCCACAACTGTAATTCATGGAATGACCCCAAAGAATGCTTTATAGGCAAGAAGCCTGATGTGTCACACTTGAAATTTTTTGGTTACATTATTGCATATATTCATGTGCTAGATGAGCTGGAAAAGAAGCTTAATCCACAAGCTAAAAAATATATTTTTATTGGATACTCTTTAGAGTAGAAAGGGTATCATTCTTATAACCCTATCATAGACAAGTTCAAAGTGGTACGAATGTTATCTGTAATGAAATGAGTAGTTGCTATACATCTAGTGGTAAATCATTGGATGATGATGATGATCATGGTAGTTATGTGTAGAAAGAAAAGTAAGAATCATGGAGCCTTAGTGGACCAGAAACATCATCTAGTACTACATCTACAATTAGCCCTTAGTTTGGAAGATTAAGAAGCATTTCCACATCTTCAGGTGCTTCTACTAGTGTTATATATAGATAAAGACAAAGGGAAGAAGAAAGTATTAGATGGTAATGATGTATCTCTTAGTCATTTGGGTTGATGGAGATTCCAGTGGTTTAGAGAGTTTGAATGATGAGCTTGGTATTCCTACAGTTAGGACACTAGGTGTATGGAGAGCACATGGTAATGTAAAGGATCCACTAACTGATCCAATGGTACATAGGTCTTGCAGGGTCAAATACCCTATTAAAAGATTTTGTTTTAAAGGCTATGCAGCTCACCATTATGCTTATATGGTAAAAGTGGTTGAGGATGTTGAGCCTAGTTGTTTTGAGGATGCTGTTGGTCATGCTCATTAGGATGCAACAATGGATGAGGAGATGGCTGCATTAGAAGGCAATAAGACTTGGGATCTAGTACTATTTCCTAAGGGCAAGAAAGCTATTGGTTGTAAGTGGGTCTACAAAACTAAGCATAATGGAGATTGTTCTATTTAAGGCAAAGGTTGACAACTATTAGATATGTGATTGCTTTGGCAGTAGTAGCCAAAGGTTGGAGTTTGTACCAAATGGATGTAAAGAATGCCTTCTCGCATGGTGAATTACAAGAGAAGGTGTATATGGAGTAGCCAGCATGTTATGAGGATTAAAAGAATCCCACATATGTGTGTAGGTTAAAGAAGGCACTCTATGGGCTAAAGTAAGCACCTAGAGCATAGTTTGACAAGATTGGAGAGCATGTTTTTGGTTAAAACAATAAACATCATTATTTACATCCTAAATCATAGAGCTATACCAAAGTTGTGAAAGGAATAACTCCTTTGCAAGCCTTTTCTAGTAAGAAACCTTTAGTTGCTCATTTTAGAATTTTTGGAAGTGAATTTTTAATATATTTTCTAGATGCTTCGAGAACCAAGTGGGAGGAAAATAGCAAAAAATACATACTCCTCGGGTATAGTGAAGATTCAAAGGGTTATCAACTCTAAAAACCCTCTAAAATGAAGATCATGATGATAAGTCATGAATGCAATGTTTGTTGAGTAGCCACATCAAGTGGAGGAGGAAGATCCTTCTTCAATCATCCAACAAATACCTACTCATTAGCCATAATCACTAGACATAGGTCAACCAACCTTTATAGTGCTAGGAGGCATGAAGAACTTGTATGTGATAAGAAGAATGAGCCTAAGGAGCTGAACAAAAGGAAGCCATCTCTTGTGGGTAACTCAAGCCTTCAATAATAGGGTTCCAATAGTACTTGAAGAAATTCAAGATGTGCCATGCCAATCTACAAGGATAGAGGAGCAAGGAAGGGCTCAAGCAAAATTTGTGAACTATGCATTGATGGGCACAGTTGGAGAAAGCACAAGAGTATGGTATCCTTGAATGGCCATGGAATATCCAAAGTTGATGAAAGCTATGTAGATGGAATATGGATTCCATGATGCATAATCACACTTGAGACCTTCTAGGTCTTCCAAAGAATCACAAGTTAGTTGGTACCAAAAGTAGGCTAACAAAGCTAAGCATAAGGCCAATGGATCATTGTACAAGTATAAGGCATGACTTGTAGCAAAGGGATTTGTAAGAAATAGAAGGTTTTGACTACAAAAACACTTTTGATTCTATAGCCAAATTGACTACTATCTGTACCATTCTAGCCCTTGATGCACAACGTGGGTAGTTGGTGATGAAAATAGATGTCAAATCATCATTCTTGAATGGATATATCAAGGAGGAAGTGCATACAAAAAAAGCACTCGGTTTTATAGCTCTAGATGTTGAATCCAAAGTTTGCAAACTCCACAAGTCACCGTATGGGCTAAAACAAGCACGCGTGCTTGAAATAAGTGGATTAACATGTACTTGAGTATTGATATTAAAAGAATTGTCTTATGTTAGTTGAAATATGTTTGAATATAATGGAAAGTACATGCTCATTATTACAGTATATATGACTTACTCTAGATCATGATGAGAATATTTCTCAAATAAAGGAGGCTCTATCTATGAAGTTTGATATGATAGATCTTGGGCATATGCACTTTTTTTGGGAATTGAAGTTTGGAAAGATTATGGCAAAGGAAATATGCTAATGAACTACTAAAAGCTTTTGGTATGGTTGACCCTAAGACATGATCTTCATCTCTCAAAGGAAATATGGTAGTGAGCTACTAAAAGCTTTTGGTATGGCAGATTAGAAGACAATACTAACTCCATTTGAAATCAACTGGAGGCTTTCAAGAGAATATATATCTACATTTGTTAATAGTGAGGTTTTTAGAAAACTTATGGGAGGTCTTTTTTACTTGTATAATACACACCTAGACATTAGTGATGCTATATGTGTGTTAAGAAGGTTCTCCAATCAACCACAATAAACTCATTGGAGCCAAGAGAAGGTTCTCCAATCAACCACAAGAAACTCATTGGAGCCAAGGGAAACATGTTTTGAGGCATATTGCAAATACTTTCAAATATGGCATCTCATACACTACATGTTGCTAGAGTACCTTAAACTCTAATTGGGAGGGAAACATAGATGACATGCGATCAATGAGATAGGTTATTGCTTCTCACTAGGATCTAGATTCCAGAGTGATCTCATGGATTAACAAGAAGAAACCTATAGTTGCTCTCTCCTCGACCAAAGTGGAATACAAAGAAGCATGTTTTGTTGCATGTTAGGCCTTATGGCCAAGAAGGATTGTGGTAAATATGGAAGCAATGTAGAAGGATCCTATAAAGTTGTTTTGTGATCATCAAAGTCATATGGAAATTGCAAGAAATCTAGTAATCCATACTCTCACCAAACATACTAAAGTCCGATATCATTTTTTGTGAGACCTTATTATAGATGGAGTGGTGGATTTGGAGCATTTTCATACCAAAGAAAATTGTGCAAACATTTTTAACAAAGGTTTTGGGAGGAGTACCTTAGAGCAACACCTTCACTAGCTTGGTAAAGGACAAATATAGTAGTTCAACTTCAAGATGAACATTGTGGGGGGGGGGGGGGGGTGGATATCAATGCTCTAGTAGGTAATTAATGACTCTATCTTTGTGAGTCCCCCATAGAAGGTATTTATAAGTAGCACATTCACCTAGTTTATTCTAGGCTTCATCCCCTAGCCCAAAGGGCCATTATGTTAAATACCATGTGTAACTTATGGAGCTACTAAACATCCATTCATTGGTCATGGTGTCTTTGTTCAACATAGCATGGTAGTAACTAAATTAACATTTTCAAAAAAAAAGGTTGAGTGGGTGGAAAGTGGGAGGGTGGATGTCACAATGACCCATCTTATGGATGGGCGGGACATGATTAGCCTAGATGGTTGCTCCACTTAAAGGTGTAAATTTTTTGGTAACCAATTTGAGCTAATTCCATTAAGGGAACATGTGTGAGTATGCTATGCAAACAAGGTTGATGTTTACTCCCCCTTCTTTCACATTCTCTCTGAAA
This sequence comes from Lygodium microphyllum, assembly GCF_053477565.2. NCBI lineage: Eukaryota > Viridiplantae > Streptophyta > Polypodiopsida > Schizaeales > Lygodiaceae > Lygodium > Lygodium microphyllum. Next base: position 15,120,461 of record NC_141147.1, on the reverse strand, counting down.
CAAGTGTAGGATTACTTTTTCTGGATGGTATGCCATTCAACCAAAGGTTACAACATGAACTACACTAAATTTCTTTAGGTTATGACTAAATTTTTTTAGGTTATGTCTACATTTCTCTTGTGAGATAGAGCTAGATCCATTCCAATGATCAATTGAAGATTAGAAATATATGGTTAGTCCCATGGATTTGGTTTGCTACTAAAAGGTTTCTTGCCATTTGAAAGTTGGGTACATTTCGTATTAGTTGCCTACATGATGCTTGTGAGCTAGGACCTTAGATATTAATGATTTGTTATCTATTTGGTAGGGGAGTAAGATAACTCCTAGAAATATAGCTAAGGGGAAAGAGTAGCTATTGATACTAGTTATTCCTAGTTATATATATTGTATCTAGCTATCTATCAATATCTACTTAGTTGATCAATATTACTGGTTTGATACTAACTACATATATGACTACTAACTAGTATTGCCTCTATAGACATTCCTTCTATGACTTATTTAGCATACAGAGGCTATGTGGAGATTCAGCTTGGGTACTTCTAGAAACTACTTGATCTATTATTCATCAAACAAAGCATACTAGACCATTCACAAAAAAATCTATAGAAGTCCAAAGGTTGTTTCATAAAGTTCAACTACTTTGAACTATAAGTGTAATTCATTAACTTGGCATTAGAGCTCCATTAGTAGTCTCTCTTGTAAGGAAGAAGGGAAAGCACTCCTAAGATATCCTTTCATATTGTTATGTCCATGCCATGTGTCTCTTCAAAAGAAAGGAATTAGCATAGCCCATTCATACCTCACTAGATCTCTATTTGAGGATATATCAAAAGCAAAATGTTGGTAAAACTAAGTGCATAGATAACATATTAAAACATTGGCATACCTCACATTAAAGCTCATATACAAATTATATACAAGAAAGGACCACCACAAATCTCATGACTAAAGTCTATAAGGTATAGAAACAATAAACATTATATCTAACATGATATTTAAATTGTTAGCTTCTATCTTGATAATGGACTTCAATGGTTGTACCTTGGCCATCTCAATTCATGGGCGGTCCTAAAGTATACAAACATTATTAGCTCAAATTGTATTGAAAGAATCACAAAATAAGTAGAGGTCGGTTCAAATATTGTCAAAGTAAAATGCTGCTTTATGGTGGTAGGATGTACTATCACACTAAGGTATGGAAGCTTGCTAGTTAAAACAAAGCTAGCACATTATATATTCCACAAGCACATGGAAATTTGTAGCACAATAAAGAAGCTCTCTTCTAGAATAATAAGCATGTGTCTATAAACACTCTTTGATAGACTGTTCCATCAACATGGTCAAGACTTGATTCTAAAAAACCAAACATGTCAAATCATGTGGAAAGTAACCTAATATAAATTAAGGTCTAAAATTGAATACCAGCGGCCATACTAGTAAATGCCATAAGATTCTTTCGTGTGAAGGTTTTCTATATTCATGTTCACATACAAAAGGGTGCAAGTCCTAATTTTGAATCACATATTTAGATAATACTTTTAAATTTTTAAACTATAATGATTGATAGCAATATGAATTTGCTATTGATAGTTATGGTCATGGTGACTCTCTATACCATCACATCAATAGACGGCCATAAAGTTTTAAAGTTTTGATGTTAAATATTATTGTGCAATGTGTGTCAGCGATAAGCTTTTGTAATATTAGCAACAATAGGTTGAGAAAAGAAATTCATGCTCTTTTACATGCTAATAATAAATCACTAAAGTATTTTCATGTTTACTGTGTCCTAATCATGTTATAATGTTAAAATAAAAACATTGGTCTTTGATGCATTTATCTACTATTCACATGGTCAATTTTCTATTTCCCCTTCATCTAAATCTTGAACCACCCAACTTTTCCCACACATTTGGTTAAGAATATGTCCATTTAGGCTATTCTAAGTTTTGTGTCTCTTTAAAGCTTGACATTCATAGGCATGTTAAGGCGTGCCAATAGTTATAAAGGTTAGAAAGCATTCATAGATCTAGGTAAGGTCCTTAGGAAATAGGAATGATTGGAAAGTCACTTTGGCCCATTGTGAACTAATAACCAAACCTAAATGATAAATAATTGTTTGTAGCATCTATGAAGTTGACAAATGCCTCTTACCATGTACCAAGAGCTATGATAGTGCCCCTTGCTAACACAATTGAGTAACTATCTTAAGAATAGTTGTGTACTCCTTTATTGTTGTTTTCTAAATAATAGTTGTGAATTCACCTCATGATCTCTATATAGCTTATTCACTTATTCTAAAGAATTGTTCTATGACTATCTTTGCTATATTATTCCATAAAATGAATACCCTTTCAATGTGTCTAATGATCTACTTCATTCTATAACATATCTAATATATTCTTAAGTCAATAAATAATGAGAAAAAACTATAATGTGTGTATTGTCAACACATGGTAGCCCAGTTGGCAACAAGTAGATTCTTGCATTGCAAGAGGTCTTTAAGGGGTCCAACCATCATTTTGCAAGTGGTGTCAAAGAGGTTCAAGCATCAATTCCCATCAACTTGAGTAGCTTGATGACATCCTCATCCCCACAAAAATGGTCTTCCTCAATGAGCAAAGGCATCATAGACATATTGCCATCAAATCTTACTTCATCCTAGCCTTTCAAAAAATGCTATAATTTAAGCATTATAATTTTATGTGGTTTCTATTTATATTTATACTTGTTATAATATATCTTGCAATTATGCAAGTACATGGGACATTAAAGGTTCTTGTTAATAGATATTTGATTGTGAGATCGATAACTTGCAAATGAACTATTTCTAAGATCCATTTGTTAATGGTGAAAATACATCATAAGAATATGAATAAAGGAGAAAGTGATAAAAAATCAACATATATAAGGCATTGAAAGTAAATATGTCTACACTCACAAAATGTTTCCCTAAATGGATCATAAAAGTTATCTACTCAGCCAACAAGTTGGAAGAACCATTAGAAAAAGGTGTATAGAGCTAAGTTAAAATTGGATCATGGATGGAAAGAGTTTGGGGCATAGTGATAATGTCTTTTCAATACATCTTTCTTGAGATTGATGACATAATTGATACGTTTACCTATGATGAGGCATCTAGATAATTGATACAATGAAGAGATGTTACGTGCCTTTGCCAATAATCGTACATAAGATCTTGGTGATAGGATGAGCTTTTGTTGATAAGATTATTTATAAGAATTTCATTAGTACAAAATTGATCTAATACACCAAGTTGAGGAGGATGTTATGGAGAAGTACAAGAGGCAAGAAGAATTGGGGCCAAAGGTTATGCTAGAAAACATAACATTGTCTATGCTGAGACATTTTCATCAACCACAATAATCACTACAAGTAGAAATTTTTTGGGAAGATAGGAATGGTAAGAAATGCACCAATAACACGTCAAGTATAAATGCTAATTGATGAATTGGATGAGGATGTTTATATTGAACAATCTAGTTTTGCAATCAAAGGCATGTGAGACAAGATGTGTAGGTTGAAAATTGTATGCAACTTTAAAAAAGACACATACATGGTATAGATAAATACATGCACATCATTTGGAAGATGAGTTTAACCAAAGTCCACCCAAGATCATCCTTTATGTGCTTATGGATGAGGATCTTACTATCATAGTTGTGTTATTTCTAGATCCAAGGTAGTCACAATCAAGAAGCTCTCTATCACATGCATCTAACACCCTATGTATAGATGTCTTATGAATCTTTGAGGTAATCTTATACCTCTAATTTACAAAATGTTCTTTTCATTGTAAGTCTTCTAAATGTACACTTTTGTCTTCAAAGATCTAACCATGCTCTCTATAGAAGAATGAATGCATCCCTATGTAATTGTAGGTCACAAAAGTCAAAAAGTTTTAGCAATTTATTGATCTTGTAGCATAAGTAGTATAAAATGACCATGTTGGATTCGCCGATATTCCATAGACTTGTTGCTAATAACAAAATGAAAATGCTAGGAAAATTGGAGGAGATCTTTTTTGAGATTAGTGACATGGAAAAAGAGCGTAAAAGGTCAAGGAAAATTGGAGAGGATCTTTTGAGATCACCAAGATGGGATTAGCTCACTATTACTTAGGTATTCCTTAGGATACTTCACTATCTCTTAGGCAAATTGGAGGAGATCTTTTGAGATCATTGACATGGGGGGATTTACTTTACTATGTCTCTGGTATTCAATTTACATAAATAGATGAGGCTATTTACATGCTACATCATTGGTGTGCTCATGGCATACTTAAGAGGTTTAACATTTGGAATTCAGACTTCTTATGTTGCTAATAGAGGCTTAACATACATTAGAATTGCTAAAAATTAGATCATAGGGTCATTCCAATATTTGTAAGTTACTCATCCTTGCATTCCATATGGGACATCAAAACTTGAGAAGATCACTATGCTTTCCAAAGGTATCACATTCAAAAGCTATAAATTAGGAGGTCTAACATGATGAGAGGTGTTTGGCTCGGGGGGGGGGGGGGGGGGGGGGGGGGGGTTTAAACCTTTTCATGTTTTATGGCGACGAGGATGAACCATACTTGGTTGAGTTTAGGTATTTAGATTGGCCAATAGAAAGAGAACCACTTTAAAGAAATGAAAAAGTCTATGGTGAAAAGAGATAGACCATGTAGATGTGGCATGAGAAGTCTCTTAATAACCATTTTCCTAGCCTGGTGAAAAATACCAAAACAATGATTGGAATATTAGGACATAACATAAGGAAGAAAACCAAAAAAGTGTGATAATTGAGGATTCATCTTCCCACAAATAACTCTTCTACTCAAGAAGTTGATGAGTAAACACTTATATGCACATAAACATAAAATAGGTCCCACTTTTATTAGTGTATGCTATCCTAGGCTATCACATTGTAAATAGACTAGTCAAAAGATAGAGTAGCCAATGATAAAAAAGCAAAAGCTAATGATACCGGTCCGATTGGGTCCCTAAGCTATGAGGAAAGCAATGATGGGATATGAGGTAAAAGATATGGAATGCAAGAGGGTTAAGAGAGAGAAGCACACAATAGAATTTAGTGGGTATAATAAAAGCTACCCTTATTCTTTGTTATATTTACTTATATATGATTGTACAAAATGTGTGCTTATATTAGGGATGCCACTTGGCTATTTGGCCAGTGGCCTTTTTCCCAACAACCTCCCACTTAAAGACCAATACAAGTTTAGGTGAGTATAGGAAGAAAGGGAAGATACTAACCAATGCCCATGAACATTCTACAATATGCAAAGTGCTTAGAAGGTAGACTCTTCCATGACTGAATTCTCAATAGTTAGCATGTCATCTACATAGCCTGCCCTAGTGTGTAGGTAGTATTATAGTCAATATCACTTCTAGTGTATCCCTAAGACTGCATAAAGGCATCAAAATTCCTTTAAATCCTAATTCAAAATGTATAAGCTCTTATGTAGTTTATACAAGAATTGTTCCTTGTCTTCCACAATAAACCCTTCAGGTTGGTACATATAAATGTCCCTAAATCTCCACCCAAGAAAGTTGTCTTTACATTTATTTGAACAAGCTCCATGTCTTCCTTAGAAGCCAATGCAAGTATTGTACGAAGAATAGTCATCTTAGCTACTAGTGAGAAGATCTCATCAAAGTCAATCCTTATCTCTTACTGCGTCCCTTAGCCACCAATCTTGCCTTTTATTTAGGAAATGCACTAGATGGAGATGCCTTCAACTTATAGATCCACTTGCATAGCTGTGGATGTTTGCCCTTATATGAAGGAAATAACTTCAAAAAGTAGCAATTTTCACTAAACTGATTGCATGAATTTCTTTCATTTTTGGCTTTTGTCCTCCGTAGTCATGGTATTAACATAAAAAGAAGACTCATAGAAAACTCACCATAATTTGTAACTATGACATAGTATAGAGATGGAGTGTATCTATCTTACAATCCAGAAATCCTCGTAGACCACCATAAAACCAACTCAATAAGAACCTTTGGCTATCCCACCTATCTATCCATGCTATCTACCTGCTTGTGGCACTCCTATTTCACCATTAGTTGGCTATCCAAGCCCTATATCATGTGGAACAAACTATACATATATTGCTCATGTAATGGCTATCCATCGTCCTAGAACACTACCCTATGGATCTCAAGTTTTTTAATGGGCTGCCTATGTATCTTATCATCATTGAAAATGACATCATGGATGCTATTTTCTTAGATTCAAGATCCCATAAGTGATAGCCCATTTCTAATGGCTCCCCATATGTAGGAAAGATACACTTCTTGCTTACTCCACTTTTTGTTAGGTGCATGCATGAATACTTCGTAGCCAAAGGCATGCAAGTGATCATAGCTCTAGAGGCCTCTTTCCATACCATAACTCCTCTAGAAAATTTCCATCCAATGGCTTACTAGGAGACCTATTAATCAAGTGTACCACTATATTTACAACTTCAATGATGCAAAACCCACTAATGATACATTAGATAGTATACCATGGACCCTTTCCTAAATGGTCCTATTCATCTTCTTAGACACAGTGTTTTGAGGAGGCCTTTGAGGAGCTGTCAACTTTCTTTTGATATTGCAAGAACCTACAAAAAAGTTCATAAAGGTGTGAGAAGTGTATCTAGCACCATTGATAGTTCTTAAGCATGTAAGATTTTTACCTAATATATTTTCTAAAAATGCCAAGAGCTTTTGAAATTCATCTAGCATATCACTCTTCTTATGATGAGGGTAGGCCCAAGCCTCCTTGGTGGCATCATCTATGAAAGTGATAAGATATGAAGCTCCATCAAATGAGACCATGCCCACTCAAATGACTATAAACCAATTCAAAGCACTCGTATCTTCTAGAACAATCGACTCTCTTATGCAACATTTTAGTTTGTTTACAAAAAAGATAATAGTCACAAAAACAAAGATAAAAAAAGTTAAAACATAGAAGATAATTCAATTGGTACAAGGCTTTCATTCTAGTAATTGACACGTGTCCCAAATTGTGATGCCATCATGAAGAAACTTATGGCTATTTGGTGACAACTACAACATGTCTTTAACCCTAAAACACGCAAAGGATACAAAGTAACAAATTTATGCCACCCTTTGAAAAATTTATGTACTTCTTCTCCAGAGATCACCTTGTAACCACAATTACTAAGCTATCCAATACTCATAAAGCTCTTAGTCAAGTCTTTAACATGTTGTACATTCCACAAGATAAAAGAATATCCATTAGGTAGTGATGAATATATATCCCCAATACCAACAATGCTATATGCATATTTATTATCAAGATGAATGTAGCCTCATCTCCCTGCATCATAACTAGTGAACTACTCTCTATTTGGAGTGACATGGAATGATGCTCCTGAGTCCAAAAGAGCCAATTCTAGGACATGCCATTATCTATGGCAACCAAGAATGCATCATCAAAATAGGAAATATACAACACATCTTGATCATTGCCGTTACATATATTAATCTCCTCTAACTTTGCCTTGCTCTTCTCTTTGTTTTTACCATCATCCTTATTATTCTTTTTTCCCTTTTTCTTGTTCTTCCCCTTGTTTATTCTTCCACTTATAGAAATCATTATTTATATTTCACTTCTTACTATAAAAGAAACATTACATATTCTTCTTGCTACTATACGAGAATTACTCCTTGACTTGCCTCTCTCACAAGAGTTTCCATAGCATTTGACCTTCCCCTCACAATAAGTGCAAGTCTAGAGTTCTTTGACCCTACATCGTTCTTTCTATTTTACCTGCTTTGTGAGTAGACTACTCTCAACATTAGTGCTCATAAGATCATTGGGAAGTTTAGCATTACTAATGGTTGTACTCCTAAAAGTATCCCAACTTTCAAGCAAGGTAACTAATAAGAACATAGTCTTAACCAAATCATGAAAAGTGACCTTCTATAATGTCAACTAGTTGAAAAGAGTATAAAACTAATTGAGATGGTTGGATATAGAAGTCCCCTCTTCTCCATTAAAAGATCAATGATTGTCTTCAACCAATATACCTCTAAAAAAGTGACATTTTCTTTATCATACAAATCACATTACTTTTTCCATATACCATATACACCACTTGCCATATCTTTTACACCAAAGTAAACAAACTATGAGAGTATCAATGTGATAATGGAATGTGTCAACTTGTCCATTTCTTCCCATAAATATACGTACATGCCCTCATGCTTAACATCGAATTAACATCATTGCATTTAAATGGCTTTATTTGCTTCTTCTGGACCGATACATTATAGACTTTCTCTTTTCAATAAGCAAGATTGGTAACATCCAATTGTTTAATATTAAATAAATACTATATTTCCAAAAGTAGAAGAAGATACCATAATACCTACAATATAGATTCTTGTACATGAAAACAACAAGATATGCCCAATTACAAGTCCAAAGGAAATCGAAATGACTACAATTTGAGTGCTCCATAATGCTATACATAACGAAATGATTATATGTAGCTAACAATAGTTAAGATTACAAATGCTCCATAATATCAATTTAACACTCTGTGTGTGTGTGTGTGTGCGTGTGCATGTGTGTTTGTGTGCATGCATGAGAGAGAGAGAGAGAGAGAGAGTGTGTGTGTGTGTGACTTGAGTAGTTCACTATATGTATATCCTCTATATCATGTGTGTTCAAGGATTATTTATAAATATCCTGATTTGTAAAATTTTCCTTAATAAAACATAACCCTTTTCTATTCAATAGGTAAGTAACCCCTTTATATGGGACCCTTCTTTCTGTATGTAAAAAATGTGTAAAAATGGTATTTTAAAAATTCCTTATGTTGAACCCATGTGATACATACATATATATTTATGATTGACCTCCCCTGGGTGTGTGAGTGAGGGGCAAGGATGTTCATAACCTTCAAAAAGGATATTTGTAGGTCTATTTGCATTATCTCTTGCTAACTTAATTGGTCTTTCGAGTGAACAGCTACCACCGTAACATTAAAAAGCTTGGGATGGATGTATATGAGCTCTTAATGAGATATATAGAATGAGTATTAAGTCACCATGGTTATTGTCATAAAGTAGACTTTGCAAGTAATAGGGGAATATTTTCATGTAAAGTTTCAGATTGACATATGCCACGGTAGTTTATAATAACATGGATTATTGAATTTTTTGTGGATGATATATGCAATTTGGCAAAAATATAGATCCCTAATGCTTTCATCTTAGTTGTGGCTAGAATATGGTTAGCCTTGGCTACATAGTCTCCAAAAACAACATTTCACTGCATAGTTATAATCTCAAGGCACCATCTCCATGTAAAAATCAGGCTGTGGAAGGCACTATATTATTTGAATAAATATCATAATTATATATTTAGGGAAATGGTTAATCTTGAATGCATGGGAAATGCTACGAATTTCAATAATAAGAATATAAACAAGTGGTCATGTTTGGTGTATTGTGCATTAGAACAATGCCCTGCGACTTTCAATGTTTACAATAGTGACCTTTGATGAAGCCCTATGGTTCCTAAGAAAATTATTAAATTTAGAAGAAAATCCATATGGAAGGTTATAAATTTAAATGCCACTCTCCTTTAATGTTATACCTTTTTAGTGATAAGAGGTGGGTAAGATCAATTGTAAATACACGAAGGTGGTGAATCCAATAATTCATGTGAGTGCAAATGTAGATTTTGATTAACTCTTGAGTGCAAGGTCATTGGTTTGTGAAATATAAAGGTATTGGTCAATAGAGGATGGTGAACATTTGTAAGTGGGTAGCTTTAGGAAAATGGTGGAACAACAATATCTATGTTTAAAGGTCTTTAAAAATCAAAACAACCAAGATTTGGAGGCGCAGCATGCTGCCTCAACATAGAACTTGAATAAGTTTTGGAAGTTGCCTTGTGTTTACGTAATCTTGGATACACAGATTACATACGTTTGTTGTGTTGAAGCTTGGGAACTTTGCAAGTTCTATGAAATAGTGGTGCTCGAATATCTTAAGTCTTTTGCATAAGACTTGCCTCAAGCATGTAACACAGAGGTGCACGAATTATTGTTCTTCTTGATTTTGTAGGGTCTTGCAAAAGTACCATTCGCCACATCCACTTAGAAGTACTAGATTTGAAGTTGTGATCGCCCACATCCAAAACAAAGAATATTCATCCATGCAAAGGATAAAGGGATTCACTTATTAATGGCCTATAGCTTTTCTTAAGTGGGACCTTTTTTAAAAAGCTTTTCCCTTGGATGTAGGGAATGCTTCTTGTAGAAAATGATTAACATAAATGCCAACTTGAATCTCCTTTAGTGTCATGATTTATAATAATAAGTATTTACCCTTATTGCCTATCTTTTGGCCCTGTGTCACATTAACCTTAGGATAATGATGATGAGGTAGTTCTAGGAAAAGCGCTTTAGGTAAGGGTGTTTATTAGTAGTTGATTAAGGAGGTGGATCATGAGGTGCCTAAGGTAATCACAAGGCTACAAGTCTTTATAAAAGAGAGGCCTTCTCCCTACTCGAGTGTACTTATCTTGAGTGTGCTTATGCTCGAGCTGTCCTCGAGAGTACTTATATGTTGATGATCCATGTCTTGTAGTCTATTTGTGCTGAGGCTTCGATATTATCAGCAATTTGGGTTATGTAGTGTATTATATTGAGGATTCTCTCTCACACTGGGAGCCTCTTATCAGGCTATGCGAGTCTATTCTAGTGGATTTCATCCATCATCGATTCGAGTTGTGTGGCGTAGTATTGCGCCTGAACGAACGAACACACACACACACACACACACACGCAGTCTTCAATCCGCATTGCTCGAGCCTTCTTCCTGCACTGGACTTGATCTATCATCGGCTTGAGCAATATAATTCGCACATACTGATGCACGATAATTCTAAGAGCCAGTGCGGGATACTCATGATGCGCATGAATTCGTCGATGGGAGCTGTGGAGATGAGCAAGAGCTCGATATTCGCTTCAGTACTGCCTCAGCTCCTGCTGCTGATAGCAATCATGGTTCTGGCCACAGCCGGCGGGCATATCATTGCGGACTGTCTGCTGCGACACGATCAGAGCATCATCAGACCATCGCGAGGTATAATCTATCACTTAACCTCAGTCAGGCTACTTCTCTTCTTTCTGTTTAATGGTGGTAATTACCTTTTCTGCATGATCGAAAAGAAAGAAAGAAGAAGGCGCTCGTTCGAGCTTTCCTGCATGGTATCCATGTCTTCCTGTGTGGGTTATAATATCGCCCATAATTGGTGCTGCAGGATCTGATGGCGTTCATCAATATAATTACATGGGGGCGGCGCAGCCCTTACGGTATCGACGTGCTCTTCTGCACCATCCGTATCAGGCGCCTCACGGCCAAGGTCAGTCTTATAATGCTTATAATCCACACGCCCACATCATGAACGACAACATTCCTGCTGCTGAATCCGGCCACGACGCTGAGATTAATGGAGGCCACGAAGACGAGGACGGAGACGATCAGACAAGTGACCTCGCATCCCTCCACAAAGACTACACTGGTGGTCCTAAGACTCACCCTCCTAGGAATAACTAACTAGGGTAGTTTCCATGTTACCACACAGACCACATAAGTGGTGCCGTGCCCCCCTAAGACTCACCCTCCCTACAATAACTCACTAGGTAGTTTCCATGTCACCACCACCATCCAAATCAAGTGCTACCTCAGCCCTTGAATGAGACAGAAATGAGGGCCATCCCGACTCATGCAGTCAACAATCCCTTACCGGCCCTGATTCCGACTCGTGCAGTCAACAATCCCTTATTGGACAAACCATCCCCAAGGCTATGCCCCATCAATCTTAAAAGAACCTTACACAAGCCACCCATCAAGAGTATGGGTGTTTTCACATTAATAAATGATGTCATCCCTGTTGTATTATGTTTTTGAGTTGGGATTACAAAAACACTGTTTTTTTTCCCATCTTTCAGTATGCATGCCTCTTTCTGAGATCCAACTACTCTTACTAGCCTTCTATCGATTATTTCCCCCAACTTGTCCAAGACCCTACTCAGTCCACCATCAACTGGTCCTTAACTAGAACTGCATGTTTGTCTCTCACATGTACACAACCTTTTCCATCTACGCCCTAAAGATTTAAAGAGCCTCATTTTTGTATACTTGACGTAGCAACTCTTCACTTATAATGCAATATATGTCAATGTAGCACTAAACAAGCTAAGTACAATGAAATCAACTCCATGTAATACACATGGATGCCATCTCAACTTATTGATATTTAAGATCAGTATCCTCTCAAATAATTTCTACAAATGTTAGACGGTGGAGAATGAAAAATACTTGTGCAAGAAATGGCACTAGCCATGCAATGTAATAATTGTTTTTCTTACAAGTTTGAATAAGAGCAAATATAGTTCATTGTAACTATCATATTATCAATACCTACCCTAATCAACTTGGTTTGATACTAAAAGTGCTTAAACATGTATATGATGCAATGTCTATTAGAAATTCTAATGCAATTTTATGAAAATCCAAGCTCAAAATGGAAACTTAAGTTACATAAACATATGTTTGTTTTCTAATTAGCTATATTCTAAAGCTTATAGCATCTCAGTCCCCTTTGATATCATAGTGATTATTATAGTCATGTTTTTTTTATCAAGCTTACATGTGCAAAGGATGCTTCCCTTTCCAATAACACAAGTGATTTGCATGTATCATGCAAATATGTGGAAGCATATTATCTAGTTAGAAAGGTGACACAAGGATGAAGTTGCAAGAAATGGTTGTGAACTCAAGGGTAGTATATGGGCAATGTGGCAACCTGATTCCTAATTCATGTAGGATTTAGGAGTTTGAGAGCTATGTTCTTCATGAAGATGCTAGCTATAGCTACTAAAACAAGT